>NC_136411.1:42753750-44123125 GCF_051521515.1 Lactuca serriola
GTCAAATTGTTAATCTTTTGAGTTAGTTTGAGTTTGAACCAACTTGACCCCCTGGAGATATAGATGACATGCTTATTGCAACGACCTGTCGATATAAATTTTGTTTTAGTTGGTGTCAGCCGATTGTGACGAAAGTAATTTTTTATGACTTTTTCGTTATAGGACAACTCTTATTTACTGAATATATTTTGCAAACTCGACTTTATTACGATAGACAATTGTATTTGTCGTTGAATTAGTTACAAAACTTAATTTTTAGGCCATATATCAGGAGGAAAAGGTAACAAATGCATTTTTTTTCAAGGAAAATGAAACATCTTCTGATTCTAACAACATTTGCAAGACGGTCCTATTCTGCCACAAGCATGATTTCGCATATGTACAACAATGCATTTTTTTAATCCTTTGTTTTTTTTTTCTTAGCATCAACAATTCTTTTTTTTTTCCTTTTCTTTGACCTTGCTATGAGAACGTCCTTATGTTCATTAAGTACACAACACTTTTTTGAGTCTCTTTACCTGGATATGAGTTTATATCGGAACAAATATAATAGTCTTCCTCGTTACAATGTTAAACAACAGCTTTAGATGAGCTCATTTGATAGACAAATAGCTAAGCTTTGAATATGAAAAATAGTGGATCTATAGGGTCCGAAACAAATTGGCTTATTCGAAAAAGGCTTTGTTCTTAGGAAGATATATATTGTATCTAGAACTGCACGGTTTCACTCTGTGAAAAATCTGAATCATTTTGTCTAACCTCATCCTCTTCATCTTAAATGACCTGTTTGCCCCGAAATGACTGCGGCAATAAGAAATCCCAATTCATTTTGCCTTTCAAAAAATTAAATAGAAAACCCCAAGTATACCATATTTTAGGATCCCAAACTATATGATTTAATAAATCCTCCTATGTATGTCTATGGAGTACATTGAATGTACATAAATGACTATAAGAGAGTTTCTATTATTCGTATTAATATTTAGTATAAGAGTATTTTATGTGGTGCTAACGACTTAATATCTATCTTTGTAGCTTTAGAATGTTCAGGTTATGCTCCTATTATACCTATTATTTTTAGAATTTAATACCATAAAACTAAAGAAATATTTTATTGTTGAACGCAGATATATCTAATGTCTTTTCACTTCGTTTATTTAGCTTATATCGCCAATTTACGGTTAACAATATTATTATTTAGGTTTATATATATAGTTTGACATGACTTAGGGCTCTAGGTGAGAAATAAATATTATTAGTAGAAACTCATAAATAAGATGATAGGTTAAAAGTAAATATTGCCCAGTTAATTGTACTTTTACTAAACAAAAAACCAAGTAAAAGCCACATTTATCGACCATTTTGCATAAAGTACATTCGCACGCAAGGCTGATCCAATAATATTTTAGGCTCAGGCGTAAACAAAATAGAGATCCTTTATAAAAAAATAGTTGTGAGACCTGTATATTATACGAGTTTATTAAAAAAATGTTAAATAGAAACAATTAAATGAGAAATTTATTTGAATTTGACAATTATGAAAAAAAAAACATGCAAAAAATAAATTAATTAAAATTATGTGTTTAATTAGCAGACTTGTGTATTAAACGTGTTAATTATAACAAAATGTTAAACACAAAGGTTTAAACTGTAAATTTATTTTGAAATTGAAATTGAAATTTAAAAATAATAGTTATTATGGTAGGTTTAATTTATGGAAACTAAATTAATGATGTATTGGAAATGAAAAATAATGTATGACAAGTGGAAAATAAATATATCTCAAAATTATGACAAAATAACATGTAGCCAATTGAATGCGAGAACGACATATGTCAAAATTATTTTTATTTATCAGGGTAGATTATTATAATTAGTTGTTAAGATTAAGAAGTTTAACACCAAAAATGAAAAGAGCCTAGTTTACGTGTCTCTTATTGAAGTCAAGGAATGATATTAAATGATCGATATGAGAAAGAAGTGATCAAGCATATTGGTTCTTATAAATAAAAAATATCTAACTAAATAAGCTTAAATAGATATTTAATATGTGAGAATGGAATACAAAAATAAACAATTAAAAATAACAGATATCAACTTAAAATACACATCTGATTGGTGGGAGTCGAATCCAAAGAAACCCATTAATAATAAACACATCTCAACCAACAAATATATTCTATAGATGAATTTTTAGATTTACGAGGATACGAAATAATATTTCATCTCTATCCAACTTTAAAATGGATATTTAATTTCTCATATTTAATTGATATGAGTTGAATAGATAAGCAAAAAGCAATTAACAATAGGAAAACTTTTATATATGCCCTAACAATAAATACATCTCAACCAAAACAAACCAGCGAAAGTATATATATAGATTTAGATTTAATAAGATCCAAAACGATATTTCATCACAATACAACTTTTACGCATGTGCCTTAACTGTATCAACTAAACTAAATGCATATAAACAAAAGAGCTACCCCGCTATGTGCACTAAAGGACCTTTGGTTAATGAAGCATGTGCATTTATATATTAAATAATTCTTTAATGAGATTTCAGAAAGTTAAAGATTTTTAACTTTTCAAAACATATTATAATTTTTTGGGTTCTAGAAGATAAATTTCCTTTAAAACATGTACACACTATATATACGTTAAGACAAATATTTTAAAAGAAAACAGAAAAAAATAACTTATTAACTTATTGATTTTTCCTATCACAAAAGTTAACTCAAACATTTTTTAAAAAAACTCATTTCTTACCACAATAAGTCGATAAGTCTTTTTTGCCTAAAAGTCATTTTGAGGTTTAAAACGAAGTATCAAACACCCTCTAAGATATATTAAGGCCCCTATCACACATGAGTCCGGGGGGTCGCCCAGCTTGTCCGACCATTAGGCCGATCCTCCTAGTTCGTAGATGATATTTACGAAATGGTCTTCTAATTTTGTAGACACATCTATAAAATTGATGACTGTTTTGGTGATTGGTCTCTGTGTGTGTGTGTGTGTGTGTATATATATATATATATATATATATATATATATATATATATATATTATTTCTTGGAAATGGTAAGTAGGATTAGACTTAGACAAAACTTCAAAAATGGACCCTCTGGTTTCATAAAATCTGAAGTCTGGTCCCTAATTTACAAAAACCTCACATATCATCCCTGTGGTTTCAAAACTTTCAACATTTGGTCATTCCGTCTCACTCCGTTACCATTTAGCAGTTAAGTAAGGGGCATTTTTGTTATTTCACTACCTAGGGACCATTTATGAGGTTTTCTATTACTTTTGACAAAACTTCAAAAATGGTTCTTGTGGTTTCACAAAATCTGAAGTTTGGTCCATAATTTACAAAACCTTACAGATCGTCCCTGTGGTTTTAACACTTTTAACATTTGGTCCTTCCGTCTCACTCCGTTACCATTTAACTGTTAAGTAAGGGGCTTTTTTTGTCATTTATCTACTCAGGGACCATTTATGAGATTTTCTATTACTTTTTTTAAATAAATAAAGTTTAATATGCGAGGGGTCCCACCCCATCTCTCTCCCTCTCTCTCTCTCTCTCTCTCTCTCTCTCTCTCTCTCTCTCTCTCTGCAGCTTATGTCAAAGCTTTAACGAATCCACTGTCAATCCACCCTCTGTCCCCTGCTGGCACAGAACACCACCACAAACACCCGCCAACCATTATCCTTTACCCTTGGACCGTGACTAGCAGCCACCAAGAACGACCCATCGCGACTCGTAAGTTACCAAGAATAGGGTTCTCACAATGTGTAATGAAATCTCGTAATGATTGTGGAATCTTAGATACGTCTCCAATGACAGAAACTTCAATTTCATCCCTATTAATGAAATTCCATTTTGAAAGTGGATTGAAATTGAACGACAACATTTTCAAAAGCGGTGGAAATTAGTCAATTACCTCGACATAGAAGCAACTTCATCTTTTAATGTGTTTTCAAGCAGTCTCATTAAGAAATCGACTTCGACCTATAGGGGTGAGCATGGTGCGGTTTGGTGCGGTTTTCAGACCAAACCGAACCGCAAACCGCATGGTGCGGTTTTTGCATTCTTAAAACCGTTGGGTGCGGTTTTGCAATGGTTCGGTTTTTCGGTTTTTAAATGCGGTTTCGGTTTGTATCGGTGCGGTTTCGGTTTTTAAACCGTGTTAAGAATTTGGTGCAATTTTTTTTATGTTTTTTGGTGCGGTTTTTTAAAACTATAAGAACTGAAAACCATGTGCATATAAGCTTGTATCCTGCTGTTTTTTTTTTTAATACATTCATTTTCAGCTCAAAACAAAATTACATAATCAAAAATTATAAGTCGCTTAAAATACAACTTGTAACCACTCTCACAAACTAATTAATAATTGAAGGTTAGTTGATTTTGACTTAATTTATTACAAGCTTATTACATGTAATCGATTAGTACGTTTGGCTAACAATAGAACATTTCTTTTGCACCCCATATAGTCTTATACAAACACAAAATAAACATATAATAAATATATTATCGTTTATAACTATTTTAAATAGCATGTATATAATATACATTGATTGATTTATTACTACACACGCTTGCGGTGCAGTTCAGTTTTGGTGGAGCGGTTTTTAGGATAAAAACTGCACCGCACCGTTGACCTTTGGTTTTTGCAAAAATTAAATCTGCACCATTGGTTTTTGCATCGGTTTCGGTTTTTCGGTTGCGGTTTATTGCGGTTTTGTCGGTTTTTCTTTAGTCGGTTCGGTTTTTGCTCACCCCTATCGACCTACATAAACACAACCAATCAATCGACTGAACACACAAAATTCTGATGAAATTGGAATCCAATTTCGATATTTGTGACAACCCAAAGTTTATTCCGTTACATTACCCCGTTACCGTTAACGAAATATTCTATTTTATAAAAGTTCCGTTAATTAGAGGTCGCCAAATAAATAAATGTTTTATTTATTTATATTATATGTCGTTAACGTCGTGATAAAAGAAATAAAGACACTTACTTTACATTTCCATATTAATTTGGAAAAAGTTAATTTTATTACGACCACTAAATCGGGCGCGACCAAAAGCCCCGTTTAACGGCAGTATCGGGTAGATTCCCACTGAGCTTCAACTCCAACCCTTATATAAGGGGGAGTAAACTCCATTTCATCCTTTTTACTCTCTCTCTAAACTCTCTCTCTACAACTTTTTCTCGAGCCAAAAATCGTCTGTTTCGAGCCCCAAACGAGTAGGTAAACTATCCTAACTTGTTATATAGCTTATCTAGCCTGCAATTTCGAGTATAAAACATAAATTAGGGACAAAATGAAGTGTTTATGGCCCAAGAACACTCTTGGATCGTAAACACCATTTAATGGGGGTTTTTAAGCCCCAAAACCCCTCTAAATTGCCCCTAAGGCTTGGATATGACTTTTAGGCTTACATATTCGGACTTAGATCACCTTGAAACGAGTTTTTGAAGAGTAAACATGAGTTTACTGCCCAAGAACATGCTTGGGCCATAAAATCCTCTTCATGGGGAGTAAACTCATATTTGTGTGTTAAAAATGCCCTTAAACACACCAATGGCCTTGGATTAAATTCTAAAATCAACGACCAACAAGCTAGGGACCCTAAACTCAATTAAAACAACTCCATAAAGAGTTCACGGCCGTAAACCCCTCATGAAAGGGTACCTGGGCCGTAAACTCCTATATAGGGGTTAAATGGTGCCCAAACTCCTTCATTTGGCTTGGAAAAATACATAGGATTTATTCACAATCACTTAAGCCCTTAAAACACCCAAGAAAGATGTCGTTGGGAGCTTACGGCCGTAAACTCCCTTGGTTAGGGCCGTAAACTCCCATTTGATCCATATAAGTCCCTTAAATCCATTCATACACATTAGATTTGGACCTAGCAAAATTCCACAATTGATATAAAGCCTTTAAGCATCCTAGAACACTCTCACCATGAGTTTACGGCCGTAAACTCATGGGAGTTGTCCCAGGGCCGTAAACACTAAGTATAGAGTTTACTCTTTCCATTCCTAAGCCATTTAAGCCCTTAAATGTTACCCGGGACACCCCAAACACTTAACCAAAGTGCTTTCCGCTCCTTTGAGTGCGTATACTTGTATAATTAGTATTAAATGTACTAATTGTATGTGAACATATGTTATCATATGTTAAATAGGTCACTAAGTGTGTCCAAGTCTTTACTTGACACCGAGCACCCAACCGGCACCTTCGTCGGATCCACTTACACCAGGTGAGTCCATACCCCTGAATAAATCTTTTATATGTTTTTACATGTTTTATAGGGGGGGGGGGGGAATACAAGTTAAACATGCCAGTTATCATATCAATTACATGTGATTTATAACCCGCATGCACAAGGATTTACCACACTGTAAACTGTTTTACCGAGTATGATACTATAAATGATTTTCTAAAATGTTTTCACTTATTCAAATCTTTTACTTATACTGTTTTACCAAAGTTCATTTTTAAACTGGTTTATGAAAGGTTTCCAAAGAGTTTCTAAATGTTTACAACTTATTTTACCAACAAATACCAAGTTGTGATTTTCCTCAGTATAAAGGTTTTTCCAAGGTTTTGATCAAAGTTCTCTTTCATGTCGTATACTTTTACTTTTACTTGTTAGATACCGCTGCTTCGCTTTTACTTAGTTTAAACTCCTACTCGGTAACGCTTCCACTTCGTGATACACTTATATTTGGTAACGCTTATACTTCACGACTCGGTTATTCCACACTGTTCGCTTATACTTCACGACTCGGTTATTCCATACTGTTCGCTTATACTTCACGATTCGATTATTCCACACTGTATGCTTATACTTCACGACTCAGATATTCCACACTGTACGCTTATACTTCACGATTCGGTTATTCCACACCGTTTGTTTACACCCCACGATTTGATTATTCCACACGATTCGGTTATACATCACAATTTGGTTATACTTCATGATATGTTTTCCACTTGTTACACACTCAAACATAGGTGGATGTATGCCTATGCTTGTATAGGTGCATATAAATAATGGTTGAAGGACTTAGGAAGGCTTGTTCGCCCTATTTCCTTTTCTTCGTTGAGATGTGGTCTGGTGGGATCGGATGTCCGTCCGAAGGTCGTTTGATTCATTAGTTATATATTATGTATACAAGCATAGACATATAGGTTTGCACCAGTCAGTTCAGTTATGAGTCTCTACCTCTAGTTCAACACTTATATTGGAAACCCACTACCCACTATTTGGGATGCATCTTCGGGACACGGCCTTCTCCGTCGTCTAGTTGGTAACCAGAGTCTCCTGTAGGGAGAGCGGACATTGTGTGTATAAATCTATACGGGGTTGACACCCCCGCACCCTGACTGCTAGCTACAGTCCACGGCCTACCAAGCCAAGGGGTGACAAATGTCACATTTTATAGACGCTTGCAGGGCGTCAGGTACTCTAGTGTCGGTTAGTATGGTTACGAGTATCCCAGGTTACCTTATAATTCATGGCCTTAAGGTAATGATATTTCACACTGTATTTTACACTGTACTTCATACTGTATGCTGAAAACCCACTCTCAGAGTCACACTATTTTTAGACCTTGCTAGCTGTATCTTTCATTTGATACTGTCTGGGGTCTGTATTCCTTGTTTTTAGACCTTGCTAGCTGTATCTTTCAGTTGATACTGTCTGGGGTCTGTATTCCTTGTTTTAGACCTTGCTAGCTGTATCTTTCATTTGATACTATCTGGGGTCTGTAGTCTCTGTTTTTAGACCTTGCTAGCCGTACCTTTCATTTGGTACCATCTAGGGTCCGTGTCTCCCTTTGTTAGACTGAGCCAGACGGGTCGTTTGTTCGATACTCTCCTGGAGTCTATGAGTCCTTTCGCCTTAGTCAGCAGTCTTCACTGCTGAGGCATATGTTATTTTCCCTGATTTCTCTTGTTTTCTTTAATAATCAAATTCTGTATTTTGATAGTGATAGCGATTAAGGGAAAACTACTTTTTACCACATGACTCCGTCTAGTCTTGGTAGAAGACTACTTTTATTAAAGAAAATATAGGATTTTCTGGAAAAGACACTAATGTAATGGACACTCTAAAACTACCACTTTTATTAAAGTTATTTGGATAAAATGACAATAAATGCTTATGAACTCACCAGCATTTGTAAAAATGTTGATACTCGTTTTTCAAATAACTTGTATTCTCAGGTCAGCATTAGACAGTTACATCCCCGGAGCTTCTGACGAAGACAGTTTAGTACCAAGCTGCACCTATATATTTACTTGCATTACTTTGATATATTGTAATGTAAACCATGTAAAACTATTATTATTAATGCAATGGTTGTTGTACTTTGATTACTATAATGCATGTGTTGTGATACTTGACATGACATCATCCACCCCAGAACGTTTCCGTCGTTCCGGTTTTAGGGTGTGACAATATTATACATACTTTGGGTCTTAACTAGTTGTGAGATGAGAAGGTGAAGACTGTAAGAACTTGGATTCCCCACTTAGGACACAGATCCACCACGAACTTCAATGCTCCGGCACCGGTCAAATAGCCCGCCTGAGGCATTAATCCTCTTGACCGAGCCCATATTCTGTTTCCGTCATTGATGACTGCAACATGCTTCGACATTAACTCGCGATGGAGTCCCACCGGAGTAATAGTCGGTTCCTCCGGCGAAGTGATTCTAGCTCTGGCATATTGGTCGTTGGTGATTACATGATGACGAGGGGTGTTGGTTGATAGAGAAAACGTGTTTGAAAGGCAAGAGCGAGGAAAGGGAAAGAGATAGAATTATGAAATAGGGTTTTTAGTTTTAGGGATGCAGATTGGAGGGAGATGAAAGAACAACCCGACAATCGTTTTCATAGGATTTGTGCAGGAATCCGAAGAGAGAGAGAGAGAGAGAGAGAGAGAGAGAGAGAGAGAGAGAGAGAGAGATGGGGGTGGGACCCCTTGCATATTAAATTTTATTTATTTATTTATTTAAAAAATAATAGAAAACCTCATAAATGGTCTCTGGGTAGTGAAATGACAAAAATGCCCCTTACTTAACGGCTAAATGGTAACGGAATGAGCCGCACCAAATGTTAAAAGTTTTGAAACCACAGGGACGATCCGTGAGGATTTTGTAAATTAGGGACCAAACTTCAGATTTTGTGAAACCACATGGACCATTTTTGAAGTTTTGTCTTAGACTTATTTATTTTTTTCTCTCTATAAAATTGTTGTCGCGTTCATATGCTTATCCAGGACCATGAACAAGTTTTAGGTAAATGTCTAAAAGCCCGAATTTATTTTTTACGCGTACCTTATATATACTCTATATATCACTATTGACTATTAACACTATAAGGTGTCGTTTGTTTTTTCGAAGCGAAAATGTTTGAAATCTGCGGACCAACTTTGCAACCCTATGTAGTATAAGAGGGGGACCAAACGGCTTCAACATGTAATAAGAAATATGTTTGTTTTTTAAACTCTGCAGACTGTTGCAATAAGTTAAAGTAAGGTGTGAAGATGTTTGAAGCGGAGGGTCAAGTGCAACGCCACACAACATACACGCAACAGTATTTAAGTGAGAAAATTTTCTGAAAAACAAACAGCTGCGAAGGGCCAAGTGATGCACGTGTGCTGCACGACGCAACAATAAGCGGTAAGAAGTGTTTTTTTTAAGAAAAATAAACAACACCTAAGCAAATGATTTCTCGGGTGGTTAATGCGGTGGAATGTTTAATTTATGGTTTAGGTTCTAAACATGATTCCCTCGAAAATGCATAAGTTAGCAATTGTTTTCAGCCGCTTAACCGTCATATCTATATGCTATTTTATAGCGGTTCTTTGTTTTTTGTTTTTTGTTTTTTTTTTTTTTTTTTGGTTTTTTTCTTCATGTCAAAGAGCCAATTACCCCATTAATTTGTAAATTATATCCACATATTCTTTCCACCAATGCTAGATTAATGCTAGCCTCTCTAGACAGAAATATATAATTGTGAATTGTTTGGTTACCCTTTTATGACATTAATCCACTTTAATATTAATGAGATGAAATAGATTAAAGATGGAAAACACTGACAAAAAGAAACAACAGAACAAGAACATACAAATAAGTTTCATATTTTACTTGCTTCATCAATACTTACGATGTATTGAAAGCAATGCAACTTAACTAGCTAGGGTCCTAGGGATAAACTTCAATGAGAGATCTTAACCCCAAAATTGGAGTTATCTTGTAATCGCTAAAGCCAGCATCCACGAAAAGCTTTGCCCAATTTTTTTCACTCCTCTCTCTTCCTGTCGTCAAGGTCAGCATAAGCATGTCAAAGAAAAGTTGGGTCTCGAGTAATTCCTTGTCTCCTTCACCATTCTTCAACACCATGTCTATGATGATTACTTTTCCTCCATTTTCCTTGCTGGGGATTGCTTCTTTGCATTGCATCAATATCTTTATGCATTCTTCATCACTCCAATCATGTAATATCCACTATTTTGTCAAAGCGCAAAAACAATTAATAAGCAAGATAAACAATTATTGTACATAAACCTTCCGTCTAACTTGTAATGTAAATTATCGGTAAATCTTTCAACCAACTATATTTGGTCTTTCAAAAAGATTAAAAAATTATGTCCAAGTAATAAAGAATACCTTGACCAAAACTGCATCTGCTTTGGGAATGGATTCAAACATGTCTCCACCAAGAAAACTCAAATTCTTACTTCCTACCAAACCATCAACAACATGAGGAAGATCAAAAGAGATGCAAGTCATATCAGGAAAAGCTTCCGCGATGGCTTTGGCAACGGTTCCAGTACCACCCCCTACATCAACAATTGAATTCAACCTTTCAAAAACATTTGTAGAGTGTTTTAGAACCAGACTTGTCACAAGCCTTGCATCACTGCCCATTGCTTCATTGAAGAACTGGTTAAGGTTCGGATCATGGCCTGCAAAATCCCAAAGATTCCTTCCGTGGGCTGTGTGAAAAGGGTTGACGTCATCGTTCTGGAACCATTTGCTCAGGTGTTGCCATGGATCCATCAGTATTGGATCCAACATGGCTAGCAAAAAGGGACTAATGCTTAATGGCTCTTCCTTTAGAAGGAAGCGAGAAGCAGGAGCTAGCAAATAGCCTTCTCTTTCCTCCTCCTTATGATCTCCTGTTGTGCATATACTTTGTTTGATAAAGAAACCAGAGTGAACAAGGATGCGCATAAGTCTATAGACAAAATGAGCTCTCTCCTTGTTGATGGAGAGGGCTTCAACTAACTCAGAGAGCAACATTGGTGCACCATGGCGATTGATGATATCAGGTATTTGTAGCTGAATAGCACATTTGAGAGACATGGAGTTTATAAAGCTGAAGATGTGGTTCCATATGTGAGCTTGAGAATGAAGCAAGTTTGTAGATTGTTCATCATTTAGCAGCGACATCTCGTTTCTTACAATGTATATAAGATAGACAATTTCAAACTGTTTAATGTTATAAACATTCGTATATATAAGAAAAATATCTGACTACATTGGGAATGGATTTGATAAAAAGTCAAATGTAAAATATATCTCAAAGGTGCCATTTGATGCGGGTACTTATTTATTTCTTATCACACAAGCACACAATTATTTAAAGTATTTTTTTATATTACTTTTTTTTAAAATAATATCATATGATATATTTTATATTTAAGGGAGATCTAAAACAATATCATTTCTGATATGATATCTACAAAGATAGCACCTTTTCATCATCAATCAAATAAATATGCAAACTCCAGCAACACCAACAATTGCCTCGAAAATCTTATTAAAACCATCAGATAAACATAAGTGACGGTTAATTTATAATGTTACACTGTGAAATTTCAAAATCCTCTCTAATAAATAAAAGTTTTTATTTTCACTTGTCACACTTGCATTTAATTTATTAAATGTCATTTTGTGGTTATTTTGAATTAATTTTTTCCGTATGTTATTTTATAAGTTTTTCTGTTTTATTAAATTCCACATAACATTTTTAATGAAATAATTAAATAGATATCAATTTCAGTAATGAACATACCTTTTAATTTTAAAATTCTCAAAATTAAAGCTTGTTTTCTTTATTTATTTAAATTTAAAATATAAAAAACCTTTACATTATAATAATTCATTATTTTTCTTATTTTCTTATAAATTCAAAGTTCTCAAATATTTTCAACTTTATATTTATTTATTTTTTAAATTAACCCATGTAATACATGGGTCTCACAACTAGTGAGAGTAATATTAGAAAAAATGTATTTCCGATTTACTTGTCGGAAGTCCAATTCAACATCATAAACTTTTTTTTTAAATCAAGGTCTCTTAATAATATTTATAGTGGAAAACAAATCAAGATTTTTTTCTTCCTTAGTTTATTTGATCAAATAAAAAAAAAAACTTTGGGATTGTTTAATCTAGAGGTGTATGTGTAAATCTTCTTCCTATTTAATTGATATCGTCTCCACCGTTTGGGGCATGGAGAGTTTCATTATTATGGTATCAGTCGTCGCCTAATATGATCCTACCTTTTCTTCTTCCCCTTTTTCCAGTTTTTTTTTCCATCTGTTCCTGCGGTTTTTGATCAACCCCCATGGCTTCTTCTTACGACACCCATCTTCCCATGAACATTGCTATTTATGCACATTATCACCATGCGCCTATCCTCCTCCAACTATCTATTATGGAAGAATCAACTTCTTCCTTTGCTCACATACCAGGTTAGCCACATTGATGACACTTCCTCTGCCCTGCCGCCTGAGATTCACGTTGAAGGAAAACCATCGCCAAATCCTGAGTTCTCATCTGGACACTCTGCTAATCAGTGTCTTTTGATCATTCTCCAATCGTCGTTTTCTAAGGAAGCTGTTAGGTGCATTTCATGCATTCATTTTGTAGTTTTACTCCATAAAAGTGCATTGCATATAGGCTTAAACTCATTCATTTTGCATGTTTTTCGGGATTTTTCATGAGCCAATTTCATTCACACACTTTTGTGATATTTCAGGGACTTTTTGAGGTAGGATCTTACTTGAAGAGACGAATAAGAGATGTAGATGAAGTTTCGGGACTTGCGGAGCACCAAGGAGGAATATATCAATGAAATGAAGATTTTGGCCATTCAGAGATTTACACGGGCCATGTAAATGGAAGCCTTGTATTTACACGGGCCGTGTAAACTCGTATTGTCGAGCATTGTAATTTGAAGGCCTGACCAAATTGTGCAACGTACTTCTTGTGTTTACACGACTGTGTAAAGTTTACCTTTGTGTTTACACGGGCCGTGTAAACATGGTCGTAAGTTTAAAGCAATTTTTCTTATTTCTAAAAAGGTGCAACCGGTTCCATTAGAAAGGAGGTCAATTTTGTGAGTTCTAGAGGCGATTTTGGGGAGCATTTTGAAGGAAATTGTCACTTGGAAACACTTGGATTTCATTTGGATTTCAATTTGTAAGACTTTAATTTCAATTTCTAGGTTTGTGTTTTGTTCTAGTCATGAGTGGATAGAAACCTAACTCTCCAACTTCATGTATTGACTATTGTGTGTGTGAATTCAATCATTTGACTTGGTGTTTGTTTTAAATGCTATCTAGTGAATTTGATTTTGTTTTAATTGAAGGTTTGGTTTCAATTCTATTTCTTTTTGGCCAAATTGATTTAGGTTTGATTCATTCAAGTTATCTATTATACAAAATCCATAATTGTTTTGTAATATAGAACAAGTAACAAACACTAGATTGAATTTTCTTAGAATAATTCTGGTATAAATCAAATGCACACATTCTTACACTTCCAAGCTTATGAGGAGTATTAAATGTTGTTGGTAATATTCACACAAACCATAAAGCAAATCTTTCCACCTATTCTAAGAACTTGTTTAGATTAGATTGGTTGGATTAGAATTAATTAAAGAACTTATTTTAATTAATTAAAAAGGTGAATGTGAATTGCTAGAGCTTGTTAGCATTTCTAAGTGCCAACTTAAATAAAATTAAACAAATATCATTTCATACCTTGAATCACATTGCTAATCAGTCTTGCATAAAGTTGGAGTATTTTATAAATCTTGATTTTATTTTATTTGATCTATTGTTTACTCAAAATTTAAGTCTTTTATTTGAATTAAAACCCCCCTCTTTTGTGATCTCATTTGTACGTTATGCCAAAAGGGTATGCACTTATCTCGTGTCTCCGTGGATCGACCCTACTTACCTTGTATTACATTTTTAGTACAAAGTAGTAGTGTTTATATTTTTACCCTTTTTATTTGTTGGGTTTGACACGCCTAACAAATTGGCGTCGTTGCCGGGGACACGGTAGTACTAATTGTTTATGCCAAGATCTTTTCGCACATGTACACCTTTACCAGTTCATTTGGAGATAGAGAAATCTGCAAAGCAAAGAAGGAAGCAAGCCATACTTTTAAAGAAACAACAACAACAATTCAGAACTTCTTCATTAAATCCTTCAACCACATCCTCACCAATATCCAAAAATTCCACCCTATCATCTGCACCTTTACCCGAATCTGAAACTTTTATCCCTACTCCTACCATGGGAGACAACCATGAAGAAACCAAAATCCCCCATATCCACCACCTGAACTGTCACACTGTCACACCCCCAAACTGGAACGAAGGAAACGTTCGGGGGTGGATGACGTTATATGTAATATCACACCAATTGCATCATAGTAATCACAGTAAACACAACCATTAAATTGAATACATATATGAAAAGATATTTACATCGGTTTGATTCTTGTTTTTATACATCAAAAGTATAATCAAAAGAAAAAGACGTGACTCTATAGGCTCTGTATTTTCAAAACTCCAGGAGGTACCTATCTACTGATTTCTTGAGAATACAAGTAGTTTTGAAAGAGTATCAGCATAAAGCTGGTGAGTTCATAAGCATGTTTTTGTAATGAAAACCTGTTAATGAATTTGTAAAATGTATGTATGTTTCCCAAGAAAATCCAATATTTTCTAACATGTATGCTCGTTACTATATTCTGTTTTGAAAACCCTGGTTACCACCAGTATGTATAGTAAATTCTTGTTTGAAAACCCTAGCTACCTCCAGTATGTATAGTACATTCTGTTTGAAAACCATGGCTACCACCAGTATGTATAGTAGTTTTATTATTTAAAATAAAACCGTGTATTGTATCCCTGGAATCCTCCAGTGTAATGTGTGGTAGTTCTATTAATTAAAATAAAACAAATGAAGAATGAAATCCCGTAAACAAAGGTTAGTTTATACTATTTGTGAGTTCGTATAACCATTCTTAATATGACTAGTGACCTCAACGGCATTTCTTCAGGTGTCGTACGGTATGATATTTTTCACCCTAGGCATGTCTGCCTAATTGTAGCTAGCAGTTTAGGTGTAGGATTGTCAGTTCCGAATACATCTATTCACAAATCTCACGCTCTCCCTCCAGGAGACTCTGGTTATACTAAGTGTCAAGGATTTTACCAGCACCTAGAAGGGTACAATTGAAGAGATGTCTCACAATCCTGTATTAACTAGTTTATGTGTAGTTCTGTATCGTTTTCTCGTAATTGAAACCGTTGTATACTTGGTAGAGTATTAATAATTATACTTAAATAATTATTTAGTGTTATGCTCTTGTCATCCGAATGTAGTAAAGTAAATCATAAACTAAAACTGTCATAGTTTATATGTTTGCCATGTATGTAATCTAGATTGGTAAAAACTGTATGATAAACTCCCCAAACTATACCTATTATTGTTTGTCTGAAATGTATTGCACTTGGTTTGTGTATTGTTCTGAAAACTATGCAATTATGTTTTCTAGCTGAAAGTGTCCCTTATGCTCTGCATAATACAAAACGGGATTGAAATATCTATATATTTTGTAGAAATCGTTGGACTGAATTAATTGGATAAGTTTTAACTTGTTAAAATTCTTTTGTTTTAGTTCACAAAAATCATTTTTGTTTGGCTTGGATCCCCCCCCCCCCTCCGAAAACGTTAAAAATCATAAAAGCGTATGGGTATGAACTCACCGTTAACTGTGTACAAGTGTCGAATCAACGAACTGAAATGAAGACCCTTGAGTTTTAGTGTGTGGCACTTAACGGAATCCTAATAACAATTAAATACATATAGGTATCTAAATTAGCGATGTCGTTAAGTAAAGTGTTAGAAAAACACTTGTGTTTGGTTAAGGAATGTTAACGAGACTTGATTGAATCGAGGAATACGGGTTTTCAGCACTTACGAAGGGTTTGCAACCGTGAAGGGGGTTTACGGCCGTGAACTAGGGTTTACGGCCTTTAAAGATTCGATGATTTGAAGTGTGTACGGCCGTAAACTCAAGAACAATGATGTTGAATTTCGATGTAAATGTGTTCTAAATGTTCGGAAATGACTCCCAATGGTGATTCTAGATGATTTCCGGAATAATAAGGGCATTTTTGGTGTTTACGGTCAAGAGTCTAGAGAGAGAAGGAGAGAGTTTTCGGCCAGAAAAGTCTAAATGAAGGGTAGCGACATGTATTTATAGGGGGGTTTTCATGGTCGGTGGTGGGGTCCACCTGGTATTGACCGCAAACGGGTTTACGGCCGTAAACATGTTTACGACCGTGAACTCCAGTCAGGTCGTGAACTGCTGTTTGTTCGAAGGAAAACTCGAATTTTGCACGGTTTTGGTCCCTACTCATATATATAGTTTTGTTATATAACTAAATGATTTTCCAAACCGAAGGAATTTGACGAGATTCAATAAAATTCAAAGTTTTATTAACGGAATTTGAATAACAGAAACAGAAAAAGTTTCGGGTTGTCACATCATCCCCCTGTTAGAGGGAATTTTGTCCCAAAATTTAGACACATAATACAAACCATGGACTCGGAAATAGATGAGGGCACTTCAATTTCATTGAATCTTCACACTCCCAAGTGAATTCAGGTCCCCGCTTGGCATTCTAGTGAACCTTCACTATCGGGATACGACTTTGTTTCGTTTTCTTTACTTCCCTATCCATGATTTCTACGGGTTCTTCTACGAAGTATAAGTTGTCATCCAGTTCGATTTCATCGAGGGGAATCACTAGTGTCTCATCGGACAGACACTTCTTTAGCTTCGAGACGTGGAACACAGGATGAATGTTACTAAGTTCTTGGGGTAATTGAAGTTTCTATGCTACGGGACCGATCCTAGCGATGATCTCGAATGGTCCAATGTATCTTGGGTTCAGCTTTCCACGCTTTCCGAAGCATATCATGCCTTTCCAGGGTGAGACCTTCAAAAGAACACGGTCACCAACCTAGAACTCCAAGGGTTTTCGTCTCTTATTGTTGTAGCTCTTTTGTCTATCTCTTGAAGCTTTTAATCGTTCTCGGATTCGTATGATCTTTTTGGTCATCTCTCGGATGATTTATGGGTCTGTGAGAGTACTATTTGGGACTTGACCCTTGACTAGCTGCGTGTTGCCCACCTCAGCCCAACACAGAGGGGATCTGCACTTACGACCATACAGGGCTTCAAACGGCACAACCTTGATGTTGGTATGGTAGCTGCTATTGTAGGAAAATTCGACCAAGGGAAAATGAGTGTCCCATGACATGCCGAAGTCGATGACGTAGGATCTCAACATATCTTCCCATGTTTGAATGGTTCTTACACTCTGCCCATCTGTCTGAGGATGGTATGCTGTGCTCATATCCAACTTAGTTCCAAGAGCCTTCTGCAGAGACTGCCAAAATCTTTAGGTAAACCAGATATCTCAATCAGAGATAATGGACATAGGCACACCATGTAGAAGAACTATATCTTGGATGTAGATTCATGTAAGTCTCTCCATTTTAAAGTTTCCCTTGATTGGTAGGAAGTGGGCGGATTTAGTTAGTCGGTCGAAAATTACGCAGATGGCATCGTGCCCACTCGGAGATCTGGCTAACTTAGTGATGAAATCCATTGTAATAATTTCCCACTTCTACTAAGGTATTTCTAGTTGTTGGAGTAGACCTGAGGGCTTTTGATATTCTACCTTCACCTTGGCGCAAGTCAGACACTTGCCCAAGAAGGTAGCGATCTCTGCTTTCAAGTTCGGCCACCAATAGAGTTGTTTGAGATCCAGATACATCTTATCTGAACTTGGGTGAACGGTGTATCTAGTCTTGTGAGCTTCGTTCATGACAACCTCCCTGAACCCGCCGTACTTTGGGGTCCAGATTCGGCTCATGATGTAGTAAACTCTGTCTCCCTTGACCTCTAAGTTCTTTTCCATTCCTCTCATGGCTTCATCCAACCTGTTCTCTGGGTTTAAGGCTTCCATCTGAGCCTCTCTGATTTGATCAGATAAATGGGAATGGATAGTCATTGTCGATGGCTTCACTCTACGACCTGAATACTCTATTTGACTGAGGGCATCAGCTAGTACATTGGCCTTGCCAGGATTATAGCGTATTTCGCACTCGTAATCACTGAGTAGCTCTACCCATCGCAGCTGTCTCATGTTTAACTCTTTCTGGTCGAAGATATGTTGTAGGCTCTTATGGTCGGTTAAGACAGTACACTTGGTTCCGTAGAGATACTGTCTCCAAATCTTTAATGTAAAGACCACTACTCCCAACTCTAGATCGTGAGTTGTATAATCGAATTCATGTGTTTTCAGCTGTCTCAAGGCATAGGCAATAACATTTCCTCGCTGCATAAGCACACATCCTAGGCCCTGATTGGATGCATCATAGTAGACAATGAAGTCCTCCGTCCCTTCGGGCAGAGACATGATAGATGCGCTGCATAGGGCCTACTTCAATGTTTGAAATGCAGTGTCTTGCTTTTCTCCCCAACTAAAGGTTACACCTTTCTATGTCAGGGTGGTTAAAGGCTTAGCAATCTTGGATAAATCTGCGATAATAGCCAGCAAGACCCAAGAATTGACGGATTTCTATGGGCGTCTTCATTGCTGACCAATTCTCAATTGCTTTAATCTTGGAAGGGTCCACGTGTATTGTTGGTCAAAAATATGGTTTATACTTTACTTTTCAAGGAAAATGTATTTTTGTGTCTTGGACCATAAACAACTTGGTGTTTACGGCCGTATATGTGTTTACGGCTGTGTTTACGACCGTAAACATGTTTACGGACGTAAACCCATTCACGGCCTATGTTCACCAAGCCCATGTTCCCTAAGTATATATATATATATATATATATATATATATATATATATATATATATAGGTGTTAGGTGGTTGAGGAGTGATTTTTGGATGAACATAAGAGAATAGAGGAGCTTAGGTGTGTGTATTCGAAGGTGTTCTAGAGAGAGAAAAGAGAGTCTATGTTAGTGTGTGTGAATCTTGTATCCGGATCTTCATTCATATCAATACATACAAGATTCATCATCTTCTTCTTCTTCTCCTTTGCTTCTATTTGATCTAACATCATCCGTTTGATTGGGATTCCGCACCATCAAACAGATCTAATTGATACACAAGCAGATTGGGGACTTACAGTTGGTATCAGAGCTTGGATTGTATCAGTCAATTTTGTCAGATCTGGAGCTTATTTGATCTTATTCTTGAAGGATTCTTGCGTTTTTTGGATGGATCTCTGAAAAATAAGGGGGGTTTGTTCTTCGCATTTTTCATAAAAACTGGTTTTTGATCGAGGTTGGAGCAAAAAGGGTTGAAAAACGCTTTTTTTCACGTAATCTGTGAAGAGTTTATGGCCGAAAACAGTTTACTGCCGAAGTTTGCGGTCGACCGGAGTTTACGGCTGTCGGTGGTTTACGGCTCAGAACGTGTGCGGCTCGGCTGGACGGTTAGAGAATTTGGCTCAGCAGCATCAAGCTCTTACCTGCATGCGCATTTAAAAAATTGGAAGCGATATTGAGGGTGCCGGGGATCGAACCCAAGTCCTCTGATAGATAGCACTCGTGCCTTACCAGCTGGTCTAGGAAGTGTCTTGGTTCATTCCTTCCAAATTTAATTGAAAAAGACTCTTTCTCAGTTCCAATTTCACAAATTTTTTCACTTTCGGCCCAAAATTCAAAATCTTTTATTTTGAAATTTCATTTTCAACTAAAAATTATAGTTTTTAATTTTTGACTTTTAATTTTGACTTTTAATTTTGACTTTTTACTTAAAATTTTGACTTTGACTTTTAATGTTTGACCTTTGACTTTAAACTTTAACTTTCTCGTTTAACTTTTAAATTTTCAAATTTAGCTTTTCGGCTTGACTTTTAAGTTTGACTTTTCAAGTTTAACTTTTTAAATTTGACTTTTAAGTTTGACTTTTGAGGTTTATAATCAAAGGACATTTTTAAATTTACGTTTGACTTTTACGTTTGATTTTGGCTTCTAGTTGTGTTTTTAATGGCTTTTGAGGTCAACAAGGGAAATGAAGACATGAAAGAGAATCATCAGGATATGTTAAGACAAAATTTCAACATGTTCAACTACATTCCCGGAGAAACCCTGGAGGCTTAGCTGCAACGATTCACCACTCTCACTACTAAGATGAATATATCTGGGGTCTTCTTGACAAAGTCGGAGATAAACAAAAAGCTACTGAATTCACTTCCGAAATCATGGGATATGAACGTGGCTGTCATCAAGAAGACAAAAGATCGATCTCAATCATCTTAGTCTTGTTGCTGTAATTGAAGAACTTGACGCTTTGAAGAATGGAAAAACAATGAGTTCTACAAACATCCCGGTCAATGAAGTTTCATGCTCTCAATCATGTGAAACTATGATTAAACTTCTTCGTGAACAAATTTATCTATTAAAAAGAGAAGTTGAGGACCTGAGATATGAAGGATATCAACTCAGGAAAGGACAGAAACCCCTGAAGGTTGAATTAGAAGCAAAAACCAAAGATTTTAGGAAGCTTCAGGAAGATTATAGCAATAAATGTGAAAATTATGACTATGTTATGAAACAACTTGCTGAATTAACTGTTGAGCTTGACACATTAAAAAACAAATTTGTAACTGCAGATTTTGATTTTAGAAAATTTGATGTGTTGAGAGAAGTAGTTGCAAACATGATAAACCATTGTTTGCAATTTAAAAATAACTAGTAAAAAGGTGTAGGGTATGATAGTGTTCCTCCACCTTTCAATCATAACTACACATCTATCCCTATGACACAGGAAGAAATTGACAATGAGGCACATCTTCATTATGGCAAACCATCTGGATTTGTGTCAGGAGGTATTTAGGTTGAAGATTCTAATGTTTCTACTTCATATGAAGGTAAAGTAGCAGAAGATGAGAACAAGGAGAACACTAGTGAACAAACCAATGACTCCTTGAACTCAGAATCTGTTGCTTCGAATTTTGTTACTCCTAACAAACCTGCCGTTGAGAAATACAGGCCACAAATTCCAGCGCAATAGAGTGCTTGTTGCAAGTGTGAATGTGTGATCAACAAGAAACGAGGCAAGGATACGCCACCAGGGGCAGGAAGAAACAACTTCACAGTGAAGAAAAATACTTGTTTTCACTGTGGAACACATGGACACATTGCCAAAAATTGTCCTAATCGCGCATACGTTCCCTACTATGCATAAGGGTGGCAGAACGCGCCAAGAGGGAGATACTCCAAAAGAAACCCCTCAAGGGTGACTGGAACGCGCCAAGAGGGAGATACTCCAAAAGAAACCCCTCAAGGGTGACTGGAACGCGCAGAAGGCCAAGAATCAAACCCACAAGGCCAAGAATCCAAATCCCAATGGCAAGAAGGAAATGTCGGCCAAGAAGCCCAATCCAAGAGATGCTCCAGTGAAACAAAGACCGGTTAGGTCAAAGTCATCTCAACGGCCGACATCAAGTTCAAATGCAAGTACTGAGCCACCCATCAGATCGAAAAAGAAATGGGTTAAAACCAACTACAAATGGATTCCGAAGGCTCAATCTCCCAAAAGAACTAATGACTTTAATATTTCTACATCTTCTATTTGTGATAAACAGGGTATGTCATGGGAGAGAGTACCCTGCAAAGATGACAAAGGTCAACCCAGTTTCAAAATGGACTGGGTTCCAAAGACCAACTGATCCCGCTCTGTGTCGGAGAAGCTATGGAGGTATATCATCAGACTTCAGTTTGTTGGTAGTGGTTGTTCCAGGCACATGATAGGGGACATCTCTCAACTGTACAACATTCAGAACTTTGTTTGAGAGTATGTGTCCCTTGCGGGAAAGGAAAGAAAGGAAGAAAAGAGAGGATCACATAGGGTTTGTGCTTAATGACATTAAGAATTTTCGGATCTGTTTTGAGATTATTTCTCAGACCTTCTGGATGCAAATTCAATCGATGAATTATGGTTTGCGTTTTGCTCTCTATACTCCTGAGTTTATTTTACACTGATTCTTTTCAAAGACATTTTTTTCATTTTCTTATAGTTTTTCGTTAGTAGGTATTATTGGGAAGTGATATCAAGAATGTGATAGCGAGCAGTCTAAAACATGTGTAAAGGATTGAATCTGAATTGTCTAGACTCTATGTTCCATGTGCTGGTAGGCACGAAGGATTTGATAGTGTGGATTTAGTTAGAATTGTTTGAACCGACCATACGACGCTTGGATAGATTGAGCAGTGAGATAAACATGGGAACCCACGGGATACACTAAATTAATACGCATCTAGAACAGTGGTTCAACTTTTCCTTGATGTACGGACTTATGTCCTTAATTCTAGTTCTGATAGGGCGACTGGGGGTTCTGATAAAGTAGGTCTGTAGGAAATTATTCTCTTGCTTTCTATCTGTCAGTCATATGTTGCTTCCTCTGTGTGATCGGAAGATCCGACTTGGAATGCAACATATGCAACTCTATTTCTACACACCTTCTTATCTATGAAACTATTTCTATCTGTTAGCCATATGCTGTCCCCTCTGGGTGATCGGAAGATCCAACCTGGGACACAGCATATGCAACATTCTATCTTTATAACCCTCTATCTTTGTTAGTCATATGTTGCCCCCTCTGCATGATTGAGAGAGATCCGACCTGGGACACAACATATGCATCTATCTCTAAATCTGACTTCCTCCTTAATAATTGTTTACTCACCTAAAGTAAGGAGCCCTCAGGAAGTTCTTGATAACCAGGGTATATCTGGAAGCAGGGAACACGTTCTAGTGCAACTAAAATTGAACCATTTAAGAGGTTGCCTGTAGATCTCGCTGCTTAAATTTAAGTGGACAACAATACCAGTGGTCGTTGTTAGCTAAATGGTTTTTTTAGAAAAGTTGTCGACATTCTTCGTGTTTAAGTGGACCACAATACTGGAAATTGACCAGATCTATTCATGAAAGTGAAGGTACTAATAAACAAGTTCAGGCTGTCTCACAACTTTGATCCCAAATATTTTTCTTTTTGTTAAATTTGGTTATAGTTTTCCTCTATACACAAATTCAGGGGGAGAACTAAAAAAAAATTCAAAATCAAAAAAATAGTGTTATATTTTGTTTATTTCTTGTTCAAGAAAATTCAAAATCAAAAAAATAGTGTTATATTCTCTTTTATTTCTTGTTCAAGAAAATCAAAAATCCAAAAATATTTTTGTTTATGTTTTATTTTTTTTTCAGAAAATATGAAAACCCAAAAATATTGTGTGCTAAATTTTCTTTTAGTTTTGTTTTGTCTTGAAAAGTGAACTCATGTGAAGATGAAACTCATGGAGTTTGTGTCGAAGATTTCTGAGCCAAGGCTTCATCTATGATCATCGAAGAATTCTCATTCGAAGGAGCAAGAAACGAAGATTATTCTTTTGACATTCAATCTTTCAACCCCAGAAGCAAGGTGAAGCTGAAATTGAAGATTATGTGACAGATTGCATTGAAGCCTCCTCAATCAGTCTGCTGTTATCTTAAACCTGCTAAAGTGATCCAGAAGATTTGTTCTCTCTGATGTTCTCTCTGAAGATTCTCAAGCTGAAAGCGCTATATTTCAAGAATCAGTACATCAAGCCTCCTCACCCAATGTGCGTTCAAAGTCAAATTTTTGAAGAAAAGACCAACTTCTCAAGATGAAGTCATTCATTGAATATTCATATGTTCATCCTGATGCTCTGAAGAAATCAAAGATCAACGTTGAAGCCAATCTCCAACTGAAGATTAACAAGAAAAGCCAGCTACTTTTTAGGGGAAGCTTGTTGGGTCATTTAGAAAAGAAAGTTATAAACCAAGGGGGAGATTGTTGGGTCAAAAATATGGTTTATACTTTACTTTTCTAGGAAAATGTATTTTTGTGTCTTGGACCGTAAACAGCTTGGGGTTTACGGCCGTATACGTGTTTACGGTTATGTTTACGGCCGTAAACCCATTCACGACCCATGTTCACCAAGCCCATGTTCCCCATGTATATATATATATATATATATATATATATATATATATATGTATATATATATATATATATATATATATATATATATATATATATATATATATATATATAGGTGTTAGGTGGTTGAGGAGTGAGTTTTTGATGAACAGAATGTTGGATTAGTGTTTAAGCCCGTAACCATATTTGGTAAGTACTTGACCCGGTTGTGCATGGTCTTTTTGGGTTGCCTTCACCAGAGCAACTTGACCGGAGAAATAATAGAGAAACAGGTTATTGTGATTTATTAATATATTATAAGAATAATATATTAAAGCAAAAATCATATTTGTTTAATTAATATTGGTCAATAATTAATTAAGAATTAATTTTGTGATCAAAAGTAATTAATTAAACTAGAGGGGCTAAATTGCAATTATGTGATAGTAGCAAATTAGGGCAATGGATGCCCCATGGATAGAGTGGACGAATTCAAGGTGACAGGGCCTTAGAATTCGTCCAAGATAAGGATTCTAGACTTTATCTTATGGGCTGCTTGGTGGGCAAGCAATCAGATAAGGATAAGGACTGAAACCCTAATCTCAACCCTATATAAGAACCCCTTGGCTAAGGGAAATCGGCCACTTGATCCCTAGAAGACCTAGAGCCGATTTCTTCCTCTCCCCTCTCTCTCTCTCTCTCTTGCGTCTCCATTTGCTTTTGGTGTTTGTGAGCCATTAGAGGTACTACACTTGTGGTACTTGCTTTCATAGACAAGGAGATTGAAGATTTGAGTTGCTATTACAATATAACAACAAGAGGTATGTGATTCATTCTTCTATCAACATTTCGAAATACCTAGATGCTTGCTAGGGTTCTTCATGTATTCATAATGTTGTGTATCTAATAGTGAAAAACATAGATCCAAATATAGGGTTGCATGCACACATAGGATTGTTTGTATAAAACCCATCAGTGGTATCAGAGAATTATGGTTATTTGTTTTCTATTAGATTATTCAATTGTATGAATTTGACACTTTAGGGTTTATGGCCAATAAACCCTAGGAGGCAAGGATTTCGAAATTAGGGTTCTTGAATCCTGTTTTTCGAAAATTTTGATAAGGGTCCTCAAACCCTTTCCTTTTTGCCCAAGATTTCGAAATCTAGGGTTTGCAAACCCTAGGGTTTTCGAAATATGCCTCCTCCCCAAGATAAGATCCTAAGTTTTTTTGATAATCTCATATCTTGTAATTATCTTTTAATGGTTTAAATATGGTAATTTAAGATTTTGAATTCTCTCATCCCATATTTTCGAAATCTAGAGGGATTTAAGGGATCAGGATAAATTAACTGTTTAATTTAAGGTAATCCTTTATGATTTAATAATTCAAATTACTTGTTTAATTTAAGGATAATTATTAAATCAAGAATTTTAATATTTAGAATTTTAAATTTAAAAAGTCTTAAATTTCGAAAATTTTAATATTGAAGTTAAAACCCTAGTATTTTGAAATGTTTAAAACACACCCTATGCTACTATATTATTATAAGATTTATATATATATATATATATATATATATATATATATATATATATATATGTGTGTGTGTGTGTGTGTGTGTGTGTGTATAACTAAAATGCTAGTCTTACCGTTAGTAGGCCTCATTCACGAAGCCAATCTATAAGGGGGTATAAGGTTATGGCCTATAAAATGGCCATTTAATGGGTATCCAGTCTTACCCACCGCTTCCTTGATTGGTGGAGGGTCGTTAGCCGAATAGGTAGGATAGGGCAATCCTCTCCTCATTAATAAGTATAATGAATCTATATAAAGTAATTGAACGTTTTTACAAAATTCCCAATCTTAGTTACTTTAGGCAAAAGTGAATAGATGCAATCCCATGAAATTACACTTTTCACCCTTGCTAAGAAGTTAGTGGAGGTGTGTGGTTAACCAACACACTAATTGGTTCTAAGCAAAGGTGGCAAAGGGTGACTCAATGTTTGTCATAGTTCGATGGAGCGTGTGTGGTTAACCGACACATCGAATTGGTGATTGTAACAATGAGGGCACCATGTGAATTTGCATGGTTATTCACACCTGCTTTGTGATCCTCGGCATCCCAGTCACGAACTCTAGGAATTTTTAATACATTTAAAACTTAAGCCTTTTATGTTTTTCATGGTGGAAAATTAGTGAATCACATTCACTTACCTCAAAATTATTTGCATGTTGGATTACGACATCCCTTTTCTAATGTGTAAATAATGTTGTTGGATCCTAGCCCTAATTTCTCATTTTGGGTAATTAATTAGGGATTCAATTCTAATCAAACTTTGTTCCTTTCTATTTGCAGATGTCTAACGCAAATGCAAACAACGCTGCTCCTGGTTCATTCTCGCTAATGAGCCTATGTCAAAAAGTGACGTTTGATGGATCGAATTTCAACGAATGGATAAGATACATTCGCATGATTGCTCGTTACGAGGACAAAGAATATGTCCTCGACGAGAAGATTGAAAGGATCAATCTAGAAATCGCTACTCCCGAAGAAATGGCCGTCTTTGAGACCCACGAGCGTGATGCAATGAAAGTTCATTGCATTATTCTAGCCACAATGAATCTTGAACTCCAAAAGTCCTATGAGGACATGTATCCGTATGAAATGCACAAAGATTTGCTGGAGAGGTACCACCAGAGCGCAAGGCAAGAATCCTATGAGATCATCACCAACATGATCACCTCTAAGGTGGGAAGTGGAGAATCCCTAACCTCGCATTTGCAAAAGATGCAGAGGTGTGTTGATCGTCTTCGCAAGTTAAATGTTAACTTTGGGGAAGATTTTGCAATCGACATCATTCTACACTCCTTGCCCTCGTGCTACAACCAATTTAGGATGACCTACCACATGAACAAAGAAGAGGTCACCTTAAGCAAACTCCAAGGGCTCCTAAGCACTACTGAAAGCAATCTCAAGGACAATTCTATTGCATTAAATCCCACTCCACCCGCTGCTCCTGTTTTGGCCATTGGGCAAGGAAGGGGAAAGAAGAGGAAGGCTACTTCAAAGGGCCACCACAAGGGTAAGCCCCAAGATGGTACATCTTCTAGTGGAACCAGAATTGGTTCTGCTAAGCCCAACTCAAACCCAAAGGAGGCAAAGTGCCACCACTACCACAAAACAAGGAATTGGAAGAGAATCTGCCCGGAATATCTGCAAGCCATCAAGGATGGGAAGATCAAGCCATCTTTCGTAGGTATTTACACAATTAAATCTAATGATCATCACATGCTATTTCTTGGGTTCTTGATACAGGATGTTGTTTTCACATAGGTTCTGATTTGCAGGGACTAAGAAGAGATAGGGATGTGGAACGTGGAAGAATAAATCTAATCATGGGGAACAGAAGATCGTTGCGTGTCACCAAGATTGGAATGTATTCTCTAGCGCTTAGTAATGGATTAGGTTTAGATTTAAATAATTGTTGCTATTCGCCAGATATGGAAAGAAACATCATTTCATTTCATGGTTTGTTTTGACAAGGATTTAGATATTCGTTTGATAATGAGAAATGTTCGATTTATGCTTATCTAAACGGTGTTTTATATTTTGAAGCATTGCCTTGTAATGGAATTTATGAAACTGTTATGGTTGTAGATAACCTAGGAAATGATGTATTGTGTGTAGATTCTTCCAATAGTATGGATAAAGCATGCTTGTGGCATTGTCGTCTTGGACATGTCAACAAGAAACACATAGCCCAACTCCAAAAGGATGGAGTGTTGGAGTCATTCGACCTTAGGGACGATGACGTGTGCGAGTCTTGTTTACTTAGAAAGATGACCAAGTCACCCTTCACTAGCACATGTGTAAGAGGTGAGGGTGTATTGGATCTCATACACACCGATGTGTGTGGGCCCTTTAGATCCACCACAAGGGACGCGAACCGCTTCTATGTAACTTTCAACGACGATTATAGTAGATATGGGTATATCTATTTAATCAATCACAAGTCAGAAACCTTTGATAAGTTCAAAGAGTTTAAACAAGAAATGGAGAATCAATTGGGCAGGAAAATCAAGATGCTTTGATCCGATCTAGGAGGAGAGTACCTAAGTCTTGAATCCCACGACTACCTTAAGGAATGCGGAATGGTTTCGCAATTGACGCCGCCTAGGACACCGTAGTTGAACGGTGTGGCTGAGAGGCGTAATCAAACCCTGTTGGACATGGTTCATTCCATGATGAGTTGTGCTTCACTACCTATCTCATTTTGGGGGTATGCCTTAGAGACTGCCGCCCGTATCCTTAACTTAGTCCCTACAAAGAAGGTTGCCAAAACACCTCATGAGATGTGGACAGGGAAAGCTCCCTCATTGGCACATATCAAGGTTTGGGGTTGCGAGGCTTTCGTAAGACAAGAGACTCACGACAAGCTCGAACCTCGTTGTGAGTGGTGTATTTTCATCGGCTACCCACAGAAATCCTTTGGATAGCTCTTCTATAAACCGAGTGACAATGTTGTCTTCGTTGCGAGGAGATGGGTTTTCCGAGAGCAAGAACTCATAGGCCAAGGGGACAGTGGGAGGCAAATCGATCTTGAAGAGATTCAAGAGTCGAGTGATGAAGGAACCTCTAACGCTAGCGCTCAACCCGAGGAGGAAACTCTGGTTGAACCGATTAACGAATGCTTACCTCTTAGGCGTTCCTAGAGAGTTAGAGTTCAACCCCAGTTACATGGTTTTCATATTACTACAGAATGGGACACGTATATTAGTGATAGTACGCTAATAAATTTAGATGAACCTAACAACTATAGGGAAGCCATGGCAGGCCCAGAGTTTGAAAAATGGAAAGAGGCGATGGACAGCGAGATTCAGTCCATGTATGACACCAAGTTTGGAATTTGGTTGACTATGTGCCCGGACGTAAGACAGTTGGGTGCAAGTGGATCTTCAAAAAGAAGACCGACATGGATGGGAATGTGCACACGTATAAGGCACGATTGGTTACGAAGGACTTTACTCGAACTCCCGGAGTTGACTATGATGAGACCTTCTCACCAGTTGCTAAAATAAAGTCTATTAGGGAGATGCTAGCCATTGCTGCATTTCATGATTATGAAATATGGCAAGTGGATGTCAAAACTGCTTTCCTTAATGGGAAGTTGGCTGAGGATGTTTACATGGCTCAGCCAGAGGGTTTTGTCAATGCGAAGCATCCCAATAGAGTGTGCAAGCTTGTGAAGTCCATTTATGGACTTAAGCAAGCGTCTCGCAAATGGAATCTTTGCTTCGATGAGAAGGTCAAAGAGTTTGGGTTTGTACGAAGCGAAGATGAATCATGTGTATATGTCAAAGCCAGTGGGAGTATAGTTAGCTTCCTCATATGGTATGTCGATGACATACTAATCATAGGAAACAACATCCCGACACCGCAGGAAGTTAAGTACTGGCTCGGGAAGTGCTTCGCTATGAAGGACCTCAGAGAGGCTTCCTATATTTTGGGAAAAAGGATAGTGAGAGACCGAAGTAAGAGAGTAATAGGACTTAGTCAGAATACTTACTTGGACAAAGTGCTAAAACGCTTTAGTATGGAAAACTCAAAGAAGTGAGAATTACCAATCCAAAGTAATGCCAAGCTGAGTAAGACTCAAAGTCCGAGTACCGAAGCCGAGATAATAGAGATGAGCCGAGTACCTTACGCTTCCACAATTGGCTATGACTTGTACTCGCCCTGATGTGGCTTTTGCTTTGAGCATGGTCAGTAGATATCAAGGGAACCCTGGCAAAGCACATTGGACTGCAGTCAAGAATATTCTTAAGTACCTTCGGAGGACAAAGGAATGGTTTCTAGTCCTCGGAGGGAGTGATGACTTAAAGGTGCGAGGGTATAGTGACACCAGTTTCCAGATCGACAGGGACAACTATCGTTCACATTTGGGCTGGGTCTTTACCCTTAATGGAGGAGCAGTGACTTGGAAAAGTTCCAAGCAAGAAACCGTAGTTGATTCAACGTGCGAATCAGAGTACATTGCAGCGAGTGAAGCGTCAAAGGAGGCGGTATGGTTGAAGAACTTCATTGGAGACCTTGGAGTTGTACCTGCCATAAAGGAGCCTATGGAAATTTTCTGTGATAATGAAGGAGCGGTTGCCTTAACCAAGGAACCGAGGGATCATGGTAGATCTCGACATGTCGACAGAAATATCACTTTATTAGACATCAGGTAGAAGAAGGACTCCTCTTAGTAAAGAGGGTATCGTCAGAGGATAACCCAGCAGATCCGCTTACGAAAGGACTGAGTAGGGTTAAGCACTTGCAGCACGTTAGGAGCATTGGGCTGAAGGACAATATTAGTTTGGATTAGATAGTTTGGAAACATGTAATAGATAAATGTAATTGACATTTGATGATTAAATTAAGGAGTATTATTTAAATTTTATGTCTTATGTTAATTGTTTAACTGTTGTTTCACTTTGCATGTCTTGACTTCCTGAATAATTGAGTTAATTAAGAATAAACGAATTATTCAAACGGTCCACAATCGTTCATTTGTTGGAAGTAGGTATGAATGAAGACTGTCATGAATTGGTGTAGATTGTTTGAAAGGCATTAGACATAACAAAGGTTTGCTACAACGTTCATGATTGCTTATGAATAAGTTTTGAGCATTGGAATAAACCCGCGCTTGCTGGAATCACTTCAAGGAATTTATCATGAGTGATCGCAAGACGATAATATCATATGGTCTTAAAACCAAGATATATGGTTTATTGTTTGCTAATTGATTGTGCATTGATAATGTGAAAACGCATCAGTAACTTGATGTCATAAAATGCATTGTTGTGTATACTTTGATTAGTGAATAGTGAATGCATATAAGTTGAAGTTTATCTGTTCCTTTTATCCTAAGAGGGTAAAAGCGATATCAAGGCCCCTTGATGATTTGATTTAACTTGTGTGTCGGGCCCGGTCAGGACTGAATTGATGTGTTCAATTAAGTTCTATGTCAAATGAATCTGAGATCGAGTAATAAATTGTTGGACAATAAGTATGAGTATGAGATTGTCCGCACGATATCTGAAACAGAGGACTGTATGATCCCTTATCTAAACGACAGGTTGCTGATAAGATCAGAGTTCGACAAGCGTCTTTGAGAGCTACGATTGCTAATCAAGTTATGCTTGCATTTATGGTTACTAGACTTGTCCAAGTGGGAGACTGTTGGATTAGTGTCTAAGCCCGTAACCATATTTGGTAAGTACTTGACCCGGTTGTGCATGGTCCTTTTGGGTTGCCTTCACCAGAGCAACTTGATTGGAGAAATAATAGAGAAAGAGGTTATTGTGATTTATTAATATATTATAAGAATAATATATTAAAGGAGAAATCATATTTGTTTAATTAATATTGGTCAATAATTAATTAAGAATTAATTTTGTGATCAAAAGTAATTAATTAAACTAGAGGGGCTAAATTGAAATTATGTGAAAGTAGCAAATTAGGGCAATGGATGCCCCATGGATAGAGTGGACAAATTCAAGGTGATAAGGCCTTAGAATTCGTCCAAGATAAAGGATTCTAGACATTTTGGTCATATATGGATCCAGAAGTCATGGCTAGGGACATTTTGGTCATATATGGGTTTTGAGTTTTATTGAAGAAGGTTTCGGGCCGGGGTGTGTTGTTATAAGCGTAGGGCTTCTCGCCACCTTTCTGTGGATATAAAGTTCATCAGGAACGGATATAGAATGAAGGAGTTATGACACTTTGAAGATATTGGCAATAATGACCCTTATGGAGAAAAGTTCGCATGGAAGGCCATGCATGCATTTTTGGAACACACGTGGGTACACCCAACGTAGTGGAGCGAATGATCGCAGGTTCGGAGAAGCGTACGCCCAACGTACGCTCAGAGCCTCAACACCCTATTTTTTAGGGAGTGCCACTATATAAAGAACATAATGGTTCCAACCCTAGCCCCCTTATCAGCCTCCCCAACTCCAGAGAAACCCTAGAATGCCCCAACCCTTCATTGTGTGAGGTCTTGTCCTTGGGAAGCTTAGTTTGGTGGTTTAAAGCTTGGAAGAGAAAAGAAGAGTGGCAAGGAGGAACCTTGGAGGCCAATGCTTATAGATCTGAGATAACATCATCTTCTAGAACACTTTGAAGGTATAATGCTCACAACTTTACTTAAGGGTGCTTAGATCTAGTATGGTTTAGTTTTTGGTCTAAAGGTGAAAGCTTTATGGCTTAAATCCGATTTCCAAACCAAAGGTTGCCTCCCTTAGTGCTAAATGACTCCCTAGCATAGAAAGCTGAAATCTTGATGGCCCAAATGAGTTCATGCATGAGTTAAGACCTTTTTTCATGAAATAGATTATGGTTTTTGGAATTGGAGCTTATGTGAGTCATGGAAGCCATAAAGTAAGCGACTTTATGGTTTAAGACATGAAATAAGACTTGGATCTGAGTTTGTATCCTCTAAGTCGGAGTATTAAACACTTAATGGAAAGATGGCTTAACAGGGTGCTACGCTGAGCGTACGTGCAAGTACGCCCAGCGTACTCGTCATCAAGCCTGTACTCTAAGCGTACATTGGAGTACGCCCCGCGTAACACTGCCAGTTTGGGCCTTGAGCATTTGGAGCTCGGTGTGGGCTGTACTTTGGAGTATAGGTCTTTGGGCCTTAGTCGGCCATCAGGAGTCAGTGATTTTAGGCCAAGTATATGTGTTGGGCTTAGGGTAAGGCCCAATAAAGGGATTGGGCCCAATGTAGCAGATTGGGCCATTAATGGGCCAATAGTGGGCTTGGGAAGCCTATCTAGTGTTGAGCCATATTGGGGGTATGGGTAAAATGGTCATTTTACCCTGAGAGGGACTATTGAATTGAGCTAAGTGTTATTTGATCTTGGTAGCTCGAGGAGCTGAGGGAGCAGCAGTCGGAGAAAACTTCAGCTAGCAGCCAGAGGGTTATCAGCAAAGTTCAGTAGTGCAGGTGAGTTTTCTTTTGTGTGAATGGGTCTACGGCCACAATGTAGGCCCATGTAGTGATGAGTAGGAAGGCCCGGGGGTTAGAACTAGGCACTGTATGCTGATATGATATTCCGGACCAAGGTCCGATGTCGGGCGGGTGCCCAGTGAATGGTTTGCATGATAGATTATACTTGTTGTCTTTGTGATACTTGTATGTGCCTGGTAGGGAGGTGAGGGTGGGCGAGGTCCCGTATCTCACCATTAGCAGAGTATTGACGGGGTTCCATATCTCATTAGTAGCAGACCAGGGGCGAGGCCCTATATAGGAAAGAAGTGGGTGTGGGCGGGGGCCCGTATCTCATTATCAGTAGGAGTGTATACGGGGTTCCATGATTCATCAGTAGCAGACTGGTGAGGCCTTAGTACAAGAATGCAGTAGAGTAGTTATAGTTTATGTGTTATGCGATATGTTATATGTTTGTATATGTTTAGCGGGCGGGGCCCAGAGATAGGCGGGGCCTAAGAGAAACAGATATGTACACCGAGTGGGGCTCGAAGCCAGGCGGGGCCTGTTGTAGCGAGCGAGGCCCGAGGTGGTGGGCGAGGCCCAGTATTTGCATTATGCAGTAATGTGTATGGTATGTGGTAGGTTGGGGGACTCACTAAGCTTCGTGCTTACAGTTTTCAGTTTTGGTTTCAAGTACTTCCGGTAGCAGAGGGAAGAGCTCGGGATGATCGCATGACACACACCATAGTCAGTCAGCCTGGGATGTTTTACTCTGATAATAAGAATATGTTTTGAATTAACACTATGATTTTATGTTATGATTTATGTTATGGATTGACAAGTGTGGTTTAAGTAACGTATTAAAAATGACTTTTTTAGTCATGATTTTTGGGTCGTTTCACGTTGGTATCAGAGCCTTGGTTTGAGGGATTCAGACATGCTTTCGGGTATGTCTGAACTCAAACTGAGGAATTGGTATAGAAATTTTCAAAAGGAAAGCAATTTTCATAAAAATGGATTTTTAGAAAAGAACAAGAGTTTTAGAAAAAGTGAAAAGAACTTTGAGAAAAGAAAAGAACTTTGAAAAGAGAAAAGGGTGTGGTGCATGCAATCAGCCGAGCTCAAGTAAGTTCTCCTAAAATAACCATACAAGTTTATGTTATGACTATCAGTTTAGTAGAACAACATGCTAGATTAGGACTAAGGATCTAGGAAGGATGCCTTATGTGTCTGTTATATGTGCTTTTGAGCTGCATGCTAGTATTGGTTAGACAGTGGTAGGATAGCCTGTTTAGGTTATGCCTGACTATATGAGCTTATGCCGCATGCTAGTCCAGATTCATGTATGTGAATATGATTGCTTGATTATGTTATGGATAGATTTTCCTTTTGTCTGAATGCTACTTGCTTTGTGCTTTTTGGGACTCTGAGTGATGGGAGTTAGCCATTAGGTGAATACATTAAGTCACATGTGATCAGTGTTGAATAATCTCAGAGTTCTGGGTTTGACCCTATTGCGCAGCTCTCGTTTGAGTCTAACCGTTGTAGGGACGAGTCCTTTACTCAAAGGATTATCTGAGCCTCGTCACATGTGATGGTATTCAGGTAGTAGCTAATTGGCGTTACGAAGATACCTTCAGTAGCTGAGGACTGGGTTCGGTTTGGAGGATTACCCTAGGGCAAGCCTAGGATGTGAATAGTCCTGGGAGCAGCAGTAGTAGTAATGGACTTGGTGGAGTCGAGGCAATTCTTGAGGTAAGTACGGATAGATGTGAAAGGTAGCAGGGGCCCATACTACTGAAAGTAGAGGATCTGTACTCGATTCAAGAGGGGCCAAGACAAAACCAAGGAACTTGTAGTGTGTGTGTGATCCCTCAGCAATGATATGTGTTTTGATGGTTGTTACAACATGTTTTTCAGTATGGTGACGCCGCGAGAGATACCAGTTGGTAGTACAGGTGTCGGGGAGGGGTCTAGCTCAGGCTTTGGAGCCGGACAGTGTGGTGATCGGATAAGAGAGTTCATTTCAGCAGAGATTATGTGTAGTATCATTGACCAGACTCCTGTGATCTTTGGTTCGATCAAGGAAGGGATTTTGGAGCTTTTAGATAGTCGCCTCAAGGCCTTTAGGGCCGAGATCGCTACGGAGCAGATATGGTCTCATCTGGGGTCCAATGTTTATGGATCTCGGGGATCTTTCAGGAGGGAGGATCTCGTTAGTAGCTCTTGTCATCAGGGATCGGAGGTGGGTTACGCTCCTTGTCTCCGAGGGAGTTCACTCCATGATTGGATCACTATGGAGGTTTCGCAACCCGTACGCGAGGAGTTGCCCGACATTATTGAGCGTGTTACTGAAAGAGTATCCGCTAGTTTTCAGAGTCAGACAACGATTGTTTAGATGGTTGACAGGACAAACGGGATACCTCAGGAGCAAGAGATTGGTTTAAGTGTGCAGTTAAGGAAAAGGAAGAGGACTTCTAGTCAGGCCCAACAATCTGAGTTGTCGGACGCTGCTATAGTTGCCACAAGAGACCCGAGTGGACGAGAAGGGTGTGCAAGGGATGAAGGGACGCATGAGGATGTTCACATTAGGTCTAAGTGCGGCAGGTGCGGGTGGAAAGGACACAATTGTCGGGAATGCACATTAGAAGTACAGTTGTGACATCGTTGTCTTCAGCCCGGACATATCAGGGCAAGCTTCCCCCGTATAGGGGTTAAGGCAGCTCAGGATTCATCGTAGATAGTTCGACAGAGAGGGGGAGTTCAGGTTCCAACGTCCATGATTCCGCAGGAAGTCAAGATCGAGCCACAATAGTTCGCCGGTATGTAATTCGAGTTCTCCCTTCTATGATGATTTTATTGATATGGTACTACATCGATGTTAGTAAGTATATTTATTTGAGTATTATGTTACTTGCTTGTGGTTGAGTTATATGCCATCTGCATACCTTGGATGTTAGAATGATAGTAGGAGGTTGTCTCCTTTAGAGCAGGTTACTTCAGATGCAGTAACTGTAGCATTTATGTGTGAGACTCGGTAGTGTCTCGCTAGTTTTGGGAAGGCGTCGCTTGGGTATAGATTGGTTATATCCACAGCAATGGTAAGCTTGGGTTTCCAATAGAGTAGCCAGAGGATGATAGGGAGGATTAGGAATTCTCCCAAGCTGTGAGCTGTAAGGGATTAGCCAGATCAAAGTGGGGGAAAAACCTTCAAATATTCAGGGTCGATAGCATGCTAAACTTAGAAGGGTTAGTGATCTTCATGAATGAAGGGAAAGTAGTCTGAGGGGGTGTGTAAGTGGAGGAGTGCAGGAGTTAGGAGTTTGGGAAACTTCCCAACGTTGGGTTCATGTAATTGGGATGAGTAGACGATTGGTTTGGGAAACCAAGGTAAAGATTTTCTCGACAGAACGTGAGTGTAGCAAGGATGTAAGGCTACAAGATAGTTGTAGCATTTGATAACTGAGGGCTGGTTTGGGAAATTAGGTTGGAGGATCGCCAACATGAATCAAGTGAGCCAGGATGCCTTCAGAATAGTAGTCAGTGGTAGAGATGACATGGAGAGTGTGGTAGGACTGCGGGATAGCTACAACATTCTCCAGCAGTGAGTTTGTGACGGAAGTGATGTAAGGCTGCGGGTAAGCAGTAGTATTCATTAGCAGTTTTGTTAGCGGAGTGTGGGCGGGGGCCCGTATATCCTAGTTCTCGGAGTGTGGTCAGAGGCTCGTATCTCCTAGTTAGCCAGGTAGGGATCAGGAAAGGGTAGTTCGTTGAGATTAGTATGGAGTTGGCCTGCGTAGCCTTAGAGAGGTGAGACCCTGGGAGAGGCCGATCCAGGATACAGTTGGTTGAGACCCGTGGGCGAGGCTTGTATGTTAGTAGCAGTATAGGTGAGACCTAGGAGCAGGATTGCTCAGTAGTATGGTTTGGATAAGACCCGTGGGCGAGGACCGTGAGATTATATGTCACACCCCCAAACCAGAATGGTGGAAACATTCGGGGGTGGATGACTTCACGTAGTATCATAACAATTGAATATTGTAAAGAAAGTAACACAACCATCATATATATAATAAAAACGTATATTGTTGCGTTATACATATTTGCAAAAGAATATTACAATATGATGATATAAATGTTTAATGATAAACGTCCTTAGCGTTCCTTCTTCAAAAGCTGGTGGTTACCTGTATTACTGATTCCCTGAGAAATACAAGTGGTTTCGAAAAAGTGTCAACAATTAAGTTGGTGAGTTCATAAGTGTTTTGTATTGAAAAGTATGTCTTTTTGGTAGTAAATCGATGAACGAGGTTTTCGTAAAATCCAATATTTTCTATAAATGGTTTGAAAAGTTCCCAGAGTTGGAGTGCGTTAGTATGTTTCATACTTGAATAATAATGATAAACTTGGTGCTAAAAATAATGTCGAAAACTGAATGCATATATGAATCTCGTAAATCAAACTTGTTTTTATACTTTTATGTGAGTTTTATAACCATACTATTGACCCTGACTTCCTGTAACAACATTCTTCAAGTGTTGTAGTGTTATGACATTTGTCACCCCAGACCTGCCGGTCTAACTGTAGCTAATAGTTTAGGTGCGGGGTTGTCAATCCCATATAGATCTATACACAAGTATCACGTTCTCCCTCCAAGAGATTATGGTATATAATACAGGACTTGAAATGCATACATAAGAGTACGTTGAAGTTTGAATATCTCACATTGCTTGGTATAAATAGATTTACGATAAGAAAGACTTTACTTTATTTGAAAGTATTTCGCTTGTCAAGATGTATATGTAAAAATGTATGAATAACTTGTTAACTATACTCATTATAGTTTCTCAGAAAGTATGTTCCCATTTAGTAAAAATAACTTGGTGATATAATAGCCCTTTAAACATAAGGATGTTTGTATCGACACTCTATAAGATAGATATTACATTTACGTTTATAAAATGATACTTTGACTTGTAATGTACTTGTATTTCCCCCCTAAAACATGAAAAGAATTGAAAGGTAGGGGTATGAACTCACCCGTTTGGTTTGAAGAGAGAGAGGTTAGAGTTGAGCAGAACTTCGACCGCGGAAAGTTGCGTCTTCGGGCTCTTCGGGAATCTCAGTAGCGTAGATCTTTCGTCGGGGGCTCGGGTACGGAAACCGAGGGCGTCGAGACAGCTTCTGGAGCTTGAAAGTATGAGAGGGTGACTAGGAGTTTGAGAAAGTGTGCAAAAACCCGTAGCTCAAACCCTCTATTTATAGTGCTGGAGGATCGCGTACGTGGGGCGTACCAACGGAGTACGCTGGGCGTACGCGGTACGCGGGGCGTACTTAGGTTACGCGGGGCATAAAAATGCGTCACGGATTACGACTCTGGTCTAGCTAAGCGTAGAGTTGCAGCCGATGGGACTCGACTCTGGGTCTAGTACGCTGGGCGTAATCTGGGATTACGCTGGGCGTACTCCAGTCTCCCATCTTCTAAATTCCGTAACTTTCACGTATGGGCTCCGTTTTTCGCGTTCTTTATATCCACGTGTAGGTGAGATTATGCTCTACAACTTTCATTTAGACTCCATCGGCTAGTTTTGACTTTATTTTTAATGATATATTTTTAATAGGCTGGGACTGCTAAAGTCTGTTAAAAATCCATAGTTTCTTTATTCGACGTCGGTTTTCGTTTGTCTTTTTATCATTTTACTCCTATTGTGGAGATCTTCAATTTTCGTTTAGGCGGCAATAGCTAACAAACACTCGATCTTCAATTCGAGTTTTTAGCCCTCTACTACTGTTACGAAACTTAGGAAAAATCGTAACTTCTTCATACGAGGTCCAATTTGGGCGATCTTTTTATGTATGTTTACAGTTTAACGAACTCTACAAATTTTGTTAAGATCCTTAAGGCTAAAATGTATTTTATTAAAATTTCACTTTTTACGTTAAATAGCGTTTTAACGGTGTGTCGTAAATATACGATTGATTATAATTTCTTTAATATAACCCAGTTTTGAACGTTCTTTACGTTTTTGGAAACCTTGGCACGGTATCTAATATTTGATGCATCCCAACTTAGATACTTGAACACTTTATTTTTGAGGTTAATTTAGTTGATTCCAAATAGTTTTCGTTGTTTTTGACTTTTGAGCGTTACACTGCTTTTGGAAAAAAAATATAGGGTTGTCACATTATAGCAGCGCAGGTGGGACCTGGTAAGGACCTTAGGGTCAAGATAGGGGATCAAGGATCCCAGGACTTGTAGCGCCAGAGTGGTAGAGTAGATAGAGCAGCTTAGTAGCCGAAGTTTCTTTAGAAGTTGCTGGGAGCGACTAAGAGATTGTGATGTGTGTAGTAACCAGTAGGAGTCCGGTAACCCATATATTGACAGATTAGTTGGGACCAGGGTGGTCTCAGTTCATCCGGAAGGCGGATAAGGGATAACAAATTTTCAGTTAGTGGTGGTAATGATAAGAGAAGTATGGTATGAGGCAGCTAGTGACTGAGCAGTTTTACGCCTCTCGCAGCAGGGTTGAATAATCTCATAGAGAAGGATTTGACCCTATTGCACAACTCTCGTATGAGTCTAACCGTTGCAAGGATGAATCTTTTACTCGAAGGATTATCTGATCCATTCGCTAAGATAGGTGCTCAACACTAAGTTATAGTAGTAAGAAGTATTCAGTGAGTACCGACAATACTGACCAACACTGGGAGTGGCTGGAGTAATGGATACCGTGAGGGGGTATGTCCTTCACGAAAATAGAGGATGTGGTTGGTTATAGAAAGTTGCCTTGGGAAAACAAGTGAATGCGCAAGGAAAAGGGGGTGAACCCCTAGGATGTCCAGCATGGGTACCCGGGGAGTACCGAAAGGATTGTTGGTTCGGTAATAGTCGTGTTCTCGGGATTGTTGGTGGTTAGGGTGCTCTCGAGGTTATTATCTACAAGGACTAGTTTTAGCCAGAATGACCGGACAGGAGGCCATTGGAGGCAGTCCTCCGAGGATCGCGTTCAGTAGGAAATGTATGCATCAGGAAGGCATGTGGTGAGTAGAGTACATAATAGTTGACCGTAGCAAACTTCGAGGACGAAGTCTTGTTTAAGTGGGGGTGAGTTATAACGCCCTGTTCGGAAAATCATTCATTTATGGATCCAGAAGTGAAGGCTAGGGGCATTTTGGTCATATATGGGTTTTGAGTTTTATTCAAGAAGGTTTCGGGCCGAGGTGTGTTGTTAGAAGCATAGGGCTTCTAGCCAAGAAGAACAAGTGTTGCGCCAGGAAGAACACGCGCATAGGTTTTTTAATCTGAAGACTTCTGAAAAACAAACAACTGTGAGATGAAAAGTGTTGCGCATGTGCTACACCGCGCAGCAATAAGAGTTCTGAAGAGGGTTTTTTTTCCAAAAAACAAACAACACCTAAGGTTGTCCTCCTGCTGACAAAAGAATAAGGTATTGAGTCAAAAGTCAAAGCTTGGAGGATCTGCTGCAAAACTGGGCACCTAACTTATATGTATCCAATATTGCAACATGATATAGTTGCAGTTAAAGTTGTCGGGGGCTAGCAACAAAATTTTAGAATAATTATCAGCCAAAACAACAATTTCAGCCTCCACCTAGAGTTCAGCAACAACGAAATTTTCAACAGCCGGGTATTCAGAAAAAATTTCAGAATCAGCAGAATTTTCAGCAGCCGTCACAACAACATTCTGGCAGCTCTATCATGGCCTTGGAGGATATTGTTAAAAGTCTGTCCATGAGTACGCATGCGTTCCATAACGAAACCAAAGCCAATATTAAAAATTTGGAACAGTAGGTGTCTCAACTTGCCACTTCTGTGGGTCGGATGCAATCTCAAGAAACGTTATCGGGACACACTGAAAACAATCCAAAGCACAATGTGAGTGTTATTTCCTTGATAAGTGATAAAATTTACGGAGGCCCAAGCTTATCTGAACCAAAATACATAACTGAAGAAGAATTTGAATAAGTTCTGGTAGAAGAAGGAGATGTGGAAGAGACAGAAAAAGGAGTTCAAGCTGAAGAGTATGAAGAAGTGTTGGGTGAAGAATACGTTAAAGAAGATACATAAAAATAAATTCAAAGACCACCCAAGCCAATTTTAATGGACTACAAGCCACTACCGCCCTTCCCATCACGATTGAGAAGCACGAAACACGAGCGTGAGGACGAGGAAATCATGGACACTTTTCGTAAGGTGGAGGTAAATATCCCACTTCTATATGTTATAAAGCACATTCCTCTTTATGCTAAGTTTTTAAAAGAATTATGCGTTTCAAAGAAAAACTGAAATCTAATGAAACAATTAAAGCTGGTGAAACCATTTCTGCTATTTTGCAAAAAAGTTTGCCTCCAAAGTGCAAGGATCTGGGGATTTTCTCAGTTCCTTGTAAATTATGAAACCTTAATTTTTCAAAATTCATGCTTGACTCAGGTGCATCAATTAATGTCTTCTTGTTTGTATCTATTTTTGAAAAATAAAAATTGGGATCTTTGAAAAAGACCGGGACCATCATCCAGTTGGCAGATCATTCTAGTGTGCACAGAAAAGGCGTACTTGAGGATGTTCTTGTCCAAGTGGGTGACATTATTTTTCTCGCTGATTTTTATATATTGGACATGGGGAATGTTGATGTGTCTAACAAAAACTCGAGTACTTTAGGAAGGACTTTTATGAAAACTTCTAGAACAAATATTGATGTTTTTGCTGGTACACTTTCAATGGAGTTTCATGAGGAAGTTGTGAACTTTAAAATTAATAATGATGATTTTCTTTCTGAAAATATTTATGTCAATTATAATATGGGTACTAGCAATCCTTTTTCTGAGGTTTTTTGTGCGTTTTCTAATGTTTCCGTGCAAGAAGAATTTGTAGACGGGAATTTATCATACACATTAGAGGATCTGGCAAAAGATAAGCTTGGGGAGGTGAATGACGAGTATCTGATCTCTACTAAAGAAGAATCGGATAAAAATCTGAAAAGAAAAAAAACACTTTTGGAAAAGAAAAGGTGGGATATGTGATTTCAGAAAAGAATCTGAGGAGAAGAATTCTGGAAAGCAAAAGAAGATCAGAAAGAGGAAAAAGTCTAAAAATCAGAAGAACTTATCTGAAGACACTCAAGAGTCTTTCAAGTTTGCTGAACAAGTTCCAGATCCACCCATATTGCCATATTTGAAGGGATATGGAGTCACAAGAAAAAGAGTTGAGCTTCAGAGATGTCCCAACCTGGTTGAGCAAAGTCGAGCCAATGACTTTAAAAATGGGCAGTTTTCTTGGAGGCAACCAGATGCTTCGTTTTTTTTTCTGCTTTCAATAAAGAGCTGGTGCAGTCCCAAGCAAGCTTGTGGAAATTAGAGGATCTTCAGCGTTGCTGCAATTCAGATTTTTCGTCATATCTTCGTCAAAATCAGAATTTTTGCGAACTTATCAGGTACGTTCATTCATAGTTGCACCATTTTGTTTTATTTGCTTTATTGACTTGTTCATCCCTCTCTAAGCATTGAGGACAATGCATCATTTTAAGCTTGGGGAGAGGGTTAGTGAAAAAAAATTGCATTTTTAGTGTTAAAGAAATTTTAATTTTTTAGTTTTTCATTTAAAAATTTCAAATTTTATTTTATTTTATTTTTTTAATTTTATCTGTTTTTATTTCTCTACATTCATAAAAATACCCAAAAAGATTTTTATTTCTAGATATTTTTATTCCGAAAAATCAAAAAAAAAATTAAAATATACGAGATGAGGACACTCTTTACATACATACATTCGAGACATACATTTACATTCAATAACTACGCGAAGTTGGAAAATGAAAATCAAAATGAAAAATCTGAAGCAACCGGGTTGTTATTGGAAGTGTAGAATCAGTTGTCATAACTAGGGGACCCAAACACCGTAATCTGAGACCCCAACCTTAGAAAATAAAAAAATGGCATACCGAAACGTTTTTTTAGTGGCAATAACAACTTTGGGATGATTTACTATTGAATGTTTAAAAAGAATCTTTATCGACAACTCTGGACCCACAGAACACGGACCTATTTGTTGACACGCGTTACCATTACGGTAAGAGAGAGCCCTTGTATCAAATCCACACAATCAAGAAGGAAGAAAGGGTACAAATGTCATATCTAGTACCCAAATTAGAATTTCAAGCACTTAATTGAAGAAATCTCAAGAAATTCAAAAGTTGATTGAAGAACTCAAGCAAAAAACAAAGATAAAAATTCAATTTCAATCAAATCAAAAGTCATCTCAAAGTCAAATCTGGCGAATGAAGAATTGTGTATTGTTGGCTCTCGAAAAAGTGAAAGCATAGGAGCTGACCCCTACGGGTGTGGCCTACTGCTTCAGCGAAAACTGATTTTCCGTGAGAGGCTCTTAAGGATACGTCAATACTGGTTCTTGACTATCTAGTCTTAAGTACATGAGATCCTAGAATGTGTTATTTTCGTCCACAAAGCTAATTAAGATGTAAAGTTTTTGGTTGGACTATTGGGTTACACCGTTTCGTGGTCTTCCTCACTTTCGGAGTCTGTGATACATGAAAGGTAGCAGGATGGTCGTCTAGGTAGTAGTGATTGGAACTCCTTCGATGTAAAGTCTGATCGTATAAAAAAAAGGAAGAAAAAAATATGAAAAATATATATACAAAAAAAAAAGAATGAAGTATTTTCTTTTTATTTTATTCTAAATTCTTTTATGCCATCTACATCTTTCCATTTGTTTATAATGTTTTGTCTTTTTCTTACTTGAGGGCAAGTAAGGTTTAAGCTTGGGGAGATTTGTTAGATGTCATTTTATGCATCTTTTAGGGTATTTTTGTAACATCCTGATTTCCCAGGTATATTATTTTATTTATTTATTTTGGAATTTATGGAGGAACTCGGCGAGTTGGAGCCAAGACTCGCCGAGTAGGGTCGCGGATGTTCATCCGGGTTCACGTCTGGACTCGGCGAGTCCATTAGTGGACTCGGCGAGTCCACTCTGTTTAATGAAACCCTAATTCTCCGGGTTTGGAGCCTATTTAAGGGCACTTATAGCCTCCCATTGCGGCTACCAGTCCCTTGAGAGAACCCTAAGTGAGCTAAATCGTTGTGAGGGAGAAGAAGTCACTTTTTGATCCTTGTACCTTTGGTGTAGCAAGAAGAAGGTGACAAGAGCAAAAAGGAGGTGCGATTCAAGCAGTTCCAGAGTTCAAAGACTTCATTTTGAGGTAATAGTTCGAACCTCCTTCAGTTTTGGTGTTGATCTTTGGAGTTAGGGTTTTCTAACCCCTTTGGAGAGTGATTATGTGGAAAAAATAGTCCCTCTTCGAGTTTGTGCCTTGGATCTGGACTCAAAGAGGTCCAAAGACCTTAACCCTTGGAGCTTTATGGATCAGTTTGGGGTTATTGGACTTAGGTTTCCATTTTTGGGACTAAATCTCCTTTTGATGCCTTGTTGTGGTTGTACAAGCATCAAGTTTCGAACTTTATGTGACATTCATGTTGGATTAGTGTCTAAGTGCATAACTATATTTGGTATGTACTTTACCCGACCCGACATGGTCCATTTGGGTTTCACTTCACCAACACAATTTATATGGATAGTCTTTTGAGAATAGTATATTTATGATTTATATTAATATATTATAAGTTCTAATATATTAATATGGAATCATATTATTTAATTAGTATTGATCAAGACTTAATTTAGAATTAATTAAGTGATCAAAATGAACTAATTAAATATGGACTCTTATATATATGGAATGGGCCAAGTTCATTTGGGTTGGGCTAAGCTTTCATGGATAGTCCATGGAGTGTTTAACCCATGGATCATATGAAATGAAAGGTCATGGGTTTAACCCTAGTCTCCATACTATATAAAGATGTCCTTGGTTGGTGAAATTGGCACTAGTGTGGTTACACTAAGAGGGCTAGCCGATTTCACTAGAGAGAACCAAGTATTCATATTCTCTAAAGTCTTCCAAGGTGTTTTGGTGATTTGTGATTCCACTTGAGGCTTCCACACTATTGGGGCTAAACTCTTAAAGCTTGAAGACATCAAGCTACATCAAAAGGTATGTCATCTAACAAGTACTTTGTAGTATAAGAACTTCATAATATGCTAGTTAGGATTAAAGCCTTGGAAAGTTCTTATTTGCATGTATAATAGAGAAAACATAGATCCAAGGTTAATAGGGTTGCATGTACACCATAGGAGTGTTATAATGCTAAAAACCCAACAGTGGTATCAGAGCCGGGTTGTTTTCTGTTATATTAATGCAAATGTTTTATTTTCAAAGTTGAAAAAAAAGGAAAAAAAAAACATGACGTTTGTCAAATTTTAAGATAATTACTTGTTTTTGTGAAAAACTAATTATTTGTAAAATTTGAATCATTTTCTATATGAGTTGGATTAGGTCAAATTTAGTAAAAGATAAAATTATATGATTATTTTATTAGTTTTAAAATTTTGATCTAAAGAGTTTTTTGAAACCTCCATAAGTTATGGATATGAAAAGGTTTTAAAAAAAATTGATTCAAAGTTTTTTATGGAGTTACAAAACTTGTTCTTAATGTTTTAAAGAATTCCATAACTTGTTCTTAAGTTATGGAACATGAAAAGTTTCATCATAAAAGAAACATTAAACTCCATAAGTTATGGAATCCAAAAGTTTTTTTTTGTGTTACCTTGTTTTATGAGTTATTTTTTAGATTAATGAAAAATATGTGTTAATAGTTTTCAATCCAAATTAATCTAAAAGTTGTTCATAAAATGTGTTTTTGTAACTTGTCCTCAAGTTATATGAAAAGTCACATTTATGAATCTTAAAAACTCATAAAAAATGCCTTAGGTTACAAAAAAAAAATGAAGAGTCTTTCCTTATTAAATGGTTTTATGACTCCATAACTTGTCCTCAAGTTATGGAGAACCAAGAGTCTCTTCATTAAATAATAAAAAAAAAGTGTAACCTTAATTAATTCCATAAGTTATAAAATAAAGAAAAGTTAATTCTTTTATTAGTTTAAAGTCTTCCATAACTTGTCCTCAAGTTATGGAACTTGAAGAGTTTTTGGATTAAAACTACTTTAAACACATAAGTTATGGAATTAATTAGTTTTGAATAGTTTCAAAACGTGTCATCAAGTTTTGGAATTTGAAAAGTTTCACTTATGAATACTTTAATTCCAAGTTAGCCCTTAGAATTTTAAAAGTTAAAATTCAACCCTTATACTTTATAATATTATAAGTTAATAATATATATATATATATATATATATATATATATATATATATATATATATATATATATATATATATATATATATGTATAAGAGTAATGTTAGTCTTACCGTTAGTAGGCCTCATTCACCAAGCCGGTCTATAAGGGGGGTATAAGGTTACTGCCTATAAAATGGCAGTTTAATGGGTGTCCACTCTCACCCACCGCTTCCTTGACTGGTGGAGGGTCGTTAGTCGAACGGGTTTGACAGGACTATAATTCTCCCTTCATTAAAAGTATTAATGATAAATACTAAGTAACTAAACTCTTAATAATACCCAATCTTAGTTACTTAGGAAAATGTGAATAAGGTGCTAATCCATGAAATTACACTTTGCACTTTGTTTAAGTCGGTTAGTGGAGCGTGTGTGGTTAACCGACATACTAACTTGTATTTAACAAGGCAGGTAAAGGGTAACTTAATGTTTATCATAGTATCGATGGAGCGTGTGTGGTTAACCGGCACATCGATTGAGGAGTAAACACTTAAGGGTACCAAGTAATTTGCATGGTTACTTCACACCTTGTTTTGTGATCCTCGACATCCCAGTCACAAAACCTGAAGGGCACACTCGAGATTGAAACATGCCATTGAAAGTTCAATGAATCTCAAAGATCTAGGAGTTTCAAATCCAATTAAAACCTAATAATTTATTTCGTTTATCATGGTGGAAATTGGTGAATCGTCATTCACCTACCTTCAAATATTTTATAGCTTGGATTACGGCATCCCTCTTCCAAGTTATAAAATAGTTTGTTGGGTCCTAGCCTTAATATTTCATATTGGGTGTTATATTAAGGACTTTAAATCAACTATCTTGAATATCTCCCAAGAGATGTCAAGTTCATACATCTATGATCTTCCCAAATATCTTGGAACTTCACTTCCTCCACCTCCTCCAATTATTCTCCCTAACCCGTCACTCAAGCCCTATTGGCAAGGCAAGGTCTAGGTGTGATCACATCTTGGAGATGAAGTCACATGCTGACAAGCCGGGAGAGTTGGGTGTCAAAGTCTTGAGAAAGTTAGTGGTTCAATCACTCTCTAAGTCACATAGGGAGTTCCTTTGGGACTCCTATGAAATAGACTATGACAAGACCCTTAATGATCTTATCTATTTGCTTGGTGCTGCTAAATCAGAAATGATTTAGTGTACTAGTAAAGCAAATTTGATTAGGAGATCAACTTCCTAAAACTTTATGGACAAGGACAATAGTGACACAGGAAATCCAGAAATGCATTCTCTTCCCAATGGAAAGGGATTGGCCATAGTCAACTTGGTTGACCAAATGGTAAAGAGAAAGGCTAAGTCTGAGATAGTCCCATGTACTATTACCTAAGGGTCCATATATTTCTATTGCCAAAGGAAGGGGCTTTGGTTATGAAGCTGCCAAACTTACCTAAGGATGGTAAAGTCAATAAGTTTGACTTTATTTTAGGTAAATTCCATTGTCTAACTCTATTAAGTTCCTACTTGGAGATTCTTATTACATGATGTGGCTGGGTCACATGTTGATGTTTTAAGAATCAAAGAAAAGTAAAGAAACTTAAAGAAAGTATATGTTGATTCTGATCGCGAAGATGGATCGCATGGTTGGTGATCAGAATTTTGAGCACGTGCTTAAGAGTTATGATAGATTGCTTAGGAATAGATGACAACAAGTTTTCATATACATCTACATTGTAAGGATTAGTTTTTCCGCAAAGTTTTAAAATAAAAGAAAAGTTTTTAATTTTATTTATTTTAAAATATCCTTACAATGGCATTTGGGAAAAAAAACATGTTGTTTATATGATTCCATTGATAGCAATATTGGAAATATGAATTTGATTCTTTCATTTGTGGTAGTGTCTAAATTTACCAAATAAGGAAAGATTCTCATCACCCAAGTTTCAGTTGGATAGAAACTTGGAATCATGCAAGTTGTATAGTATAATGAATGAGAACTTTCGAGCATTGGAAAATTAAGACTAACCGCTTGTTCACATGGATGTGTGAGTCAAGAGATGGACTAAGGGATCAAGTACACTTTCTTGTGCACTTGTCAAAGTCCACCACAAAAGATGGATAAGACTATTCTTCATGATTTACTAAGGTTTAGTAAATATGATTATACTTACAAGCTTAAGTATAATTCTGAAGCATTGGAAAATTTTCAATGTATGACAGAACGAATAAGAAGAATCAAATTAGGCAGAAGGATAAAAGTTTCTCAAATCTGAAAAGATGAGAGAGTACTTTAGTATCAGTTTTTTATGATCATCTTAATGATTTTGAGACCTTATCAAAATTCATCCTCTAAGTGCATTCTGATAGCTAAAAAGAGGAGCTATGAATTGTTGAAGTGGTCAAATCAAGAAGATGAGTCATACTTCGTTCCAAAACAAGTCTTAGAGTCATACTCCAAGACTGTAAGTTGACTGACATATCTTAGAGAAAGGTTTAAAACACTTGTCAAATGTAAGAGTAAAAGTTTTCTACTCTTGTACATTTAAAATTGGTAAGTTGTGATGTTTTGGATAAAACAAAGACCAACTAAGGCTAATTGTGTTAAGTGTTTGTCTTGATTAGAATCCACACACTATCTCTTGAATATTTGGCAAGAAAGTCTTATAGGTCAAGGAGATAGTGGGAGTCTAAAAGATCCTGAAAGGGTTCAAGAAGTAATCAAGAACAAAAACGTCTATTTCATCACTAGCACACAACTTGAGGTTTATAACCTATCATGTTGACATATTCTGTGCCCATTCCAGTTAAAGTTGGCTTTGCATATTAATTCTTAGAGTTCTCAATTGGTTGCACAACAACTTGGAAGCAATGGCAGGCCCTTGAGCTGCCAGGTGGCAAGAAGATAAGATTGCACAAGTTCAATCCATATGAGTTAGGATTTGTCACTAACCTAGTCTTGTGATTATGGTGTTGACAAATTCACATGGATGGGAACACATATACCATAAAATCTAAGTGTCATAAGGTTTCTCTTCGATTCATGAAAACGATGGTAAGGAAACTCTTTCACTAAGTAGATTTTAAGTAGATAGCAATTGTGACTATTGCAGTTCTCAAAGTCGTTAGTGGAGCGTGCGTGGTTAACCGGCACACTAACATTGACTTATGAGAAATGGAAAAAGGTCTAAACAATTGAGACTATGATTACGACATCCCTTTTCATAGTTCTAAAATTGTTTAGACACACTTGTGAGCTATCTAAGAGAGGTGTATGATTTTGATAAAGTCTTATCAGGGCAATCTAGTATCAGAAATCTGAAATTTGGTAAGAAAGTCAATAAAGTTTTGATTTCTAGAAGTCCAGTTTTCTGGGTACATGTCAAAGCTAGTGGGAGCATAAGTGTTATGCTATTAATCATCATGTTAGTGGGAGCATGATAATTATGATAAAGATTGCAAGTTAGCAATGTTAATTATAGAAAACAAAAGGTTTCAATTGGGAAAAAGTTGTTTTGCTATAATTAAGGGAGAGGAAATTATACTTCATCTCAAATCTATAAGCTTAGATCGTGAGGTTTTAATCATTTAGTCAAGGATATATATATATATATATATATATATATATATATATATATATATATATATATATATATATATATATATATATGAATTTCATGTTGGAATGGCTCAACATAAGGAAATTCTCTATATGGGTCCATTAATCGTGTCCCATATGCTTCGGATATAGGATCGATTAAATGTGCTATATTCATCCTTTCTAAAATTTTCCAAATGCCTGGGGCATTAAGAAGGGAAAAGGTCTAGAATTGGATATGACTAAAATGATTAAGCAATTGTCGAGGACAATCTAAGGTTTACCAAAGATTGGTTGCTCAAGGACAGCTGGAAGTATAGTGTTAATTATGGAAGGACCATATTGACATAATCTGAAAGGAGGCAACTCCTGTTCAGAAGTGATAGTCAAAATGGAATATGGAAATGTGTCAAAGTTAGAAAGTATTCAATCTGTAAGATTAGGAAACTTAATGCAAGAAGGATGTTTTCAAGGAGTTGATCTCCTTTGGAATACTCTGTAATGATTGTTGCCAAGTCTTTGTGAATTTGTGCATAATCATTACAAGAGGATCAATGCATATAAGTTTAGAATCTAACAGATTTCAGTAAATGGCATGAAGTTGGAATTCTTGCATTTGCAGTAAGGAATTGGGACTGTGAAATGAGAATCATTGGAGTTATGTTCAATCGATCGATTTCACAAAGTAAGGATCATAGACAAACATAGAGTGCATACTTGGTGTATGGCAAAGCTATTGTTTAAGAAAAGCATAGTGTACATGCTTGGAGCATGGGACAACTAGTGTTTTTAATTCAAATATAAAGTTGATAAAACCGAAACAATGAATAAAGAGTAATCAGTATGGTGATAAATAAAAGTGTTTATTTATATTCATAGGGTTTGATACCATATTAGATTCAATTATTCTTGTGTTTCATTTTGCATGTTTTGACTTCCAGAATAAACTAGGTTATTCTTACGGAATGACTAAGTTATTCAAACCATCCAAATTCGGTCATATGTTGGAAGTAGATATGAATTAAGACTGTCATGGGTTGGCTTGTAGAGGTCTAAGATGTTGGACAAAGGGCTACAACACTCATGAGTGCTCATAAGTTCTGAGTATTGGATTCAACCCGCGCTCATTGGAATCACTTCATGGATTTTATCATGAGTGATCATGAGACGATAATATCTTATATTCTTCAAACCTAGAGATATGAGTTTTTACTATGAGTTGGTTGTACATTGATTGCACGAAAACACATTCGGTAACTTAGTGTTATAAAACGTGCCTTTGTGTATGATTCAACAAGTAGAAGAACAAGCCATATGAGTTGAATTTTATGCATTCCTTTTACCTTCGAGATAAAAGCGATATCTGTGGGCCCCTCGATGATTTAATGATGACACATGTGAGTGCTTGGCCAAGCCAGGACTGATTTGATTTGTTCAATCAGTCAGTCGTCATGAAGTGCAATCCAACAGTCTCCCACTTGGCCAAGCCAGGACTGATTTGATTTGTTCAATCAGTCAGTCGTCATGAAGTGCAATCCAAGTGGGAGACTGTTGGAATGTCTAAGTCCATAACTATATTTGGTATGTACTTGACCCGACCCGACATGGTCCATTTGGGTTGCACTTCACCGACACAATTTATATGGATAGTCTTTTGAGAATAGTATATTTATGATTTATATTAATATATTATAAGTTCTAATATATTAATATGGAATCATATTATTTAATTAGTATTGATCAAGACTTAATTTAGAATTAATTAAGTGATCAAAATGAACTAATTAAATATGGACTCTTATATATATATATATATGGAATGGGCCAAGTTCATTTAGGTTGGGCTAAACTTTCATGGATAGTCCATGGAGTGTTTAACCCATGGATCATATGAAATGAAAGGTCATGGGTTTAACCCTAGTCTCCATACTATATAAAGATGTCCTTGGTTGGTGAAATTGGCACTAGTGTGGTTACACTAAGAGGGCTAGCCGATTTCACTAGAGAGAACCAAGTATTCATATTCTCTAAAGTCTTCCAAGGTGTTTTGGTGATTTGTGATTCCACTTGAGGCTTCCACACTATTGGGGCTAAACTCTTAAAGCTTGAAGACATCAAGCTACATCAAAAGGTATGTCATCTAACTAGTACTTGTAGTATAAGAACTTCATAATATGCTAGTTAGGATTAAAGCCTTGGAAAGTTCTTATTTGCATGTATAATAGAGAAAACATAGATCCAAGGTTTATAGGGTTGCATGTACACCATAGGAGTGTTAGAATGCTCAAAACCCAACAATTCATGCTTGGGGAGGCCAGATCTATAGTTTGGGAAAACAGATCTAACCTCAGGAGGTCAGTAGAGTTTGTGCATGGCATGAACTCGCCGAGTAGGGTTAGGATTTCACGTAAATTTTTCAGTGAGTAGATTTGCCAAGTTGGGGGATGACTCAGTGAGTCAGGAGGGAATTAGATGACTGGAGTTCAAGGCGGTACTCGCCGAGTTGTTCTTGAGACTCGGCGAGTTGAGTCAAGGGGGCCCCGCGATTCATTACTGGTATGACTCGTCGAGCATAGGGAGGGACTCGGCGTGTCAAGCGAGACAAAGAGTTAAAGGACATGTGAGAACTCGCCGAGTCACCAGGGTGCACTTGGTGAGTAGGGTCAAAGTGGGACCGTTGACTTTTGTTGACTTTTTGTGTTTGGTCATCAATGGAGTCCTTGTGACAAGAAGGGAGGGTAAAATAGTCTTTTACCTTTCTGAGGGTGCCAATGGCAGGTTGAGTCTAGTCTCGAGAGTTATATTTATAAGAGTATTTAATTATGTGAATAGGCGGAGGCTAGGCAATATTTTCCATCGAGTCAGAGATTTACAGAGACGCCTGAGGTGAGTCTTCTCACTATACTTTACCTTGTGTGGTAACAGAGTTATGTGACAGAGTACTATAGAGTTATATGCCAGTGTATTTGCATGCTATTTATGTGTTGTGATTTATTGTGATATGTGATATGCATGATTCAGAGTTACAGAGTTGGGACTTTCTAGTCCCTAGAGTTAGGGCCAGAGGGCCCACAGAGAGTTGGGGCTGGAAGGCCCCACTGAGACACATTGACCAGAGGGTTAACAGAGTTTCAGCCTTGAGTGGCTATTATGTGCTAGAGTGGTATTCTGGGGAACTGTAACAACGGAAAAATTAAAACAATTTTTTTCATTTCTTAAAAATATATTTCCATCACATAAGTCATCAAGATCCAATGTATCATGTCATAATACAATCATATAAATCCCAAGATCATAAATCTTCCATCAGTGTGTACAGATCACGCCGGCGCCTTCCCACGGTCCTCGCTAGTACCTAAAACACATATCACAAAATCTGTAATCCTCCTATAACATCATATGTCTCTTAATTAACAATTTTACCACTAAGGTTGACTACCCCTATCAAGTCAACACTGGTCAACTCTGGTCAACGGTCAACGGTCAACTTTGACCGGACTCGGCGAGTGCACTAGGGCGACTCGGCGAGTCTATACGTATCCACCAACTCTCTTAGGATTCTCTTTTGACACGTCGAGTACTCCCCTGACTCGACGGGTTCCACCTGGCATGAATCGTGGGGCCACCACGACTCAACTCGCCGAGTCTCAAGAACCACTCGGCGAGTCCCAGCTCGACTCAGTCCACCTGTCAACCCTCTCTAACTCTACCTGACTCACTGAGTCAACTCATAACTTGGCTGGACTACTCACTGAGTGGTCAAGGACAATCTTCATGCTACTCCCCGAGTCTGTTCTTCAGACTCGGCGAGTCCATGCCATGCATCAACTCAAACATGCTTCTGAGGTCCGATCCGCTCCAACAATTCATAGATCTGGCCCTCCTAAGCTTATTCATCACGTAAAGTTCATGTCTTGGTGCTCATAACACATTCCATGGATCATAAATGGTGTTTTGATCTTAAGCATAAAGATCCCAATCCAAAACCCCCATGGATCTATAAAAAGTTGGGACAAAGGGACACTCTGGACCTCTAAGGGTCCAGATCCAGAACCTAAGTCACTAAAGGGACCAAGGAAGCACTAGATCTAGCCACAAAAGGCTCAATAAGCCTTAAATCAATATAAACATCAACATAACAGAGAATAGCTCGAAGGTAGTACCTCAAATGTGATGTTCTGGACCTTAAATCTTCAGGAAGTGGCTCCTCTTGATTTCCCTTAGCTATTTCTTCCTTTTCCTTGCAATGTAACACCTCCAAGGTCAATAATGGCTCCTTGCTTTGCTCCAAACGCTCAAACTCGCTAGGGTTTCACTCAGGGGGCTGGTGGGTACAAATGACGACCTTAAGGCCCTTTAAATAGGTCCCAAACCCGAGAAATTAGGGTTTCATTAAACAGCGCGGACTCGCCGAGTCCATACCCTGGACTCGCCGAGTCCAGGCGCGAAGTCGCGTCCAGAACCACGATCCTACTCGGCGAGTCTGAGCTCCAACTCGCCGAGTCCCCTCACAAAACACCAAAAACATAAGCATAAAAGATAACTAGAAATCCAGGCTGTTATAACTCTCCCCCACTAGAACTAGACTTCGTCCTCGAAGTCTCGCCCTGAAAATAGCTTCGGATGCTGCTCACGCATCTCACGCTCCGGCTCCCAGGTCATCTATGATCCCTTCCGGTGTTGCCACTGAACCAACACCAGGGGTACCTCCTTGTTCCTCAGAACCTTGATTTTCCGATCTCTGATGGCCACTGGTCTCTCGGCATAATTCAGGCTCGCATCCACTTGAATATCCTCTAATGGAACCACTGCCGATTCATCGGTTATACACTTCCTCAGCTGCGACACATGAAAAGTGTCGTGAATCTGCCCCAACTCTGCTGGCAAATCCAAACGATAGGCTACCCGGCCTACCCTCGCGATCACACAGAATGGACCAATATACCGGGGCCCCAACTTGTCCCTCTTCCTGAATCGAATCACTCCTTTCCAAGGAGAGACCTTTAGGAGAACAAAGTCGCCGACCTGAAACTCAAGCTCGGACCGGCGTCTGTCTGCATAACTCTTCTGTCGGCTCTGAGCGGTCAACAACCTCTGTCTAACCTTCTGAATCTGCTCTGCCGTCTGAAGCACGATCTCTATACTGCCCATCACTCTCTGCCCAACCTCTCCCCAACAAATGGGGGTCCGACATCTCCTCCCGTACAATAGCTCAAAGGGTGGCATACCAATGCTCGAATGATGGCTGTTGTTGTAGGAAAACTCTGCCAAGGGTAAATACGCATCCCAGCTACCCCCGAAATCCAACACACATGCTCGAAGCATGTCCTCAAGCGTCTGAATCGTCCGCTCACTCTGACCGTCTGTCTGGGGATGATATGCGGTACTAAAATGCAGTCTAGTACCCAACTCCTCATGAAATTTCTTCCAAAATCTGGAAGTGAAACGCACATCACGGTCTGAAACAATCGAGATCGGCACCCCATGCCGAGATACCACTTCCCTCACATACACCTCCGCCAATTTCTCTGCTGAAGAACTCTCACTGATGGCAAGGAAGTGAGCGCTCTTCGTCAACCTGTCCACAATCACCCAAATTGCATCAACTCCTCTGGCACTCCTTGGCAATTTGGTGATGAAATCCACGGTGATCTGTTCCCACTTCCACTCGGGAACCTCCAATGGCTGCAACTTGCCATGCGGCCTCTGGTGCTCGGCCTTAACCCTACGGCAGGTCAAGCACCTCTCAACAAACCACGCGACATCCCTCTTCATACAGGGCCACCAATAATCCTTTCTCAAATCCAAATACATCTTTGTGGCCCCCGGATGGATCGAAAATTTCGACCGATGAGCCTCTTCCATCAAAGTGGTACGCGTTCCTCCCACAAACGGAACCCAGACATGCCCCTGAAATGTCATAAGCCCTCGACCATCCGTAACGAATCCTGATACCAAACCAACAACCCGTTCCCTCTTCTGCATCTCAGGTTGCACAGCCTCGGCCTGTGCCCCACGAATGGCATCTAAAATCGGGGTCATCACCGTCAACCTCATACAAATATCTCGGATCGGGGCGCTTTCCTCCCTACGTCTCAACGCGTCGGCTACCACATTAGCCTTACCCGGGTGGTACAGGATCTCACAATCGTAATCCTTTACCACATCCAACCATCTCCTCTGCCGCATATTCAGGTTTGGCTGATCCATCAAGTACTTCAGATTCTTGTGGTCCGTGTAGATGGTACACCGAACCCCATAAAGATAATGTCGCCAGATCTTGAGGGCAAACACCACAGCCCCCAATTCCAGGTCATGGGTGGGATATCTCGACTCATGAGTCTTCATTTGCCTCGAAGCATACGCTATCACATGCCCCCTCTGCATAAGCACCGCCCCTAATCCCGATATAGAGGCATCACAGTACACCACAAAATCCTCCATCCCTTCCGGGAGTGCAAGCACCGGAGCCTCGCACAATTTTTGACGAAGGGTCTCGAATGAGGACTGCTGCTCCGGTCCCCACGAATATGCAACACCCTTTCGGGTCATCCTAGTAAGTGGCATGGCGATCTTGGAGAAATCCTTGATAAACCTGCGATAATATCCAGCCAAACCCAGAAAGCTCCTGATCTCGGTGGGCGATCTCGGCACTTCCCATCTCATGACCGCCTCTATCTTGGCCGGATCGACCAAAATCCCTTGCTGGTTAACGAGGTGCCCTAGGAACTGGACCTCTCGTAACCAGAAATCACACTTGGAGAATTTGGCATACAGCCTCTCCGATCTCAGGACTTCAAGAATCTCCCTTAAATGCTCCTCGTGCTGCTCCCTAGACCTCGAATATACCAGAATATCATCAATGAATACGATCACCGACCGATCCAGCATCGGCCTGCACACCCTGTTCATGAGATCCATGAACGCAGCTGGGGCATTGGTGAGCCCAAAAGGCATCACCACAAACTCATAATGTCCATAACGCGTTTTGAAAGCAGTCTTCTGAATATCTTCATCCCGAACCCTCATCTGATGATAACCCGACCTCAAGTCTATCTTGGAGAACCAAGATGCCCCCTGCAGTTGATCGAATAGATCGTCGATCCTAGGTAACGGATACCGGTTCTTAACCGTCAACTTGTTCAACTCCCGGTAATCGATACACATCCGGTGTGAACCATCCTTTTTCTTGACGAACAAAATCGGCGCTCCCCAAGGTGAGTTGTCGGTCGGATAAACCCCTTCCCCAACAGCTCCTGATGCTGCGAGGATAACTCCTGCATTTCCGGTGGAGCGAGACGATAAGGCGCCTTGGCGATGGGCGCCGCTCCCGGAACTAAATCAATACGGAACTCCACTTGCCTTTCCGGAGGCACACCTGGTAACTCTTCGGGGAACACATCCGAAAACTCACGTACAACAAGAACGTCATCAACTGAATTGGGCCTCCCCACGGCCACTCGAGTATCCGTCACGTAGGCTATGAATCCTTTGCAACCCTGCTGCAAACTCTGCCTCGCCCTGGCAGCCGAACAAAACGCCGACCCACACCGGGTCCTCTCGCCATGCACCGTAAGAACTCCCCCACTAGGGTCTCGAATCGTCACCCGCTGTCCCTCGCAGTCAATAACTGCCCCAAACTTACTCAACCAGTCCATGCCCACGATAACGCAGACATCCCCCATCGCTATAGGAACCAAGTCTATAGGGAATTCGACACCGAAAATCTCGAGCACACATCCTCGAATCATGTCTGCGGCATATATCACTTTCTCATCAGCTATGGAAACCCTCAAAGGTCGACTCATCACTTCCCGATCACTACTGAGATGCTGACTAAAAGCCAGAGATACGAAAGACCGACTCGCACCCGAGTCAAATAATACTAAAGCAGGTACAGAATTCACAAGAAAAGTACCTACGCATAACATGACATAAGCACAACATCTCATAAAAGAATAATAAATACATGAAAGAATACATACCAGCCACAACATCAGGCGCCGTGCGGACCTCCTCCGCAGTCAACTGGAACGCTCTTCCGCGAGCCCTCGGGGCCTCGGCCTTCACTGGTCGAGTCTCAGCAGCCCTAGCAGCAGGTGCGGATCCCTGGAGAAGCTGGGGGCACTCATCCTTCCGATGGCCGGTCTGGTTGCAATGAAAGCAAACCATAAACCCCTTGGGGAAATCCCTAGCAATGTGCCCCTCCTTGCCACACTTGTAGCAAGCACCTGATCGACATATCCCCTCGTGTCCCTTGCCGCACTTTCCGCAAGTGCGGCCCTTCTGACCTCCCGTCCTTGAATCGGCGGACTTAGTCCGCTTGGCTGCCGGCTGAGACTGAGCCGGCCACCGATCCACCTGTTGAGACTCGGCCTCCTCCCTGGCCTGGGTCTCCAACTCGATCTCGCGCTTCCTGGCATTCGCCTGAAGCTCAACAAAAGTCTGATAGGTCAAGTTCGATACGAACTCCCGGATATCCCTCCTCAACACACCCAAATACCGGCTCATCCGAGCCTGCTCCGTGGACACCTGCTCGGGGCAGAACATCGCCCTCTCATGAAACTTCTGCGTGATCACCGTGACAGAATCATTACCCTGCTTGAGGGTCAAGAACTCCTGAACCAACCGTTCCCTCTCCACCGGGGGAACGTACTCATCTCTGAACATAGTGGTAAACCTCTCCCATGTCACAGCTGAAACCTCTGCCAGAGTGAAGTTCGCCGTCACGAACTTCCACCAATCCTTTGCTCCCAGGCGGAGCTGGTTCAAGGCGAACCGTACCCTCAGATGCTCCGGACATGAACAAGTGAAGAAGCATCCCTCGATATTAGCAATCCATCTCATCGCAGCGATCGGATCCTGCATCCCGTCAAACTCAGGTGGCTTCGTGTTGCTGAACTCCCGAAATAGCAACGAGTCACCTCCCTGTGGTCTGGCAGCGGCCACAACTGCGGTAGCTGCAGCGGCTGTAGCCTCAGTCAACGCGGCGTACCGTTCATCAAAAATCTCCATAAGACTGGTCTTAATAGACCCAAACATCTCCGGAATCTCAGCCCGGATCGCTGCAGCCACCTCCTCATGAATCATCTGACGAATCTCCACGTCACTCACACTGCTCGTACTAGGTCTGTGGCGTAGTCCAACCATGATGCCTCTGAAATACAACATAGAAATATCAGAGACTCTATCGAGCATAATCGCACTCGATAACTCAACCCTACTCAGTCTCCGATACCCAGGGATTCTTACTTGGGTTGCCCACTGACCCGGTGTCTTCGGTAGTACGGGCCCAATACTACCGACTTCACCGCATAAGAATTCACCCAAAGTCCTCCTCCCCAAACCCCGGATCATGAGTACTCTATTCTTGCCATGCACTAGCTACCCGCTCGCTCTCGCAGCATCTCATAGCAACAGATTTCCCTAGACTAAGGCATCACAAATCAGGCCACTGTAGTCCTAATATGAATACCTAGTCTTCTAGCATGCATTTCGTATCATATCATATCTCATAACACATATTGTAAGGGTATTTTGGGGATTTTACCGTTCGGGCGCTGGCTGATCGTACACACTGCTTCATCCTTGGTTACCACAAAATCCTTTATAAAAAATTTTATGATTTTGTTTTTGAAAGATTCTCTCAAATCCTCGGTTTGAGTTTAGTTACGCTCGAAGGTATACCCAAATCCCTCAAACCAAGGCTCTGATACCAACTTGTAACAACGGAAAAATTAAAACAATTTTTTTCATTTCTTAAAAATATATTTCCATCACATAAGTCATCAAGATCCAATGTATCATGTCATAATACAATCGTATAAATCCCAAGATCATAAATCTTCCATCAGTGTGTACAGATCATGCCGGCGCCTTCCCACGGTCCTTGCTAGTACCTGAAACACATATCACAAAATCTGTAAGCATAAATGCTTAGTGAGTTCCCCAAAATACAACCTACGCACGTACGCCTTTCTAGGCCCTGACCTTCCAGTCCATGTGTCTCAGGGGACTTCCGTCCCGACTAGGTAGACCTTCCGGTCCTACCCATGCCAACCTTACGGTCCACATTACAACGCCTTCCGGCCCATAACATATTCGCCTTCCGGCCCATAACATAATGCCTTCCGGCCCATATCAAGCATATCATACATGGCACATATAACAATTAACTTATCACATATAACACATATATCTCATATCATATCCGACCTTCCGGTCACACAATCAACCCTTCCCGGTATAGTATAGTGAGAAGACTCACCTCGAGTGTCTCGATAACTCGCGAATCCTGGAAATCACTCGTGCTCGATCCTCCGAGCTATAATCCTCCTATAACATCATATGTCTCTTAATTAACAATTTTACCACTAAGGTTGACTACCCCTATCAAGTCAACACTGGTCAACTCTGGTCAACGGTCAACGGTCAACTTTGACCGGACTCGGCGAGTGCACTAGGGCGACTCGGCGAGTCTATATGTATCCACCAACTCTCTTAGGATTCTCTTTTGACACGTCGAGTACTCCCCTGACTCGACGGGTTCCACCTAGCATGAATCGTGGGGCCACCACGACTCAACTCGCCGAGTCTCAAGAACAACTCGGCGAGTCCCAGCTCGACTCAGTCCACCTGTCAACCCTCTCTAACTCTCCCTGACTCACTGAGTCAACTCATAACTCGGCTGGACCACTCACTGAGTGGTCAAGGAAAATCTTCATGCTACTCGCCGAGTCTGTTCTTCAGACTCGGCGAGTCCATGCCATGCATCAACTCAAACTTGCTTCTGAGGTCAGATCCGCTCCAACAATTCATAGATCTGGCCCTCCTAAGCTTATTCATCACGTAAAGTTCATGTCTTGGTGCTCATAACACATTCCATGGCTCATAAATGGTGTTTTGATCTTAAGCATAAAGATCCCAATCCAAAACCCCCATGGATCTATAAAAAGTTGGGACAAAGGGACACTCTGGACCTCCAAGGGTCCAGATCCAGAACCTAAGTCACTAAAGGGACCAAGGAAGCACTAGATCTAGCCACAAAAGGCTCAATAAGCCTTAAATCAATATAAACATCAACATAACAGAGAATATCTCGAAGGTAGTACCTCAAATGTGATGTTCTGGACCTCAAATCTTTAGGAAGTGGCTCCTCTTGATTTCCCTTAGCTATTGCTTCCTTTTCCTTGCAATGTAACACCTCCAAGGTCAATAATGGCTCCTTGCTTTGCTCCAAACGCTCAAACTCGCTAGGGTTTTACTCAGGGGGCTGGTGGGTACAAATGACGGCCTTAAGGCCCTTTAAATAGGTCCCAAACCCGAGAAATTAGGGTTTCATTAAACAGCGCGGACTCGCCGAGTCCAGGCGCGAACCCGCGTCCAGAACCGCGATCCTACTCGGCGAGTCTGAGCTCCAACTCGCCGAGTCCCCTCACAAAACACCAAAAACATAAGCATAAAAGATACCTGGAAATCCGGGCTGTTACAGGAACTCACTAAGCTTATGCTTACAGTGTTATGTGTTATGTGTTTCAGGTACCAGTGATGACCGCGGGAAGGCGCCGGCTTGATTCGTACACACACGTGGGATTCTATGTATTTTGATCTTGGGAGATATTTTGTGAAACAAAGACATGATATTATGACATTTTATGAATGAATGAGTTTGTAAAAATGTGTTTGAAAATCCGAAAAATTGTTCTAATTTTTTTTACGGTGTTACAAGTTGGTATCAGAGCCTGGGTTTGAGGGATTCGGGTGCAACTTCGGGCGTATCTGAACTCAAACCGAGGATTTGAGGAAATTTTAATAATAAAATAAGTTTTCATAAGAAGAACTTACGAGACAAACAGAGCAGAGTCGTGTGTACAAACAGCCAACGCCCGAACAATGATTTCCCAAAATACCATTACTATAAGTGTTATAAGATATGATGTGATATGTTATACGATGAGCTATGCTATGCATGCTAGAGTGGACTAGGTATTCTTATTAGGACTCGAGTGGCCTGATATGTGATGCCTGAGTCTAGGAGTCTTGCTGCTAGGAATACTTCAGAGTGTTTAGGTAGCAGCGAGGAGGTTGTGAGAGATCTGCTAGCGAGTATCATATGATCAGAGAGAGTAGAGTACTTAGGGCTTGGGACTCTGGGAGGAGGACTTGGGGTGAATGCTGATGCGGTGTGGACGGTAGTATTGGGCCCGTACTACTGAAGACACCGGGTCAGTGCACAGTCCAAGTAAGAATCCTTGGAGTACCAAGGGACAAGTAGGGTAGAGTATTCGAGTGTGAGCATACTCGAGCGAGTCCCTGATATTTATTCTTGTGTTGTATTTCAGAGAGAGGGAGATCATGGTTGGGACGCGCCACACATCAGGGACCAGCGGTACGAATGATGAGGAGATCCGTAGGATCATCCAGGAGGAGGTGGCTGCGGCCATCAGGGCAGAGATACCAGAGATGTTCGGGTCTATCAAGACCACGCTAATAGAGACATTTGATGAGAAGTATGCTGCTCTTTCTAAAACTGTTGTTGTTGCGGCCACTGCAGCTATAGCTGCGACTAGGCCGCAGGGTGGTGATGCGTTGCTGTTCCGAGAGTTCAGCAACACAAAACCACCGGAGTTTGACGGGACCCAAGACCCGATTGCGGCAATGAGATGGATTTCAGACATAGAGGGGTGTTTCTTTACTTGCTCATCTCCAGAGTATTTGAGAGTCCGGTTCGAGCTAAACCAGCTACGCTTGGGAGCGAAGGATTGGTGGATGTTTGTGACAACGCACTACACGCCTGCTGAGCTTGCAGCAGTGACCTGGGAGAGGTTCACTGCTATGTTCCGAGATGAGTACGTTCCCCAGGTGGAGAGGGAGCGTTTGGCCCAGGAGTTTCTGACCCTCAAGCAGGGTACTGAGTCTGTTACGGTGATTACGAGGATGTTTCATGAGCGGGTGATGTTCTGCCCAGAGCATGTGTCCTCCGAGCAGGAACGTATAAGCCGATATCTGAGCATTTTCAGGAGGGATATATGAGAGTTCGTGGCGAACTCAACATACCAGACATTTGCCGAGCTTCAGGAAAATGCCCGGAAGAGGGAGATAGAGCTGGAGACCCAGGCTAGGGAGGAGGCTGAGTCTCAGGGGAGGGATCGGCGACCGGTATAGTCTCAGCCGGTAGCCAAGCGGGCCAAGCCCGCTGATTCGAGATCAGGGAACCAGAGGGGCCGCACTTGTGGCAAGTGCGGCAAGAGCCACGATGGGGTGTGCAGAGCAGGGTCTGCTACAAATATGGCAAGGAGGGGCATATGGCCAAGGACTGCCCCAAGGGGTTTGCAGTATGTTTTCACTGCAACCAGACCGGACACCGGAAGGAAGAGTGTCCGCAGCTGCGGGGATCAGCACAGGGAGCATCTCAGGGATCTGCCCCTGCTGCCATCAGAGCTACTGAGATCCGACCAGTGAAGGTCGAGGCACCAAAGGCACGAGGGAGAGCCTTTCAGTTGACCATGGAGGAGGTCCGCGCAGCGCCCGATGTCGTGGCTGGTATGTATTCTTTCATGTATTTATTTTGATGTTGAGATATTGTGCTTATATTATGTTATGCGTAGGTACTTTTCTTGTGAGTTCTGTACCTGCCTTGGTGTTATTTGACTTGGGTGCGAGTCGGTGTTTTGTATCTTTGGCTTTTAGTCAACTCATCAGTGTTAGTCGTGAGGCATTGAGTCGACCTATGAGAGTTTCCATAGCTGACGAGAGGGCGGTGTATGCCACAGAGGTGATCCGAGGGTGTGAGCTCGAGATTTTCGTTGTTGGGTTCCCGATTGACTTAGTTCCTATTACGATGGGGGATGTCTGTGTCATCATGGGCATGGACTGGTTGAGCAGATTCGGAGCAGTTATCGACTGCGAGCGACAGCTGGTGACCATACGAGACCCTAGTGGGGGAATTCTTACGGTGTACGGCGAGGGTACACATTCTAGGTCAGCATTTTGTTCGGCCGCTAGGGCATGGCAGCGTCAACAACAGGGTTGTAGGGGTTTTGTAGCGTATGTGATGGATACGCGGGTTGATTCAGAGAGGCCAAGGTCAGTTGAGGAGGTTCCAATAGTGCGTGAGTTCCCGGACGTGTTTCCATAGGAGTTGTCGGGCATGCCTCCCGCGAGGCAAGTGGAGTTCAGTATCGATTTGGTTCCAGGGGCCGTGCCTATCGCCAAGGTGACCTATCGCCTTGCACCTCTAGAGATGAAGGAGTTATCCTCGCAGCTTCAGGAGTTGCTAGGAAAGGGGTTTATTCGGCCGAGCAGCTCGCCGTGGGGAGCGCCTATCCTTTTTGTCAAGAAGAAGGATGGTTCACACCGGATGTGCATTGATTACCGGGATTTGAACAAGCTAACGGTCAAGAACCGTTACCTATTTCCGAGGATCGACGATTTGTTCGACCAGTTGCAGGGAGCATCTTGGTTCTCCAAGATCGATTTGAGGTCTGGGTATCATCAGGTGAGGGTGCGAGATGAGGACATTCAGATGACAGCGTTCGGGACTCGTTATGGGTATTACGAGTTTGTGGTGATGCCCTTCGGACTCACCAATGCCCCGACAGTGTTTATGGATCTCATGAACAGAGTGTGCAGCTCGGTGATCGTGTTCATCGACAACATTTTGGTGTATTCGAGGTCTAGAGAGCAACATGAGGAGCATTTGAGGGAGAGCCTCGGAGTTCTGAGATTGGAGAGGCTTTATGCCAAATTCTCCAAGTGTGATTTCTGGTTGCGAGAGGTCCAGTTCCTAGGGCACTGTAACGCCCGCAGATCCGGGCTAGTTAATTAGAGGCAATAGGGGTCGAAACGACTTTTCGACAAAAAGATTATTTAGAATAAATAATCTTAACCAAGTTGTAGAAGATGTCACAGGGTTTCAGTACATATAAAGAGCGCCGAAATTCGAATATTAGATCGAGCGATTTTTAGCCGACACAACCTAAACGAGAATTGAAGATCTCATTATTAGTAGCGTAACAATAAAAAGACAGACGAAAATGGACATCGGATGAAGAAGTTATGAGATTATAACGGACCAATCCTGTCCCGGCCTGTTAAAAATATAACTTTAAAAATAAATTCAAAATTAGCCGAAGGAGTCTAAACGAAAGTTGTAGAGTGCGTCTCCACCTATGCATGGATATAAAGAACGTCAAAAACGGAGTTCGTATGAACGAGTTACAAATTATAATAGCATATTTACGTATTAAAATAAAGTATAAATCATATATACATACACATATATATACATATGTATATATCATTAGAAAGGTATCGACGATGCGGTCATTATAAGACTAATGTTGAGTTCTTTCGACATTAGTTTAGTACAAATATCTTTAAATCTATTTAAAATAGTATTATAAAGGGGTGTTTAGTTGTTTATATAACTATAAGGTCATTAAGTAATTATGGGGGTAGTTTTTGTAAATTCAATTACTATAAATAAGAGGCTTGGGCTCTCATATTTCTTGCACCATTCTCTTGATTCAAGAGTCTTTCTCTCCTTATCCCCCGAGCATTTCGGTCCCTCGTGATTCGACTTCTCTTTCTGTAGTTTTAGTATAGTAAGGTGAGCGCTGAAGCGCTGCACGAATCTTTCTTAGAAAGATTCAGCGACGAAGTTCTGCCCCTGCAGAGCCCGACTCCTAGCTAAAATCCCCTTGTAAGTAAGTTATGCTTACCCTATTTTAAATATAGTTTATATTTAAAATTAGTATTGTTATTATAAATTTATAATAAATATTTGAGCTATTATTATGACTTATATAAGTGTCGTTATAATATCTTTTTAACTACTCGCGGTACGGGGAATCTGGTTTAAAGGGCCGCATAGGGTTGTTGGATTTCAGAAGTGCTATATGCCAAAATGGTCCTGCCCTCCGGTGTTTTATGTCTGGCCCCTGTCTGTACATAGTGGTTGGAAAGTATTGTTTAAACGCTTATATAATAATAATAATAAGACTAATAATTAGTCATAGTAAATATTAGACTAAAATCTAGTGGTAATAATACTAGGTTTCGTCGAAGGAAATTATTTTAAAGTAAACGAAGCGCTGTCCGAGTACCGAGTCACCACCTTCTCAAGTGAGTGCATAGTTACTTTCATCTTACACATAGATATGAAGTATTTTATATAAACTACGTGCTATGTGTGCACATTATCTGAATACTTGCTGTCTATGCTGGTTGAACATTTTATACATGTTTTAAAGGACTTAAACTGTATACGTATTTTATATATACGAAAATGTTGGGTATGAGATGGGTAGATGAATGATGAGAGATAGAAGATGACGTGAGTATACATTGGCAGCTACAGACTTAGTGCCTATGGGACAAACACCGGTAGCTATGGACTTAGTACCTTTTAGACGTTGGTAGCTATGGATTTAGTACCTGTAGGAATTGGTAGCTATGGACTTAGTACCTGTTGAACATTGGTAGCTATGGACTTAGTACCTATTAGATAAAGACTGGTAGCTATGGATTTAGTACCCGATGAATAGACTATAGCAGCTATGGAATTAGTGCTTTATGAACGAACATTGGCAGCTATGGATTTAGTGCCAGTCCCATAACCCTGGAAGTAAGGGACTTCGGAATAAACGAATGCAGGATAGATGACTCTTAGGTTAAATCCTTAAAGAGTAAAGAAGATAATGGGGATGGGTAATTGGGTTGATTGTTTGATTGAACATAATAATTATATTATTGTGGGTTGAAAACCCTATGTACTCACCAGGTTTCCCAACCTGACCCACTCAGTTTATGTATATCACAGGTGACGAAGTGAAGTGACATTACACTGAGAGATTTAAAAGAGATGTAGATCACTAGTGTAAATCATTGTAAGTTTTGTTTATGCTTATGTTTCGGTATTAACGATGACATCCCAAACATTTTAAAATGAAATAAATACGTTTCTTCGAAAATGTTTTAATAACGTATTTACCATGTTTTTCTGGGAACAAATTCCGCAACCTTTTTATAAAATGAAGTACTCTGATTTTTATAAAGCATAAACAAAATCGGTCTTTTTTGGCCGTGATTTTGGGGATGTCACAGGCACCTCGTTAGCCAGAAAGGGATATTGGTTGACCCGGCCAAAATTGAGGCAGTGATGAGTTGGGAGGTGCCGAGGTCACCCTCCGAGATCAGGAGTTTCTTTGGGTTGGCAGGCTATTATCGGAGATTTATCAGGGATTTCTCCAAGATCGCCGTGCCACTCACCAGGTTGACCCGGAAGGATGTCACTTTTTCATGGGCCCCAGAGCAGTAGGCCTCCTTTGAGACGCTTCGACAGAGGCTATGCGAAGCCCCGGTGTTATCCCTCCCAGAGGGAATGGAGGACTTTGTGGTGTATTGTGATGCGTCGATCTTGGGGTTGGGAGCGGTGCTGATGCAGAGAGGGCATGTGATAGCATACGCATCGAGGCAGCTGAAGCCTCATGAGACGAGGTATCCCACCCACGATCTAGAGTTGGGGGCAGTGGTATTCGCCCTCAAGATCTAGCGTCACTATTTGTATGGGGTTCGGTGTACGATATACACGGACCACAAGAGCTTGAAGTATTTGATGGATCAGCCCAACCTAAATATACGGAAGAGGAGGTGGTTGGACGTGGTCAAGGATTATGATTGTGAGATATTGTACCACCCGGGCGAGGCCAATGTTGTACCCGATGCACTGAGCCGTAGGGCGGAGAGCGCCCCATTGCGAGATGTATGTTTGAGATTGTCGGTGATGACCCCGGTTTTGGATGCTATACGTGGGGCCCAGGCTGAGGCTGTGCAGCCTGAGAGCCAGAAGAGAGAGCGAGTTGTCAGGATGGTATCGGAGTTCGTTACCGATAGCCGGGGGCTTATGACTTTTCAGGGGCGTGTCTGGGTACCGTTTGTGGGAGGGACGCGTACCATTTTGATGGAAGAGGCTCATCGGTCGAAGTTCTCAATCCATCCTGGGGCCACTAAGATGTATTTAGAGGTGCTTAACATGTCGTAGGGTTAAGGCCGAGCACCAGAGACCGCATGGTAAGTTGCAGCCGTTGGAGGTTCCCGAATGGAAGTGGGAATAGATACTATGGATTTTATCACCAAATTGCCAAGGACTGCTAAGGGAGTCGATGCAATTTGGGTGATTGTGGACAGGTTGACGAAGAGCGCCCACTTCCTTGCTATCAGTGAGAGCTCTTCCGCAGAGAAGTTGGCAGAAATGTACGTGCGGGAGGTGGTATCGCGGCATGGAGTGCCGATCTCGATTGTCTCGGATCGAGATGTGCGTTTCACTTCCAGATTCTGGAAGAAATTTCATGAGGAATTGGGTACTAGGCTGCACTTTAGTACCACATACCACCCCAGACAGACAGACAGAGCGAGCGGACGATTCAGACGCTCAAGGATATGCTCCGGGCATGTGTTTTGGATTTCGGTGGGAGTTGGGACACGTATCTACCCTTGGCAGAGTTTTCCTACAACAACAGCCATCATTCGAGCATTGGTATGCCACCCTATGAGCTGTTGTATGGGAGAAGGTGTCGGACCCCCATTTGCTGGGGAGAGGTCGGGCAGCATGTTATGGGTAGTACCGAGATCGTGCTTCAGACGAATGAGCGAGATCGTGCTTCAGACGAATGAGCAGATACAACAGGTCAGGTAGAGGTTATTGACCGCTCAGAGTCGTCAGAAGAGTTATGCGGATAGGCGCCGGTCCGAGCTCGAGTTCCAGGTCGGCGACTTTGTACTCCTGAAGGTCTCTCCTTGTAAAGGAGTGATCCGATTCAGGAAGAGGGGCAAGTTGGGGCCCCGATATATCGGTCCTTTTCCGGTGATCGCAAGGGTAGGCATGGTAGCCTTCTGGTTGGAGTTACCTGCAGAGCTAGGTCAGATCCATGACACTTTCCATGTGTCGCAGCTGCGAAAGTGTATAGCCGATGAGTCGGCAGTGGTGCCATTAGAAGATATTCAGGTGGATGTGGGCCTGAACTACGTTGAGAGACCGGTGGCTATTCGGGATCGAAAGATCAAGGTTCTGAGGAACAAAGAGGTGCCTCTGGTGCAGGTCCAGTGGCAACACCGGAAAGGGTCAGAGCTTACTTAGGAGCCGGAGCGCGAGATGCGTGAGCAGCATCCATAGTTGTTTTCAGAATGAGACTTCAAGGGCGAAGTCTGATTCTAGTGGGGGAGAATTGTAACATCCTGATTTCCCAGGTATATTATTTTATTTATTTATTTTGGAATTTGTGGAGCAACTCGGCGAGTTGGAGCCAAGACTCGCCGAGTAGGGTCGCGGATGTTCATCCGGGTTCACGTCCGGACTCAGCGAGTCCACGCTGTTTAATGAAACCCTAATTCTCCGGGTTTGGAGCCTATTTAAGGGCACTTATAGCCTCCCATTGCGGCTACCAGTCCCTTGAGAGAACCCTAAGTGAGCTAAATCGTTGTGAGGGAGAAGAAGTCGCTTTTTGATCCTTGTACCTTTGGTGTAGCAAGAAGAAGGTGACAAGCAAAAAGGAGGTGCGATTCAAGTAGTTCCAGAGTTGAGAGACTTCATTTTGAGGTAATAGTTCGAACCTCCTTCAGTTTTGGTGTTGATCTTTGGAGTTAGGGTTTTCTAACCCCTTTGGAGAGTGATTATGTGGAGCAAATAGTCCCTCTTCGAGTTTGTGCCTTGGATCTGGACTCAAAGAGGTCCAGAGACCTTAACCCTTGGAGCTTTATGGATCAGTTTGGGGTTATTGGACTTAGGTTGCCATTTTTGGGACTAAATCTCCTTTTGATGCCTTGTTGTGGTTGTACAAGCATCAAGTTTCGAACTTTACGTGACATTCATGCTTGGGGAGGCCAGATCTATGGTTTGGGAAAACAGATCTGACCTCAGGAGGTCAGTATAGTTTGTGCATGGCATGAACTCGCCGAGTTTTTCTTGAGACTCGGCGAGTAGGGTTAGGGTTTGACGTAAATTGTTCAGTGAGTAGATTTTCCGAGTTGGGGGATGACTCAGTGAGTCAGGAGGGAACTAGAGGACTGGAGTTCAAGGCGGTACTCGCCGAGTTGTTCTTGAGACTCGGCGAGTTGAGTCGAGGTGGCCCCGCGATTCATTACTGGTATGACTCGTCGAGCATAGGGAGGGACTCGGCGTGTCAAGCGGGACAAAGAGTTAAAGGACATGTGAGAACTCGCCGAGTCACCAGGGTGCACTCGATGAGTAGGGTCAAAGTGGGACCAATGAATTTTGTTGACTTTTAGTGTTTGGTCATCAATGGAGTCCTTGTGACAAGAGGGGAGGGTAAAATAGTCTTTTACCTTTCTGAGGGTTCCAATGGCAGGTTGAGTCTAGTCTCGAGAGTTATATTTATAAGAGTATTTAATTATGTGAATAGACGGAGGCTAGGCAATATTTTCCATCGAGTCAGAGATTTACCGAGACGCCTGAGGTGAGTCTTCTCACTATACTTTACCTAGTGTGGTAACAGAGTTATGTGACAGAGTACTATAGAGTTATATACTAGTGTATTTGCATGCTATTTATGTGTTGTGATTTATTGTGATATGGGATTTGCATGATTCAGAGTTACAGAGTTGGGACTTTCTAGTCCCTAGAGTTAGGGCCAGAGGACCCACAGAGAGTTGGGGCTGGAAGGCCCCACTGAGACACATTGACCAGAGGGTCGACAGAGTTTCAGCCTCGAGTGGCTATTATGTGCAAGAGTGGTATTTTGGGGAACTCACTAAGCTTATGCTTACAGTGTTATGTGTTATGTGTTTCAGGTACCAGTGATGACCGTGGGAAGGCGCCGGCTTGATTCGTATACACACATGGGATTCTATGTATTTTGATCTTGGGAGATATTTTGTGAAACAAAGACATGATATTATGACATTTTATGAATGAATGAGTTTGTAAAAATGTGTTTGAAAATCCGAAAAATTGTTTTAATTTTTTTTACGGTGTTACAATTTTTCATTAACATTTAGGATCATATTATGTAAATTTTCATGTCATTTAATTAAATAATTTTCAGCTCATGCATTTCGTTAGAATTCTCGTACTACTCATGGTATTATGTCAATTTCAGATATTTCGAGTGTAGCAGTGCTTTGGGAGCAGTTGGATGCGTGTTTGGAGCTTAAAATGGAGATTGGAACGTATGAAGCATTTTAAGAAATGTTTGGAAGATGTTTTGGTCAAGAAACATTCGATCTAATTGATCACACGAAGATAGATTCTACAATCTGAAGCTAAAGGATGTTGCTGGTAGCTTTGACCATTGTTAGTATTTTAACCATATCTCATGAACCATCACTCCGATTGACGAGATTTAAAATGTTTTGAAAACTAGAATAAATTTCGGAAGTCTTAGGCAAAACATGTGATCACAACTCTTGTCCATCCGATCGCATGCAGCCTTTATGCGATCGTAACTTTGCTCGCAACTTGTCTTTGAGGTGTTTTAGTGCCAAAAATTCATCTGGGAGAAGAATACCAAAACGTGAGATCACAACCAATGTATATGTGATCAAAAATTTACCATATGTGATCGCAACTTTTCCAAAAAGTTCCAAAATAGCATCATACTTCATTAAAAAGGCTCGTGATGCGTTTCCATGAAAACCGACGATCACAGCCTCAATACATGCAATCCCATGTTACTAGAATCTTGTTCCAGAAGCTTCCACCTTGAGTATAAATACAACCCTCATAATCATTTGTAAGAGTGTGACGATTCCAGACGAAGAAAACCACTTCAGAAGGCGATTTTTGAATTCTTTCAGCTACTTTTGACGATCTGAAGACTGCAATCATCTCACACATTTAGTTTAAAAAGATTTATCAGTAAATGTTTCTTTTATTTAGTTTGATTTTGTTTTTAGCCATGTCTGGCTAAACTTTAGTTTTCAGTTCTGCATTAGACTAGTACTTTTAATGTGATTAGTTTTCAGATCTGATTTTCGTTTTGTGTTTATATCTAGATTTTTCAGTTTTGAGCATTATGAATGTTTGGTTTTAAATTCTTGTTAGTCACATCACCTAGCTAGGGTTTTATCATTCTTGTTAATCAGTTAATAGAATCTGTAATTGTTCTTGTCAACTGGTAAAAGTAACAAGTATCAGATTAGTTACGTTTTGGGATTTAACTTTAATATAAACTGAAAAAATCATACCTGTACACTTCCGAGCTTGTGAGAAGTATTGGGTATTGCTAGGAATTTTACACGGAACTTCATGCAATTTTTCTGATTTAATTAAGAGTTTGTTTAATTGAATAGTAAAAAGTTACAGTTAATTCAAGGAGCTTGTTTTGATTAACTAGTTTAGGTAAAAGAGATTATACTAGAGCTTATTAGTTTTTCTCATTACCAACATAGATAGAACGCATCCCAAAAGCAGATCTAGGCTAGTTGCATAATTAGGAAAGTCGCAGCATAACTGAAATCGTTTATAATATTGATTTTTGTTTAATTTAATATCACTGCAAATTTTAGTTTTTTAGTTTAATTTAAAAAATCCTCCTTTTATTTTCTGTTTCTTGACTAGATTGTGCTTGATGCAAAAAAACATTGATTTTTAGGTTGTGTCCCTGAGGATTTGTCCCTACTTCTCTATGCTATATTTTTAGTGCAACTAGCAGTGGTAAATTTTACTTGTCTAATACGTGCACAACAGCGTGTTAACACTCCTCCACTCTCCTTGTTATTTAGATGCTAATTGGGCTTGTTGTCTTGAGACACGACTCTCTACTTATGGCAACTCTATTTTTCTAGTCAACAACCTTTTCTCTTGGAGTGCGAAGAAACACCCTACCATCTCTTGTTCGAGCTATAAGTCTGAGTATCGTGCAATGCCAATATTGCTATAGAGAGTTTTTGCATCACTCACTTGTTACGGGAACTACATGCCTTACCTCCAAACCGACCAACACATTTGTGTGATAATAAGAAGGCGTTGTTTCTCCTGCAAAATCCTATCTCTCACAAACACGCCAAGCAAAATCCTATTCTCAACCATAGGTTATAATGTATTCACCATACACATTGGTTCTATCCTGAACCAATTGATCGAGATTTATGATATGCATTATTTGATAAGATACAAATTAGTCGGCAATCAGAAAAAGTAAGAATGGATAAGTAATTATAAACTGTTGTTGGAGTGGTGCGCACCCAGTGCACGGTGAGCGATAATGTCACCTTTTTTTATTTCTTGGCAAATAGTGATTAGGTTGGTTATGTGTCCATGAATTTTGTTTAGCCTGAGATTAAAAAACAATAGTGGAACATTGATATGGTGGGTTTACTTTTATCATACTTATACTTTTCTTTTATTATTATCCATTGATTCTCTAATTATTGTTGGAGAGGTGCACACCCAGTGCACAATGGACGTAAATGTAACCTTCTTTAATTCTTTGTGTAGTGACAACATTAGTTATGAATTGTAAAACATCTTCTAATTCTAACAACCTATGCAAGATGGTTCCTTTCTACCACAATCCTGACAATATTCGTATCTGAACCACCAATCAAATTTTCTCAATCTTTTAGTTTTTTCTTATAATCAACAAATATTTTTTTTTTCATTTTATTTTACCTGCCTTAAGAGAATACATGAAAGTTCATTAAGTACTCGACTCTCTTATGAGTCTATTCAGTTTACTTCTTAAGTTCGCGTCATCGATGTGAATATGTAATCGAGCATCTTAGCTAGTTGTGGTTCATTTGGGCCACCACGATATGAGTTTATATCTAAACAAATATAAAAATCTTTCTCTTCACAATGTCAAACACAAAATTTAGATCAACTCATTTTTTAGTAAATAACAAATTGTTAAGGTTAAAAACACTTTATAAAGTATTCAAATAAAGTTGTAGGTGAGAAATAAATATTGTTAGCGGAATTCTCAAATAAGATGGTAGGTTGAAAGTAAATATTTATGAGTTAATTGTAACTTCTTACTAAAAAAAGCCACTTTCAAGACTATTAGTGGAGATGTGCACTGGCATAGTGGACGATAATGTCACCAATTTGCATTTTTTTTTCATAAAATCTTAGCGAATAGTGTTTAGGTTAGTTATGTGACCATGAATATTTCTTTATATAATACTAGACGCATTCTCGCGCGTTGCGCGACGTAGGTTAATAATATATTGTTAGAATATTGAAAAATATATATTTATAATGGTTATGTTATATATATATATATATATATATATATATATATATATATATATATATATATATATATATATAATCTCAACTATTTTGAACAATAATATTCATTGACATCAACCCACCTTCCTCATTAATAGAATTAAATATAGTTATCTATTTAGTATTTTTTAACAATTGTTATGATTGATTAATTTATATTTTTAACTTATGCAATTATTTTCTAATTTCATTAATGATGTTCATTTAAAATACAATTATTTGTAGCAAACATTATGTAATTTATAATTTGCTTTAATTATCATTTATAATTATTGTTCATTAATTTTAAACCACTTATTAGTATTAATAAGTTAAAGAAGAATTTTAAGAAGCTTAATATTATTATTCAAATATGAAACATATACTAAATAATAAAGTAATAAGATTGACAATTTGCATTTCAAAAGAGACTTGCATGGATAATATGACATATTCATGATTTTTATAATTTGATTTTATTATTTATAACTATTGTTCGTTAATTTTAAAACCACTTATTATTACTAATAAGTGAAAGAAAACTTTTAAAAAACACTTATTATTATACTTAAAATGTTAAACATATACTAAAATATAAAGTGATAAGATAAACAATTTAATTTTAAAAGAGACTTACATAGATAATATGGATAATATGACATATCTATGATTTTTAATTAATTATTGCTTTGAAGCAACACAAACATACATACATATATACAATATTTAATTAAATATTATCTATATCACATTCCATAACATATGGTGGGTAACATGAAACTAATCTAATTTACATTAAAATTTCAACCACAACATACAATGATTGTCTTAAAAGAACACTTAAACCAAGAAAAAGAAAGAATTAGTATATAACAAACTTACAAATTAAAAACTTTAACATAATAACATGACTAAAATGGTCCAAAGCCCTCAAAACCAACACAAAAACCCTTAAACTTATTTTCTTTGTGAATTTTGTATGTGATTGATATTTGTGTGTCTACTCAAAGAGATTGGTCTTTTATAGTAGACCATCCATCAGCTATAAAATAATAGTTATTACATTTAGTTTATATAAAATTATAATTAATTTGAACAGTAGATAAAATAACACTTATTAAAATCAAATCATTTAATGGTCTCTACTCATGTTTTAGGTGTGTATAAGATTAGTTATATTTGTCAACTATTTTAATTTACTACTGTTATGATTTATTAATTTAAAAAAAATTGATGATGTTTTAATTTCATCATGATGATTATTTATATTATCAACAACTATTTGTAATCTAACATAGTTTAATTTCGAAGTTTCTATTATTTTTTAACTATTATTATATAAATTAATTTAAAAACAACTGAATTGAAATTTAGTTATTATAAAATATAGTTTTCAGACACCTATTAGTTAATTTGATTCATAGATTTAGGTTCTTTTATATTTATTATATTTAATGTTTCCTTTTAACTATGTTAAAAAACTATATATTGAATTTTTTTAAAACATTATTTAATATTTCACTTTAGGTTTTAAATTTTACACTAAATTTTTTAGCTTATTTGATATACTAATGTAGATTATTTATTTAACAATATATTGTAGATAACAAATTAAATATATCATATTGATAAGTCATGAAGTCTTCCATTTATGAGAATGTTTACAACTAAAAACATATTTAAGTTAATAAATTAAGTATATTATATGGAAATATGAAGAGTTGAGAGTTTCAAATGAATGTGGTGAAAGAAAAAATGTTTTCTTTAAAATATGGTAGACAAATATCCGCACGTTATGCGGAATAAAATTATATAGTTAACATTTTAGTAAGCATATGTCATTGAAAATATTGTTCTCATTTAAATTAACTAAAAAGTAATTATTGTTACACTTAAACATTTAGTTAATGTAACATTAAAACTAATTTAAACAATAGATAATATAACACTTACTAAAAACGAATCATTTAATGGTATCTAATCACGCTTTACGTGTGTATAAAATTAGTTATATATATATTTTTTATCTATTTTAATTAACTAATGTAATGATTTATTAACTTTAAAAAAATTGACGATATTTTAATTTCATCATGATGATTATTTAAATTGTCAATCATTGTTTGTTATGTAATATAATTTAATTTATAACTTTATGTTATTTTAACTATTATTCTTATAAATTAATTTTAAAAATACTTAATGGAATTTCAGTTATTTAAAAAAAAAAAGTTTTTGGAGATTATTTAGCTAATTTTACTTTTAGATTTATGTTCTTTTACGTCTATTATATTTAACATTTTCCTTTTTTAACTCTTGTAAAAAATATACATTGATTTTTTTAAAACTTTATTTGATATTTTACTTTAAGTTTTAAATTTTACATTATATTTTTAAGTTTGTTTGAAATATTAATTTTGGTTATGCAATTAACATTATAATGAAGCTATTGATATATCAAGAAGTCTTCCACTTATGATAATATTTTTAATTAATGACATATTTAAGTTAGAAAATATATTATACGGAAATATGAAAAGTTTAGAGTTTCAAATTGATGTGGTAAAAGGAAAAATGTTTTGCGTGTGTATAAAATTAGTTATATTTCTTATCTATTTTAATTAACTAATGTAAGACTGACATTCTAATTTCATTATGATGATTGTGTGTGATGTAATATACTTTAATTTATAACTTTATTATTATTATTATTATTATTATTATTATTATTATTATTATTATTATTATTATTATAAATTAATTAAAAAAAACATAACGGAATTTTAGTTATTATAAAAAATAGTTTTTGGAGATCTTTTAGTTAATTTTACTTTTAGATTTACGTTCTTTTATGTTTATTATATTTAATATTTTTCTTTTAACTCTTGTAAAAAATATGCATTGAACTTTTTTAAACTTTATTTGATATTTTACTTTAGGTTTTAAATTTTACACTATATTTTTAAGTTTGTTTGATTTATTAATTTAGGTTATGCATTTGACATTATATTGAAGTTATTGATAATTCAATAAGTCTTCCATTTATGATAATATTTATAATTAATAACATATTTAAGTTAGAAAGTATATTATAGGGAAATATAAAAAGTTGGGAGTTTCAAATTGATGTGGTGAAAGGAAAAATGTTTCCTTTATAAGTATAGTATGATTACAAAACCATGGTGGGATGTTGATAGGGTGACTTTACTTTTTAACACTTCATTTTGTTAATCATTTAATTTTTTCTTAGCGTCAACAACTCTTTAATTTTTCCCTATCTTTCACCTCTGCTATGAGAACATCCTTATGTTCATTAAGTACACGACACTTTTTTGAGTCTTTTTACCGGGATATGAGTTTACATCGGAACAAATATAATAACCTTCCTCATTACAATGTCAAACACCAGCTTTAGATGAGCTCATTTGACGAGACAAAGAGCTAAGCTTTGAATATGAAAAATAGTGGATCTGTAGGGTCCGAAATAAATTGGCTTATTTGAAAAAGGACTTCTTCTTTGGAAGATATATATTGTATCTAGAACTGCATCGTTCTACTCTACAAAAAATTTGAATCGTTGTATCTAGAACTGCATCGTTCAACCTCATCCTCTTCATCATAAATGATCAACTTGCCCCGAAATGACTGCCGCATAAAAAATCCCAATTCATTACGCCTTTCAAAACATTAAAGAGAAAACCCCAAGTACACCATATTTTAGGATCCCAAACTATGTAGTTGAATAAATCATACTCTATCTATGGAGTACATTGAATGTATATAAATAGCTATAATAGAGTTTCTCTTAATTCGTATTAACATTTAGTAAAGAAGGAATATTTTTATGTGGTGCTAATGACTTAATAACTATCTTTGTAGCTTCATAATGTTTCAGGTTATGCTCCTATTATACCTATTATTGTATTGATGAACCTGACGAATATACCTAATGTTTTTTCACTTCGTTTATTTACCTTATATCGCCAATTTACGGTTGGCAGTAGTATTATTTTGAGTTAACTATATAATTTGATATGACTTTGATATGACTTAGAGCTCCAGGTAAGAAATAAATATTATTAGTAGAAATTCATAAATAAGATGATAGGTTAAAAGTAAATATAGCCTAGTTTGTACTTTTACTATAAAAAAACCTAATAATAGCCACCTTTATCGACCATTTTGCATATCACACATTCCCATGCAGGGCAGATCCAATAATATTTTAGGCCCGAGTCATAAAAAAATTAGAGAGCATTTAAAAAGAATATAATTAGTTATAAAAATATTTAACACCAAAATTGAAACGGGCCTAGTTTATGCGCCCCTTATTAAAATCAAGGATGTATATTGAATGATCGATATGAGAAAGAAGCGATCAAGTGTTCAGATTGGTTCTTATAAATAAAAATATCTAACCAAATAAGTTTAAATAGATATTTAATAGGTGAGAATGGAATACGAAAAAAAAACCATTAAAATTAACACATATGAACCAAATGAACTTAAAATACGTATTTGATTGGTGTTACTGGATAGAGAAGAAAGCCATTAATAATAAACACATCTGAACCAACAAATATATAATATAGATGAAGTTTTAGATTTCTGAAGATACAAAGCAATATTTCATCTCAATACAATTTAAAATGTAATTTAATTGGTATAAGTTGAATTGATAAAGAAAAAACAATTAACAATAGTAATATATATATATATATATATATATATATATATATATATATATATATATATATACCCAAACAAAATTGATGACTATTTTGGTGATTCTTGTGTGTGTCTATATATATATATATATATATATATATATATATATATATATATATATATATATATATATATATATATATATATATATATATATATAATTAGGTTTAATAGAAAACAAAAACCTAGAAACCCTAAAAAAAACATAAAAAATACGTTGAGATCACAAATCTTTTTTATATTTGACTTTATATTAGTAGAAATCGGTACTTTTAAGTTAAATTCGCAGAAATTTTTTTCAGCGATTTTAAGTAAAAATGTGTGATTTACTTATGTAAAGTAAAAAAAAAAAGATTTATGATCTCAAAGTATTTCTTTTATGCATTTTTAGGTTACTAGGGTTTTTTGTTTTCTATATAACATTTACCTATATATATATATATATATATATATATATATATATATATATATATATATATATATATATATATATATATATATTTATTTATTAACAAGGCACCAATGAACCAATCGTGAGTGTCGAAGTTTAAAGCGATCAACGGCCAATTGAATAGATGTGCACTTATACATTGGACGCACATACATCAGATTATAGTATAAAACTTACCACTTTAGTAAAAAAACTCACCTTTTTTTTCATTTAAAATTTTTTTAAGTCAGTTTTTTTATTTTATATATATATATATATATATATATATATATATATATATATATACACATACCGATATTCATGATTTTTCACCCTCTTTACATAGAGATCTATGTTAATATATAAAAAACAAACTTTTTTTCGCAAAAAACTCAATTCGTTTTGTTTTTTTTTTCCAATATTTATGTTTATTTTTATCCAAAAAAATCTAATTATACCAAAAAAATGTTATTTTTTGTCCTCTATTAATAAAAACATCATCATCGATTTAAAGAAAAAAAACTCAATTAATTCAGATTTACATTGTGAATCTAAACTGTAAATATTTTCATTTTAACATTTACAATGTGAACTTTACTTACTAATTTAACTCTTTGATCAATCACAAATTAAATGAAATTTACATATGAATCGAAATATATTTCTATGTAGTATGACAATATTTTAACATTTTGATTACTTGACAATTACTTTTGTAAAATCAACAAATGAATTTATTCACATTGTAAATCTGAACTATATATAATATAGTTTTCAAAATTCACGATGTGAATATGACTTACTATTATTCACATTATTAATCTGCTCAGATTCACAATGTGAATATGTGCAGATTCACAATTCACATTGACAAATTCACAATGTGAATGTAAGCAAATTCACAATATGAATCTAAGTAGATTCACAATGTGAATCTATACTGAAATTTCTTTTTTTTTTTTACATCAATATAAATAATTGTATTAAGAGTACCAAAAAATAAGAATTTTGCTATATTTATTAAAATTTTTCGGTAAAAATAGGCCTTAACTTTTCAAAAAACAAAGAAATAAAGTGGGTTTTTTTGAAAAATAAAATTCATTTTTTATATATCCATATGGATCTCTATGCAAACAGGACGAAAAACCATGAACAATGGTATATGCAGTTTTATTTCGATAAAAGACATGGCCTAAACAAATAAATTGGAAAAAAAAAGAAGTGTGTTTTGTTATAATTCGGTGCATTTGCGTCGATTGTAAAAGTCTACAATTATTGTTTTTTTCGTTGATCGAGTTAAATTCCGACGCTTTAGTTTGGTTCCTTGGTTCTTTGACTAATAACGGTTCTCTAATTTACTTTTCCATATATATATATATATATATATATATATATATATATATATATATATATATATATATATATATATATATATATATATATATATATTGGAAATGGTAAGTGGGATTAAACTTATATTTTTTGTCTCCATAGAATTGTTTTCGTGTTTATATGCTTATCCATGGCCATGAACAAGTTTTGGGTGTTCGTCTTCATAGGTCATGTGTCGTCTAAAGCCAAAATTTATTTTTTTGCGTGTACCTTATATGGAAAAGGACTCATGAAGGTAACCAACCGTCAAGTTTGTTCACATTTGTTGCCTTTCCTTTTTTGTATCCAATATACCATCATACTTGTTGTTTGAGTTCACCATAACCCTTTTGACCGACTATCACCTACGATAGTCAGTCAAAAGGGTTATGGTGAATACAAACAACAAGTTCAATGGTATATTGGGTACAAAAAAGGAAAGGGACCAAATGTGCCAAAACTCAACAGTTGGTTACCCTCCTAAGCCATTTTCCATTTGCTAATTTATAGAAAATCCCATATCATCTCCTGCACATATTAATGATTTTGTGATATCCATTCTTGCTTCTCTTTAAAACATAACCCACAAAGAACATTATTCATACATGTAAAACTTTGTAATTCACTTGTATATTTATTTGACGAATCTTGATTGGGCAGGTGCACTTATGACTATATTTACATTTACAATAAAATGATTTATCGTATCACAGATTATGGACAAGTCTACAAATGAGTGGCATGACAAGTGATGTGATTTTTGGGTTTACATGGATTTAAGATCGAATTCATGAGATAAGATACAACATCAATATGTACAGGATCATCTAGCTTTTGCATACATAACACCATAATATAGCGTGAGCTAAATGTTTATGCTAATAAAGATACCTCCTGTTCATAGTAATATCCTTTTACCGATAGTTATTGACAGCTAACCACAGTAGGCGTATCATAGACTATGTTTTGACCAAGCTACCCATTCAAAACTCTCATCATATATGTTATAGCCTAAGAAGGTTGTAGTCTTTGATACTTTTATAGCTTTAATTTCATTTAACTTTTTGGGAAAAATGACTCCGGGAGGGTAACCAACTGTTGAGTTTTTTCACATTTGGTATCTTTCCTTTTTTGTACCCAATATACCATCGAACTTATTGTTTGTGTTCACCATAACCCTTTTGACCGACTAGACTATCACAGGTGATAGTCAGTCAAAGGGGTTATGGTGTACACAAACAACAAGTTGGATGATATATTGGGTTAAAAAAAATGACCAAATATGAACAAACTCAACAGTTGGTTACCCTCCTAAATCATTTTCCCTACGTTATATATACTCTATATATCACCATTGAGTATTAACAGTATGAGTAAATGATTTCTCGGGTGGTTAAGGCGATGACATATTTAATTTGTGGCTTAGGTTCTAAACATGATTGCTTCAAAAATGCATCCGTTAGCAATTGTTTTCAACTGCTTAAGCATCATATCTATATGCTATTTTATAGCATAGTTTTTTCATGTCAAAGAGCCAATTACCCCCATTAGTTTATAAATTATTTCCACGTATTCTTTCCACCAATGCTAGATTGCTAGCCTTGATATAAGGCAGAAATATATAATTATGAATAATGCTAGATTGTTAGCCTCTTTATAAGACAAAAATATATAAATGTGAATAGTTGGTTATTCTTTTATTATATTAATCCATCTTAATATTAATAAGATGAAATAGATTAAAGATGGACAACATTGATAAAAAAAAACAATAGAACAAGAACATATAAATAAGTTTCCTATTTTACTTGCTTCATCAATATTTACAATGTATTGGAAGCAATGCAACTTAACTTAGTGTCCTAGGCATAAACTTCAATGTGTTGGAATAATCTAGAAGCTTAGAAGAATTAGCTAGTTAGTTTGATTTGTTTCTTAACTTTAGTCATTATCCTTTCTTCCTGCATTTTAGAGATAAACCTATCTAGTTAGTTTGATTTATTTCTTTCAAGTATAAGTAGGAACATTATTTTTGATGTTACAGTGAGTTTTTCAGTTCACTAAAATCCCAGCAGAAAGTTGGATGAAAATACCCCTCAATTGCTTCTTTTTTTCACTGTTCCCATGTTCTTACTTCTAGCTGTTAGAGTTAATAAGGCTTTGTTTTTGTTTCAAGCAGGTTTTGACTTAATTTGGTATCAGAGCTAACCATGTTAGTTGTGAGAAACACATCCACAATAATGGAAGGCCAGAAGAAAGATGGCTTGTTTTCACTCCATTACCCACTATTGACTAGAAGTAATTATGTTGTCTGGCCTATCAAGATGAAGGTATTCATGCAAGCTCAAGAAGTGTGGGATGCTATTAAGCCTAAGAACCCTCAGAATCCTATTTGTGGCAAGAAGGATAAGATGGAAATGGTTAACATCTACCAAGCCATTCCCGAAGATATTTTGTTATCTTTGGCGCAGAAGCACACAACAAAGGAAGCTTGGGAAACGCTCAAAACCATGTACATGGGTACCGATTGTGTAAGGACGACAAAGGTACAAACCCTAAAAGCGAAGTTTGAGGTTTTTAATATGAAGGAGTCGGAGAATGTGAATGAATTTGTAGAAAGGTGAGCAATATTGTAAGAAATATTATAAAACTTTGGGAGACAAGATTGAGGAAGTGTATGTGGTGAGGAACCACTATGGGCAGTGCCATCAAAATTCTTGCAAATTGAAACCATTGAGCAATTTGCAGACCTTAACCATATCAAAGTGGAGGAGGTGTTTGGAAGATTAAAAGCTCACAAAGAAGGAATTAAAGGTCATAGTGAAATATATGAGAAAAAGCTATTGTTGACTTAACAAGAATGGCTGGAAAAATCCAATAAGCAAGGAGAAGATGAGTCATGATCTTCGAAATGTTCAAATCGATCCAACTCAAGCAATAATCGAGGTTGAGGTAGAGGACGTGGAAGAAGTTCTAATCACCACAGAGGAGGTCATCGAGGAGGCAACTCCTTCCAGCATCATGAAGGTGGCTGTGAGTCATATGGTGTCCAAGATAAAAGTACAGTAAGGTGTTACAATTGTCAAGACCTTGGTTACTATGCATCTGATTGTAAGAATCCACAAAGGAACCTGGAAGCAAATTTAACATAAGGAAATCTTGATGATTGTAACAACCATAAAAATAAAGAAAATTTTAAACCTTTAAATAAACCCAAAAACCATCATTGTTTACAAATTGTTATCAAAATAAGTTCAACATCAGAGAAATTCCAAAATCGTGAAACAAAAACATGAGGAGGTTCACAATCATGCCTTTGCCTTCCCATGATCCTCTGAAGTACCTGAAACATAATCCAACCCGTAAGCCCAAAGCTTAGTGAGTTCCCCCAAAATACCAATACATAACAAATAGAACAACTATAACAACAACTTGCAAAGGGCCCACAACTGACATATTGGATTACTCTTGAGCCCACAACATAAGTTTGGCTTGCCCCATGGGCCCAAAGCTAATGTTTGGCTTGCTTCCTGTCCAGATTAGTGCTCATACTGAATACCGCTAAGCCCTAAGTTTGAGTCTGACATGCCCTTCCCGACCCTCAGCTCGTATCTGGATCCCTCATGAGCCCTCATTATGAGTCTGCCATGCCCTCCCTGGCCCCCAGCTCGTATCTGGCATGCTCCATCGTTTTTTGGCTACAACACGTAGCAGTACAACCTCAACCCAACCCACCCATATGTCGACATATAACATATAATATCATGTACAGATAAATTGATGGTATCATAGGTAGTCCTACCGATCTACCAAACTAACATATCAAAACTAGCATGCATATCTATTCCATACTCAACATATCAACAATATCAGGTTATCAAAACAATAGGCCGACCTTGGTGCCTTCGACCCTAAAGTACAGTGAAGAAGACTCACCTCACAAAATCGAACCACACTGAAAACCTCCGGCTGCCAGCTCACAAAGAATCCCGAACTATCACAAAAAACAACATCCAATTAACAATTGGATTATCAACCTTGACTAATTCTCCATACTTAGGGTAAATATCCACCTTACCCATTCCCTAATTGAGCCATGACCTAAGCCCATTTTTTGATCCCAAAAGGCTCAAATTACTTAACGGCCAACAATTAGCCCAGTTTACCAAATTGGGCCCAAACTCCTTATTGAGCATTATCCTAAGGTCCAACAGTCCAATAAGGGCCCAAACATTCAAGCCCAAAATCCGAAGCCCACAGAAGGCATATGCGGGGCGTACCCCTTCGGTATGTTTGGCGTACATCGAGCCTCGCCTTGACCCTCATTGGGGCGGCTAACTGAGAATGCGTGGTGTACTCCTCCTTACACGGGGCTTACCCTCGTAGAGAAAAAAGTCCATTAAGTGCTTAACGGCTTAAGTACTTAAGCTCATACTAGAGATCCATGGTCCAAATGCACCTTTGAGTCAAAAAGTCTCCAACTTTATGACTTTAGACGTCCAAAAAGTCCTTAATACATGGTATTAATCCATTAAGACCCTTCTAGCAAATGCATGAGACACTTCTAGCCATTGGGACCTCATTTTTATGATTTAGGACCCCTCCAAGGGTCTAAAAGGATGACTCAAAACATCCAGAACATGCCATGCTCAAGATGGAGCATTTTGGGACCAAAATAAGAAAAAAAAGGACCCAACAAGAGATCTACCAAATAAACCACAAAGTTATGAACTTTATACCTTTAATGATGGAGAAGGAAGCCAAACTCCCATATCCAACCTTGCTTTAAGCTTCCAAGCTTCTTGATACACTTCGATTTCCTTTAAGTCACCAAGAACACACCAAAAAGCACACACTTAAGCTCACAAAAGACTCTTCGAAGATTAGGGTTTGCAAAAGACGTTCTAAGGGAGTGGAGGCTGAAAGGTGGAAAAGGAATGAGACAACATGTTGCTTAAATACCCTTCAAACCCTAAAATTTAGGGTGTCCCTCTGACGTGAGTACGCCCAATGTACGTGAGTGTATGCCCTGCGTACTAGGGCGCACCCTAGTACACCCAACGTACACACATGTATGCTCAGGGTACTCCTCCAGCTTAATTTGCCAAAATGCCACTAGGGCTTCTAGGCAAAATTCTTGGACTTATGGATTAAATTTACTTATAATATAAACCAAGGGATGAAATAGGAAAAACCTGAAACCTAGGATGTTACAACTCTCCTTCACTTGAACTAGACTTTGTCCTTGAAGTCTGCTGCAGTAATCAAATCCGGGTAGTGCTCCCGCATCTTAGCCTCTGGCTCCCAGGTCTACTCGAAGTCCCTCCGATGTTGCCGTCATACCTTTACCTAAGGTACTTCCTTGATTCGCAAAGACTTTACATTCCTCTCACGAATAGTTATTGGTCTCTCAACGTATTTTACGCACTCATTGACCTGAATATCATCCAATAAAATAACTGCATCCTCATCGAATACACACTTTCGCAGCTGCGAAACATGGAAAGTGCTATGAATCTGACTGAGCTCCTCAAGAAGATCCAATCTGTAGGCAACCTTGCCAACCCTAGAAATAACCCGAAATGGCCCAATTTATCGGGGACCTAATTTCCCCCTCTTCCTAAAATGAATCACACCTTTCCAAGATGAGACCTTCAATAACACCATGCCGCCGACCTGAAACTCCAACTTGGATCGACATCGTTCGACATAGCTCTTTTGCCGACTATGGGAAGTTTGCAATCTCTGCCTGATCTAATGAATCATCACAGTAGCCTGAAGGACCACCATGGTCCGCCCTATAACCTTGTGATCAACCTCGCCCCAAAAGACTAGGTTACGCTATATCCGCCCATATAAAAGCTTAAAAGGTGGAGGACCAATGTTGGAGTGAAAATTGTTGTTGTAAGAGAACTTCACAAGAGGTAGGTAGGACTCCTAGCTCCCATAAAAATCAATGACACACACATGCAACATATCCTCAAGAGTCTGTATCGTTTTCTCACTCTGGCCTTCGGTCTGTGGATGATCATTTGTGCTGAAGTGAAACCTCGTTCCTAGTTCCTCATGGAACTTTTTCCAAAAACAGGAGGTGAACCGAACATCACGGTCAGAAACAATGGATACCGGAACCCCATTGCGAGCAACGATATCACGAATATACACATCGGCCAACTTCTCGGCCGAAGAACTCTCCCAAATAGCTAGAAATGGGCACTCTTGGTCAATGGACCCATGATGACCCAAATAACATCAAAACCCTTTGCCGTCTTTGGCAATTTGGCGATGAAATCCATCGAAATCTGCTCCTATTTCCACATGGGAACCTATGAAGGCTGCAGCTTGCCATGTGGCCTCTGATGCTGGACCTTGACCATCCTGTAGGTCAAGCACCTCTCAATGTACTAGGTAATCTCCTTCTTCATAGACGACCACCAATAGCTCAATCTCAGATCCCGTTACATCTTGGTAGCCCCTAGATGAATAGAAAACGAGACTTGTGAGCCTCCTCCAACACAATCTGTCTGACTCCCCTAGACATAGGAACCCATACTCGACCACAACGAGTCAACAACCTATGACTATTCGTGGAAAATCTGGTGATCTCATCCCTGATCCTCTCAATCTTCCAATTCTCTTCCCAAACACCCTCGACCTGAGCCTCCCTAATCAAACCCACAAGAGGAGAATCCACTGATATCCTCATACATGACACCCCATCAGAATGTCCAACCGCCTTGCCGCTCAAGGCATCCCTCACCACATTCGCTTTACTCGGATGGTAAAGGATCCCACAGTTATAATCCTTGACTACATCCTACCACCTACGCTGCCTCATGTTCAGGTTCGGAATTTCCATAATGTGCCTCAGACTCTTGTGATATGTGTAGATAGTACAGTGGACCTCATACAAATAATGCCTCCAAATCTTGAGAGAAAAGACCACTGCCCCCAACTTCAGATCATGCGTGGGATATCTCGTCTCATGCGGCTTCAGCTGTTGCGAAACATATGCTATCACTCCTCCCCTCTTCATAAGGACCGCCCCCAAACCAGTGATGGATGCATCACATAAAACCATAAAATCCTTAATTCCCTCTGGGAGGGTCAAAACTGGGGCCTTGTATAGCCTCTGCCGAAGGATCTCGAATATTGACTGCTGCTCAGTGCCCCACCAAAAATCCACCCCCTTATTGGAGACATCCTGAATAAATCTCTGGGAGTACCCTGCCAATCCCAAGAAACTCCTGATATCCGAAGGAGATTTCAGAACCTCCCACTGCATCACCGCCTCGATCTTGGCCGGATCGGCGAATATCCCATCCTAGTTAACAAGGTGTCCAAGGAACTGAACCTCTCATAACCAAAAATCACACTTCGAGAACTTGGCATAAAGTCGTTCTCGCCTCAAAACCCCCAAGAGCTCGCTAAGATGCTCCTCATGCTACTCTCTGGTCTTGGAATATACCAAGATATCATCAAAAAACATGATAATCGAATGATTGAGAATCAGCCTGCATACTCGATTCATCAAATCCATAAAACACCACAGGCGCATTGGTGAGCCCGAAGGAAATCACCACGAACTCGTAATGCCCATAACAAGTCTGAAATGCGGCCTTCTCCACGTCCTCCTCTCTCACCCTGACCTGATGGTATTCAGACCTCAAATCTATCTTGGAGAACCAAGATACGCCCTGAAACTGATCAAAGAGATCATCAATCCATGGAATGGGATAACGGTTCTTCAGCGTTAGCTTGTTCAACCCCCGGTAATCAATACACATCCGGTGTGAACCATTCTTCTTCTTGACGAATATAATAGGCGCTCCACATGGAGAACTACTCGGTCTGATGAACTGCTTACCTAGCTGCTACTGCAATTGAGATTACAACTCCTGCATCTCAGGTGGTGCCAAATGGTATGGCCCCTTGGAAATCATGGTCGCACCTAGCACGAGGTCGATCCTAAACTCGACCTGCCTCCCAGGAGGCAAACCAAGTAACTCCTCTGGAAATACATTGGAAAAATCCTTGACTACAGGGACCTCTGAGACTGAAACATGATCTCTAACACGCGTATCCACCACATAAGCCAAATAACCCGCACACCCATGCTGAATATACTGTCGAGCTCTGGCTGCAAAAAAAACCATGAACCCATCCTGTTGCACTCTCCATAAATCACCAGTTATCCCCCACTTAGGTTTCGAACTACCACGTGCTGGTCCTCACAGTCGATCATAGCACCGAAACGGTTGAGCCAATCTATGCCCACAATCACTGAGACATTTCCCATGGGGATAGGGATCAAAAACAACAGAAAGGATACCCCAAAGATGTCTAGAGTGTAACCCTGATACAAAGAAGAAGTAGAAACCCTGTGTTTTTTGGCGATAGAAACTCCCAACGGACACTCCAACTCCCCTAAGGGCATAGCAAACTCCCTACTAAATGACCGAGAAACAAAGGACCGACTCGCACCCGAGTTAAACAACACTAAAGAAGGTACAGAGTTCACTAGGAACGGACCTAACAGAGGTACAAATATAAGCATAACACAGAACATAATCAACAAGAAAAAGGATAGAAACATACCAGTCACAACATCTGGTGCTACTTTGGCCTCCTCGATGGTAAACTGGAAAGTGCAACATCGAGCCCTCAGGGGCTCTGCCCTACCCTGACTCCCGTCAGTGATCCTCAAAGTAGTCGTTGCTTGAACCTGCGCCGGCCTAGCGGCAAGAGATGGACAGTAGGCCTTCACATGTCCAACCCGGTTGCAATGATAACAAATCCTCAAACTGAGTGTTGTAGCCTGTTGGCTGCAATCCCTCGCCATGTGGCCCCGTCGGCCATAATTATGGTACCTTGAAGATTACCGACAAGCACCCTCATGCTTCTTTCCGCAGTTCCCACAAGTGCGGACCTTCCGGCCCCTAGAACTGACATCAACTGTTTTGAACCATTTTGGCGCTAGCTGTGACTGCGTCGGGTTTGGCCTATGTCCCTCGTCTGCAAATTAATCTCAATCTCACGCCGCCTGGCGGCCTCCTGCATATCCAATAGAGTACTATAGCATTGGTTGGAAACAAACTTTATGATCTTCGTCTTGAGCATGCTTAAGTAACGCGTCATCTGAGCCTGCTCAGATACTGCAAACTCAGGACAAAACATAGCCCTCTCCGTAAACATCTTAGTGATCTCTATCACCATCTTAGAACCCTGCCTCAAATCTAGATACTCCTGGGCCAACCTCTCTCGCTCCACCAGCAGCACATATCGGGAGCGGAACATCTCAGAAAACTGCTCCCAGGATACAACAACTCTCTACTCAGCTGAATAAGAACTTGTAGCCAGCCTCCACCAATCCTTCGCTCCGGATCTTAGAGGGTTCATAGTGCACCTGTCCTTCTGGTCAGTTGAGCAGGAACAAGTGAAGAAACACCCCTCCACATCAGATAGCCATCTCATGGTAATGATCAGGTCTTTCACCTCATCGAAAATCGGGGGCTTCGTATTGTCAAAGTCCCGATACTGAAATACCCGACCAGATCCAACCCCCAAAGCAACAACAACTACGGTGGCTGCATCAGCAACAGTCTCAGACAACGCAGCATAACTCCCATCAAAGCACTCAACCATGGTGGTCTTGATAGAAACTTTCCCATAAAGGTAGTAATCTCTTCTTTCATGTTTAGCCACCAACATAACTTCTTGAGATCCAGATACATCTTGTCTGAACCTGGATGAATGGAGTATCGTGTCTTGTGAGCTTCATTCATGAAAATGTCTTTGAATCCACCAAGCTTTGCTGTCTAGATTTGGTTCCTGAGATAACAAACTCCATCACCCTTGACTTCTAAGTTCCTGTCCATTCCCCTTAAGGCTTCACCTATCACATTTTTGGGTTTCAAGGCTTCCTGCTGAGCCTCTTTAATTTGTGTAGACAGATGTGAATGGATGGTCATGGTCAGTGCATTGAGTCTACCACCAGAGTACTCCTTTCGACTAAGGGCATCAGTTACTACATTGGCTTTGCCTGGATGATAACGAATTTTTCATTCATAGTCATTTAGTAGTTCTACCCATCGTCGTTGTCTCATGTTTAGCTCCTTCTGGTCGAATATGTGTTGAAGGATTTTGTGGTCTATGAAAATAGTGCTCTTCGTACCATACAGGTAGTGTCTCCAGATCTCTAGAGCAAATACTACCGCTCCAAGCTCAAGATCGTGAGTATTGTAGTTCACTTCATGTGTCTTAAGTTGTCTTGAGGCATAGGCGATGACCTTTACTCGTTGCTTAAGAACACATCCTATCCCTTGATCGGATGCATCATAGGATACTACGAAATCTTCTATCCCTTATGAAAGGGACAATATCGGTGCACTATATAGGGATTTTTTTAGCGTTTGGAACGCATCTTCTTATTTATATTTCTAGTTGTAAGTCACACCCTTTTGAGTTAGGGTGGTAAGTGGTTTAGCGATCCTTGAGATGTTCTATATGAACCTGCGATAGTAGCCAGCAAGGCCTAAGAATTGATGAATCTCTGTAGGCATTCTTGGTGCTGATTAGTTCTCGATTGCCTTGATTCTGGAAGGGTCCACATGAATTTCCTCTTCGCTGACCACATGACCTAGGAATTCTACTCTCCGAATCCAAAATTCACACTTTGAGAACTTCGCATAAAGTTTTTCTGCTCGTAATGTTTCCAATACCTGTCATAAGTGTTGACTATGTTCATCCTTACTGTGTTTTGGGAACATCTTCCTCTAGAACTCGTAACTGTTCATACCTGAATATTAAATCAATCTTTGAAAAGTAGCTTGCTCCTTGAAGTTGGTCGAACAAGTCGTCTATACGCGGTAGAGGGTATCGGTTCTTAATGTTCAATTTGTTTAGATCGCGGTAATTGACGCACATACGGAACAATCTATCCTTTTTCTTCACGAACAAGACTGGTGCTTCCCAGGGTGATAAGCTCGGTCTGATGAATCCATTGCTGAGTAGTTCGTTTAGTTGACTGGATAGTTAATGCATCTCTGCTGGTGCTAGATGGTAAGGTGATTTGGCTACGGAGGTAGCTCCAGGAATTAAGTCGATCCTGAACTCGACTTGGCGTTCTGGTGGTACTCCAGGGAGATCTTCGGGAAAGATGTCGGGAAAATCATGGAATTCAGGAAAGCTCTTTATGTCTTTCACTTCTCGATTCCTTTCTACCACGTGAGCTAAGAAAACATGGTATTCCTTTCATAAGCACTTCTAGGCTTGGATTCACGAGATGATTCGAAGTTTCGTGCCTAGTTTGTCGCCATAGACAACGAGGTTTTCACTACTCGGTAGACTAAGACGAACAAATTTCTCATAACATAAGATGTCAGCACGATAGGGACTCAACCAACCCATGCCGATGATAATGTTGAAACTTTTTTATTCAGACCGACATAAGGTCGATTTGGAAAGAATAGTTATTTAGAGTGAGGGTGCATCCTATATATATATATATATATATATATATATATATATATATATATATATATATATATATATATATCGTTAGTGCTCTCAGTCTTTTCGTTAGCCATTTCTATGATAAATGTTTCCTTTAGTGTTTATGGTTGTTGTTTGAGTAAGTGTTTAAATTTGTGGCTCACGAAACTCCTCTCTGCTCCACTATCAAAGAGTATACATGCATAAGATTTATCGAGGAGAAACGTACCCGTGACCACTGTGGGATCTGCCACTGCTTCTTCATGGCCTATTGCCAATACTCTTTCCACTCCACCAACATTCCTTGCCTTCGGTCAGTTCCTCTAGAAGTGCCCAGTTTCACCACACCCGTAGCAGGCATGGCTTACTCCAATACCAGGGACCTGGGTGATTGGTATTGCCAGTGCCTTACAGAAATAGACAGTGTGCCCCTTCCTGTTGCTGTTATCTCAGTGCATCTCCCAGCTGGGTCCATGATGCTGTAAATTGCACTTGCTGCACTTCGGCAGGTTTCCTGGATATTGTGTTGCTGGTGCAAGGGTAACAGGGGTTGTTGCAGCATGAACACCCACTATCTTCTGTTTCTTGGCGAGGTTCTATGCCATTTGGTTCTTCTTTTTATCCCAAAACTTTCTTTTGTTGTCGTTTACCTTGGCTTGTTCGGGGACAAGGATGGCTACGCATTGGTGGGCTCCATGGTCAATGAGTCATTGAGCCAAGAGTTTAGCGCTATCGAATATAATAGGGTTTGAAGACAAAATATTTCCCTGAAGTGGAGGAGGCAGTCCCTAGATATACCTCTCTATTTTCTTGCTCTCTGTGGGAAGCATCCCGGGACACAGAATAGTCAAGTCACTAAATCTATTAGTGTAGGCTACTATGTTAGAGCCTGTCATGGCAAGGCCCCAAAGTTCCAGTTCCAGTTTCTGTACCTCACCCCTTGGGTAGTACACCCCCATCATCAGTTCTTTTAAGCTCTCCCAGCCCATGGAGTTTGCCACAATGAGTGTAAGTGACATTATATGGCCATTCCACCATGTGAGGGCCCTATCCGAGAAAGTTCAGGAACAAATCTCACTTTGCTCCCTTCTGGGCAGGATCAGATCTCGAAGATTGACTCCGTTTTCTCGAACCATTGTGTTAGAGCTATGATTCCTCCATTCCCAATAAAGGTTTTGGGTTTGCAGTTGGTGAAGTCCTTGTATGAACACTCCCTAGGGTGTCCATGGGTATCTCCATGATACGAGTTAGTACTGGTTCCTGCCCCACTGGCACCACTAGTATTGAATTGGGTCAGAGCTGCTGTCACAACCGAGGTCACTGCAGCTTGGAAACCTACAGGATCGAATTGCGGTGGAGGCGACGATGGAGTTGAAGTTATTGGAGGATTGTTGTGGACACGTCTATTTGATCTACGTGGCGGCATCTTTTAGCTATAAAGTTTTTAAAGATGAAAATGATGGTAAGACTTCATTAGCCATTATAAATCGGATGTCTTTGAACTAATTTACACTAGTTCATCATGTGTTCTTTAAGGAGTTTATAATAGAAATCAACCACATGTAATAACCTGAAAAGTAATAATATTAATTTGGATAGTAATTTTTCAAAGAAAATAAGATGCATGTCGATTCCATTGGTATATTAGATGCATATAGTTCGGAAATTTGACCTTGAAGTAGGTCTACAACATACCAACTTAACGAGAAAACTTCGACATCATACCTACTTATCGAGAAAGTGAAATCTCGAGGTCGAACTATGAACATGAAATATAAAACTAGTGTATATACGTAGACTTAATCTATATCCAAAAGAGTGAGTAGAGTATTCCCTACTAGCGAGGAGTGTTGTTATGCTTCGTACTAGTTTCAGCCTTGGATTTAGCCAAGTGGCGTTCTGTTTCAAACACACACCTTTCTGATGTTACTTGGCGTTACTGAAGTTCTATAACCTCGACTCTGTTTGCTGCTAGTTCCCTGTGCAGGGCTTCGATGTGATTCTTGGTTATCTCCTGGTTTTTGTTCAGGTGGCGGAGGCGAACCGTGTTGACTACTGTGATTGCACCAACCTCTATGACTCGGTTGGTGGTTGCTCTTGCTTGTTCATCGATACGAACCACTCAACATACTACCACTAGGAGGGCTCTGTCTGCTGAGCCTCCTTCATCAAGGTTGTAGAAGCTTCGGTCCCCATTATAGGGAAGGTGTTGACCCTATTCATGAGTCCACCTCTCTAAGTTTACTGCCCACTGAGGTGTCGGTCCTTGGAAATTCTGTCGGGGATTGGGATTTTAGGCAACTTGAGGTGGATCATAGACTTTTGGTTCCGAGTCAGAGTCTTCAACCGTTCCCCTGATTGGGAAAGTACGGGTCTCCCGATAGATGAAATCCAACCATGTTCTATTATCACTCCCAAACACATGTTGGTTGTATCTCAAATAAATATATTTCATCAGGCTAAATTTATTCCATATATGATTACATAACTGTCTAGGTTTGACTGCAGTTTCTAACATCTAAATACTTTTGTATTGTTCTTCTTGTGATATTGTTCTAATATGTATGTATGTATACTTTTATAAAAATATTAATACATTTTAAAAGTATAACTCTTGGTCAGAGTGTTTTTATCCCATGGTGTTTATAGTTGTATATCTTTTATGGGTTGATATACTTAGTTCACTATAAACAATGCTCTGATACCAATCTGTCACACCCCGAAACCGGAACGGCGGAAAGGTTCGGGGGCGGAGGACGTCATGTACAGAATCACAATAATGAGTAATAGTAAAACAAGCAACAACATTCGTAGTATTGAAAATATAGTCATTACATTTGTGTTCTTAGTATTATTTGTATGACACCAAAATGTATAGCAAAAATAAAAGACGAGTCTTGAATATGCACCATCTTCTAAAAAACTTGTGTGAGTGTACCTGCCCACTGGTTCCCTGAGAATACAAGTTATTTTGAAAAGAGAGTATCAAAATTTAAGTTGGTGAGTTCATAAGCATTTATTATTAGAAATTTGTCTTTGTTTAATGAAAATGTGAGCGTGTTTCTCCAGAAAATCCAATATGTTCTATGATAATTGAAATGTAGTCTTAGGCCATAAGACCAAAATGTTTGTATGTTATTGTTCTCTAAAATAGTGTAAGTGTGTGTTTTGCATCAATGTATGCTTTCTTCGCTAGAAAAATAGTGTACTATATTTGTATAAACTCTATTGTAATGCATTTAATAGAAAATAATGATGTGTAGTCATATTACTTAAGATAAAACTACTGAAGTGATGTTTGTTTGGTAAACCAAAATGTTTACTTAATGTTTAATGTGAGTGGGCTTATAACCATACTAAAATGACTAATGGCCTGCACGACATTCTTCAGGCATCGGAATGTTATGACATTTGTCACCCCAGACCTGCCGGTCTAACTATAGCTAACAGTTTAGGTGCGGGATTGTCAGTCACGTATAGATCTTTACACAAATACACGCTCTCGCACTAGGAGAATCTGGTTATAATTTAGGACTTTTAGCATGTACTCTAGTAGGTACCACGAAGTAGTGGCTTACATGTTAGTATTAACTTGTTTACGTATAGTGTGTATTTGTTTTCTTGTTCTTGTAAATGAATAGTGTACTTGTAGTGAAAAGTAATTTATACTTATGTGATTATTCATGTGATGTATTCTTGACCTAGAAAATAGTGTGAATTGATCTGTAAACTATACATATTATAGTTTATAAGTTGTGTATGGTTGTACTGAAAATGATTAAGGAAAATATACCCCTTTTCTCGGCATGTTACAAAAGGGTTAGAAATAGTCGTTGAAATAAGTTTTATACTTATATATATATATATATATATATATATATATATATATATATATATATATATATATATATATATATATGTTGCATGTATAATTATAATTTAAAATACAGTCGGACAAGCATTCATATCCGAAGCCCACAACCAAACAAGAAACAGGAGTTAAGGAAGAAACACTGATACTAAGCCTGTTAAATCATAATTATACATATATATATATATATATATATATATATATATATATATATATATATATATATAGTTTGATAAAAACAATAGTTTAAGTAGTTGAAAAACAATTTAAAAAGGTTTGACAAAGTTTATAAAAGAATTAAATATCTTGAGATGATTTGTAACTGCATTTAAGCATTAACACAAATACTTTGTGTTTGGCTTGTATTCTCCCCCTAAAAACATTGAAAATTGGTAAAAACATAGGGGTATGAACTCACCTTTAAGTGAGTGCTCGCGAGGGATATGGAGTAGTAGTGATAATTCCACAAGTTAGAAGTTGTATAAATATCCGTATACTAGTAGTATTTCATGCATAATATGTGCATAATTAGTGAAAATAGTGCTAAACATGTTATGGAATAGCGTATTATGTAAGAATTACTTACAAAATGGAGTCTTAGAAATGAACCTAGGGTATGAAGGACGTTTTCGGTGTGCATTAGGTGATTTTGGTTGCTTGAAGATGTGAAGTGTTCTTGGTGTTCTTGGTGGAATTAAGGAGATAGGGGTGATTTCGGTCAGATCTTATGAAGATCCAAGAGTTTTTAGATGATACTTGAGAGAAAAGGATGAAATTCTCGGTTGTGTACTTGAGAGAAAAGGGTGATTTTGTTCAAGATGTGTAATAGTGAGGAAGAGTTTCCGGTCCAACTTATAAATAAGGAAGAAATCTGATGTGATATTTGCATTTGAAATCATGTTTCATCTCTTGATTTGCGTGAATATGGATAGAACTTGCGAGATTTCGGTGTAGACCGAAATCCGATTTCCGTCTGAGCCGAGAATTGTTTTTGGTCTGAATGTTTTGTCTTATGCGAGGGTTTTCGGTCATCGTATTTGGTTCATATCTTTGCAACACTTATCCAATAAAAGGTTTAGTTATATTAAAACATTAGATGAGTTTTAATAATCAATAAATCAACAAATTTGACTTTTATTTAACAAGTTTTGACTTCTGTTGACTTTCGTTGACTTTTACGGACTTGAAAATAACTGGTTGTCACATCACCACACCCTAACAATAGTCACAAGCATAACCATACACTCAGTCCTCACACCCTAGAGGAAAGGCTAAATATCTCATGATTGGAAAAATGACCCCACATGACTCATCCATGAAATTTCCACCATCCCTACAACACTCGTGTATGCTAGCCATACATAACGTTGGACCCTATTGACATTTGAATATTTGATCCTACCCTAAGCCCTTCATCAAACAGGAACAGGAAATAAGGCCAAACCAAACATTCTCAGACTATAAGATCTTAGTTATGTACGGCCATGATACATACACTAAGCAACTACAAGAATTATGTTATATCCATAAAAGAAATGTCCTAGGCTATCAGGCATCATATAATCAAGCAATTCTTAATGCAATTCCTGAAGATCCCTAACCTATCACTAACATATTGTTCTAACATAACACAATATAAATAACAATACGACATCACCACACCCTAACAATAGTCACAAGCATAACCATACACTCAGTCCTCACACCCTAGAGGAAAGGCTAAATATCTCATGATTGGAAAAATGACCCCACATGACTCATCCATGAAATTTCCACCATCCCTACAACACTCGTGTATGCTAGCCATACATAACGTTGGACCCTATTGACATTTGAATATTTGATCCTACCCTAAGCCCTTCATCAAACAGGAACAGGAAATAAGGCCAAACCAAACATTCTCAGACTATAAGATCTTAGTTATGTACGGCCATGATACATACACTAAGCAACTACAAGAATTATGTTATATCCATAAAAGAAATGTCCTAGGCTATCAGGCATCATATAATCAAGCAATTCTTAATGCAATTCCTGAAGATCCCTAACCTATCACTAACATATTGTTCTAACATAACACAATATAAATAACAATACGACATTTTGGTGTCTACTTACTAGCTTCGGTTGATCGTACGCATTGCATCCTCCTTGAATATTTTGAAAACCATTTTAAAATTTTTTCCTTAGTTTGAGACTGGATTCAAACGAGTGTTCCTCCAATTCACTCAAACCAAGGCTCTGATACCAATTTGTAACAACCATAAAGTTCATGAAAAAATTAACCCTTTAAATAAACCCAAAAACCATCATTGTTTCTAAAAAATTGTTTTCAAAATAAGTTCAACATCAGAGAAATCCCAAAATCGTGAAACAAAAACATGAGGAGGTGCACGATCACGCCTTCACCTTCCCCCGATCCTCTGAAGTACCTAAAACATAATCCAAACTGTAAGCCCCAAAGGTTAGTGAGTTCCCCCAAAATACCGATACATAACAAATAGCACAAGTATAATAACAACATGCAATGGGTCCACAACTAACAAACTAGATTACCCTTGAGCCAACCTCATAAGTCTGGGTTGCCCCATGAGCCTACAACTTATGTATGGCTTGCTCCCCGACTTGATCGGTCCTCAGACTGAATACCACTAAGCCCTCAATATGAGTCTAACATGACCTTCACGACCCTCATCTTGTATCTGGAATGCTCATGAGCCCTCAGTAAGAGTCTGACATGCCCTCCCTGGCCCTCAACTCATATCTGGTATGCTCCATGGTTTGTTGGCTACATGATGGAGCAGTACAATCTCAACTCAACCCACACCATATTTCGACATATAATAGATAATATCATATACAGATAAACAAACAGTATCATAGGCAGTCCTACCGATCTACCAAACTAACACATCAAAACTAGCATGCATACCAATTCCATACTCAGCATATCAACAATATCAGGTAATCAAACTAATGGGTCAGGCTTGGTGCCTTCGACTCTAAAGTACAGTGAGGAAGACTCACCTCACAAATTTGAACCATACTGAAAACCTTCGGTTGTCGGCTCACAAAAAATCCTGAACTATCATACAAAATGTAACGCCCGGGTTTCAGGGCTAATCATTTTTGTCAATGTAATAGTCTAGGTCAACTCTTGTAACTCTTTTTGAAGTAATAAAGATGAAATATTTGAGTATTATGTGAATTATATGTGTTTATTATTTAATTATAAATGTATAATTAATAAAGAATAAAAATGAGCGTCAAAATTAAAGTGTGAGATAATCCCGATATCTCTACATAAAGTTGTAGAATATGTCTCAAGGTTTCCGTGCATATAAGGAACGCCGAAATCCAAGTTATAACGAAGAAGTTATGACCCGTCGAAGTTTCACGACAAACCGACACGATACCGGGAAGCGTGAATAGTGAATTTACGATAGAGCGAGATTTAGCCTTAGTGATCTAAACGAAAGTCGTAGAATATGTTAAACTAAGTACATCGATAAAAAGAACGCCCAAATCTGACTTCGTATGAAGAAGTTATGAGATTTTAAACAGACCAATCCTGTCCCGGCTTGTTAAAAATATAACTTTAAAAATAAAGTCAAAATTAGCCGACGGAGTCTAAACGAAAGTTGTAGAGTACGTCTTCACCTACGCGTGGATATAAAGAACGTCAAAAACGGAGTTCGTATGAACGAGTTACAAATTATAATAGCATATTTACGTATTAAAATAAAGTATAAATCATGTATACGTACACATATATATACATATGTATATATCATTAGAAAGGTATCGACGATACGGTCATTATAAGACTAATGTTGAGTTCTTTCGACATTAGTTTAGTACAAATATCATTAAATCCATTTATAATAGTATTATAGAGGGGTGTTTAGTCGTTTATATAACTAAAAGGTCATTAAGTAATTATGGAGGGTAGTTTTTGAAAATTCAATTAGTATAAATAAGAGCATTGGGCTCTCATATTTCTTGCACCATTCTCTTGATTCAAGAGTCTTTCTCTCCTTATCCCCCGAGCATTTCGGTCACTCGTGATTCGACTTCTCTTTCTGTAGTTTAGTATAGTAAGGTGAGCGCTGAAGCGCTGCACGAATCTTTCTTAGAAAGATTCAGCGACGAAGTTCTGCCCCTGCAGAGCCCGACTCCTAGCTAAAACCCCCTTGTAAGTAAGTTATGCTTACCTTATTTTAATATAGCTTATATTTAAAATTAGTATTGTTATTATGAACTTATAATAAATATTTGAGCTATTATTATAACTTATATAAGTGTCGTTATAATATATTTTTTTTAACTACTCGCGGTACGGGGAATCTGGTTTAAAGGGCCGCATAGGGTTGTTGGATTTCAGAAGTGCTATATGCCAAAATGGTCATGCCCTCCGGTGTTTTATGTCTGGCCCTGTCTGTACATAGTGGTTGGAAAATATTGTTTAACGCTTATATAATAATAATAATACTAAGACTAATAATTGGTCACGGTAAATATTATACTAAAATTTAGCGATAATAATGCTAGGTTTCGTCGAAGGAAAATAGAATCGTTAGAAGCAAGCGTTGCCCGATTTTGGAATCATCACTTTAACAAGTGAGTGCATAGTTACTTTCAACTTACACGTAGATATGAAGTATTTTATATAAATTACGTGCTATGTGTGCATATTATCTGAATACTTGCTATCTATGCTAGATGAACGTTGTTATACATGTTTTCAATGATTTAAACTGTATATGTATTTTATATCTACGAAAATGTTGGGGTAAAACATGGGTAGATGCAATAGGTGATGTGTGATAAAATGATGAGAGGCCTCGATGTTGATGTTGTTGATTCTGTCATCTAGCGAAGTATGGATGACGACCACGGACTCTTCTAGACAGTCCAGTGGAACACTAGCAGGCTCGCAACCTGTAGGTGTTTGTGAACGATATGTTCACCCGTGTACTCCATCCCCCACATGGTTGCCTTTAGGACATTTATTGCTGAGGAATCCCCTTAGCAGTAGTGTCCGTCCCGATGATGATCCTTAGGCTAGGTCCCTTATGATAGGTGTTTAGGGATGTAAAGTGAGGATAACGGGAACGGGTAATCGGGTTATTGTTGATCGATGAAATTAATAAACTTATTTATTGTGGGTTGAAAACCCTATGTGCTCACCAGGCTCCCAAGCCTGACCCACTCAGTTTTATGTATTACAGGTAGTGGCGCATGAGCATAGGTGTGATGTTTTGGACGAGGGATTACGGATATAGGCCTGTAGATATGAAATAATGTAGTAAGGCTTACATTGTACTGTTTATGTTTTTGATCTGTACGAACATGACATCCTGAGTCTTTTAATGAAATACATTTCTATGGAAATGCTTTTGATAAATCTTTATCATATTTTTGTTTTGGGACAAATTCCGCAACACTTTCATTTAAAATGTAACTCTGATTTTTAAACAAAGCATAAACAAACCGGTTTTTTCTGGCCGTGATTTTGGGGATGTCACAGTTGGTATCAGAGCATTAGTTTAAGCGAACTAGGAATTTGTAGGATTTCTAGACTTAAACTTAGAATGCTAAGCGATGATTGTGAGGTGTGAGCACTAGCTTATTTTAGGAATTGTGCCTAAAATGCTTTTATGTGCTAAATGCTTTGTGCATAATATGCTGTTAATTGTTCGGATCTATGGTCTGTTGCCGACCGGATCTGGAAACCTTATGTGTTTAGGATTCTAAACGTACGACTACGATATTAGAACTAGCATGTAAACGTTTCGGAGTGATAAGGACGATTTAAAACGTCTGTCCTAAATAAAGATCTAAATTCACCTTATTCGGTGTATAGATCAAGATGGCAAGGACTCGTAGCGGAAACGTAAACGCAAATGGAGGTAGGAACCAACCCCCAGTGGTTCAGCAAATACCTGTTGTTGAAGAAGTTGCACCTGAGCCAGTCACCATGGCTGGAGTTCAAGCCATGATTCAGGCTATGCTAGCTGAACAAAGGGAAGAAATGAGACGGATGCTCCACGAAAATAGGGACGAACCTACCATACATGTTGAACCGACGGAGCCAGTTCCCGAGCCATCTGAGGAAGGGAACTATAGCCGCCAAGTGAGTCAAGTAGGGACTCAAGGTGAGCAAAAGGATGGCCCAGAAGGGAGAAACAACAAGGATGGGCGGATGTACAAAAATTTCTTGGGTGCGAAACCACCAAGTCTCTCAGGAAGCCCAAAGCCTGTTGAGATTATGGACTGGATCTCCGAGATGGAGATGGTGATTGAGAGCTGTGACTGCAGCGAGAAGCAGAAGACTGTCTTCGCTGTGAGACAATTGAAAACTGGAGTCTTGAGCTGGTGGAAGCTATTGGCAGATACAATGCCACGGGGAGAAGCTCTGAAAATGTCATGGGATGAGTTCTTGGAACAACTGAAGGCGCAGTACTGTTCAGAGATAGACCTGATTGATCTGAACAATGAGTTCCAAAATTTGAAGAAGGGGAGAATGAGCATCGATGACTATGCTGCTGCATTTACGGAAAAGATGAAGTTGTTTCCATACCTAGTGCCAACCGAACTTTTCAATATTGAGAAATTCGCAAACGGACTGCCGGCTGACTTTGGCCCAACAGTCAAGATGGCAACCACTCTGAAATCAGCTGTTCGAGCAGCTAAGAACGTGGAGACCCAACAAAAGGAAAGAGGTCTGGAGAGGGCTAAGGTTGGTGAGAAACGGAAGTTCAATGAATCCTCGAAGTCCAACAAGAAGAGTAGATTCTCGAAGTCTGGTTCGAGGGGAGGAGGATCAGAAGCGAAGTGGTGTGACAAGTGCAAGAAGAAGCACTCTGGGAAGTGTGACGGAGGGGTCACTTGTTACAAGTGCGGAAAGCCTGGGCACTACGCCAATGAATGCACCCTCAACCAGAAAGCCTGTTATGGGTGAAATGAAGAAGGGCACATTTTGAAGGACTGCCCGAAGAAGAAGGAGACAGGAAGACCCAACATACCACCGAAGCCGAAGGCGAGAGCCTTCCAGATGACGCTCGAGGCTGCAAAGGAGGCAGCAGACGTCGCTTCAGGTACCTTTCTTGTAAATGGTTTGCCTGCAAATATACTATTTGATTCCGGAGCCAACTACTCCTTTGTGTCGCATAAATTTGGTGGGAAATTAGCATTGCCTGTAGAAAAACTAGATAATGCCCTGATTGTAGAAGTTGCCAGTGGCAAATTCGTACCTGTTAGTAATCGTATTAGGAACATCGTCATTGAGCTAAACGGAAACGAATTCCACGAAGAGCTATTACCCATAGAGTTAAACGGTTTCGACATCGTTTTGGGTATGGATTGGCTTAGCGCCAACGCTGCTGAGATTCAATGCCGAAAGAAGATAGTAAAGGTAAACCCACCCGGAAAAGAATCATTTATGGTGTATGGGGACAAACGCAGAGTGAATTCTGGAATCATCTCCCTGATGAAAGCCAGGAAATGTTTGTCCAAAGGATGTGCATCATACTTGGCATTCGTAATCGATGCCAAGAAGGAGAAGAAAGAGGTGCAGAATATACCGGTTGTGTGTGATTATCCGGAAGTCTTTCCCGAAGATCTTCCCGGATTACCACCTGATAGGCAAGTGGAGTTTCGTATAGACTTGTTACCAGGAACAACACCGATAACAAAGGCACCTTACCGATTAGCACCGACGGAGATGAAGGAGCTCATGACACAACTTCAGGAGCTGTTGGACAACGGTTTTATTCGACCTAGTTCATCACCCTGGGGAGCTCCGGTGTTATTCGTGAAGAAGAAGGAAGGAAGTATGAGAATGTGTATAGACTACCGAGAGCTGAATAAGGCAACGGTGAAGAACAAGTATCCATTGCCGAGGATTGATGACCTATTCGATCATCTGCAAGGTTAGAGCTACTTCTCAAAGATCGATCTTAGGTCAGGATATCATCAGCTAAAGGTGAGAAAGCAGGATATTGAGAAGACTGCATTCAGAACGAGATATGGACACTACGAGTTCTTGGTTATGTCATTCGGGCTAACCAATGCTCCCGCAGCATTCATGGATTTGATGAATAGGGTTTGTAAACCATTCCTCGATAAATCCGTGATAGTGTTCATCGACGACATTCTCATCTACTCGAAAAGCCAAGATGAGCATGGCAAGCATCTACGGGAAGTATTAGAAGTGTTGAAGAAGGAGAAGCTTTTTGCAAAGTTCTCCAAATGCGACTTTTGGATACGGGAAGTCCAATTCTTGGGTCATGTTGTTAACCAGGAGGGAATAATTGTTGACCCCGCAAAGATCGAGGTTGTAATGAAGTGGGAACGTCCAAAGAGTCCCACGGAGATTCGAAGCTTTCTAGGATTAGCCGGATATTATCGACGATTTATCCAAGGCTTTTCTTCGATAGCTGCTCCATTAACAGCTTTGACTCATAAAGGAGCTACGTATACGTGGAGTGAGAAACACGATGAGGCATTCGAGAAGCTAAAGAAGAAGTTATGTGAAGCACCGATACTTTCTCTACCCGATGGAGTCGAAGATTTCGCGGTTTATAGTGACGCTTCTGGAGTCGGGTTGGGTTGTGTTCTGACCCAAAGAGAAAAGGTGATAGCATACGCATCTCGACAATTGAAAGAGCACGAAAAGAACTACCCCACTCATGATCTGGAGTTGGCAGCGGTAGTTTTTGCCTTAAAGATATGGAGGCATTACCTCTACGGCACGAAGTGCAAGCTCTTCACTGATCATAAGAGTCTCCAGTATCTCTTTAATCAGAAGGAGTTGAACATGAGGCAACGACACTGGCTAGAGCTTCTCAAGGCCTACGACTGTGAGATACTTTACCACCCAGGTAAAGCAAATATTGTTGCTGATGCTCTCAGTCGGAAAGTCAATATGGAAAGGAAAAGGCCAAGAGCATTAAGAATTGAAGTCGTCTCGACGATTGTGGAAAGTATCAGGAAAGCTCAAGAAGAAGCTTTAGAGAAAAATGACCGAAAGGAAGAACGTTTGGGAAGAACGTTAGTGTTTGGTACAAACAGTCGAGGACTGAAGGTATTCCAAGATCGAATTTGGGTACCTAAGACGGGAGGAATAAGAGATCTTCTGATGGAAGAAGCACACAAGACCATGTACTCGATTCATCCCAGTAGCACTAAAATGTATAGGGACCTAAAACCCTACTACTAGTGGCCGACGATGAAGCTCGATGTTGCGAAGTATGTGGCCGAGTGCGTAACATGTGCGAGGGTTAAGGCACAACATCAGAAACCGTATGGGAGTTTGGAACCTTTACCTGTACCCATGGGTAAATGGGAAGACATCACCATGGATTTTGTGACTAAACTGCCCAGGACGAAGAACGGTCACGACATGATTTGGGTAGTCGTGGATCGTTTCACCAAGAGTGCACACTTCATAGCAGCCAACGAGAAGTGGTCTATGGATAAGCTCGCAAATGCTTACGTGAAGGAAATTGTAAGACTTCACGGTGTCCCTCTTACGGTTGTATCAGATCATGATAGTCGTTTCACGTCAAGGTTTTGGAGGAGTCTACAAGAGGAGTTAGGTACAAATTTGTGTTTGAGTACTGCTTATCATCCGCAAACTGATGGTCAAAGCGAAAGAACGATTCAGACGCTGGAAGATATGCTGAGAGCATGTACCCTCGAATTCCAAGGGAATTGGGACGAGCACTTACCTCTGGTAGAATTTTCCTACAACAATAGTTTTCACTCGAGCATCAAGATGGCTCCTTATCAAGCCTTGTATGGGCAGAAGTGCCGTACGCCGTCTTGTTGGCTTGAAGCCGGAGAGAAGTAGTTTATGGGCCCCGAGATAGTCCATGAGACTGCTGAGAAGTTGAAGGTGATTAGGGAAAGGATGTTAGCAGCCCAGGATCGTCAGAAGAGCTATGCTGACAAGAAAAGACGACCGATAACTTTCGAAGTTGGGGATTCCGTTTTGCTTAAAGTCTCACCGTGGAAGGGACTTATACGATTTGGGAAACGAGGAAAGTTGAGTCCAAGGTTTATTGGACCGTTCAAAGTTCTTCAGAAGATAAGGAACCAAGCTTACAAGCTGGAATTGCCCGAAGAACTCAATGGTATTCATAACACCTTCCATGTGTGTTATTTGAGGAAATTCACGGGAGATGTTCCCGACATAATTCCAATCTCAGAGTTAAGGATGGATGAAAATAAAAGGTTGATCGAAGAGCCTGAGGCAATTGTTGACCGTAAGACTAAGAAGTTACGACGTAAGATGGTCGACTTGGTGCTAGTCCGATGGAAACATTCGAATGGGACGAATCTCACTTGGGAAACAGAGGATGACATGATGAGTCGCTATCCACATCTGTTTGCTGATGCATGATTCCGGGACGGAATCATCCTAAGGGGGAGAGAATTGTAACGCCCGGGTTTCAGGGCTAAGCATTTTTGTTAAGGTAATAGTCTAGGTCAACTCTTGTAACTCTTTTTGAAGTAATAAAGATGAAATATTTGAGTATTATGTGAATTATATGTGTTTATTATTTAATTATAAATGTATAATTAATAAAGAATAAAAATGAGCGTCAAAATTAAAGTGTGAGATAATCCCGATATCTCTACATAAAGTTGTAGAATATGTCTCAAGGTTTCCGTGCATATAAGGAACGCCGAAATCCGATTTATAACGAAGAAGTTATGACCCGTCGAAGTTTCACGATAGAACCGGCACGATACCGAGAAGCGTGAATAGTGAATTTACGATAGAGCGAGATTTAGCCTTAGTGATCTAAACGAAAGTCATAGAATATGTTAAACTAAGAACATCGATAAAAAGAACGCCCAAATCTGACTTCGTATGAAGAAGTTATGAGATTTTAAACAGACCAATCCTGTCCCGGCTTGTTAAAAATATAACTTTAAAAATAAAGTCAAAATTAGCCGACGGAGTCTAAACGAAAGTTGTAGAGTACGTCTTCACCTACGCGTGGATATAAAGAATGTCAAAAACGGAGTTCGTATGAACGAGTTACAAATTATAATAGCATATTTACGTATTAAAATAAAGTATAAATCATGTATACGTACACATATATATACATATGTATATATCATTAGAAAGGTATCGACGATGCGGTCATTATAAGACTAATGTTGAGTTCTTTCGACATTAGTTTAGTACAAATATCATTAAATCCATTTATAATAGTATTATAGAGGGGTGTTTAGTCGTTTATATAACTAAAAGGTCATTAAGTAATTAAGGAGGGTAGTTTTTGAAAATTCAATTAGTATAAATAAGAGCCTTGGGCTCTCATATTTCTTGCACCATTCTCTTGATTCAAGAGTCTTTCTCTCCTTATCCCCCGAGCATTTCGGTCCCTCGTGATTCGACTTGACACCCAAAATCTGAAGCCCAAACATTCATGCCTAAAAGGTGGCCCCAACACTTGACACCTAAAATCTGAAGCCCACTGAAGGCGTACGTGGGGCGTACCCCTTCGGTATGTTGTGCGTACACCGAGCCTCGCCATGACCCTTATTGTAGTGGCTGACCGAGTATGCGGGGCGTACTCCTCCTTACGCGGGGCGTACCGTCACAAACCCAAAAAGTCCATTAAGTGCTTAATTGCTTAAGCACTTAAGCCCATACTATAGATCCATGGTCCAAATGCACCTTAGAGTCATAAAGTCTCCAACTTTATGACTTTAGACATCCAAAAAGTCCTTAATACATGGTCTTAATCCATTAAGACCCTTCTAGAAAATGCATGGGACACTTCTAGCCATTGGGACATCATTTTTAGGATTAAAGACACCTCCAAGGGTCTGAAAGGACGACTAAAAACATCCAGAACATGCCATGATAAAGGTGGATCATTTTGGGGCCAAAAGATGCATAAAAAGGACTCAACAAGATATCTATCAAATAAACCATAAAGGTATGAACTTTATAGCTTTAGATGATGGAGAATGAAGCCAAACTCCCAGATCCAACCTTGCTTCAAGCTTCCAAGCTTCTTGATTCACTTCCATTTCCTTTAATTCACCAAGAACACACCAAAAAGCACACACTTGAGCTCACAAAACACTCTTCAAAGATTAAGGTTAGCAAAATACGTTCCAAGGAAGTGGAGGTTGAAAGGTGGAAAGGAAATGAGCCAACATGTTGCATAAATACCGTTAAAACACTAAAATTTAAGGTTTCCCTCTGACATGAGTATGCCCAGCGTACGTGAGTGTACGCCCTGCTTACTATGGCGTGGCCTAATACGCCCAATGTACACACATGTACACTCAGCATACTCCTCCAGCTCAATTTACCAAAATGCAACTAGAGCTTCTAGCAACATTTTGTTGGACTTATGAATTAATTTTACTTATAATATAAACCAAGGGTTGAAATAGGAAACACCTGAAACCCGAGATGTTACAATGATGAACCATCCTTATTATTGATTGCCTTCAAAGAAGCCTATGATGTTCAAGAAGTTTTATTGAATGAAGAAAAAGTGATCCCAAAGTTAAGATCAATCGGAGATGAACCCAGTAACATAAATATTTGGTACTTGGATAATGGTGCTAGTATCCATATGACGGGTCAAAAGGATAAGTTTCATGAGTTAAACTAATTCATTCAAGGCTTTGTGAAGTTTGGTGATGGATAAAAAGTGCATATAGAATGAAAAGGTTCGGTTACATTCAAGTGCGAGAATGGAGAATATTGTATACTGAAGGAGGTTTACTACATACCAAGTTTATATAGTAATATAATCAGTCTAGGTCAATTGGTTGAAGGCAATGACTAAATTCTAAAGCTTGGATCGTTTTTGTGGATACATGACATACAAGGCATACTCCTTATGAAGGTAAAAAGATCACCAAATCGTGTGTATAAAATTACTTTGGAAGATGTCGGATCTAAATGTTTGCTTGGAAAGATTAGCGAACCGACTAAATTGTGGCATGCACGCATGGGACATGTGAGCTTTCCATTGCTCAAACTCATGGCGGACAAAGAAATGGTTCAGGGGATACCAAGACTAACTCATCCTAAAGATTTTTGTGAAGGCTATTTAGTGGGTAAATAGACTCGAACACCTTACCCCTTACAAATGAATTTTCAGGCCAGCAGGAGACTGAAGTTAGTTCATGGGGATCTTTGTGGTCTAATTTCGCCACCCACACCATCGGGGAACAAGTATTTATTTTTATTAATTGATGATTTCAGTAGAGTTATGTGGATCCACCTAATAAAGACAAAAGACCAAGCATTTCGGACGTTCAAGAAATTCAAAGCATTAGTAGAAACTGAAACAAATGAAAAGTTTAAAGTTTTCCATACAGATCCGGTGGGGGGGGGGGGTTTCTCTCAAAATAATTCACCTCCTACTATAACGAGACTAGTTTAAAACGATACTACATGGCTCCGTACTCTCCTCAACAGAACGTTGTCGTGGAAAGATGGAATCATACAACTGTGGAGATGGCGAGACGCACACTTAAAAGCATGCAAGTAACTGAAATGTTGTGGGGTGAAGCAGAACGTAATGTGGTGTATAATGTAAATAGAGCGACGAAAAAGTCAGTCGATGAGGAAACAACTTATTAGATGTGGACAGGTAGAAAATGCAACATTGAGCATCTAAGGGTGTTTGGTTGTGTAGCGCACAAACAAGTGACTGACGGTCATCTTCAGAAACTTGACAACCGGAGCAAGGGAATGGTTCACCTAGTAACTGAAACAGGGATGAAATCCTATAAATTTATTGATCCAAACATCGAGGGTCATTCGGGTGACTAGAGATGTAAGCTTTGAAGAAGAAAGAATGTACTTATGGGGTAAATCGGAAAAAGTTCAAATTTACCTCAGGGAGGACGTTTACAATCTAAGATTTTATGCCATTGTATGAAGGAAATGAAGCAGAAACGAAACCTTACATGCCTGAAATTTTTGATGGTGGGTATGCACACGGAGCTTGGAATGCAAATTTTGATAGGTGTCTCAAATAACTTGGGTTCAAAAGGTGCATGCAAGAATATGTTGTTTATACAAGAATAAAGATGGGAAACTTCTGATTGTAGGTGTGTATGTTGACGATCTTATTATTACAGTAAATTGTGATATTAGAGATAAAGAAATTTAAGGATTGGATGAATATGGAATTTGAGCTAAGTGATTTAGTAACGTTTTCATGCATATTATATTGGAATTGAAGTACATAAACACGAAGGTAGAATCTCATTTAAACAAGTAGCCTATGCTAAGACAATACTTAAGAAAACTAGAATGATAGATTGCAATGCATGTAATTACCCCATGGAGCCCAAGCTGGAACTAACCAAGGATGAGGATGAAGCCATGCAAATGCTACTGAATATAGGAGTGTAATTGGTGCACTAAGGTATTTAACCTATACCCAGCTTGACATCTCCTATGTTGTCAGGTTTGGTAAGCATGTCCATCGAGAGACCCACAGTTCAACATTTGAAGGATGTAAAACATAGTGAAAGGGACTGTGGATTATAGTCTGGTTTATGCTAGAGGTAGTTGTTGGGTTTTAGTTCAAAAATAATTTAAAAAACTACAAAAATATGGCAACGAAAGACTTAAAATTTTGAACATAACATAACATTTTAAACCCACCAAGGATCTACTCGCAAGTTATAGAAAGATTTAAACACCAACCAAAGAAAGGATGAAGAAATAACAACATTTGTAGTTCTTTGGGTCCTCTTGGGAGGCTTGGAAGTTGATGAAGAATGTGGAACCTTTGACACATCAAAAATGACTCAACTTGATGTAGATGCTAGTCCATAAACTCTTAAACCCGTAAGCTTTAAGTTCATAACCAATATGAACTTAAAGAAGGCACGAAGATGCAAGTATTCTTCATGTTTTCTAATCAAAACTAGAGAGAACAGGAGAGGAGAAACTAGTTTCGGCCACTAGTATGGAAGAAGGAATGAGAAACATTTCAAGAATGCAAGGCTCTTATTTATATGCATAAAGTGAAAGTATTAACCATTAGGTCTTAACACTTTAAGCATATACGTCCCCATGTCATAAACATGTCTCCCATGATTTATTTCTTTTGAATAAACTAATGGATTGTGAAAATTCCAAAAATTTTATAAAAAAGACGAAAGTTAGTTTAATTTTTATAAACTCAAGGTTTCTAAAATATAAACATTGTCTTTTGAGTAAAAGAAAAAAGGTTTTCAACTAGTCCAAAAAGTTATGCATGACTTATTAATTCATAACATATGAAATAATATAATGTTACTTGCTAATGAAAATTATTGTTTCCATGAAATAAATAATTTCCAATTTAATTATAAGATTTTTATTGAATATTTTTTAAAATCTATTTCTTATAATTAACCAACTGTATCAAGTTGTTGTTAGTGTGACTCATTAGTATCATATGTTATTTAGCAATATCACTTTCTCTTGAGCATACTAGACCTTTCAATCTCCCACTTCGCAAGACCCGTATAAAACTGATATAAATAGTGGTGAACGTCTAGGAACATTTCACTGCCCCCAAGACCATACGAATTTTTGTTCCATTCTATCAACGCCCAATTCCCAAAAAGCTCAAAGCTATAATTGGTGTATAAGTGAAGTTTATCAGTTATCCCTTTGCTACAGACATCATGTTGAACATGAGATACAGATCACCATCAATCTCATTGGTTGTTCAACTTTTGGTAAGGTGGATTTGATGTCTAACTCTCAACACATAAGAGGAACAAATCCCATCTTGACTACATAAGCCTCTTGCATAGTTCACACCATACCTAAAAATGGCTTTTATAACTGTCCGGTTAAGGAACATCATCTGACCATATCAATGCATAGTACTACCTACACTTAAGTCCTACTATGTATCTTGGGTGTTAAGGATATAGAGATAGTACCTTTTAATCAAATATCATTCATGAGAGCGATCCATGAGATGATCTTGATGTGGGTCAGTTCAATACTAGTTCTCTGACAAGTATCTATGAAACTTGGTTACAACCACTTTCCTACTTTCATCTAGTGAGAGTCAACCAATCCGATTCATATTAGTCTTACTTTATAATTGCTTCCACAATTATAACTGACTATAAACTTTTAGAATAATAACATTATTCATGGATTAAACATGTTATTATAGAACACAACAAGTGTTAATATGATGACTATATCCTAATATATCATAAAATTATCTAATAGTTGTTGTTATAATGTTCCAATATCCAAATACTAAATCCAAATCAAAAACCCATTTCTAGAATAATAAAGTCTTATAGCTAAAGTGTGACCATTCATACTTAGCTCAAAAGAAGGAATTTAACAATGGATCTAACAAAATTTGATTTGTGTGAATTATGTGAATACTATCATTTCCATACTTTAACTTTACTCTAAGTATAGTTAAATATCTTGGAGAATATGATTAGTGTTCTTTCGTGACATAGAGTTTCTTTGCTTGATTAAGTATACTCTCGAAGTCACAAAGATTTCTATGTGAGCCTTGAATGGCAGAAATCAACATAGTTTTTCAATGATCCCATTCATCCAATCATATCTGAATCCAACTTATAAAGTAATGTATTCTTATTTTGTAATAGATTGTTTCATTATGTTTTGCTTAGACCTCATTCCAATAAGACTTACCCTTCATTCCATAATGAAGTCAAAATCCAATTATAATCCATAATTATTTATATACGCTTATAAATTAACATCTTGTGTGGCTCTTTCTATAAAGATGCTTTCTAAACTGATTGTCTCATATACATTCTCTTAGTTCTTCTAAAGTACTCTTAGAATACTCTCTTAGTCATCCAGTGGCATAACCATGTATTCAATTAGTATCCTATGACATGCTTACAGCATGATCAAATACCATGTCCTATGCATAATATGGCGTAAACGATGAATTCATTTGCCAAGAAAATAGAATATAAATCATTTCATCTAGTTCAAACCTATGAGCTATGTACTTTTGAGGCTAGCTCAAAATAGTGCCATATGACAATGCCAAGAATTCTCCAAAAGAATCTTGTGTCTTGATCCCTTTCAAGATATTGCCAATATATGTATAAGAACATGAAATCTTTAACATTCATTTTATCTATCCGTTATAGATTTTACATTTCAAGAATGTATCTTCTCCTTCCTAACTCTTTCATTTTAGAAACACTATCCATGGCAAGGTGAAAATGACCTTGCTTATTCATAATGTGATTTCAAATGATTAATTATGTCTCATTCATACAAGATTAGCAATTTCACTATGCTCCCACTAGTTCTTAGTAAACACATATGTTCTATTCATTTTGATGTAAAAACATACCTTGTAGTTTTCATTAAATGATGATTGCAACATTGGGATGTTTGCTTTATATCCACAAGCGGATCTTAAGCTCTACACATTTTTTAGGATAACATGGATCAAGAAAATCTCTAGGCTAATCTATATAGATATCTTCTAGTAGATGTCTATTAAGAAAAATCAGTCTTTCTTGAAATCTATTTACTATATCTCAAATTAAGAATATGAATTTATAGTAAATAATATCCTTATTGATCTAGTCATAGCTACTTGTGAAAAAGGTTTGATCACAGTCAATGTTATGAGTATGATGAGGACCATATTCAATGACATGAGTATGAGAAAATCCTTTTATAACAAGTCTTGCTTTAAATGTGTATGGTTATCCATGTAATTTATTCGTTCTAGAAGAATCATTTACTCCATTTATCGTTACTATAGGGATAAATTTTAATCAAGTCCATACTTGATTCTCATACATGGATTACATCTCATGTTCATGACTCTAAGTCATTTATCAGATTCGAGATCTGACATAGAATCTTGGTATTTGATGGATTTTCTAGAAACCATAAATAAAAGCTCATCAATGAGAGATTCCACATTTCTCAAGTCATAGATGATTTCTACCGTTAATGCGAACAATTTGTGTTTGTGAATAACTATTATTCAAGTTTAACAATCCTTGTTAAAACTAGTACCAACTATTACTACATATGGTTATGGTTCTTGAGCTGCTTCAAGTTCCATCTACCTCCCACTTACATTGTCATTAGAAACTTGCTTTCTACTAACTTAACTTTCACAAGAATAAGAGGACTTATTCTTGGCGGGTTTTTATATAATAATCTAAGCCATATTTAGAGTATTACACACATATGTATTTATTATATTTTGGGTTTAGAAGCTTTAGTCCAACATCGACTTCAAATCCACAAAATATTAAGTAAGAGGAATATGGAGCCTTTCCATACTAAATCCTATAAAGTGTTTAATCTACTTATTAGCTGGTATTTATATTCAAGATACAATTTAATAGTGATTAAAGTATTATCCCAAAAAGATTAAAGGATGATATTTCTACCGATTAGAAAGTAAATCATACCAAGTAAGATTTAATTCATCATTTATTATTAGTAAGGCCTTAGCTGGTTCTTACAGGTTTGTATTTCAACTTTTGAAATCATCAAAAAAATATTTCACAATTATGCTTTACCACGTAAAATATAATTGAAACTACTATAGTTGTTAATAAAGTTGATTTGGTATCTTGTGCTTAATCTCATACATTCATTAGAAAGGAAGTCATACACCAAAGTGTATATTTCCTTAATTATTTTCTATACATTTTAGTAAAAATATCATTAGGAATCCTTTACATATAAATAAGGTTCACATATGTCAAATAAACTACATTATTTGCCTTCAAATATCCCTTTCTTAAAGTTTGAATATGTGAATTCCATTTATATAATAAAGATAACAATGTCAAAGATGAGTTTGATTGAAAACAAGCTTAAGTCAAAAAGTGCTTGCATATAGAACTTAATTTTATTTATAAAATGTTGATATTTACCGTACAATTCTATTAAGAGATCTTGTATCATAAATAGAAGCTAATCATTTCAGAATATGAATATTATCGTTATAAAAACGATTAAGTAAATTATCAAACATTTGAATAAAATAACTGAGACTTAAATTTAGGCATGCTAAATTAAATCATACAATTTTCTAAGAAAAATATTGTTTTACATTACAAGTACTTTATGTTCTAAGCATAAATAATAAACTAAAATCCGAGAGTGTAGTTCAAACTTGGTTGTGCTCAGCTTGGTTAGTCTTTAATAAATATTTGCAAGCCATTTACAAATATTAGATTAACATTTAAGTATCAATTACCTAAGTGTTATATAAAAAGTACGAATTCTATCTAGTAGATACTAGAAGTAGTAGTATCTTCCAAACTTTCTTTCAAAAAAAGAGGTGTAAATCCTCTTCTAGTGTCCAATTTCTTTACAAAAGAAACATGATCCATTTATGTGGGCTTAGTAGATTTCTTGGGCTTAAAGGTGGTTAGTCCACAAAACATGGGCCTCTTGGATTACACAAGGTGATTCTTTTAGCCTTGCATTATTCCATTGTTTAAACTAGCTTTAAATACAATATCACTGTATTTATTGGAATATTGCTTGACCTGTTATATCATTAGATATATGTTTAAATTATCCAAGACTTCCTAGAATTCATAAATAACTATTCCCAGCTTGATGTTAGAAGCATCTTTAGCATCACATCGATGCCCTTACTAGGTACCATTTTTCAGGCTTATTGCTCAAAGCAAATAGTTTAAGACTTGGACCTTTAAGTGTATATAATTTCATATCTCACACGAGATTCTCTCATAAGACATGAACCTGTTCCTTCAAGTTGTATCTATTGAATGTTATTGTTTTATTAAGTCATTAAACAAAATGACAATTCATGATAATGAGAAAGAATTATTTAACTATAAAATTTTAACAAAATTCATTTAGCATTTTGAATATTTAATCTTCAATAATTAATACCCTTTTAGTTTCCAAAAACATTAATTATCAAATTCTAGGATCCAAGTTGCAAAACAAATAAATGGTTAGGTATCCTTTATCTCATCCATTTGAATTCAACTCGGTAGATATCAATTATCAATTATATATTACTATATAATTCCTAGATTTATGGAATCTCTAATAACAAATTTAATTTGACATGTTTGATCCCATCTATGCCTCGAAACTCTCTTGCTTAGTTATCCTTTATCACAAAAGATTTCCGATCAAATCATCCAATTTGAAAAACATGTGTAATCGGTCTATAACTTGGTTATATAGATCGCGAGGAAACCGTGGTCATCAAAAGACCACACTAAGCTGTTAGGTATCCTTTATCCCACTAGTGCATACAAGAGATGTGCGAGTGTTCTTCAAAAGGATTGTATAGATTTGAGGTTCGTAAAAAAGGGTCTTTATATGTTTTACAATTCTAGTTTAAAAACATATGATATCATGGTTATTACGAGCATATAATAAACCATGATATCAATTTTCAAAAGAAAATCACTTTTAAAGGTTCTATATAAAAAGCTAGTTTTTATATAATTTGACGCAGTTCAATTTTAATAATCGGTATTAATTTTGAGTGCATTTGAATTTTTTATATCTTTAATAAAACTTCATTTTATTATTTATATATTTAGAGTTTGTATAAGTTACAAAAATCACCATTTTAAAACTTATAATTGAGTATTTCAAAATTTACCGTTATTAACGATTTTATAAAACCGAGTTTTATTTTTAAAATAATAACTTGTTACATCTTATGTCGAATTTTGAAAACTCAAACTCCATGTGATGTTTATTTTGTCAAAAATTATTTTAGCATGTGAAAAACTAATTTATCAACCACACATAATAATTGCATAAAATAAACAACACAAAACATTCATAAAAAGATATGTGCATAAACATAACCAACTAATGACATTTTTGTGAGCCAACACAAAAGATGTCAAGTCCATTCCTAAAGGGACATTTAAGGGGACCAAAAACCTTCTTGTAATGTTGTTGTCGAAGCTCCCACTTGAGTAAACACTCATTGATTGCAAAAGATTAGAAAAACTTCTTGAAAGCTAAAATTCTGCAACTGTCGCTAAAAGTCCAACAACCCTTTGTACACAGCATTAGTGACACTTTTCAGAAAATGTCACTGAAAATCCTGCACACCTTTTAGACTCAAAAATCGCTCTTTTGTCTTCAAAAAACGGTCTCAACTTCATTTCTTATTATATTTTTGTAAAAATAAATTATTTATAAAAACTAATCTATTACTTTACAAAATAAACAAGAAAAATAATATATTTAATTTTTTGCATACCATATAAATAAATAAATTATTACAACCATTTTTATAAAACAACCAACACAACAAACACAATGGACATTGGCTAGTTTATGCACATCATATATATCAACATACACATAAAACAACCTTTGTTTTTCTAAGACAACTTTAAATGACAAAAGATAAACGAAACTTTTGTCACATAAAATAATAAATATAAAGTTGTCATAGAAAATATGTATGAACATATTTTTTATATAAAAACAAGTTATCCATATTTTCCAAAAACTAAGATTTCCAAAAATAAAAATGTAACCAAACTTGCTAGGTGGCTCTGATACTAATTGTTGGGTTTAGTTCAAAAATAGTTTCAAAAACTAGAAAAATCTGGCGACGGAAGACTTAGAATTTTGAACATAACATAACATTTTATACCCACCAAGGATCTCTTTTCAAGTTATAGAAAGATTTAAACACCAACCAAAGAAAGGATGAAGAAATAACAACATTTGTAGTTCTTTGGGTCCTCTTGGGAGGCTTGGAAGTTGATGAAGAATGTGGAACCTTTGACACATCAGCAATGACTCAACTTGATGTAGATTCTAGTCCATAAGCTCTTAAACCCGTAAGCTTTAAGTTCATAACCAATATGAACTTAAAGAAGGCACGAAGATGCAAGTATTCTTCAAGTTTTCTAATCAAAACTAGAGAGAACGGGAGAGGAGAAACTAGTTTCAGCCACTAGTAGGGAAGAAGGAATGAGCAACATTTCAAGAATGCAAGCCGCTTATTTATATGCATAAAGTGAAAGTATTAACCATTAGGTCTTAACACTTTAAGCACATATGTCCCCATGTCATAAACATGTCTCCCATGCTTCATTTCTTTTGAATAAACTAATGGAAAAGCCATACCTTTCTTCCTTTTATGCAAATTCCGTAAATTGTATAAAAGAGAGGAAAGTTAGTTTAAATTTTATAAACTCAAGGTTTACAAAATATAAACTTCGTCTTTTGAGTAAAAGACAGAAGGTTTTCAACTAGTCCAAAAAGTTGTGCATGACTTATTAATTCATACCATATGAAATAATATAATGTTACTTGCGAATGAAATTTATTATTTCCATGAAATAAATAATTTCCAATTTAATTATAAGAGTTTTATTGAATATTTATTAAAATCAATTTCTAATAGATAATTAATTGTATCAAGTTGTTGTTAGTGTGACCCATTAGTATCTTATGTTATTTAGCAATATCACTTTAATATGACTCTTGAGCATACTAGACCTTTCAGTAGTGGTGAATACATTGTTATCGGTTACACATATAGTGATTATGTGGGAGATGTAAATGATAGAAGAAGCACAAGTGGAATGACATTCTATCTAAATGAAAACTTAGTCACATGGGCATCACAGAAGCAACAATGAGTTACTCTTTCTGCCTGTGAAGCTGAATTCATGGCAGCTACCACAACAACCTGTGAAGGAATTTGGATAAGAAGGCTACTTTGCGAGATAAAAAATTGCAACATCAAACCACCGGTATTGCATCTCGACAAAAAATTCGCTCTTGACCTGGCAAAGAACCCTGTGTTTCCTGGGAGGAGTAAACATATCGATACAAGATTCCATTTTATAATAGAATGTATTGAGAATGGCGAAGTCACAATTGAACATGTGAGCACCAATAAGCAACATACATATATTCTCTCGAAGTCGATGGTAAGAACCAAGGTTGAAAAGATGATAGACTTACTAGGAGTGATGCAAGTAACCACTTCTAGATTACGGGGAAATTGTTGGAATAATCCAGAAGCTTAGAAGAGTTTATCTAGTTTATTATTGATTTTTTTAGTCATTATCCTTTCTTCCTATATTTTAGAGATAAACCCATGTAGTTAGTTTGATTTGTTTCTTTCAAGTATAAGCAAGAATGCTATTTTTGATGTTATAGTGAGTTTTTCAGTTCAATAAAATCCCAACAGAAAGTTGGATGAAAATACCCCTCAATTGCTTCTTCTTATTCTATGTTCCCCTCTTCTTACTACTTGTCGTTAGAGTTAAGCAGGCTCTGTTTTTTTTTTTCAATCAAGTCTTGACTTCATAATGAGAGATCTTAACACCAAAATTGGAGTTATCTTGTAATCGCTAAAGGCAAAGTCCACGAAAAACTTTTCCTAATATTTTTCACTCCTTTCTCTGCATGTCACCAAGGTCAACATAATCATATTAAAGAAAAGTTGAGTCTTGAGTAATTCATTTCCGCCTTCACCGTTCTTCAACACCAAGTCTACGATGATTATTTTTTTCCATTTTCTTTGATGGGGATTGCCTCTTTGCATTCCACCAATATCTTTATTCATGCTTCATCACTCCAATCATGTAATATCCACTATTTTCTCAAAGCACGAAAATAATTAATAAACAAGATAAAGAATCATTGTATATAAACCTTCGATCTAACTTATAGTGTAAATTATCAATAAATCTTTCAAGCAACTATATTTGGTCTTTCAAAAAGATTAAAAATTATGTCTAAGATGAAACATAATAATTTTAAGATAAGAAAATTAAGTGGAAAAAAATAAAGAATACCTTGACCAAAACTGCATCAGCTTTGGGAATGGATTCAAACATGTCTCCAGCAAGAAATTCAACTTCTTACTTCCTACCAAACCGTCAACAACATGAGGAAGATCAAAACATCTGAAACTTATATTAGGAGAAAGCTTCCTCAATAGCCTTGACAACAGTTACAGTACCACCCCCAACATCAACAACTAAATTCAACCTTTCAAAAATATTTCTAGAGTGTTTTAGAACCAGACTTGTCACAAGCCTGGCATCACTGCCCATTGCTTCATTGAATAACTGGTTAAGATTTATATCTTGGCCTACAAAATCCCAAAGATTCCTTCCGTGGGCTGTGTGAAAAGGGTTGATGTCATCGTTCTTGAACCACTTGCTCATGTGTTGCCATGGATCCATCAGTATTGGATCCAACATGGCTAGCAAAAAGGGTCTAATGCTTAATGGAACTTCCTTTAGAAGGAAGCGAGAAGCAGGAGCTAGAAAATAGCCTTTTCTTTCCTCCTCTACGTGGTGTCCAGTTGTGGATGTACTTTTTTTCATAAGGAAATCAGAATGAACAATGATGTGCATAAGTCTATAGACAAAATGATCTCTCTCCTTGTTGATGGAGAGGGCTTCAACTAGCTCGAAGAGCAACATTGGTGCACCATGGTAATTGATGATATCAGGTATTTGAAGCTAAAGAGCACATTTGAGACACATAGAGTTTCTAAAGCTGAAGATGTGGTTCCATATGTATGCTTGAAAATGAAGCAAGTTTGTAGATTGTTCATCATTTTGCAACGACATCTAGTTTCATACAATGTGTTGGTGATTTTAGTGCTATCAACATTTTTTTAGTGTAATTATTATTAATAATGAGATAGGCCAAGTTTCATTTACGAAACGAGCTTAGAGGTTCGGAGTGTACTCTCGGTGTGATAATTCTGAACTCGGGAATGTGGGGGTCCGGGGGTAGCGCCCCTGGGTGTAGGGTGTAGGGTTCCAAGGGGTTGCAGCCCCTTGGCAGGGTCTAGGGGCAGCGACCCTACCGGGGTCCATGGGGCAGAGCACCGAAACCTAAACGGATTTCTATAACGAGTTAAGTTCCAACCATGCATTTCCCACCAATTATATAATGGTGACATCCTTCTGATATCAGAACCGGTTATGTCTTATAACCATATATCCAACCATTTGTTTTGGCGCCAAAATTGCATGTAGCTACCACCAACTACTTTTCCCTCTTGTATAAGAACATCTTTTATGTTCCAGAGAAAGGGTTACAAAACTCACTATCAAAAATCATACTTCTAGTTCTCTCTATCTCCAAAGAACACAAAACAACAAACTATATTTTTTGTGTTTCGAATTTGGAAGTGGCCTGATTTCCAAATTGCATTTATTGGATTATCCTAAATCAGATTTCGTGATACCCCATACATAAGGGTCGAAATCAAAGATTTTAGAAAGTGATTGCAATCACGATCCCATAAATTATCCAAGTTAATTGATATTTTAAGACCCCAAAATCTTACGATGTATATGTGATAGACAATTTAAAACTGTTAGACACTTTGAAACCTTCTAATTAATGTTATAAACATTCCTCTTAATAGGAAAAATATCGGGCTACATTGGGGATGGATTTCATAAAGTGGAGTAACCGATGCGGGTACTCATTTATTTCTTATCACACAAACACACAATTATTTTAAGCATTTTTTTTTAACTTTTCTTTAAAAAAATAGCACATGGTTTTTTTTAAAATAATATCATATGGTATATTTTATATTTAAGGGATATCTAAAACAATATCATTTTTTTAATATAATACCTATATAGATAGCAACTTTGTATCATCAATCAAATAAACTAGTGGGGAATCATGCACACCTTTGGTGTTGTGTTAGTTTATTTTCTCTTGTTTTGGGTGATCCAAAGGACCCCAAAAAAGATCATCATCAAGTTTGTTTTTTGATTGAGAAGAAGCACCTGTCCACAATATGTGTACTTATTCTTCCTCTGGCAACTTTTAATATCACATATTATTCAAAGAAGTTGGAAATTTCGTCTTTTGTAAAGTACAAGACAACACATTCTTCTAAACCAATCTGATGTCTGCCCTAAAGCTTGATCAACATGAAATATGAAAAAGACGGTTATGCCCTTAACACAATAACATACAAATAACACAAAACCCAAGAAGGAAAATGTGAATCTGAAAAGTACCATTCGAAGGCCATGCCTTTTATCCTCCCCTGCTATATCATCTCAAGTGCAATTACCAGCAATCTCCATAAATTGTTGGATCATTTTCAGGATTACATGAAGGTGTACCGAATTATAAGCTGCAGGGGGTTCACCTAACTGAAAGAAAAAAATAAATGATAAAGAAATTTATATTAAAAAAGAGTGAATAAATTTCAAGATTTTTGTTTAATTAAACTCAATCCCTTTTCCTTTTTCACATGATATGTTAACATTTCAAATATAATATGTTCAAAAATAAAGGAAAAAAATAAAATTAAAATCAAAAATAGATTTAAACAAAACTGAGGTGAACTATAGTTCACTCATTTTCTCAAAATAAAAAAAAATGATATTTAATATTTTCAATGAAATCCAAAAAAAGAAAAGAGAGCAAAAAAGAGTAATACATTTTCAAATAATTTTCTCGAATAAAAAAAAAGACAATACACTTCCATGTAGATTTGGTTGTGAATTTCGAGGAACAAATAAAAACGATTATACATATTTAGGGAGAAAACATGATGTATCTTGCCAAATGTGTGATGATGCCCACTTTAGTCATTTTTTCTAAACCGTATGTTGTGAAAAAGAAATATATTATCAGCTTATTTTTTCAAAGTCATTAATTTTAGCAAATCGTCATGCCAATATGTTCATTAGCAATATAATAAAAAACTTGCACTTTTGAGAAAAAATTAAAAAAAATAAACCCCACATTTGTTATTGTTTCCATTCCACAAAATGTCCCATTTTCTTTATCAACCAGTTAAGGGTATTTCTGAAAATTAACTATCATATGTTAGAAATATGGTTTAGTGGCACTTGGAAATCTGAGAATCGTGATAATCACTTTCAAATCGAAGTATTTGGGTGGTACTCCCAAATCCTCAATTGGATAAGACTCAGATAGAATCAAAGAGAAAAGAAAGAGAGATTAAGATGGTGTAATTTCGTGAGTACCAGAAAAGTAACTAAAATTGGTTATAAATCTGTCTTATCCGAATAACTGTCAAAACTGTCATATAACAGTTTTTCTCAACAGTAAAAACTGTCATAAATCCGGGTTTTGTATAAAGATTAATTCAAAGTCAAAACCGGGTCAAATATTCAAAATTTGGATTTTCGACCCCAGCTAGGGACTCTGCCCCTTGGACCCCGCCAGGGGCGCTGCCCCCGGACCCCCGTTCGTTCAGGGGCTTCGCCCCTAAATGACAGTATACTTTAATACTTGATCAAACTTAAACAAGTGTGTACTCCACACCTTCCTTACTTGTTTAATATTTATCAAGATCATTTTTAGTCAACAAAGTAATCCCTATTACACTTAAATAACATTATTGATAGCAAATCACCAACAAACCTCCCTCATTTAAGTGTAATCTTGATTAACTTAAAATGAAACATAACACCAACAAAACTGATGCATAAATGAAATATCGTGACGATTGAATTTCACATTAGTATATTATATAATCCAAATATTCGAATATCAGGGTATCACTAAGGATTCAACCCTTTCTATCCATAGTGAATACATGAAGATAATACACACAACAGTTTACATTCTCATAAGTTCTAACTTGACACTATATTTTACTAGCTTGTGTCCCATCCTTCAATAAGCATATCAAAGCCAAGTCCTAACTTCTTGAAGTAGCTAAACTTCATGCTTATATAGGTAGTTCTTTTATTTTTGCACCTGCAAATGCAATTTTTCAAAAGAACTATTAAGAATATAAATTCAACCTCCTTAACTTGCAGTACTGAACACATACCTTGGGATGATGATAATAATGTGTTCCAATCTTCAAATATCAAGCTTTCCACATTGAATTCAGCATCTAATATTACATTAGATGGGAATTGGGTATCTCAATATAAAAGATTTTAAGTGAACTTTAAAACCATCCCTACAGCCGCCTTGTGCACAAGATCTCTTGCTAAGCCTTTTGTTAGATGATCGGCTAAATTAAATTGAGTTCTTACAAACTCCACATATATCACACCAGTCATGATGAGCTCACGAATCATGCTATGTCTAACACCTAAATGTCTAGATTTCCCATTGTACACTTGACTATAAGCCTTAGCCAAGGTAGCAGCACTATCACATCTGATAGAAATGGTAGATATCGGTTTAGGCCATAATGGAATTTCATAAATCAAATTCCTTAGCCATTTAGCTTCTTTACCAGCAGCAGACAATGCAACAAAATCAGACTCCATGGTTGAGTTAGTAATACAAGTATGTTTCTTAGATGCCCAAGAAATTGCACCTCCTCCAAGAAGAAACACCCAACCACTTGTAGAGGAGTAATCCTCTAAGTTGTTAATCCAGCTGGCATCTGAATAACCTTCCAAAACAGAAGGATATCCACTATAAGCTAAACCATAATTAATGGTCCCTTTCAAGTACTTGAATACTCTACTCACAGCTTGCCAATGATGTGAACTAGGATTACTAGTATATCTACTAGGCCTTCCCACATCATATGCTATATCAAGCCTAGTACTAATCATGGCATACATTAGACAACCAATAGCCCGTGAGTATTCAAGTTGAGACACTGGAGATCCTTTATTAGGTAGAAGCTTAAGACTAGGATCTATAGGAGTGCTAACAGGAGAACAATTCTCAAAGTTAAACTTTTTCAAGATCTTCTCAATATAATGAGATTGAGAAATTGAAATCCTATTGTTTCCTTTTCTAATTCTTAAAACAAGAATTACCTCAGCCTCCCCCATGTCTTTCATATCAAAACTAGATGATAAGAATTTCTTGGTTTTATCAACTTCTTCTAAATCAGTACCAAAAATCAACATATCATCTACATATAAGCAAATCATGACTCCTTTACCAAAAGTATCAAATTTGCTTTATACACACTTGTCAGCTTGGTTTAATGCAAAACCATTAGACAAGACAACATCATCAAACTTTTGATGCCATTGTTTTGGTGCTTGTTTCAAACCATATAATGATTTCTTCAACTTGCACACTTTGTGCTCATTTCCAGGCATAACAAAACCTTCAGGTTGTTTCATGTATATTTCCTCATCCAAGTCACAATTCAAGAATGCAGTTTTCACATCCATTTGGTGAATCACAAGATTATGTATAGCTGCAAGAGCTAATAATAACCTAATAGTAGAAATTCTAGGAACAGGAGCATAAGTATTAAAGAAATCAATGCCTTCCTTTTGTCTAAAGCCTTGGATAACCAATCTGGCTTTATACTTATCAATTGTGCCATCCACCTTCATTTTTCTTTTGAGGATCCATTTACATCCTAATGCCTTGCTACCAGGAGGTAAATCAACCAATACCCAAGTATTGTTATGCATGATAGAATCAATCTCATCATGAATTGCCTCTTTCCAGAAATGAACATCCCTAGAAGCCATAGCTTCACTAAAAGTCTTTGGATCCTCTTCAAGATTAAAACAATATTGATGTTGAGAAATAGTCTCATCCCTTGTTCCTTCAACTAAATATAGTTGAAAATCAGATCCGAAAGACTTAGCTTTTCTAGCTCAGGTGCTTTTCCTAGGTTCAGGTACATAACTTGCACCACCAGAAACATCTTTAGCTTGAGTAGTACTCTTGCTGGAAGATTGACGAATCATGTCCCTTGGTCTAGGTATAGATGTAAATCTTTCTTCATCAAAGATAGCATCTCACCTAATGTTTTCCTTTTGGTTTCAGTGAGCCTTACAACTGCTCTACAACCCTAAACTTTGAGATAACTCAAATTTGGTACTTTTTTATACCAAAGTTCATAAGGAGTATTCTTACTCCTTTTATTTAGAGTTCTATTCAAGATGTAACAAGCAGTTAACATTGCATCACCCCAAAACCCTTCACTTAAACCAGAATATGACAACATGGAATTAACCATTTCTTTCAAAGTCCTATTCTTCCTTTCAGCTACACCATTTTGTTGTGGTGTATATGGAGTTGTGGTTTGATGTATTATTCCAGTTGATTCAAAATAAACTGGATCATAATACTCACAACCTCTATCAGTACGCAATACTTTTATTAATTCATTTTTATGAAGCTCAACTTGTTGTTTATAAATTTTAAATTCATCAAGTGCTTCATCCTTAGAATGTAGCAAATAGATATAACAATATCTAGATGCATCATCAATAAAAGTAAAAACATACTTCTTGTTTCCAAGGGAAGGTGTTGCATGGAAATCACATAAATCACTATGTATAAGATCTAACACCTTGCTTTCCCTAACAGCATCTTTGAAAGGTTGTCTAGTGATTTTAGTTAGCATGCATGTTTTACATGTTTCATTATTTTTCATATCAAAAGTAGGAATTAAACTCATTTTATACCTATCTTTTAATCTCTTGTAATGAATGTGTCCTAGTCTAGCATGCCATAATTCAGATTTATGAAAATTATTGCTAGTACTACTAGAAGCCATGCAAACAGAATTATCACTAGAAGGATAATTAATATTAAGCCTAATCATTCCATTACATATATAGCCAAATCCCATAAAAGAACCATGTCTTGACAAGATATACTTGTCACTTTCTAATACTTGTTTGTAACCACAATTATTTAATACAATTTCAGACACGAGATTCTTACGAATCCCTGGAACATATAAAACATTGTTCAAACACAAACATTTCCCAAAAGTAAAAGTAATTAAAACAGATCCTATGCCCTTGATTGGTTCAGTTGCAACATTTCCCATTTTCACAATAGATCCATCATCAATTGGTTGAAAGTCCTTGAACCAATATTGATCTTTGCAAACATGACTTGTTGCTCCCGAATCAACCCACCATGCAACATTATCATCCTGCACATAAAATGCTTTAGAAATCACAGAAATATAATTCTGAATATAGTTAGACTTCTGCATGAAAACAGAATTCTGACCTTGTTGCTTTTCTGGATCCTTGGATCCACTTGGTCCTGCACCATCCTTGTTCACTTTACACAAACGGCAATCTTTCTTGAAGTGACCCGGTTTGTTACAATTCCAACACACCACTTTAGCCTTCTTGTTGGAAGACTTGTCATCCTTTCCTTTAAACTTCCTTTTCCCATTAGACTTCTTTTGATTCTTTGATCCTTCTCCATCCACCATGTTCACAGAAGAGGAACCAACTTGGTTCTTGCCTTTCGGATTGTTATCAAGTTCTTGAGTCCTTAAGGACTCTTCAATCCGTAAATGGCTTCCAAGTTGAGTTAAAGTCAATTCCTCTTTGTTATGTTTCAGATTGTGTTTAAAATCTTTCCAGGAAGGGGGCAGTTTGTCAATGATCATAGCCACAACAATGGCTTCATCCATTTTCAAATTGTGTTGAGTAAACTGTCCCAGGATCCTTAACATTTCATGGTATTGTTCCATAACAGGCCTGGAGTCAATCATCTTGTAACCCATAAAGTTACTGACAAGAAACTTCTTGCTAGAAGCATCTTCAGCCATATACTTGGATTCAAGAGAATCCCATAGTTCTTTTGTAGATTCAAAATTTTGATAGATATTAAAAAGAGAGTCAGACATACCATTAAGAATATGACCACGACATATGTAATCATCATTTTCCCACTTTGATCTTCTTCTTGTTGCCTCCAAAGTTTCATCTTCAACAGATTCTGGTAAGACTGGCATGGGTGTACTCAGAACATACACCACTTTCAGAGTGGTAAGGAGAAACTTCATCTTCTTCTGCCATCTACGAAAATCTTGCCCTTCAAACTTGTTCATTTTTTCAAACATACTTGTCATTTCCTTCACAGAATCACCACTTGCCATGATCACAGTTTATTTCGATTTTTTTTAGAAATATGGTTTAGTGGCACATGGAAATCTGAGAATGGTGATAATCACTTTCAAATCGAAGTATTTGGGTGGTACTCCCAAATCCTCAATTGGATTAGACTCGGATAAAATCAGAGAGAAAAGAAAGAGAGATTGAGATGGTGTAATTTCGTGAGTACCAGAAAAGTGACTAAAATTGGTTATAAACCTGTCTTATCCGAAAAACTGTCAAAACTGTCATACAACAGTTTTCTCAACAGTAAAAACTGTCATAAATCCAGGTTTTGTATAAAGATTAATTCAAAGTCAAAACCGGGTCAAATATTCAAAATTTGGATTTTCTGATGCATTTTCAAAATTTCGACCCCAGCCAGGGGCTCTGCCCCTTGGACCCCGCCAGGGGTTGCCGCCCCTTGGACCCCGCTCCCAGGGGCGCTGCCCCCGGACCCCCGTTCGTTCAGGGGCTTCGCCCCTAAATGACAGTATAGTTTAATACTTGATCAAACTTAAACAAGTGTATACTTCACACCTTTCTTACTTGTTTAATATTTATCAAGATCATTTTTAGTCAACAAAGTAATCCCTATTACACTTAAATAACATTGATGATAACAAATCACCAACATCATAAAGAGGATGAATACCTTGAGATGTGTCGCCTTTGAAACCAGGATCAACCTCAACCAGTCACTTTAACTTAAATTGGGAGCTCAAAATATATAACCTGGAATCACATAATAACATTATAAATAATAAACTTACTAAAATTTATTAAATAATTTGCTATGCATATGTTAAAATTTTGATACCTTTTCTTTCAAAAAAAAAGCAAAATGCAGTCCATGCATTTGAGAACACCGTTAGATTAAAAAATAAAGAAAAAAGTTCTCCAACATAATAAAAAAAGGATAACCTCAACAACATGTTGCAGATCACTATTGGGATCGATTTTTGGAGTTTGTCACAAAGTTACACATTTAATATCATAAGAAAAATACATCTAAATAATTTAAAAAATCTGCAAACATATCATGATTGTCAATCACTTACATCAACTGCCCACTCAGGTAGCTCAATTTATTACACATTTTGTTGATATGGGATAAGGCCTTAGTGGTCTCCAAAAATATAAGGACATATGAAAAAGAAAATTAAGATAAAACTGAGGAATGTGTTAAAAAGAATATGAAGCTTTGTCTAAAACAATATACCCTGTCCAATCAAAATGTGGAATTTGTGTTGTTCCAGAGTGGCCTTCCCTGGTACGATAAAGCGAACCATCACTTGGTGGGGCTATATTAAGTTCCCATGGATTGCTTGATCCAACTAAATCCTTAAAATAAAATATAATCAAAACTAATATCTCCAAATTTTCGTTTTCTCAGTTAACCATTTATCACTAAAATCATATATCATTAAACTAAACCAAAAGAGAACAAAATAGACATTTTTATTCTTTAAGAAAATAATAAATAACTATTCTTTTTGTCCTTAGTTTATTTACTGCACTACAGCTCAACCCGTGGACTATAATCTCACAACAAAAATCATTTCACAATTTTATCTTCCTTTTCATTCACTTATTGTTTCATAACAAAAAATATATGTGGAGACTAAAGATAGAATAAGACGATAATGAACTATACCTCTATTCTACAAACAACTTTATTGGGAGGCAAACATGGGAATTTGACCCGAAACATGGAACCTCGAAAGACCGAGCCGTGGACATGCAGGCTGAACTGTCATTCATTTCATAGTTTGGACATGTCAAGATTAATAAAAAAAAATAAGAAAATCATAAGTAAAACATATATACAGAGTTAAAAATGGTACCTTATCATGCTCAACTGCACCAATTGCAGCATAATAAACAAACAGGCATGATGGTGAAATCTGAAGGTTAAACTGTACATATCTGGAAAAATTAATAAACAATACATGAATATGTGAAAACGTTTGAAAAATATAAATAATGATGTAAACATTTGATGAAAAGTTAAAATTATTGATTATTACTTATTACGTGTAAAAGTTTTTTTAATAAGATATCCAATTAGCATATGAATATACTAAACACACATGATCATTAAAATAGTGAAAAGGTACTCATTAAACAGAGAGTGAGCACAAAATTAAGCTTACCTTAATAACAGATTGCCAAAAAAAAACATTAACAAAGCATTTTATTGAGTAGTTGGTGTGCATCATGAAAGTTTCTTTCAAATGTCAACATCAAGAGGAAAAAGGACTGATGGGTGATTGTTTTCCTTGTTGGCCTTCTTCACTTCTTCACACACGTGCGTAAATTTCCCAAATATTGCACACATGAACACAAAATCAGCAGCTTGTAGTACATCTTACTATGTGAACCACTTACCCATATGCACCAAATGTCTCCACGAAGACAACTGCAAAAGATTTGTAAACATGCTTTACATAAATAAAGGCACCAAAATAAAGGGAAAAAATAGAATTAGGGAGAGTATACTAACTGACATGTGTGTTTAAATCACCCTAGTATGCAAATTCCATAAACTGCAAAACAACCCCACAATCAAATTTGGTGAACAAACAAATGCATAATCAATTCACAGAAAAAAAAACAACAACATAAGCAATTTTATTTAATTTATACCCATATGATAATACAGGACCTCTCTTTGAGAGTCTTCAAAAAACTCATCTTTCCGGTCCCCTTTTTCACTGTCCTCCTTTTTGCTGAGCTGTAAACAAACACATAGCTAATCACAGAAACATACACATACACACATAAGAACAATTTTAATATTCAACACTCACAAATACAATTGATTGAGTCCTAATTCACTTGGCCCCCAACTTTCATTGTGACAACTCAAATTTCTATCTTATAACAATCCCTGCATTCAATCAAATTCAAACTTTCAATTGCTAAATTTTAGCTGTTTTGGAGTCAGTTTGAGTGTTCTAAAGCCTAGTACTGCAAGAGATAACTGGAGAGAGGATACTTTAGGGTAAAGTATGCAACATTTAAGTTCCAAAACTCCAAGAGTTTGGAGTTTACGGCCCAAATGGTATTGGGGCCGTAAACCCTAAGGAGTATATAAGTGACACTTAGCCATTTTTGTCATTTTTAACCATTTTCAAGTCCTTAACCTCATTCTCTCTCAAGTATCATCACTAGATCTTCAACTTAGTAAGTAATTTCTTCCTTGATTAGTTAATCAACGTCATTATCTAGTGTTTGTGAATGATTTCATCCATGAAATCTCTTCATTTGATAGATAATCAAATGTTCTTCATTTCACCAAGAACACATACTAGTGTTCTTGAGCCTTAAGCACCCTTTCAAGATTCTACACTGTAAGTACTCTTGTCTAAGCTTGATGTATACTTGAATCAGCTAGTTTACACTTAGAAATCATGATCAAAAGGGAGTTTACAGCCAAGGAACCTCCTTGGGCCGTAAACTCTATTTAAGGGTGTAAATGAGCCCTAATCTCTTCTCAAGCCTTAGGATCAAGTCTAGAACACTTCTATCATAAGCTAGGGACCGCAAACTTTGATTTGGTACAAGATACCTTGATTTTACGGCCATACACTCATGGGGAAATGGTCCTTAGGCCGTGTACACTAGTTAGTGGTGCAATGGTGCCACCATTCCTTCCTAGGGCTTAGACTTGAGCATAGAACACTTCATATTAACTTATAAGACCTTAAATCACAGCTTGATACTTAGTACCATGAGTTTATGGCTCTAAACTCATGAGGAAATGGTCCATGGGCCGTAAACTCATGTGGTTCATACCATATGGGCCATAAACTCCCAAGTGAGGCCCTACACCCCTTATATGCAACCCTAAGTGGTTTAACACTTCAATGCAAGTGTTTCCTAATCCCTAAGGTTGTTCCATTATCTAATTAGTTGTTATAAACACTAATTGTAAGCATATATGTGTCATTATATGTTAAATATGATTCGTGTGTGCTCAAGTCCTCACTTGACACTTAGCATCCTTTAACGATCTTACATTCGCATCACTCACTTCAAGTGAGTTCATACCCCTTAAACTTATCTCTTAAATGATTTTAAATGCTTTTATGGTGGGGGGGGGGATACAAGTAGAAAACATGCTAGTTATCAATCACATGGGATTTATAACTGTGTTTCAGTCAAGGATTTCATATACTTCAAACTGTGTTTCAAAACAATCTACTTTTAAATCGTTTTATAAACCAACATCAAGTCATTATTTATTTATTGTTCAAAACTCTTTAAAGGTATTACAAAACCTCTTTTTAACTTATATATACTGTCAAAAGCATGTATATATATATATATATATATATATATGTATATATGTATAGTTATATACATAATGTTTAAAGGACTTAGGACTGCTAGCTCACTTTATTTCCTTTTCCTTGTTTGGATTTGGACTTAGGGTACCAGCCAGTTGTCCGAAGGTCATCTAAATATTAGATATATATATATATATATATATATATATATATATATATTATGTACACATATGTAGACATAAAAGTTCTATTCAATCAGTTCAGTACCTTTGGGTAGCAAGGGTAAACATTCATCTATTCATATACATAACTTACTAGTAAACTATAATAGGTATAGTTTAGGAGACTACTATCATATACACATACTATAACAGAGAATACTATAACAGAGAATACTATAACGGAGAATACTATAACAGAGAATACTATAACAGAGCATACTATAACAGAGAATACTAGACAGAGAGTACTATACATAGAATACTATTACTATAACAAGTATAGTATAACAAGATTTAGAGATAACATTATGTGAGATACTACTTCATGACACATTGACCATTTCGTTATGTCACGTTTTGTAACCAGGATCTCCTGGAGGGAGTGCGTGAGTTTGCGTATAGATCTATATTTATTGACTATCCTACACCTTTGTTGTTCGCTACAGTGGGACTTGCAAGTTTACAGGTGCCAAATGTCATTTCTTCCGACGTCTTTCATCGTCGTGTTATAGTCAGATTAGTATGGTAACAGTCATATCACATTTTGCCTTAATTAAACCATTGGTTTAAGGTAGTTATTACTTCAGTGATTAATACAAATAATACTGCAGTACACATATATATTTCCCTTTATATTTAAATTGTGATCTTCTCACATAAAGGGTAATATAAAACTATATTTTGGTAATGATAGTCATATTTGGGAAAAGCACTCACTTTTACAAAGGAACAAACATACAAAACAATTGGGTCTTGGTAGAAGACTACTTTTTATACTAGAAAATATAGGATTTTCAAGGAGTTTCAAACATATACAAACATTTACATTGTTCAATTACAAACATTTCCATCAAACTTATACAATCATTGACACTAAATACTTATAAACTCACCAGCTTTAATGTTGATCTATGCTTTCAAAATAACTTGTATTCTCAGGTCACCAGTAGACAGGTACCGATGATCAGGTTTTGAGAAGACGGGGCATCTTCAAGACTCGTCTTTTATTTTGATTATTCTTTTTGATGTCTTATTACTATTAAAGAACACACTTGTATGAAATTATACTATTAATGCAATGGATGATTTTGTTGCTTATTTACTACTTAGCATTGTTATGATATTGTACATGACGTCCTTGCCCCAGAACGTTTCCTCCGTTCTTGGTTTTGGGGTGTGACATATTGGTATCTGAGCATTGTTTATAGTGAATCGAGTATATCAACCGATAAAAGATTTACAAACTATAAATACAATGGGATTAAAATACTCTGACCAAGAGTTTATACTTTTAAGTACTAAAATACTTAATGAGAAGTATACATAATTACATACCTACATACTTACTATAGAACACTGTCATACTAGAACATAACAAAAGTATTACGATTGTAAGTGAGCTTAGGGATATATAGTCAGTTCTGGGAATGACATAGCCTGATCAACTATGTTGGTACGAGAAGTGATTACCATGTGCCGAGAATGGTTGTGATGTATCAACAAGTCTAAGAACTTACCAACACTACTACAATGAGAACATTAGAACATAACATAAACTTAAAATACTATAGGAGTATTTTGTGTTACTATAATTACTTATTTGAGAACGAAACAGCTCCTTATTAGTATGTCAATAGTTGCTGAGTGGATACACTACGGTTATATGTAACTATGGTGGCATAGACTTCGAATCTGTGATCTTTGCTTTACCTCCTGTTCCTTGTTTGGTTGTGGACTTAGGGTTAGGATCACTTATTCGAAGGTCTATCCTGTTTTGATTACATACAAATGGTATGCACTACGCAAATGTTGGAGTAACTAATAAAGATCATCTTATATTTATTTTAGTTAGTACATCTAATAATTATTTCTTATACCCCTTTTCTCGCGTAGATATCATGGCTGGATTCCATATCCCCGGAGACCTGTACTTCCCAAATCAAGGCAATGATGGATGGCTGGATGACGAGCCAGAAGATGACCATCCAATCCCTTTGGATGATCACCTCGCAAAAGGCTTTTCGGATGGTTCTGACTCCGAACCAGAAGTCAACAACCTACCTCAAGCAGTTCAGAACCCAAATCTCAACCCCCGACCTGCATTTCAAGGTCCCACACCCTTGTGGGCGACAAACTTGAATCGCTGGAGTGATGAGCAGGGTCAACCATTACCCTTCAAAGGAGACCAAAGATTTTACAATCTTAGCGAACGAGGCTCTACTGACCGAGTCCTGCCCATTATGGTCCGCAGGATTGCTCAGAATATTGAGCAAGGTAGAGTAGCTATCGGCCGAGTCGTGGAAATTGACGTTAACTCTAGCGTTAACACGGTTCGCATTCGCCAACTCGAAGAAGCCATGGAAAGGACTAGAAGGACCAATGAGGCTCCGAAGCAACAACTAGTTGCATCCCGCGCTGAGGTTATAGAACTTCAAGTGCATCAGAGAGCTCATGAGCGACATCTTCAGGATGTAGTACGTCAACTGGCAAATCTGAGGGTTCGCCTGAGGAATTTCCGTCGCCAGTAGAAGATTTCTGACTCATCTTTTCTTTTGGTTTAAGGAATAGCCTTTCGTATCGGTGCTCTATAAAGCACTTTTCTGTAAAATATTCCTGTCATTCAAGTACTTTAACTAGACTTCTAAGCTGTCAAAGTTTTTCTACTTCAAATATGATGTAAGACCTACTCTTAGGTCAATTTTTCCCCAAACTTATTACATCCTTAATATCAATGATATTGGCAGTCAGCTAATCTTTTGTAGAAATCTTTGTTCAAATACTTTCATTCTGGTGACTCTAGTACTCTATGGAACTCATACTCTTATCTAGTTGTTGAACTATGGCGATTTAGTTCATGGGACTCATTCATTTACTTCACTATTGAATTCTTATCATTTTAATCATCTTTTAAACTTATAGTTGAAAGATACCTCCCCACAAGTCAGTGAGGTGTAATCCTCTGATTACTCCAACTCAAATACCAACTCCTTCACAATTTGATACGGCAACTCTTAATGTTGCGGTAGTTGCGGCTGTTGCTACAGCCATGGGACAATATCACAACAACCAGGGAACAAGTGGAGGTGGAACGGTTGTTCATTCCACGCAAGGTGACGTCGTCGTGCACTCGTGAGAGTGCACTTATAAAGACTTCACCAACTATAAGCCCCGAACCTTCAATGGAATCGGTGGAGTCATTGCGCTATCGTAATGGTTCGCAAAGACGGAATTGATCTTTGAGATCTGTTCCTGTACTGAAGGAAGCAAAGTAAAATTTGTTGCATGCACCTTCAGTGATAGAGCCCTGACATGGTGGAATAGCCATGTCAAGTCACTAACCTTAATAGTGGCAAATGCTATGGGCTGGGAAGCTCTTACAGGGCTGATGGTTGAAGAATATTGCCCGAGGGGCGAGGTTCAGAAGATGGAACAAGAACTCTAGAGTCTGACCATGAAAGGCTCCAACATAGTGGCTTATACTGCCAGATTCAGCTATCTGGTGTCACTATGTCCCAATATGGTTCCCACTGAGGGGAAGAAGGTCGAGAGTTACATTTGGGGGCTAGTGCCTCCATTTCAGGGGAATTTTTTAACTTCAAACCCCACTACTTTCGATAGTGCCAAACGATTGGCATAGAGACTCATTGATCACAGAGTCTCTACCCCGACAACGACAACAACCCTGGCTATCCCAGAACCCTCCAAAGTCGTTGACAACAAGTGGAAGTTCTGGGATAACAAGAAGGGCAAATCGGCGCAGAACTCTGCCAAGAAGCAGCAAGTGGTGGCTGTTAATTCCGCAATAGTACCTGCTGCTACAACGCCTAGGAAGCCGTATACCGGAAATTTTCCCAAGTGAAACAAATGCACCTTCCATCATAATTGTGACTGCCGGGAAATGCAGTGTGCTAACTGCAACAGAAAAGGGCACATTGCCCGATTCTGCAAGGCTCCGGCAAGGCCAATTAACCAAGTCCCTGGAACAGGTGCGGGACAGGCTTGCTACGGCTGTGGCGAGGTTCGTCATTTCAAGAGAGACTGCCCGAAGGCTGGGAATGCTGGCGGACTGGGAAGAATTATGGCGATAGGCCACGAGGAAGCCGTAGTTGATCCTACGATAGTTACTGGTATGTTTCTCCTTGATAATTCATATACATGTGTACTATTCAATAGTGGAGCAGATAGAAGCTTCGTAAGCCAGAAATTTGTTCATTTGCTTAAACAAAAACCACGAGGACTAAAGGAATCATTCACTGTAGAAATGGCAAACAGGAAAACGGAAATTACTAACTGCATATACATAGGTTGTACTCTAACTCTAGATGGTCATTCTTTCCAAATAGACCTCATGTCGGTCTCAATTAAAAGTTACGATGTCATAACCGGCATGGATTGGTTAAGTCATTGTCGCGCCGACATCATGTGCTTTGAGAAAGCAGTTCGTCTTAACCTCCCTAACAACGAAACTATAGTTATCTACGACGACAAATCTAGTACGAACCTTTGCATCATTTCGTGTATCCAAGCTCAGAAGTGCTTGCGAAAGGAATATCATGCATTCCTTGCACACATCGTTGATACGAGTCAAGAAGTGAAGGAAATTCATAACATTCCAAAAGTACGCGACTTTCCTGACATCTTTCCTGAAGAACTACCGAGATTACCACCGCAACGCCAAGTCCAGTTCAGAATCGACTTAGTGCCAAGGGCTACTCAAGTAGCCAAATCTCCATATCGTCTGGCACCAGCAAAGATGCAGGAACTTTCCAGTCAACTTAACGAACTTCTCAAGAAGGGATTTATTAGGCCAAGCTTCTCACCATGGGGAGCACCGGTCTTGTTCGTCAAGAAGAAAGACGGATCGTTTCCTATGTGCATCGACTACAGGGAACTCAACAAGCTTACCATTAAGAATCTTTACCCTCTACCCCGCATTAACGATTTATTTGATCAACTGCAAGGAGAAAACTACTTCTCAAAGATAGATCTAAGATCCAGGTATCACCAGTTACGAGTGTGAGAGGAGGATGTTCCCAAGACATCCTTCCGAACTCGTTATGGACACTACGAGTTTGTAGTGATGTCGTTCAGATTAACCAACGCACCAGCTGTATTAATTGATTTAATGAATAGGGTGTGCCATCCTTACTTGGATCAGTTCGTCATTGTCTTCATCGATGACATAGTTATCTACTCTCGAAGTAAGGAGGAGCATAGTCAACACCTACGAAGAGTCTTAGAAAAATTACGATTGGAAAAGCTCTATGCGAAGTTCTCTAAGTGCGAGTTTTGGATTCAAAGAGTCGAATTCTTGGGCCGTGTTGTTAGCAAAGAAGGAATTCACGTGGACCCTTCTAAAATCAAGGCCATTGAGAACTGGTCAGCACCGAAGACACCTACAGAAATTCGTCAATTTCTAGGTCTCTTTGGCTACTATCGCAGGTTCATACAGAACTTTTCTAGCATCGCTAAGCCGCTTACTACACTGAACCAGAAGGGCGTAACCTTTGACTAGGAAGAGAAACAAGAGAAGGCGTTCCAAACGCTGAAGCGACCTTATGCACCACGCCAATACTTTCCCTCCCAGAAGGAATAGAAGACTTCGTAGTCTATTGTGATGCATCCAACCAAGGGATCGGATGTGTCCTGATGCAACGAGGTAAGGTCATCGCCTATGCCTCGAGACAGCTGAAGACACACGAGGTCAACTACACCACGCATGATCTTGAGTTAGGAGCAGTTGTGTTTGCTCTAAAGATCTGGAGACACTATCTGTACGGTACGAAAAGCACTATCTTTACAGGCCACAAAAGCCTTCAAACATCTTTGATCAGAAGGAGCTCAACATGAGACAACGACGGTGGATCGAGCTACTCAATAACTACGAATGCGAAATTCGTTATCATCCCGGCAAGGCCAACGTAGTAGCTGACGCCCTAAGTCGGAAAGAATACTCTGGTCATAGAGTCAAATCATTGACTATGACTATCTATTCACACTTGTCCACACAAATTAAGGAGGCTTAGCTCGATGCTTTGAAACCTGAAAATGTGGCAAGTGAATCCCTGAGAGGGATGGATAAGAACTTGGAAAGCAAGGGTGGCGGAGCGTTATATTTCATGGACCGAATCTGGACACCGAAACACGGTGGCTTCAGAGACGTGGTCATGACCGAGGCGCACAACACGCGATATTATGTTCACCCAGGTTCAGATAAGATGTATATGGATCTTAAAAAGTTATACCGATGGCCCAACATGAAAGCAGAGATTGCTACCTTCGTGAGTAAATGCCTTACTTGCGCAAAGGTTAAGGTCGAATACTAGAAACCATCATGTTTACTTCAGCAACTGGAGATACCAGAATGGAAATGGGAGCGGATTACTATGGACTTCATAACCATGTTGCCCAAGACAACGGGTGGACTTGATACCATTTGGGTCATCGTCGACAGATTGACCAAATCTGCGCATTTCCTACCAATCAAAGAGACTGACAAGATGGAGAAACTAACAAGAAAATACATTAGGGAGATCGTACGACTGTATGGTGTTCCCATATCCATTATATCCGATAGAGATAGTAGATTCACTTCGAGGTTCTGGCAGTCGCTACAAAGTTCCCTTGGAATGAGGTTGGACATGAGTACAACCTACCATCCACAAACCGACAGACAAAGTGAGAGAACTATCCAAACCTTATAAGATATGTTGAGAGCATGTGTGATCGACTTTGGGAAAGCATGGGATAATCATTTACCCCTTGTCGAATTTTCCTACAACAACAGTTACCACACGAGCATAAAGGTTGCTCCATTTGAGGCCCTCTATGGCCGAAAGTGCAGATCCCCTCTGTGTTGGGCTGAGGTGGGCGACACCCAGTTAGCTAAAGGATGAGTTCCTGACAGCACTCTCACAGGTCCGGAACTCATACGGGAACCGACAGAGAAGATCGTTTAGATTCGTGAACGATTGAAAGCCTTTAGAGACCGACAGAAAAGCTACGCAGACAAACGAAGGAAACCTTTGGAATTCCAAGTGGGAGACCGAGTCCTTTTGAAATTCTCACACTCGAAGGGCACGATACGCTTCGGAAAGCGTGGAAAGCTAAATCCAAGATACGTAGGGCCTTTCGAGATTCTTGCTAGAATTGGCCCTGTAGCATACAAACTCAATCTACCGCGTGAACTCAGTAACGTACATCCTACTTTCCACGTCTCGAACTTGAAAAAGTGTTTGTTCGATGAGAGTCTTGTAATCCCACTCGACGAGATCGAGATCAACGAGAGCCTCACCTTCTTGGAAGAACCTGTAGAGATCATGAACCGAGAGGTCAAGCAAACAAAACAAAGCCGTATGCCGATAGTGAAGGTTCGCTGGAACGCCAAGCGAGGACCTGAATTCACATGGGAGCACGAGGATCAAATGAGACTAAAATATCCTCATCTTTGGGAAGAAATTTACTCTAATGGGGGGATGATGTGATAACTCGAAATTTCTATCTTATAACAATCCCTACATTCAATCAAAGTCAAAATTTCAATTGCTAAATTTTAGCAGTTTTGGAGTCAGTTTGAGTGTTCTAAAGCCTAGTACTGCAGGAGATAACTGGAGAGAAGATACTTTAGGGTAAAGTATGCAACATTTAAGTTCCAAAACTCCAAGAATTTGGAGTTTACGGCCCAAATGGTATTGGGGCCGTAAACCCTATGGACTATATAAGTGACACTTAGCCATTTTTATCATTTTTAACCATTTTCAAGTCCTTAACCTCATTCTCTCTCAAGTATCATCACTAGATATTCAACTTAGTAAGTATTTTCTTCCTTGATTAGTTAATAAACTTCATTATCTAGTGTTTGTGAATGATTTCATCCATGGAATCTCTTCATTTGATAGATAATCAAATGTTCCTCATTTCACCAAGAACACATACTAGTGTTCTTGAGCCTTAAGCACCCTTTCAAGATTCTACACTGTAAGTACTCTTGTCTAAGCTTGATATATACTTGAATCAACTATTTTACACATAGAAATCATCAAGAAATCATGATCAAAAGGGAGTTTACAGCCAAGGAACCTCCTTGGGCCGTAAACTCTATTTAAGGGTCTAAATGATCCCTAATCTCTTCTCAAGCCTTAGGATCAAGTCTAGAACACTTCTATCATAAGCTAGGGACCGTAAAATTTGATTTGGTACAAGATACCTTGAGTTTACAGCCATAAACTCATGGGGAAATGGTCCTTAGGCCGTGTACACTAGTTAGTGGTGCAATGGTGCCACCATTCCTTCCTAGGGCTTAGACTTGAGCATAGAACACTTCATATTGATTTATAAGACCTTAAATCACAGCTTGATACTTAGTACCATGATTTTATGGCTCTAAACTCATGAGGAAATGGTCCATGGGCCGTAAACTCATGTGGTTTATTCCATATGGGCCATAAACTCCCAAGTGAGGCCCTACACCCCTTATATGCAACCCTAAGTGGTTTAACACTTCAATGCAAGTGTTTCCTAATCCCTAAGGTTGTTCCATTATCTAATTAGTTGTTATAAACACTAATTGTAAGCATATATGTGTCATTATATGTTAAATATGATTCGTGTGTGCTCAAGTCCTCACTTGACACTTAGCATCCTTTAATGATCTTACATTCGCATCACTCACTTCAGGTGAGTTCATACCCCTTAAACTTATCTCTTAAATGATTTTAAATGCTTTTATGGTGGGGGGGATACAAGTAGAAAACATGCTAGTTATAAGATCAATCACATGTGATTTATAATTGTGTTTCAGTCAAGGATTTCATATACTTCAAACTGTGTTTCAAAACAATCTACTTTTAAATCGTTTTATAAACCGACATCAAGTCATTATTTATTTATTGTTCAAAACTTTTTAAAGGTATTACAAAACCTCTTTTAAACTATATAAACTGTCAAAAGCATGTATATATGTGTATAGTTATATACATAATGTTTAAAGGACTTAGGACTGCTAGCTCGCTTTACTTCCTTTTCCTTGTTTGGATGTGGACTTAGGGTACCGACCAGTTGTCCAAAGGTTGTCTAAATATTAGATATATATTATGTATACATATGTAGACATAAAAGTTCTATTCAATCAGTTCAGTACCTTTGGGTAGCAAGGGTAAACATTCATCTATTCATATACATAACTTACTAGTAAACTATAATAGGTATAGTTTAGGAGAATACTATCATATACACATACTATAACAGAGAATACTATAGCAAAGAATACTATAACGGAGAATACTATAACAGAGAATACTATAACAGAGAATACTATAACAGAGCATACTATAACAGAGAATACTAGACAGAGAGTACTATACATAGAATACTATTACTATAACAAGTATAGTATAACAAGATTTAGAGATAACATTATGTGAGATACTACTTCATGACACATTGACCATTTCGTTATGTCATGTTTTGTAACCAGGATCTCCTGGAGGGAGTGCGTGAGTTTGCGTATAGATCTATATTGGATTGACTATCCTACACCTTTGTTGTTCGCTACAGTGGGACTTGCAAGTTTACAGGTGCCAAATGTCATTTCTTCCGACGTCTTTCATCGTCGTGTTATAGTCAGATTAGTATGGTAACAGTCATATCACATTTTGCCTTAATTAAACCATTGGTTTAAGTTAGTTATTACTTCAGTGATTAATACAAATAATACTGCAGTACACATATACATTTCCCTTTATATTTAAATTGTGATCTTCTCACATAAAGGGTAATATAAAACTATATTTTGGTAATGATAGTCATATTTGGGAAAAGCACTCACTTTTACAAAGGAACAAACATACAAAATAGTTGGGTCTTGGTAGAAGACTACTTTTTATACTAGTAGAAAATATAGGATTTTCAAGGAGTTTCAAACATATACAAACATTTACATTGTTCAATTACAAACATTTCCATCAAACTTATACAATCATTGACACTAAATACTTAAAAACTCACCAGCTTTAATGTTGATCTATGCTTTCAAAATAACTTGTATTCTCAGGTCACCAGTAGATAGGTACCGATGATCAGGTTTTGAGAAGACAGAGCATCTTCAAGACTCGTCTTTTATTTTGATTATTCTTTTTGATGTCTTATTACTATTAAAGAACACACTTGTATGAAATTATACTATTAATGCAATGGATGATGTTGTTGCTTATTTACTACTTTGCATTGTTATGATACTGTACATGACGTCATCCGCCCCAGAACGTTTCTGCCGTTCTTGGTTTTGGGGTGTGACATTCATACAGGATACTTTTTTGCCGATGGTTTTGATAATTATGGAACATTACACACCTTCAAACTGAGAGTCTTTTCTTCTGTTGAGGAATTTTTCAAATTCACAGCTTTGGTACACCTAAAAACACAAATACAACAAAAAATTTTAGGGATAATGTAGAGTAAGTAAAAAAGAAATTGATTGTTGGTGTAAAGGAAGATCACCTCGAGTAAGCATGAGGCATTAGAAAGGGAAAAGTCAAAGCAAAAGGTGGAAAGGAAGAAGAAATAAATCAATTCAAAACAACAAATGATTGATTTCATTAGTATCAAGTCAAATCCAAATTAACCAAAAGAGTAAGAAAACCCACACCTTCATAAAAGAAATTGGGGCAGAAATTGATCATGGGAATTGTTCAACAAAAGTTTCTTGCAGATAGATGATTTGATTGATTAATTCAACTTGTCCAAACATGGAGGCGAATAATTTAACCACTACTAGAAAAACAGCCTTTTACGACGCGCAATACGTGTCATAAAACGCTCAGACAACGTCTAAATGTGTGTCAAGGAAGGCCCAGTCATAACGAGAGACGACACACTTTTGAGCGTCGTCTATTTACGACGCGCATTTACGACGCTCATTTACGACACACAATGGGTATCAAGGAAGGCCCCGTCATAAAGGAAGACAACACACATTTGAGTGTCATAACCTTACGACGTGCCTTTAGGACACGCATTGCTTATCATTAAAGTCGCTGTCATAAATGAAGATGACACGCATTTGCGTGTCATAAACTTCAACAACCATTTACGATATGCATATACGACGTGCGTTTATGATACTCTTTTACGCATAATACAAAAATATAGAAACACATATATATACCAAAACAATCAATTTCATCCAATAACATCATGTCAAAAAAATTGTAATACTGATATTAAAGGTATCTGATTTTACATTGTTATTAAGAGGTTTTCCCTAACTATATAACCTAATACTACAATGCTATAAAGGGGCACCTTCTTGTTTCAGTAATCGTCATTAAGTTGTATGAAGAAGCTCTAAAACCATTCATGTATCCAACCAATCATCATGTCTCTTGCCTCTTGTTCACCAATGCAAAGGTCAAAAAACTCCAAATCAGCAATAGGGACATTAAAATTTGAAATTGTAGCTATTGATTGAGAAGCTATAACTATGTTATAGCTATGTTTTTATCAATTCCAACACCCGCTTTTTCTCATCCCTATTTGTATGTCTTTCAAGTTTAATAGTTCACCTAGGCCTTTTGACTTTGCAATTTCCATTTGTTCTAAACAAAAAAATAATAAATAATAAAAAACAATAGGAATAAAAAACTTATCAGAATTGCAACTTCCATTTGTTTACATTTTAATAGATTTTATATCCATCATAAAATAACGTTTTTGAAGATTAAAATATTTAAAAGGGTTTTGGCAAATATTTACCTTTGTAAACTCCTTCATAAATATGGGGAAGCTCAGCAAGATATCTAACAATGGAGGTGCATGTATCTAGCAATAGTATCGTGTCCACCTTGCAACAAGTTATCAACTTATTAAACGAGGGTTGTTAAATGTTAAAAATTGTAAGAAAATGGTAATTGTTGGAATTTTATACATAAGACGGCTTATGCTCAATATAGAGATGAGTGGAGAAGAGAGTACCTCCCAATAGAGTTGATTGCAGAGTATGCACGACCATAACTGGATGTTCCTTTCAAACAAGCAGTTGGGGTTGACTTGAAATCACACTCTTTTTTTCCTACTTTATCATCAAAACAACTCGTTATATACCTGCTTTCTGGCTTTTTAGAATGGGGAACAACATCATCAATCCCAACACACCTTAAATGTTTCGCCAACCCTCCAACTGAATGCAACCAATAAAATATGTAAATAATATAATAAGAATTATAAAAAAAAACTATGTTATTTCCTATTGCTGACTACCATGACATCACAAAAATCTTGTACTCAATATTATTGTGGAATTTGTAGGTTCCCTTAATATCTTCACTCAGATTTCCCAAGGCCCCTACAGTGAACACAACTTATAGCCAAAGGTGAATTAAAATATTGTCAACTATAAAAGCCAAAGGTGAATTATAGATAGAAGATACTGACCTGGAAGGTACATTGATATCTGGTGCAAAAAAGCTAACATCATGCTTGGATGAAAAGGTCACAGTTGTTAATCCAAGTACCTGTATGTTACGGTTTCAAGTTAGGCAAAATTTCATCGACGTCCTTACAAATTTTAAATATTACTTATATATCCTTACAATTTTCAAAACTAAATATATATCCTTTTAAAACTATAAAATTCATATATATATCCAAACTCATATTTTAATTAAGATTAAACAAATTTAATGTTACAAAAACTTATATAATTCAATTTACCTTATGATATTACCAAATTACCCTAATAAAGTTAAATATAAGCAGTTTAATTAATTAGAATTAATCCAATTAAATATGGAAAAGCTTCATTTGAGCAACGTTCTTCTCCTCATCTTTCTGGTAGGTGTTTTTTCTTCACATCGACAAGTTAAATTATCTAAACTCTAAAGCTCTACAATAAACTAAATCAAGAATAAAAACATAGATGCACAACAAAGAGAAACACTGACGTGAAATATTGACTCATTATCCTTGTTTTTTGATTTTTTGGAGGGCACCTAACAACCCACGTTCATCTCTTTTAACTAGACCTGCAACTTCTTAAAGGAAAAGGACTTCATAAAGGAAAGGGGTAGTAGCCAAAGTTGTTTTTTGTTTGGTCGTCAGGGTATATTGGGCTATCTAGCCATGGTATAGGTGATTGAAGCCCAACATAAGTGTACCTTGGATCTTGATAGCCAGTTTGTGCACCTCTTCTATAGGTTCCATTTGGATTGAAAGATAAATTCTGATATGAAGTTGGCCTCACAGGGGTAGAAGTAGTGCTCCCCTTCACACCATTTGGGTTTCCTTTAGTTGTGTTCAAGAGCAAGAGAGTTAGGGGTTGTAGGGGTCATAGGTGGGAAGTAAGAAGTAGGGTACTGGTAATGTTGGGCCCCATAGAGTTGACCATCTTAACCTACTATTGGCATAGGTGAGCCAGCAGGAGAATAAGGTCCATTTGGTGCATAACCATAACCATAAACACCCTATAATGAAACCAAAAACAATATACAATGATAAACATGTTTTGAAGTCAAAATATAGACAAAACTCACTGAAGGAAATAGGTTCTTACATGAGATAAATCAACTCCATCATGATTCACATATCTTGAGTAGTCATCCCAATCATTGGTACTTCCATCGTAGCCTATACAACAGAAAAGGGAGATTGAGCAATTGCAGATGTTGAACATGCCCATGACACTGTCGAATTAAATAAGTTTCTTCATGGTTAAATTGAACTAGAAACATATACTATTGCAGCCAATTTACTTCCATAGTAGTAAGAGGAAGCATAACCATTTGGATAATAAGCCATTGTTGGATCCATGAAATCCGGGATCAAAGGGGTTACAGATCTATTAGTAGGTTGAACCAGACCATTCCCAGCATCTACAGAAGACTACAAAGATAATCATAAACCAAAAAACACATAACTAAGCTTCTGAAATCTAGATTAATGTCAACAATAGAGTTATACCAAGAAATCTTCAGATATTACCATATGACAAAAATATCTCACCTTCTTACTGGGCTCAGGAATTTATGTAGTCTTAGCTTGCGAATCAAGTGATAGATTTTAAATACAATGTTGCTACTAATCCCATTTCTAGACTCTAAAGGAAATAATATTCCAGTAAGATCAAAGGAGAATACATACTCAACTTTTGATATTAGACGTGTAACACTTAAAAAATGCATCTACTTTGAGACATGTAACACTTAAAAAATCGTGCAAGTACTTCAAAACCAGAAAACTGGATACAATCATCTGTACCTCCAGCCCCCAACAGACCACGGGAAAGTCACTTCAACCATCCTTGTATGAAGGTATTGGTGATACTGGAAAATGCTTGTATTATTATTGATCTTTACAGTGGCTTTTATAGCCAATAATACATACATGGAAAGGAGCTAATTGAGGAGTTATTACAGGAAAGCATTAATACTAATATGACAGCCTATGTACAGTTAGATAACAGCTAAGACTATACATGTATAAGCTTTATTTTGTGGTCTTCGTAATACGCCCCCGCAAGATGGAGGATCCATCGGAGACTCCAATCTTGGAACGAATAGATAGAAAGACTGTGAGAGCATGAGCAAGCTGATCGGAGGAGTTGATATGTAGAACACGTAACGATCCATCTTGTACCCGTTTACACACAAAATGGTAGTCTAAGGCAACATGCTACTTTCGGGAGTGATATATTGGATTGGCGCATACATACGTGGCACCGGTGTTGTCACAAAGCAAGGTAGGTGGTGCAGTGGATTTTAGACCAAGATCATGTAACAGATGTTGAAACCATGTGACTTCAGCAGCAGCATTAGCTAATGCCTTGTACTCATCCTCGGTTGACGAACGGGAGACTGATTTTTGACGTGCTGAACACCAAGAGATGATGTTGGATCCAAGATATATAATATATGTTGTCGTAGATCGACCACCATTAGTTACACCGCCCCAATCAGAATCTGAGAAGGCTTTAAGATTGAGATTAGATCCTTTGTTTAGAAATAGACCATGATGAATGGTACCATTAAGGTAGCGAAGGACTCTTTTTAACACTTGCCAATGGGTCTGTGCGGGTGAATGCATAAATTGAGAGAGACGATTGACCGCAAAGGATATTTCAGGTCTAGTAAACGCAAGGTATTGTAGGGAGCCCACAAGTTTCCAGTAAGGTGTTGGGTCAACGGTTGGGGAGCCATCGACGGGTGAGCGAACAATTGATGAGTTTAAGGGAGTGGCGACATCTTTTGCACCATCCATGCGAAATTGAGTTAGGAGGTCTTGGATATGCCGATGTTGAGAGAGGAAGAGGCCATTTGGAGTTGAAATGACTTCAATTGTAAGAAGTGGTGAAGAGGTCCAAGGTCTTTGATGGAGAATTGAGTGGCAAGAGTTTTAGTGAAGTGATTGAGAAAGGAGGGATTGTTTCCGGTTAGGACAATGTCGTCCACATAGACCATGAAATAACATGTTATTCCATTGTGATTGTAGATGAAAAGGGAAGCATCGGCCATTGATTTGCGAAAACCAGAATTAAGCAGAAATTGGGTAAGTTCCATGTACCATGCTCGTGGGGCTTGTTTAAGCCCATAGAGAGATTTCTGTAGCTTGCAGATATGATTTGAAAATTGAGGGTACACAAATCCAGGTGGTTGAGTCATGAAGACTTGTTCATGGAGAGTGCCATGTAGGAAGGCATTATTGACATCCAGCTGTCGTAGTTGCCAGTTCTGGGAGAGAGCAATGGAGAGGATGCTACGAATGGTGACAGGTTTAGTAACAGGACTGAAGGTTTCAAAGTAGTCTTTTCCAAATTGTTGGAGAAATCCCTTTGCAACAAGCCGGGCTTTGTATTTTTGAATGGAACCATCTGGGTTTTTTTTGACACGGAAGACCCATTTACAACCGATTGGCTGTTGGCTGCACGCCACCTAGGGTCTTTCATGGCTTGTTTGAGAGTGGTGGGTTCAATAGTTGGAGGAAGAGGGTGAAGAGTGGTAGTGTTGATAAAGTTAGAGTTGAAGTATTTTGTGTTGGGTTTGTGGCTTCTTTTTGTAGGTGGTGGTGAAGGTGGGGACACTGGGGATATGTTTGGTGTGAGTGGAGGCGATTCAGATGTTGTTGTAGGAGAGGGAGTGGATGGGGAAGGAGCAGATGGGTGGCGTGGCCGGCGAGAGTAGGTAAGTATAGGTGAAGGTGAATTAGGGAAGGGAGAATTAGGTGAGACGTGATTTGGGGAGGGGGTAGAGTGTTGGTCAGTAGGAGGTGTGGTGGTGATAGGTGGTGATTGAGGGTGATTTGTAGGAGAGAGTGATGGATGTGGGATGGAGGATGTTTGTGGTTGAGGTAGGATAGGGAGAGTCGTTGGGGTAGAGGATGAGGTGGTTGAGACTGGAGAGGGAATTGTTGAACCTGGATGGAATTCGTGAGCTGTGGGCAAGGTGTAGGAGTGTGAATGCTCATGAAATGGGAAGCTATCTTCGATGAATTGCACATGACGAGAGTGATAAAGGCGGTTGGTGGTAAGGTCGCGACATTTGTATGCAGATTTAGAAGTGGAATAGCCAATAAATAGACAAGGTGAGGAGCGAGGTTGAAGTTTGGAGGTGGTATATGGTTTGAGCCATGGGTAACAGAGGCAGCCAAATGGTTTTAGTTTGGAGTAGGATGGAGTTTGATTGAAGAGAAGCTGATAGGGACTTTTTTTTTGCAAAGGTAGGTGTAGGTAGACGATTTATGAGGTAGACTGCGGTTTGAAAAGCATGGGACCAGTATTCCAGTGGAAGTTTAGCATAGTGGAGCAGGGACAAACCCGTTTCCACTACGTATCGATGACGCCTTTCGGCTATCCCGTTCTATTCAGGCGTATGTGGCGGGGTTGTGTAATGGGATATTCCATGAGATTGTAAGAAAGGGAGTAAGCCAATGTACTCTCCTCCATTGTCTGTGAAAAGGGATACAATCTGTTAATTGAAGAATTTTTCAACTAAGATTTTAAATTGATGGAATAATTTAGCAACATCAGACTTGTGTTACATTGAGTAAAGCCAGACATATTTGGAATAGAAGTCAACAAATATGACATAATAAGTGAAGTGATCAATGGATTGTTTAACTGGACCCCATACATCTGAGTAAATTAGTTGTAAAGGTTTGGTGGCAACAAAAGAATTTGGCCCAAAGGGAAATTTATGACTTTTATTAACCACGCAGGAAGAACAATGAACATTAGAGTTCAACGTTATTTTAGAATTAAGACCTAGGATGGCAGCAATGGTTTTGAAGACTTTGATGGATGGATGTCAATCAAGCGACTTTTTGGTAGTGATGAAGTTTAGTTGATGTAAAGATGAGATGGTGGTGTGATAAACATCATCAATGTTCTCCCCCCCCCCCCCCCCCCCCCCCCGTAGTAGACACGCCCCCGTGCGAAGATCCTTCACAATAAAATGAGAGGAGAAAAATTCAACAGAAACCATGTTAGTTTTACATAGTTTAGCAATAGAAATAAGGTTTCTTTTTAAGTTTGGAACACACAAAATATCAGGTAAAGAAAGAGGTGTAAATGATGTTTTTATGTGTGTTGAGCCAATGTGTGAAATTGGTAGTGATGTACCGTTTCCTAGTTGAATTTCATCAGGTTCCCCTTATTCAGAGACAGTGTGAAGATTTGAGGGGTCAAAAGTGACATGGTTGGAGGCTCCTGTGTCAAACAACCGGGTAGGTTGCGATGTTGTAGGGCCTGCGGTGGTCACGTTTGCAACAGGGAGTGGTGTTGGGTTGGCAGTGATTGAGATGTTGTTTTCACGAAGGAACCTAGATAGCTTGCGGCATTCTTTTGTTGGATGACCTGGGATATTGCAATAGTGGCAGTACGTGGAGCTGTGGTTTGGGTTTTGGTGATTGTTGTTGGATTGAGAGTTAGCCCATGGAGGACGATTTGGGCCTCGTTGCTGGGTATTGAGATTAGGTTTTTGGGTACGTTGAGGTGGGCCCTGTGTATATTGGCGAAGTGGTTGTCAATAAGTGTAGTTGGCGGTGATCAGGAAGGATGTCGGACTGTGTGAAGTTTCGCTGAGTCCTCTTTCAAAATCGATTAGCTTCTCAAACAATTCAGAGTAGGAGAGGGCGGTTTCTCTTACTTTGATGGTTGCGACAATATTGGCATATTCATCGCCTAATTGGGACAAGATATGCACCATGAGATCTTCTTCAGAAATTGGGTTTTGGGCTAGGGCTAGGTCATCAGCAATAGACCGCATATCTTGAAGAAAATCAGTGATTGATCGATTTCCTTTTGGGTTCTTCACTAATTTAGATTTTAAGGAAATAATTTGTGACCTTGAGGTGCTAGCATAGCTTGAATTTAGTCTTACCCAGGCTTCTCTAGCAGTGCTGGCAGAAGAGATGAGTGGTTGAATTGATTCAGAGCAACTTCCAAGGAGTGCACTGATGAGGATTTGGTAGGCTCTGATACCATATGAAGGTATTGGTGATACCGGAAATGCTTGTATTATTATTGATCTTTACAGTGGCTTTTATAGCCAATAATACATACATGGAAAGGAGCTAATTGAGGAGCTATTACAGGAAAGCATTAATACTAATATGACAGCCTATGTACAGTTAGATGACAGCTAAGACTATACATGTATAAGCTTTATTTTGTGATCTTCGTAATACCTTGTGGTTTGCCAGATGTTTGGTCATCATCCGTTAACTTGCCATTGGTAGTATATGCTTCACTATTTCCAAAACCAGAAGCCGAATCCACCAACAACTCCTACATGTTCATAGTCTTTAATTTAATGTATAAGTAAAAAGCACATGTAATAGATATTAACAACGACGATCATAATCATACCTGAAGCTCATGTTCTGCAACAGACCTATAACTCAAGATATCTTCTATATCAGATACTTTCTCCATTTGGTCTAACTCCAAAACATTTTCATCATCCAGAGGCTGATCATCCACTTTTCTAATTTACCCTTCCACTAACAAAAATATTGATTTTCCCATTATACCCTTTTGTTCATTAAAAAAATTTATGAAGAAGCAATCCTAAATCAAAAAAGAATGTACATCCACTTTTCTGATTTATCCTTCCACTTACAAACTCTGGCCGCCACTCGCCAGCCTCCGACAACTGCTTTAGTTATTGCTGAGTTCATCTATTAGAAAACAAGAAATCCCAAATAAAAAATGATCAAGAAACAAAAATCTCATAAACACCCACTTCAAAAATCTGAAATCAAAGATCGAACAAAGGAGCAGGTCGGCGATTCGCATCCTTGCAACATTAACATTTCTTTTATTTCTTTTTCCTATGTATAAAATTCAATTGTCTGTATATAGAGTTCTCGATTCCAATATGATAAATCCATTATGATCTGTTTAATCGATTTTAACATTCAGTTTTATCCATTTTTATCAAATGACAAATGGAATCAGCAATCACTTTTAACAGTTCATTAATTCCAATCTGACTAGTTTGATTCAAAACTTAAAACACTTATTGATTAATCAAATGAACCAACTTAAAAAACTTATTCAGTAATCAAATGAAATCAACAACTTATAAAAAGATTGAAAAACATGTAATCGGCTAATTATCACATTATGAACCAGATGAATCTGAATACTTATTAATCAGATGAATCAGAAAACTTATTTATCAGATGAATTAGCAATATTACCAATATGTCCTTAAAAAAGATGAATAAAAAACTTATTAATCAGATGAAAAAATGTAATCAACAATATAATCAAACATTTAAGATGCTTTGTTCTTGACCCCTAATGACAAATCAGACAAAATCAACAATAACTAAAGTAGTGCCCACCGGAAAAGTAGCGCCGAACGGTGACTTGCAATGAAGGAGAAGTGACCAGAGATGGAAGAGCGGATTCTTGGTAGCCGATTAGGAAGGAGGTCGTTTCATCATATATAACTTTTTTAATTAACAAAAGGGTATAATTAGAAAATCAAAACTTGAATTCTTTTGGGGTTAAAATTTTTACTAGACATGTGAAGTAGAAAAGAACGGAAGATGAAGTTTTACCTTCTCAGGTGCTATTTCTTTATTTGATTCTTTTGGGGTGTAGAAAGAACTTGACCCAACATCTAAATACCTTTCTCTTTGATAATTTCTTTGAAGATGACTATTGTTTAGGGCTATCAGCAGCACCATCATCCCTACTACCACTTTGTAATAAACAAAGCGCCTTTGAAAGCCCTTCATCATCTAGCACTGCCCATACTTCCTCCAGTGACAATTTCTAACTCAACGGGGAGAGGAAATGAGTCGCCAAAGAGAAACCCTAAATTACATATCTTTATAGTTGTACGCGAGTGATGGGTCTATGTACACGTGAAGGCACTGGTGAGGGATGGAGGAGGTGGCAGGTTAGAAATTAGGGCTTCTTGGAGACACGTTTTTAATCACATCCTAGAATTTGTCTACATATTCAGAATTATGTGTCACCCGATTAAGTCGTCATATTCTTCTTTGATCACGAAAGCAAGAGCAATTATGCTATGAAGACGAAGGCCGTAGGGCTTTTTCTTGCTAATTGGAAAAGGCGGGGGTTTAATTTTTGGGATCCGATAGGCGGGTGAAATCCCGCCTTAAAAACGCGTGTTTCATTAAAAATTATAAAGCGACACACTTAGATGACACACATTTTATGAAAGACGCCCTCCGCATTTCGTTTTTTTTTCTTTTCTGACACTAATTTTAGGGCATGCACACATGCGTGTCCTTTATCCTTCAAATTTTTCAAAACTGACATTAGTTTTTAGGGCACGCACAAATACGCGTCCTCTATCAACGCATGTCATTGTTTGCGCATCATTAAAGGGCTATTTTCTAGTAGTGAACTGGAGTAAACATAAAGCAAAAGATAAGAAACGAAGGCATTGATAAAATAAGATAAGCAAAAGAAAAGAAACTTACCAATGATTTTTCAAAGAGATCCAAAATATACAAGACGCATCTAATTTTCTTACTTACGTGAAGCCATCAAAGGAAGAAAATGGTCGGTCGAAGAGAAAACGATGAACAGCAGAACATGATGAAATTGGAAGCAAATTAAGTTAAGAAGAAAGATGGGAAGTGAAAGGCGATGGAGTGAAAGGCGGTGGAGAGGAAATAATATTGAGTAAAAATAATGGAGTTGGTGTAATGTATTTGGTGGAGGATTTAAGGGGTTAAATTTAAAATTTAAAAAGCGTTGTGGCAAATGTTTAAAACCTAGAAAAATTTGTGGCAAAAATTTAAATCCTAAAAGATTCCTATTCACCAACTTTTTAACAATTAATAGTATATACAATATGCAACTTCATCAACAATTGGCTCGAAAAATTATTAGAACAATCAAATAAATATGAATTACACTTAATTTATAATGTTAAGTTGTGAAATTTCAAAATTTTCAAAATCATGATTGTCCATAAAAAATCTAAATTAATCTAAAATGTTTAAGCACTGTTTGTCAATCGGGCATCGTTCTTACCCATTTCGTTGAGTAGAAGAATGTCAAACGTCATTTTTGAACGTGTCGTAATCACATGTGACACACGTCCGTATGATGTAACGGATTTGAGGATATAATCGTGTGCAACAAACGTCCATGAAACTTTCATTGAGGTGAGTTTTTCTTTCTTTTCGTATTTTTGTGTTGTTTCTTATTATTTTACTATTTTATTATTTTTTTTGTAATTTTTTGATTTTTTTTTAATTTTTTAAATATATATTTAAAGTTTTTTTGTTTTTATTTTTACTTTTTTTACTCTTTTGAATTTAAGATATGTTTGAGTTTTGAAGTTGAACAATTATAAAATTTTTGAATCTTAAGAGATTAAACATCATAATATTTTTGGATCATAATATATATCAAATATTATCTATAACAATAATGTACGATTCTCATTATTCCCTCTAGCATATGTAATTTCATGGACAATCATGTATAATTTTATTGTGCACTATTTTAATATAATTCGTTAATAAAATAATTTAAGGCTTACGAGTGTGGTTCTATAGTTCTATGAGTCTAAGTTACTTTTATATCGATCATACTCTCTCATATATATATATATATATATATATATATATATATATATATATATATATATATATATATATGTGTGTGTGTGTGTGTGTGTGTGTTAAGAATATGTTATCTTTCCATGAGAAAAAGCTCGATATTAAGTCAAAGTAATAACTATAAACATTTTTTTTAATGTCTTTCACTTATGAAGAAGTATCATAGTCTATTTCTTTCTTATAAATCTTTTTTAAAGCTTTTGAGTATGGACAATGATATAATATCATTTTGATGTTATCTCATATGTCACATCAACAATGGTGTAATAATATCAATATAGGAAATAATCATCATGTTATAACAACTACATTTAAAAAAAAGTTCAAGTTTTTTTTTTTTAAATTCAAGTTTCTTTTTTTAATTATAAAAACAAATATATTTTTATAAAACATAATATTTTCATAAACATAAAATTAAAAAAAAAAAAAAAAAAAAAAAAAAAAAAAAACCTTAGCATTCAAACTAAAAAAACAAAAAAAAAACATAACATTTAAAATTTTAAAAAATATAACATTTAAATTAAACCTAACATAACCATAGTCCTAATTGCCCAAATAAGTGGCTCTATTCTTCTCATTCATCGCTTGTAGCACGTCAAGATCTCGGAGCTCCAAACCCTCCTCGCTAGCTCGAAGAATTGGTAACTGGTTCGTCATTTGTTCTCATTTGTGTTGCTCCTTCTCTTCTCGTGCTTGCCGTTCAAGGAACTCCAAGTGTCGACATTTCAACCCGTTTTTTTTTCATTTTGTATTAAGCTGTTCTTGTCGGACTTCGCTTTCATTTCCACCATGTCTCTTGCTTTCGTTTCAAGTTCTTTTGCATGTTTTACAGCGCGTCTCACTTTATCATGTCCTGTCGGTCGTCGTGGCGGGGAGATCTCATTGATGTCATTTGGAATCTCATCGGTGTCGTTGTTGAGGTCGATATGAGTCAGTGCGTCCAAAACATCAAATGAACTCGAATTTTGAGACCTCTTCGATTGAACATCCGACGATGTAGGAGTTTTAAGCCATTTTAGATCTACTCTCACCAACTCCCATGCTTTTCAAACTTGAACACATGTCCCATCTCGACCCAATATTGTTCTTTTGTGGATTTGAACAAATCAAAGTCGTTGGTTCCGCTCTGCTGTTGTGACTGCGACTGAAGACTGTTAAATACCATTGAATTTTGTGCACCGCTTACTTATTTGACTCCATTTGCTACTAAGCATGTTGGTATTGCAATACAGTTTTTTCTTTAAGATATTGTGGAATTTGTTAAGCACCGCCTCCCAATAAGCACCTTTTTCATACCATTTACGCGATTTTCTTTTTGCGAAGTACCACACCACGCAGCCACCAAAACGTATTCCTCCTCCGGTGTCCACGATTGTGGAGGCTCCTCACTTTTCGTAGCAATCCCTTTCCCTTTCATTCTCCTTCTCCTACTACCCCCATTGGCGTTTCGGCCTCGATTTCGACTGATGGTTGTGTTGGTGGTGGTTGTGTGGTTGTCGCATTGAAGAGAAAGTTTGGAAAAGGTTTTGTTGTAAATTTGGGTTTTGCCCAAAAAGGTTTTGTTAGATGTATGGTGAGGTAAGAAATTGGATTGGAGGGGACGTGAGATTGAAATAAGCTCATTGGTATGATGAGATTTGTGGTGAGCTTCATAAAGATTAAAATAACGGCAGTTCAAGCCATGACATATAGTTGTTAGCTGGTAGTGGGTAGCTGGTAGCGTGTAGCTGGTAGCTGCTAGCGGGAAGTTTGTAGCTTTTATTTGTTATATGAATGTTTGGCAAAAGTAGCTGGAAGCTTTTGAAATATATAAAATTACATAAAAGGACAATTGATTAAAAATAATATATATATATATATATATATATATATATATATATATATATATATATATATATATATATATATATATATATATATATAATATATTTTTAAGGGTAATTATGAAAATTGATTTCAAAAGCTCCGGAGCGTTTTGTTAAAAGCTACATGAAGTAGCTTTTAGAATCGGAGCGTTTTGTTAAAACTAAAAACTAAACGCTCGTACTGTCAAACGAAACTTTTTGTTTAAACTAGAGCGTTTTGTCAAAAGCTAAAAGCTAGAAGCTCCCAAACGCTTTCAAAAGCTCCGTGCCAAACACGCCCATAGGCAATAACGCTCTTTTGTTAACCCACACAACGTATACTTTTAAAGATATAAATAGAAACTAAACTATTAAAATTTTGGCCAGTAGTGATTTTTTTTATTTAAAATTTTTTTTATTTGTTATTTAAATAAGGGGCGATGGATTCAGACAATCACACCTACCCGACCAACTTGGCTTATTTTATAGTTATTAAATTTTAATAAATATTATGTCTTTTCTCTCATTTACATTTTTATTTTCTTAATTATTAAATTTTAATATTTTTAATTACTAGTGATGTATGATTATCTTTTTCTGAATTACCTCCAAAGGTCTTGTTCGTCTGCACAGGCTCTGCTTGTCTTTTAAATTATATTGGGTATTGCTTTCAGATAACACATTTGTTTCAAGGCAACTTAAACCTTGAGTCTGCTCCAAATATTATTGATGAACATAAGGATGCATACAGATAAAATGCCTTTAGTATTGTCCCTCACTCAACATGTTTGAGAAGTTTCGGTAGTAATAGTACTTGTTTCAGGAATTAAGTTTATAAATAATAAACAGGCATTTGTTGTAATAAAATGATATCAAACTAAAGAATACAACTGAGATTTTATCATTGAAAGAAAACTGTAATTTACAAAGAAAATGAAAAGACAATTATAAGCTATCTAGGGTTAACCTTGCTAAAGAGGGCTAAGAAGTCCAATAAAAAAAATAAGCTTAACTTTATTATTATTATGCTAATATTCGACCTCAAACTCACAATTCAATAACAATAAGTATTTTGACAGTTTGTCGGTTAATGAGTGAAAACGAGGAGGCGGCTGAGCCTTAATGAAAATATCAACAATCTTGGGTCTTAGGCCCTATTTAAAGGCTCCTATCCTTAGGGATTGCCTCATTTATTAGCCTCCACCTCCAGAAACACTCCCTTACCCCAAACCCTAGCCTCCATAGATAGTTTTGAGCCTTGTTCTTGTCCTTATGAAGATTGGAATAATAAAGAGGTCATCTTGGTGCAAGGAAGCTTAGCAACAACCTAGTTCCACTATTCTCATCTCTTTTCTAGACCATTGTAAGTTTAAAGTTCCAAACTTGATACTTTATCTTCTAGATCTAGATTTGTAAGACTTTTGGTGTATTTTGGTCCCTTTTTGGTGTTCTTGGAGCTTGGAGAAACTCGAGAACCTTATAGATGTCCTAGTTTGCTTCTGGACTTGTAAGGAGATAGAAAAATGGGTTTGCATGAACTTCTCTTTGTCCCATGCATGAGTTTTTGGCTCTTATAGAGTTAGGTTTAGAGTTTTGAAGAGATTAAGCCTTGGAAAAGGATAAAGTTGGAAACTTTATGCATGTAGATACTTAGAAGAATCAGATCTGAATGTTGGAACTTCTGTTGGAAAGGATTAAGCACTTAATGGAGCAAGTACATCAGACTGAAAATTATGATGCGACTAAGAGAGGCTCGCGCCATGAATATGGGTCGATGTCACAACTATTTGTCACCTAGTGGTAGCGACACGACAATAAGCTAAGCTGTGATACGCTTGTTCTGTTGACCGTTGACCATTCACTTTTACCAAGCTGGTCATTGACTTTTGACCGGTTAGACTTTTGGTTAAACTTTGAGGGCTAGACCCAGGCCCAGCCCTAACATTTTCGAGGCCTTGTGTGAAAATCAAAGTGAGGCCCTATAAAGAAATTCTAATAAGATATTATGAAGTAAATTTACTACCATGAAATTCAAAACTTAAAGTTGGTAACAAACATATCGTAATTTCACTACCACAACATCATATATTCACTCATTAGTAACAAACTGAACTGTTACAAGTAGTTTCTCAAAAAAAATATCAAAAAGTAAGTGCATTACTAATTTCTAAACATCGACCGTATATCATTTTTAGAAACAAATTCATATATTACACTTTTGATAATCAATATTCTCAACAAACTCGTTCTTAATCGAACTCAAAGTCAAAGCGCATATGTAACATCCTAATTTCTCAAAGGCAAATTTTTCATCTCTATTTATTCAATATTCAATTACATCATAGTATAATGCGGAAACATGACTATGAATGCGCGTGAGTACAGTCGAACCTTGCCCTTCTCACAAACCAATGAAGTGTCTGAAAACGTATATAAAAATTCGTAAACATTAGGTTGAGTGAGTTCCCCAAATTACCATATACCAGATTATATATACATGCATACAGATAATTCTCACAATCTGCCAATAATATGGGTACTACTCATCTACGTGTCATTTCGTTAACACGAGTCTATGTGTACTTACGACATATACATCATTTCTTTAACACGGGTTAATGTGTACTTACGTTCTACATGACATTTTGTGAACACAGTTCTATGTGTACTTACGGACTACGTGCCATTTCATTAACACAGGTCCATGTGTACTTACGACATACATGTCATTTCGTTAACACAGTTCTATGTGTACTTACGATCTACATGCCATTTCGTTAACACACAGGCCTATAGGATCCCAACCTCTTTAACCGTTCCACCATCATCCCTTAACTAAGTCTAATATCACAATATTTACGCACATAGAGACTGAACTTTAGATTCTACTAATACATACACATTTATACTTTCTACTTTACCAATTCACACTTAAGCATATATAGATTAGATTACCGACTCTACTCTACTAGTTCTTTATCATAAGATACATGTAGATGTAATGTAATACATAGTATAGTGAGATAACTCACCTGGACAATTACTCTGACGATTGACAACCATCTGGGTGATCCTACTGACGATCCAACAGACGGGTAACGCTCCTAACAAGTATTAACCTATAATACTATAACTTATTAATCTCTATGAGGATCTGGTAATGAAAGCTAGATCTTTCATTAATCCCAATGAACGCTGAGATTTCTATCAAATAAGGATCAGCCAGGCCGGACAATTGGGAGGCATGACCATTTCGACATATAGCCTTTCTGAAATCCAACAACCAAGCCAGCGTGACCATTCTCTAGACACCTCTCTTGTAAGTAGATAAATCAACATTATAACTGCAATTACTGATAAAGATTATTTATATATCCATAATGACAAATATGAATATAAATATAAGTTCCACTAAAACTGTAGCTTAAATTATAGGGAAGCTGGCTGTTGAGTATTAAGTGTTGTGTCATTGGGCCTGTTTAATTAGTCTGTTTGTATAAACGAGTTGCGCCTATCCACTCGTATTTAATTCTAGGGTTAGGGTATATAAGGTGCATGCATGCATCATATTTGAGAGAAATCTGATAATATTTTGTAACCCTATTTACGCCTCTACATAAGTAATTCTTCATTGAGTTCTTCTGAGGCGTGACTATTAATCATTCAGCACTTGTTTGATCAATATCATGTTCTTATTACTTATCTGTTTGAATCTTTTCGATCATTAAGGTTTTATTTCCAACAATTGGTATCAGAGCAGGAGACTGTGTAATCTATACGCATCTCTTTTGTTTATAGAGTTTTAGGGTTTCCGTTAAATATAGGATCTAACTCAATTGTCTTCTTTTTCATTCTGACAGCTCAAAGAGATCTTAATATTACCCTATAAACAATCTTTGTTTACACGTCTAATTCATTACAGATATAAAAAGGTTATTCACCATGCAGAACGACGATTCCAACATCAACTCCTTGAATATCTCAAGCAGCATTGGATCAACAACCAGGATCCCGATTCTTTTTCCTCGCAAGTATGAAGTATGGGCGATGCACTTGGAAGATTATGTTCTAGGGTCGGAAGATAATGGTTATCTGATTTGGGAGGCAATCACTCTTGGTCCGTTTGTTCACACAGAAACCAAGAGAAATATCAAAACCTAGAAAGATCTCAACCAACTGCTCCTTGATGTGAAGGACGTGCCTCAAAACGAAAAAGACAAACTCACAAGCAATATTAAAGCAATGAGAATCATCAGACTCCCTTTGCAACCAGATATTTTCCGTCTCATGAGCTCTGGTGACACAGCGAAAGCTATTTGGGATAGGTTGAGAGAGCTATACTCCACAGACGCAGATCTAGAGCATTCAACTCAAACACTCTTGCTATCCGAGTTTGGCGAATTCATTGAAAAGCCTGAAGAAACATTGATTGCCACGTTCAATCGATATAATCATCTTCTAAGCAAAATGACGAAGCATGGAATAGGACGTGAACTAATTGAGTAAAAGGTCACGTTCATGAACGGACTGCGATCAGAGTGGAAAGCAGTAGTATCAACAGTGAAAGCGCACGAACAGTTCAAGAACTATACTCTTGCGAAGCTTGTGGGTATTCTGAAGGCACGAGAGAGTGAAGTGACGAAAGAAGCAAATGTGGTTTCTGGAATGGGGTCTTTAGCCTTGGTTGCAAAGGGCAAGACAAATGACTGATGATGGATTTGGATAAGATCACTCTGAGCATGAGCTCTCAATTGAAGATTTCGCTATAATGGGTTCAAACCCTAAGCGCTTTGCTAGAAAGAAGTTCCCCTCAAGTAAGAACAGAAACTGGCAAGGAAGCTATAACTTGGAGAAAGTGAAAGAGGAGAATAGGAGTGGTTCTCAGAAATATGAAGAAAAGAAGGAGAAAAAGGTAGTTGGTGACTCCGGATATGACTGTAACTATTGTCATAGCAAAAACCATCTTGCCAAGGAGTGTATGATGCGAAGGCCGAATGAGAAGAATGAAGGAGAGGATGAGGAAGCTTACCATCTGAGAAAGCTAGAGGAAATCAAGAGGAAGAAAACTAATGATAAATTTATGCATGTGTCAGTTATGCAGGAAAATATGGCTGAAAGCGAGTTTGGAGGAGTGGAGGTCTGTTCGACAGACTCCAAGGATGAAGAAGGTCGCAAGCCCACACATGGAAGGGCGTTCGTAGAGAAGGAAACAAGTACATAGTTCTCAGGAAGATGTTTGGTGGTGACCGGTTGAAGTTCGCAGATGGAGGAGAAAGCTAGCGGAAGAGAGAGAAAGGATGATAGCTGCTTTACCGCACGGCCTGTTTCAAAACTAATCAATGAGCGCGGACTGCTGATCAATGAGGTAAATTCTATTCTCGAATCTCTTAATATTCCTGTATCTAGATATGAAACTTAGTTAAGCGAATTCACCTTTTCAAGTATAAGTGATAGTTTAAAGCGAACCCGGTTAACAAACTCTAACCTAACGGATCAATTGAGCAGGGCTACATCCAAGAGTGATGAAAGGCGTATGTGGATTCATAAGATCGAGTCGGATTTATCTAAGTCAAGGCATGAATCTATTTATTTGCAAAGGGATAATCTTATGCTTTTGAAATAGCGCAACATTTTTTGTTTAATTGCAAAACGGATTTACTTTGATATCACTCAATTGCACATTGATTGTGAAATTGGTAAGAAAATCCACAAGATGATTTTTCCTTTTCTCGAATAAAAGGAAGATGAAATACACGCAGACTGCTACAAATGCGAATCTATTGTTTCGTCTGAAGAAACTTATGATGCGTACACATATGGATTTGAACGAATTGAAAATTACATTAAGTCAAGGGACCACAAAATATGTTGAAACAAATTTTGGATGAGAATGATAAAAAGCATATTAAATCTGATACTATGCAGAAATTTGACTCATTGAATGCCAAGTTGAGTTCTGATATGTGCATATTTAGTTCATATTAAGTATAGATTTGTATTCATTTATTAGCTAAATTATTGCATTTTATGGATAAAAGGTACTTAAAAGTGTTTGAATTATATTTTCAGTCCAAAAATGAAGATCGGAAGCAGGAGAAGTGGTTGAGAGATCGAGAATGGAACAAAGAAGAAAAACACCAAAAATAACACCTACTCGGCGAGTAAGGTCGACTACTCGGAGAGTCCAAGCAAAGATTCGAGAAGATAAAGACTCGGGATCCCAGAGACTTATCACAATACGGGGACTGAGAGATGGACTCGACGAGTCACCACCTGACTCGACGAGTCAATTTGTATATATAAGGATAATTTCTCAGAATGATGGGAAAAAATTCTGGGATGATTTAGAAGAGTTTAGCTGCGATTAAGAAGGCAGAAAAACCCTAGAAGACGACGAGAGAAGCTAGAATTCAAACCCGAAGGAGAATTGAGGCAAAATTTCATCATCCCACTTAATCTTTTGTTTTGACATTATGGTTAAACAATTAGACTTTATTTGTTTGTTGTTATTTACTTCAATTATGAGCTAAAACCTTTAGACTTCTGTTTGGGGATACAAAGTTGATAATATGGTTTGATTGATTGGTAGGATTAATTCTAAGTTGGTGATTTTTGTTATTTTAGCTTGCTAAAGAACCTTGTGTGTGAATAATAATTAATTTTCTGTTAATAGGAAGATAATTGATTAGCATGAACATCTATTGATCATCAACCTCATATGCTATGTGATCACTTTGCCATATGTCTAGGATTAATAAACATGAAACTAGAGTTAATAAGAAAATTGAGTAAATTCATGTGCAAGATTGTGTGATGACCATCAACAAGAAGTTAATTAAAAGATTAAATTAGTTAACTATTTCAAGTCTAAATTAACCCGAATAATTAATCTAGCAAATCTAATTAAATTAGACAACTGGCCACTGTTTAAGTTAGTTTATTTGCTAAGGATTAGTGTAGTGAATGCGAATCTAATCACTTGAATCGGTAACCAACAAAAGAGTTAATCCATTGCACCATTACCTTGAAATCAACCATAGAATCAATTGAGTTGAACTAAACAGAAGTTCCCTTCCATTTATTGAATCTAGTTAGTACTTTGTTTTCTAGTTTTTAAATTAGTAATAGTTAGCAATTTCTAGTCTTGTAAAACTATAGAAAACCCCCCTACTTATTAATTAATTTAGATAGAATTAATTTTTAGTTTTAATTTGCCATTCCCTGTGTTCGATACCCTACTTATTCAACTATACCACAATTGATAGGTTCACTGCCTTTGTGTATTATTTTATAATTAAAAGTAGGTTTTTAAAACTAAGTGAGTTTGCACACACCAAGTTTATGGCACCGTTGCCGGGGAACGGTTCTAAAAATTAACATTAAATTCTAATTTAATCGATCCTTTGTGTGGGATTTATCTCACACAAAGTTATTTAAAAGGTAATTCAGTAAGTAGAATTAGTTTTAATAAAATTCCGATTTTAGAGTAACTAGAAAATCTTTTCTGTTTTTGCCTTGAACTCGCCGAGTGCACTCGTGCCGACTCGGCGAGTGCATCGTTGTTACAGCTTTAATTTTTTATTTTATTTTTGTTCTTTTTACGCGTTTTCTGTTTTATCTACAGCTGTTTCATGACCTGAGGATCTGATACACCTCTGGTCCCTCCTCTTGAAGACCCGGAATCCGCACTAAGGAGGAGCAAAGGCAAAACCGTTGGAGAATCCGCTTCTTCAAAGAACTCACCACTTAAAAACCTAAAGTCCGTTTTCAGCAAGAAGAGAAGCAGCAAATCAGGAGCATCCAGTGCATCATTGAGAATCGGCGACCCAATTTAAGAAGATATCGAGTACGAGACCGAGGAAGAAGAAGAGCCCACATACGAGCACGACTCCGAGTTGAAAGACGATTTAGCTATCACTATGGCTAATATCGATGAAGTCCCCATGGGGGAATGGAAGAAAAGGATGCGCGATGACAACGGCCCGGGAGTGCAGCCCGCAATTCCCGCGACCGCTACCTTCGAACTAAAAGGCCATATTCTCGCTCAACTCAAGGAGATTCGTTTTTATGGGAAGGATCACGAAGACGCCTACAAGTACTTGGACGAAGTGAATGATGTGGCCGACTACTTCAATGTATTGAATGTCCCCCGCAAGACCCAGCTTCTTCGCATGCTTCCAGTCACGTTCAAAGGAGCTGCAAAGGATTGGCTAAAGTCACTTCCTCCCGGATCGGTCACCACATGGGCCAAGATGAAAGAGGAGTTCATAGACCACTTTTGCCCACCCTCCAAAATAGCCAAGCTAAAGAAAGCCATTGCCAACTTCGAGCAACAACCCGAAGAATCTCTTTATGAAGCTTGGGAAAGGTACAAGAGCTTGCTTAGAAATTGCCCACACCATGACCTTAATAGCCAACAATAGGTCTCCATTTTCTATGATGGAGTCAATGTAACTACAAGGCAATTGCTCGATTCTCAAGGCCCGCTCACGAAGAAGGCACCCCCGGTAATCAAGGAGCTAATTGAAGAATTCTCTAAGCACTTTAGAGAATACCACAATCCAAGAAATGAAGTAACTCGGGGTGTAGTGAATTCGGCAAGTGATAGCATGGCGGCGGTGATAGCTAAGCTCGATAATCTAGATAAGAGGATGACAAAAATGGATCAAACAATCCATGCTATTCGGGTTGGATATGAGAATTATAGAGGGCCCCATCTCATAAAGGATTGTGATTTGGATGAGAATGGAAATAAAAAGGCTCAAGTATTCTATTCAAGTGGCGATCGATACAACGAAAATTGGCGGAAACCGAAGAAAGAATGGATCCCATACGAACAATATAAGAAGGCTAAGGAGGAGAAATACAAGCAGAAGGAGAGGGGATATTATCAAAAGGAAGAACCGGTGATGGAAAAGAAAGCCTATTTGGAAGAAATGTTCACTAGATTCATAGCCGCTTCCGAAAAGAGACACAATGATCACGATGTTGCAATACATGAGACCAGAAACATGCTAAGGAATCAGCAAGCATCCATTCTCAACATTGAGAAACAGATGGGACAGCTTGCACACCAAGTGAACGAAAGAAGGTCGGGTCAACTTCCAAGTAATACCGAAGCCAATCCAAGAATGGAGAATGTGAGTGCAGTGACTTCCAGCAATGAAGAAATTTTTACACATGCACAGAGGATCTCCAAGAGGAAGACAGAAAAGGCAGAAGAGTCGGCTCCAGCAAAACCCGACCAGACTCGCCGAGTCCCTCTAATGGACTCGACGAGTCCATGCGTAAATGACGAAACTGTCATTCCCTTGAAGCCATATAATCCCCCTCTGCCATTCCTAATCAAAGCCATGCCTGTGGAAAAAGTTGAAACCTATAGAGCCTTTATGAAGCATGTTAAAGCCCTCCAACTCAATGTGCCATTTGTAGAAACGATGCTCGCAACACCCAAGTACTTCAACTTACTGAAAGGTCTCTTTGCTGCTAGAAAAGACTTGGCTGAAGAAGCGGAAATAATATTGAGTGAGCTACCTGAAAAGAAGGGCGATCCGAGGAGTATTATAATTCCGTGCCAGTTTGGAAATGCATTTGTCACCCAAGCGTTGACTGACTCGGGTGCAAGCATCAATTTGATGCCTTTCTCTTTCTTTAAGAAGTTGAATTTACCGGAGCCAAGACCGGTAAACATGAAGATCCATTTGGCGGACAAAACGACAATTCATCCACGAGGCGTTTGTGAGGATCTTCTCATTAAAGTCGACAAGTTCATCTTTCCAGTAGACTTTGTAGTGGTTGACATGGAAGAAGACCCCAACATTCCAATCATTTTGGGGAGATCATTTTTAAACACCGCATGTGCTTTAATTGATGTATGTGATTCTACACTAACATTGAGGGTAGGTAACGAGTCCGCAATGTTTAGAGCCGTACCAGAAGCCAAGCAAGAAGAGAAAAGAAAAGAAGAAATCTCATTTATCCATTTGGATGATGAGATACTACAAAAAGAACTTGAACTTTTGCAAGAAAAAGATCCAAACAAGTTTTTGCTACCTTCTGGAGAAGATGGGGATGTTAACAAGGACCTGGAGGATATAGAAAAGCTACTGAAAGGAGCCTACTCGGAAAACACAGAGGAAAAAGTGGAATACGATCCGACTCGCCGAGTCACTCTCCTGGACTCGACGAGTCCAGTCGAAATTCCCAACAACTTGGACGACTTAGATCTGCTTGTTGCTAGTTCTATGCACATTCTGGACCTGGATATTCTTCATGATTCTATAGAAGAACAAACAGCAGAAGGAGAAATGGATACGGAAGTTCAACACGCCCATATAGCATGTCTTGATGCAATTCCGCTAGAAGATGGGGTAAGCACAGAAAAAGAGGAGAAGGCAGAGAATAGGAGAGTGGAGGCTGATCAACCATTCATTACCAAACCTAGAGCACGCACTTTCACACCATATGAAGTAATTAAGTTTGAGAAAAAAGAGGTGCAAAAGAAGGTGAAAAAGAATGGGGTGAAGAAGAAAAAGAGGAGAATGGAAGCCCAAGCAGTTGAAGGTGATGTTGTACAAAAGAAGAGAGAGGAATCAAAACGGGCTTACAAAAAGAAGATTCACGCTTACAAAACGAAGTACAAACCACAAAAGACTAGGCGTGCATTCCCGATGCAGGAAGATGACGAGACATAGACGGGAAGGAGTCCAGCTAACGACTCCTTAAAAAGAAGCGCTTGGCGGGATGCAACCCGTTGTTTAGAGTTTGCTTTCTTTTACCTTTTTAGTTTTGCTTGATTTTTTTCGTTTTTAGAATTTTCATCTTCCAAATCATCGGACATGTCTGCTTGAGAGTGCGTATGGACTAAGTGTAGGGTGGAATAAATTTTCTTTTCTAAATAAATGACAAAATTTTATAATTTTTGAATTGTTTGCAAGAGACTCGCCGAGTCTGACCATGACTCGACGAGTCCATTTAGATTTCAGAAAAAAAATAAGATCGCGACCAGACTCGCCGAGTCTGACCCTGACTCGACGAGTCGATATTATTTACAGAAAAAAAATAATAATGAAATTACTTTTACAACCAGTAACTAGGGTTTTAACCCTAATGAAATCAGTTTCTTTTTTCACAACACACTCGCCGTGCGCCTCTCTCCAACCTTTTCTCTCAAGCATTCAAGTGTTCTTCCATTATTCTTCAAGTTTTTTTCAAGTTCTATCATAAAAGGTAACTAATTTCTTCCTATTTTCTGTTAGAAGCATGATTTTAAGATGATCTAGAGTAGTAATTTCATAGAAAATCCGATTTTGAAGAATAGTGAAATTCTAGGGTTTCGATTTTTCATGAATTATGTTGTTTTGCATGACTATTCTTGCCTTAATACCTTATAGACATGCCCCTGGACAAAACCCTTGAAGTAATTTTGAGATTTCATGGTTCAATTTAGACCGACAGGCCGACTGGCTCGCGCAGTTCTTGCAACTCGTCGAGTCGTTCATGGACTCGACGAGTCGAGTCGGGGACAGAGGAGTGATTTAATGATTTTCTGTGTTTGCTTGGTGTTATGCTCTTTGTTTTGTAGGAATCATGTTTCACAGGGGGCAAGGTTCAAGTGAACGCCAAGGAGATTTTCCTTGGCTAAATTTCCCTCAAATCGAATCCGCTTCTACTATGACAAGGTGGAAGAAGAAATTGGCTGAAGTAAAGAAGAAAGAAATTTATGTGCCCAACAGAATTGATTAGGGTTGGTTGCAAAGCATGCGTTATGAAGAGGAGTTGGCTCCTTATCTTTTGAAGGAGTTTGTTTATGAGGGAGAGACGATGGTATGCGATGGGTGGAGCCGGGTCTTCCGTATTCAAGATTCGGTGTACCGGGAGCTTTGCCTGGAATTCTTCTCCACAGTATCTTTTCGTGGGGGGGATGACTGCTATCACCCGACGAGTGTTAGTTTCTGTCTTGGGGGCGAGTTTCATCAGTGCTCCGTTGTTGACTTGGCTTGTCGGATGGGTATTTATGATCGGTCATTGGTGTCGACCGCTATTTTCTGTGCATTTATGGAACACTCTCACAAAGTGTTCCCCGATGGAGTGACGAGCACGGGTTGGTGGAATACGATTGCCAACAAAGTATACATTCCGAAATCAACCCAGGAGGGAAGCATTCGGTCGCCTACACACCGCCTTATACACCGCCTTATTTCCACCACCATTAACCAAATGAAGGATGATGACAAGGTTTCTAACCTTGATGTTTTCTACTTATGGAGCATTATCACACCCGATACTTTCTGCAATATTCCTTGGTGTTTAGCTTCATATTTGGCTGAGGGTGCGGTCAAAGACCGCAAGACATCAAAGATTAATGGTGGAATGTTCGTCACACGGCTCGCTAATTCATTTGGGTTGATGACCCGTGGCGCGTGGAACTTGATGACTATGATTCCTACCCCTCCATTCAATCCTATTCTTTTTAGGAGGGATAGGATCATTGAGGATTATGGTGGAGGTCATTATACTATCCCGCATGATGATCCTGTTGTTGGTCCCGAGGCGTCGGGAAGGAGGGTCCGGTCGACGCGAGAGCGTGATGTCGAGGAGGAACCGCCGGTGATTCCGGTGGACAATGATGAAGTACCAATGGATTGGTACAATGTTGAGATGAGGCGGTTACAAGATCAAATGGCGCAGGGTATCAACTTTAGCAATCAATCCCATATTCGGTTATTTGACCATTTCAACATACCGCATATTGATGGTGGTAACTTCCCGTATATTCCATCGTGGGAAGAGGTGATCAATGCGAGAAGGAGCGGTGCGAGTGGAAGTGGAGCGGTGCCGGATCATGACGATGATGAGGAGGATTAGTCTTTTTGTGTTTTTATTGAACAATTTCAATTTTTATTTTTATTTTTGTTCTTATTTGGTGTGTTTGGAATTTGTTAAGACTTTTTACTGTTTTGCTTAATGTGTGATTGCCTTGATTATTTTTCAGAATTGAATTAGGAGTGCTTGCATAGAAGGGTTAGAGTTATAGAGTCAAAAGGGTTATAAAGAGTGAAAGATAGTCAAGAAAGGGAAGCGTTAGAGTCAAAGTATCGAGTCCGGTCCTTAGGGACATGAGCGAGTGAGTCCAGAAGTAAGGAGAAATTTTGAAGATTTATTAGAGGCTGGAACAAATGCAGAATGCCGTTTTTTTCGTCCAGCGGTCTACTCGTCGAGTGCACTAAACTGACTCGACGAGTCGCCTAGCATTCTCACACATTCGAAGATGTCCGCGCTTATACTCGACGAGTCTACATACTTACTCGACGAGTCATTCATTTTTATACCGAGACGACTGCTGATTTGATGCTGATGAGTGTACCACTTGACAACTTATTCTTCCATATCGATTCTTGAAGATCTTACACTGTTTCCCATGCATATTTGGACCTGCCACACGAGATTTTGATGCCCAAGTCATGGATGAGTTGTTCCCATGGCTGAAGTCAATTGAAGATGGAGTTGAAGAGAGTATCAACCTATCGACTCCTACCCTAGGGGAGTTTGTTCCAATTCCCTCTATATATTTTCATTTTTAGTTTTTGCATAATATGCAATGAGGGCATTGCATAAAATAAGTGTGGGGTAAGGGGTTAGTCACATATTAGAAAATTTAGAATCTTAATTTAGGCTAATTTTAAAAATTGTTGCATATAAAAAATATTACTTAGGGATTTAAATTAGAAAATTTTGGTAAAAGCAAATTAGGATTCCATATTAGAATTGTGTTGATAATTGCATGAAAACAACAAATGTTTAGTTGAGCCTATACACGTTCTAGTGCATTTGTGGCTTCCTTATTCAAGTGAAATCATCGGATAAAAACATGACCCCGCTCAGCCCGAGGGATGCAATATGTTTAGCAGCCTAAACCTGAAATATATCCAGGAAAATTATTATCGTTAGCCAATAAAGGTTGAGGTTGAGCGCCCCTGCTTAAGCATGTAGGTTTATTGAGTGAAAAAAGTGAGGTACATGTAAAAAAAGAGAATTACAAGAAAAGTTGTAAGAATTTTGGAGCAATCAAAGTGAAGATCAAAAGATCAAAATTCCAAGAAATTCAAATAGTTGAAGATACCAAAAATCAATAAAGGTGGTGAATTCAAAGAGATCAAAGATCAAATTATCAAGGAAGTGAAGAATTCGAAAAAGCTCCATAGTGGTATCAAAAAGTTGTAATTCTAGATTATGTATGCTTGGGTTGCTCAATTAAAAATACCTTGAGGGTAAGAGGTTTTTTGCGGATGGATTCGGAGGGTTGCATAAAATGAGCATAGTTCGGGGTGAGTGGGAGAATGTTTATGAGGATTGTGAGTATTTGGAGTATGGGGGGTACTTAGGACAAATTTAGACACAAATGTACGCGTTGCGGTCTTGGCATAATGGCTGGGTTAGATTGGAGTTGTCATATGTGATTTCTAATGTTTAAAATTTAGTTTTGCTTGGGGGAAAGCAAAAGTCAAGTGTCGGGTATTTTGATATGTGCATATTTAGTTCATATTAAGTATAGATTTTTATTCATTTATTAGCTAAATTATTGCATTTTATGGATAAAAGGTATTTAAAAGTGTTTGAATTATATTTTCAGTCCAAAAATGAAGCTCGGAAGCAGAAGGAAGCAGGAGAAGCGGTTGAAAGATCGAGAATGGAACAAAGAAGAAAAACACCAAAAATAACACCTACTCGGCGTGTCCAAGAGAAGATTCGAGAAGATAAAGACTCGGGATCCCAGAGACTTATCACAATACGGGGACTGAGAGATGGACTCGACGAGTCAATTCGTATATATAAGGATAATTTCTCAGAACGATGGGAAAAAATTCTGGGACGATTCAGAAGAGTTTAACTGCGATTAAGAAGGCAGAAAAACCCTAGAAGACGACGAGAGAATCTAGAATTCAAACCCGAAGGAGAATTGAGGCAAACTTTCATCATCCCACTTAATCTTTTGTTTTGACGTTATGGTTAAACAATTAGACTTTATTTGTTTGCTGTTATTTACTTCAATTATGAGCTAAAACCTTTAGACTTCTGTTTGGGGATACAAAGTTGATAATATGGTTTGATTGATTGGTAGGATTAATTCTAAGTTGGTGATTTTTGTTATTTTAGCTTGCTAAAGAACCTTGTGTGTGAATAATAATTATTTTTTTGTTAATAGGAAGATAATTGATTAGCATGAACATCTATTGATCATCAACCTCATATGCTATGTGATCACTTTGCCATATGTCTAGGATTAATGAACATGAAACTAGAGTTAATAAGAAAATTGAGTAAATTCATGTGCAAGCTTGTGTGATGACCATCAACAAGAGGTTAATTGAATCACCAATTTCATTAGCTAATTACAAGTCTTTCTAAACCCAAATCAACACACTAGGAAATTTATTAATTTAGACAACTGGCCATTGCTTGAGTTAATTTGTTTTCTAAGAATTAGGAATAGCGAACGTGATCCTAATTATCTTAATCGGTAGCCAATGAAGAATTAATCTGATACATTAAAATCATCCATAGGAACAAATGAGTCGTACCTAAACAGAAGTCCTCTTTACTATTGAATTTAGTTGGTAATTAATTGTTTTAGTTGCTAGTTAGTTAATTTGTGTGTTGGCTATTCTAATTAAGTTTCTAGTCTTGTAAAACTAGAGAAAACCCCCTTTTTGTTATTTGTTTTATTCAGATAATATTAGCATTTATTTTAATTGTTTACCGTTCCCTGTGTTCGATACCCTACTTGCATGAACTATATTACTAATCGATAGGTACACTGCCTTTCGTGTGTTTATTTTGTGTCTAAGTTAGTAGGATTAAAACTAGTTGGTTTTACACACATCAAGTTCAAAAGGTAAATTGAATGGTGAAAACACTTCTGAATTCGATGAGGATAGTGATATGAGTGAGTTCTCCGTAGAGGATGAGATTGACTGTTCAGAATTCATTAAAAACGAACCTCAACCTGCGAAAGCTCTTACTTCTGAAAATTCGGTTGAGTTCGCAAGAATTTCTCAAAATAAACCAAAAATTTTGAAAGAAAAAGCAATTGTTTTTCCAAAGGTCCAAACTACACCAATTCAAGTTTTTAAAGTTAATGGAGTGACCAAAACTCAAACTGTCGAATTAAAGTCCCTTGTCGACAAAGATAACAAAAATGGTTGCGATGAGTTTGTCTGGTCAGCCCCAATAGATAATGGTGATGAAACTGGTTGCTTATATGAAAGGACCTCATGGAAAGCGAAGGGAAGATATGTGGTTGAACCCATAAACAATCGCTCAACATTTGGAAAAGGTAGCCCAAGTGGTACCAAAGAAGTTCACAGCGAATCCAAACCAGTGATGAGCGAATCTAGTGTGGCAAAACCAAAATCAAATGTGAATATTCACAACTCGTCTAAGCAACTAGCAGATCAAAAATGAAAAAGGAAATGAGAGATATAAAAGAAATCTCAATGAAAGTAAGCAATTTTGGCAATCCCAAAATTCTAGCTATGTTCGCAACGAAAGAAGGTTGAATCACAATGTGAAAGTACCTTTGCAGGTAAATCCAAGTAAATGTTCGCATTGCTGCTCTCATGGTCCAAGGAACTCTTAGAAAAAGGGGACTCCAAAACCCTTCTTCACAAAGAAACCAATGGAGAGACCAAATCCTTATCACTCTCAATCCACGAAGTCTACACCCAAAGACATGAAAGGCAAGGGAAAGCTACTTTCAGAGCCGAAAATCATAGCCAAGAAAACGAATGCTAACCCTAAAGAAACTGAAAAGAAGTCTGTTAAGAATCAAGCTAACATCAAGAAAAAATCTTCTAAGTCTAAAGAAACATACTTAAAAGATAACAAAATCAAAGTTTTTACCATCAAACGAAAAGATGAAACCATGCTCATAAAACGAACATATATGGTTAATCTTGACATTATGTTTCCTCTTTCTGTGAAAGGCTCACATGGACCCAAAAAACTTTGGGTTCCTAAATCTACTTGATTTTTACAGGTAATTCGTGACGAACAGTTCGACACTGAAAGGTACATTGACAATGGTTATTCGCGTCACATGACAGGAAGGAAGGAGGGGCTACGAGATTTCAGGGCTTTTAAAGATGATGGAAATGTAAAGTATGAGAATAATTCTTTTGGAAGAATAAAAGGCTATGGAATGATAATGAATGGAGACTTCTCAATTCACAAAGTAGCTTACGTTGAAGGATTACAGCACAACCTTATCAGTGTCTCGCAATTGGTTGTCGGGACAGGATTGAAGGTGTCATTTGATGACGAAGGATCAAAAATCATTGACAAGAAAACCAAGTCTGTTCTTCTGAAATCACAAATAAAGGGTGAGATGTATCTGTTAAATCTAAACACAATACGAGGAAAGCCAGGCATTTGCCTGCTTACAAAAGCACACTCAGACGAAAATTGGTTATGGCATAGGCGTCTTTCACACTTAAACTTCAAAGACATCAACAAGCTCATTCTTGGTGATCATGTGCGAGGAGTTCCTCTATTGAAATTCGATAAGGATCATTTGTGTGCTGCCTATGAGATGGGAAAGCAAAGTATAAACAGTCATCCTGCTATCGTGAACACGAAAGTCATCGAACCTTTGGAACTTCTACACATCGATCTTTACGGACCTTCTGCTATTGAAAGCGTTGGTGGTAGTGAGTATATTTTAGTAATTGTTGATGATTTTTCTCGTTCCACTTGGGTGTTCTTTCTTAGACAGAAATCTGAAGCAACGCCAAAGCTCAAAGATTTTATCAAGCAAATCGAGCTTCAACTGTGAAAGCTGGTTCGCAACGTTCGCAGCGATAACGGTCTAGAATTTAAAAACCAAGTGTTTGAAGAATTTCTTACTGAAAAGGGAGTCACACACAACTTCTCTACTCCCTACACTCCACAACAGAATGACGTAGTTGAAAGACGAAAATGTTCCTTGTGTGAAGTTGCACGAACCACGCTAATGTTAACATGACTGCCACTCTACTTCTGGGTAGATGTTATCTCTATTGCTGACTTTACCCAAAACAGATCCATCTTGAATAAGCGATTTTCTATTACTCCATATGAAATTTTAAACAATCGCAAACCTAATGTCAACTTTTTCCACGTTTTTGGTTCCAAGTGTTTCATCTTCAACTCTAAGGAACAAAGGAACAAGTTCGATGCGAAAGCTAACGAGGGTATATTCTTGGGATATTCACTGACCTTTAAGGCATATAGGGTTCTCGACAAACGATCAAAGAAAATTGAAGAAACCTATTATGTCACGTTTGATGACAATTATCTGAAGAGGATTCAGTCAAACGAAAGTCAAATACAAGAAATATTTCTGAAGCCCAATCCAGCCGTTATCCTTATTTCCAACCTATATGAGGAGTTCGTGTTACTATTTGATGAAGCTGAGAAAGCCATCACATTTGAAGTCAAGGCAGCTGATAACAAAGTAGACGGACTTAAGAAGAACATTGATATGCTGCGAACTACATGCCACAACAGCCACCCACTGCGAACATCCCTCAAGACACGAACACTACTCTCCAGGGGGAGGATTCTGAATCTAATATACATTTCCAGGGGGAGGATTCAACACCTCAAAGCACGAATACTCCACTGTAGGGGGAGGGTTTCGCTTCACCTGTTCCTTCTGACCCTCCTTCTGATGGAGATCGTTCACCTCCTTAAATAACTCATGAAGCTCCGTTCGTAGGCGATGATTCCTAAAGTTAATGAGTTCGCATCATTCGAGGGGGGGATAAGAAAACGAATGATGATTCGGACGCTCAATCCGTTCAATCTGAATTTGAGGAAATTAATGTTAAACTAAATCCATCTTTAGATCCCAATTATCCTCCTATGACCAAATGGACTCGAGATCACCTAAAATCTCAAGTCATTGGTGAATCTTCTGTCGGTTTCCTTACACGATCTCAACTAAAAGCAAAGCAAACTGCACTATTTTCAAAAGTAGAATTTTCTATGTTTAACTCGTTTGTATCCAAGATAGAGCCCAAAACCATCGACACTGCTCTTGATCACTCTGATTAGGTGCAAGCAATGCAAGATGAACTCAATGAGTTTGAACGTAACAAGGTTTGGAGACTAATTCCAACTCCACCAAATGAATCACTTGTTGGTTTGAAATGAGTATTTTGCAACAAGATAGATAAAGAAGGCAACGTGATCAGGAACAAAGCAAGACTTGTGGTCAAAGGTTACTATCAAGAAGAAGGTATCGACTACGAAGAGACCTTCGCACCAGTTGCGAAGTTAGAATCCGTTCGCATATTCTTGGCATATGTTGCACAAAAGAACCTGGAAGTTTTTCAAATGGATGTGAAGTGTGCGTTCCTAAATGGCAAACTAGAAGAAACAGTTTACGTGGAGCAACCACCTAGGTTTGTGAATGAAAAGTATCCGAACCATTGCTATATTCTCGACAAGGCAGTCTATGGTGTAAAGCAAGAACCAAGAACCTGGTATGAAATTTTAATTCGTTTTCTTTAAATGTCCAAATTCAAACAAGGTTTGGTTGACCCAACCTTCTTTCTCAAGAAAGAGGGTGACCACTTGATGATCGTCCAAATCTATGTTGATGACATCATCTTCGGATCTACTAATCCCAGCCTAACAGTTGAGTTCCGAAAGTTGATGGAAACTAAATTTGATATGAGCTCAATGGGTCCAATTAACTTTTTCCTTGGATTAAACATTAGACAGGGACGGGATGGAATTTTTATAAATCAGGAAGCTTACACGAAGACCTTACTCGATAAGTTTGGAATGGGGGGAGACTCAAAGGCGAAGGTTCCAATGGCATTCAGAACGAAACTGACTCTTCCACTAGATAAAACAGTTGCGGATATGACCCTTTATCACAAGATGATAGGTTCACTAATGTATCTAACAGCCAGTAGACCGGATATTATGTTTTCAGTCTGTTATTGTGCTAGGTTCCAATCCAACCCTCGCACACCTCATATGGTGGCAGTTAAGAACATCTTTAGGTATCTTAAACGAACGTCATCTCTTGAAATTTGGTATCCTGTGAACTCAGGGTTTTTCGTACAAGCATTCTCAGATGCTGACCTAGGGGGATGCGCATTAGATAGAAAAAGTACCACTGGTGGATGCCAATTTCTTGATGGCAAACTAGTGAGTTGGCAATCAAAGAAACAAATGTGTGTTTCATTGTCAATAACTGAGGCTGAATACATATTTGCAGCTTCGTGTACATCCCGGGTCGTTTGGATTCAAAGCCAGCTTTGTGACTATGGATTAAGTATGAAAAGAATCCCTCTTTATTGTGGCTCTGAAAGTGCAATTCACATTTATCACAACCGAATGCAACACTCAAAGACGAAACATATAGCATTGAGGTATCACTTCATAAAAGATCACGTGGAAGATGGAAACGCGAGATATATTTCGTTAGATCCGCTGATCAGTTAGCTGACATATTCACTAAGGCCCTACCTGAAACAACCTTTAATAGAATACTTCAAGGGCTGGGAATGATGGAAGCTGAATCTATACCAAAACCACTTTTGCACTCATAAAGTTTCACTGCGAATCGGCGCGAACGTTTGCAGTGACTCGCATACAACTATTCATTTGCAGCGGTATTTATGGATGCGAATCGGTGCGAACGCTCGCAGTTGTTCGCCGGAACACTGTTCTTTCGTCGTTTTGTTTTTCATATCCTTTTTGTACTTTTTCTATATTATTGCTTATTTTTCTTTTCTATTTGTATACTTTTTGTTTTTATTTCTTTTCAGAAATCCTCAAAATATTTTTTTTGTTGCTTTTCAGAAAAATAAAATTACAAAATATTTTCTTCTTGTGTTTATTTATTTATTTTATTTCTTAATTTTTACAACACTTACAAAATTCCAAAATGAATAAATTCACACCAAGATTATGGAAGAAGATGTTCACAATATTTATCAATTCGTGTGATGGGGCAGGTATAACTCTCTTTACTTATGTATTAGCTAAGTGTCCCTAGAAGTATGTTGTTGCATGTTGACCTAAGCCTCAATGACTCGAATGTGAAGCCTTAATGAGTTGATACTACCAATCAATTCTTCCAAATTAGGCTGCTAATTCACATCAGTCATGAGCTACCTTACTCTTCTCACATTGAGTTAACAGTTATCTACATGGTCACTTTTTCATTGCAGAGGTACATTAGCTTTCTAATAACCATCTTTACGTTTCTCCATTACTTTCGCATTAATACTTATAACCCTTGAGACTCTCAGATATTACCGCTGAGGTTTATGGTTACACAACATATGTGTTCATGATCTTAGTCTCATAAACCATGAACTAAGTGAAACCCAACTTTCAATACATCTCATGCATTGACGGTGAACAATCAAATGTTCTAGTATTTTCACCAAGGAATTAACAAAACTCCACCTTCGTGGTCTGTACCAATAAATCGCTTTTATTTTGTGTGATCCTATTGAAATATTCTAGTTCTAAGATGTTTCTTTCCAATGGATCCATTTTATTTATTTATTTATTTATTTATTTTTTTGAGATTTCAACCTTTATCCAAGTTATTAAAATACTTTCAAACCTACTCGTTCAACTGACTACACTGGTCACACAAGTACTTCTTCCAACTTTCGCACGTATGTCAAGTTCGTGGTTCGGTAGAAGACTAAACCACCCTTTATAAGCCGTATCAAAAGAAGCCTTTCAATGTTTCACATCAAACATTTGATCGTTATTCAACAGGAAACCACACAGACACTTTTTAGTCTCTCTTGACTTAGAAGGAAGAGATCTATGCTCGGGATGCACAGTTTCATGTCTTTATTTAGACATCACTAAATCCCACAGAAATGTTTAGATTTATATCTTTATCTTTGACACTCTTGCACGAAGATCCTTGTGATTTTCCAAAAGTATGGGAAGTGGTTATTAATGGTATTTTAGGTTCGCAGTCGTATCTATGTTCATTAAACTACATGTTCGTGGTATAGATATTCTTAACGCCACTTCACTACGAAAGGGAATACGCTGACGCGACAAATCTTAAGAGATAAGAATTCAAATGGGCACGCGATAATTTGAATCGACAACTACTTTATCGTCACGTGACGCACGGATCTGACACCTCTATAGTTGTCAAGTCACGCTTTTTTAGGCGACGTTCTAATGACCGATGTAATCTCTCTCCTGATTTTCCTCACATATTGAATTATATATAAAGATTTTGACAGTTCTATCTCTCATTACCACTTTCAAAACTCTCTCAACGATCTAAAAGCTCTCAACTATTCATCTTCTTCTTCAAGCTTCATCAATGGCGACTTCATCTGAAAACGCATCTGTTCAAGATCAAACCGTTCACTTGACACTTCTCATCATCAAGCAACATCAAAACCTCATCATCAATCTAGACCCAGTCAAGTATGATCCTTACATGCTACCTCTTATCGAGTGTCTGAAATACTCTCCTCTGACAATCGCCATGTCTCAACTTGAGAATGTTTCGATGTCGATTCTCTCCAAGGCATACACAACGGCAAACTATGTGAAAGATGAACAACGGATCTACTTTGACATCCACAACCATACAACCTCGATTTCCAAAGCTCGTTTCTGCAATTTATTAAAGCTTCCTCAGTCTGACAACATGATTAACCCATAAACTATTCCAAACGTTGTTGTATTGGAAATGTTCTACCAAATAGGGTACAAGGAAACTCTCACTACTGTTTCCAAATTCAAGAAACCTAACCTTCCTCCCACATGGAATGCTATGTTCACAATTCTATTCAAGGATTTCTCTGAAAGGGTCACCGGCAGTGACTGCGCAAGCAAGCTTTTTGTGGGTCTTATGTATGGGCTTTACACTGGCCAAAATGTCAATTATGGTTCAATCCTCTGGGATCAAGTCATCCAGAGTACTCACTCTATCAATTGTCATAGTGAGATTTCTTGTGCCAGATTTTGGACGATTATTGTTAACAAGGCGATTAAACAACTTAAAGTTCCAGTGATGTTTGATGCACTGATGGATTTGATCGCAACCCTACACACTATTGGCTTCATAGTGGCCGATTCCTCAAATTTTTCCTTCATTGGATCGATACCTGAGTCTATGTTCCGTGATGTGCCTCCCAGTAGCAAAATCTTAGAGGGTTATCGCGCTCTTTAACCCTCTGAATCTCGTCCATTCACTGCAGAATTTCAAGAGATTATGGCTGAGGAAAACAAGGCCAAGAAAGGAGGAAAAGGGTCAAAAAAGACTAGCAAGAAAGACACAGTAAAGGAAGGACCATCTGAGCCTGCGAAACCTCAACCCAAAAAGCGAAAGGTTCTTGATGCATCTTCTGCTGCTCCAAAACAGAGAAAGCATCCTGCTAGACGGAGAAAGTCTCCAACTCCTTCTCCATCTCAGAGTGAAGACGAAAGCTATGACTCCGAGTCTGAGGTTCGCATTGAATACGACCAACACGCTTGTAATGAAGAAGAAGAGAATGTTCGCACTGAGGAGGAAGACCATGTTCGCTCTGATCCACCAGTTCACACCAAGGATCCATCTCTGAATCGTGAGGTAACACCACCACTCAACGATTCTCTTCCTTCTCCTCCTCCTTCACCTAAAACCACCACTTCTATCCCAATCACAATTGCACCTTTCCACCACCAGTATCATCTCAACCACCAACAACTATTCCAGTTTCTATCCCCATATTTACTAATTCCACCATACCAACCAAAACCACTAATGCACCTGCAAGTACAGTCAACATATTTGATACGGGGGCTACTACTTCAGGATTCACAAGACATGTTTCACCACCCATCTCTCCAATTCGCACAGACAAATCTAACATGATTTTTGGAGACGAAGATGATTATTTGAGCGGATTCACTTACAGTCCTTTTCAAATAAGGATTGACGGTGAAGATGAAGCTTCTATTATGAAAGACAAAATCAAGTCTCTTCATGCGAAGATAGATCAACTGCTTCTCGCATCGAAGGCCTCTTCTTCTAAGGCATACTCTATAGCAGCTGTTGAGTCCATCCTCGAGCGAGTCACGAAAGAGCATGCTGCTAATGCCACGACTATGTCTAAAATAGTATCTGACTCCGCTGACGTTTGCAAAACAACGACCAAAAAACTCGATAAACTAACTACTGAGACCATTGAATTCATGAACGGTTACAAGACCACTTACAACTCCAGCACCGCCTCTACGAATCAAGCCATTCATAATGTTGGTGCGTTGTTCAAAACTGAGAATGCTAACTTTGTTTAACTTCGTAAGGACTTTAAGACTGATCAAGAAGCATTCCACTCTTCTTTCCTTGAGAAAATCACAAAGCTACAGGAAGACTTGGCGATGGAAAGCAAAATTATGGACATTCTCACCTTGAAGGAAGAAACATGCAAGGTTTTTGAAGTCAAGCTTAAGCAAGTGGAAAAGCAAGTCGATATGTTGCTATCTGAGAGGGCAGTGGTGAGAAGTTGTATCATCGATGTCACTGGGCTGCTCTCTGATATCATTGAGACTAGGGACTCCATGATCTCTATCACAGTTAAGCACTATTTGAATGAAAAACTCATACCGGTGTTCGCAATGCTACACCGTTTGGAGGCTGTTTCAAAACCGGAGTTTTTTTCGAAACAAGGGGGAAGGTGGCTCTAATGTTTAAAAGAACAAACCTCCCAAAGTCTCTGCAAAACCTGTCATCAAGAAAGAACCCAAAGGGAAAGAAAAACTGTTTGGAAACGAAACAATTATTAATGATGACGAAGACGAAGAGCCTGATGAAGCTGAGCTCACAAGGCGGAAGGATCGCGAAGCAGAAATAGATGAACATGCTCGCATCGTTAGGGAAGTAGAAGAGAAAGAAAATGCTGAAAAGGAAGCTCAGGCTACTCTCAAGAGCAGAATGTTGTTATTTCCTAAGTGGATCCTGAAGCGAATCTAGAACCAACCCGTGGATCTACCAAGCCAATATTGGTTGGATGTAGTTGCCTCCTTTGATATTTAAAAAACTCAGGATTCGCAACTAGACCTTCCAGTCACTCCGAAGGCTTTCAGGTTTTGAGCCTTTGTGAAGGTTGCGAATGCACCATTCACTGACAACAGGGTAGATCAAATGTTGTTCGCCTTTTACTTAAAGCACATGAAGCCCCAGCTTGAAACCTGGAGTGTGAACAAGATTGTTGTTGTGAAAGTCACTGGGCCAATTGAGACCGAAAACTTCCATAATGCGAAGTTTAAGGTTGCAAGAGGATCAGAATGTCCAACCTATGAATTTACCCTTGCAGCCCTGCCTTTCTTGAACCCACATGACTGGATGGTGCTCTTCAACATGTTGTTATGAGAGAAGGAGAAGTACGAACCTGTGATGTCCCATATTCAACATATGATCAAGTCATACATTCAAGAAGTTGGATCGATGGATGTGGACATTGCCACCGTTTTAAGGAAGAACCCGATCATTGTTCGTAAGGAAGTTTCGAAGGACTTTGAAAAGTTAAAGCCAGGAAAAATTTACACGGAAGGACGGTCTGTGGTATACTCGTCTAGAGAACATGCAGGAGCAGACTGTCACAAGTCATACTTCTATCTTGAAGATAAGCATTTGTATATTACTTCTTGTCTGGAGTTTATTTTGGATCTGGTTACGAAGTTCAAAGGCAACCTAAAGAATAATGTCAAGTGTTTCTCGGATATGATCTTGTGGTATATCCAAGTTTGCAAGCTGCTATTAAGCTTCATTCCCAAAGTCTATGAAGTGTAGAAGCGAGTTTATTTTGGATCTGGTTACGAAGTTCAAAGGCAACCCAAAGAATAATGTCAAGTGTTTCTCAGATATGATCTTGTGGTATATCCAAGTTCGCAAGCTACTATTAAGCTTCATTCCCAAATTCTACGAAGTGCAGAAGCGAATCACAAATTGATGGACCGTGGTCTCCATTGACGCAAAGGAGGAGATTTTTGAGTATTAAGTGTTGCGTCATTGGGCCTGTTTAATTAGTCTGTTTGTATAAACGAGTTGGGCTTCTCTGCTCGTATTTAATTCTAGGGTTAGGGTATATAAGGTGCATGCATGCATCATATTTGAGAGAACTCTAATAATATTTTGTAACCATATTTACGCCTCTACAGAAGTAATTCTTCATTGAGTTCTTCTGTTGCGTGACTATGAATCATTCAACACTTTTTTGATCAATATCGTGTTCTTGTTACTTATCTATTTGAATCTTTTTGATCATTAAGGTTTTATTTCTGGTGAAAATTGCGATTTGCCCTGGCAGAACTTCAATATCAAGCAATTCTACTCCACCGGCTCTCAGATGCCTCGGGGTCTTACTACAGAATAATTCCTCAGACACACAAAAGTATCTCTAGAGGTCAAATTTAAAGAGAGAGGTGTATTAGAAATGGGTGTGAGAAATGAAGAAGCTTGATCAAGTATTTATAGTTTGATTCGTGGTGCGAGTCGCGTATATGGTTGGGTGTGTGTCGTATACTTGGTCGGGGGTACTGATGTGGCATCATTTGGGTGGTGACACGTAATGTATGCCATGCGCTTGGTTTGTGTGTTCCAGTTCACGTGCAATCTAAGAGATTCTTCAAAAAATCATATATTATCCATACAAGCTCCGTTTTCGACGTTCTTTATATCAACGTGTAACAATCAATGAGATCTACAACTTTCATTTAGGCTCCTTTGGCTAATTCTCACTTTATTTTTAAATTTATAATTTTAATAGGCTTAGATTGTTAAAGCCTATATAAAAATCATAACTCTCTCATATGAATTTTGTTCTCGAATGTCTTTATATGGACGGAATCATATGGACGAGATCGTCAACTCTCATTTAGATCGTTTTTTCCTAACAATCAAATGATCTAAACTTCGGTTTCTGTGTCATAAATTGTTGCGCTAAAACTTATAAAAATCATAGCTTCCTCATACGAAGTTAGAATTAGGCGTTCCAAATGTGTACACTCTCGCTTTTACGACTATTATGACTTTTCTCAAGACTATTTATACTAAATAGTCCTGACACTCAACCGATCTCTACTTCGGTTTCTGTGTTGTACATTGTCACGTCTAAACTACTAAAATTCATAGCTTCATCATTCAAAATCAGATTTATGCTTTCCAAATGTGTACGCTCTCTTTCTTACGACTACTATGATACTATGAATTTTTTCAAGACTATTTATCCTAAATATTCCTCTATCAAAAATTCTATGTAACGTAAATGGTCGAGTATACTGCAAATTGAAATGGGGTGTCATAACTCTCCCCCGCTTATAGATATTTTGTCCTCAAAATCCTACTCCTGACGCACTTTATGATAATGCCTACATACTATCCTACTGGGGTTTCATGAGATCAAGCTAATATTTAGTCAGTGTTGTCCATTCGGCTTCATCCATCTGTTCTTCACTATTCGTAGAACTTCGTTTCTACTATAGACGTACTCCTGAACTACTCATGAAGTCTTCCAAAACCAGGATTTCATCGGTTTGGACTTCCAAAAATTACACATAATGATTGATGATCGCCTTCAGACGTGAAATGTCGACACAGTCGACTTGAGATAAAGTGCTAAAATACGAAAGTTTTATCTACGCCTAATGGAATCCATTTTCAAGAAAATACCTCTAAAAGGATTACGACATATCTTAATACACACACAAATCAAGGTTGTAATCAGTTTCTTTCCCTAGTTCAGGAGCTCCATCATCTTGAAAATTAACCAAAGTTACTACAACGAGTTTACTAACTTGAAAAATATGGAACCAATACTCTAATATTGGCGACGAACTCATTATAAGGCTTGCTTATCTTCCATCCTACTAGATAATAACGAAAACTAGGTCATCAATAACCTTCTTGCAAGTCTCTAACTGCTTTTCCTATATCAAGGTATAACTATTATTCACGTAATTTGTCCTTATACTCGATCACGATATGTCGTGACATTATCCAACTACTGGGATTTTGACATTGGATCGCTCTTGTCATCATCCCCTCTCGGGCCTAAAGACTCACGATCGAACCTTTGTTGGTCTTGAAGACTCACAAACATTATATGACTATCCTTAAAGGAACTCATTCTTCATGCTTTCTCGATATCTACTTATCACAATAGATCCTTGCTTTTTAAACGTTTGAGGTAATAAATAATTAAAGGTCCTTAATCTACAATGTACGAGTGCCAAAGTCTAACTGTTGCCCTATTTTAACCTATGAATGTTGAAATTCGATCCTAGTTTTCTATTAATTTTTACGCTTATCGACTAAAGGAATAACTAAACTAAACATGTAGTCCACCTTAATGCCTGAAATAACACTGAAGTATTAATGGGTATAGTCCTTTTCGAATGATCTACTCATATGGGTATCTAATCGTACTTACGAAAAAACTTTATCCTTTGATGTCAATCCTACTGCTAAAATTCTTTGGCATGGGTTAACTAAATTCTTACTATGGTTGAAATCAAATCTCTATATCTGGTGTATTGATTGTGCACAAAAGTACCTACTTATTTAAAATTTTAACCTAACTAACTCAACTAATATATGCACCTATAGGAAGTGTAAGTAGTCATATTATAGAATAGCTTTGGTAAGATGGGTTTCGAACATAGGGATCAAAATTTAATTAAATAATATAACTACTTCTAATTAAACTGAGAAATCAAACTTAAATTGGGGGTTTTTTTTACTGATTTTTCAAGATTAGAAGAACTTAATCTAAATCACAACCAAATTACCAACTAAGCAAGAAAATAAAAATAAAAAAACTAATGTACTTCAAGATTAAAGAGTACTTTTTTTCAGTTCTGATTTCTTCTTTTCCTATAGTTGATTTCTAGTGGATGGAATACATTGATTACACCTTTGTTTACTAGCTATTACGATCAAATATCTATATGTACCAATTTATGAATTACCATGCAGTGATCAAGCACAAGTTAAACACCAAATTTATAAGGAGCACAAATTAGACTATGAATGATAGTAGTTACTTTCCTATGATCAAGTTAAGCAACCAAAAACAAATTAAGATTAATTATGCTCTCTAACACAGTTAAAGTTACTAGCTTTAATTACTTTATCTAAGATTTGATTAATCTTAGCTCTAATAATTTAATGATCATAATCAATTAGGTGACAAATTCATGCACTTAGAATGATCAAATATCACATAGAACTTGATTAATAAGCAATATAAACTAGAACTAAAACATGCAAGGGTTTAATTATCAAATACAAGTAAAATCAACATATATCATCCATAAATTAAAATCAACATGTAAAGATTAGGTTCATCTTCACCAAACAAAAGTTTAAGGTTTTGATTCCTAATCTTCTCCAAGGTATGTTAGCAAACCGAATAGATCTTTGTAGAATTTTCTCTATATCTCTTCAACTCTTGAGCTCCAATTGATTCCTAATCTTCTCCAAGGTTTCCAAATGGTTTTAGTCATAATCCATCTCATAAAATCGGTTGATTGTCTCTCCATTTGACCTAATAATCGAATATACAGAGTTTCCATATAACTTGCCACCACGATGTGGTTAAAAGGCACCATTCTCTGGTCTTCATGGATATCATGTATTCTCCAAGTCAGCTCAGTGGTCGAGAATCTTCCATTAGCCATGTCGTGGTGGATGATCACCACATTGTGGTCTTCTATTTTCAAGCCTTCTTTGTCTTCTTTTGCCTTAACGCATTCATTCATGCTTCCAGCTCCTCATTTGCTTCCTTTTTATCTTGAGCATGTCTTTGCTACTAAAAAAAGATTTCAAACATAATAAGTACCTTAAAGTATTAAAAATATGCATAAATTCATGACTAAATATGCGCATATCATGTATCCCTTGAGTACTTGACGCTCTCTATGGAAATATATACTACCTGTTGGATTACTGATTCTCTGTTGTGAGGATAAATCCTACATCCTCGAAGGCACGAACCTATATTGTTCTTTTGGCTATCTAAGCCACACATGGGAATTTTGGGAACTTCTTAAATCCTATCTAACACTAGGGAGGAAAGACTAACCTTTCTTGAAGGGATCCGTAGCCTACATACTAGCATGCATTTCTAACATTTCACATATCAGCAATCATAACAATATTGATATTTTGGGAATCACTTTCCATTCTGAGCTTTGGCTGACTGTACGCATCACATTCTTTTCTTTTGAATAAATTTCTTTTTCTTAAAAGTTTTGTTAAGATATTCGGATCCTAAGTTTGAGTCTGGAATCACACGAGTATTCATCCAGTTCACTCAAACTAGGGTTCTAATACCAACTTGTAACGTCCCGATTTATCAAAAGCAAAATTTTCATTTTTATTTATTCAGTATTCAGTTACCTCTGAGTATAATGCGGAAACATAACTACGAATGCGCATGAGTACAGTCGAACACGCCCTTCGAACAAACCAATGAAGTATCTGAAAACATTTATAACAACTGGGTAAGCCCTAGGCTTAGTTAGTTCCCTAAAATACCAAATACCATAGTACATATACATGAATACATATAATGGCTCACGATCTGCCAATAATACATGTACTTACAGCCCATGCGCCATTTCATTAACACAAGACTATGAGTACTTATGTCCTACACGCCATTTCGTTTGTAACATCCTGATTTCCAGGGCTGAAATTCTAAGGATTTTGGGCCTTTTAGAAAGTCTAATCGACAAGTTGGTAGGCTCCAACTTGTCTTGTAGGAACCCTTATGGCCACGTGGATTATGGGACCAACTCGACGAGTTGAAGGACCCAACTCGATGAGTTGGAGCTGGATATAAAAACCCTAACTTTTTAGGGTTTTCACCATATTTAAAGAATTTTATGGTTCATTAATAGCCCCTTTCATCGTTCCCTTACCAGAGAAAACCCTAATCTCCCCATTGTGTGAGTGTGTGAGCTTGGAAGTCATTTTTGGGTGCTCTTTTGAAAGGAAACTTGAAGATTGAGAAGCTTCGATCAAGAAGAACGTTGTAGATCCATTATCTACGTTGTATTGGAAACCAATTTGAGGTATAAAGCTAATACCTTGACTTCTCATTGCTTAGATCATACCTTGTGAAAGAAAATGGTCACTTCTAGTGCAAAATGAAGTCACTTTTGGGTTTGAACTTGTCACAAGGACATGGTTTCAGATCTGGACTCCTCTAGGCCCCCATGGTCATAAAGTCATTGACTTTATTAAGCTTTGGCCCTTCTCCATGCCCTAAACCTCTGGACACTCCATGGACTCGACGAGTTGGTTGGCAACTCCGCAAGTTGACTTGAGTTTTCACGGTTTCTGAGTTCGGAAGGAACTCGATGAGTCAGTAAGATGCACTCGATGAGTTGTGTCAACATGGACTGAAGAGTTGAAAACTATTTTAAGATCGATTAGATTCTTAACAAATAAATCAGAAAGTAAACCAAGCATAAACAGACAATGAATCAAACAGATGTCGAATGATTAAAAACAGCAACACCTCAGAAGAGCTCGACGAAGAACTTATATTGTAGAGGTGTGCTAGGGTTATAGTACTATCAAAGAAATATTCAAGAAGCCTTTCTAATTTGATACATGCATGCATGCACCATAAATACTAAACCCGAATATCTACAAACAAGGATGGACAGGCCTAAACCGTGGACGCATTAGACTAAACTGAAAAGCCCAATGACGCAACACCTAGACTCAACAATCTCCCCCTTTGCGTCAATTGAGGCGAGATATCATTTTGGTTGAGTGAGGGTGGATTTCTTCACAGTCTTGAACAGCTTCAGTATGATGGCCAGAAGAGTTTGACAAAAATCAATGTACCACTGAAGCATATCCGAAAAAATCTTCTTGTCAGCTTCACTGTTTTGGTTACATCTATAAATAATGTCGAGAATGTGCTCCAAACAAGAAGTGGAAAACAGGTGTTTGCCTTCAAGAGCGAACAGAAACTTTTGACCTTCGCCTCTGGTGAACATGACTGTATGATACATTGTGTCAATGCGTCCCATCTGCATCACATTAACGTCGTTGTCCTTTCCAATTGGTTTGATCGTAGGCCTCTTCCTCAAGGCAGAGGCAATCTCTTGATCCATCTTGGCAACCTCGAGAATGTAACACACCAACATTCGCTTGATGTGATCGATGATAGGCTCGTACTGTTGTAGATCAGTCAGCAAGATGTTGTTTAGGAGGATCCAGTCATATGGTGTCACACCCCCAAACCAAATGGCGGAAACGTCCAGGGGTGGAGGACTTCATTTGTAGTATCACAACACATGTATCATAGTAATCAAAGTACAAACAAACATTGTATTTAAAAGTATAAGTATTTACATGTTTTCAATCATTGTATATTGAAACCAAAATAGTTATACAAAAGAAGAAGATATGACTCATAATGGCTCCATCTTCTCAAAAAGCCCGGGGAGTACCTGTTATTATTTCCCTGAGAATACAAGTAATTTGAAAAGAGAGTATCAACAATGAGTTGATTGAGTACATAAGTATTTATGCTTGAAAGGGTGTCTTTGTATCTTGAATATGAAAACTGTTCCAAAAAATTCCATATTTTCTGTTGTATATGAAAAGTAGTTTTATTCCCATAAAACCGTTCTATTTTGTAAACCAATGTTCTGTATTTGTAAAACTTGTAACTGACAGTATGCCTGGCTTCACCAGCTGTTATTGAAAACTGTAGTATACCATTGTACTTTGTATTTTGTAAACTGGTACTTTGAAGATGTACTTATGTTTAGTTGTTTATACACTAATGTGTTGTTAATATCTTTTTAATGAGTTATTATAACCATACTAAGACATGAACGCCAGAAACAAACGCCTTGTGGGCATTTAAACTATTGATAACAATTGCCACTCATTGGCGTGTATGTCTGACTATAGCTAGCAGCCTGAGTGCGGGGTTGTCAATATATAGATCTACACACAACTTGTTACGATCCCCAGGCTGGAGATTCTGGTTATAATGTCAGGGCTTTACCTTGGTTGTCTAAAATGAATTAAACAACCTGAATTGAATGTCTCATAAAAAGCATATAAACGTTACATGTATATTAGTTATGAAAACCCAATCATTCTAAAATAAATGATTGACAATATGTTCTTGAATTAGTATTCCGAACATGTATTTGACAAGTGTAAACCCTTGTTTTGTTCTGAATCAAAACCCTTGTTTCATGTAAAACGGTGTATTCTAGTAATTATTGTTCTATGTATCATAAATTATACCTATTATAATTTATATGTACTTTATGAATTGGTAATTAACTATTTTTTCATGTAATCCTTTGCTCAACATGTTACAAAGGGTAATTAAACTGATGAAACAACTCTTACATTTATATACATATACAATTTTATATTTAAGTAAAATTTAAACGACCTTCAGACAAATAACCGGTACTATAAGTCCACATCCAAACAAGGAAAAGGACCTAGAATGAGTTATTAGTCCTAAGTCTTTTAAATCTTATATATATATATATATATATATATATATATATATATATATATATATATATACACACACACACACACACATACATACATACAAATATGAATATTTGGGAAAAATATAAGTTTATAAAAGAGTTCAATATTTGGAGTATTTTTGATGCTTTAAAATCGTTTTATCATGATTTGAAATCATTTATTTATAACAAAAAGTTATTGTGTTATACTTATATTCCCCCCCCCCCCCCTCTTAAAACAGTAGAAATTATGAAAATATGGGGGTATGAACTCACTTGATACATGGTGAATCAGAGTTTCATTTCACGAAAAGGAGTTTATTTGTCGAGAAACCGGCTCAAATCGGGCAGAGTTTGGACAGGAGAGAGGTTACTTCTTGGGAATCTCGGGGCTTCGAGGCTTGCTTAGGGTTCAAGACTTGATACCAGGGCTTTAGTGGTTGTATATGAGTTTGTGGAAGTGGAAAATGTGAAAGAGAATGAAATTTGGGGTGAAAAGTGTAAAAATAGTCTGAACCCTCGCATGCCTTATATAGGCCGAAGCCTCGGATCAGAGGCTATGTGAGGCTGACGCATGTCGGACAGTTGGCGAAGGAATGGCTCATTTCGGACAGCAGGCTCGCAAGGTGGGAGGCTCGGATTGGACCATACTTCGGTCCAATGGGAGGAGGGCACGTATGCGAAGGGGTGTCCGAGGGGCATCTATGGGGTGTCTCATGCGAGGTTGTCCGCTTCTTACTAGACCTCGGTTATGGTCCAATAAGAGGGTGCTACGCAAGGCTTCGGTCCAATCAGCAGCCGCCACGTGCGAGGGTGACATGGCATGCGAAATTTCCCGATTTTCTCTATTTTTCTTTATTTTTGTGCCAAAACTTGTAAAATTCATAACTTTTGCATACGAACTCCGTTTTTGACGTTCTTTATAAGCACACGTAGGTAAAATTCTACTCTACGACTTTCGTTTAAACTTCGTCGGCTAATTTTGAATTTATTTTTAATAATATTATTTTTAACAGATCGGGACAGGAAAATCCGTTAAAAATTCATAACTTCTTCATCCGACATCCGTTTTGTCTGTCTTTTTACCGTTGTACTACTAAGGACGAGAACTTCAATTCTCGATTAGGTTGTGTCGGCTAAAAACCACTCGATCTTTATTTCGAGTTTTTAGTTGTACACTGCTATACTGAAACTTAGAAAAATCATAACTTCCTCAAACGAAGTCAAATTTTGGCGTTCTTTTTATGAAAGTTCTCGGTTTAACATAAACTAAAAATTTTATTTAGATTGTTAAGGCTAAAAAAACCTTTTATTGATAATTCAGTTTTTACATTGAACAGTGTTTTGCCGGTTTTGTCGCGGATCTTCGATTGGTCATAACTTCTTCGTTATAACTCGGATCTTAGTGTTCTTTATATTTTTGGAAACCTTGTTACAATATCTACCACTTGGTTCATCCTAATCGAGATTATTTAATAATTTATTTTTGAGGGTCAATTATGTAAATAAACATAGTATGCTAAAATTGATCTTTATTAATTTAAAAAGAAGTACAAATTGACCTACACTATTACATAGGTTTGAAATAACGTTTTGTTATATTATCCCCCCGTTAGAGAGAATTTCATCCCAAAATTTACATTACAGGTAGACTAGGGAAAAAGATGTGGATATTTCTGTTGCTCCCAAGTGAATTCAGGTCCCCATTTTGCATTCCAGCGAACCTTCACTATTGGGATACGACTTTGTTTGGTTTTCTTAACTTCCCTGTCTAGTATCTCTATGGGTTCTTCCACAAAATGAGGCTCTCGTTTAACTCGATCTCCTCGAGCGGTATCACAAGAGTCTCGTCGAATAGACACTTTTTCAAGTTCGAAACGTGGAAGGTAGGATGAATGTTACTTAGTTCTTGGGGTAATCAAAGTTTGTAAGCTACAGGGCCGATTCGGGCAAGAATCTCGAATGGTTCTATGTACCTTGGATTTGGTTTATCATGCTTTCCAAAGAGTATCATGCCCTTCCAGGGTGACACCTTTAACAAAACGCGGTCACCCACCTGGAATTCCAAGGGTTTTCTCCTTTTTTCAGCGTAGCTTTTCTGTCTATCTCTGGAAGCTTTAAGTCACTCCCGAATTTGTACGATCTTCTAGGTAGTTTCTCGAATAATTTTTGGACCAGTGAGAGCACTGTCAGGAGTTTGACCTCTAGCTAGCTGCGTGTCACCCACTTCAGCGCAACACAGAGGGGATCTACACTTGTGGCCATAGAGGGCTTCGAATGGAGCATCCTTTATGCTAATGTGATAACTGTTGTTATAATAGAACTCAACAAGGGGGTAAATGAATATCCCTTGCCTTTCCAAAGTCTATCATGCAAGCTCGTAACATATCTTCTAATGTTTGAATCGTCCTCTCACTTCGTCCGTCGGTTTGCGGATGGTAGGCTATACTCATGTCTAGCCTAGTTCCCAGAGAGTTGTGTAAAGACTTCCAAAAACGAGAGGTGAATCTACTATCTCGGTCATAAGTAATAGATATTGGCACACCATGCAGTCTAACAATCTCCTTGAGGTATGTTCTTGTTAGTTTCTCCATCTTGTTAGTCTCCTTGATTGGTAAGAAGTGTGCGGATTTGGTTAATCTTTCGACGATTACCCAAATAGTATCATAACCACTTGATGTATTGGGTAACTTGGCTATGAAATCCATTGTAATCCGCTCCCACTTCCATTCAGGTATTTCAGGTTGTTGTAATAAACCTGAAGGTTTCTGGTACTCTACCTTAACTTTGGCGCAACTAAGGCACTTGCCCACAAAGGTAGCGATTTCGGCCTTCATGTTAGGCCACCAGTATAGTTTCTTAAGGTCCAAATACATATTGTCTGAACCTGGGTGGATGGATTATCGGGTTTTGTGTGCTTCATTCAAAACCACATCTCTGTAACCGCCGAACTTTGGTGTCCAGATCCGGTTCATGAAATAAATAGACTCCATCATCCCTGACTTCGAAGTTCTTATCCATTTCTCTCAAGGTTTCACCTGCCATGTTTTCGGGTTTCAAGGCTTCAAGTTGAGCTTCCTTGATCTGTGTGGACAGATGCGAATGGATTGTCATGGTCAACGACTTTACCCGGCGTCCCGAGTATTCTTTTCTACTAAGGGCGTCAGCTACTACGTTTGCTTTACCAGGGTGATAAAGAATTTCACATTCATAGTCGTTAAGTAGCTCCACCCATCATCGTTGTCTCATGTTCAGCTCTTTCTGATCGAAGATGTGCTGGAGACGTTTATGGTCCGTGAATACTATGCATTTCATGCCATATAATTAAAGTCTCCAGATCTTCAGAGCAAACACCACTGCTCCTAGTTCAAGGTCATGTGTTGTATAGTTGACTTCATGTGTCTTTACCTGTCTTGAGGCATAGGATATAACTTTTCCTCTTTGCATAATCCAAGCCCTTGATTAGAAGCATCACAGTACACTACGAAATCCTCTATCCCTTCAGGGAGAGACATGATCGGTGCACTACACAAAGCTTGCTTCAGCGTTTGGAACGTTGTTTCTTGCTTTTCTCCCCAGCTAAAGGTTACACCCTTTTGGGTCAGGGTAGTAAGAGACTTAGCTATTCGAGAGAAATTTTGAATGAATCTGCGATAATAGCCAGCAAGACCTAAGAATTGCCGGATTTATGTAGGTGTTTTGGGTGCTGACCAGTTTTCAATTGCATTTATTTCGGAAGGTTCGACGTGTATTCCTTCTGAACTAACCACGTGACCTAGGAAATCTACCTTCCTGATCCAAAATTCACACTTTGAAAACTTCGCATAGAGCTTCTCTGATCTAAGAGTTTGTAATATTTGACGAAGATGTTGGTCATGTTCCTCTTTGCTTTTTGAGTAGATAAGGATGTCATCAATGAAGACTATAACGAATTTGTCCAAGAATGGACGACACACTTTGTTCATTAGGTCCATGAACACTGCAGGTGCATTTGTCAATCTGAATGGAATCACTATAAACTCGTAATGACCATAACGAGTTCTGAACGCGGTTTTGCGAACGTCTTCCTCCAAAATTCGTAACTGGTGATACCCGGATCTTAAGTCTATCTTCGAGAAGTAGTTCGCACCTAGAAGTTGGTCGAACAGATCATCAATGCGAGGCAGAGGGTATCGATTCTTGATGCTAAGTTTATTCAGCTCGCGGTAGTCTATACACATGCGGAATGATCCATCCTTCTTCTTTACGAACAAAATCGGTGCTCCCCAAGGTGAGAAGCTTGGTCTTATGAAACCTTTGCTTAGGAGTTCGTTAAGCTGGCTGGATAATTCCTGCATTTCAGAAGGTGCAAGACGATAGGGAGATTTGGCTACAGGGGTAGCTCCAAGGATTAAGTCAATTCGGAATTCGACTTGTCGTTCGGGAGGCACCCCTGGAAGATCATCGGGAAATACATCGGGAAATTTGCAGACCTCGGGAATGCTCGCGATGTCTTTTACTTCTTGCTTTTTGTCTACCACGTGAGCTAAGAATGCACAGTACTCCTTGCGAAGGTATTTTTGTGCCTTGATGCAAGAAATGATCTGAAGGTTCATTCCGGGTTTGTCGCCGTAAATAACAAGAGTTTCATTAGTTGGTAAGTTCAAGCGAATAGCTCTTTCATAGCATAGGATGTCGGCATGGTTGGGGCACAACCATTCCAAGCCTATTATGACATCAAAACTTTTGATAGAGACCGGCATAAGGTCTATTGAGAAAGACAAGTCATTTAAGGTAAGGGTACATCCTATGTATATATCATTGGTGGATTCGGATTTCCCGTTAGCCATTTCTACTGTGAAAGTTTCATTAAGTGGTTGGGAGTTTTGATTTAGTAGATGTTTTAAGTTATGGCTCACAAAGCTCCTCTCAGCACCACAATCAAAAAGAATGCATGCATAAGTATTGTTGAGAAGGAACGTACCCGTGACCACTACAGGGTCTGCCACCGCTTCTTCGTGACCCAGTGCTAGAATTCTCCCAACCCTACCGGCATTTCCATCTTTTGGACAATCTCTCTTGAAATGCCCCACATCACCACATTGGTAGCATGCTCGACCTACTCCAGCAGCAGGTACTTGGTTAAGGGGTTGAGGTGGTGTTCTACGGAATCGGGCAGTATGCCCTTTCCTGTTGTAGTTACAGCACTACATCTCTTGGCAATTTCCGGTGTGGTGAAAATTGCACTTGTTGCATTTAGGGAGGCTACCAGCATAGGGTTTAGTTGGTGCTAGGTTGTTAGGGGCAACAACAGGCACAGTAGTGGGTATGGTAGCAGGTACAGTAGTGGCATGGACTCCCACTATTTGTTGCTTCTTTGAATGTTCTAGAGGAGATTTTCCCTTCCTTTTGTTTCAACCCTTCTACTTGATATTGTTGTTGTTCGCCCTAGGTTGTTCTGGGGCAGTAACCACAGCGTTTTGACGATTTTCGTGGTCAATAAGTGACTGTGCCAGTTCCTTGGCACTGTTAAAGGTAACAGGCCTAGATGCAATGACATTTGCATGTATCTGGGGCAACAGTCCCCAAATATACCTTTCAATCTTTTTGCTCACTAGAGCAACCATTTTCGGAAACAGAATCGCCAAGTCACATAACCGATTCGTGTAAGTTGTTATGTCTGCACCGGCCATGGTAAGACCCCAGAGTTCTTGCTCTAATTTATGAATTTCCCCTCGCGGACAGTATTCCCGCATCAACATGGTTTTTAGGTTCTCGCAGCTTATAGTATTAGCCACTATCAAAGTCAGTGACTTAACATGGCCATTCCACCATGTTAGGGCCCTATCTAAGAAAGTACAGATAGCAAATTTAACTTTGCTACCCTCTGGACAGGACAAAATTTCAAAGATTGCTTCTGTCTTCTCTATCCATTGCCTTAAAACCATCACTCCTCCAGTTCCATTAAAGGTCCTTGGTTTGGCAATCGATAAGTCTTTATAAGTGCACTCTCGTGAGTGCTCATGACCCTCGACATGGTTAGAAGGATGTGCACCAGCTCCCGACCCACTAGCACCAGGAGTATTGATACGGGTCAGGAGAGCGAACAACAACAGTTGACTAAAACCAATGAAAAATGAATGCCTTTCGGGTGATCGGCATGTCGATCTGAGAGTCTCTTGAGTTTTCTCGATCAAATGAAAAAACCGGTTCGAGCCAATGAGTGTTGAGAGACTCGATTGCTTCATGTAAAATTCTCTCCAACGTCCATAAAGGAAATAGAGATTTTCTTCATTCCAATGCATCGTTCGCTTCTTTTTGTTTTCTTTCCCTCTCTACCTATTCTACTACGAGGCGAAGCTTTTCATCCAGCTCCCAGGCACTTTGCTTTCTTTTGAGACGATTTTCTTTAGTTTCTTTCTCATCATCATCACTGATAATCTTTTTGTTTTTGTCCTTCACACCAGAACCTGAACCTACATTAACCTTCGGTTCAGTGGTGACTTTCGGTTGTGAAGTAGTATTACTTGCTGGAGGTTGTTGTGATTGACCTTGACCATCTTCTCCCCCCTTGTTTCGAAGGGCAACAGACTTTGAAACACCTTCAATTCGGCTTAGTATGTCAACAGCTGGTCTTAGCTTCTCAGCCAAGTGTCGTCGAACAGTGATAGTAAGGACAGAATCATGGGCTTCCAGGAGATTGGAGAGAAGAGAATGTACATTTCCAACACAGGTTTTGATGACTGCTCTCTCAGACTTGAGTTCTTCGATTTCCTTGTTCGCCTAAGTAAGCTTCAAGGCCTGAGTCTTAAGCTTCATGGCTTTGAGAGCAATTTCATCCATGACCTTGTTTTCCAAGGCAAGATCAATGTGGAGTTTGTCAAAATGGGTATTGATAGAAGATTAAAGCTCAGTGTAGTCAGTCTTGATGCCTTGGCGTGCCTCCTGAAAGTGCTTCTTCTTTGCTTGAAGCGACCTGGTGAGATTATCAACAGAAGCATTTACTGTTTGAGTGTTCTTTTGTGCAGCAGCCTGAAGAGAATCTAGAAAAATATTTGCATCAGAAATTAGTTTATCAACATTTTCGGTCATATGCTTGAAGTTTTTTGTGGATTCTTCAACAGCAATCGTTGCTTTCTTACATGAGGAGGTGGAAGCTTCAATAGCTTTGGTAGCATTGGAAATTGAAGAGTCATGTTCCTTGACAAAATCTTCTATCATCGCCTTGATAGCAGCCTCTGAGTAAGACTCACTTGGAGTGGAAGAGGAAGAAGAAAGCAAATTATCAAGCTTCTCATTAAGATCTCTTAGGTGCCTTTTCGTGATAGGAGCGTTGTCATCATCATCACTTTGAACTTTGTATGGGCTGAAATAACATGAATCAAACTCCATTTCTGCTCCGCCAAGAACGGTGTCAGATTCGTGTGTGGGAGGTGGAGATAGAGGTTTAGAGGGAATCGGGGTTTCGGTTTTAGAAGTAGGTGCCCCCGTAGTAATAGTGGTTGTGGTAACTTCAGTGAATAACGGGGTTGGAATTGGTATTGAAGTTGTAGTTGAAGATGATATGGGAGGAGGGCACAGAGCAATTGTGATAGGCATTGAGTGAGTAGGAGAGGGAGGAGGTGAGTTTCCAATACCTTCATGAGCTAGTGAAGGTGGAGGCGAATTCCCTCGAAGTGAACTTTCATGTTGAGAAGCCTCATCATTGCTTGATTCTTATTCGGTTTGTTGGTCAGAGGGAACATATTATGTATCACTGGAAGCCTCATCAGTACGGATTCCACTTTGGTCAGGGAAACCACAAGTGATGAATATTTTAGACATTCAACCACCTGAAGCATATAAGGATCATATTGGAAGGAAGAGAGTTCAATAATCATGTTCTGATTTGGCCTAATGGTGAGAAGTGGGGACTGTTCAGTTTGTTCACGAACTGATGATGAGTCTGCCATTGATGAAGCTTGAAGGGAGGAAGATGAATAGTAGAGAGAAATCGACGTTTAATGCTTGAGAGGATTTTTGGAAGTGGTAAGGTTGTAAAACTAAGGTATGAGATCTCTTTATACGGTTACCATGAGAGAGAAAAATCTTGAGTGCTGATTGTACGATCCTCTGACTTGACGCCTGAAAAAGCGCGATTTGACAACTTTTACCCCCGAAAAGTGTGTCAAGCGTGTCAGGCGGCGTGAAATAGGAAACAATTCAAATTCACTCACCTTGAAAATCTTATCCTTTCATCTTCTCTTTAATTTTGACACGGTCCAAATTCTTGTAGAGATGTCTAGTCACCCTTTCGCTTCATATGAAATAGCCTTTGCTCCCAACATAGTGTACAACCACAACATATTGAATCGAACATTGTATCTGAGAAATAGAAATTAGTACCACGAACAAGACTTGTGGAAAATCATAAAGATCTTCGTGCAAGAGTGTGCCGAAGAAAAAGAAATAAAGCAAATAAATTGTGGGATTTAAGTGATGCCAATTAAGACACGAAACAGTGGATCCCGGGCACGAATCTCTTCCTTCAAAGTCAAGAGAGACTTAGAAGTGTATGTGTGGTTTCCCATTGAAGTACGATCAAATGCTTAGTAAGAAACATTGAACGAAATCTTTTAATTATATGGCTATTAGGGTGGCTTTCGCTTCATTCCAACTACGAAACTTGATATAAGACCGAAAGTCGGATGAAGTACTTGTGAGACCGATGTAGTCTATAAAACAAGTAGGTTTGATCAATTTTCAGTGACTTGGTGATATAGTAGAAATCTCAAAAACAAAAATAAATTGGATCTTATGGGTAGAAAAGCCTTGGTTTCAGACAATTTCATAATGATCGCACAAAAATTAAAAAGAGATTTCTTGGTGCCTTCCACTAAAGTGGTTTCATTAATACTTGGGTGAAAACTAGAACATTTGATTGTTCACCGTCAATTCATTATAGGTATTGGATTTTGGGTTTCACTTAGCACGTGGTGAAACGAAGCTAAGATCATTAACACCGATGTTGTGTAATCGTAAACCTTAGTGGTAAATTATGAGAGTCCCAAGGGTTACATTTATGAACCGAAATATGATGGAGAAAAGCGAAGAGGAGGTTGAAGAACCGAAAGTACCTCTGCTATATAGTAAGGACCGAGCAGAAAACTCTTAACTCAATGTGAGCCGAGTAAGATAGCTGATGACTTAAGTGATTTTATCAGCCTGATTGGGAAGAATCGATTTGCATATATCGAATCAGTAAGGCTTCACTTGAAGTCTTTTAGAATTTGGTCGACATACAGCAACATGCTTCTAGGACCACTTAACTAGTACAAAGATAAAGAGATTTATACCTGTCACAACTCCATCATTTGATTCGTCCATGATACCTTTCAGTGTGATCTTTTTGGTATTTTGATTTTATTTTAACAAAAGCAGTAAAAACAGAGAAGAAAATATTTTTGGATTTTATGTATTTTCTGAAAAATAAATAAATCAGAAAGGAAAAATATTTTTGAATTTTATGAAAGAAATGAAAAATAAATAGACAAAGTATACAAAGTGTACAACCGAAACTTCACCTTGAAGTAGTGAATCGAAATGGACCGAGTGTTCGGTTTATTTCAGTTCCCGGAAATTCTAGAGCCGAAATAGACCGAGCATCCGGTTCATTTCAGTTCCCAAAAATTCTGGAGCCGAAATAGACCAAGCGTTCGGTTCATTTCGGTTCCCGAAAAATCCGGAACCGAAATAGACCGAGCGTTCGCTCTATTTCGCTTGTTCAATTTTAATGGGGTGAAAGTAGTTTTGGTACTGATTCAGCTTCCATCATTCCTAAGCCCTGGAGTATTTTGTTGAAACTTACTTCAGGTAAGGCTTTCGTGAAGATGTCAGCAAGTTTATCAGCAGATCGAACAAAATGGATTTCCATGTTACCATCTTCAACGTGATCCTTGATGATGTGATATCTTCAATGTGATCCTTGATGATGTGATAGAGAGTAATCTTCTTCATGTTTAGGCTATAGTCTCTAAGTTGACTTTGTATCCATATGACCTGTGAAGTGCAAGACGTTGCAACTATGTATTCAGCTTGTAGATAGAGACACACATGTTTGTTTCTTGGATTGCCAGCTAACAAGTTTTCCATCAAGGAATTGACATCCACCAGTTGTGCTCTTTCGGTCTAAACCACATCCTCCAAGATCAGCATCAAAGAACTCCTGAACAAAGAAACTAGATTTCGCCGAGTACCAAAGACCGAGAGATGAGGTTCGCTTTAAATACCTGAAGATGTTTTTCACAGCTACCATATGAGGTTCTCGTGGATTAGCTTGGAACTTGGCACAATAGCAGACAGAAAACATAATATTTGGTCTACTAGATGTTAGATACATAAATGACCCAATCATTTGATGATAGAGGGTCATATCAGCAGCTGGTTTCTCCAAAGAGAGTGTTAGCTTCGTTCCGAATGCCATTAGAACCTTCACTTTATAATCTCCTATCATACCGAACTTCGCCAGTTGTGTCTTTGTATAATCCTTCTTATTAATGAATAAGCCTTCGGGTCCCTGTCTTATGTTCAATCCAAGGAAAAAGTTAATCGGACCCATTGAGCTCAACTCAAATTTAGTCTCCATCAACTTTCGGAATTCAGCGGTTAAGCTAGGATTCGTGAAACCGAAGATGATGTCATCGACATAAATTTGGACGGTCATTAGGTGTTCACCCTCTTTCTTGCAAAAGAAGGTTGGGAAAACCGAACCTTGTTTGAATTTAGACAATTTCAGAAAACGAGACGGAGTTTCATACCAGGCTCTTGGGGCTTGTTTCAGACCATAAACTGTCTTGTCCAGAATGTAGCAATGATTGGGATACTTCTCGTTCACAAAACTCGGTGGTTGCTCCACATACATGGTCTCTTCTAGCTCTCCATTTTAGAATGCACATTTTACGTCCATTTGAAAAACTTCAAAATTCTTGTGAGCGGCGTACGCCAGAAAGATCCGAACTGATTCTAGCCTTGCTACAGGAACGAAGGTTTCTTCGTAATCTATACCTTCCTCCTGACAATATCCCTAAAAAAATAGCCTTGCCTTGTTGTGTATCATGTTCCCTTCTTTTTCCATCTTGTTCCTAAATACCCATTTTAATCCAACCACAGATGCATCCTTTGGTGTGGGAATCAGTCTCCAGACACGATTTTGCTCAAACTCATTGAGTTCGTCTTGCATAGCTTGTACCTAATCAGAGTGATCAAGTGCAGAAGTCACTGTTTTCGGTTCAATCTTGGAAACAAATGAATTGAACATACAGAATTCTACGTGAGAGAATAAAGCAGTTTGCTTCGCTTTCAATTGAGATCGTGTAAGAACTCCCTCAGATGATTCGCCAATTACTTGAGTTTTTGGATGATCGTGTGTCCATTTGACAAGTAGAGGATAATTTGGATCATAAACAGGATCCAATTCGGCATTTATTTCTTCTTCAAATTCTAATTGAGTGTCTTCATAATTTGTATTATTATTCTCCCCCTCTAATGATGAAACAATCTCAACATCCGGTTCAGAGTTCTCCCCCTCAATTGGAATTTCATGTTCAGTGTCGGAGATGGGATTCTCCCCCTGGAATGGAAAGTCAGGTCGTTTTGCTGTAAATGAACTCTCCCCCTAGAATGTAGAACATTTATGAGTAGGGTTGCACGAGCTTTGAGGTTCTCATTGATCTTGAGGTTCGCTTGAGCTTTGAGGTTCGCTTTCCATGTCTTGCACCGCTTTGGTTATTATCTCCTTCAGGTTGTCAAATTTATTATATGTTGCTTTCACTTCAGAGAGAATGGCTTTCTCCGGTTCATCAAAGAGTAATGTGTACTCTTCAAACAGATTTGATATGGGAACCTTGACTTGACCTTTTTGTAGAAAGATCTCCTTCATTGAACTTTGGCTGGATTGAAGTTTCTTCACGTAACTATCATCGAGTGTGACATAATAGGTTTCTTCAATCTTCTTTGATCTTCGGTTCAGAACCCTATATGCCTTTGAGGTAAGAGAGTAGCCAAGAAAGATCCCTTCATCTGCCTTCACTTCAAACTTTTTCAGTTCTCTTTACAATTAAAGATAATACACCTAGAACCAAAAACATGAAAGAATTTAACATTAGGCTTGCGATTATTCAGAATTTCATATGGAGTGATAGAGAATCGCTTATTGAGGAAAGATTGGTTTTGGGTATAGCATGCAGCTGCAATTACATCAGCCCAAAAATACAGAAGTAGAGAGGTGAAGCTCAGCATGGTTCGGGCGGCTTCACACAACGAACGGTTTCATCTTTCAACTACACCATTTTGTTGTGGAGTATAGGGAGCAGAAAAGTTGTGAGACACTTCCTTTTCAGTATGAAATTCTTCAAATTCTTGATTTTTGAATTCCATCCCATTGTCACTTCGGACATTTCTAACCATCTTTCGCAACTGAAGTTCCACTTGCGAAATAAAGATTTTGAGTTTAGGAGTCGCCTCTGATTTCTGTTTAAGAAAGAAAACCCAGGTGAAGCGAGAAAAATCATCAACTATAACTAGATTGTACTTACTACCACCGATACTTTCTATGGCCGATGGACCACATAGATCGATGTGAAGAAGCTCAAGAGGTTCGATGATCTTTGTGTTAACAAGTGTGGGGTGACTCTTTCAGCTTTGCTTTCCCATTTCGCATGCAGCACACAAGTGTTCCTTATCGAATTTGAGAAGTGACAAACCACGCACATGATCACCAAGAACTAGCATGTTGATATCTTTAAAGTAAAGGTGCGAAAGTCATGATGTCACAACCAACTTTCATCAGAATGAGCTTTCGTTAGAAGACATACATCGGGCTTCCCTCGTATCGGGTTCAGATTTAATGGACACATTTCGCCTTTTCTCTGTGACTTCAGTAGAACCGTCTTAGTTTTCTTTTCAATGATCTTTGATCCTTCATCATCAAATGAGACCTTCAAGCCAGTTCCTACCACCGGTTGCGAAACACTGATGAGATTGTGTTGCAATCCTTTGATGTATGCCACCTTTCGAATCGAAAAATCATCGTTTGTGATCATTCCATAGCCTTTTATTGTGCCATATGAGTTGTTACAGTATTTGATACATCCACCATCTTTTAGATCCCGAAACTTCCTCAGCTCTTCCCTTCTCCCTGTCATGTCACGCGAGCAGCCACTATCGATGTACCATTCATTGTCGAACTGCTCGTCACTGATGACCTGCAAAAATCAAGCAGATTTAGGAACCCAAAGTTGCTTGGGTCCACGTGAGCCATTTACAGAATAGGGAATAGTAATAGAAAGATCAACCATATATGTTCTTTTTATTAAAGTGGTTTCATCTTTCCTCTTGATGGTAAAAACCTTAATTTTTTTTATCTTTTGGTTTGTTTGAATCGAGTTGTGGAATGTTATTCTGATTCTTATTTTCTAGTTTCCTAGGGTTAGTAGACGTCTTCTTCATTTTCTTTTCATCTCCTGAGATGAGCTTTTCTTTTCCCTTGACATCCTTGCTAGGATTCTGGTTTGGTCGAGAATGAGGAGGATGGGGTTTAGGACCGAAGTTGGGCTTTCGGTTCTTGTCATCACTTGATTTGGAGCCGAAACTGCTTTTTCAGTTTGTCTGATAGCAAGAATGGCAGTGAGTGCATGGACCATCGTTAGCCTTTGATCTTGACATTATCTTGATATTGGACACCTTTTCTATGCGAACATAATTGGAGTTTTGGGATTGCCAAAAATGCTTCCTTTCGTTAAGATTCTTTTGATATCTCCTGTTTCGCTGGCGTTTCTGGTCTGACAGTTGTTTTTGAGATTTGTGAATATTCGTTTTCGACCTAGGTTTTTCAGCGTGAGTTTCGCTCTTCATTGAAGAGGTTTCGCTTGCTACCTTTGCAGGTTCTCCTGGAATCTCTTTAGTACCACTTGTGCTTGGCACATCAAAGCTTGTAGGCTTATTGAGTGGTTCTGACACGTATTGTGACATCCCCATTTTCACGGCCAGAAAAGACCGATTTTGTTTATGCTTTATAAAAATCAGAGTACCTCTTTTAATAAAAATATTGCGGAATTTGTTCCCAATAAAACATGATAAATACGTTATCAAAGCATTTCCGACGAAAAGTATTTTTCTTCGTTTTAAAACATTTGGGGTTGCTGAAAACTCCAAAGGAAATATGGTGTGCAAATTAAAAAAGTATTTGTACGGCCTTAAACTATCACCCCACGCATGGTTTGGAAAATTCAGTCAAGCTATCATCTCACAGGGTTATGTTCAATGCCAAGCTGATCACACTCTATTTATCAAGACAAGTACTACTGGGAAGAAAGCTATACTAACTCTTTATGTTGATGATATCATACTGACAGGAGATGATGTTGAGGCGATTACACTTCTAAAAAGAAACATGGCATCCAAATTCAAAATTAAGGATCTTGGACATCTCAAATACTTCCTTGGAATGGAAGTTGCTCGATCCAAGTCAGGTATTGTTATATCTCAAAGAAAATACATCTTGGATCTCTTAAAAGAAACTGGCCTTCTTGGGTGCAAACCAACAGAAACACCCATGGATTCAAATAAAAAGGGGTGTCACGAGGAAGAACAAACCCCAGTAAACAAAGAACACTATCAACAGCTTGTTGGCAAACTCATTTACCTCTCTCACATTCGTCCAGACATTGCATATTTTGTAAGCATTGTGAGTCAACACATGAATGAACCAACTAAAGAACACCTAGAAGCACTGAAACACATTATAAGGTATCTCAAGATGACTCCCGATTTAGGCCTATGGTTCAAAAGAACTGAAGTCAATGATATCCAAGTGTATACTAATGCAAGTTGGGTTGCAAAGGAGACCAATCGATAATCAACCACATGTTACTGCTCATATGTATGGGGCAATCTTCTTACTGTAGGGTTCTAAGCATTATAACACTGCTATGGTGTACATGCAACCCTAAATACCTTGGATCTATGTTTTCTCTATTATACATGCAAATATCAATTTCCAAGGTATTTATCCTGACTAGCATATTATGAAGTACAAATAATATAAAATCTAGTAGAATGACATACCTCTTTGTTGGTGTTTGATTCCATGTAGCTTGAGAGCCTAGTGCCCCAAATGAGATACCTCAAATGGTTCACACAACATCAAATGCATTTGGAATAACTTAGAGAAAATTGAACACTTCAAAAATCGGTTTTCCCTCACTTCTTCACTTAGTGGCAGATTTCTTCAATCATAAGATCATTATATAGTTAGTCACAATTAGGGTAAACCCTAATTGTCATGGCTTTCCATTTCCTTGGATCCATGGGTTCAAATACACCATGGAGCATCCTATGGGTTTTAGCCCAACTTGATAATCCATGGAGCATTAGCCCACTATATAAGTATGGATGATTTACACAATCAACCCATATATTTAATTAGTCTACTTTGGATCACATAATTAATTCTAGATTAATTCTTGATCAATACTAATTAAATAATCTTATTAATATATTAGAACGTATAATATATTAATGAACCTTGAGTGTTATTTCTCTCATTTTAGTCTATCCAAATGCATGATGCCATGCAACCCAAATGGACCATGTCGGGTCGGGTCAAGTATATACCAATTATAGTTATGGACTTAGACACTAATCCAACACTTACATGGAGGAGCAAGACGCAATCTGTCATATCATGCGGCAGTGTAGAATCTGAGTATCGAGCTCTTGCACTACGAATATGTGAAGGTATGTGGATACAAAGACTACTTAATGAACTCGGGATGAGGAAAAAAGAATTTGTACAAATGTTTACTGATAGCCAGCCTTCTATTGACATTACAATAAACCCTGTTCACCAAGACCGAACAAAGCAAATAGAAACAGATCGACATTTCATTTCAGAAAAATTTGATCACGGAATAATTCAGCTCGGCTATGTTCCATCACGTCTCCAAATCGTTGATATCCTAACTAAAGCTTTACCAAGAGTAAAATTTGAAGAATTTATTTCCAAGCTTGGCTTGTATAATATCTACAACCAAGTTTGAGGGGGAGTGTTGAAAATTATGAAGTTATTTAGGAAAGTTTTTATCTCCTGTTTTCTATTTTAGAAAAAGATTGTCTTTGATTAGATATCTTTCAATTAGTGGAGCTGTAATCCCTAATTTATTGTAGTTGTATAGTTTAGCCGGCCCTATTTTTTCCTATATATATTCCTTATACGCTATTCTTTTGAATATATAGAAAAACTGAGATTATTTTCATGATTACGTGCACATGCCGATGGGTGTCGAATGTCACCCTTTACTATATCACTATCTTATGTGCAAGGAAGGTACTACTTTTGATCCAATTGACCTAGAAGAGCTTTTATTTCTGGTTTGCGACTATCGGGTTTGCTTTGACAGGAAAGCATTCTGCTTGGTCAACAGCCAACGGTTCGGGGATTATTTCCATCCCAGATCTGATTTTGCAGCATTTAGAGAACGTGTCTTTCCATTTGTGACACTTTCACGTTCGTTGAGTAAGGATGACCTTACGAACGTATTCAATAACTCATTTCATCAATTAAGCAATAAAGACATCGTGAAAGTCTCCCTGTTGTATATGCTAAAGCAAGGATTTTTGGGGAAATACTCGCAATAGCCAGTTCCTAATGAACGTATGGCACTCGTCTCTAATTTACAAGAGTTTAACAGGTATAACAGTTTTTTTACCCACATTATATCAAAATGATACATATACTTATTAAGTGTAATTTTTTGACATATGTACCTATGGGGTCGATTGATATGGGATTTCACTTACAAACAGTTGCATACTGTGTTTGATAAGATTGAAGACTATTTGAACTCAAATTGGGCAAGAATCGGCAGTAGACACACATATAATCTGCATGGATTTGTTTATGCATTTAAGATATGTACATTGTGTTTAATAAGAACTTTTAAAAAACAAGTATTGTAACTTTGTTAACTTGGTAAGTTGTTTGTCATCTTAATTTTGTAGATTTGGATCTTTGAGACATTTCCCAAAAGTAGTATTATTGGTTCCCCTATACCGGGTGTTATCCCTCGAGCAGTTGCATACCCTAGAATGAGGTGTTTGCATGCACCTGATTGTGAATGCATTCACGATGTTACTAATATAGGTAGTTTAGTCCACCTTTTAATTTATAAGTTGATATGACATAAATAAGTTACGATTAACCTTTATATATATGTTTTTATGCAGTGTCCCCCCCCCCCCAACGAGTTGTTACAACTTACTGCGCATGAGTGTGCTGCTAGGTGGTGGATTGAGAGTGTCCAGTGGATAGATGTTGCATATTATGCTAATGTTTGAGTTATGGTTTTCTTTGTTAATATTTTAAAACAATTGTCATTTGCAGATGTAGCACAAACAAGTTTATCCTTAAAATAATATTATGATACTGTACATACATCACTACGGGTTTTTTAAATCAACAGTATCCTACTGTTGGCTACCTTTTTGTCTAGTATGTCTACTCTTATACTGAACATTATTTTTGCCACTTGACTTGGTCCTACTTGAAGATTCATTTTTTGTTGACTCTGTGGGAAACGGAGCATCACAGTTTCTGCTTGTGTGATCGATCCTTTGGCAACGACTACATTTTTTCTGAATCGGACCTTCACCTTGGGATTCGATACGGTTACGGTTTTTAGGTCGTCCGACTTGTCGTTTGTCCATTAATGATGGAAAAACAACCATGACTTCATATGGTTCTTCGTATTCAGCTGGAACTGGCACAGGCACAGGAAACACAACCTCTGCATATGTTCAACGATATGTTTTCATTGTGAAGTACGATGACACCCATGCACTGCAGTGTTGATATCTCAGTTCCTTGAATACAATCATAGCATGAGTACAAGGTATGCCTGAAAATTTCCATTTCCCACACGTGCAGTTACGACTTTCCAAGTTTACTATACCATTTTTCATTTGGCCAGTCACCTCATATCTGCTTTGATCAATCTGGTATACCCGAAAACCAGGTGATTTGTTTATCTTCCTATCAATGACCTTCTCAGCATACTCAGTGACATTTTTTTTGCTTTCAGTTATAACAAACATTTACGTATACGTTTTCATGCACAATAAATTACACTACAGTTATGATTGAACTATTACAATATAGGGAAACACTTACCTCCAGCATTATGTCGTTGGCACCACCATTGTTACATAGTTGCTTGAAAGAAATCGATCAACATTGTTATCGATAGTTTCCTTGCGTCTCTTGATAATGCATTGACGGACTCGACGCTGTTTGATTTCATAATATTGTACTGAACCACGATCTCTCGCTACCGATTCTGTCTAGCCATGTCTGACAATCATCGTTTACTGCACGACGTAGCATACTCACTCTTCCCTTGAAATCAGACTCTCGGTATGCCTTTTCATCCTCCCAAAACAAAATCTCTATTCTCTCTTGCTTGTCGATCTTTGTTCTCATATTCATCAACAAATAGCGACAGTAGAGTCTGTGATATGCATTTGGGAACACTGTTTGAATGGCCATTTCAATTGAATTGGCTCTATCTTATATAATAACCAAAGATGGCATGTCCCCAATACATTCTTTGAGTCTTGATAAAAACCAAATCCATGAAACTCCCCTTTCAATTTTCCCAACCCCAAATGCAATAGGAAGGATTTGGTTATTACCATCCATGCCTACTGCTAGGAACATGGTGCCTAAGTATTTCCCTTTAAGGTGTGCACCATCAATGATAATAACAAGACGCAAATATCTTTGAAACGCTTGAACCTAAAAGGTAATTGAAAATCTAATTAAAGCAAACACATGTGTATCGACATTAAATATAAAGAAGTAGGTATATAAAATATATTATCGTGCAACCTATATAAATGAAAAGTATTCAAATTTATTTTCATCACTCGTCTTTATATGTGTAACCGTCCCCGGATTCGTCTTCTCCAAGTTGTAACAGTATATAGGTAGTCTAAGAAAGCTTTCTTCAGGGGTCCCTCTCAATAAATTTAAAGCATACATTTTAGCATTCCGTGTTTGCCAGTATGAAACATGTACACAAGACGGTTATTTAAAGTTCGTTGTATATATTTCCCCGCAACATATTACCTTTTTGTTGGCTTGTCGGTGATAGGGACGTAGCTATGTGTTTGAGAAAGTGTGTTTCTCCGATAGTTTAACCACTTGAAATGAATCGGTAGTATTATGTTTTGTTGCCTTAATCAGCCAGTCACAATTATCCATATAGCAAACAGCTTCAACCTGTCTTTTGTAGATTTTTTTCACTTTATATTGGAAACCTTCACTAACACTTTTCTTTCCTAAATTAAGCTTAAGTTCTTAGAGTTGAAATAACTTAACATGGGAATTATAGTTGTGTGTTGTGGCCCCTTTACGATTTTTTGAGCTAATTCGAGCAGTGGTAAAGGATCAAGCATACCCCAATGGGTGGGTTGTGTTTCTTCATAATCGGAAAAATAATAAGGAAACTTTTCTTGTTGTGCTTTTCAGGGTTATGGTAAGGGATCAGTTTCATCTTCTTCATCTTCATGAGCATCCTCATCAAATTCAGTGTAACTCTAAAAATGTTCCACTTGCTCTCCATGTGGAACTATATTACCATCATCAACCAACATCATTAGTTTCGTCTCATCATTCGCAGATTCATCAACATCAACAGTAAGGTCATCTTGAACAACAGCCTTACCTTTAGACCTATAGTCACCCCCATGTATAGGGTCCTTGTAAGAAGGAACATGGTTGGTTGTCATAGGTAATAAATTACAAATTTGGTTACTTCCAGCACCGAAAGAACCATTTCCAGAACGATTTTCCCCGGGATATCGATTAGTACCACTATCCATAACATTATTAACTACAAACAATTGTATTGTGTTGGGAGGCATAGTAGTAACAAAACTAAGAAAATATCTGACATCACTATCGTCAAGAATCTGCATAACTATATTTGATCCAGGATATTGAAAAGATAGACGAATTTGATTTGTGTGTAACCTGGACTTGGAAGTAACCTACATAACTAACCCAACGAAGTTGATATCAATTGTTATATCTACATCAAAGCATGTGTAATCCGGAGTAAGATACAGCATACATCCGTCGATACGCTGCCATTGCCCTTCACTAGAAACTGAAAATGGAGGCAAAAAATTGTATATGTACTCATTCTGGAATGTTTTTCGAAAGTATCGAAATATATTAAAAACACAAATATATTGTATATTTGGAAGAAAAACATAGGAAAACCCCAATTCTATCTCTCCGGAACACCGCTCTGGAATATACGATCGCTCCGGACGTCAGTCTGGAATGCACTTTTCCAGTCCGGAAGGTACGGAGTGTTAGACTCCGAACCTAATCCCCACCAACCAACAACCCCTTGGAACAATATCATAAATACTTCAGAATATCGTATTCCGGAGCACACCTCCGAAACAAAACATCATGCTCCGGAAGACGATATTTCGGATCAAGTAGTTATTTTTCCAAAAAAAAAAATGTTGGTTATTTTTATTAAAATGGTTGTTTATAAGGGTTAGATTACTCAATTTCAAAAATCAAATATCCTTCTAACTTTTATACTACTCATCTTTCTATTCATTAGATCAAGACAAATATCAAAATCAAATTAGGAGTTTAAAAATATAATTAAGGGATTCCACATGTCATTATTATTTTATATGAATAGGAACAAAGGATAGAATGATATTTAATTTTTCTTCTAATAATGACCAAAAATGTTGAAAATGAGAACGTCCTTATTAGACCCACATGATTGTGCTTGTGTACAATAGAAAACATATAATACTAAAACATAAGCAACGTTCATTACCTAGTTATACAACAAACATATGGAGAGTCATGTCTTTATTTGTAAAAGATGTAAACCAGAAGGTAATTATAGTAAATATCATGTCTTTAAACCGAAGACCATGCATTTGCATCAACCCAATTGAAAGCAATTGGTCCCAAGAAAGCATCAGGGATTCCAAACGAACTCACCAAACCAAGTGCATGTGGTCTTAACTCACTACACAGTTTCAAAACCTCTTTCCTAACCACTGCAGCATTGTCTACTGATAAGTATCCATATCTCAAAAAAGAACTATCTTCTTCCAATACAATTGTCGAATACATTGACCTCATTAACCCCAACACATCCTGCAACAATATTCAGTTTCACATTAATTAATTACTTGCAATTTCATATACGATTTTTTGAATTTTTTAAAGGATACATATAAGTTTATCATACCTTCAAAGAGCCTGATGGAACAGTTGCTTCAACATCAAGAAACGTTTGTAGAACCAACCGATCCGCAAAAGCTCTCCCCAAATCCTCAGCAAGTTGATACATCTGACAAATTCATAGTATTATACTTCAATAACATAAACTTATAAAAATTATCATTTTTTAGTTTAATAAACATTATTTTAAAGATATTATCAGGCGTGTCGCCTCACCACTGTGAATATATGTTCTCTGCTTTCTCCCTGAGCTTGATGTTGTGACACTTCCGTGACAAAACGTTGCAATAAATCTCTCTCACGTAAGCAAAATATGTCAGTCTGCCAAAAAAAAAGTTCTTAAATCAATCAATTATTCAATATATACAAAATATAAAAATAAAATTAAAAAGTTTTATTACCTGGAATTGAGTTGTTCTAAGAGTAGAGCTTGTGAGATGAGAAGGAATAACTGGAGCAGGGTTGTTCAAGTGTTCTAATCCCAAACCTCTAATTGGTTTGTTCCTTTTCTTGGCTGACAAAAACTCTGCATACAGTGCCTTGCTAATCTAAATTTGCATACACAAATCATATGATTAGTAATTCTTGAAAACAAATTTGATGTTTAATTAATGGCTGTTTCTTAAAAATATAATTAATTACCTGTTGCATTAGAACATTGTTGTCACCTTCAAAAGTCAACTGCACATCATACTCACTTTTTAAATGTCCAACATGATTTTCAGTCTTCAAACCTTGCCCACCACAAGCTTCTCGACATTCCTGATTTAAAATCAGCACAAAATAAGTTTTCCCCTTTTAGAAAACTAATTAATAAAATAACAACAATATTAAAAAAGTTCATGAGCATTTTAAAAACCTGAAGGGTTCGCATGCAATGCCAGGTTAAAGCAGCCTTGAGTGCACTAGAAACAACATGAACTGTTTTAATTGATTCGGGTGTTCTTTTCACATATATCATCTTCAGATAATTTGAAGCAAAATTCAGAGCATATCTGACATACAACAAGAAAGATGGAAAGTTAGAATGAAGTATTGATATACACATAGGAAATGTTGAAAGAGGCAACAGTAAGAAAATTGGGTAGTTACGTTTTTGCTACAAGAGGTAAGAGACGCCTTTGATGACTTGGATAATCAAGTAAAAGAACTTCTGGTTCATTTGCTTTGATTGAAAAAGCTCGCCTAGTCAGCGAGTACCTAACTGCAACTGCTAAACCAACTTTTGCAGTGTTTATTGCACTAGCAGCAATAGTTACACGGCCAGATGTCAGTGGGGCCAGAAAGGCTGCAAATCGCTGATCTGGATCTTTTATTGCACTCAAATATTCTCCATCGGGTGACACGTCAGCAACTGAATTCAACAGGTTTTCTCTTGGTATGCGTAGATTGTCAAACCAGATTCGACCATTGTCAACACCATTTAAACCGATTTTATGACCACAGTCTGCAATACGAACATTTGGACATATATTTCCCTCTGAGTCCCTGATTTGAGCTATAAAAGCATGCACTCCTTGATTCACACCATTAATTTCAAGCTGTGAGAAGACCACTGTGTGTGTAGCATGCTGAAAACAGCCAACAGGAACATAATTAAAGTCTGTAATTTGGCTAATAGAAGATGGAATAATGAATGAGACGTCTTACATTAGCAGCACCTCCGATCCAATACTTTTGTGCAGATTCACAAGGGGTGCTGATAATAAATTCCTGAGTGCTTGGATCATATCTAGTGATTGTTTCAATTCCTCGGACCTAAAAAGTAACTCAAAAATCAACAGATTAGATATACACGAAACCATTAACATGATAATAACAAGACAAGCTTCACATACATTACTTCCATGGCCTAACTCGGTCATTGCAAAGCAACCCTTGACTTCATAAGTCTCCGTTGGTTTGTACCATTTATCATGATGACGCTTTGTGCCCATGAAACGGATTGCACCACCCCTAAAATTATGTTATGATAGGAGTATAAATGATAAACCCAAACAACGAATAATACGATATCTGGTTATCTCTAATTTCAGAGAGAATCGAAGATTTGATTGGACTAGAAAAGATACAAATTTACGATGAGATTTTATTTTTAGATTGATGAGAAGGGGGACAGGAATTGGTAATTTAAAGAACGGAAAAGGGGGTTTTACACATACCATAAAAAGAAATGCACTCCAAGCTTAATCCCTAGAGAATGATCAAAAACGCTAGCAGATTCAGCAAGAGCAAATCTAGATAAATCGCCTTCTGGTCCCTTCTTAGAAAACCACCCATCGAAAACCCCATGTTCTCTCAAGTAATCAAGTCTTCTCATCGTCATCTCTCTTTGCTGCTCCATCGACTGATTAAAATCCGGGGAAATAAACACTTTGCCGCCTCTTTCTCTTGGGCAAAACAAGTTGCTCTGTATCATCAGATTGAACATATAGTCGATATCAGCAATGCTCTGACCGTCTAGGAGCTTACGGAGCAACTTGGTATCGAAATTCAACGGCGGCTCAGAGAGTTCCGGTGGGGAGTAGCTGACACATGGGGCGGTGTGTAGGAGATCGGTGGTGGCGTTATGGTGGTTATTGAGATGGCGGGTTAGGACTTGTGTCCTAAAGTTGACCCGATCCATTGGTGACGATGATGATAAGTCTATGGATGATGAATTGAAGAATAAGAAACGAGAGGAAATGGCAGAGAATTTGGGGATTCGTATTTTAAGAAGGCGAAGAGTCGGTAGAGACGGAAATGTGAAAGAGGTTGAGGTAGCTGTTGCGTATGGGCGTTTCTGAAGACGGTAGGGGCCGAAAACATAAGACCATGACCAATTATTTGTCGAAAATAATACTTTTATTACCATAACGATAACAACTTGATAATATGTCCATTCATATCCGATTAATGTTTTTTTATATATATTACAATTTTCAATGTCTAAGAGCTTTCGGTATGGACATGTTAAGGAAGCCGTTATGGCTGATGTGGCTGACAAAACAGCTTTATGACTTACTACCCCAATAAGAGGGTGTTATGGTGGATTTTGTGGTAACGAGGATAAGATAAAACAAGAAAATGATTAGCTATCTTCTTCTTCAACCGATCAAATAATTTTCTCTATTTTCTCTCTCTACTTCTCAACATGATATAATATGGAACACCGTTTCCCCTTTGGTGTTATGGATGAGGTGGCACCAATTTGGTGTTACATCCGGTTGTCTACACCCAATGCTTTTAGACTGCCGGTATAGACTAGATAACACCAACATGAGGTTGACCTTGCTATCCTCAACGACATGGAGGAGCCAGAAACACCGCCTCGACTTAACGCTTAGTGATTTTGTGCTGAGGGCTCGACACAAGACAACGCCTCGGTCCCTCTTTCTTTTCTCTAAATTTTCTTGTTTCTTGGGCTTGCAACGACGTTTTCATAAACAAATATCAGCCCCACAGCTACGTTAAGGTCTCGATGCCCTTCTTTTTTTTCTTCTTTCTGATGTGGCATCTCTGGTAACGGGTGTCCATACCGAACAACCTTATGTTATTGGTATATGGCTCTTCTAAGATTTTACAGGGGGTTTTTAGCAAAAAAAAAAAAACTATTGTTTATTAGTTTATAACTTATTACTTATTATTTTATAAATTAATAAATAAGTATGGGGCAATTTATAAAAAAATGATTTATTAGAGGTTTCCTACCGAAATAAACTATTTTTCATCCAAACATTTTTTTTAATTTAATGATATCTAATAAGTTAATAAGTTGTTTTAACAAGATTAGCCAAATACCCTTATAATGTAATACTTTTGTCTTTTTAAATTTCTTGTGTAAACATATTTTGTATTTATTTTTTTGTTTTTTCTTTATCAATATTTTAGTTTCTTTGTTTATTAGACTAATTAAAAGTATTAATTTAATATTCTCATGTTCAAAATTTTGATGGATAACTCGATCATAATAGTTTATTATAGACCGTCTGCTGTAATATATTATACTCTAGATTTTATAACCATCATTAATTATTGTTTTTATTATATTTTTTTAGAAAAAGGCTTTAGTTCCTGTCTCCGCCCCTGATTTTTTAAAAAAAAATTCTCCCAAACGCGACGGGCTCTCAGAGGAGTTTTTGACATCCCTATTTTCATGCTAACATAATTATTGCTTGAAGCCATGTCCAAGTTAACGTCGTAATAATAAATAGTAAAAAATTAGACAATAAAATACCATCATTAAAGTAAAATGGTTAACATCTAAAAACAAGTTAAAATTTAAAGTACAACTATCCTAGGCGGAGAAAGCGAAAAGTGAAAGGATAAGAGAGACGGGTGTGGGCAACGGGAAGCCCCGTTATTGGTGACATGGCACCTAATAACGGCGTCGTAAAGGGAGGAACACCGCCCCCTAGCCGTTATTAGATGTTATGTTATGACGCGTTATGGTGAACACATGAGGTAACATCGTGATTTTGCTTGTGTTTTTATTCAATCGTCATAATTTCAACCGTTTGTTTCAAACGTTAACATTAAAAAAATCAAGTTTTATTGGTGTTATCACATGTTATTAGATGTTGCCCATTTCCATCTTGGATATTATAACATTCATGTATGAGTAGGATACTGCCAAGACATCTTTTAGGTATGGTAACATGTAATAACATGTTGCCCACACCTAGTAGTCTAAAAAAATATATGATTGAGATATCCAATTATTAACTGCAATAAGAAATAAATATTATCTCAAACTAAAATTTAATATAATTATCGATATTTATAGAAATAATATGATAAAAACATAAAAATAAATAAAACTTCAAAAGAATAATAAAAACTTCAATACACTTTTATTGTTATAATTTAAATATCTTAATGTTTACTTGGTATTTTATGTAATAAAATAAATAATGTTAAAAAGGTTGTCAAAAGGACATATAATTTGTATGGTTGCTATATTTTACTTTTTAATAAAATATTCAGTTTATTACATGTTTATCGAAATATATTATAATATAAAAATATATAATAGTAGTTATATTATAGTATTAAAATATAACAAATGATGAAAACAAAATGATAAGAAATAACGAATAAGAAAAAATATTTAAATTATTTTTCTTATCAAAGAAAGTAAGAGAGGGAAAATGTAGTTTAATTAATAGAAAGAATGAGACCTATAAACTAATATCTAATAAAAAATGATCAAAAATAAAATAGGACGCAACAATTTAAATTTTGGTTGTTTAGGATTAAAGGTGAAGACAATAAATAAATAAATAAATAAAAATCGAATTATGTCAACGGGAGAAGATGGTAGGTCAATATGGTGGTGCTAGAGTAGTAGTCATATAAAGTAGTAGGACTTTTTAAGATTCCTAGGGTAGTACTTTTTCAGTTTCTTGTATAAACATATTTTGTTTTTGTTTTCTTTCTTGATATTTTAGTTTCTATATTTATTAGGTTAATTAAAAGTATTAATTTAATATTTCCATGTTCAAAATTTTGGTTTGTTTGGTGATTGAAGGTGAAGATAAATCGAATGTTGTCAACGGTGGAAGATGGTAAGTCAATATGGTGGTGCTAGAGTAGTAGTCATTTAAAGCAGACCCTACAAATATGATGTGTTTTGTAAGTTGTGTTGAGTTAATAAAGGGATTGAATGAGTTTATCACAGTCATACCCTTTTAATTAACATATTGTGTTTTTTCACCTCGTTTATTTTCGCATCTAGTTTGTGTTAGTTAGCAGGTTAAAATTTAGACCTTATAAATATATTTGTCATGTTGGAAAAATAGGAGTTGGAATGGAAAGGACAAGATCAAAAAGAGGTAGTGGCCAACTGGAAAATGGATTCTTGAACTAGAATGCTAAATTGTTTCCATATTATAAACCGACCCAACCTAAAGTTTTTCTTCTACGTCTAGTTGCCGATTTAGTACTATCCAATTTATTTAAAGAATTAAAATGAATTGTATATATATAAACGGGTCATTTTCGATTTGAAAATTGAACCCTAACATGATATGTTTAATTTTCATGTGGTGTCATTTCAACTCTTTTATCAAAAAGGTTAAAAATGAATTGCATATATATAAACGGGTCATTTTCGATTTGAAAATTGAATCCTAACATAATATGCTTTAATTTTCCTGTGGTATCATTTCAACCCAGTTTATCAAACGGGTTTAAAACATTGACCCAAACTCATTTTATGTTGGGATTGTGCATCGTATTAGTTTTTGCCATACTAAGAGTAATACCTATTAATGAAAAAGAGATAAAGATATTATATAATATATATATATAGTAAATCACACTTTTGGTAAGTTTTAGTTTATGTCTTGAAATTTTAGCACGATGTATCTCCATGCTTTCAAATTCAAAATGCATCGCAAGTTAAAGAAAAGGAAATAAGGGTTTAGAAATTAGACATACCATAAAAAGAAATGAACCCCAAGCTTAATCGCTAGAGAATGATCAAAAACACTTGCAGTTTCAGCAACAGCAAATCTCCACAATTCAGCTTCAGGCCCCTTCTTAGAAAACCACCCATCGAAAACTCCCTGTTCTCTAAAGTAATCAATTCTTCTCATCGCCATCTCTCTCTGCTGCTCCATGGACTGATTAAAATCCGGTGCAACAAACACTTTGCCTCCTCTTTCTCTTGGGCAAAACAGGTTGCTCTGCATCATCAAATTGAACATATAGTCGATATCAGCAATGTTCTGGCCATCTAGGAGCTCACGAAGCATCTTGGTATTGAAGTTCAACGGCGGCTCAGACAGTTCCGGTGGGGAGTAGCTGACACATGGGGCGGTGTGTAGGAGATCGGTGGCGGCATTATGGTGGCTCTTGAGATGGCGGGTTAGGACTTGTGTCCTGAAGATGACCCGATCCATTGATGAAAATGATGATGAATCCATGGAAGAATAAGAAAATAGAGGAAATGGCAGATAATTTGGGGTTTTGTAAGAAAAAGAAAGAAAGAGTACAAAGAATTGGTAGTTACGGAAGTGGGACCCGGGTTTGCCTATGGCCGGGTTGTGCATGGGGTATGTGTTAAAATAGGGGCTATGGCCGATAATTTGTCCAAGACAATAATTTTATTTTGATAAAAAAAAAAATTAATATATGCAGCGATACATTTTCATTTCTATCAATAAAGCGTTCCGGGGCCCCTTATATAATATAAAAAAGTATATCAAATCTTTAAAGTATCCTTAGAATAGGGCCAAATAAAATCAATGTGAGTGTTGGTTTTTCCAACGCCATTAAGGCTAAAGAGACTAGTGACATTTCTAGGATTTTGTCACGTTATTTTTTTGTCATGTTATTTTTTTGTCTGTCATTTCTAGGATTTTGTCACGTTATTTTTTTGTCTGTTGTCATATTTTTGTCTCAACATCTAAATGTTAGCATTTTGACAAAATTATAAAAATGGTCCCTATGGTATACATTTTTTTTGGAGTTTTAGTCCAAACCTCGACTTTTTTGATTGGTGATCCTTTTGAGCTAGTTTACATGCAGTTTTGGTCCCTGTCCAAACTAAAAAGATTGTTATACCCTTAATGAATTTAATTTTCATTTTTCTTTCATTTTTAAATTTATTATTATTATTAAATATAAAACCGGGCCCCCCCCCTCTCTCCTCACCTTCGTCTCACCCTCCCCCAACAACTCAACACACTAACCCATCTTCTCCGGTAAACCAATGCCACCATCAATCAATCGACTCCCACAACCCATATCCTCTCCTTCCCCTTTTCATCATGCTCTTACAACTTCATATTTGAGAACCACTGAAGCATCTGGAACCCTTGATTACTCGTTCAACCCAAGGCCATGGTTCTCGGCTAGTGTAATGGTGGAGCGAGGATGATGATGGTGGTGAGATGATTTCTTCCCCTATTAGCATCTGTACCAAATATGTTCACGACATCAGAATTTTACGCATCAAATTTAGTAAGATACTTACAAATTTCATCATTTTCATTGGGACTAGCAGTAATCGACGATGAACTGAGGTTCGATTTTCGGAAACTACTCCATTCAAAAACTATCACGGTATGTGCCAGTCCACCAAACACAACACAGATCAGCAGGATTAACAACATCGAAGTTATTGATTTGATTCGTAGAAACGTAAAGGAGCGGTTGAGGGTGAACGAAACCCTAATGTCTTTGCTTTTCAAATTGGATTCGATTTGTGGTGTTGATTGTGGCATTAGGCTTTTGCGGAAAGTGGTTACCAGTAAGGAAATCACGTTGAAGGAGAAGGTGGACTCGATTGCGCAGGCTGATCAACGAAGCCTAGATTCACATAACGACTCTGGATTGCGCAGGGAGAGAAATCGGCTATGGTGATTGTATTTCCGATGGTGGTCCACATTTTCGGTGGTGATGTAGAGGGGGAGAAATTTGCATACGAAAAGAAACAAAATAATCAAAAATCATCATGGATAATCAACAACATGATATATGGAGAGAGAGAGAGAGAGAGAGAGAGAGAGAGAGAAGTGGGCCCAATTTAATTAATTATTTTCTTTTTCATTTAAATTAAACAAAAAAAATAAAGAATATATTAGAAGGGCATTATAGTTATTTCATTTTTACGAGGGACCAAATCTACGTACAAACATGGCCAAAAGGACCATCTATCCAAAAAAGTCATGGTTTGGACTAAAACCCTAAAAAAATGCATACCATAGGGACCATTTTTGCAGTTTTGTCTAGCATTTTATAGGGAGAGGTAACACTCCTAGCACACCAGTTTCTTTTCTTTTTCAAAATTAATTAAATTATATTTTTTTTAATAATTTTTTTAAATCACAAACAATTAATATCAAATAAATTATATTTTTTAAAACATAACATTTCATATTAAATTAAAAAAGTTACAATAAAATTTTGCAGGGGGTTTTGTGTCGATTCTAGAAATGTATGTTGTAAAAGAAATTATAAGTTGGGGTCTAATCTCTCATAAGGCTAAAATTGAGAGACCAAAACTGCCAAATTGTGAAATCTGTGTCATCTTCCTCCTTTGCTACTAAACGAACAAATTGATAATATTTTAATTTTTTTTAACCTGTAAATTTCAATTTCATAGAGACAAACCCATTTGCCAATCATATTGTTCCATTTCTTTCTCTCTCCTCTCGCTAGACCCTTGGCGAACTCCTGCTAACGAGTTTTATAGCGAACACTGAGGAGTGGTGTAGCATCTCTTGACGAGGCTGTTGGCGAAAGGGGTGGCGAGGCCACTCTCTCAATCCTAAAAGATGTTTTATCCATCATCCTAAAAATGATTCAAAAGCTTCGGTTGGCTTGATAACGTGACATGATGCTTAGACTATGGGAGTCGTTACATTCAAACCATCGGAAAAACGTTGTCAACTCAGCATCACATCAGCTCCACCACCAACCCACTAGACCTTGGAAATGATTATCACTCTATATTATTATCTTATTATTTTTTATTTTATTTTTTGACACTATATTAAATAAAAAAACATAATTTTAAACTTCTATAAACATTTTATTAATAAAAAAAATTACATTAAAACTGTATACTATAAATTGAAAAACTACTAATGTAAGAAATAAGACTTAGGGCCTTTTGTGTACAAAACCAAAACTTGGGCATAGGATTCCTTTGTGTTTGAGTACAACCAATACCTTTCTTTTTTATTTCATTCAACCCATCAAACCTTAAAACCTTTCCCCATTTGCGGTGTAACACCGTGAATTTCAAAGTAATTTTTCGCAAATTATAAAAGCATTTCTCATTTAATTTTCATAAAAACATTAAGTTTAAATCCCAATTCACATCGTACAAAATCCCAAGATCACATATATATCAAAAATCCCATGCGTGTGTACAGATCAAGTCGGCGCCTTCCCACGGTCATCGCTAGTACCTGAAACAACAACACTAACACTGTAAGCACAAAGCTTAGTGAGTTCCCCAAAATACCACATAAACATATATTAGCCACTCGAGGCTATAACTCTATGGGTCCGTGCACCCAAGCTTTGTGAATCCGCAGGTTCTAACTCTAGGAACCTTCCGGTTCCAACTCTATAAACATGCACAGCATAAATCACATAGACATCATGCAGTACAACACATAGCATACACATAACATACACATACTCTGACACATAACTCTGATTACCTACTCAAGGTAAAGTATAGTGAGAAGACTCACCTCGTATATCTCGATAACTCGCGAATCCCGGAAATCACTCGTGCTCGATCCTCCGAGCTATAATCCTCCTATAACATCATATGTCTCTAATCAACACTTTTGCCACTAAGGTTGACTACCCCTATCAAGTCAACTCTGGTCAACTCTGGTCAATGGTCAACTTTGACCGGACTCGGCGAGTGCACTAGGGCGACTCGGCGAGTCTATACGTGTTCACCAACTCTCTAGGATTCTCTTTTGACACGTCGAGTACTCTCCTGACTCGACGGGTTCCACCTAGCATGAATCGCGGGGCCACCACGACTCAACTCGCCGAGTCTCAAGAACAACTCGGCGAGTCCCATCTCGACTTAGTCCAACTGTCAACCCTCTCTAACTCTCCCTGACTCACTGAGTCAACTCATAACTCGGTTGGACCACTCACTGAGTGGTCAAGGACAATCTTCATGCTACTCGCCGAGTCTGTTCCTCAGACTCGGCGAGTCCATGCCATGCATCTACTCAAACTAGCTTCTGAGGTCAGATCCGCACCATCCACTCATAGATCTGGCCCTCCTAAGCTTATTTACCACATAAAGTCTATATCTTGGTGCTCATAACACACCTACAAGGCTCTTTTTGGAGAAATAACTCTAAAATGGCAACCCTAGCCTCTAACCTAAAAGGGAGGGCATAAAGCATGACATTAGGGACTCTCTGGACTTGCTAAGGTCTAGATCTAAGCACCATATCCCCATGGGACCTCTCACACTTCCAATACAAAGCAAATAAGGCATGAAGAAACCCTAGATTTGACCAAATCAACAAAAATACGGAAATAAGCTCTGAATGATACCTCAAGAAGCCTCCTCTGATGAAATGAAAGAAGATCCAAGCTCCCAACTCCTCTAGCTTGACTTCCCTCTTTCTTTCTTGCAAAAACACACAAATTTGGTGAACAATAGCCTCTTATCTCACTCACACGAATCCCTCCGCTGCTTTGGTGCTCTCAAGATAAAGGTAGCCGCAATGAAGGGCCATAAGGTCCTTTAAATAGGGCTTAGGACCGGGAATTTAGGGTTTCATTAAACAGCGAGGACTTGCCAAGTCCATTCCTTGGACTCGTCGAGTTCGGGCGCGAACCCGTGTCCTGAACCACGATCCTACTCGGCGAGTTTGAGCTCCAACTCGCCGAGTCCCTTCACAAAAGTCCAAAAATATAAGCATAAAAGATACCTGGAGATCCGGGCTGTTACATGCGGCCTTGCTTGCGCTGACCAAAAAGAACCAGAAGAACTCGGCATAAGAGGGAAGAACCAGATGGAAATGGAGAAAGAGAGCAAACGAAAAGGAGAAAGATAGCAGATTAAGAATGACCATAAATAAAGAACAGGGTCAAAAAAGCATCGTCCAATCAAATCCATTGTTTTCGCCCGTGGCTGGAGTCACACCACAACACACCCACTACCCATTGGGGCGGTATTCACGCGTGGGTAGGGGTGACACGTCGGATGTCACGTGTGAAAACACCTCCCATACCGGATGGCCTTATGGCAAAATAGCCCGATAAAGGCTTTTTTATGTTTAAGGGATTTTCATATTCATCGATTAATCTTCTAGTTTTTGTCTTTCCTCTTTATTTAATGTTGTTTATATTAGTTTCTTTCAACATCGTCACCGTTAAATACTTTTTGTCTTTCTCCTTTAAATACTTTTTGTTTTTTTTAGATATTTGAGTTTTTAAATTTATAATATTCAATGTGACCTTTAAATTTGTTTCGGGTCCAAAATTTTATTTTGTTTGGGATTAAAGTTGAACTAGTGAAGAGGCTTGTGCGTTGCACGAGTCGGATTTTTTTTGTTAATGTTTGGCAGGTCACGAAAGTAGGACATTGTAATTGACCGAATATGAAAGTATGATGCTTAAAAACTAAATAAAGTAGAAGTGGATGTTGCAATCATTAACAGTTAATGTTGGGTGCAAAGAAATGATACTATATTGCTATTATTCACTAACTCTAAGAGAAACCAAGAAGTTATGTTTAGTGTTTGTTATGGATTACTTTGGCATATATGACTTGCACCCATAAACATCATTTTAACTTTAAACAGGTGTATATATGGAACAACATCCTCTTTACTCATAAATATTACAAAACTACAAAAAAAAACATGAAGTTACCATTAATTGTACAAATTTTAAATATTTATACCCTCTGTGAATTCTTGATTTGGGTGGTATATGTAACACCCAAAGTTTTGAAGGCCAAGAAAGGAAAGAAAACCCTAATTTTTAGGGGCGACTCGGTGAGTCCAAGGAGGAACTCGGCGAGTCCGAGCGGGATCTAGGTCGAGGAGTAAGTGACCAACTCGGCGAGTCGGCCAAGTGGACTCGGCGAGTCTGGTCTGTGCGAGGAAAACCCTAAATCCGGGACTTTGGGCGCTATTTAAGCTCCTTATTCTCTCCATTAGGGGTCCTGAGAGCCTCCCTCATTCAGAAAGCGAACCCTAAGCCTCCATTGTTGTGCATTCAAGCTTCCAAGCCATTTTTAGGTGAATTGAAGGAAGAAGAAAGAGGGGAATCAGTGAAGCTTCAAGGATTGGCTTCAGATCTGGAGTTTGTGGAGCCTTTCTGAGATATTGAAGGTAATAAGTCATCTCTCTCCTTTAGATCTTCCATGGTTGTGAGATTTGGGGCTTTTAAGCCATGGTTTGTCACCCATTTGAGTTAGAAGCCGGATCTGGAGTTGCTACTTCAGATCCAAGTGTGTTATGGACTAGAGAAGTATAAAGTATCAGCCCTTGAGTCAATGTTGAAGCCCCTTGGCCTTAAACCCTAGTTTATGGTGTATTTTGCCTAGATCTCCATCTCTACACGTAAAGTTTGCAACTTTACGTGAGGAATAGGCATGGGAAGGGTGGATCTACAGTTTGGAGTCCATGCATGACTCAAAAGTCCTCTGCATGTTTGGAGATCTGAATGGACTCGGCGAGTCCTTTAAGTGGACTCGGCGAGTAGCATGAAGACGAGGAGGAACTCGACGAGTGGGATGAACAGCTCGTCGAGTCAGATGATGTTGGGCAGGAACTCGGCGAGTTGTATGAACAACTCGGCAAGTCTGTTGAAGGTTGTCCTGGACTCGGCGAGTCTGTTCTTGGACTCGGCGAGTCAGGTCGCGAAACCCCAAACCCTTCGAGTTGAGACTCAAAACAGTGAGTCGAATGGAGACTCGGTGAGTTGGACAGGTCAGGACTCGGTAATCGGTAGACTCGGCGAGTCATGGACTGACTCGGCGAGTCGAGTCGCTAAGAGAAGGACTCTGAACATATGAACTCGGCGAGTCAATAGGGTGACTCGGCGAGTAGGGTTGACCTGGAAGGTTAACTTTGACCTTGACCAGAGTTGACTTAGTTGACTTTCGGGGGATAGTTAGACTAAGTGTTGCATTGATATTGGTAGCTCGGGGAGCTAGTGGAGCAGGAGTTCAGAGAGCTGTCGGTCAGCAGCCAGAGGATTATCAGCAGAGTTCAGCAGTGCAAGGTGAGTCTCCTCACTGTTTGTATGGGTCTAAGGCACTAATGCCGACCCATTTAGAATATGCATGAAAGACCAGGGGCGGCTCCTGGCACACAGTATGTTATTATGTATGGTAGGAAGACCCGGGGGTTTGCCCTAGGCAATATGCATGAAAGACCAGGGGGCGGCTCCTGGCACACAATATGTTATTATGGATGATAGGAAGACCCGGGGGTTAGCCCCAAGCAATATGTATGAAAGACCAGGGGTGGCTCCTGGCGCATTGTATGCTATTATATATGAAAGACCAGGAGGTGGCTTCTGGCACACTGTATGCTGTTTAGCTAAGTAGAGTAGTATGTACGGTTGTCTTTGTGATACTTGCATAAAAGACCAGGGGGTGGCCCTTGGCACATGTCTGTAAGACCAGGGGGTGGCCCTTGGCACTTGTCTGTAAGACCCAGGGAGTGGCCCAGGCTTGACCAGGAAGACCACGCGCGACCCGTGGCATAATGGCAAGACTATGTTTGACACATAGCACCTACTTGATTATGGATAAGTCGGTTACGTATGGTACTTGGCTATGAATGGTTTGTATGGTATGTGGTATCTGGGGAACTCACTAAGCTTCGTGCTTACGGTTTTTAGTTTTGGTTTCAGGTGCTTCCGGTAGCGGATGATGGAGCTCGGGATGATCGCATGGCACACACCATAGATTAGTCAGCCTGGGAATGTTTTACTCTGATAATGAACATGTTTTTTGAAAACTAATACTCTGTTTATGTTTTGAAATGATGATTTTACTTTAAGTAACAGTTTATTAAAAGAAATTTTTAGTCTTGAATTTGGGACGTTACAGTATCAATGGATACCGATTCCATTTTGTCATGATTCAATATGTCAAGCAATGAATCAGTCTTCTGTTTGCCAACTATGTATGCATTTGTGTTAATAATCCACGTTTTCAATCACTGTATTAATTATATACAAAGAAATATTAGAATTTTAAATTTTAAAATAGTAAAAAGTTTAATCACTTGTAAATTAATTTGCAAATTTTGAAAGTGCAATGCTTAAAAATGAAATAAAATGTAAGTAAGATGCTATAATCGATATATTTTAAAAGTGAAGTGCTTTAAAAAAAAGAACTGGAATGAAAGTAAGATTTTATATTTGGTGGTTTTTTTAAAAAGCAACAGTATTGTGTCAATAAAGAATTACAACTAGAGAAAATTAACAAATCATTAATGAAAAATCTATAATGTCCTAAAAATATCGAGTAATTTTTTTTTATTTTGAATATGTCAAAACCGTTCATTCATTATCCCAAAAGACAATCAGAGTAAAACTATTTTTAAAATATCATAGTAAAATCATAAACAATCATTGTGGAATAAATCTTCAGCGGATGCAGTGCGATCAAGCCGGTCTCTTCCCTTTGAAACCAAAAGTACCTGGAAACATTTAAACATGAAACCGTAAGCAACATATATGTATATAACAACACATGCAACATATATGTATATAACAACACGTAATTGTACTAGGTCCGTAACAACCCCCGAGTCTATATCAACCCCAAGTCCATAATGACTCTATATAATAACACGTAGTTGTGTCAGGTCTGTATCAACCCATCATACATAAAACATACAATCATATCAGTAAGTTTCACAAAGACAATACATACAAACATATCAGAAAGTGTCACAAAGACAACTATCATCCTACAAACAAAATCTAGTGGGTCGACATTGGTGCCTTCAACCCAAGAGTATAGTGAAGAGACTCACCTAAACTATTCACAAATTCCTAACAGTTACCACAGCAACAAAACATCCAACTGAAGCTCTCTAAATCCAAACTGAAACCAATCCTTAGTCAAATACTCAATTCTACCCAAGTTTAACCAAAAGTCAAATCGGTCAAAAAGTCAACGGTCAAAGTCAATGATTAATGTGAAAATTCTTAGATTTATCATCTTTGCTCGTAGGAGCAATGGTTGGTGATGGCGTGTCAGGGAGTCAAGGGTTTATTTAAGGTCTTTGGTACATCTTATGAATTTGGAACTGGTTGAAATTTATGATCGATGTGTTCTAAGTACTTCATAATGAATGGATGAAATATCGATGTGTTCTAAATATGGATTTTTGTTTGAGAAGTTTTTAGTACAAGATATTTAGATAATATTGTAGAGTTCTTCAACACCTTTATGTGGATATAAAGAACGTCAAAAATGGAGTTGGAACGAAGAAGTTATGGTTGTTTGAAGTTAGGACAATTTTTGGTTTAGTCGCGTATGTTGGGCGTAAATTGAGTATGTTAGGCGTATTGAGTATGTCTAAGTATGCTAGGCATAAATTATGTACTCTAGGCATACGCAATCAGTGCCTAAACCCTATTTCTATGGTTTGAGCCCTATTTACGCTCCTTAACTCACCCAAACCCATTTCATTCTCAGCCTCCACCTCTCCAACACTCTCTCTTGAAACCCTAACCCTAAATTGAGCCCTGTGAGCAAAAAGAATATGTTTTTAAGTGATTTGGAGTGTTCTTGGTGCATCTTGGAGAATAAGGAACTAATTGAAGAGTGTTGGTTGCATTGGAGCTTGTAGATCTAAACTTTGTTCACATTGATCTTTCTTCTAGAGGTATAAAGTTTGAATCTTGATGGTGAAATTGTTAGATCTAGCTAGTTTTGGGTGTTATTAGCTTTTGGTCACTTTAAGTGCATAAATTTTAGATCTTGAAAGTCTATGACCTTGTTAAGGATAAAGTTGGAAACTTTATCCATCAAAACATCATTTTCATTTAGATCTAAAGGTTAGACACTTGGACTGAATGGATTAAGTTGAAAAGATGCACTTTTTGGGTCCCTTTGAGACTTAAAGACTAGATCTTGTTTGTTGGGACCATTCTAATGGATAAAGTTGGAAACTTTATCCATTATGGAGCTATTATGAACCATAAATATATGATCTTGAGTGTTATGTAACCCGTGCATGTGTTAGATAGTCTTATTGGGTTAAGAACATAGGGTTTTGGACATTAAGCACTTAATAGCCTTGCAAAGTCATAAAGTTGGAAACTTTATGACTTAGGACATCCTTTTGGGGGTTGGATCTGAGTTTTGGACGAAAGGGCTTAATGGAATAAACTCTTAATGTAGTTATGGGACTGGGCTGCATACACTAGGTATGCTGGGCATACTCTCTTGGTATGCAGGGCGTACTCCGCTAGGAAGGGATATTGACTTTGGGGACATTAACCGTTGACTTTGACTTTGACTAGGGTTGACGAAGTTTTACTTAAGGGTATTTTAGGTATTTCGAGCTATTGTTAAGCCTTGGTCTTTATCTATTAAATAGGTGACCTGTAGAGCCAGATGTCGGAGCAGAGATTCATTCAGATTGTTTTCAGGTTGAGAGGTGAGTTTTCCTCACTGTACTTTTGGGTCGAAGGCCCCAAGGCCGGCCCATTGGATTGATATCCTGGTTTACCATATGTTTCTTTGTTGTAGTGTTCTGTTAGATCGGTATCCTAGTTTATAGGATGTTGTTATACAGTAGTGATCTATAGATCTGCTTGTTTTCCTATTGACTGATTACATGTTTATCTGTTATGCATATGTCGACATATTATGTGGGGTTGAGGTTGTACTGCTTTGTATTGTAGCCAACAAACCCAAGGCATTCCAGATATGAGTCGAGGAGCCGATTGGCATGTCATACTCATATTGTAGGCTTGGGAGCATTCCAGATACGAGCTGAGGACCCGATTGGCATGCCAGACTCGTATTGAGGGCCCAAGGGTATTCCATTGCGATGAATGATTGGACCCATTGTATATTGGCATTTCAGTTTGATGACTGATTAGGTCAGGGTTAAGCCAGACGTAAATTGTGGGCCCCGAGGGCAAGCCAAACTTATGTTGTCGGCTCATGAGTAAGCCATATATGAGTTTGTGGGCCCGATAGGCAAGTCAGACTCATACTGTGGGCTTAGGGGTAATCCAATCTTTTAGTTGTGGACCTAACGCATGTTGTTATTTGTTATGTTTATGTGGTGGTACTTTGGGGGAACTCACTAGGCTTCGTGCTTTAGGTTTCAGTTTATTGTTTCATATACTTTAAAGGATCGTGGAAAAGCGAAGGTGTGATTGTGCGCATCTTCCTGTTTTTATGACACTAGATCTTGGGAGACTCTGATTTTAAATAATGTTGAAAATAATTGTTTTTAAACACTTTTTTTTAGTAAATGAGTTGTTTTGAAAAGTTTAAATTTGTTGTAATTTTTGAGACGTTAAAAGTTGGTGTCAGAGCCCTGCTTTGAGTGAATTGGATGAACATTCATGTGAATCCAAACTCAAAATAAGGATCTATGAAAGTTTTCAAATTATTTTCAAATAGTTTCAAATTATTTTCAAATTAAATTCAATTTGCTTTCAAAATTAACCAAGGAAGGATGGGATGTGTACGATCAACCAGAGCAAGAAAGTTACCCCAAGTTACCATATTGTTATATGTTATGATATCAATGAATTGCATGCTAGTGATAGGCTAAGATCTTTAGGAACTGCATGATAGAATTGTTTGTTGTATGATGCTTCATAGCCTAGGATGACTTCTTATATACTACATGAAATTGACATCATTATTGTGGCCGCTTAGTGTGTGCATCATAGTTGTACATAACAAAGATTCTATAGCCTAAGAATGTTTGAATTAGCTTTATTTCCTATTCTTGTCTGGTTAAGGGCTTAGGGTAGAGTCAAGTATGTGATTGTCTATGGGATCTAGTGTTATGTATGATTAGCATGCACAAGTGGTTGCAGGCTTGGTCGAAGTTTCATCAGTGGGTGCAATTCTTAGCAGGTCAACATGAAGAATGATTAGCCACTCTTGATAGAGTGATGACAGGATGAGGGTGTATCCTATATGCTTGGGCCTAAAATTCGGGAATTTCATATGAGGATGTGCTTGATTTTTTTTATTGTGACTAGGGTTGACGAGTTCTATTTATAGGCTGAGGGTCTGGGATTACGCAGGGCGTACTCAGTACGCGGGGCATACTCGGTTACGCGGGGCGTACTTTGACGTCACTGCGTGCGTCGACTGGTGGCACTCGAGTATTGGTCAGACAAGTTGCATCCGACTGAGTACGCGGGGCGTAATTGACTCGTCGAACTTCTAAATTGCGTAACTTTCGCATACGAGCTCCGTTTTAAACGTTCTTTATATCCACGTGAAGGTCAGACCATACTCTACAACTTTCATTTAGACTCCATCAGCTAATTTTGAATTTATTTTTTTATTATTTATTTTTAGAAGGCCGGGACAGAAAAACTTCGTTATAAATTCATAACTTCTTCGTCTGACGTCCGTTCTCGCCTAACTTTTCATCGTTTCGCTACTAACAACGAGATCTTCGATTCTCATTTAGATTGTTTCGGCTAAAAACCGCTCGATCTCAAATCGAGTATTTGGGCTGCATACTGCTAAGTCGAAACTTAGAAAAATCATAACTTCCTCATACAAAGTCAGATTTGGGCGTTCCTTTTATGCACGCTCTCGGTTTAACGAAATCTACGACTTTCGTTTAGATCGCTAAGGCTAAATATCGCTCTATCTTAAATTCATATTTTACGTCACTCGACGTCGTGCCGGTTCTGTCGCGAAACTTCGACATGTCATAACTTCTTCGTTATAACTCGGATTTTGGCATTCCTTATATCTCCGGAATCCTTGTTTCAACCACTACAACTTTATGCAAGATATCGGGCTTATCTCACACTTTAATTTTGATGCTTATTTTATTCTTAATTTAATTATATCACATAATTAAGCAAATAAACACATAACTCACATAATTCACAAATTCACAAATAATACATTTTTATTATTTCAAATTGGGGTTACAAAGGTTAACCTAGACTATTACATTGCTAAAAATGGCAATCCCAGAAACACGGGCGTTACAATTCTCTCCACCTTAGAATGATTCCGTCCCCGGAATCACACACCAGCAAACAAATGCGGATAGCGACTCATCATGTCACTCTCCGTCTCCCAAGTGAGATTCGGCCCATTCGTGTGTTTCCATTGGACAAGCACTAACTCAACCATCTTACGTCGCAATTTCTTAGTCTTTCGGTCAACGATTGCCTCCGGTTCCTCAATCAACCTTTTGTTCTCATCGATCCTCAACTCCGAAAGTGGAATTATGTCGGGAACTTCTCCCGTGAACTTCCTCAAATAACACACATGGAAAGTGTTATGAATTCCATTCAGTTCTTCTGGTAGTTCGAGCTTGTAAGCTTGGTTCCCAATCCTCTGAAGAACTTTAAACGGTCCAATAAACCTTGGACTTAACTTTCCCCTTTTACCAAATCTTATAAGTCCCTTCCACGGCGAGACTTTAAGCAAAACCAAATCTCCAACTTCAAAAGTCATCGGTCTTCGCTTTTTGTCAGCATAGCTCTTTTGACGGTCTTGAGCTGCTAACATTCTTTCCCTAATTATCCTCAACTTTTCAGTAGTTTGATGGACTATCTCCGGCCCCATAAACTGCTTTTCCCCAGCCTCAAGCCAACAAGACGGCGTACGAAACTTCTGTCCATACAATGCTTGATAAGGTGTCATCTTTATGCTCGAGTGAAAACTATTATTATAGGAAAATTCTACCAAAGGTAAATGTTCATCCCAATTACCTAGGAATTCCAAGGTACACGCTCTCAACATATCTTCAAGTGTTTGTATTGTCCATTCGCTCTGACCATCAGTCTGCGGATGGTAAGCTGTACTTAAACATAACTTGGTACCCAATTCCTCTTGTAGACTTTTCCAAAATCGCGAGGTGAAACGACTATCACGATCCGACACAATTGTTAATGGAACACCGTGAAGCCTCACAATTTCCTTCACGTAAGAATTCGCAAGCTTTTCCATAGACCATTTCTCATTGGCTGCTATGAAATGCGCACTCTTAGTGAATCGATCAACGACCACCCAAATCATGTCATGACCACTTTTTGTTCTGGGCAGTTTAGTGACAAAATCCATAGCAATGTACTCCCACTTACCCATAGGCACAGGTAATGGTTCTAAACTCCCGTATGGTTTCTGATGTTGTGCCTTGACTCTTGCACAAGTCACACACTCGGCCACATACTTCGCGATGTCGAGCTTCATCGTCGGCCACCAATAATAGGGTTTCAGGTCCCTATACATTTTTGTGCTACCGGGATGAATCGAGTACATGGTTTTGTGAGCTTCTTCCATCAGAAGATCTCTGACTCCTCCTGTCTTAGGTATCCAAATCCGATCTTGGAACACCTTCAGTCCGTGACTGTTTACACCGAACACCAACGTTTTGCCCAAACGTTCCTCCTTTCGGTCATTTTTCTCAGAAGCTTCGCTTTGAGCTTTCTTTATACTTTCCAAAATAGTCGAGAAAACTTCAATTCTCAACGCTCTTGGCCTTTTCTTTTCAAGATTGACCTTCCGACTGAGAGCATTAGCAACAACATTGGCTTTACCGGGGTGGTAAAGTATCTCACAGTCGTAGTCCTTAAGTAATTCCAGCCAGCGTCGTTGCCTCATATTCAATTCTTTCTGACCAAAAAGATATTGGAGACTCTTATGATCAGTGAAAAGTTTGCACTTCATGCCATAGAGGTAATGCCTCCATATTTTCAGTGCGAAAACTACCGCTGCCAACTCCAAATCATGAGTCGGGTAGTTCTTTTCGTGCTCTTTCAGCTGTCGAGACGCATATGCGATCACCTTATCCCTTTGGGTCAAAACACAACCCAATCCAACCCCAGACGCATCGCTATAAACAGCGAAGTCTTCAACCCCATCGGGTAGAGAAAGTATCGGTGCCTCGCATAGTTTCTTCTTTAATCTCTCGAATGCTTCTTTATGCTTATCACTCCAAGCATAAGTAGCTCCTTTGTGGGTCAAAGCTGTTAATGGACTAGCGATTGAAGAAAAGCCTTGGATAAACCTTTGGTAATATCCGGCTAATCCCAAAAAGCTTCGGATCTCCGTGGGACTTTTCGGTTGTTCCCACTTCATCACAGCTTCGATCTTCGCTGGATCAACCATTATCCCTTCTTGGTTGACCACGTGACCCAAAAATTGGACTTCACGAATCCAGAAATCACATTTGGAGAACTTCGCATACAACTTCTCCTTCTTCAAGACTTCCAACACTTCTCGCAAGTGTCTGCCATGCTCCTCTTGGCTTTTTGAATAAATCAGAATGTCATCTATGAATACTATCACGGATTTATCAAGGAATGGATTACAAACTCTGTTCATTAAATCCATGAATGCTGCTGGAGCATTGGTTAGTCCAAACGACATAACCAAGAACTCATAGTGTCCATATCGCGTTCTGAATGCAGTATTCTCTATATCCTGCTCTCTTACCTTTAGCTGATGATATCCTGACCTCAGGTCGATCTTTGAAAAATAACTGGAACCTTGTAGTTGATCGAATAGGTCATCAATCCTTGGCAATGGATATCTATTCTTTATTGTTGCCTTATTCAGCTCTCGGTAATCAATGCACATCCTCATGCTTTCATCTTTCTTCTTTACGAATAACACCGGAGCTCCCCAGGGTGATGAACTAGGTCTAATGAAACCTTTGTCCAATAACTCCTGAAGTTGCATCATCAGCTCCTTCATCTCCGTTGGTGCTAATCGATAAGGTGCTTTTGCAATTGGCGTTGTTTCGGGCAACAAGTCGATACGAAATTCTACTTGTCGATCGGGCGGTAATCCAGGAAGATCTTCGGGAAATACTTCCGGATAATCACACACAACAGGAACATTTTGCATCACCTTCTTTTCCTTCTTAGCGTCGATCACGAACGCTAAGTATGATGTACACCCCTTGGTCAAACATTTTTTGGCTTTCATTAGAGAAATGATTCCAGAATTTACTCTGCGTTTATCTCCATACACCATAAACGATTCCTTCCCAGGCGGGTTCACTTTCACTATTTTCTTCTTGCATAAAATTTCGGCATCATTGGCGCTAAGCCAATCCATTCCCAAAACGATGTCGAAACCATTAAGTTCGATAGGCAATAATTCCTCGTGGAACTTATTCCCATTCAAGTCAATTAAGATGTTTTTCATGCGATAGCTAACAGGTACAAACTTGCCACTAGCAACTTCGACTAATAAGGCATTATCTAGTCTATCAACAGGCAAAACTAGTTTTCTACCAAATTCATGCGATATGAAGGAGTAGTTGGCTCCAGAATCAAATAAAATTTGGGCAGGCAATTTGTTAACGAGAAAGGTACCTGAAGCGACATCAGCTTCATCTTTAGCAGCTTCCAGTGTCATCTGGAATGCTCTCGCCTTTGGCTTTGGCGGAATGTTGGGTCTTGTTGCTTCCTTCTTTTTCGGACAATCCCTTGAGATGTGCCCCTCCTCACCACAACCATAACAAACATTTTTGGTGAAGGTGCAGTCATTGGCATAATGCCCTAGCTTTCCACATTTGAAGCATGTGGTTTCCCCGCCACACTTCCCATGATGCTTCTTCTTGCACTTGTCGCACCATTTCGCCTCTACCTTTCCTCCACTTCCTCTCGAACTAGACTTCGAGAATTTACTTTTCTTGCTGGACCCTGAAAATCCATCGATTTTCCTTTTCTCGCCAACCTCTGACCTTTCCAGACCTTTTTCCCTGATCTGGGTCTCAACATTTCTAGCAGCCCAGATGGCGGCTTTCAATGTGGTTGCTTGCTTAACCATTGGACCATAGTCCGCTGGTAGTCCAAGGGCAAATTTGTTGACCTTAGAGAGTTCTGTAGGCACCAAATATGGGATAAACTTCATCTTTTCTGTGAAACTTGCAGCGTATTCAGTAACGCTCAATTTCCCTTTCTTCAGATTCTGAAACTCATTACTGATTTCCAGAAGGTCCTGCTCGGAGCAGTATTGCAGTTTTAGTTGTTCCACAAAGTCTTCCCAATACATGTTGCTTCCTTCTCCCTTGGGCATAGAGTCAGCTAACAGCTTCCACCAACTCAACACCCCAGATTTTAGCAGAGGGATCGCAAGAGCGGTCTTCTGCCTGTTGCTGCATTCGCAACTTTCAAACATAGTCTCCATTTCGGAGACCCAGTCCATAACTTGTACCGGCGTCGGGCTTCCGGATAGACATGGTGGTTTGGATGCCATGAAATCCTTATACTTGCACCCACGACCATCATTTCCTCCATACTGGTTATTGCGCCTAACCACTGGTTGTTCGTCTTGACCAATGATCCCACTAAAGTTTTCTCCTTCAGACTGCCCTCCATTCTCCTCGGGCTCTTCCGCTTGAATTGACGGTTCTTCACGATTCTGCCTAAGTAGGCGTCTTGTTTCTTCCATCTGACGATCCAACATCACTTGAATCATCATTTGTACACCAGCCATTGTTATCGGCTCAGGTGCATCAGCTACGACAGGTACTTGTTGAATTACAGGCGGTTGATTCCTGTTTTCATCATCATTTCCAACTCCGCTTCTTGTTCTCACCATTTTTGATCTACACACCGCAATAATTTCACCTTATTACTCCAAACGATTACATGCTAGTTCTAATATCGTATACATACGCTTAGAATCCTAAACACATAAACCTTCAGATCCGGTTGGCAACAAACCGTAGATCCGAACAAACAATATCATATATGGCAACATATAACATTTAGCACATAAAAGCATTTTAGGCAACTTTCCTAAAATAAACTAGTGCTCGTGTCTAAAATTTATCAGACACACATCTCACAATCTCCACTTAGCATACTAAGTTTAAGTCTAGAAATCCTACAAATTCCTAGTTCGCTTAAACTAATGCTCTGATACCAACTGTGACATCCCCAAAATCTCGGCCAGAAAAGACCAATTTCATTTATGCTTTTTAAACATTTTCAGAGTAAATCCGTTTGATTTTAAAAGAGATGCAGAATTTGTTACCAAAAACAAAACATGATAAAATAGATATTTATCAAAACATTTCATATAGAAATATGATTTCATTTCATAATCAAAAGTCGGGATGTCATGTTCCGATATAGATCATAAAGCATAAACGATAACATCACAAGTCGTTCAACAAATATATACATATACAGACTTGTAAACAAAACAACTTGATGATTCGCCCATCTTAAGCTCTTGCGCCACTTCCTGTAATACAAATCAACTGAGTGGGTCAAGCTTGGGAGCCTGGTGAGCATATAGGGTTTTCAAACCCACAATAATTATATTTAATTACAACAATCAACAATAAACCCGATTACCCATTCCCGTTATCCTCACCTTACGTTCCTAAAAATAACGTCTATTATAAGGAACTTATTTCAGGATTTTCATCGGGACGGACATTACTGCAGAGGGGCTTCCTCAACAATAAGTGTCCTAAAGGCAACCATGTGGGGGATAGAGTACGAACACGTCGTTCACAACACCTACAGGTAATGAGCCTGCTAGTGTTCCACAGGACAGTCTAGAATAGTCCGTGGTCGTCATCCATACTCTGTTGAATGACTAGAATAACACCAATAACACCAAGGCCTCTCATCTGTTTATTACACACCAATTATCTACCCATGTTCTACCCAACATATTAGTAGATAAAAATATACATTTTTACACACTGTTTAAAAACCTGTATAGCATGCTTTAATCAATACATATTCCACATAACATATGAGGCATACACACATAACACGTATTTCATAGAGAATATATCAGATCTATGAGATAGAAGAGAGTGAATATACATTCACACATATAACCACAAAATATATACACGTAGCACGTATTTTATATTAAATACTTCATAATATTGCGTTGGAAAGAAAATAACTACACACTCACTTGATCAGAAGATGATCCGACAACACTACGACTTATAGAAGTAGTATACTTCGATAGATCTGGAAGATCTTCACCAAAATCGAACTCCTCGCGGGCAGAGCTTCGGCTCGGGAATAACGCTCTTCGGGATCCTCGGGGCTTCGGATCTTGCTTCGGGGCTCGGGAATGATACCGGGGCTTCGGGATATGATTGGCACACAAATCGAGGCAAAACTTAGAGAGAGGGAAGAGTTTGAACAAGAGAAAATGGCTGGTTTCGAGTTCTATTTATAGGCTGAGGGTCTGGGATTACGCGGGGCGTAATCTCAAATTACGCAGGGCGTACTCGGTTACGCGGGGCGTACTTTGACGTCACTGCGTGCGTCGACTGGTGGCACTCGAGTATTGGTCAGACAAGTTGCATCCGACTGAGTACGCGGGGCGTAATTGACTCGTCGAACTTCTAAATTGCGTAACTTTCGCATACGAGCTCCGTTTTAAACGTTCTTTATATCCACGTGAAGGTCAGACCATACTCTACAACTTTCATTTAGACTCCGTCAGCTAATTTTGAATTTATTTTTTTATTATTTATTTTTAGAAGGCCGGGACAGAAAAACTTCGTTATAAATTCATAACTTCTTCGTCTGACGTCCGTTCTCGCCTAACTTTTCATCGTTTCGCTACTAACAACGAGATCTTCGATTCTCATTTAGATTGTTTCGGCTAAAAACCGCTCGATCTCAAATCGAGTATTTGGGCTGCATACTGCTAAGTCGAAACTTAGAAAAATCATAACTTCCTCATACAAAGTCAGATTTGGGCGTTCCTTTTATGCACGCTCTCGGTTTAACGAAATCTACGACTTTTGTTTAGATCGCTAAGGCTAAATATCGCTCTATCTTAAATTCATATTTTACGTCACTCGACGTCGTGCCGGTTCTGTCGCGAAACTTCGACAGGTCATAACTTCTTCGTTATAACTCGGATTTTGGCATTCCTTATATCTCCGGAATCCTTGTTTCAACCACTACAACTTTATGCAAGATATCGGGCTTATCTCACACTTTAATTTTGACGCTTATTTTATTCTTAATTTAATTATATCACATAATTAAGCAAATAAACACATAACTCACATAATTCACAAATTCACAAATAATACATTTTTATTATTTCAAATTGGGGTTACAAAGTTTAACCTAGACTATTACATTGCTAAAAATGGCAATCCCAGAAACACGGGCGTTACAATGTAAACCCAACATGGGTCTAGTTGGATGCGGTGTTTGGTGGAAGTATGATAGCGTGGGAATGCGCAGGAGGATTGATGTGGTATGGATGCGTAATGATGTGATAAAGGGTCTATTTTCCATGGATATAGGCAGGTTAGGTATTAGATTGACGGTGGAGATTGCAGGCAAAGGGGGGTGTGTATGTTTTGGATAGTAAGTCGGTGTTTTGCTTATGCATTTGCATGAAATCCTTAATGTTAAAGGTGGATAAGATTGGGAAATTTATGAAGTTTTCATCAGAAATTTAGAATCTCGTAGGGTTTTCTTGGTCCTTATCTGGAAGATCATCTTGCGTGAGTTACACCATCCAAGAGTCAGGGATGGTTGGTTTTTGGTTAAGCCGGTTTGAGATGTGATTGGACTGCAACACCAGTGGGTGGTAGTTCGAACCCTAAGTGGGGGAGAACTAGGTATTCTTTTTGGAGGATCATTAATCCGATCGAGTTTTTGATATTGGAAGAATGGTTCATAGGAATCTGCAGTGCGGGTAGGTGGGATCTCGGTTCAAGGCTTGGTCAAGTCAAGGGTGTAGACTAGGTGGCTATTAGATGTATGCGTTCAAGAGATACACGAGTTGTCTCGTAACAGGAAGTAGTTGGTCAAGGAGCTCGTTGTAGCCATTGGTTCCTTTTTGGGATGCCAATGAGTAGATAAGAAGGTGCTCAGATCAATCAGGTTGAGTATCGGTTGTTGAGGAACTTGTCAGCTCATGATATGGATGTTTATGTACAGTCTAGATGGGGCAGTTATCGATCGGTAAATCTGTTTCAGAGATGGGTACATTACAGCGGGTCGTTACAATAGTCTTTTTATGTCGGGACCAACAACGACAACAAAATGATAACATGAGGACTGTACAAGTTAAAAATAAAAAGATAAGAACCAAACATGCAAATTACCCCAAGCCACAAGGACTATTCGTGTAATTTACCCTTTTTTATACAAAGAAGACAAACATCAATTAAACTAATAGATTGCTACGTCGTCATATATATTTTATTGAAAATTTAATTAAAGTTTATGATTGGTTCGTTTGGACTGTATATTGGAAGGAGAAAGAAACAATGAGACAAAAAATTTAGATATCCTGTTAGGTTTCCAAATGGGTATCTAAAATTTGGATATTTGAACATCCGGACGTCTAGTTTGACATTATAATTATTTTTTTCGATATAAATTATATTTTAATATCTTATTACAATGTTAGCCCTTATTCTAAAATCTTGATTCTGGCCTTGTTTATGTGGTTCATTTGAATTGTGATCCATCAAACTATTGGTTTCATGCCCAAAACCAAATGAGGGTAATGAAAACCAATCAGACATTTGAATAAACCTAAAAAAGGCTAGGAAGACCGCCTTTCAAAGAAAACGAGACATAAAATCCTAACAATGATGCACAATGTAGAAAATGGCATAATGTAGAATATAAAGCTCTTTCTTTTGAATAGGAAACAACTCCTCAAATAAAAGTGACATATTTTTCAGAGAAAGAAGAAACAAAGGAAAAATGGAAAGTCTGCAGATTACATTATTCATCATCCAAAAGTGCCTTAAATAGACTAACATCCAACCAACTTACACAAGACTAATTCACCCAACACTCTACATTTCCTAAAGACTCAGTAAAAGGAAAAACAAACACAACATTAAATACTAAATAATAACCCATAAATAAATTACTCCTAAAGAAAACGCAACACCCATTTTATTTCCCGAAAATCCGATCACCAGTTTTGACTAAAGTCAGAATTAAACCCAACAATCACCCACCTAATTCTGACATGACCATACCCCTAGCAATCTCGACCAACTACCACCTGTAGAACTGGAAAATCAAACCATAATAAACTCTAGCTATCACCTTCATCATGTTCTTCACAGTTAGCACAACCTTTATCAATCATCACCTTGGCAGTTTTCTTCTTCCACTTCTCTTCTTCTTCAGCCAAATTTCATATCTACTAGATTCCTCACCAGTACAACCATCAGCTTCTCCTGATTCGACAAAAACAACTCGACAACCTCCTTCATCAAGACTGAAAAACGAACATGAAACATAATATGTTTCATATCAGCCCTTTTTTGTTGTACAGTACCAACCAACACATATCATACATACTTATAAAGCTAGCATTTTTTCTTGAATCTCACACATTTGAAACTCCTTTTTTTAACTTCCTCAAACCACATTCATTTGAAACCCCCTTTTTTTAACTAATGCAACCCAAAAGTTTTCTTAATTATGATTTAACACTCAAAAGTTTTATAACTTATATTATGTTTAATTAGCATTTAGTGAAAAGTTTAGTATAAAAAGGCCAGTCTTTTGTGTTATATAAAATCTTACATGTAAGAAGGATTTGAAGATATTGTGATTCAAAAGTTTTCATGTAGTTGAAGCATTCACGATCCAAATATGATGATTTGAAGAAATGGGTTATGTCAATCCAAATATGATGATTTGAAGAAATGGGTTATGTCGCATCGATGGTAACTGTAATATGATTTTTTCTTTCAACCAAAACAAATGAAGCTTTACTATTCTTTCTTTATATTCAGTTTATCATTTAATCTTTTTATGTGATTTGTGTGTATTACTCAATCTTGAATGTGACTCTCCAAACATCAATGTTTTGCTTGGAATATCTTTCTGATTCTTCTGTTTCAAGAAAAATATTTTGATTGCAGGTTAGTGAAGAATTATCATCAAGTTTCTATGGTTGAATGGTGTTAAATGAAGAAAGAAGATTCATAAAATGGATATAGGTTTTTTTGTTTGAGCAAAGTTGACGAATGTTAGTTTTTTCTTTTGATTTAAATGTGTGTTTATGTAACATCTTTATTTATATATTCAACTACCCAATGCTCTTATTTATTTGATTGTAGTTTTTCTATTTTGCTTATGTTTATTTTCTATTATATTTTTGTTGGGTTATCCCACACAACATATTTAAATGACAATATTAAAAGATAACAAAATTTTAAACATTTGATATTTAATTATGATAGACTTATCACGATATGTTCTTCATATGAAAGTAATTTATCCATATTACTACGACAACAATTACATATGACATTTACGAAAATATATATATTATATGTGATTTGTTTAACATGTATATGCACCTATGTATGTTATAAATTTATAATTTAATATTTATATGTTTAATAATTGAAGGGATTAAAATGATGCATCAAAACCAATTATTTATAATAATAATAGTAATAATAATAATAATAATAATAATAATAATAATAATAAATATATATTTCCATGTACCGCATTCATTTGAAACTCACACTACAACTCAAGAGTTTTCTAATTTATGTATATTTATTAGTTAGAATTCAAGAGTTTTTAACTTGTGATTATTAATTAGTAATCACTAATAACTTTTTATTTTCCTTTCTTTTATAAGGTTGTAAACTTTTGCTCATTAAAAACATTAATGTATTTGCGAAAATTTGTGATTTAAATATGAAAAATTAATATAAATGTTATAATAGATGTTTTAGTGTTTTTATGTTATTAAAAGTTATAGCATTTATTTTTCATATTTTGTATTATTCGTTATATATATATATATATCTTTTTTAATACAAATGTTATAATACATATTTTTTTATTTTTATGTTACTAAAAGTCAGAGTTCATAGTTTTGTTCATACGTTTTGTTACCCATTATATTATCATTCATTTGATATATAATTTACACAATATTAAACAGTTTATAAAATTATCAAATAATTATATATATCACAATGACTTCAAAATTAAACTATAATGTTTAATAAAACTAATATGTTAACTATATGTTTGCTTTACTACCAACATTTTGTTTCAAAGTAGAAATATTAAATAATAATTTGGTAAAAGTTATTATTTTAACTATATAATTTTATACTCGCGCAACGCGCGGGGATTCGCCTAGTGACACATAGATCTGAGTTATTTTCTAATCTTCTTCTTTTCTTCGACCTCCACATACACTCGAGGTAACACTTTATGCAAAAGAGTGAAGGTAACAACTTCTTACCTCCTAATGCTCTGAAAAGTCCCACCAATTCTGGATCTAAAGCCAATTCTTGAATCACCAAAGGTTCCCTTCCTATTTCTTCCTTCAAATCAACCAAAACGGAAAGAAAGCTTGAATGTGCTAAAATGGAGGCTTAGGGTTTCGTGTTCTGGATAAGAGAAGCTATAGAGAACCCTAAGGGAGAGAATGAGATGTTTATATAGTGCACAAAGTCCTGGATTTAGGGTTTTCCTCTTCAGACCGGACTCGCCGAGTCCTCTTGCGGACTCGTCGAGTCGGTCACTTACTCTTCGACCCGGATCCCGCTTGGACTCGTCGTTTTCCACCATGGACTCGACGAGTTGACCCCCTTGACTTCGGGTTTTCTTTTCCTTTTTTGGCCTTTCTGATTATTGTTGTTACAACTCTCCCCCACTTAAACTAAACTTCGTCCTCGAAGCTTCTCTACGGCCAATCGCCCTGTCATTCTGACTAACCTTAATCCTTGCGGATAATATTCCTTGGTTTACCCTAACCCTGACAATCCTGGAAACACAACTTACTCAACTGACAATCCTTCTAGTACTCCCCGAGTACTTATGCTGGACATCCTAGGGGTTCACCCCTTTTTCTTTGTGCGTTTTCTGGCCTCCCCAAGGCAACGTTCCATAACCAACTACTTCCTCTACCACTGTGAAGGTCCTATCCTTCACAAACTCCAGTACCCACGCTACTTCCAGTACGGTTCATTACCGCTAGTATCCATTGGACACTTCTCACTACTATAACTTGGTGTTGAGCACCCCTCGATCCACTAACTGAATTCCACCATAGTCTGCTTACCATCACTGCCACTGACTGAAAATTTCTGTTGTCCCTTATCCACCTTTCAGATGAACCGAGACCACCCTGGTCCCTACTGATCTATTAATATCTGGATTACCGGCTCCTACCGGTCGCTAGCCCCAACACAAACTTCTAGTCGCTCCTAGCAACTTCCGAGGAAACTTAGGCTACCTAATACTGCCCCCTCTACTCTGCCACTCTGGCGCTACAAGTCTTGGGATCCTTGATCCCCTAACTTGAACCTAAGGTCCTTACCAGGTCCCACTTGTGCTACTAAAACTCACGGGTCTCACCCGACTATACTACTGAGCAACCCTACTCTCAGGTCTCACCTATACTGCTACTCTCATACGGGCCTCGCCCATGGTCTCACTTTTATAGGGCTATGCAGGCTAGCTCCATACTATTCTCATCTACTACCCATTCCTGATCCCCACCTTGAGCACTTAGGAGATAAGGGCCTCGCCCAAAATCCGCTAACTAGGACATACGGGCCTCCGCCCACACTCCGCTAACTAAGCTGCTAGGGAATGCTACGGCTTACCCGTAGTCTTGCAACACCTTCCATACTTACTGGTTTCTAGTGAATGCTACGGCCTACCCGTAGTCTTACAACACTTTCCACACTCACTGGCTGCTAGTGAATGCTACGGCCTACCCGTAGTCTTACAACACTTTCCACATCTGGCTTGCTGATGAAAAAATGTTGCGGCTCTTCCTCGCTCTACCATGCTTTACATGCTGTCTCTACCACTGACTACTAACACGAAAGCATCCCATGATAACCATTCTCAAAATCCTCCTTCCAACTTTCTCGAGTCCTACAGGCGACCCTCCAACCCGAATTCCCAACCATATACTAACCATCTCGATTACATGAACTAACTGTTAGGAAGTCTCTCAAACTCCCCACGCTGAACTCCTCAACCCATCAATCACTGTGCTACTTCTTTTCCTTCTCATAGGTCGTGTACTCGTCCTGGATCTGCGTGCTCTTACCATTGTACACTCGGAGGGTTCCCCCCCCCCCCCCCACTTTGATCCTGTTTATACCTCACTGCTCAATGCTTGAGAAGAATTCCCAATCTTCTCTGCTATACCGCAATCATTCTGCTGAAGAACCAAGCTTGCCATACCTAGGGATCTAACCGATCCATCACTCAATAACACCTTTCTGAATCCAGCGAGTCACTACTGGGTCCCACACAAGCATACTATAGTTACTGCATCCTAAGTAACCTGCTTCCATACGGCACGACCCCTAACTACCATTTTAATATCCAAGGTATGCAGATGGCATATAATTAAATCGCAATCAAGCCGCCCAATTCTAAAATACTTATACCAAAAACGATGCAGAACCATAACAATATAACCATGAATAAAGAAAACAGAAAACGGAAGACACATACCTACAACGTCCGGTGCTACTCGCGTCTCCATGGTAGTCATCTGAAAAGCCCTGCCTCCTACCGCAGGCGCCTCCGCTCGGCCCTGACGGTCGTCTGTTATCCTCAAAGTTGCAGGGGCAGGTGCCATCACCCGTCCTGCCGAAAACAAACTTGGGCACTAGGCCTTCTTGTGGCCCCGCTAACTGCAGTGGAAACATATCAAGTCTGATCCCTGTGTGGTGGTAGCAGCACAATCCCTGCTAAGATGACCAGCCCGGCCGCACTTGAAGCAGCCCGAATCTCCACCTTTACCACTCCTACACGCACCCTCGTGCGTCCTGCCACACCTCCCGCATCGTTCGTGGCTCTGGTAATCCCTCGATCTCAAATCTGACCCCTTGGTCCTTTTTCCCGAACCTGTGGCTACCTGAACCTCACCTGGCTTCCTTTTCCAGATTTGTTCCAAATCAATCTCCTTTTCTCTAGCCCGAGAAATCATATCTTCCAACGTCTTACAGCCGGACCTGCTCACGAACTCCCTGATGTCAGCCCTCAAGATCTGGTGATATCGGGCCTTCTTCATCTCCTCGTCCGCGACATACTGCGGAACAATGTAACATCCCAAAAATACGAGCCAAAAAAATCATTTTTAGAACATATACTTAACAAACATTAGAATTAAAACGTTTACCAAATAATATCATATCATAAAAGTTATCGCATGTCTTGAAAATCATTTTTATAAAACATGATAACGTCAGAGTACAAATTCCCAGGAGGGTCTCATAGTGCGGAATACGAGGCATGTGTGTGATGGGCCGCTACCGTGCCAGCTCCTTCCCCTTCAAAGAAGAGGTACTTGAAACCAAAACTAAAAACTGTAAGCACGAAGCTTAGTGAGTTCCCCCATAATACCCCATACCATACAATCATATAATTTAACAGCTAGGAGATATGGGCCTCGCCCACACTCAAGGAGATACGGGCCTCGCCCACACTCAAGGAGATACGGGCCTCGCCCACACTCCGCTATCTAGGAGATACATGCCTCGCCCACACTCCGCTATCTAAGAGATACGGGACTCGCCCTCACTCCGCTATCTAGGAGATACGGGCCTCGCCCACACTCCGCGATCTAAGAGATACGGGCCTCGCCCACACTCTGCTATCTAAACCATAACATACAAGTATCACACAGACAACGAGTATAAAAAATTCTACCAAGCCAGCATATAGCATCATCAGACTCAACTAAGAGATACGGGCTCTGCCTACACTTTGATACTATCATATCGTCTATACGGTCCGGCCTTGGTGCCTTAGACTCGTTCCTACTGGAAGGAAACTCACCTCGAAAGGTAGTTACTGGTCTGCGTGGAAACCGACTGTCTTCTGCTGCTGCTGCTCCGGAAATCCTCCGGCTATATTTCCCACAAAACACTTAGTCAAATACTGCTAACCGACCTCAGGGTAAAATGACCATTTACCCCTAACCAAACCAAGAGTCAAGGTCAAAGTCAACTGTCAATTGACCCGACTCGCCGAGTTGGCTTGCCAACTCGCCAAGTTCCTATCCCTTTGTCTGACCATAAACCCGTCCCTACTCGTCGAGTTAGGCATTCACTCGACGAGTTTTCCTTCTAAACCAAAGTCCAATAGTCCTTCATCCTACTCGCCGAGTTGTATGAACAACTCGTCGAGTTCATCTTCATCCGAAGAACACTCTATGCTGAGACTCGCCGAGTTGTATGAACAACTCGCCGAGTCTGTTCTTGAGGCAAGAGGATTGCCTTGAACTCGCCGAGTCATCGCATTGACTCTCCGAGTTACCTCATGAGTGAGTCCGGCTTCCAACCCACTGAGTCACACCCTATGACTCACTACCCCAACCCGCAAACACGAAAAGGGGGAAAACTCGGGGACTCGCGACTCGACTCGCCGAGTCCGAAGAACGACTCGTCGAGTCTGCCACATGCAAATACTATATACTCGATTCTGCTTGAATCCATCTCATGCCATTCATAGATCTGGGTTTCTAGGGCTCGATTAACACGTAAAGTTTCCAACTTTACGTGTGAATAAACACCAATGAAGGTTTTAGGGCTCAAAATGCACTAAAAGAGTAGATTTAGGGCTTTCATGCAATATGGCTCCATAAAGGCAGTAGATCCAAGCTCCTGGAGCTCAATCATGCCTAGATCTAGAGGCTAAACAACTTGTTACAAACCCTACTACACAAACAAGCTTGGGGAAAGGCTCAAGAAGGACTTTCATGGAGCTATAAGGGACTATAAGCATGAAAACAGGGGGAAACTGAGTTATACCTCATGGAAATCGCTGAGATAACACAAGGATGCCTGGCCTCCTTCTTCTCTTCTTGATCTACTCTCCTTTCCTCACAAAATCTTCAAGAAAACACACCAAAATGCTTCAATCTCACAAGAAACAAGGCTTCGACAAAGTAGAGAGCTCTGAGGGTGAAGGGGGCGAGCTTGGGGGTGGATAAGAGGGTTTAAATAGGGTGAAAACCCTTGAAATTTAGGGTTTCATCAGACAGAGGGGACTCGCCGAGTCCAGAATGTGGACTCGCCGAGTCGCCAACTTAAACGTGCTCCCAAACCCATCTCTACTCGGCGAGTCGGGCCTACAACTCGCCGAGTCCAAGGCCAAAAAATGAAAAATACTTAGATAAATTTTACGTACCAGGAACCAGGTGCTATAAACAAGGAGAGCCCTCTCTCTGAACTTAGCGGTGATCTCCGCCACCGTCTCAGTAGTCTGCGTCAAATCCTGAAACTCCCACGCCAGCTACTGCACCTCAATAATCGGCAAAAACTCAGCCCTGAACCTGGCCGAGAAATCGCTCCATGTCATCGCGTCCAACCTCCTACCACCAATCCCTCGCTCTGTCCTTCAGAAGATAGGAGGCGAGTCTGACATTGTCCCCCTCGGGAAACCGGCTCGTACGGAAAGCGTTGGCAACATCGGCCAACCACTTGCTGCTAGCGATGAGGTCCCTAGCCCCATGATAATATGGTGCTCAGCAAGCTCTAAACTCTCGGAATGTCATAGTACGCGCTCCCATCAAAGCCATTATCTCAGTACGAAAGGCTCCCAACCTCTCATGCAAGATCTCTAGTATACCCTCCTTGACCGTGCCAAAGATCATAGGAGTCTGTACTAAGATATTGTGCGTAACCTCAGCTGATATCAACTCCCTCATCCGCTCCTCGAGCTGCTCAGCCCCTGAACCCGAGCCTGATCCCTCTCCGGCGCCTGATCCGTCCACTGGTCTCTCTCACAATGTCACCATGCTGGAAACATATCACAATAACTATCAGAATACTCATCATTGCTGAGGGATCATACACACACTACAAGTTTCCCGGTCTAATCTCGGCCTTTCTCGAATCGAGTACAGATCCTCTGCTTTCAGTAGTACGGGCCCATACCACCTTCCACATCTATCCGCACTTTCCTCAAGAACTGCTTCGACTCCACCAGGTCCCTTTCTCTACAACTACATCTCCCAGCACTAACTCATCCTAGGCTTACCCTAAGGAAACCTCTGACTCAAATCAAACCAGTCCTCAGCTGCTGAAGGCCTCCTTGTGATGCTAATTAGCCATCACCTGAATACCATCACATGTGACGAGGCTCAGATAATCCTTCGAGTAAAAGACTCATCCCTACAACAGCTGGACTCAGACAAGAGCTGCGCAATAGGGCCAAATCCAACACTCTGAGATTATTCAACCCTGATCACATGTGACGTGACGTATTCACTTAATGGCTAACTCCCATCACTCAGAATCCCATAATGCACAAAGCAAGCAGCATTCGGACAAGGGAAGAATCTAACCATAACATACTCAACAATCGTAATATCATATCAAGAATCTGCACTAGCATGTGACATAAGCTCATAAACTTAGGCATAACCTAAACAGGTTATCCCACTACTGTCTAATCAACATTATCAAGCAACTCAAAGCACATATAATAGGCACATAAGGCATCCTCCCTAGTTCCTTAGTCCTAATCTAGCATGATGTTCTACTAACTGATAATCATAACATGAACTTGTATGGGTATTTTGGGGTACTTACTTGAGCTCGGCTGATTGCATGCACCACACCCTTTTTTCTTATCAAAGTTCTGTTCTTTCTGAATTCTTTTCGCTTGTCTAAAACTGTTTCATTAGTAAAAACTCTTTTTACGAAACCGTCTTTTCGTTTTGAAAACTTTTAGACCAAATCTCTTAGTTCGAGTTCAGACACACCCGAGAGTATGTCTGAATCCCTCAAACCAAGGCTCTGACACCAACTTGTAACATCCCAAAAAAAACGTACCAATTTTTTTTCTTTAAATCATTACAAAGCCATATTCATAAAACATATCATAAGTCATAACATGAATTCAGAGTATCATTCCCAAAACATATTTTTATTATCAGATTAAAACATCCCAGACTGACTAATCAATGGTGTGTGCCATGCGATCACCCCGAGCTCTTCCCTCCGCTACCAGAAGTACCTGAAACCAAAACTGAAAACCGTAAGCACGAAACTTAGTGTGTTCCCCAACCTACCACATACCCTGCATAAACACATATAACATATACTGGGCCATGCCTGCTACTTCGGGCCTCGCCCGCTACAACGGCCCCGCCGCTCCAGGCCCCGCCCGACTTCGAGCCCCGCTCGGATACATATCTGTTTCACTTAGGCCTCGCCCGCTAACATATACTAACACATAAGCATATCACAACACATAAGCTAACATATACTAATGAATACTGTCCCGAGGGCTCGCCTATCTTGGGCCTCGCCCTTGACCTGCAACTGACGAGTCATGGAACCCCGTCCACGCTCCTACTAATAGTGAGATACGAGCCCAGCCCACACTCACTCTTTCCCTAACTTGGGCCTCGCCCCTGTTCTGCTGCTAATGAGATGTGGAACACCATCCACACTCTGCTATTGGTGAGATACGGGACCTCGCCCACACTCACCTCCCTACCAGGCACATACAAGTATCACACAGACAACAAATATCTTCTATCATGCAAACCATTCCTTGGGCACCCGCCCGCTATCAATGGACCTTGGTCCTAAATATCATACTAACATATAGTGCCTAGGGCTAACCCCTGGGTCTTCCTACTCATATCTACATGGGCCGGCATTGTGGCCTTAGACCCATTCACACAAAGGGAAACTCACCTGCACTGCTGATCTTGCTGATAACCCTCTGGCTGCTGACCGACAATTCTCTAAACCGCTACTCCACTAGCTCCCCGAGCTACTAATATCAATATAACACTTAGTCCCAAACTGAACTCTAGAAGTCAAACTAAGTCAACTCTGGTCAAAGTCAATGTCCTAGTCAAAGTCAAACTTCTTGACTGACTCTACTCGTCAAGTCGCCCCAAGACTCGTCGATTCCATGCATTCAAAAACTCCTACAATACGCCTCAACTCGCCGAGTCACCCCGTCGACTCGTTAAGTTCAACGATCTCTGAGTCCCATCCTAACCAACTCACCGAGTCACCACTCAACTCACAGATCTAAGCCTTAACCAGAAAAGGTTGAGGTTCTGCGATCCAACTTGTCGAGTCCAAGAACAGACTCGCCGAGTCCATGGAAATATTTAACAGACTCGCCGAGTTGTTCTTCCAACTCGTCGAGTTCCTGCCTATCTCCATCCAACTCGTCGAGTCCACCCATATGACTCGCCGAGTAGCTTCAGTTCTTAATCCATACAGTGGCTTTTCAAGCCATGCAGGGGCTCCAAACCATAGATCCACTCTTCTACAGTCTATTCCTCACGTAAAGTTGCAAAATTTACGTGAAACCAAGGAGCTAAAAGCCCAAAACACTCTAAGGCTAGGGTTCTAGACAAGCATGCTTCACCAACACCCCCAGGACTGATACTTTATGGTTCTCTAGGCCAAAACACACCTAGATCTGAAGTACCAACTTCAGATCTGGACTTCTAACTCGAAATGGCTCTTAATCATGCCATAAAAGCCCCAAATCTCATAACAAAGGTAACACTTTATGCAAAAGAGTGAAGGTAACGACTTCTTACCTCCTAATGCTCTGAAAAGTCCCACCGATTCTGGATCTAAAGCCAATTCTTGAATCACCAAAGGTTCCCTTCCTCCTTCTTCCTTTAAATCACCCAAAATGGCAAGAAAGCTTGAATGTGCTAAAATGGAGGCTTAGGGTTTCGTGTTCTGGATAAGAGAGGCTATAGAGAACCCTAAGAGAGAGAATGAGATGTTTATATACTGCACAAAGTCCCGGATTTAGGGTTTTCCTCTTCATACCGGAGTCGCCGAGTCCTCTTGCCGACTCGTCGAGTCGGTCACTTACTCTTCGAACCGGATCCCGCATGGACTCGTCGAGTTCCACCCTGGACTTGACGAGTTGACCCCCTTGACACAGGGTTTTCCTTTCCTTTCTTGGTTTTTCTGATTATGGGTGTTACAACTCTCCCCCACTTAAACTAAACTTCGTCCTCGAAGTTTCTCTACGGCCAATCGCCCTGTCATTCTGACTAACCTTAATCCTTGTGGATAATATTCCTAGGTTTACCCTAACCTTGACCATCCTGGCAACACAACTTACTCAACTGACAATCCTTCTGGTACTCCCCGAGTACTTATGTTGGACACCCTAGGGGTTCACCCCCTTTTCCTTGTGCGTTTTCTGGCCTCCCCAAGGCAACGTTCCATAACCAACCACTTCCTCTACCACTGTGAAGGTCCTATCCTTCACCAACTCCATTACCCCCCGCTACTTCCAGTACGGGTCATTACCGCCAGTATCCACTGGACACTTCTCACTACTATAACTTGGTGCTGAGCACCCTTGGATCTACTAACTGAATTCCACCATAGTTTGCTTACCATCACTGCCACTGACTGAAAATTTATGCTGTCCCTTATCCGCTTTTTGGATGAACCGAGACCACCCTGGTCCCTACTGATCTATTAATATCTGGATTACCGGCTCCCACCGGTCGCTAGCCCCAACACAAACTTCTAGTCGCTCCCAGCGACTTCCAAGGAAACTTAGGCTACCTAATACTGCTCCCTCTACTCTTCCACTCTGGCGCTACAAGTCCTGGGATCCTCGATCCCCTAACTTAACCCTAAGGTCCTTACCAGGTCCCACCTGTGCTACTAAAACTCACGGGCCTCGCCCACGGGTCTTACCCGACTATACTACTGAGCAACCCTGCTTTCAGGTCTCACCTATATTGTTGCTCTCATACGGGCCTCGCCCATGGTCTCACTTTTCTAGGGCTATGCAGGCTAGCTCCATACTATTCTCATCTACTACCCATTCCTGATCCCCACCTTGATAACATAGAAGATATTGGCATCGCCTAAAATCCGCTAACTAGGAGATACGGGCCTCCGCCCACACTCCGCTACCTTCCACATCTATCCGTACTTTCCTCAAGAACTGCTTCGACTCCACCAGGTCCCTTTCTCTACTACTATAGCTCCCAGCACTAACTCATCCTAGGCTTACCCTAAGGAAACCTCTGACTCAACTCAAACCAGTCCTCAGCTGCTGAAGGCCTACTTGTGATGCCGCTGCTCGACAATTCTCTGAACCGCTGCTCCACTAGCTCCCCGAGCTACTAATATCAGTATAACACTTAGTCCCAAACTGAACTCTAGAAGTCAAACTAAGTCAACTCTGGTCAAAGTCAATGTCCTCGTCAAAGTCAACCTTCTTGACTGACTCTACTCGCCGAGTCACCCCAAGACTCGTCGAGTCCATGCATTCAGAAACTCCCACAATACGCCTCAACTCGCCGAGTCACCCCGTCAACTCGTCGAGTTCAACGATCTCCGAGTCCCATCCTGAGCAACTCACTAAGTCACCACTCAACTCACCGATCTAAGCCTTAACCAAAAAAGGTTGAGGTTCTGCGATCCAACTCGTCGAGTCCAAGAACAGACTCACCGAGTCCATGGCAATATTCAACAGACTCGCCGAGTTATTCTTCCAACTCGTCGAGTTCCTGCCTATCTCATCCAACTCGTCGAGTCCACCCATGTGACTCGCCGAGTAGCTTCAGTTCTTAATCCATACAGTGGCTTTTCGAGCCATGCAGGGGCTCCAAACCATAGATCCACTCTTTTACAGTCTATTCCTCACGTAAAGTTGCAAACTTTACATGAAACCAAGGAGATAAAAGCCCAAAACACTCTAAGGCTAGGGTTCTAGACAAGCATGCTTCACCAACACCCCCAAGACTGATACTTTATGGTTCTCTAGGTCGAAACACACCTTGATCTGAAGTAGCAACTTCAGATCTGGACTTCTAACTCGAAATGGCTCTTAATCATGCCATAAAAGCCGCAAATCTCATAACAAAGGTAAAACTTTATGCAAAAGAGTGAAGGTAATGACTTCTTACCAACTAATGCTTTGAAAAGTCCCACCAATTCTGGATCTAAAGCCAATTCTTGAATCACCAAAGGTTCCCTTCCTCCTTCTTCCTTCAAATCACCAAAAATGACAAGAAAGCTTGAATGTGCCAAAATTGAGGCTTAGGGTTTCGTGTTCTGGATAAGAGAGGCTATAGAGAACCCTAAGGGAGAGAATAAGATGTTTATATAGTGCACAAAGTCCCGGATTTAGGGTTTTCCTCTTCAAATCGGACTCGTCGAGTCGGTCACTTACTCTTCGACCCGGATCCCGCTTGGACTCGTGGAGTTCCACCATGGACTCGACGAGTTGACCCCTTTGACTTAGGGTTTTCCTTTCCTTTCTTGGTCTTTCTAATTATGGGTGTTACAAGGTGCACAAAAATCTTCTTTTCCGATTTTCTTTCTCACTTTGACTAGCTTCTCCATGTAGGTTAGCTTCACTACACATGTTCCTTGTCTTCTTGGTTCACCAAGAACTTCAAATCAATCTAGCACACAACCTTTACTTCAACTCACACAAAATGATCTTTAAAACTCTCTTCACAAAAAATTTTGGTTTTAAACTCATTCAACACACAATCCTTTCTCTCACACAGATTAATCTTAAAAAAAACACAATCACACATCAAACATATGCAGTTTTTAATCACATAGATTTATTGAAACAAAGCTTTGTTCGGCTCACACAAAGCTTTGACCTTCTCTGAACTCTATGGTTCACTTAGAACCCCTTCCACATATCCCACGATCCTAGGGCTTTGATACCAAATTTAGAATATAAAGCTCTTTCTTTTGAACAAGAAACAACTCATTAAATAAAAGTGACAATTTTCAGAGAAAGAAGAAACGAAGGAAAAATGGAAAGTGTGCATATTACTTTATTCATCATCCAAAAGTGCCTTAAATATGCTTACATCCAACCAACTTACACAAGACTAAGTCACCAAACACTCTACATTTCCTAAGGACTCGGTAAAATGGAAAACAAACACAACTTTAAATACTAAATAATAACCCATGAATGAATTACTCCTAAAGAAAACACAACACCCATTTTATTGCCCGAAAATCTGGTCACCAGTTTTGACTAAAGTCAGAATTAAACCCAACATATTCCTTATTAGATCCATATGATTTGTGTGCAATAGGGAATATATAAAACTAAAAATAACAACATAAACAATTTCATTACTTGTTCTTACAACATATGGAGTCATCTTTATTCATACAAGATGTAATCTAGAAGTTAAATTTCCATATGTATTTTCTTTAAAACCAAAGACCACGCATTGGCATTGATCCAGTTAAAACTATAAGTCCCAAGAAAGCATCAGGGATTCCAAACGAACTCACCAATGCAAGTGTATGTGGTCTTAACTCACTATACAGCTGCATAACCTCTTTCCTAACCACTACAACATTGTCTATTGATAAGTAGCCATATCTTATAAATGAACTATCTTCTTCCATCACAATCATCGCATACATTGACCTCATTAACCCCAACACATCCAACAACCATATTCATCACAACATTTATTTTCACATTTCTTCATCAACAAATGTTTGTAGAACAGTTGCTTCAACATCAACAAATGTTTGTATAACTAATCGATCTGCAAAGGCTCTCCCCACATCCTCAGCAAGTTGATACATCTAATAAATTCATAATACACTCTAATTACATAATTTTAAATACAGTAGCAGCTCCATCCAAATTTTAGAAGATCTACCTCACCACTATAAAATTATGTTTACTTTCTCCCAATACTTTTATTACAAAACGTTGCAATAAATCTCTAAGTCGTAAGCAAAAAATGTCAATCTGCAACATACACAAATAGAAGAATGTTTCTAAGTACTTTTAATGTGTTCTAATTGATCCGTTTATACAAAAGAAATTAATTTAGTACCTGCAGCTGACTGGTTCGGAGGGTAGAGCTTGTAAGGTGAGAAGGGATAACTGGAGTAGGTTTTTCAAGTGTTCTAGTCCCAAACCTTTAATTGGTTTGTTCCTTTTCTTACCTGCCAAAATCTCTACTAGTAATGCCTTGCTAACCTGAGTTATGATACACATATTATGATTATTAATTCTTGAAAACAAATATATAATGTTTTTTAACTATATATTAAATGTTACCTGTTGCATTAAAACATTGTTATCGCCTTTAAAAGTCAATTGCACATCATATTCGCTTTTTAAATGACCAACATGATTTTCTGTATTTATACCTTGCCCACCACAAGCTTCTCGACATTCCTGACATAAAATTAGGACAATATAAGCTTACCTTTTAGAACATTGGTAGAGCTAATAACAATAATAGTAGTGGTAGTAGTAGTAGTAGTAGTAGCAACAACAACAACAACAACAACAACGTCATGTGCATTTGTAGACCTGAAGGGTTCGTATGCAATGTCAGGTTGAAATAGACTTGAGTGCACTAGAAACAACATGAACTGTTTTAATTGATTCGACTGTTCTTTTCACATATATCATCTTCAAATAGTTGGAAGCAAAACTCATAGCATATATGCCAAATAAAAAAAAAAGATAAACGTTAGAACAAACTTAAAACAAACATAGTAAATGTCAAAGAAGCAACATATACAAGCACATACTATAAAAAAAACTTTCAGAAATGTATTAAAAGCTAAATGAAAAAAGAGCAATGTACTTTATGTTTTGTTCTATAAAAGCATTACACCTTCAAATAATATCCTATTAAGGAACTGTGTTAGGATAATTCAAAATTTTTAGGAGTAATGGTAATTTAGGAAAGTTTCCTTATTTTATTATTTAGATATGTTTAATTCTGATAGTCGTATTGCACAAGGATTCTATTAGTGTTGGATTATGATTGATCGACAAAGCAGGTGGCTTAGAGTTTGGTTTATGTTGCGGATAATAGAAGATGGTAAAAGTGTTGGTGACCTTCTTGTCTTGATTGATAAAAGAATCTATCAAAATATGATTGATAGTCAAAGGTATAGTTGTCAAGACAAGAGGGAATGGAGAAACAACAAAGTGTTAACATTATGGCAGTGGAAGTTCAAACCGGTTGGCTTTGGATGTGGTTGTGGATCGATCAAAAGTAGTTGAAAGAAGACTTTAAATGTAATCGAGGTGGAGGTCGAGTGTTCGGGAAAAGTCGAGAATCAAGATGGTTCAAAAAGAAGGTAATGAGGGAGCTTATAGGAGTGAAGGAAGCGATACATTGTGATTTGGGGGGGGGGGGGGGGTTGGGGGGAATGTTAGTATAATTTAGAACTTTAGGAATAAGGATAATTTAGAAAAGTTTCCTTATTTTATTATTTGGTTATTAGGATTCTATATATTAGTATAAATAGATGTAATGGTTCTGTTGTTTTTAATAAGGGCTTAAGATTTAAGCATTAAATTTATTTTGTTCCTTTTCCTTTCATATTTACTATTCTTACTTTAGTTGTAAGCAATGACTTTAACATGTTTAAACCCAACCCATTGTACTTTGAAATTTTCACTATATCAATGGTAACCTTTTGAATCATTTTTTAGTTGCATGGCACATGTTAACAGGTTTTTATGCCATGTCATTATCTACATTGGATGACCAAATGTAATATATTATTGACATGCCAAAATAAAATTATAAAACACTTTCAAACTTAATATTTTCTACCAAAATGATATGCCAAGCTTGCTTTTGGTGTAAGAATCTTGATTTAATATATAATTTATTGATACGATAAAAATAAAAGTACAATGTCATAATAAGAAAAGGAAGTTTGATGCTATAAAGGAGGAAAGGGAAAAAAAAATCTAAGTTTAAAAATCTTATATAAGATTCTTTTGTTAGATCACCACTATATTGATCATGGATATCCAATATGGACAATGACATGACACAAATTGTTTAAGTTGTGATATTGAGGTTGGATAACTTTTTTGAAGTACAAAATCATAATTAAAAAAAAAAAAAAAAAAAAAAAAAAAAAAAAAAAAAAAAAAAACCTTGAAAGTACAATGTTGTAATAAGAATAAATGAAAGTACAAAGCTATTACAATAAGTAAATAGACACTGCATTGCTATTTCTTCCATTTATCCCACATATTAACTAGTAACTTTTTAATTGTCAAGAAAATTAGGTACTTACGTTTTTGCTATAAGAGGAAAATTAGGTACTTACGTTTTTGCTATAAGAGGTATGAGCCGCCTTTGATGACTGGGATAATCAAGTAGGAGAACTTCTGGTTCATTTGGTCTAATTGAAAAGGCTCGCCTAGTCAACGAGTATCTTATTGTAATCGCTAAACCAATCTGATAAAACATTAGTAGAAACAATTTGAACAAATTTAAAATCAATAATGAAATGAAAGATCATGTGTGTACTATAAAATGACTTGTAAGATTATTAAAAAAAAAGTAAAGATAACTAATTGCTTTCAAGTATGATTGAAAATTTGAAATCACTCAACAGAAAAAAAGGTTTAAAGGGCCGGTTGCTAGGGATTCAAAAAGATACAATATGTCAATAGGACGGAAACAACATTTTACCGGTGCAAGAACCATTAGAAGTTGGTTCCCCACGGTACATGGAATACAAAATAGACATTCACGGCGGAGATATGCATCACAAGCTTAACGTTGATTTTGTGAAATATATTTAGAGAACTCAATTACATGTTGGAAAAGAAACGGACATATGACTTTGGATGACAATTTTTCATATTAATGTAATTTTTTATTCTATTATTATGTGATTTTTCAAATTTGATGTTTCAGATTCATGCAATGTTTCGATTTTGTTTTTTTATTAAATCCTTTTTTCATTTCTTTTTATTTATTAAGTTAATATTATTTTTATTTCTATTAAAAAAAAAAAGTGAAGGGCCAAAGAGAAATTATTTACTAGGTGAAAGGAGTTGAGGGAGAGTAGGGTGCGAGACAAAAGGTGTGCTGTGGTGTTATGTTGATTACGAATTACCCCCTTCTAGAATATATGAAGTGTGAACTTAAGTCTAGGTGTGGTAGTGTGTAGTTTGTAGCACCTTTGTGGCGTTCATTGCAACAACGGCAATAGGTATCCGGCTAGTTGTTAATGGGGCCATAAAGGCTGCAAATCGCTGATCTGGATCTTTTATTGCACTTAAATATTGCCCATCAGGTGACACGTTAGCAACCGAATTCAACAAGTTTTCTCTTGGTATGCGTAGATTGTCCAAGCTTAATCGATAGAGAATGATCAAAAACACCAACAGTTTCAGCAACAGCAAATCTCCACAATTCACCTTCAGGTCCCTTCTTAGAAAATCACCCATCGAAAGCTCCATGTTCTCTTAAGTAATCAATTCTTTTCATCGTCATCTCTCTCTGTTGCTCCATCGACTGATTAAAGTCCGGCGAAATAAACACTTTGCCGCCTCTTTCTCTTGGGCAAAACAGGTTGCTCTGGATCATCAGACTGAACACATTGTCGATTTCAGCCATGTTCTAGCCGTCTAGGAGCCTACGGAGGGACTTGGTATCGAAACTAAACGGCGGCTCAGATAGTTCCGGTGGGGAGTAGCTGACACATACGGCGGTTTGTAGGATTTCGGTGGTGGGGTTTTGGTGGTTATTGAGATGACGGGTTAGGACTCATGTCCTAAAGTTGACCCGATCCGTTAATGACATTGATGATGATGAATCTATAGAAGATGAATGGGAGAATAAGAAAATAAGAAAATAGAAGAAATGACAGAGAATTTATTTAGGCTTTTGTAAGAAGACGAAGAGTTTGGTAATTACGGAAGTTGGACACGAGTTTTCGTATGGCCGGTTCTGCATGGGGTACGTAGGTGTTAAAATAAGACCATGACACCAATAAAATTTTCAATATAATAATTTAATTTAAAAAAAAATAATAATATACACTGATGCATTTTCATTTCTATCAAAAAAAATACAAGGGTTCTTTTTTTTTTTTTAAATAATGTTTGATGCATTTCCATGTCTATCAATTAATGCTTTTAGTTTTGCATTTCCTCGATGTATAATGTTGCATTGGTTTCTTTCTAGTTTTTCATGGTTAAGTATAACTTTTGGGTTTCTTGTTCGAATACCTTTTTTTCATAGATATTTTAGTTTCTAGACTTAGAGTATTTTTAATGGCTAATCTCTATTGTCACTTAAAATTATTATTATATTATTATTTAATGTAACATATCTATTCTATCTCTTCTAATAAATGAAACTTAAAATTGACACGTGTCAGTTTTTTAGAATGTTTTTTCACACGTGTCATTTTTCTATGATTTTTATCATTTTCTTTTGTTTGGTAACAAATCAAATTTTGAAAATACAAAATCATATCCTAATAATATTATTATGTTTATTTTGCTTAACAAATTAATTCATAATTATTTACAATCGACAAATGTTTTTTTTTTTACATTTATTATTTTTTTATCTATATAAAAAATTTTAATATATGGACCGTGGTTTCCACGGGTTATAACCTAATTGTTATATTTATATATATATCCTTAATTTGATTTAAACAGGTTAGTTTATATACATACTTCATTATTAACTGTACACTTTTTTTTTTTTTTGTTTTGAAGCAGACAACGTAATATTAAGAAAACACTTTAACAAGAAGCAAGAAAAAACAACAATTTACAAAGAGTTTAGAGGACATTGCAACCTGCTAGTCCATTTAGCAATGCAATTCATATTTTTATTGGAAAACCATAAAAAAATTCACGAATAGAATCTAAAATATCATCTCTTCTCATCTTTCCCGAGCATAAATCTCGTCATTTTTAAATCGCCAAATATACAACAAAGTAGTACCCACCACAATATCAATATCATTCTTCTTAATAGAACATGAATGTAAGGAGTCAACATAATCAAACACTTGCGTTGTGGAAGAAAACTGGACAACGGGAATGTCAAGCCATCTAAAAAATTTATCCCACGTTTTTGGTTGCCACCCCACATCTTAAAAAATATGATTAAGCTGTTCAACATCAATATTACAAACATGACAAAAAGTGGAAGGAACATCCACTCCCCCGAGATCAAGATTCGTAAGAGAAGGAAGTCTATCCATTCTAATTCTCCTTACCAAAATATTAACTTTACGATGAAGGAATCTATTCTATCAAGTTTGTGTGGCCGAATGAATTTGTCAATCCATCTCTTTAACACTGAAACAAAAAACTCACCAGAGGAATCTAAACTCCAAATCCACATTATCATGCTGATAAGAAAGAACAACCTCATGAAGGACCAAAAGCAATTCGATATATTGTGATTCCTCGTCTCCCCCTTATATTTCGACGTCACTTCCACACCCAGTTCACACCTATTTTTTGATCTGAAATAAGATAATCTTTCTCGGTCTCTAGCAGAAACAAGCAAGGAAAAGTAACCGCTAATTTAAAGTCTCCAATCTAAGGATCATTCCAAAACATTGTAGTAGTACCATTACCAAATTTTTTCTAACCACTTGAACCGACAAAACCTGTTTATCCTCCAACTTTGACACGAAAGCAAGGATTCTTATCCAAGGAGTGGAAGCTTTCAATCTATTAGATCCACAACTGAATCCACCATTATCCCCATAAATAGCTTTAATAATCGAGACCCAAATAAGATCATAATTATTAAGAAAACGCCACTTCCATTTTTAGAGGAGAGAAAGATTGAGAGTGTAACATCCATAAATTTTACGCCAAATTTAAACTTTTTCAATCATAAATAAAAACTGTAAAGCATCGTTTACAAAATGTTTTCAAATCATTTTCCATCAGAGTGTCCCAAAAATCATAACATAAAGATGAGGAGCGGTACGGTCACGCCTTCGCCTTTCCATGGACTCCTGAAGTACATGAAACAATAAACTAAAAACTGTAAGCCCGAGGCTTAGTGAGCTACCCCCAAAATACCAATACCACACTGACAATACCATATCAGTAATAATCAATCAATCATCATGCATACTGGGCCATCGGCCTGACTGGGCCGCCCTACCGGGGCTACAGTCTGTCTGAATCTATCCCGAGCCTTCGGCATGACTGGTCCGCCACGTGGGCCTACAGTCTCCCCGGACTGCTCATAGGGTATGTTAGCCTTCAGCACAAAACAGGACCGCCTCAACCCAACCAACAAGCAAATAACCATGTGCACATAGCTATCATATACTGGCATATACAAACATCAAGCATATCTATCTCACTGATCATAATCATAGAATTCTCCTGTAACTAGAGTACCGACCTATCAGGTCACTAACACACCAATCCCTACGGATCATAAAAGCATAATATACTGTCTGCCTCAATTCCGAACAAACAAATCATAACCACATGCAACATACCATAACAATAACAACTAAAGGGCCGGCCTTGGTGCCGTAGACCCTATCGATATAGTGAGGATAACTCACCTCGCAGATGTCGACACGAAAGGTAAACTCCAACTCTCGGATCACTTGACACGGGTTCCACCACCTATCATCATAGCACATCATACTCATAAGTCCTTAACCTTACAAGGTACTCCATAAACCACTAGTCAACCCCTGGTCAAAGTCAAAGTCCTCAATCAAGGTCAACAATCCATGTTGACCTTAACTCGTCGAGTACCCTTGGCTACTCGCCGAGTTCCCTGAAGTACATTCCAACTCGCCGAGGCATCGGGGTGACTCGTCAAGTTCCTTTGATCCTCGATCAAACTTAAGGTCACACGTCGAGTTCCCTCCTTGCAACTCGACAGATACACATGCATACATAATTTAGGGAAAACTCATCCGACTCGCCGAGTTGTTCTTCAACTCGTCGAGTCTTATGGTGATCTTCATCGGACTCGCCGAGTTGCTCATCCAACTCGTCGATATGACTCGCCGAGTCATCTTGCGACTCGCCGAGTCCATTCAGTTCTTTTTCCATACAGACTTGATTTGAGCCATGCAGCGGCCCCAAATCACAGATCCAAGCTTCTAGGGCATACTTATCACGTAGAGTTGCAAACTTTACGTGCATGCATGGCTATAAAGGCTCTAAATGTCTATTTTAAGTTCTTAATGAAGCTTCAAGTCTAAGATGGACCTCAATCACAACCAATACAACAACTTTATGATTCTAGCATCCAAGGAGGGTCCAGATCTGAAGTTACAACCTCAGATCTAGCCCATAGCTCATCCTTTCAACTTAATACTTCACCAAAAACCCTAAAACTCAACAATGGAAGAGATTCACAAGAAGAAAGGCGATTTGGTTACCTCCAGAAGATGATGACTGAGATAAGAGCTGATTTCCACACTCCACTTGCTCCAATACCCTTCTCCTCTAAGCCTTCTCTCTCCAAAATCCTCTTTTCAAGCTTCAATCACACAATGGCACACACACACGCGCGTATTAGGGTTTTAAGGGCTCTCAAAGACTGCAATGAGGACAAAGGAGGCTGAGGCTCCTTTAAATAGGGGTGCAAACCCCGAGATTTTGGGTTTCATCTGCCAGCTCCTACTCGCCGAGTCCCAAAGTGGACTCGTCGAGTAGGTCACTTAACACGCGGTCCCACCCCGCTGCTACTCGACGAGTAGGTCGACCGACTCGTCGAGTAAGGCTTCATCCAATAATTCTTATGTAATTAATACCTGAGAATCGGGGCGTTACAGAGAGCAGTCAGACTTCCAATGTCCACTCCTCCTTGAATAAAATCCACCAAAACCAGATCCTACTTAACCTAAGAAATTTTTTGTTGAGTCTCGTTACATCCCCAAAAAAATCTAGCACAAGTGGATTCCAATTGTTTAGCAACTGCGACAGGCATGACAAAAAGCGAAATGAAATAAGTGCCTAAAGATTCCAAAATCGATTCAAGTAACACCATACACCACTAATCGATAAAGTAGACATCTTCCACCTAGACAACTTCTTAAAAAATTTCTCCATTATCGAATTTCACCCCACAATTCTAGTCATATTATGATTTACCAGAACGCCTAGATAAATTAAAGGCAATTTATCCGCCTTACAACCCACTAGGAGAGCATAATCCACCACATCCTCCCACATGACTCCGGTACCGTATAAATTCGATTTCTAGATATTGATCTCCAAACCACACGCTAGATAAAAAGAATGAAGAATAACAACAATATTAGAGATGTTACCTCCATCTCACTCACCTAGAATGATAACATCATCAACATAAAAAAGATGAGAGATATTATCCTTTTGTCTACCCACAAAATCTCCTTTAAATAAACCTTCACCAATAGCGTACATCTTCAAAAGGAATGTGAAACCCTTCCATGACTAAAATAAATAGAAAAGGTGATAAAGGATCACCTTTTTGAAGCCTTCTTTGCAGTTGGAATTCATCTGAAGCACTACCAATGTAACATCCCAAAATTTAAAACAAAAAATTTCATTTTCATAATAATAAAACCATCAACCAAAACATGTTTATACAACCATAAAGGAAAAACATAGTATGCCAATCAATCATTCCAATGCATCAGAGTTGAATAAAGCGGAAATCATGGTCTGTGCAATGCGATCATCCCGAGCTCTTTCCCTTTAATCTAGAAGTACCTGAAACATAAACTGAAACTGTAAGCACGAAGCTTAGTGAGTTCCCCAAAACACATTATGTCATACATGACAACATACAATGGACCATGCCTGACAACCATCGGGCCCCGCCCGACATCGAGCCCTCTCAGAATAAATATGTATGTATCTTGTGATGGGCCCCTCCCAGCACACCCATCAGGCCCCGCCTGACATACATTCAGTACATACACACATGTAAGGTTACACGGACAACTAGCATACACATAACCAAAATCCATGGGTCGGTATTGGTGCCTTTGACCCGCCACATATTAGGAGGAGACTCACCTCAAACTAGTGAAAATCTGATAAATGCTCGGACTATTGATCCGAGAAATCTCCTCACTAAATATCATCAAACAACCCCCTAATTAATAATTGGGCCATAAATCATAACTAGAAAATCTAGTTCATTTGTCAACCCCCAGGGTAAAAGACCATTTTACCTTTTCCTCACTTGGCCCAATAATCGAGGCCCAACCCAATGGTACAAAAAGCCCAATATGGTCCAAATTCCTAAATGATACCCAACACCCATTATGAGCCCAAATCCGATAAGGCCCAAAGACTAGCAATGGCCTAAAGTCAGAAAGATGTGACCCAACAAGGCCCACAACCCTAATAGTCCACCTATGGCCCAAATCACAATAGTCAAGAACTGTTAAGTATGCCCAATGTACCCAGACTTACGCCCTGCATACGCCACCTTTGGCCAGTATGCTATGCGTACGTGCTGGGTACGACCAACGTACTCCACAAAAAGTTCGACTCGTCATTAAGTGCTTAATTGGTTAAGCCACTAAGTCTACTTCTCAGATGTGATCCTAAATGATGTTTTAACACGTAAAGTTGGCAAATTTACTCCTTTTCATGTCTTAATGGGACCCAATACTTGATTTTGATGAATAAAACCCATAATAAAAATCCTAACTCATGCATGGTCTAATATAACACATCAAGATTGCATTTTTATGCACAATGGACCTCAAAAATGCTAAGATCTACCATACTTAGCTTCTGGAGTAGCTCATACTCTCATGCATGACTTAAAGGACCACAAAAAGCACAAAAACAATCCCTAACTAGATCTATCAAAATGAACCATCAAGTTAAGAGCTTTATACCTCCAAAAGCTTTCCAAGTTGGTGATGATTCTGGATCTATAAATTCCAACAACACCAATGCAACTTCCAAGATCTCTTATTCCTTCAAGATCACCAAAAACACTCCCAAAAATCACTTCCAAGCTCGAAACACTCAAATGGTAATTAGGGTTTCGTTCTCAGGGTTTGGAGATGTGGAGGCTGGTCATAAGAAGGTCCATAAGTAACTTAAGGTGTTTAAATAGGGCTCAAACCCTAAAAATTAGGGTATATCCCAGGCGGTTGTACTCCCTGCATACTCCACGTACGCCCAAAGTACGTGGGTTTCCTCCGCGACCAAGTTTCGACCCAGTACGCCCAACATACTCTTACCGTAGGCCCAATGTACTCGGCCAGGGACCAACATGCAATGATTTTTAAGTTAAGGGCAAGAAGGGAATATACCTGAAATGCAAATGTTATAACCATTAATAAGTACAAAAGCCTTAGTCGAATTCAAAAACGCATGTATCCAAGACTTGTATTTGTCACCAAACTTCATAGACTACATGATTTTATCCAAGTACTCTTAGTTAACCGAATCGTAAGGATTTACGAAATCAATCTTTAAAACCATTTTCTTTTCAAACTTTTTCTTATACCAATCCACTACTTCATTCACAATAAGAGGACCATCGAGAATTTGGCGTTCTTTTATAAAAGTTGTTTGTCTCTACTAACGACCGAACCAATTACCTTAGCAAGGCGAATAGTTAGAATTTTGGCCAAAATCTTGTATTGAATACTTATGAGGCTGAGAAGTCTAAAATCGTTAAGTAATTGGTGGCTAGTTACCGTTGGGATCAAAGTTATAAAGGAAGAATTACATCTGAAGGGTATTCTCGAATTAGTAAAGAACTCCAAAACAAATTAAAAAAATGTCATGTTTGAGCAGCTCCCAAAAATGTTTAGTAAAGCGAAATTAAATTCATATGGATCTGGAGCTTTATCGCTACACTAGTAAAAAAATGACCTATGGCCATGATTTTTGGAAATAGGGTAGTCACGGATTTGGTTAATTGTGTCACTACATGTCATTAATCAAATTTAAATAATGTTTTAGTCACATATTAACTAAAAACCGCCATCACTGCAAACTATGTTTACACAATTTGTCACCTTTTTATATAAAAAAAAATATATGACAAAATACTAGCCAATAGTCATGATAGATCATTATGACTGTAAGTATTTTATTATGACATTTAACAAAAACATGTGAGTATAAATGTTTTATAATAACAATTTAAGTTGATATGTATGTCTAAATTTAATGATTTTGAATATAAAAAAGTAAAACATGTGACGATAAGTATTTTATTATGACATTTAAAAAATCAAAACATGTAACTAAAAGTATTTTTTAGTCACGTTTTAAGTTTTATGTGTATCTAAAAATAAAAAATAGTAACAATAAAAGATAAATGAAAACGTCACTATAAGGGTTTTACGATGACAGTTAAATGTTGAAAAATGAAAAATATAATTTGGATAGAGTTCAATTATTTTTTTAAGTATCAATTTTTTTCCTTTATTAAAATTTCAACTTTTTTCCCACTTTACCAAAAAACTAAGGGTGCGTTTAGTTGCGGAAAAATGAGCCGTTTTCCGGAAAAATTTTCCAAGAAAAATGAGAATTTTGAAAACGCGTTTAGTTCGTCTATTTTTCTAAATTTTTCACGGAAAATGAAAATTTTCCGTTTTCTAAAATTACAAAGAAGTTGAAATTTTTTGGAAAACTGATAATGATTGTTTTCCACATTTTTCTAATTCCAAAATTTTTCTAAAATATAAACACACACCCACTCCACCTCATCCACCTCTACCTACCCCCACCTTAACACCCCCCACCCCCCCCACACACACACATACATACCCACCCCCACACACACACACCCGCACACACACACACACCAACCCACAAACACACACACACACACCCGCGCACACACACACCAACCTACACACACATACATACCCATCCACACACCCACCCACAAATACACACACACACATACATAGACATACCCACCCACCCACAAACACACACATACACACACATACCCACCCACACACACCAACCCACAAACACACACACACACACATACACTGTGACATCCCCAAAATCTCGGCCAGAAAAGACCGATTTTCATTTATGCTTTTAAAATAATTTCAGAGTAAATCCTTTTGATTTGAAAGAGTTGCGGAATTTGTTCCCAAAAACAAAACGTGATAAAACAATGTTTACCAAAGCATTTCAGAAAAGAAATGTATTTTCGTTATATAATCAAAACTCGGGATGTCATGTTCCGATACAGACCATAAAGCATAAACGATAACATTACAAGTCATTCAACAAATATATACATATACAGACTTGTAAACAAAACAACTTGATGGTTCATCCATCTTATGCCCTTGCGCCACTTCCTGTAATACAAATAAAACTGAGTGGGTCAGGCTTGGGAGCCTGGTGAGCATATAGGGTTTTTAACCCACAATAAATAATTATATTTAATTCCACCAACCAACAATAACCCAATTACCCATTCCCGTTATTCTCACTTTACATCCCTAAGACAACTGACATAAGGGACCTAGTCTAAGAATATTTCATCGGGGCGACAATACATGCTTCGGGGGTTCCTCAGCAATATAAGTCAAATAAGGCAACCATGAAGAGGATGGAGTACAACGAATGAACACCCAAGTTCATTAACACCTACAGGTGGCGAGCCTGCTAGTGTTCCACATGACTGTCTAGAAAAGTATGTGGTCGTCATCTAAACTCCGCTAGATGACTAAATCAAAACAACAACGAGACCTCTCATCTGTTTATTACACACCAACTATCTACCCATGTTCTACCCAACATATTAGTAGATAAAAATATACATTTTTATACATAGTTTAAAAACCTGCATAGCATGCTTTAATCAATACATATTCCACATAACAGATGAGACACACACACATAACACGTATTTCATAGAAAACAAATCAGATCCATGAGATAGAAGAGAGTGAATATACATTCACACATATAACACAAAATATACACATAACACGTATTTCGTATAAAATACTTTATAATTATGCGTTAGAAGAAAGTAACCACACACTCACTTGATCAGAAGATGATCTGACAGCACTACGACTTATAGAAGTAGTATTCTTTGGGAGATCTGGAAGATCTTCACAAAAAAACCGGACTCCTCGCGGGCAGAGCTTCGGCTCAGGAATCGCACTTCTCGGGATCTTCGGGGCTTCGGGACTTGCTTCGGGGCTCGGGAATGATACCGGGCGTAAGTGAGACTACGCTCTACAACTTTCGTTTAGACTCCGTCGGCTAATTTTGACCTTATTTTTTATTAATTATTTTTAGTAGGCCGGGACAGAAAAACTTCGTTATAAATTCATAACTTCTTCGTTTGACGCCCGTTCCCGCCTAACTTTCCATCGCTTCGATACCAACAACGAGATCTTCGATTCTCGTTTAGATTGATTCGACTAAAAACCCCTCGATCTCAAATCGAGTATTCGGGCTGCATACCGCTAAGTCGAAACTTCAGAAAATCATAACTTCCTCATACGAAGTCAGATTTGGGCGTTCTTTATATATTCGGAAACCTCGTTTCAACTACTACAACATTATCCAAAGATATCAAGTTTATTTTACACTTAAATTTTGACGCTCATTTTATTCTTAATTAATCAAATCACATAATTAAGCAATTAAGCACAAAACACATAATACTCAAATAATATACTTCTATTATTTCAAAACGGATTACAAAGGTTAACCTAGACTATTACATCAACGAAAATGCCTAGCCTGGAAACATGGGCGTTACATACACATACATACCCACCCCCATACACACACGCCCACAAACACACACACATACATACCCACCAACGCACCCACACACACACAAACACACTCACACACATACCCACCCACACCCACACACACACAAACCCACACCTACCCCCACCCCCACCCCACACCACCCTCACAGATACACACACCCACACATACACAAACCCACACCTACCCCCACCCCCACCCTCGTAGACACACACAAACCTACACCTACCCCCACAAACACACACACACACAAACACACACTCGCACCTCCACCCACCCAACACCACAACAACAATCACCGACCTACCATCACCACCACCACCACCATTAACCCGTCACTAGCACCACCACCACCGCTGCCGCCGCCATCACCACCGCTGACACAATTGTCGCCGCCACCACCATCACCTGTTATCACCACCGCCGCCGCCGACCCGCTACCGTCACCGCCCCCACCCATACCCTACTACCGCTATTGTTTTGTAAAAATGAAAATCGATAGAAAAATACACATCTAAACACGTTTTCTAATTTTCTAAAACTGAAAATGAAAAATGAATAAGTTTAACTAAACACGTTTTCTAAATTTTTCAATGAAAAATGAAAACGGAAAACGAAAATCGAAAAGGGAAAACAAAAAAAAGAAAATGAAAATTCTTTTTCCATAACTAAACGCAACCTAAATATTTTTCTTTCCTTCCATCTCTAAAAATAAACCACAAAAAAACCCTAACCGCTAGACAGTCGACTTTGACGTCGACCTTCTCTCTTTCTCTCTATGTCCAGCGAGATTGTTTCCTAGCCCTCTGTTGATGATCGAGCGAAGATTTCGGGCATTTCTGGGCAACAGATTGAAGGGTTTCGTTCCCGATGTCAGCTGCAAACCTATTGTCGTTATCATCCTCACTGCTATCGATCTTCAAACCATCAAGGCCTTCTCCGTCGCCCCTTGATTCTTTGTCCCCTGGTATGCCTGATATGGAATCCAGATTCAATACAGGGAACGATATGCCCGACTCCCCCTTGGTGTGTTTGAATTTTAGGACTTCAAGCGCTTTGGCTCTATCCAACATTCTAAGATTTTAAGCAAGAATTAGAGGTAAATTGTTATCAGTTTCATGTTAGTCTAAGTAAGATTATTATATTATATTAAATTATAGTATCCCAACGTCTTATTTTTTCAAATGGGTTTTAATTTGGATGTCTCTAATTTGAATTCTCATATTAGTGGTTATGGTTTAGAGTAAATTACGCGAAAGGTCCCTATGGTTTATTATAATTTGCACGTTTGGTCCCTAATTTATTTTTTTAACTCGGAAGGTTCTTATTGCTTGTTTTTGTTACGTGTTTGGTCCTTATCTTAACTAAAAAGATTATTTTGCCTTTTATTTTTTAATTTTTTTAAATAAACACACCCCCAACCCCAACCCCTTACGTACTCCACCAATTTTTCCTATTTAAATAATTGTCTTTTTATGTAAGACATAGACCAAACGCGTAACAAAAACAAATTGTAGGTACCTAACGTGTAACAAAAGCAAATAGTAGGGACCTTCCGAGTTAAAAAATAAGTTAGGGACCATACATGCAAATTACCTCAAACCATAAGGACCATTTGTGTAATTTACTCTGATTTATAGTAAATCTATATGCCTTAGATGTGTTTGAAAAAATGTTAAGAAAAAAAATGGTTGCCTGGTCTGTTAATTTACCAAATTATGACACTTTGATTTATTAATATGCAGATTAAACACAAGGATACATAGATAAAAATGGAACTGCTCCTTAAAAAAAACAACGATCACTCATGTTGAGGATTTTAATTCTCCTCCTTTACTATGTACGTTTAAGTTGTGAATGTTTGAAAAAAAAACATTGTTTAATATAGACAGAATTGCAATAATGGTCCCTATGGTATGCAATCTTTTAAGGTTTTAGTCCAAACCATAATTTTTTTGGATTGTGGGTCCTTTTGTGGTAGTTTGTTTGTGATATTGATCATTCGGTAACTGAAAAGACTAAATTGCCCTTATTATATTTATTTCCTACTTTTTTCCTATAAGTATATATATAAAAATAAAAATAGGGGCCACATTCTCTCTCTCTCTCTCTCACATTGCTTTTCTTTCGTCCTTCTCAAACTTACGAATCTGATTTCTTTTCTTTCTTCTTTTTCTAGTTTATAACTCACGCACAACACATGAAATCAGATTTGGTTTGCCAACTTATTAACGATGAGAGAAACCCATTTCACTTGAAATCTGATTTGGTCGATTTCTATTTTTGATTTGGTCAATTTCTATGTCCGATTTCACCTGAAATCAGTTTGTACAAGACTAAAAAAAATCTCCCATTTCCCCCTTTGATGATGGAAGCTACATTGGTTCTGGAGTGGTAGGATGGTGGGAATGGTGATGGTGTAAAAGACGATGAACAGGAAAGGGCTCGGAGATGGAGAGATAGGGTCTAATCTATATTTTTTTCTAAACTCACCAAAACGAAAATCTATGTAATCTAATGTTGCAGGAATATGATGGTGATAGCTCGTCGAACCATAAATCCAGTTACACAGAAGAGAAGAAGAGGTTATCTAGTGGTCGGAATCAAACCAGAAGGATCTATAATCTATGGGAGTGAAGTTGGACCTGCAATCGAAGAGTACAACGAACTAGCGAAATCTTTGGAAGAATCAAAGCAATCTTTCACCTTGGTAATCCGACCTAGTAAATTTGGCATCCGTCGTATCTCATGCGTCGATTTCTTCCCCTTTACCGACCACCGGAGTAGCTCCCTACAACAGCCCCTCTCGATTTCCTCCACTTTATCGGCTCACCCTTTTTTATCCTTCTCTTACGATTCCTCTTTCTCTCATTTATGTGTATTACCAGTGGAATGGGTGTTTGTGTATAACTTGTATGTAGACGATGTTTCTGGATTGAAGGTGATATCATGAGTATAACCCTGAGCAGTCGAATTGATTGTTGTTTATCGTCTCCTCTGACATCACTAATGTTTCATTGCAGCATTGATTTTGATAGCCACTAAACTGAGTCTTCTCAACATTCATCAGAAATCAGTGGACCTCAGCCCACTATCACTAGACCAGCACTCTACTGCTAAATCGATGTTGGGTATATACCTTGATCTTGTGTGTGTGTGTGTGTGTTCATAGTGAAAGTTGGTGAAGATCTATAAGTTTGTGGGTTAATCTAAGTTGTACGAAAAAAGTGAGAATCAATTGTTGAGAATGGAGGAATCGGAGAAATCGATTGTTTGCAAGAAAAAATTGGAATCTATGATGTTGGAATTTGACGTTTAAATGGATTATGAATGAGGTTTGGATCGGCGGTGGGTTTACACAGGAGAGAGGGGGAGATATATATATATATATATATATATATATATATATATATATATATATGTGGGTCCCAAATTAGTTAATTATTTTATTTTTCATTTAAATTAAATAGAAAAAGCATAAAAAATATATCAGAAGGGCATAATAGTCTTTTCAGTTTACCGAGGGACCAAAAACGCAACGAAACTAGGTCAAAAGAACCGTCAATCCAAAAAAGTCGTGGTTTGGACTAAAACCTCAAAAAAATGCATACCGCATGGACCATTTTTGCAATTTTGTCTTATATATAGTATCATACTTTCAAGAACTTTGAGAAATCTTACTGATTGGTGAAAACATGTTACTTGTTGTTGGTAAAAGGAGAGATGCAAAAAGAAATACAACAAAGACAAAAACTACTTAACTAGGAGTTGGCAGGTTTTATGAGATAATTTAACAACCACTTGGTAATCCAACAAATGTTTTTTTTAACTAAGTTGTTAAACATTATTATATTTTGTATGTAATTATATTAGACATTTTTAATGTATTGGACAGTTTGTATAATATGTCTATTAAATTAAGTTGTTTATCGGAATAATGTACACGATGTTAATTGAACAATAGTTGGCATGTAAATTATTTTAATTTGTTCAACAACAGTCATGACAAACAAAAAGTGTGATTGAATGTCAATATTAGTCATTGTTTAATCTATTATGTGTCACTAAAAGTCATTAATAGCTATGACAAATGAAAAAAAACATGTGACTAAAAGTAGTTTATGGTCACACATTAATATATTACATGTCATTAAAAGTCGATAATAGTCATGACGTGACTAATAATAGTTTATGGTGATAGCTTAATAAAAGACATGTCACTAAAAGTCAATAATAGTCCTGACAAATGAACAAAATGTGTCACTAAAAGTAGTTTGTAGTCATGGTTTAATATATTACGTGTCACTAAAAGTAAAAAATAGCCATGGCCAATGAAAAATCATGTGAATAATACTAGTTTATAATCATGTTTTAATATATTATGTGTCACTAAAAGTCAGCAATAGTCATGAAAACGAAACAACTTGTGAGGGAAAGTAGCTTATGGTGATGGTTATCAAAAAATGATTGAAAAAACTACAAAAATTGGTACCCTATGGTGACGGTTTTTACCTATAGTAACGGTTTTATGGGTTATAGTCCTCACAATTAAATGTCGTCATAACTTATCTTTAATGATGTGACCTTTCTTTACACATTGAATGAAAAAAATCGTCATAAAATGTCTATAGAGACAGGTTTTTTGCGTGGCCAAAGACCAGTTTTGTACTAGTGCTACCACTTGCCCAAACAACTTGTTTAACCTCGTCTAACCCTTTTAGCGTTCGTAATCCATTAACCATCTACTTTCACAGCTTTTTATAGAAAATTTTCTTTTCTTATTAAGAAATCCATGATAATATTTGGAATTGTCATCTCCTTTAATGCTCTATTTAATTTTTAGCCTTCTGAGAAACATCTGACATTTCTTTTTTTTTTTTCTCCAAATGAAACAACTAAGATCGAACGTCATTCCTTTTTTTCATAACCGAATCTGACTCACCACTACCATCAATAATTAGATCCAATTCATGCAATCTAAAAGACAAGGATGACTTGGAAGACAAACGACTCAACCTAGCCAAGCCAACCCGACCGAGTCGACTCAGCCTAGTACGTTGGGTGTACTCTTCTATATGCGGGGCGTACTCGGTGTTTTACCAACATATGGGGCGCTAACCGTGTATGTGCAACGTACCTCTAGGTACGCCCAGTGTACGCAGACTAGTCCCAAAACTTCATTAAGAGATTATTTCATCAAGCCCTTCTGTCCAAAACTCAGATCTAAGCCCAAAATGATGTCCTAAGTCATAAAGTTTCCAAATTTATGACTTTGCATGGCTATTAAGTGCTTAATGTCCAAAACCTTATGTTTTTTACCTAATAAGACCATCTAACACATGCATGGGTTACATACAACACTCAAGATCGTATTTTTATGGTTCATAATAGCTCCATAATGGATAAAATTTCCAACTTTATCTATTATAATGGTCCCAACAAACAAGATCTAGTCTTTAAGTCTCAAAAGGACCCAAAAAGTGCATCTTTTCAACTTAATCCATTAAGTCCAAGTCTCTAACCTTCATATTTGAATCAAAATGATGCTTAGATGAATAAAGTTTCCAACTTTATCCATAACAAGGTCACAAACTTTCAAGATCTAAACTTTATGCACTTGAAGTGACCAAAAGCTCATAACACCCAAAAGTAGCTAGATCTAACAATATCATCATCAAGACTCAAACTTTATACCTCTAAAAGAAAGATCAAGGTGAAAAAAGTTTGGATCTACAAGCTCTAATGCAACCAACATTTCTTCAATGAGTTCCTTCTTCTCCAAGGTGTACCAAGAACACTCCAAAGCACTTAAAAACACCTTCTTTTTGCTCACAAGGCACAATCTAGGGTTAGTGAAACAACCCAAAAATCTAAGGTAAAAATTTCATTTTTATTATAATCAAAACACTATTGTAACTTTGTTCAAAGCGTTGAAAAGCATTTCAAATAATTCAATTATCAGAGTCCAATCCCAAAAATCACATATTGCGGAAAACACGGGTGTATGTGTTGCGATCGTCCCGAGCTCTTTCATTTGAAAACTAGAGTACCTGAAACAAAAATTGAAAACCGTAAGCATAAAGCTTAGTGAGTTCCCTAAATACCACATGCCATACATAACAAATGATCCACACATGTCGTACAAAATCGAGAGCCATACATAATCAATAAAGGTGTTATGTGTCGCACACAGTCTTACCATTATGCCACGAGCTGCCTCGTGGTCTTCCTTGCCAGGACGGGGGCCACAACCCTGGGTCTTACAGACAAGTGCCAGGAGCCACCTCTGGTTCTTCCATGCAAGCATCATATAGACAACTTGCATACAATCTACACTACTAAACTAAGTAACTACCAGGCTCAGACCCTGGTCTTGCATACAGTGTTCCAGGAACCGCCTCCTAGTCTTTCATACATGATGTCAAGGGCTAACCCCCGGGTCTTCCTATAATACATAAATCAAACGGGCCGACATTGGTGCCTTCGACCCATACAAACAGTGAGGAGACTCACCTTGAATGCTGAAGCTTACTGAAAGAAATCCTTAGTTGCCGCCCTGATGACACCTCCGATCTAACATATCAAAATAACACTCAATTAGAAATTGGGTTCCATTCTAAGGCGCACCATCCATACTTTGGGTAAAATTAACCATTTTACCCCTGACCTCAAAATGAACTAAAACGGAGGCCCAATTCTAATAACTAAAAGGCCCAACACCAAAAGATCCAAAAAGGCCCACTAATGGCCCAATTTTCCAAATTGGGGCCAATCTCATATAGGCCTTATCCTAAGCCCATATTTTCCGTTAATACAATTCAGATTACCACAAGCACCCCTTGGGAAAAACTAGGTCAAAGACATAAGTCAAAAGTCAAAGCCAACAGCCCAAGTTGACCCAACTCGCCGAGTTGCCCTTCAACTCGTCGAGTTTCCTTCATCAGACTGCAAAATTGAGAAGACCAATCCAACTCACCGAGTTCACCCAAAAACGTTTTGAGTTCACCAGGAACCAAACATCTTAACCCATTGAGCCGACATAATCGAAACTAGCAACTTCCCCACTCGGATCTTAACTAAAATAGCGTCTAGAAGGTTAAAGTTTCCAACTTTACCCCTAGGGATCAACCAATTGGGCTCAAAACCAAAATCTTACTCTTAATGGTTAAGGGGTTAATCAATAACCACTTAACCACTAAGACAAAGCCCCAAAATACAAATATGGTCCATTAAGGTTGCATGGTCACATAAAGCTTCCAACTTTACACTCATGCATGGCTAGGACAGGCTCAAAAGCTCATAAGATACTAAGAGAATAGCTTAATAGATGCATGAAGCCCTTAAGACCATAAAGTTGGCACCTTTATGCCAAAAGAACTCATGAGGATCATAGATCTGAAAAAGTAAGCACTTGGGACTTCTACTTCCCCCACAATCACCCATCCATGGCTAAAAGCATGCAATTTAACCAAATAAGAGATCTAAGCAAATATTAAGCAAGGTTAGAGCTTTATACCCAAGATGTGCTGTAAATGAAACAAAGAATCAAGATCTGAAAGCTCCTACTTAAACCACCACCTTGCACCAAGCTTTTCTTCCATTCAATGAGCTTCCAACACACCAAAACACACCCACAATGAGCTCACAACACTTAAGGAGGCTTTATGGTTTCGAGATTATGGTTAGGGACTATGGAGGCTGGGAATGAGGCCACCACCTGGAACTTAAGGTGTTTAAATAGGGTGCAAAACCCAGAAATTAGGGTTTCTCAAACAGCATCCAACTCGTTGAGTTCCCTTCACTAACTCGACGAGTTGGTCCTTAAAATCACATGCCCCAAAAGCTTCCAACAAATCTAGTTTATGCCATAAACACGACGAGTTGGCCCCTGAAAAGGGAATTTATTTCCATATTTGACCTTCTAGATTTTGGATGTTACAGTTAGGGTTTCAAGAGAGAGTGTTGAAGAGGTGGATGATGATAATGGAATGGGTTTGGGGGAGTTAAGGAGCTTAAATAGGCCCAAACCATGAAAATAGGGTTTGGGCAATCGCGTACGCCCCGCGTACTCAATTTACACCCAACGTACCAGGGATGCCTTAGTACACCCATCGTACATGTTGAGTAGGCCCAGTGTACTAGGCATGTCCTAGTACGCCCAACGTACTAGGGATGCACTGGTACATCTTGCGTACTCCTCGTATGTAACACCCGCAAATCTGGGCTAGTCAAATTAGAGGCAATAGGGGTCAAAAACGACTTTTCTACAAAAGATTATTTAGAATAAATAATCTTAACCAAGTTTTAGAGTATGTTACAGGGTTTTCGTACATATAAATAACACCGAAAACCGAGTTATAACCAAGAAGTTATGACTCGTTGAAGTTTCGCGACGGAACCGGCACGATACCGGGAAGCGTAAACAGTGAATTTACGATAGAGCGAGATTTAGCCTTAGCGATCTAAACAAAAGTCGTAGAATATGTTAAACTAAGAACATCGATAAAAAGAACGCCCAAATCTGACTTCGTATGAGAAAGTTATGATTTTTCTAAGATTTAGCACAACAGTGCACAGCCCGAAATCTGAATTTTAGATCGGCCGATTTTTAGCCGACGAGATCTAAATGAAAGTTGTAGTACTCATAAATACCAACGCGTGGATATAAAGAACGTCGATAATAGAGCTCGTATGCAAAAGTTATGGACGAAGCTTAGTCCCTACTTTTCGAGCGCGGCGAATTCGATACAGTTTTGTAAATACGAGATAGAATGAGAATTAGCCAACGAGGTCTAAAAGAGAGTTGAAGATCTCATTAATAGGAACTCAACGGTAAAAAGGCAGACAAAAATGGAGCTCGTATGCGAAAGTAATGGACGAAGCTTAGTCCCTACTTTTCGAGCGCGGCGAATTCGATACAGTTTTGTAAATACGAGATAGAATGAGAATTAGCCAACGAGGTCTAAATGAGAGTTGAAGATCTCATTAAGAGGAACTCAACGGTAAAAAGACAGACAAAAATGGAGCTCGTATGCGAAAGTTATGGACGAAGCTTAGTCCCTACTTTTCGAGCGCGGCGAATTCGATACAGTTTTGTAAATCCGAGATAGAATGAGAATTAGCCAACGAGGTCTAAATGAAAGTTGAAGATCTCATTAATAGGAACTCAACGGTAAAAAGACAAAAAAAACGGAGCTCGTATGCAAAAGTTACGGACAAAGCTTAGAGACTACTTTACTATAAAACTCCTATAAATACAAGGGTGAACTCCTCATATTTTCTTCACACCATAAGCCTCTCTTTCTCTCTCTAACTTCTCTCTAGCCTCCCTAAACCCCTCCCAAGTCTACGGAACCTCCCTAGCACGAGAAGAAAGCCCCGGAGCGCCCGACGGCTCCGAGAAGAAAAGCTTTCGGCTTGGAAACGCTGCTCCAGCGAAGCCCGGTTTTTAATAAAAACTCGCTGTAAGTGAGCTACGCCTATACTATATTTAATATAGATTTTATTTAATTATAGTAACATTATTAGGAGCTTAAAATAATTATTTGGGCTATTATTATGAGTTATATTGAGTGTTATTTAACGCTTATATAATAGTAATAATAGCTAGACTATTAATTAGTCGTGGTTAATGTTAAAAACTAAACCCTAGTGGTATTGATACTAGGTTTTGTCGAGGAAAATTGTTTTGAGATAACGAAGTGATGTCTGAGTTCGGAATCACCACCTAATCAGGTGAGTGCATGGTCCCTTTCATCTTACACATAGATATGAAGTATTTATTATATAATTTACGTGTTGTGAGTGCATGGTCCCTTTCATCTTATACACAGATATGAAGTATTTTATTATAAATTACGTGCTATTTGTGCATATTGTCTGAATACTTGTTGTCTATACTGATGAAAGATTTTTATACATGTTTTAAATGATGTAAACTGTATAAAGTATTTTATATCTACAAAATATGTTGGGTAAAACATGGGTAGATGAATAATGAGCGATAAAAGTTGATATAGAGGAACATTAGTAGCATGGACCTAGTGCCCTATGGGTATACATTGGCAGCAGTGGACCTAGTACCCTATAGATGAGCACTGGCAGCTGCGCCACAACCCGTAGATGTTTTAGATCTACGGTAAACGTCCTAGCAGCTGCGCTCTAAGGATAGTATCGGCAGCTGCACCTAATAGGGAGCCTTATGACCATGACAATAGTGTTTAAAGGTCAATACCGGCAGAAGCGCCTCATAGAAAATGTCCTAATTCTGGCAGCTGAGCCTAAGTGACAATATTAGCAGCTGCGCTTGACCAATGTGTCATTGGCAACAATGGACTTCATGTTGTTTCCTTAGGATGATCCTTAGGAATGAATGAATGAGAAATAGCTAATTCTTAGGGTAGATCCTTAAGAATAAAGAAGATAATGGGGATGGGTAATTGGGTTGATTGTTTGATTGTTTAAACATAATAATTATATTATTGTGGGTTGAAAACCCTATGTACTCACCAGGTCTCCCAACCTGACCCACTCAGTTTATTTATATCACAGGTGTTGATATGAAGTGACATTACACTGAGAGATTTAAAGAGATGTAGATCACTAGTGTAAATAATTGTAAGTTCTGTTTATGCTTATGTTTCTGTATTAACGATGACATCCCAAACGTTTTAAAATGAAATAAATACGTTTCTTCGAAAATGTTTTAATAACGTATTTACCATGTTTTTCTGGGAACAAATTCCGCAACATTTTTATAAAATGAAGTACTCTGATTTTTATAAAGCATAAACAACATCGGTCTTTTCTGGCCGTGAAAATGGGGATGTCACAGTTGGTATCAGAGCATTAGTTTAAGCAAACTAGGAATATGGATTTATTTCTAGACTTAAACTTAGAATGCTAAGCGATGATTGTGAGGTGTGAGCACTAGATTATTTTAGGAATTGTGCCTAAAATGCTTTTATGTGCTAAATACTTATGCCTGATATAGTGTTAGTTGTTCGGATCTATGGTCTGTTGCCGACCGGATCTGGAAACCTTATGTGTTTAGGATTCTAAGCGTTTAACTATGATATTAGAACTAGCATATAAACGTTTCGGAGTGATAAGGATGATTTAACCGTCAATCCTAAGTAAAGATCTAGATTCACCTTATTCGGTGTATAGATCAAGATGGCAAGAACCCGTAGCGGAAACGTGAATGCAAATGGGAACCGAAACCAACCCCCAGTGATTGAGCAAATACCGGTTATGGTAGCTGCTGCTGAGCCAATAACGATGGCCGGAGTGCAAGCGATGATCCAGGAAATGTTGGATCGTCAAATGGAGGAAACCAGACGTTTGATCCAGCAAAATCGAGAGGAAGCGATTATTCAGATCGAACGTCCCGAGTTAAATGAAGGGCAGACTGAGGAGGAGAACTACAGTGGGACTGTTGGTCAAGTCAACCCACCAATAGTTCGACAAAACAACCACGACGACGAAGTCGAGAGGAATGGATGCAAGTACAAGGATTTTCTGACTTGCAAGCCATCAACTTTCACTGGAAAGGAGGATCTGATCGGGGTCATGGATTGGATCTCGGAGATGGAATTAGCTTTCATGACGTGCGGTTGCAAGGGAAAACAACAGACCACGTTTGCAGTGCGTCAGTTTCGAGCAGGCGTTGTACGATGGTGGAATACCTTGGGAAAGACGCAGAGCCCCAATGAGCCCCTGCAACTGACATGGGCAGAATTTCTGGTGCATTTCAAACGTAGGTACTGCTCAGCCCAAAATCTGCTCGAGCTAGAAAACCAATTCCTTACCTTAAAGAAAGGAAGCATGTCTATTGATGAATACACCAACAACTTCACAGAGAAGATGGAGTTCGCCTTACGTCTTGTTCCGGATGAGCTGACAAAAATTGACAAGTACGCAAAAGGACTTCCATGGGAATATGCAGTGCCAGTGCGTCAGGCACCTACTTTGGAGGCAACTATCTGGGCTGCCAAGTCGGTTGAGGAGATGATCAAGGGAAGAGCCGCCAACAAGACCGAGGTTGGCGAAAAGAGGAAGTTTGAGGGGTCTGCGAAGCCCGATGAGAGAAGCAAATCAAGTACCAGGAAGTTTAGAGGAGGAGGGAGTGAAGAAAGATGGTGCGAGAAGTGCAAAAAGAAACACTCTAGAAAATGCAGTGAGGAAGTAACTTGTTTCAAGTGTGGGAAGCATGGGCATTATGCCAACGAGTGTAAATTCAATAAAAGGGTGTGTTACGAATGTAATGAGGAAGGGCACTTCAAGCAAGATTGCCCAAAGAGAGAGGGGGCTACAAAGCCAAATGTGCCGCCAAAGCCAAAGCCGAGAGCATTTCAAATGATCCTTGACGAAGCAGATGACAATGAGAGGATTCAGGAGTGACGGCTTGACATCCAAAGATCGAGTTATGAAGTAGCCATAGAATCATATGATGTAGCCTATTAGAGGCATAGTCTAGGGTGAACTTGAGCACCTATGTAATAGTTTCAAGGAATAATAAAAACCTTCGTTTTGATATTTGATGTGTTAAGCTGTTATATGATTTTATTGTGTGGTGACTTGGAAAACTGCGGGACAATACCTGAGATGAGTATGAGTAGGTGTGAATGGTAGTAGAGGCCTATACTACCGGAAGCACAGGACTCACACTTGGATCAGGGAAAGTCACAAGGTTACCAAGAAGCTAGTAATTGATTTCGTTTTATTCAAGTGTGTTGTTACCATCGTTTCGGTAATGACTAAGAAGATTGTTGATATTCCGACCCTAGTGGTCATATCGAATCGAGTCCGACTACAATGAGTATGTTGTGTGGTTCAGAGAACCAAGTTTGATGTAGCGTCCGAATTAAACCAAACGGTTGAAATCAAAGCGATCAATAGAAGTATCGCACTCGTTGTTAAAGAAGTTGGTGGCTAGAAATGCCTAATGTTAAAGTGTGATTATATCACATTAGAACATGAAGGAAGGCATAGTCTGTTTTAGAATTTAACTCTAAGAGACCTAAGTCTAAGTGTTGCAACATACGATGATAGGTCATTAGAATATGACACATCGATCTATAGTAGTAATAAAAGAACTTATCTCAAGTCCGTATCCAGCAAGGATCGAGATTGTGACCTGAAGGTCATAATTTGGAGTCTAACCTGAGGTAGAGAGCAGGTGCACGATCGAGTACTCTTACAGTCAATGAGTTTAAGAGATAGAATTGAAGGAATGTAGAAGTTATAATTATTACCTAGGATGAAGAGATGACGTATGGAGTCATTATACGACCCTGTTTCGTTGATGATTCCGGGACGTAATCATCCTAAGGGGGAGATAATTGTAACGCCCGCAAATCTGGGCTAGTCAAATTAGAGGCAATAGGGGTCAAAAACGACTTTTCTACAAAAGATTATTTAGAATAAATAATCTTAACCAAGTTGTAGAGTATGTTACAAGGTTTTCGTACATATAAAGAACACCGAAAACCGAGTTATAACCAAGAAGTTATGACCCGTTGAAGTTTCGCGACGGAACCGGCACGATACCGGGAAGCGTAAATAGTGAATTTACGATAGAGCGAGATTTAGCCTTAGCGATCTAAACAAAAGTCGTAGAATATGTTAAACTAAGAACATCGATAAAAAGAACGCCCAAATCTGACTTCGTATGAGAAAGTTATGATTTTTCTAAGATTTAGCACAACAGTACACAGCCCGAAATCTGAATTTTAGATCGGCCGATTTTTAGCCGACGGGATCTAAATGAAAGTTGTAGTACTCATAAATACCAACGCGTGGATATAAAGAACGTCGATAATAGAGCTCGTATGCAAAAGTTATGGACGAAGCTTAGTCCCTACTTTTCGAGCGCGGCGAATTCGATACAGTTTTGTAAATACGAGATAGAATGAGAATTAGCCAACGAGGTCTAAAAGAGAGTTGAAGATCTCATTAATAGGAACTCAACGGTAAAAAGGCAGACAAAAATGGAGCTCGTATGCGAAAGTAATGGACGAAGCTTAGTCCCTACTTTTCGAGCGCGGCGAATTCGATACAGTTTTGTAAATACGAGATAGAATGAGAATTAGCCAACGAGGTCTAAATGAGAGTTGAAGATCTCATTAAGAGGAACTCAACGGTAAAAAGACAGACAAAAATGGAGCTCGTATGCGAAAGTTATGGACGAAGCTTAGTCCCTACTTTTCGAGCGCGGCGAATTCGATACAGTTTTGTAAATCCGAGATAGAATGAGAATTAGCCAACGAGGTCTAAATGAAAGTTGAAGATCTCATTAATAGGAACTCAACGGTAAAAAGACAAAAAAAAACGGAGCTCGTATGCAAAAGTTACGGACAAAGCTTAGAGACTACTTTACTATAAAACTCCTATAAATACAATGGTGAACTCCTCATATTTTCTTCACACCATAAGCCTCTCTTTCTCTCTCTAACTTCTCTCTAGCCTCCCTAAACCCCTCCCAAGTCTACGGAACCTCCCTAGCACGAGAAGAAAGCCCCGGAGCGCCCGACGGCTCCGAGAAGAAAAGCTTTCGGCTTGGAAACGCTGCTCCAGCGAAGCCCGGTTTTTAATAAAAACTCGCTGTAAGTGAGCTACGCCTATACTATATTTAATATAGATTTTATTTAATTATAGTAACATTATTAGGAGCTTAAAATAATTATTTGGGCTATTATTATGAGTTATATTGAGTGTTATTTAACGCTTATATAATAGTAATAATAGCTAGACTATTAATTAGTCGTGGTTAACGTTAAAAACTAAACCCTAGTGGTATTGATACTAGGTTTTGTCGAGGAAAATTGTTTTGAGATAACGAAGTGATGTCTGAGTTCGGAATCACCACCTAATCAGGTGAGTGCATGGTCCCTTTCATCTTACACATAGATATGAAGTATTTATTATATAATTTACGTGTTGTGAGTGCATGGTCCCTTTCATCTTATACACAGATATGAAGTATTTTATTATAAATTACGTGCTATTTGTGCATATTGTCTGAATACTTGTTGTCTATACTGATGAAAGATTTTTATACATGTTTTAAATGATGTAAACTGTATAAAGTATTTTATATCTACAAAATATGTTGGGTAAAACATGGGTAGATGAATAATGAGCGATAAAAGTTGATATAGAGGAACATTAGTAGCATGGACCTAGTGCCCTATGGGTATACATTGGCAGCAGTGGACCTAGTACCCTATAGATGAGCACTGGCAGCTGCGCCACAACCCGTAGATGTTTTAGATCTACGGTAAACGTCCTAGCAGCTGCGCTCTAAGGATAGTATCGGCAGCTGCGCCTAATAGGGAGCCTTATGACCATGACAATAGTGTTTAAAGGTCAATACCGGCAGAAGCGCCTCATAGAAAATGTCCTAATTCTGGCAGCTGAGCCTAAGTGACAATATTAGCAGCTGCGCTTGACTAATGTGTCATTGGCAACAATGGACTTCATGTTGTTTCCTTAGGATGATCCTTAGGAATGAATGAATGAGAAATAGCTAATTTTTAGGGTAGATCCTTAAGAATAAAGAAGATAATGGGGATGGGTAATTGGGTTGATTGTTTGATTGTTTAAACATAATAATTATATTATTGTGGGTTGAAAACCCTATGTACTCACCAGGTCTCCCAACCTGACCCACTCAGTTTATTTATATCACAGGTGTTGATATGAAGTGACATTACACTGAGAGATTTAAAGAGATGTAGATCACTAGTGTAAATAATTGTAAGTTCTGTTTATGCTTATGTTTCTGTATTAACGATGACATCCCAAACGTTTTAAAATGAAATAAATACGTTTCTTCGAAAATGTTTTAATAACGTATTTACCATGTTTTTCTGGGAACAAATTCCGCAACATTTTTATAAAATGAAGTACTCTGATTTTTATAAAGCATAAACAACATCGGTCTTTTCTGGCCATGAAAATGGGGATGTCACATCGTACGCCCTACATACGCAACAGACCCAGAAATCGCCTAACTTCAAACGGTCGTAACTTCTTTGTTCCAACTCTATTTTTAACATTCTTTATATCCACGAAAAGGTATTGAAGAGCTCTGCAATATAATATAACTGTCTTGGAATAAAAAAAACTCGAACAAAAATCCATATTTCATGCAAGAACCTGGCCTATCACTTTTCTCTTTCTACCCTTCGGCTCAAAACAAAATTAAAGGGTAAAATCTCTTAACTAACATTACCACTTCAACAAGTACTAAACTTTGCCTCCTCAAGGCCCAAAGCCTTACATAACGACAGGAAACAGGATTTTACACGTTTCTTACAACCCAAGGAAAGAAACACCTATACGAGAGCACAAGGAGGAAATGCGATTTTTTTTCCTTATATCCCATGGTACACACACTTATTGACATGATATTCATTTACCCACTAACTCCACACCCATTTATTTAAGAATCTCTTGCATATTCCCGCTTAGACCAGTCATCCCATACCCAAGTTTATTGCCAACCTCAATAAACTGGGCAATAGCTTCTGTAACATCCACGTCCGAGGAAATCTTACTATTTCTACTACTTTCATGAGAAGAACTAGGAGAAAAATATCCATTTGATTTAGAAAAATAAATTGATAAACTGAGAGAAGGAGTAGACACGTCCCCCTTACCATACCCATTATTTTCAAAACCAGGGGATCTTGACAACGAGATCGAATCATCACTCTGACTAGTTTTATATTTTCCAACACTACATGGTTCATATTATTATCAATGACAAAAGTATCATCCAAGTTCTCTCGCCCCATCTTTTCTTTTTCTGATTTGTTTCTCCTAATCTTTTCTTTTTCTGATTTGTTTCTCCTACATCCTCCAAAGGATCGTCAACCTCAACTCCTACTTTTAATCCTCCCACCTGAGACTCACATGGAACATTAAGTTTACCTGATTAAGAACTCCTCTCCAAATCTTCACTCGTGGGATGAATTGGTTCGCGAACTTTATTGGACCTCACTTCATCGTTATTTAGATTACCAAAATCTCTCCCTCTTTACATTCATAATAAGATTCTAAAAAGGATTCATCCCTATTATCTTATTATTCATCTTAATCAATCCGTTCGATAGCAGGGATCCAATCTAAAGCTTCTATAACAGAGACCTTGAATTCCTGACCTTCAATATCAACCATCAAATTAGTTGATATCTTTTACATGGTACCGGTCTTACTACACACCTTCCTGATCCAGATGGACCATATTCATCGTTATCAATAAAAAGAGCTTAACCCCAATACGATGCAACTTTTTTGAATGTTGAAGGTGTCCAAGAACAAGGAGAGAGGCGGATGACTTCCACCCAAATAACAAAACAACCAAGAGTAAATTTCTTTTGAATTGGTCTAATTTCCTTAAACAAAGATCTCATGGAAGAAGATTGTTTAAATTTAACACATGCATTTTGTTTCTTGAATTTGATCCATACCCATTCACCACCAAGATATGCAATATTTAATCCATTGAAACCTTCTTTATGACACAGCTTATACAACATTTCAATTAGGGATGAGCAATTTGTCCCAAATCCTGATCCCATACCAGTACCGTACCGGAACCGGTACCGAATTTTAAAATACGAGACGGTACTTGGTACTCCAAATACATGAAATTCGGGAATCGGTACCGCCGGTATCGATACTAGTACCGAGTACGGGTACCGGTGATGTTAGTTCGGTTCGGTACTCGAGATTAACTTTCGATCAAATTCAGTATTCGGGAAATTGGGAACTGGACGGGTCGGTGCCGGTTCCGTCCCACGCTCATCCCAAATTCAATACATTTAAAATCACGTATTTTTCCAACAATGATATTAGAAGAATCGGGAATCACAAGCATATCAACCAATGACAGTTTCACTTCATGTACAGTAGGAACAGGGGGATTTTTTTGTCTCTTGTTTATTTTGTTTTTTGTTGTTTATTTTTATTTTATTAACTATTTGATTTGTTGTTGTTGTTGTTGTTGTTATTATTCAAGGTTTTAAAAATCGTTCGACGGTAGCTCGGCGGCGGTCAACTGGTGTTAAGGGATTAATCGATCTTGGCAGGGATTAAACGGGGACCATAGATTATTAATAAAATATTAAAACTAATCAAATATTAATATATCTTAAGAAAAACAAGTACTTCAAAATTAGAAAATAAGAAAATTTTTAATTTGAAAATGCGAAAATATGAACATTTTGGTATAATATTTAAAATTTTGAAAATTTGAAAATATTGGAGTAAAAAAAAAGTTGATGTTTTTGGATATTTTTAAAATTTTTAAAATTTTAAATTTTTTTTGACCTTTTTGACTTTTATTGACCGATTAATCCCGCTAAATCCAATTAATCATAAATTTTCAAATTGTACCCTAATCCTCGACGATTGAAGAACGTCAAACGATTAATTCACGATTAATCGTTGATTAATCCTGATTTTTGCAACCATGTTGTTATTATTATTATTATTATTATTATTATTATTATCATTATTCTTATTATTATTAGAATATTACAAATAAAAATAACATAAATAAAAATAATAAAGAGCAAATTTTTTTTATTAATAATTGGATATACTAATAGTTTGAGCATTACAACTGTGTGGTGCATTATAAAGAGCAAATTTTTTTTATTAATAATTGGATATACTAATAGTTTGAGCATTACAACTGTGTGGTGCATTATGCATAATTATGTGAAACATAAACATTCGGTCGAACACTATACAAGGTTTCCCATTTACTAGAATGTTATGTACGCAATATACAAGGTTTCACCTATATTTTTCTTATATAATTGTGTTTCCTTTACCGAATGATTCTCATTTTTATTTGATTGTGGAAGTTGTGATACAATTATGAAAAATGTATTATACTTAGTTATTAACTATTTTACAAAAATGGCCCTAAAGTTTAGAACGCCTGTCAATTATTAACTACTAGGTGTGAGACACGTGTGCTACACAGGTTGATTAAAAAAGGTTCAATATCAAGGTGTAAACATTAATCATTTTTTAAAGAAAATTTTTGAAACAAATAGACATTAAACTAATGAACCAATAGGATAAAAAGAATCAGTAATGTAAACATTATCCAAAATATTTGTAACATCCAGTTTCGAGAAGTTTCTTATTTCGGATTTTGGACAATAAATGGATCAAGTAGAGGCATTGGGCTTTCAAAGAAATAGAGTAGACCCTTTTGGATGTGAGTAATTTGGGTTAGGTGATCCAAGCCCCTGGTTTGTGTTTTGGGAATCAAAGGGGTAAAATGGGAAAAGTGATGTTTCAGACTCCTTTCTTGAATTAAGGATCTGAGTTCTATGTTTTAAGTCAAGTTAATTAGATAGGATTGTGGGGCTCTTCAATATCTTTCCGTGCATATAAAGAACGTCGAAATCGAGGTTGAAACGAATAACTTATGATCGTTGGAAGTTAAGATGAGAATGGGATTTGGTGCATACGCTGGTGTAACATTCGGATCCTTGGAGGTACTATAGTTTAAAGTATTTGTGTATTTTCCATATTTTGGATTTTGGGCAGCACCACGTCATGGTGGAGCCTCTCCACGACGTGACAATAGCTTATGGGTTGCGAGGATTTAATAGACCACCACGATGTGGCAATAAGTGTCACGACGTGGTGGCTATTGGAGAAAACCCTAAAGTTTAAGGGTTAAGCCATATTTAAACAACCTTAACCTCTTGTAGTCTCTCTCCCATCATCCTCCATCCCTCATAATCATCCTTTTCAAACCCTTGCCCTCTTGTGTGAATTTCTTAGCCTAAACTGTGTGTGTTATGGTGCTTGTGAAGGACGAAGGTGGTGGTAGATCATCTTGGGAGTTCAAAACAACGTTGATCCAGTAGTTTGTCTTCCTCAAACATCTCCAGGAGATATAAATCTTTCATCTTGATGAGTAATTTGATAGATCTCCAGATTTTCTCCACCCTTTTCTATGCCTTGTTTTCTTGAGTGGTTTAGCCTCATAAAGCTTGTAACTTTATGGATCTTCAGGCCTTTGGGAGTATTTGGTTCTTTGGATCTAGACTAGGATTGATCTTTGAGACCATGCATGGATTTTGGCCCTTTTTGCCCTATTTTGACCTAATAAGAGTTCAAGACATGCATTGGACATGCATGTCTGAAAAGCACAAATTTTTATAATGAGAATGGTATCAAAAACTCTTCTGGAGTTGTTAGACAAGTGAACTTATAGATTAAGTGCTTATTGCTTAATCCATGTGGTGTTTTGGACCATAAAGTTGAGATCTATGCACCTTTGAGGGTTCTAAGGGATAAAGTTGAAAATATTATCCATCTAGACCCTAAAATAAACAAGATCTATGTTGGAGAATATTAGGAATCGAAGAAAAACAACTTAATTCGTTAAGCTATTAAAAACCTAATGGCCACGATCTGGCAAAGGTCACCACTATGTGGCGGCTTAGGCTGTCCATGACTATTTTATCGTATTGAAACCACGACTTGGTCAAGGATAACCACGACGTGGTGGGCAGTCTGTCGACTTTTGATTTGACTAGGGTTTGACCAATTTTGACCAAGGGTATTTGGGCATTTTGATATTAATTTGGGCCTTGATTTGAATAGTAGGTTTCGAGTAGAGCTAGTATTTGGAGCAGGGATTATTCAACTTTTATTCGGATTGATATGTGAGTTTTCCTCACTGTACTCGTGGGTCGAAGGAACCAATGTTGGGCCACTAGAGTGTGTATCCTGGTTTAGAGGATGTTGATATATTATAGTGATCTGTAGATCGGTATTCTGGTATATAGGATGCAATACGTGATAATATGTGAATCTGCTTGTTTTTACTGATAACTGGTTAATACTTATATGTTGTTGGATATATGTTATATCTTATGTATATGTCAACATAGTATAGTTGGCTTGAGGTAGTACAACTTTGTGAAGTAGCCAACAAACCCGAGAGCAAGCCAGACATAGGTTGTGGGCCCTGAGGGCAATCCATACTTATGTTGTGGGCTCGGGAGCAAGACAGATATGAGTTTTGGGACCGATAAGCAAGCCAGACTCATACTGTGGGCTCAGGGTAATCCAGTCTTTTAGATGGGGACCCAGTATATGTTGTTATATTTTGTGTGTGTTGGTACTTTTGGGGAACTCACTAAGCTTTGACTTATAGTTTCATTTTATTGTTTCGGGTACTTCAGATGACTGTGGCAAGGCGAAGGCGTGATCGTGCACATCTTCCTGTTTTTATGTTATTAGGTGTTGGGAAGATTTCGGATAATACTATTGAAACAATGGATTTGTAAACAATTTATGGATGATATGTGTAACATCCCAAAAATCAGGACCCAAATTTTCAATTTTTAATTTAATAATAAAACATAAGTTACCAAATCATTCCATCAAAGCATGAGTCACATTATTCTAAAACATTCTTATCATAGTTTCATATCAAATTATTAGAGTAAAACATCCCAGGCTAAACATGTTGGTGTGTGCAATGTAGTCACCCCAAGCTCTTCCCTCCGCTGCTGGAAGTACCTGAAACCAAAACTGGAAACCGTAAGCACGAAGCTTAGTGAGTCTCCCCAAACTACCACATATCATGCACATAATCACATAATGAAAACATTGGGCCTAGCCCACTACCTCGGGACCCGCCTGGCATCAGACGCATCCAGCATCAGGCCCCGCCTGACATTGAGCCTCACTCGGTATACAGATCTGTTTCTACCAAGCCCCGTCTGTCTCTGCCCCTCGCTCGCTATACACATACAAACATATAATTATAATCATGCTAGTACATAAAAGGCAAACACAACACTATAACTGCTAGTCTCAAGGCCCCGCCTAGCTTGGGCCTCGCCCCTACTCTGCTAATAATGAGATATGGAATCCCGTCCACACTCAGCTAGTGATGAGATATGGGCCCCCGCCCACACTCACCTGTAACATCCCCCTCTGGCACGTATCACAATATTGTCCGCTTTGGGCCACTCGGCACGAGGACTTCCCAGGGGGTCACCCATCCTGGTACTACTCCCGCCCGAGCACGCTTAACTGCAGAGTTCTTATGGGATCTGCTGCCCTCACGGCTTTAAAACGCGTTGTGATAAGGAAGGTATCCACATCCTTTATAAGGAATGCTTAGTTGTCCTTCCCAGCCGATGTGGGATCAGATCTAACCCACTTTCACCCCCCATTATAGGGTTCGACATCCCCGTCGAACACATCGACCCGTGCCCTGGCTCTGATACCATTTGTAACATCCCCCTCTGGCACGTATCACAATATTGTCCGCTTTGGGCCACTTGGCACGAGGACTTCCCAGGGGGTCACCCATCCTGGTACTACTCCCGCCCAAGCACGCTTAACTGCAGAGTTCTTATGGGATCTGCTGCCCTCACGACTTTAAAACGCGTTATGACAAGGAAGGTATCCACACCCCTTTATAAGGAAATGTTTCGTTCTCCTTCCAAGCCGATGTAGGATCAGGTGCAACCCACCTTCACCCCCCCATTATAGGGTTCGACGTCCCTGTTGAACACATCGACCCGTGCCCTAGCTCTGATACCATTTGAAACATCCCCCTCTGGCACGTATCACAATATTGTCCGCTTTGGGCCACTCAGCACGAGGACTTCCCAGGAGGTCACCCATCCTGGTACTACTCCCGCCCGAGCACGCTTAACTGCAGAGTTCTTATGGGATCTGCTGCCCTCACGGCTTTAAAACGCGTTGTGATAGGGAAGGTATCCACATCCCTTATAAGGAATGCTTAGTTCTCCTTCCCAGCCGATGTGGGATCAGATCTAACCCACTTTAAAGTGGGTTAGATCTGATCCCACATCGGCTGGGAAGGAGAACTAAGCATTTCTTATAAGGGATGTGGATACCTTCCCTATCACAACGTGTTTTAAAGCCGTGAGGGCAGCAGATCCCATAAGAACTCTGCAGTTAAGCGTGCTCGGGCGGGAGTAGTACCAGGATGGGTGACCTCCTGGGAAGTCCTCGTGCCGAGTGGCCCAAAGCGGACAATATTGTGATACGTGCCAGAGGGGGATGTTTCATCACCTCCCTACCAGGCACATACAAGTATCACAAAGACAACAAGTATAGCTAAACATGCATTCCTTCCTCGGGTACCACCTGGCATCGGACCGTAGTTCGGAAACATACATATAAACCTTCTTCAGGCCACGCCCGACATCGAACCATAATTCGAAAGCATATAAACTACATCGGGCTAACCCCGGCATCGGATCTAAATCCGGTATTCACTAACATACATAAACGGGCCGACATTGGTGCCTTAGACCCGTTCCTACAGGAGAAAACTCACCTCACAAGCTGCCTGGTGGATAAACCTCTCGCTGCTAGCTGGCAGATCCCCGAACTGCTGATCTCTCGACTCCCCGAGCTACCATTGCCCAAAATAACAATTAGTCCAAAACAATAATCCCCCTTAGGGTAGAATTACCATTTCACCCCCTAGTCCAACTTGGTCCATATCTAAGGCCCAAAACCATAATACAAAAAGGCCCAACACTAGGTAGGCTTCCCAAGCCCACTAATGGCCCAATTTGCTAAATTGGGCCCAATCCCTCTAATAGACCATATCCTAAGCCCAAACATATTCTTGGCCCAAATTATCTGACTTTTGATGGCTGACTAAGGCCCAAAGAACTAAAATCCAATGCATGGCCCAATCCAAGGCCCAAAATACGCCAAGTGTATGTCTGCTGAGTACGTGGGGCGTACTCCTTTGTACGCTAAGCGTATTGGTTGAATGGTGTGTACGCTACGCGTACCTACATGTACGCCCAACATACTTCTCTATTAAGCCACTTTTCCCATTAAGTGTTTAATACTCTAATCCAGAAGCTACAATCACAGATCCAAGTCCTTTTCAACGTCTTAATCCATAAAGTCGATTACTTGGTGGCTTGCAACCCACCAGATGAACCCAAACTTGGAATATAGCAACAAACTTCCATGGAATTGGCTAGATCTCATGCATGAACTCACTAAGACACTCAAGATGCAACTTTCTGCCTTAAGGACTCATTTAGCACTGAGAGTGGCAACTCCAAGCCTAGGAATCAGATTTGAACCATAAAGCTTCGTCCTTTGGACTAAAATGGGCCAAAAACTCTACCAAAAAGATCTAAGGAAGTATCCACCAAGTTTAGATCTTTATACCTTGAAATGGTCTGAAATGAAGCAACAATCCCAGATCTACAACCTCTCCTTTGAACCAGTACCTTGCTTGCTCTTCACTTGCTTGGAAAATGGGTCCACAACACCAAAATGATCTCTAAGGGCCTTCTTAGCTCCAAGAACACTCAAAGAAGATTAGGGTTTCATGAAAACTGTCTAAGGGTGAGAAGGAGGTTGATCCTTGAGGGTATAATGTTCTTTATATAGTGGCATACCCTAAAATTTAGGGTTTAGGTACTCTGGAGTACGCTGGGCGTACGCCTCTCCGCACCCGCGTACATATGACCTTATACGTTGGGCGTAACCCAGCTTACGCTGGGCGTACCCAACTAAATACACGCATGCATTCCATGCATGCATGGGGCTGCTTTGTCACAAAACTCCATTAGGGACTAAAATTGACAATAACTTCAAAGTGCTATAACTCCTTCATTCTAAGTTCATTTCTGATGAACTTTATATCCACAAAAAGGTGGCGAGAAACCCTACGCTGTGAACAACTCCTCATTACCTAAAACTTTACGAACAAGAGCCTGAAATCTTCAAAAGACCGAGATGTCAAATTACGAGTATGCCCTTGGCCTCCGAAGGCACAATCAAACACTTAGATCTCATATGCCCTAATACTCACATTCGAAATGGGCTAAATCCTTCCTTTCCCAAGGCCCTAACCCCATGACAACTGATGATTGGGTCGCAGCCCCTAACAGCGAAGCACTTTCAGAACCAGGTGTTACAATATGGGTTGTTTTTGAAAATTTTAAATTTTTATGATTTTTGGAGTGTTACAGTTGGGCGTACATGGCATGTACGTTGGGCGTACATCATTAAGTTGACATAGTCATCCTTGAGTATGTTGGGCGGACATGGCATGTATGTTGGGTGTACTCATGCAGCTCTCAAACCCTAATTTTTGGGTCTTGGACCCTATTTAAAGACCTTAACCCCTTGGAAACCATTCTTATCTTCAGCCTCCATCCTCTAAAGCATTCCCCTCAAAACCCTAGCCCCATTTGTGTGATTCTTGAGCCATTTGAGTGATTTTGTGTGTTTTTATTGCACATTGAAGAAGAAGGAGCTCATTGGAGAAGTTTTGGTTGGCTTGGAGCTTGTAGATCCAGACCTTGTTCATCTTGATCATTCTTCTGTATGTATAAAGTCTCAACCTTTATGATTTATTGATTGGATCTAGTTTTAGGTTATGTTTTGAACATGTTTTGGTCCCATGGATTGGGTCTTATGATTAGAAGTTACTCCGTTAACTTTGAGCCTCGTTTATAGCCATTTTGAGGTCATTAAGTCATAAAAATCGAATCTTGATGGATATATCTCTTCCATGCATGAGTTAATGGTCCTTTGGCGAAATTATAAATTTAAGGCCTTGGTTTGGACTACATTAATCCATGAAAAGTCATAAAGTCAAGAACTTTGTGACTTAAGACGTCTCTTAGAGTCAGATATGAGAGTTGGACATTAGGTCCTAAAGTATTAAGAGCTTAGAAACTTTGTGACTTAAGACGTCTCTCTGGTAGGTTGCGCGTAATGGGTCTCAATCCATTTCTTTCTCGGTGATCAACTAGTACATGGGGCATATGTGTGGAGTACGTTGGTCGTACTTCTATATGTGCATTTGGGCCATGGGTCATTATGGGTTTTGGGCCATGATTATTGGGTCAAGTATGGTAAGGGTAAAACGACCTTTTATCCTTATTAAGATAGAATAACAATTGAACCATTGTTAATGAGTTATTACTGTAATTATTGATTAGGAATAATTTTGGATATATTCAGTGTGAGGAACCCTTGTAGCAGTCGTGTGTGTGTGATTCAGTTATCTTCAGTTCGAGGTGAGCTTCCTCAATGTACTTGTGGGTCGAAGGTACTAATGTCGGCCCACTGGATTATGATGTGGGACATTCGTAGTCTTTGTGACACTTATTGATATGCTTATGTGTGTTTATTGTCTTTGTGACTCTTGCTAGTATGATTGTATGATTAGTTGTAGGGGTGAAATACACTCGTACAAGTTGAAAGATACCAAAGGAGTCGGAAGGGACTCGATCAGTCGGAATGGACTCATCGAGTCGGAAGGGACTCAGGGGTGAAATAGACCGGTTATATGCTTAAGTATGATATGATGTATAGTATGTGGTATTATGGGGAACTCACTAAGCTTTGTTCTTACGGTTATGTGTTTATGGTTTCAGGTACTTCCGGTTGCAAAGGGAAGGGTCGACATGACTGCACAATATCCCCTAACGTTTTTTGTGTTGGCTATTTATGGCTTTTACTCTGATGATAAAATGATTTAATTACTGTAACGAGTTTTGGAACAACTCAAATATGCATAGAATTGGCTTGCACCAAATTTAACGACGTATCTGACAATCTTAAAAATATGCATAGAAGTGGTAGCAACAATTTCAACATCCCCCAACGTGACATTCGAGTGGCTTGCACCAAATTTAACAGTGTATTTGACAATCTTAAAAATATGCATAGAAGTGGTAGCAACAATTTTAACATTTTAGCAACCGCGTTGTACCAATACAAAATTACCAACAATGGTAAACCATTCGACAACCAAAAAGCGTGGGAAGTTTGTCGTAATGGTCCAAAATGGATCCTTTATCCGGATACGATGCATTCTGGATCTACCATCGGCTCCAACAAAAGGGCAATAACTTCCGAGTTGGACATTGGTGTTAGCCTTGACCTCAACGATGAGTTCAACGCCACCGAGGGGAGGGTCCACCGGATGTCCAACTTCGTCGGCCATCAGGAAGGGACAAAGCGATAAAGGGGGCGTCTTCAAGCGAAAAACCAACCAATGAGGACGCACAAGAAGACAAAATAAAAAAAAACTCTACACTTTTTAGAAAAAAAAAATGAATCCACGGAAGAAGTTCGTCTGTGAAAAATGGCACTCACCGATCTTCAAATTTTAAACACAAAGCCACAACCGGATCTCTACCCGGAAAATTTAAATGCATTTTTAAAAATTCAACGAGTTATTGAAAAATATCGCAATTGGATTCTATGTTTTTTATGTTTTTTAGTGATTTACATTTAATTTTCTATGCTTTTTTAGTAATTTAGGTTTAATTTTCTATGTTTTTATTATGTATTTTTACTAATTTAGGTTTATTTTTCTTTTTTTTAGTTTTAATTTTCTATGTTTTTTTAACTAATGTAATGTGGTTTTAATTAATGTAAAATATTTTATTATGTTTAAATTATGTTTTTTATTTAATTTAATGTTAAAAGAATAAAAAAAAGAATATTATGGAGTGCTAACCATTTACAATGTCTAGTGAATTGGTGTTGGGTTGGTGGTGGAGCTGAGTTGACAGCGTTTTCCGATGGTTTAGTTGTGACCACTTCCCAGAGCGTTAGTTGTGTAATCATTACGTGTAAGTTTGTTAGGATCTCATGACCAATGTTCACCATTCTCGATGACTTCTCAAATATTATATCTAATTTAGCTACAGATTTAAATGACTATTTGAACGGTTTGATATTTGATCCAATTAAACGTCCTAGGTGAAGTCAGCCCTGGAAATCAAAACCTCAAAGCCAACAACATCAAGCAAAACTTGGAGCCTCACAACAAATCCAACCACGACAGAATAAAGGCTCACCTAAGCAAACAGAACTATATTGACTTGAATACATTACCACTAAGCTCCCAGAACTCTTCCACAGGTAACACCAATCGCCACAATGGTGCGACTTCTAACACCGAAGAAGAGATTTCTCAAACAATCGTAGTTGGAGAAAAAAATAGGCTTCCACCTTAGCAGTTTCGCAGGGCCGGTCCTGAAAAATGAAATATTATTAAAGGCCCGAGACGAACAAGAAAAAAATGACCCTTATCTTTATTACAATTTTGTATTTTTAAATAAAAATATATAATGAAAAAAATTGGGCCCTGTGCGGCTGCCCACTTTGCCCCTCCTCTAAGCCCCCATGCAGTTTCGAAGATCAAATCAAGTATGTAATCAAGAATAGGAGAACTACCATAATCCATCAATGAATATCTTGTCCCTAAATAGCAGAGGTGTTGGGTGCGAGATGAAAAGAGAATGGATCAAAATCTTAGGATTCAAAATCATACTTTTCTAGTAGGTCTACAGGAAACTAAATCCATGGAGGTCAAAGGCAGTCTCGATAAAGATAGTTGGGGCCCTAATCCTTTTCAACATGAAGTCAGTCATCCCCAAGGGATCTCTGTGGGAATTGTGACTTTATGGAATCCTGAAAAATTCCTTCTAGCACAATCTTCAAGCGACCAAGGATACTTAATAATAAAGGGTATTTGGAGGGCATCTAAAGAAAATTATGCTTTTGTCAACGTCTACACGCCCAATGATCCAAACCGAAGACAAGCACTTTGGAGAAAGCTAGAGAGGGAAATAAATTCAGGTTGTGACACTTGCTGGATCGTCTTGGGCGACTTCAACGCAGTCAGATCTCCATTGGAGAGACTAGGTTCCTAATTTAACCAATCAACTGCAGACCATTTTAACAATTTCATATCAAAATAAGGGCTAATCGATATTTAATTGGGAGGTAGAAGATTCACATTCATGAGCACGAATGGATCCAAACATAGTAAGTTAGATCGCTTCATGGTAACTTTCAACACCATCAATGACTAGCCCCAACTTAATTCGGTGGCGTTACCACGCCTCCACTCTGATCACTGCCCTATCCTTTGAACTCCTAAAGTTTCCGACTTTGGCCCATCTCTATTTCGCTTCTTCAATTCATGGCTACTAGATGATTCACTAGAGGATACCGTGAGAGCGGGGTGGTCGTCATACTGGAGTACTGGATTTTGCTCTTCACTTTCTCCGTTATCAGTGCTTGCTAGGAAATTAAAAAACACAAAAGAAAAAATAAAGCAATGGAGAAAACTAAAAACCGAAGAAAACAGGAAAAAGATTGAGGAAATCTCCAACAAAGTGAACAAGATCGATCTAAAGGCAGAGGATGCACAACCATATGAATCGGACATGACAATTAGAAACGAGCTGCTAAAAGAACTAAGAGAGTTCGAATCGAAACGTTTGATGGCCCTGAAACAAAAGTCAAGATGTAAATGGGCTTTAGAAGGCGACAAAAACTTCGGGTTCTTTCATGCTTTAATTAACAAAAATATTCGTTCACAACGACTAACTGACATTAACGTTAATGGTATTTGGACTTCAGACCCAGAAAAGGTCAAATCAGAGGCTTATAACCACTTTTACAACAAGTTCAAGGAAACCAACCTAAATAGGCCTCCCTTCTTTAGTTCCAAGTTCAAAAAATTATAATTCAACGACCAGTCCATTCTTGAAGCAGCTATTTCCCTTGAAGAAGTAAAGACAGCGGTGTGGAAATGCGTGGCTGAAAAGGTTCCAGGCCCCGATGGATTCACATTTGCATTTATCAAGAACCAATGGGATATAATTGGAGGTGACATCTTTTTAGCTATCAAAGAATTCGAGAAAACCAGAAGGATAGACAGGGGATGCAACTCCTCATTTATCATTTTAGTGCCGAAGATTACACACCCAAATACGTTGGACAACATTAGACCGATCAATTTAATATGTTGCCTTTATAAGATCATCTCGAAGGTGCTAGCCGAAAGGTTAAAAGTTGTGATAGACAAACTTATTATCCCAACCTAAACAACTTTCATAAAGAACCGCAGTACCCGTTGATCGTAAATGAAATCATCTCATGGGTTAAGAAATCCAAAACCAAGGCTTTCCTCTTTAAAGTAGATTTCGAAAAGGCTTTTGATTGTGTAAATTGGAAGTACCATGATTCTATAATGGATCAGATGGACTTTGGATTAAAATGGTGCAAATGGATTTGGTCTTGTCTTACCACCGCCAGGGCCTCAATAATAGTCAACGGACTAGCAACCCAAGAATTCTCGCTAGAGAGCGGACTTCGTCAAGGGGACCCTCTCTCTCCTTTCTTATTTATCTTGGCTGCTGAGGGACTCAATATTGCTCTGGAAGAAGCTACAAACCAATGCATCTTCAAAGGCATTACCCTTCCAAATAACGGCCCAACCGTATCTCATCTTCAATATGCGGACGATGCAATTTTCCTAGGAGAGTGGTCAATACAAAATGCCAAGAACTTAATTAGAATACTTCGTTGCTATGAGCTCGCCTCGGGTCTAAAAGTAAGTATAACAAAAGGAAAGCTCTTCGGTTTGGGGATCAACAATCTTGAAATTGAACTATTGGCCAGAAGCATCCGATGCTCCATTGGTAAATTACCTTTTATCTATTTGGGTATGCCTGTGGGTGCTACAATCTCAAGGATATCCCAATGGAGTGGGTTGACTGTCAAATTCCAAGCTAAATTATCAAAGTGGAAAGTCTCTATGCTCTCCTTTGGCGGCAGATTAACATTATGCAAAGCGGTGTTGGGTAGCTTTGGTACATTCCTCTTTTCATTATATACGGCGCCAATTAAAGTTCTTAATAACCTTGAAAAGATAAGAAGACACTTCTTCTGGGGTAGCTCATCAGAGAAATCAAAATTAGCATGGATTGGCTGGGAAAAAGTTCTATCGAAACAAGAGAATAGAGGTTTAAGTATCAGTAGTCTCAAAGCCCATAACCTTGCATTGTTAGTAAAGTGGTGGTGGCATTTCAAAGAACCCAAACAGGAACTGTGGTAGAGTGTCATCACAGCAATCTACGGACAAGATGGGGGTTTTAATTCACCCTCCAGAGCAAAGCGAAAAAGTTGTTGTTGGGGTAATATTGCAAACCTGCCAGCAACTCTAGCAAAAGTAAACGTTGACCTTAAAGAGCTCTTCACAAAATCACAGTCTAATCAGCGATCACTTTGGAACTGGAAGTTGGAACCATCAAGAATATACTCGGTCTCTTCCCTTCGGACTTTGATTGACGAAATGTTATTGCCTAAATCGGCATTAGTCTGGGATTGGAACAATCTAGTCTCTAAGAAGGTCAATATACTGGCCTAGAGAGTGGCTCACGGTCGGATCCCAACAAGGGTGAACCTCTTGAAAAGAGGAATTGGTACTAATCCCATGTGCATTCTATGCGGGCAAGAAACAGAAACCGAAGATCATATTTTCCTCAATTGCATAATCTGTTGTGATGTCTGGAATAGTCTCAAAACCCGATGGCGCACGCTCCCAGACTCCCTGACATCAGTAACAGACTTGTTGTTTTGGGAAAACGGGACATCAAACATCACTCTTCAGCTCCAGTCAGTTATAATGCTAGTCTACATATGGGTCATCTGGAATTACAGGAATTCGAAGGCCCATTCAGAAAAAAAATAAAATCTCACAATGGTTTGGCAAATGATATCCAAACGATATCACACTTATGGATAAATGCAAGGTTAAAAAATAGGTCAATTGGATGGAAGGACTAGTGTTTCGATCCAATAAATACAATACGCTGATTGTATGTGATATACTCTTGGGATGTGGCTTGGTTTGTCGCCAAAAAAAATCTTGTTGTATTCTGATGTGGCTGTGGTGTTCTAATCAAGGTGTTTATATTGTTTCAACTTTAATTGGTTGTACGTTTGATGTTGGTGTCGCATTGACTGAGGGTTGGGTGGGTGGGGGCAAGGGTTATACTTTGGGGTCCTTGGTGACATATCTTGACGCAACTAGTGTGTGTTCGGCGTGCGTTTTAATTCATAGGGTAGACATCAAATAGGATATACGTTGCGCCAGATATTCTTTCGAGTGCAGGAAAACACAGTTCAGTTAGCCCATTCGAATCAGAAGGTATCTTTGAAGTTGTCTACCAGGCTTGATGCATAAAGAGATGATGATATCAGTTGCGACCTCGGATCATGGATATGCAGATATTGGAGACTAGTTTCTGTTCAAAAAATGCCCTTATTGGGTGATGGGATAGCAGTAAAGTCATTTGTCAGTGTTACTGGTCTTGGATTGTCTGCTCCACAAAATTTTGGTCTCAAGGAAGCCTTAAACTCTTGAGTATATTAAGGTAATTCTAAAATTGATTTCTTCCCTCCTCAAATTTTGCGGCTGTTGTCTTTTGGTGAGCCCCAGCGATACACCATTTCATGTCGGTCATCAAATGGTATGAGTAATTGGCCTTAAAATAAAGGTTGGTATTCAATGTTGGATGTTGTTGGTGTCTTTCTCCTAGATATTCTCTTCATTGGACATTAGGTACCTCTTTTAGTCATTTAGTTATTGTCCATCAGATTTTTTGGTGTTTTTTTAAATTCCTATGTATTTTCTCTTTGTCCTTATGTATTTGTAGTCTATTTCCTTTAAGTGTCCTAGCTCCTAGCGGGTTCTTTCTAATATATATTAATTCAGCCGTGCAAAAAAAACCTCATACCGAATAACCCAAAATCCGGCAATTCGAACAACCGAATCTTCACGGCGTGACTTGGTGAACAAATATCTTAGTTTTATTCGCACTGCGTACATGACGAAAGACCGCGGCAAGTAACGGGCCCACGTTTATTCCAACCCCGACAATCACAACGTTGGATATAAATTATGCGTAAATTATGTGTCTCCTATATTAACCTATATGTAGTAAGTAATTGATTAAATCGTCAATATACGATAGGCAATTGAGTTCGCGACATCAGGTTACGACGAGTAAATGTATATATATAATTTAAAAGAAGAGGATCTCAACATCACACCAACCCCACTCCGTCTTCACCACTTTCTGTGGACGACTTCTTGTATTTCAGTTCTTATACGTTACCAGTCAATCCAATGTAAAGATCCAAATAAGTATTCAGATGTTTATGTTCCAATCAGTTCTTCAATCCAATCACTCATGATCGAGGTATTTTTATAGAAAAAGATCGGATTTTTATGTTTCTATTAAAACAATTTGATTGTTTTTAGCCCACCCTCGTCAGAATTTCCTAAATCCGTGCAGCAGATCGAGTAAAAATGGCGGAGAAAGCTAGCAAAGCGATGAGCTTACTGAAGTTAGCGGAAGAACGAGCTAAGTTGAAGAAAAAACTCGAGGAAGGAAAACAAAAGCAACAGCTAGATTCTGTACCTTATCTTCCAAAAGATTGCGTATCCAATATCCTTGTCCGATTACCTCTCGAATCCCTTCAACGATCCAGATTCGTTTGCAAGCCATGGTATAGCATCATCAACAGCCGTACATTCGTTCACGACAATCTTCAACGAGCTGAGAAGGTCTTGATATTCTTGAGCCCCTTCAATCTTGTTTCTCGCTGGTCTGATAAAGATTCAGTTTTCCGCGAAAACACTAATACGTTTTCTGTTGAAGCCAAGATCTTCGATCTGAAATCAGTTCATGTGCTTCATCGACCTCTAATCGACTCATCATCAAAGTATGCTATCAGATACATGATGTTAGCCGATGGGAAGATAAAAATAGGTGAGCTTAACGCCACTTGTTTGGGCAAAATTAGAGCAACCTGCGATGGTTTAATCGTGATCGATAACAAATTGAAGAAAGGCGAATTGGTGATCATGAATCCGGTCACTCGCGAACTGGGTTTACTTCCCTTAGGCACGATATACCCTTCACATGAAGAATCATTAGCGCTTGTGAATTGTACACAAGGGTACAAACTAATTCACTTGTTTCGTGATGAATCACAGTTCATTGGGTGTGAGGTTCTAAGAATTGGTGAAAGATCATGGAGGGTAATCGATGGGCCATCTTTTGGGCTCTTGAAATGGTTTGGATACGAACCGGTTTTTGCAATTGGTGCATTACATTGGGTTCCTGAAATTGATCATAGTGAATACATAGTCTCAATGACTATAGATGATGAGAAGTTTTACAAGATCGAGCTTCCAAAAGTTAGTAGATTCAATGATAGAATAATGGAAGTTTCTGGATGTCTTTGTTTCGTGGCACATGAAGAAATGAATGAAATAAGCATTTGGATATTGGAGAGTTTATGTGGAGAATGGAAAAAGATATATACCATTGGAGTTGGGTGTATACGAGATTTGATCCCCCTTTATTTTCCGAAATTTAAATGGGAGATATATTTCATGGATAAAGATGGTTCGGTTTTCGCTTTTGATTTTGAAAAGGAACAAATGCGAAAAGTTGTGGTCAAGAAAGAGATTTTTCCGATTCATCCATCTGCTTATACGATTCATGTCAATAGCCTCGTTTCGTGGTCAATCACAGAGAATGGTCACGATGATATTGACCCATAGAGCACTAAATATGTAAAAATGGTAAATTTATATCTGACAGTCTCACACAGTTTATTTTGGACCTTCGGGTAAGCATTATAGGCTTTTGAATATGAAACCTTGTTTTTAGAATTCCACTTTTAGGTTTCATTGGTGGTCTATATCAATAAGTGTGTCGTATCACTTTATGTAGTTCCTTATAGATTTTCACATATACCAAAATGTGAGTCATGTGTATATATTATTATTTACATATATACCAATCAAATATATTGTTTTGAGTGCAATTATCTATTCAATTAATTTACAAAATACTAGTTAGATATGAAATGAAATAAAGAGTTTAAGAAGTGAAATAATATTACATTTGTATGATAGAAAAAAGTACTAAAACAAATGGAAAAAAGGGTAGGGTAATCAAGAGGCCAAGAATTTTGAGCTGCCATAGAGTTATTGAACTGTTTAGCCGACCTGTATATAATTATCAAATCATTAGTAACTTTATAACAAATAAATTACAATCTATGATTTGATACATATATAATAACAACATTTAACAACAATAAAATTATCATTCATTTACTCGTATTTATTATCAATGTCAGAGTTACATAAAATTTGGTTTTAAGATGCATACAAAGGTTGTAATGTATGACAACTATGGCTGCAAGTGGTCTTAAACCGATCCCCCCACAACATCAGTCTTCATTTAGTATTTAAGGTTATATAATTTTTTTATATGTACTTTTGTAAAAAGAAAATTGTATAATGTTATAGTGATTTTTAAATATATTAACTTGATAAGAAGAGTATATAACCTAAAAATAATAATTTTGAGATATAATATAAAATCAATTGAAATATAAACACTTCTATTGAATTAAATGAAGAATAAAATTGTACACATTACAAATGTTGTTAAACAAATTACCTAGCAAAAAAGGACTATTAACACATAAGAAGCCAGGCCCAGGCATGGAACTGCCCATGGGCCTAAACTCAAAAGCATGGAGCAACAGGCCATGGCCAACTATAGTTGTAGTATCCATATTTTATTTTATTTTTTAAAATAACAATTATTATTTTACAACTTCTTATTTTGTTTTGTATGTATAATAACTTTTTTGTCTATTATTTCATACAATGTTCTATTAAAATGAACTGAAAATTTATTTTTACTTAATATTTCAAAATTTTATGTTGACAATTTATTAATTTTTTTTAACAAAACCATAACAGAGTTGAGATAACTATGGAGCTCGTATTTTTCACTAAAAAATGAAAAACATTTTTCCCGCCACCACACATTGCCAATGTCTTCTTCCTCTTCTCATTCACCTCTACCGGTGATCACCACGATGCCATCTTTGACTTTTTCTTTCTCTTGCACTTCGTTGTTCTTGAAATATTATGAAGTGACGATGTCAATATCTCAAACATGCCAGCTAACCTTTGTTTTTCAAGTTTTTCGCATTTGAGTAGCACCTTTCAAATATCAAAAGAGTTTTTGCAATGGATGCAAAAGTTCTTATACATATGCACTAGACTCTTAATTAATTAAGAGGGATCGTTAACATTCACGATGTTGCTAGCAAGATTGATAAATAGATGAAACGACAACAAAATTTGTTGGTGAATTTAGTATCATCATGTCATTTTAAGTAATTGGAACTAACATGTGAGCTAAGGGGCTTCATAATCTGTACTCTAATATATGTACGGAGTTTGTGCAGAGTGCACGCATGTATAAGATCGAATTAGAAACCAGTCTGACGACTAGTCGGGGGTCCGGGGGCAGTGCCCCTTTGGCGGGGTTTAGGGGCAGCGCCCCTAGCGGGGTCCAAGGAGCAGAGCCCCTGGCTGGGGACCCGCTGAATGACGACCTAACCCTAATGAAACCCTAATTTTGTTTAATATATAAACAACTCTTCCTCTACAGAAGAGGGGGACGATCTTAAGCTCTTGTTTTATCATACTTTCACAGAATCCTCTAGCATATTGGCTTACGATTTTTGTGCCTAGAATCGTAAGTGTCCACTTGGATTATTCTAGGTTGAATTTCTTGTAACCCATGCATAGGGTAGAAATATCAGTTCGGAAAGTGATATCACGATCCAAGTTGGTATCCAGATCTCCACCATAAACCCTACTTTTCCCTACAAAATTTCCAATCCAATGAACAAATTTTGGAAAAATGACACAAGGCCAGGAGATCCAAGCCCAGTAAACTAGATATTTCCATGAAAACACTTCTAGAGAAGAAGCTCACCCTTTGAGAATCTTTTTGGTGATGAAGTGTTTCTGTTAATGGTTCTTGATTGGGTTTGACAACAATGCATGTAATTCAAGAAACGACGAGGAAGGAGGGAGCACAACGATAATGCTTGTAATTCAAGAACATATGGCAAAAAAATTTAAGAAATTATTACATATTAAAACCGTTCGTTATTTTCCATGAAAAAATAAGAGAAAAGAACAATGAGCTTTTGAGTGTGAAGAATTGATACATTTATCTCCTTAGTAATGGATGGGATGAACGTGGAAATGGCACATGATGGTCGGCGATGGAAGAGAAGCTGGAGATGACACAGTGGTAGTGGTTGGTAGAAGAGGATGGGAAGGGGAAAAATAGTGTCGCATAAGACTAGATATATTTCACTTTTCACTTTACACTTTTCATATGTCCTCTTCACAACCTAGTAAATAATCACATTTCACTCCATCTTTTATTTTTAATTTATTTTTAAAATATATTTTATATAAATATTAAATCTTTTTATAGAGAATTAAAAACCATAAACTTTAATATATATTTTTTATAATTTTTTAGTATATATATTATTTAATAAAAACTAAAAAAGAATAAGAAAAGAAAAAATAACGTTTTTAACATTGACCAACCAGAAGAAGAGAAAAATAGATGGAAAACTAAACCGCATCCAAGGTATGGTGTTCCTAAGTGCGGTTCCTGCCAAGTCATCTACCACACGTTGCGGTTTGGATTACACCTTCGAGTCTAAGGGTCATGGTGAGGTAATGTGTTTTTTCATTTTTTTTTATAATAAAAATGAGGCCCATAATTTATATTAACCATGGTTTTGTAATTACTTTTCCGAACACTACGGTTAAGTTAGAAAGCCACAATTAATAAGGTATATAACCTAACAATTTTTCACATTTATGTATCTCATGATTTAAAACGTAAGTAGCCTCAAACCATGTCGCACAAGTTGATGACATATAAAAGATATATTGTTTCGATATGTGTTTGAAATTGAAGTTCACATATTTAGCGATTAAAATGTTAATTTGGGTAATTGCTTGTATAGCATTTTGAATATAAAATAGAGGGAAATTGTTCAAAATGACCAACGTATATTTTATTTGTCCAATTTTAATTACTGAATTTATTTTTGCCCATTTTTAGATAATAAATTTTCTAAAGCCGTCTAATTTATTCTCTTTAACTGAGTAACATATATACATAATACCGAATAAACTTTAAGAAATTTGTTATAAATGACCAGGGAGAGTTATTCTGTTTTTCAACTTTTTTTTGTTGTTCAACTTACTTTTATCCTTTTTTAGGCAATAAACTTCTCAAAATCATCTTATTTTAATTATTTTATTTGGCTATAAACCTTAACCTGCTTGCATGATATTTTTTATTATCTATATTAAAACTTTGTTATAATAGTAAGATGACATGGCTTTTATAGGTATGACTTGACAATCTAGCCTCTTAAAAACACAAATTCAATTAGCTAGTCTGGAAGGGAATCAAATTGGTTACGTGTGTTGTCTTCGTTTTTGGGAAACATGAGGTTCTAACACATTGATTAAATTTTACTACAAATCATTGAATAATGTCATCTCAGTCGGTTAAAGAAACTAAAATAAGACAATTTTGGAAATCTAAAAGTGTATAAAAATAAGTTAGTAACTAAAAGTGGACAAATGTAATTATTTTTATTGGTAATTTATCACATTTTCTCCAAAGTTTAACCGATATTACCTACAATACTTGATTTAAAGGGCTTGAAAAATTCATTAAAGATAGACAAAAAAAAAAAAATTAAATGTCTAAAATGAACAAATGGAATAACTCATTGATAATTTTCAGCCTTTTCCCTAAAATAAAATATCCAAAATAACATTTAATAAAAAAAGAGATAACTTGTGAAATGAGAGTAAAAGTCAAGTTAGAGGAATATAGATGACTTATTTTGATTTAATATTATCTATTTTATTGAAGCCAATATAAACCTAGCTAATTATTTGACTCTTATAAAATTAAATAATGAGATTATGCTTATCCAAATATTAAATACTCGTTAGTATAATTTCAAATTTTAGGAATCACAGCTAAACATTATGGTTAACTAAATCCACATTCCGCATATTAAAATTGATCATTATATAACTAGTATATTTTCTATCTTTTTATAAAATAAAGCTCTAATTTAATTAATATTATATCGTTTCGAGAATGATCGAAACAATCTATGGTCAACTAAATCTATATGACTCAAATTGACCATTGTAACCGCGTCATTAAGATTTGTCCGCAATCTTAATTAGGGTTTGGGGGTGAACGAAAGCACTCTAAATTAAAATCTTACTTTTAAAGCATACATCCATTAGATTCAAAAAAGAATTCATTAATTAAACTTTATTAAAAAAAAGACCCTTAATTAGATGCTAATTCAATTAAATGTCACTAAAAAGGGTAAATTACAAATCTAGATTAGCTCGAGTGATCAAGATTTGTGAAAATAAACACAAAATTTTGAGCTTGAATCATACACGTATGTATTAGTCAACAAATTATCAAGAAAAAGTTTTTCATTACGAATCTAATCTTCTAAAAGAAGCAAAACAAATTAATACCTTGCTAGTAAAATTGACTGAAGTCGTTCATCATATGCTGCTGTGGATGAATCAAAGAACCTTGTTGTTGATCTCTTTCTTGCTTTAATTTCTCCATATTTTGCAAAGATCCATAGTTGAACATACGCGAATTATCAATACCACCACCATTACCGATCCCATTGCTATGAATATAATCCAACACTGCACCATTGTTAATCCCATTGTTGTCACCATTCCATGATCCAATCAAACGTTGCTGCCCAGATTTATTGTTGTACAAAACCCCATTTTGCGTAATGGGAATTTGTCGAAGATGATGATGATGAATATTAGCTTGTTGGTATTGTGTTTTATAAACCCTAAGTTCTTCTGAAACCCTCTGAAACTCTCCTAATGGCCCTAACACAGGATCTTTAAGCCGACAATTCGCTTCCCAGATGAGTGAATCCACCGCTTTTTTCCCGTCTTCCCTAGTCAAATCCTTCACCAATTTAGTCACATTACTAACACCGAAGACCTTATGAACAGCTTGAAAATCTTGGGTTTTTTCCGCTGGAAAAAAAGGTGCCAAGATGCACTTTTCTGTGCACTTCTTTCGCTGGTGGCGGCATGATGCGCATGCAGGAACTCCGCCTCCGCCATTGGTGGTGGTTGTCGGTGGCGGAGATGGGGAGGGTGCAGCCTCAAGAACCCTAATGGTGGTTGTAGTAATGTGACTCTTCTGCATCTTTTGATGAACTATATAAATCAAGAATTGAGGGGAGATGATCAAGAAAAGCTTTGAATGAAAGAATATTATTTGATCGATTTAGGGTAAAAAATTAACAAGTATGATAATTTACATCTATATATAAACAAGATCTTGACCCATGTGCCGTATCACAATTCTAAACAAGATACCATTTATATTTATACCTTTGTTTATGTCAAGAATGAAAAGGGTGTTTCTTGAATAATATAATTAATAAAATCCTTGAAAAAGATAAGTAGACATACCAAGAAATACTATGTTTCTGTGTGTATCTGTGTGTGGGGTGGGGTGGGGTGGGGTGGGGTGGGGGTAGGGGAAGGAGAGTGATATCTAAATATTACGCATGGAAAGATTGAGGATTTGTTTAAAAAGGTTTAGGGTTTTATGGGTGTTTGTAGGTGGTTCACATGAAGACGAAGGGTGTGTGTATATATGTTCAACTAAATTTAACTTAATCCCCCTAGATTTTAGCAAATGTCATCTAGGTCCGAAATATTTTCTACCTATGTCTTAACTCTTAATGATATGTCTTCACTAGAAAAATGGATCCAAATGAACAAGTGTTCATAAAGAAAGAACATACATGTAACGGGTTTCATGCTTAGCTTTTTTTTTTTTTTTTCCTTTTTTCATCATATATTCATTTAAAGATTTGCTTGATCATATATTCATAATTCATTTAAAGATTTGATTGGAAAGATGTATAGGAATTTGTTCATACCATAAATTAATCTGAATAAAATAACTTTAGATACATCATCCATTTTAATATAAATATTTCCTAACTTATTTGGTAATAATTTGTTTTTTTTACTAGACAATAAATACTTGAACAATGTTTATAGTCGGGTTAAATTAGTGCCAATTAAAATCGATATTTTTATTGGACATTATTGTTGGATAGACTACCTATAACTATAAGAACAAACTTGGAGATACATGGCATAGATATTTCTTCTTCTTCCTGCCTATAGAGCAAGAGACCAATAAACATCTCTTTTTTTCTTGTCAAGTGGCCTCGAAGTTACGATCTCGGATCTTCAAATGGGAATAGATAAATTGTTGATCGTTTCCTATGACCTATGGTAACTGACTTTTGTGGTTTGAAGCTATTCGTTTTAGGAAAGGTGCTAAAGATTTACTAGAAGTTGTTTTTTACGTGATGTGTTGGCATATTTGATATTTTTGTAACACTCTTCTTTTTGGTAAAGAAAAACCAAAACAAACTCACATTTTTTATAACATAGCAACTCATATTTACATATGGTGTAACCATAGACATAAATTTTATTAATTGGGTCAGTTGGCTTCCCAACCCAATTGTCGTTGTTATGTAATTTTTTGTTGTGTTTTTTTTTCCGGTCTAGTTTCTTGCTAGTGGGTTGCAAATAAAAATTTTATCGTTCAGAAAAACAAATTAAAACTATTAAAATGAAGTTCTTTTAAGATTTTTAATTTGCAATTTGGTCTGAACGAACAGAAAATGTGTGCACCAAAATTAGCCATTTTCAATTCCGAGAACTTTTTCAATTGGATCCTGAATTCAATGAGACTCGCCATAGAGATCGACTTTAGGGACTAACTTTAATAAACTCGAAGGTTTGGGTGGTAAGAGAAAATAAGAGAAAAGGGCTGGGGGTTGAGTGGGATATATAAGGTTTTGGATATGGAAAGATTGGAAAGGGTAAAAAAATTGGTAAACTTTGCAACTTGCAATGATTATGCTTATTTGTACGGTATAAAGATCCGTAAAGATACCAATGTTATCCATTATTTTAATCTTTTTTAAGATACAGAAATTTTCTAAAAAGCAACTGTACATTTTATTTCAAAACCATAATTTTATGTTTTTCTTCAAGAAAATCACTTATATTTTTATATTTTTAAAAACTAGCTGTGAAACCTGTATATTATACGGGTTGATTAAAACAAAATGCCGAATACGAACGATTAAATAGTAAATTTATTTGAATTTGAAATTTAAAATTTGAAATAAGTGAAAATTATGAGAAAAAACATGCAAAAAATAAATTAATGAAAATTATAAATTTAATTATCAGACTCGTGTACTAAACTGGTTAATTATAACAAAACGGTAAACACAAAGGTTTAAATTGTAAATTTATTTGAAGTTGAAGTTGAATTTGAAATTTAAAATTTAAAATTTAAAATTAATAATAGGTTTAATTTGTGGGAACTAAATTAATGATATATTGGAAATGAAAATTAAAATAAATGATAAGTGGAAAAATAAATATATCTCAAAATTATGACAAAATGACATGTGGCCAAGTGAAGAAGAGAAGGACATATGACAAAATAATTCTCATTTATTAGGGTAGATAATTCAAATTTATTATCTTTTTCAAAAAACTATTATTTTTTCTTCGAGATACAACCTAATTTTTATCATGGAGATAGTTTATTAATGGAGATACAACCTAAAACTTTATCATGGAACATAGTTTGTTAACCATGAAAATCATTCAAATTATTATCTTTTTTAAAAGAACTATCATTTTTTTCTTCTAGAGATACACGTAATTTTTGATCATGGAACATTGTTTCTAAACCATTAAAATTGGATGGAGTGGTGTTCGGCATGCCTAGCTAGAATCTTTTTGCCGAGAGGAACACCAGCCCTTGTTGACATTATCAAGCAAAAAAATGTCGAGTTCGGCATGTTTATGTGGACTCTCTCTTCTTTCCTTTTCTCCCATTCTTGCCACTCTCTTCTCTCCTACTCCATTTACATGATAAAAATACATCAATCCTAGGTTGAGCAGAGCTGGAGTTCGATGCCTATCATAATTCATTGCGGTCTAAGGGTGGAATGGTTCGAGAATATTACTCATGACTAGGGCCAGTCCATAGGTTTTTAATGTCATTGGCGAAAAACATAATTATGCCCCTATATTTATGGGAAACTCATGCAACACAAAATTATACATATCGGCAAAAAAGACCCGAATAAATACTCTCATTCTATCTCTTATAACAAAAAGAGGCAAATTAATAGCAATCAAATTTGCAAATATGTAATAACCATTTAAAAACTATAATAAACAAAACATAATATAATCTTGTTAACAACTATAGAGACACATGACGTATAGTATTAGCAAAAAAAATATTTGCAGAAAAACCATTTGTAGCGCCTCGATTCTCAGGTAATTCTTAAATAAGATTTATTGGCTTAAGCTCTACTCGACGAGTTGGTTAACCTACTCGTCGAGTAGCAGCGGGGTGAGATTGCGTGTTAAGTGACCTACTCGACGAGTCCATGTTGGGACTCGGCGAGTAGGAGCTGACAGTGGAAACTCTAAATCTCGGGGTTTGCACCTCTATTTAAAGGAGCCTTAGCCTCCTTTGGCCTATTTACAGTCTTTGAGAGCCCCCTAAAACCCTAATTCGTGTGTGTGTGCCTTGGTGTGGTATTGAAGCTTGGAAAAGAGAATCTTGGAGGAAGAAAGCTAAGAGTGCAAAGGAAATTGAAGAAAGGAAGGAGTGGGAAGCCGGATTTACCTCAGCTAGCATCCTTAGGAGGTATCAAAGTGCCATCCTTACTTCCCTTTTTCCCTTTTGTTGAGTTTCTAGGGTTTTTATGGATTTTCAAGTTGGTATGAGGAGCTATGGGCTAGATCTGAAGTTGTAACTTCAGATCTGGACCCTCCTTGGATTCTAGAAGCATAAAGTCACAGTCTTGGTTGTGATTAAGGTCCTTCTTGAGCATGAAGTTCCATTAAGAACTTAAAATAGGCATTTGGAGCCTTTATAGCCATGCATGCACGTAAAGTTTGCAACTTTACGTGATAAACATGCCCTAGAAGCTTGGATCTATGAGTTGGAATTGTTGCATGGCTCAAAACAAATATGTGTGGAAAAAGGACTGAATGGACTTGGCGAGTCGCAGGTTGACTCGGCGAGTCACATGAAGATGGTCGTGAACTCGACGAGTTGGATGAACAACTCGGCGAGTCCGATGAAGATCGCCATCAGACTCGACGAGTTGAAGAACAACTCAGCGAGTCGGATGAGTTTTCTATTGGATGTATATAAAGGTGTATCCGTCGAGTTGTAAGGAAGGAACTCGACAGGTGGCCTTAAAGCTTGATCGAGAATCAAAGGAACTCGACGAGTCACTCCGATGACTCGGCGAGTTGGAATGTACTTCAGGGAACTCGGCGAGTAGCCGAGGGTACTCGACGAGTTAAGGTAAACATGGACTGTTGACATTGACTGAGGACTTTGGCTTTGACCAGGGGTTGACTAGTTGGTTGTGGAGTACCTTATAAGGTTAAAAACTTATGAGTATGACGTACTATGATGATAGGTGGTGGAGCCTGTGTCAAGAGATCTGAGAGTTGGAGTTTACCTTTCGTGTCGACATCTGCGAGGTGAGTTATCCTCACTATATCGATAGGGTCTACGGCACCAAGGTCGGCCCTTTAGTTGTTATTGTTATGGTATGCTACATGTGGTTATGATATGTTAGATCGGTATCCAGATAGAGAGTATGTTGTCATGCTCTTATGATCCGTTAGGATTGATATGTTAGTGACCTGGTTAGGTCGGTGTTTTGGTTATGAGAGATTACTATGATTGATGATCTGTGAGATAGTTATATCTGATAATTGTACATGTACGGGTTGATGTGCTTATTGATCTGATTAGATCGACTTCCTGGTAATTAGGACAGTATTATGTTAGTGACCTGGTTTAGGTCGGTATCCTGGTATATAGGATGATGCTATGTTAGTGACCGGTTAGGTCAGTATCTTGGTTAGAATGTTGATATGCCTTATGATACGCTAGATCGATTTGTTTGTCTATGGACTGTTATGTGATTACCTATTATATGTGGACATGGTTATTTGCTTGTGGTGGGGTTGAGGCGGTCCTGCTTTGTGTTGAAGGCCAATATACCCTATGAGTGGACCAAGGAGACTGTAGGCCCACGTGGCGGATCAGTCATGCCGAAGGCTCGGGATAGATTCAGACAGACTGTAGGCCCGGTAGGGCGGTCAAGTCAGGCCGATGGCCCAGTATTCATGTTGATTGATTGATTATTACTGATATGGTATTGTCAGTGGGGTATTGGTATTTTGGGGCTAGCTCACTAAGCCCTCGGGCTTACAGTTTTCAGTTTACTGTTCAGGTACTTCAGGAGGTCATGGAAAGGTGAAGGCGTGACCGTACCGCTCCTCATTCTTATGTTATGATTTTTGGGACACTCTGATGGGAAATGATTTGAAAACATTTGTAAACAATTTTATTTGGTTTCTATTTATGATTTTAAAAGTTTAAATTTAGCGTAAAATTTATGGTTGTTACAAGTTGGTATCAGAGCCTTGGTTTGAGTGAATTGGAGGAACACTCGTGTGAATCCAGTCTCAAATCAAGGAGATTTTCGGAAAATAAGTTTTAAAATGGTTTTCAAAATAAAGGATGGAGGATGCAAAGGGTACGATCAGCCGGAGCCTGTAAGTAAACCCCAAAATACCATGCAGTTATTTGATATTCTGATATGTTAGAACAGCATGCTAGTGCTAGGCTAGGGATCTTCAGGAATCACATGATAGATTTGTCTGATTGCATGATGCCTATTAGCCTAGGGTTTCTTGTATGTGGAATTGACATCATAACTGTAGATGTTTAGTGTATGCATCGCGGCTGTGCATAATAAAGACCTTATAGCTTGAGAATGTTGATTCGGCCTTCGGGTAGGATTGGATATTTGAAAGTCTATTGGGTCCAGCGTTATGTGCAGCTAGCATGCACTAGCGCTGCAGGGGATGATGGAATTTTCATGGATGTGTGAGTCGTGATAAGTGGTGAGACTATATGCGAGATATTTGGTATTCCCCTAGAAATGAGGGTTGAGCGCATTTCATATGATGATGATATGGTTAGGGCATTGTGGTGATACTTGAGACAAATATGGGTAGGTGTGGAAGGTAGTATGGGCCCGTACTATTGAAAGCACAGGACCCATACGCGTAGCAAGGAAACCAAAACCCCTAGGGTTCTTGGGTTTTGGTCTCCCGACATTATGTTATTTATCTGATGACTTGTGCATATATATTTCAGTATGGTGGTGACGAGATGTGTTGCTTCGAGATCCGAATCAGGATTAGGATCGGGGTCGGGAGACGGAGGGTTGGAGGTGCCGGTAGCACCTGAGCCCGTGGTTCAGATAGGGACTGAGGAGTTGGATGCCAGGATCCGGGAGATCATGCACGACGAGATTGTTGCTGCGTTCCGAGCGCAGCTGCCAAAAATGTTTGGGTTAATTAAGACTGCGATGGTTGAGTATTTTGATGAGCGATATGCAGCTCTAGCAGAGACAGTTGTCCTCGCAACCACTTCGGCTGTAACTACGACAGGGGTTGGAGGAGGAGCCGTCAGGGCCTTCCAATACCAGGACTTCGATAATACGAAGCCCCCGATGTTTGATAGTATACAGGATGCAATTAGGGCTACAAGGTGGTTATCTGATGTGGAGGGCTGTTTCTTCACGTGCTCATGTCCTGCTGACCAAAAGGTCAGGTGTGCCCTGAACCTGCTGAGGCTTGGGGCAAAGGACTGGTGGAGGCTGACGACTGGGTCGTATATTGATGATCAGCGGGCTGCTGTTACTTGGGAGTAGTTCAGAGATATGTTATGCACCCGCTACGTTCCATGCGTTGAGCGGGAGCGGCTTGCGCAAGAGTTTATGACGTTGAGACAGGATGGGGAGTCTGTGATGGAGATTACCCGTATGTTCACAGAGAGGGCTATGTTTTGTCCAGAGTTTGCTTCAGAGCAATCTCAGATGACTCGTTATCTAAGTATGCTCAAGACTGATATTCGACAGTTTGTGTCTACACAACGATGTGATGCCCTCCTCGATCTTCAGGAAGCCGCGAGGTGGTGTGATTTGGAGTTAGAGCTGCAGCAGAAGGAGCAGCGGCAGGCACCGACACAGTCTCAGTCGGCGCCTAAGCGGTCTAAGAGCGCTGATACACGACCTGGGGGTCAGCAGAGCCGCACTTGTGGAAAGTGTGGCAGGGTTCATTCGGGAGTTTTTAGAGCAGGAGGTGGGTGCCATAAATGTGGCAAGGAGGGGCACTATGTCAGGGGACTGCCGTGTAACGCCCGTAGATCAGGGTTAGTCAACTTAGAGACGATAAGCATCAAAAATGACTTTTTTATGGAAGATTATTTAGAAGGATTAATCTTAACCAAGTTGTAGTATATGTCACAAGGTTTCCGTGCATATAAAGAACGCCAAAATCCGAGTTATAACGAAGAAGTTATGACCTGTCGAAGTTTTGCGACAGAACTGACACGACCTAGCGCGACCCAGCGCGTCGTAAATAGTGAATTTAAGGTTGATAGATATCTATCCTTAGTGATCTAAACGAGAATTGAAGATTTCATCGATAGTAGTGCAACGACGGAAAGACAGACGAAAACGGACGTCAGACGAAGGAGTTATGAGTTTATAACGGAGTTTTCCTGTCCCGGCCTACAAAAAATAATATATAAGTAATATAATTATAATATATTAAAAATAAAGTCAAAATTAGCCAATGGAGTCTAAACGAGAGTTGTAGAGCATAATCTCATCTTCGCGGCGATATAAAGAACGTCGAAAATAGAGTTCGTATGCGAAAGTTATGAATTTCTGAAGTTCGGGGCGCGAAACCCCAAAACTGTCAGAGACCACAACGTGGCAAGCAGTGCCACGACGTGGCAAGTCTCCTGACACCTCCGGGAGGCCCCCAGATGCAACTTGGGATGACGCATGCAGTGACGACCAAGCCCACGACGTGGAAAAAGGTTGCCACGACGTGGCAAGGGCCAAATTTGCCCCATAAATAGATTTGAAGGGCCAGCCGAGTTTGGTTGCTCATTCTCTCTTCTCTCTCTCTCGTTTTACCTTGATTTGCGTGCAAGAAATATCCCGAAGCCCCGGTATCAACCCCGAGACCCGAAGCGAGTCCCGAATCCCCGAAGATCCCGAAAAGAAAAGAGTTTCCGAGCCGAAGCTATGCCCGCGAGAAACCCGGTGTGTGAAGATATCCCGGTTTCACCGAAGAATACTACTCTTAGAGCTGTAGTGTTGTCCGATCATCTTCTGATCAAGTGAGTGTGTGGTTACTTTCTTCTAACACATAAATACGAAGTATTTTATACGAAATACGTGTTATGTGTATATTTTGTTGTTATATGTGTGAATGTATATTCACTTTCTTCTACCGCATAGATATGAAGTATTTGCTATGAAGTATGTGCTAGGTGTTTATACATTGTTTGTTTACTTGAGATAAATGTTGAAATAATGTGTTATACATGTTTTAAAAGATTTAAACTTTATATGTGTTTGCATCTACAAATATGTTGGGTAGAACATGGGCAGATGAAATAGTTGATATGAGACGAAATAATAGGTGTTTTGAACTCAATGTGTTCATTAGGTATTTTGAACTATATGTGTTCACTTGGTGTCCTTGAACTCAATGTGTTCATTAGGTATTTTGAACTATATGTGTTCATTAAGTATTTTAGAACTCAGTGTGTTCATTAGGTATTTTTGAACTCTACGTGTTCACTTGGTGTTTGAACTCAATGTGTTCATTAGTTATTTCCGAACTCTATGTGTTCACTTGGTATTTTTGGACTCAATGTGTTCATTAAGTATTTTTGAACTAGATGTGTTCACTTGGTGTTGTTAAACTGAGTGTGTTCACTAAGTGTTTTAGAACTAAGTATTCACCAGATGTTTTGAATTAATGGTTCACTAGGAGTGTTAGAACTAGGTGTTTGTTAAGTATGTTGAACTAAGTGTTTACCAATCGTAATTTGTGGACCTTGGCAGTGGTGGACTTTGTGTCAATTCCTTAGGTCAATCCTTAGGAATAAATGGATAAAGGATAGTTGATTCTTAGGGTAAATCCTTAAGAAATAAAGGAGATAATGGGAATGAGTATTTGGGTTGATTGTTTGATAATTCAATATAATAAATGTATTATTGTGGGTTGACAACCCTACATGCTCACCAGGCTCCCAAGCCTGACCCACTCAGTTTTCTTTGCATTACAGGTAATGGCACAAGAGTATAAATTGGTGGACTTGATGAGAGATTTTGGATTATAGATCAGTAGTTACAAATAACTGTTGTAAGGTCTATTTTATATTGTTTATGCTTTTGGTCTGTATCGGAACATAACATCCCGAAGTTTTATTATTTAATGAAAATACATTCTCTTTGAGAAACGTTTTGATAAATTTTATCATATTTTGTTTTGGGAACAAATTCCGCAACCGTTTTCTTTAAACGATTACTCTGATTTTAAAATAAAGCATAAACAAACCGGTCTTTTCTGGCCGAGAAATTGGGGATGTCACAGTTGGTATCAGAGCATTAGTTTAAGCGAACTAGGAATTTGTAGGAAATTTCTAGACTTAAACTTAGAATGCTAAGTAATGATTGGGAGGAGTGTGTCTAAAATATGTTAGGTAGTACACCTAAATTGACACAAACACTAGTTTATTTTAGGAGCCATGCCTAAAATGCTTTTATGTGCTAAATATTATATATTGCCATATATGATATTATTTGTTCGGATCTATGGTCTGTTGCCGACCGGATCTGGAAACCTTATGTGTTTAGGATTCTAAGCGTATGTCTATGGTATTAGAACTAGCATGTAAATGTTTCGGAGTGATAAGGATGATTTAATTATCTATCGTGGATGAGGATCTAATTTCACCTTATTCGGTGTGTAGATCAAAAATGGTAAGAACCAGGAGTGGCGTTGGAAACGCGGATGAAAACAGGAATCAACCACCAGTGATTGAGCAAATACCTGTTGTAGCAGCAGCACCAGAACCAATAACGATGGCTGGGGTGCAAGCCATGATTCGGGCTATGTTAGCCGAACAAAGGGATGAGATGCGACAGATGTTACATGAAAATAGGGACGAACCTATCATACCTATTGAGGAACCCGATCTGATTCCCGAACAATCGGAGGAAGGAAACAATAGTCGCGCTGTGAGTCAAGTTAGGACTCAATGAGAACGAAGGAACGACCCGGAAAGGGGATACAACAAGGATGGGCGAATGTACAAGAATTTCTTGGGCGCCAAGCCGCCAAGTCTTTCTGGGAGCCTAAAGTCTGTTGAGATTATGGATTGGATCTCTGAAATTTAACATCTAACATACCTTCCGGCGAAGAAGAGCAGGTACTCTGTCATACTTTTGATCCAGTATAAATTCAAATAACAATTTGTCAAAAGCATATTTGTGAGGAACATACCCTTTGTTTAAAAATAGTCGAACAAGTTGATACCCTTCTGTGACATTTTTGTCCAAACAAAAGGCTTGGATCAAGCAACTGGCAGTATCAAGATCTGCAACAATGCCAGATTGCATCATTTCACCATATAATTCCCATACAAGATTCGTATACCCTTCTTGAATGGAAGAAAGTAAAAGACAGTTCCATGTTTCTAATGAAGGGCAAACTCCAGCTTTCTTCATTTCATCGAACACTTGGAGCGCATCCTCAATCATTTTACTTTCACACAAACACCTTATATATGATTCAAGATCAACCGACTCCGGGACAAATTGAGTAAAATCGAGAAAACTCTTTTCGTTGATTTGGACCATGTAAAATAAGGAAAATGGGGCTACAGTGGAATAGAAGATGCAAGAGAGAGAGAGAGAGAGAGAGAGAGAGAGGGAGAGAGAGAGAGGTGGGACCCTTTAATATTAAATAATTATATTTTTTTCTTTTTAAAAAAAATAAGTTAAAACTTCATAAATGGTCCCTGTGGAAGTGAAATGACAGAATTGCCCTTCACTTAACGGCCAAAAGCTAACGGAGTTAGCGAAAAAGACCAAACGTTAAAAGTTTTGAAACCACAGGGACGATCCATGAGGTTTTTGTAAATTAGGGACCGAACTTCAGATTTTCGAAAACCACAGGGACCATTTTTGAAGTTTTGTCTAATTTTTATTTTAAAAAAAGGGGATATATTTTTTAGGTGCAAAAATGGTCATTTATATGTGAAAAGACAAATATACCCTCATATGAGATGCACATGAGGGGGTTAACAACAATAATTTAACGGAAGTTAAGTGGAGGGACCATTTCTACATACAAACTAGGTCAAAAGGACCTTGAATAAAAAAAAAATTAAGATTTGAACTGAACCCCAAAAAAATACATACCACAAAGACACCATTTTTGCAATTTTGTCTTTTGTCAAAAGAAAAACTTCAATGCATAACATATTTTTTAAGTAGAATAACGATGACATTCGTTGACTCCATCGGAGACTCGAAGGTCTAGAGAACTGGAGACAACTCAAAGAACGAGTAAAACTACTCAAAATCGTACCCCGGCTCCAATGGAATCAACTAATCCTGTGCTTTTCTTCATCGTCTGCTTCCTTCTCAATCTCAATTTGGCATTCTCCGATCCTTCAAATGTACCTATCGGAATCCACCCTCTAGGTTATCTGCGCGTGCGCGTGTTCTTTCTATATAAATGTTTTGCTGATTTCTAGGTTAATTTTGACTCTTTGTTTGACAGATGAGAAGTACTTTGCTTCGGAGGTCATCAAATGCAAAGATGGATCCAATTCTTTCACTAGAGATCGTATCAACGACGAATTTTGCGACTGCGTTGATGGTACCGATGAACCAGGTATTGTTAAAACTTCAAACCCTAATTAACCCTTCCGTCCACCACAAAAACATACACTTGGACATTAATCGTTGATCAAGTTTTTTTCCACCCAAATTGATCTCAAATTCAATGATTCCGAGAATACATTGATGATTACGCTAACTTCACAACAATTGACCCACATACAATACTGCTGAAATCATATTTTAATAGTGTTTGGTAAAGGTAGTGGTGATTGGTGAATTGGGGTTTCGCTTTTATGTGCACCTAATCTTCTGGTTTTGAACTTCTGATTATGATGATGACGAAAACTGTGACGTAAAGAATCTTGAAGCTAGAATCAATTCTAATTCCAAAGCTCTTATGATCTGCAGGAACATCAGCTTGCCCTGCTGCCAAATTCTATTGCAGGAATTCAGGAAGCACTCCTAAATTTTTATTCTCTTCTCGTGTAAACGACCAAATTTGTGGTATGTTCATTGGTTTATTTACCTATTTTCACTTTTCTTTCAAACATCTTCATTTTACAAGAACTTTTTATATCTTTTATTACCAGACTGTTGTGATGGAAGCGATGAATATGATAGCAGCATCATCTGTCCTAATACATGTATCATGGGTGGACATTCCGAATACAAGACCATAAATTACAATTCCAGAATCAATAAATTTGGTTCTCATTCTCCTCACACTAAACAGAAAAAAGTTAGCCAAATCGGTGAAGACACAATCCAAAAACTCCAAGGTAACACAACATAAACACAAACACTTTCCATTTTTGCTCATTAAGCATTACTAAAATTAGTAACTTTGATCATTACATGGCCCATTAGTTTCTTTATTTAGTAATGAGATCCTTTAAATGATTGCAGGTATGAAGGCGATGATAATAGTCCAAGTGATTCTCATCGGTTTTCTAGTCTTCCTTTGTCTGTGTCGTCAACGTGCCAAATCTAGAAGGAGAAATTCTCGTTAATCAACTTATTACTTCACTTATTTGATTTTTTTTTGTAAGTTGTAAGTTGTAACATCTCATTTGATTTTTATATTTATAAACCTTAAAAAGTAAAGTATATACACAGTTAAGCATTCACTCCATATTTCTTGAATTCAAAATTGATAAAAGAACATCTTGAGCACGTGGAGTAGCATTGGCTCTACACAGTGGACAATTCCCATGAGAGAAAAGCCACATGTCAATACACGTCACGTGAAAAACATGTGCACATTCCGGCATAATTCTAACTTCATCGTTTTCTTCAAACTCACCCAAACAAACCGCACATGTTCCTTCCTTAAAATCTTTCGAGTATTTATGAACGGTTAACAAGATCGATGAGGCACTTGAGGTTGAGGTGCTGGTTGTTGGGAACGATGATGAGCTGGCACTTGAGTCAATGTCAACTCTGAGCCTTGGACGGCGGTTCATTTCTGGTGGTCTAGGTGGTGAGGTGGTGGCGGGTTCATCGGTGTTATTATGGCGGCAAGTGACAAATAAGCAGTGGAGAAAAGCTACTAAAATTGCACCTGATATGACACCGAGGATTCCCATAAAGAGGGGTGAATCACCCATGGAAATATGGTGATTGGGATTTGGTTAATTTTGAAGTTAAATTGTTTACATGTAATATTTATGGTGGAGGAGTTTCGTTTGACGTTGATGCCACGGTGTATATGCAAGATTAAGATCGTAAATTTGGAAGCAAATTAACCAAAGAGTTGATTTATCTTATCTTATCTTATTTATAATATAATTAGATATTATTTGTGAAGACAAAGACAAAATAATAGTAGCATTGAAACGAGTTGCTCTCTTCGCGGCGGCACGGCGTTATTTCCTAATTAGGAGATATTTATAACTTTTATGGTGATTTGGTTCAGCCATCCTAAATACGTAATATATTTTAAATTAAAATATTAAATATTTTATTTTTTGGTTATTTATGTTTAAGTAAATATTTACACCCCGTTTCCGAGTTCAACTTAACGAGAGAAAGGAAAGGAAATAGATGAAAATGAGAAGAAAATAAAAGAGGAAATTAATGGAAATGAGAAGAAAATAAAAGAGATTCGTGTTCCCGAGTTTCACTAAAGGAGGGAAGTTGAAGGAAGTGGAGGGAAATGAGATGATCACTTTCCCTCCTAACTTTTTTTCCGATTTGTGAGGATTTGGAAAGAAAAAACAAAATGATTCATTTTCCTTCCACTTCTCTCCAACCCGGGAACACGAAAGAAAATTTTGTTTTTCTTTCCTTTTATTTTCTCTCGTGACTTTCTTTTCTTTTCTTTATCATATGAAATTCTAGTATCTTGTATGCATGTATTGTGTATATGTCTCTCGAATGTTATATTTTGTGATCGTCTGTGATTTATTATTGTGTTTCAGCTACGTTTGGTAAGTAGAACAAAATGTGACAAAATAGAACAAGGCTTTTTGAGTTGGTGTGTGGCATTACTAGCACACGGAAAAGATGGACTGTTGAGCAAATCCAATAGGATTATTTATTCAAATTTAGTCCCATTAGAAAATATGGAACAAAATGGGATAAATTTTTATTGGACTATTTTTTTCGAAAAAAAAAAGAAGATGAAATTGAACAAAAGTTTGTAGCACTATTTTGTAAAAATTTAGTCTCACTAAAAGAAGGAACACAATGGAAGTAAACTTTGTACGTTCTATATTAACAAAACAATCCTTCTGTTTCCTTCACCAACTATCTTCTCGCCTCCGTCATCTGGTAAGCTCATCATATCTTCGCGTTCCTCTCTTCTTTCTCGTCTATTTATCTTTTAGATTTTTCTGCTTCAGTTCTCTATTTTGTATTAAATTTGTTAATTTATATATACTAATTAAATTGCCGATGTGTTTAGTCAAGAATATATGAATATCAAAATAAAAACAAACTCCAGAGTTATTGTTATCTTGGGATCCTTTTTGATATCATGAATATTATAATAAGCATTCCAATATTTGTTTCAGGTTTCAAAGCCCGCAAATATATTAGTTATCAATCATTCCAATTCCAAACATGCAACAAGAGGTATGGAGCTCTTTAAGACAAAGATATGCCTATGGACCTTTATTAACTACGGCGCCAGAACAAAATGTCTGGGTAGCACACAAATTTTAGGGGCAGCACATGGAAAATTGCACCACACTGAAATTTTCCTCAAAAAAATTCCACTGCACCGGAAAATTTAAGAGGTAGTCTGTGCTACCGTAGGCTCCTACGTAGCTCTGCCCTGTTATACGTGTAATTTTTTTATATACCTGGTTAAGTATTTACCAAAGTAATCAACCATGGTTGTACTTGTCACCAAAACAATCATTGGTCTTCTTTTTCATTCCATCATTTCTCTGAAAGTTGTGATTCAGGTTACGATGCAAAGAGTATAGGTTAACAAGATTGCTAATTTTGAAGTTATGTTGATTCGGAACTATAATTTGTTTAAATTAATAGATGAAAAAGATTTGTTCGAAAAACTTTGTTAATTTTGAAGTGTTGTTGATTATGTTGTTTAGTTTTTATTATTTTGTATAAGGGCAATTTGGTAATTTGGTAACTTAAAACGCATTCAAACAACATGTTTTGCTCTAATCAGCTCTGTTCCAAACACTACACAAACAATTTGTCTACGTCAGTCAGGTTTTATTAGTATTGTCCAGTTGTCCAGTGTCATTCTGTCTCAGTACCAAACATTATCTTAAAAGAACTATAAGATGTATGGCTGAGAGAAGAGAAACATGGACTTAGAAACATTGTGGATAAAAATAAACATGAAAATATTAATAACATTTTTTTTATCTATATCTTTTGTCGATAAACATAGTTTTAATTTTTTATTATTGTTCTATTATACATATGATAAAAATAAATAACTCTTAAAATATAAAAATATTTATTTTTCAAAATATAATAACACTTATCTACTAATATTTATTTATTAATATTGTTGTTTTGTTAAATTAATTTGTTATCCAAGTTTAACATATATTTTTGTTTCAGATTATAAAATAAATGACTTTCATTAGATCACAAAAAGTAGAAATAAAAATATATTAATAAGAAATAATCATTATATACTAATAAATGATATATTTAGAAGAACTAAAAAAACTATATAAATTCATTAAAATATTTGTCTTAAATAGATTTTTAAAAAACTATCTTATAAACTATATTTTAATTTTTCAAACATAACAAATATAAAATATTTTAAAATTACACTGCCTTATAAGCTATGTTAAATAAAATATCAAATATAAGTTTAATACTCTTTATTGGTGACTTTATTTTTTAAAGTTTATATTGTTTTAATTAAAAGGATATTTGGTTTTGTGTTTGAAAACTGATTTATTGGTATTTTAAGAGTTCATCGAGTTAAAAAATTAATAGCAAAACATTTCCCCCATAGTTTTTAAGAGAGTAAATTACACAAATCGTTTGTCGTGTATTGTCAAAAAGATTTTTATTTTATATTTCTAAAAATTAATTCAGACCGTCCCTCATGTCATTAAAAGTTGTAGGTTTAATCTCTAACAGAATAAAATGGCTATATTGCCATTTTATTTTTTTTTAATGTTTCTGATTAATTTAACAATAAAATATATTGACACATACGCCCTATGAAGTTTCTAAGGTTGACCCTTTTAGTTATTTAAGTTTTTTCGTGATTTTATGAGGGAACCAACTTGTGGGCAACCTGTTCTTTTAGTCCCCTTTACTTGTTTTAGCCGGTTTAAAGCACACGTAGACAAAACTTGGGGCCCACCTCTCTCTCACACACAAACACACCAGAAAAAACCCATAAACAACCAAAGTTGTTGCCTTCTTCAACCCATCCTCTCGTCTTCCTTCTATTTTGATGGCAGACTGATCCAATCACCACCAAACCACCGCCATGGCCAGTTGAAGCAAGCCTCCTTCTATTTTGATGGCACACAGATTCCGCCAGGCTTCAACGTCCGTTCAATCTCTCCAACGAATTTATCTGGATAAAGAGCACGGTCAAACACATTCGAAAATTCAAAGTCAAAAGCCTTATCATCAAACGATTGATGATGAAAATCACCCTTGATCACAATAGGCGGGTAGGGTACAAGATCCTACCCGATTGAATCATTAACTCCGACCCGTTTCAAAGCCTCCACTTCCTGCCCAACCCGAGCTCCAACACAAAGCGCCTTTGATGAATTTGCGAGCAATTTTTCTTGTTTTAATTGGAGAAAAAATTGGGTGAAAACCCTAATCTTTTGGTCCCCATCCCTGGAGGTCCATATTTTTCGGAGTTTTGGGTTGGTGGTTTTGTGAAGCTGGTGGTGGATGTGGATGTCGTAGGAGGTGTATTCGGGTCGGATTTTGAGTCCGTTGATGATGATTGTACGGTGACTGGAGTTGGGGTGTTTGGATTGTAGAGGGAGAAAGATGAGGTAGAAAAGAGAGAGGAGAGAGAGAGAAAGAAAGCTTTGGGTGTTGATGATTTTGGTGGGTTGATTGGTTCTTTCATGTCTGCAACTGCTATATCTATATCAGAGTATACTAAAGAGCAAAACAACACATCGTGGATTGGAGAGAGAGAGAGAGAGAGAGAGAGAGAGAGAGAGTTGTGGGCCCTTCTAATTATTTTTAATTATTAAAATATAAAAATACGTGAGTTGTCATAAGGGGTAACCGGGTTACCCCTTCGTTTTCTCAAAAAGAATGTTTTAGACCCGACACAACCAACTTTGTTCCCTTAAAAAGGTACAGAAATAACATCAGGGACTGAATGAGTAAACCCTAGAAACATTATAGGGCCTATACGTCATTTTCCCTAAATTTTATGGGTCCCATCTTTTTTTTTATCTCTTCGCTCTTATAACCCTTTCCCATTTTCCCATCTATCCATTGATATTGATCCTCTGCAACCATGAAGTCGCTGCCAACGAAATCTGCTCACTCATCACTTATCATCGTCGCTCCAAGACACTTTCGGCGATGCCATCAAACCCTCACCCACTCCTCTCTCTCAAGGCTCTAACATCCCTCTCTCTCCACTTGACTCTTACCGCTTGCCAATGGCCTTAATTCTGTTGAAATAGAAATCATGACAACTCCGCGAAAACCACCTCCATCTCCACCAGAAACCACATAAATCTTTTTGCAATTATGGCGATCTGGACCCCTCAACGGACTATCGCTTACTATGTTTCTCTCTTCTCTCAGGTCATCTAGATCGCCACCAGACTACCTATTTTTACCCCTATCTTCTTTCAAAACGTCGTTAAGGACTACCACCTTGATTTATGGAAAAGGAAAAACAACGAACAACACCCACCATGATTTTTGCATATGGCCGAAGTTAGGATTTCGAGATCTACAAACAATTTTTGGAGCGATAAGGAAAGATATTAGAGTTTTAACATCTACATACGATTTATGGAAATTCAAGATCTTGAAAATGATTTTTGAAACGAATTTCAAAATCAATTATGTTTTATCTTCATATTTCGAGTATTTTTGGTATTGGCTTTGGAGATATGGGTTTGGATTTGTGCAAATGATATTCAAAAAATATTTATTGCATTTGGTCGGAGTTGTAGGTTTTTGAAATTGTCGGTGAAATGATGAAATGGTTTTGTTTCATGGCAGGGAAAGAGACGGGAGCGAGGGTGGGGTGGGTGGGGTCATATTTTTTAAAGTAAAAGTAATAATAATAACATTAAATTAATTTGAGAAAAAATATGCTAATAGCATTATGGTCAATTTAAATATGGCATCGACTAAAATTTTAACACAACCATATATCAAAAAATGATCAGAATTAATTTTTGAAAATAAAAATGAAAGGGGCATCTCCTTCGAGCATCCGAACCTATAACGGAACGATGGGTGTAATTTATTCTTTTTAAGAAGTATTAAGATATAATTACAAAAATACCCTCATTTTACCTCTCCTCCTCTATTCTGTATGCCTCCATCTCCTTCGACTCCCATCTCTGCAAAGCCTCTTCCTCGTCTGACATTTTACCGCCGGCTACAATTATATCCTCAATCGATCGTCAGGCTATCCATCATCGATGAGCAATCTCGCCCAAAACTCCAACATCAATCTTCCAATTTTTCGATCTGCCAACATCGACCTTCAGGCTCTCCATCGATCTTCAAGCTCTAACCCTTGCAACTATCAGTCTTCCAATTTCTCGGTTTTATTGTTGGCGTTATTGTCATTTTCACAGGTACGAGTCTATTACAGTTTTCTTCTGCTGTTGAAACCATACTCTGCCACTATCCTCGCACACCAACTGTTTGATTATATGTTCATTAGAATTTTTGGTCTGGTTTCCTCGTTAATTGGTCAAAGGCACCATATGATTTCACGTGCTGTATGTTATTTTTATGTTAAATATACAACATATATTTGCAACTCATGTACATAAACATTTTATTTCTTTTTTATTTTTCATTCTGTGAAGCTTGATTTACTATCTTATATAGTAAATTGTTATCTACAGGGTTAACTAACCTTGCCAAAAAACATCACATTTCATCAGAAAATCGGGGCTCTGAATCTCTGATTATCAATCAATGGCAATTTCATTGACAAAACTATGTAAACCTCTCTATTCTTTTTCTTTCCCCTCCATTTACCTCTCATCTCCCATCCATTCAATCTCATCACAAAGGTTACTTGAGCAATCAATCAAATCCGCCATTGAATCCAAAAACTACCAACAAATTGCTAACCTTCTCAATGACTCAAACAAAACCAGTCAAACCTCCAATCCATTCTCATTCCTCTTAAACTTTCCCCAAAACCATAGAACCAAAGTCATCAATGAAGTTCTACAAAGTTTTGTCCCTTTAAGACCTCGTTGTCACCCTCGAGTCGCCTATTCTCACCTCCTCTCTTTCACCCTACAAAGCCCTAATCCCCTACCACTCTCCCTAGCAATCCTCCAACGCACCCTTCGATCAGGTTGCTCCCCAATCCCTCAAACTCACCTACTTCTCTCAAGTGTATGGCTTCATCAAAGAAAACAACCCAATCAAACTGTCCCCACTATTCTACTTCAAATGAAATCGATTGGATATCAACCCGATACTGGAACTTGCAACTACCTCATTTCCTCACTATGTAAAGTCGATCAGTTTGATGAAGCAATTCAAGTATTGAAGTGTATGGCTAAGGCTGGTTGTGTTGCTGATGTGGACAGCTTTAGCTCTGTAATTGGTCCACTTTGTGACCTTAGAAAAACAAAACAAGTTGAAGAGCTGATGAAGGAGATGGTATCTAGATATAGATTGTCTCCAAGAAAAGAGATGGTGGTTAAAGTGATAAAGTCAATGCGAGCAAACAAAGAAGTGGATAAAACAGTTGAAATGGTTAATTTTCTTGAAGAAATGAATCTTGAAATTGGGTTTGAGTGCTATGAGTTGGTTGTTGAGATGTGTTTGGAAGGTAGTTTATTCGTTTTAGCAGGAAAATTTGCTATAAGAATGACAAACAAAGGGTTTATACCACATATAAAAGTGAGACAAAAAGTATTTCAAAAGTTGGTTGATGCTGGACAAGTGGAGCTTGCTTATTTTCTTAAAAACAGATTCACAGAACTTAACTCTTAGACATTGTCTTTAATCTTTATATAATAATCATAGATTCATAGTTACATTTTATTTTGTGATTTTTATATAATCATATAAGTACAGGGTAAGTAGAGTCTTTTGCAATCCCACACTTACCTCCTTTATATTTACTCTCTCTTTCAATTCTCATATAACCATTTTCACCCCAATCAGTCCCCCATGAGTTTTTAACAATCCAATACTTTCTTCCATCTTCTTCCCCAAACCCAACCACGGTTACAGCATGGTTAAGGTGGGTCCCACACGGGCCCGAATAAAGCCCACTTCCGTAAAGCTGGAATAAAAACCCTGCAGCAATGGCAACTGATACGGGTTGCTTTGCAACTGCAGATTGGAGACTTTTCTCATCTTTACTTTTTATAGTTTCGTATCCTTTTATCATGACTGAAAGTTCTTGAGCTTTCAATTTTTTGCAACCTTCGTCTTTTCCTACATATGGGTAATCTTGTGCTGTAGTGATTCCACCGTTTTTTTTTATAAAGTTATATGCTTTCTCCATTATACCCCCGCGACATCCTTTGTCACCATTGTTGACATCACAATCCACAAGCATTTGTTCGGATAGAATCGTCAAATTGCCTCCTTTGATTTTGTTAATGCCTTCGATTGCTGCTACAGCAGAGAACGCCCAACAGGCTCCTACAGTTTTTATTTTATTTGATGGAATAAAATGAGATATTATGATTATGAATTACTTTTATTTGTAGAATTCAAATTATGCTAATGTTTTAAAAAAATTTCAAAACTCAATCAAATTAATTTTTATTTATTACAGTTCTATTTTAAAAACATTGTTTGTTCCATTCCTTTTTTTATTTCATTATATCGTATCAAACAGATCCTTAATAGATAAATAAAAATTAAAAAATTATAATACCGCAATGGCCTTGATCTCTGACATGAGTCACCGCGCCTCTTTTTCTCCAATCCAGACTTTTTGGCAAATCACCAGGTTTGGGTTCAGGTTCAGGTTTGTCTGAATCTGAACCCGAACCTGAATCTGAACCTGAGTGTTGATGATTGTTATAACCGAAATAAAAAGAGCTAAATTCGTCATTTGTCATGTCTGCGTATTTGTTGTCTGTGAGTTTGTAGGAAAGATTTTGGGAGTTGATATAGTCAATAAATTGGACATTAGATTTGTAAATTCCAAATCTTTGTTGCCACTCGTTTCTACTTTGGTATTCTCTTTCATACTTTTGGAGCCATTTTTCGTACCTTTTTAACACTGGGTCGGGTTTGTGAGATGTGGCTAGTTGGAGTATAAAGCATAGGGATAGGGTACAAATACATAAGCAAGGTTTTTTTAAGAGAATGGGAATGGGAGCCATTGTTTGTTTATGGTATGTTTGATGCGGTTTAATGTTTTAATAGGTTATTGGTTAGTTGCGTTATTTTCTGGTGGTGTTATCAGTTATGTTCATGTGTTTTGTGCTTTGAAAATTTTGACTAGAGGTTACGTTTACACCTTGTACACATCTGAAATCATTTTTTTGTTTTTTAAAATTTCTTGAGGATAGAGTGTTGTTAAAAGTGTAAAAGTGTAAACTAAATTTTGTAGATTTGCAAAGATTTGTTCCACCTATGGTTTTTAAGAGCCTTTATCTTTTAGTTTTTAATAGCTTCTTGTTTTTAGTTTTTAAGAAAATTAAAATTAAAAGAAAAACACTTCATTCAGGACTTTAGGTCTTATTTTAAACAAAAAATCTTTAATCCAAAAGTTGCTTCAGATAGTATTTAACAAAAAAATATAAAAATCAAATCAAATTGTTTTTAAGTGGATGGATCGAAAATCTAAATAGAAATATTATCTTTCTTAACAAAAAGTTTCTTCATGTTATAATAAACTTACAAGATTACTCTTAAAAATATGTTTGTATATCTATTTTTTTAAACCAATTGTCATTATATAGTTTTATACATTTCAAAAACTTTTAGTTATTTTTAGGATTTTACTAAATAGTTATAAAACTACATTTTACAACTATTATCTTTTTTTTAAGGGAAAATGATTTAGGAGGGTAACTACCTTTTATCCGTGTTCATATATTGACAACTTCTTCTTTTTTGTACATAATAAAGCAACTAACTTGTTTTAATTGTTTAAATTACACCAATATTACCGGCTAATACATGTTTTAACTGGTAACTCAAAGGGAAAATGACTTAGGAGGGTAACTACCTTTTATCCGTGTTCACATGTTGGCAACTTCTTATTTTTTGTACATAAGAAAGCAACTAACTTGTTTTAACTGTGTAACATTCTAAAAATCATGACCAAAAATTTCGTTTTTAATTTAATACTAAAACCATAATTGTCAAACCATTAATTTAATACTTCGACATCGGGCCCCACCCAACATCAGGCCCTGCCTGGCATCAAGCCTCGCTCGATATACAGGTCTGTCTCTCTTAGGTCCCGCCTGTCTCCGGGCCCCGCCCGCTAAACACATACAATCATATAACATGCTAACACATAAAGAAACATACTCTACTATATCTCTGTCCTAAGAAACATACTCTGCTAATAATGAGATACAGAACATCGTCCGTACTCAGCTAGTGATGATATATGGGACCTCGCCCACACTCACCTCCTTACCAGGCACATACAAGTATCACACAGACAACAAGTATAATGTAACATGTAAACATTCCTCAGGCACCCGCCCGACATTGGACCTTGGTCTGGAATAACATACTAGCATACAATGCCTAGGGCTAACCCCCGGGTCTTCCTACTCATAGACTACATGGGCTGACATTGTGGCCTTAAACCCATTCACACAGTGAGGAGACTCACCTTGCACTGCTGAAGCCCTGGCTGGAACTAGTTGAGTACGGACGAAGTTCCATATCTCATTATTAGCAGAGTATGTTTCTTAGGACATGAATACGGTAGAATATGTTTCTTTATGTGTTAGCATGTTATATGATTGCATGTGTTTAGTGGGCGGGGCCTAAGAGAGACAAATCTGTATACCGAGCGGGGCTCGATGCCAGACGAGGCCTGATAATGGGCGGGGCCCGATGTCGGAGTATTAAATTAATGGTTTGACAATTATGGTTTTAGTATTAAATTAAAAACGAAATTTTTGTTTATGATTTTTGGGATGTTACACAGTTAAAACAAGTTAGTTGCTTTCTTATGTACAAAAAATAAAAAGTTGCCAATATGTAAACACGGATAAGAGATAGTTACCCTCCTAAATCATTTTCTCTTTGAGTTACCAGTTAAAACAGGTATTAACCGGTAATATTGGTGTAATTTAAACAGTTAAAACAAGTTAGTTGTTTTATTATGTACAAAAAAGAAGTTGTCAATATGTGAACACAGGTAAAAGGTAGTTACCCTCCTAAATCATTTTTTTAACGGTATTCCAACTATTATCTAATAACTATAAGCAGGAAAGCTTTCAGCTACAATTTTAGTATTACTTTTGCCAAACTCACCTAAATTATATATTTGTCAGAGATTTTATCTAAATGCCAACAATGAATTTCAAATATGCTTAAAACGGTTTTTGGTTTTTACAAGTTTTGTACATAGATTCACAAATCATTTTTCTTAACGAAGTTACGAGTAAACCATATTTTTGGTATGGTAGACATATTGGTTATAGTTTAGTTTTATAATTTGGCCCCGATAAATTTTCTTTTTTAAAGTTGGTATACAAGGTTTTTGCGGCAACTTTGTTCCTTAAGTTTAGGTCTTTATTTTAGATTTTCACGAATCTTTTTTTCTCTGTTCCATTTTTAATTTATACTGAATACTTTTGGTTTTCGAGATTATTTGATTTTTGCAATTTTTGTTGAAAAGAATAGTATATGCTTGGAACATTGACAAAAAACAACGCGTTTATAAAAGCGATTTTTTTTTATGTTCCAGTACAACGAGTACTTTTCACGTTCAAGAATAGTCGCTTTTTACAAGTTTTGTTAAAAAAAGAGTCTTGAAACATAGGAAAAAATGCTTATAATAACCTCAAATAAGAACAAAAAAAAAAAGGACAAAAATTACAAAAATGGACAGTACTTTGAGACCTAAAAAATATAATTTTACAAGTTTCAGTCTATTATAAAATCCTCCAAGTCTTTAATGTGTTCTATAAAGAAAAAAAAAAAAAAAAAAAAAAAAAAAAAAAAAAAAAAAACTTGTTTTATATAAAATCATTCAGAATACACATCGATGCAAATTGAACATGACTGCGTAATATTTTCTTACTTCTATCCAATCTCAAAAATCGAACGTCAATTTTTTGCAACTCCATTTTTTTTAAATAGCTAAATACAACACAATTAAAAAGCAAATATGTCGTCAATCATTAAAATACGTTCTTAGCACTTCTAATTACAAGTAGTAATAATCAATCACTTAAAACTTAAAACTAGTTGAGTTTCATTAACAAAAATTCCTAAAATAAAGCCATTTTGGCCTTACAAAATTACACATTCAAAAGGGGGGGAAACGAAATATAGAAACATAATCAAATCTAAACAACATTTAACCAAAGTAAATGAACTATAACCAAAAACCAAAAACACCATAACCACATACCACCATTATTCACTCCTTTACTTGTAAGATCTGCAGTCGATGCGCCTCCTCCTCCTCCGCCGCCTACCGCCGTCGTTCCTTCTCCACTCTTCCCCTCCGAACTGAAATTTCAAATTCAATCACATTCTTCAATTTTCATTTCAAATCAAGATCCATAAACTGTTTTCTGGGCAATCTTGTGGATTACAATGCTTCTTTTTCAAAATTCATTTCAAGATTCGATAGTTAATCACAAGATACATACCTCGATGGGAATGTGCAGTTGCTGTGACCTGAAAAAATCAGATCGATTTGATTAAAATCTTTAAACAACAGGATTCATGAAGTAGAAAGAGGGGGAAATTAAAATTTACTTGGATCAAGGGAAGTGAGGGCGGCGGTATTGGCGAAATTGCAGGTGTCTTCCGTCATTCCATTCTTGATACAGTAATTGTTGAAAGCATACGACGCTGTTCTTCTGATGTCCGCGGGATCGTAACAACCGCCGCCCTGCTGGATGGGAGCACAATCGGCTCCACCGGTTCCGCAAGCCCAATCGAGGGCGGATTGAAGGGCGGTGTCGTCGGCGTTGTTCTTGGCGACACACCAGAGCTTCATTGAGACGCCGTAGGGTTGTGATTGTTGTTGGCGGAGGGTAGGCCAAGAGAAGGCGGTGGCGCATAGGGGGATTGTGGTGGAGACGATGAGGAAAAGGTGGACAGAACAAGAAAGTTCCAGAGCCATTGTTGAACAGTTGAAGTAATGATTGAAGGTTTGACGATGGAGGGTTTCTTTTACAAGGAATATATGACCGTTGGGTTACTGGGAGAAGATAGATCGTGGGGGAGAGAGAAGGGTGTAAATTGTAATGAAAGTATGAAACTGCTGTGAGTTGTGTCGTTTTGTTGGTTTTTATTGGACGGTGGAGATTGGGGGTAACAAGATGCGTAAATTTTTTTATTATTATTATTTTCTTTTTGAAAAATATATAGGGATCGAAAGATGTTAAGAAAACTAAAAATAATGTGTATTCATATTCTTTTTATATAAAAGGAAAATAAGTTACATGCACGTGACGAAGTCTAATTTACTTCAAATATGGAAACAACGCTCAAACGTATAATGTATACCAAAAAAAGTAAAAAGATCAACTTAAACAATAGTAAATAAATAAAAACATGTCCAATGATTGTTATTTCTCAAACTAATATTTTTTAAGGTTATTTTTTTATCATTTAACTTTTGGTTTTGTGCTTATATTGTTACTTAACTCTTTTTAAATTTTAAAAGGTCATCAAATTTTTAGCTTTGGGCTCATTTGGTCACTTAACTTTTGGTTTGATCGATTAACTATTAGATTTGTGCTCATTTAGTCACCTAACTTTTAAAATTATGCTTATTTAGTCACTAAACTTTTGAAAAAATTTAAAAGTTTAGTAACTAAATTAGGACAATTTTAAAAGTTAGGTGACTAGATGTGACCAAACCAAAAATTAAGTGACTAAATGAGCATAAATCCAAAAGTTTGAAAACCTTTTAAATCTTAAAAAGGGTTAAGTGACCAAATGAGCACAATACCAAAAGTTAAGTAACCAAAAATAGCCTAAACATTTTTTTTAAATAAATTAGGATGGTGATGTTGTTGTCCAAAAAAAATTAATTTAATAAAAATAAATTAAAAAATATAACTAAAAAATTAATAATACTATTATATAATATAAACTAGATGCGTTCCCCCCCCCCCCCCCCCTAGAGGGGGTCGGAAGTTATTGCTATTGTGTGCAACTATAGTCATTTTCTAATGATGTTTGTGGATGAATATCACTTCCAAAGATTGAATTAACTTTAATTTTGAATCTTTTCTTCTTCAATTGCTTGTGTGATTTGAACAAAGTGTTCCTCAAAGGCTTTAATTAGAACATAGTGTTTATCAGAAGAACATAATTGGTGGTCTCCAATGATCCTGAAAATCAAAACAAAAAAGCCTATCTCAGAAATTCAGTTACAGAATATAGAGCTTAAATAAGTTAATATGACTAACAGAATATAAAGGTTTACATGAGCTATCTTAAAAGTGCAGAGGCAGAATAAATAACATGAGACGTAGTACGCAAATAGGTGAGCTAACCTAAAAACTCACATCCACCTTCTGCAATCAATTCCGTTCCTTTTGCAATTCTTTGACCCACTGGTCCATTGTTCGCTGCATCTCCTCTCATATAAAATCATAAATGTCATGCCACAAAAAATGCCCTGATGGTTTGTAGTTTTTAGTAGATACCCATATACAACATTCTACTTGTATTTTTCTATATTTGACAAAATAGAAAATGAAAGTATCATGTTATATTCGACAAAAAACTGAAGTACATTGGTATTGGTAAAATAGGAAATAAAAGTAGGTTGTTATTCTTATCCAAAGCTTAGATAGAAGGGTTCAACACTAAATTTTATAAATTAAAAAGAAAGGATCTCATTTGTAGTTTATTTGCAACCGCATATGCTTCTCTACTTCTTGTCCCCTGTTGGGTAGTAAAATTATCAATGTAAATAAGAAAAATATAAAATAAAAATAAAATGAAGGAAAACATGGACATATTTATCGGTATGATAACCAAATAAGATCCCTCCAATTCCAACAAAAGGCAATCCACGTTATAATACATTACCCGTATTGCACAACATCAAAGCTTACACCAACAATTCCCCGATAAGTTGCATCCTGGAAAAGAAAAATTAGGTTAACGTATGGTTTCATGCTAAATAAGATGTGGTGTTAACATGGAATTAGATACTATTCAAAAAATTTAATACATGTAGTTTTTGTGCAGAAATTCTACAACCATGCCTAATTGAGTATCCGCTTTTAGCCGACCCACCACAATCTGGAATGTGTCCATAACACTAACAGTAACTTTCGGCTCCGCCACTCATGTACTCATGCCCAACTTTGTCTGATCACATTAAACAACCTAATGTCAATCCCTCATAATCAACTGAGTTTAATAAAAAAGAATACTCTTAATCAATTCATCGAACACAGGGCATGGTAAATTAATCAAAAAATAAACTTTGATGAAACTGCAATATTTATAAAAAAAAAATTGAATAATTATTGCAAAATGAAAGAGAACTCACCAAGTAAAGACCAAAAAGTGCTCTAATGTTTTTTCCACCTGTCAATTATATTATTTGACCTTTTTTCCTCCCAAATCCTGTCACGTTAAAACTGATGAATATTGTAACATCTTTTTAAGTGTGAAGTAAAAATAGTCATTTACTCTCTTTCGGAAAGTTTATTCAGTCCATATTTTTTTTTATGTATACAACTGTTTATGTTCATAGTAAATACTTACATCAGCATAAGCAAGATGATGTATATGAATGATTGGTAGAGATAAGATCAACTCCTCATAACAGAAACCTACTTGTTTGTACCTACAAAACCACATAAACTATGATAAGCCCTAGGGGCAAATTTGTCTTTTTTTTATCCACATAAATTAATGGAGCACTCACAGTTGCAATGAAACATATATTTCAGCAAGTTCTCTCCAGACATCATGACCTGCCATGAATCTAGGCAAAAAAAATAAATAAATAAATAAAGAGACCTCATTGAATTTTATAATAAATAAGAACAAAAATAAAGAACGTTTGGGATTTTGTTCTTACATCTCAAGATATTTTCAACAGAATCTAAAACTAATATTCAGAAAGCTGAATTCAGAGTAAAGGTATTAACAAAAATCTACATTACATCCATCGTTTCCATACCTCAGTCTCATGTCTATTGTGTTATAATATTGATTTTCTAGAAAAGGCGGAATTGCCACTATGTTTCTTTGAAGGGGCCATTGTTGTAATAACTATCTTAATACACAATATTTTTATCAAATAATTATTAAAAGAAATGTATATTAATAAATAAATAAAATACAAAAACTAATATGAAGCCTATTCAATTTCTATATCATTTGTCTATGGAGTTGTCAATGATTATTTCATCACTGGTAGAGAAAAGAGAAAAACCTGTATTTTCAAATTTTATTAGTAAAACTAAATGATTAAAAATATGTTATATTTTTAAAAAATACCTTTCACTTGCGTAGCAGAAGGCAACATCAAAATCACGTCACTAAAAAAGCATACCTCCACCTAAATTCATCTCCAACCTAAACACGAAAATAAATAAACAAAATTATTTTCACTATTTACAATTATATTTACACTTTTTAGTATAATTAAAATTAGGTAAAATAAAAAATTATATATAGTTATTTACTCATCCACCATAAATGTAACCTAGGGCAACTCCTGTTGGTATGCACACGTACAAGATTTTGAACGAAACTGTTCTCTGTAAAAAAATGTTATTTGAATACATGGGTATTTCCGTCATATGTACAAATAATGGGTGATTGGTTAAAAAAATGGAGCATGAGTTACACGGGTATTACCGTCAATAAACGGAGTTGTAGGAGTAATGAAAGAAGCCTCAACAACACCAAGTAACCTGAAAAGTCGGTAGGGTGATTTAATCTAATGAGTAAGAAAAACTATGAAGTAAAACTTGTGTTTGAAAAATAAAATAGTCAAATCACATTCTGCAGATTGTCATTACTCAAAAGTCAATTGAAATCCCACAACCAAGTGTTGCAAAAGTCCAAACAAATAATCCAACTCCAAAATGATTTTGAGCCAGTGTTTTTGGCCTCATAGGAATCCTTCGTTTGCAAAGTCCCATCTATTTGGGTCGACTTTTCGAAACCCCAATTTGTAAATATGTGACAACCCGAAATTTTTAACTTGTGCATTCTTCAAATTTTATTAAAGATAGCCTCGTTTTGCTATTTTATAATAAAGTTTTGGGTCTATTTGGGTGCTTGAGGCGTAGTATAACCTAGATATAAGTCTTAGGAAGGGTGGAAATGTGTGTAGAATCACAAAATCGGGCCAAAAATGCCCAACGAGGTGTGTGCGGCCAGCCAACTGCACACCCCCTAGCCTCACACTCTAGCCTATATAAAGGACCTAAGTCAACCTTACACCCTTTTTCACACTCCTTCAAGTTGGAACATTCTCTCTCAAGGTTTCTTCAAGAGTTCTTCAAGTTTTCCTCTCCAATCATCAAAACAAGTAAGTAAACACCCTTAGATCTTTACTAAAACACGTTGGAAAACCTTTGCCTCGAGTTTGATCCATGAAATCATCAGTTTAGATGATCTTCATGTGTGTACGGCCGCACATACATCATGTGTGACCGCACACACATCTTTTGGCCCTAAAATGGGCTTATACACTCACCCAAGGTTAGCATCGACCAAAACACCTTCTTAGAATCATCACAAAGCCTTGGAAAATCGACTTGGACAAGTTTATAGGAGTGTGTACGGCCGCACACAGGCCTGGACGCACACGCCATGTGCAACCGCACACACCCTTTTTAGGGTCCAAAATGGCCCCAAACTCCCAATCTGGTTAAGCAATGGTCAAAACACCTTCACTAGAAAGTCCCAAAGGCTTGGAACCGCAATTTTGACACACTCCATAGTGAGTGTGCGGCCGCACACACACTTGGCCGCACATTCTGGCCGCACACACACAAAAGTCATGCTTTTGTGGCCTTACACTCCAATATAGGGCTATATACTCCTCATGTGCAACCATATGAGTTGATAACACTTAATTCTAAGTGTTTTGTGTCCTTAGTACATGTCCCTATCATCATTAGTGGTGATAACTACCAATGTATTCACATATATATGTAATTATATGTTAAATAGGATTCACTTGCGCTCAAGACTCCATTTGACACCCAACAATCCTATAGCGATCTTTCATACGAGTTACTCACTACAGGTGAGTTCATACCCCTTAAACAACATTTTAAATGTTTTTAAATGCTTTTATGGGGGGGGGGATACAAGTTGAATCAAACAAGTTATAGTATCAATCACATGTGATTTATAACTTGCAACCAAGAGGATTTTCTATACTTTTAATTGTTTTGCCAACAAAATTGCTTTAAAAGTTTATCAACTCATTTTTTCATGTTAAATTGTTATAAAACTATTTCCAAATTCTTTTAAACTTCTTTTGTTTCCAAACCATATCTACACCAATATATTTATATAAGTAAGACTTGAAGGACTTAGGACTGATAGCTCACCTTACTTCCTGTTCTTGTTTGATGTGGACTTAGGGTATATTGTTATCTGTCTGACTGTCGTTGAATTCTTAGTTATATATTATATATATTTGTGTTGGATATAAAAGTCTTCACTCCAGTTCAATACATTTGTGTATCAAAGGCATGCAACTAACATTTCTATTTAACTATAATATGTATAGTTAAGGATTATCGCTCATTACTACTATTACCATGACACTTACTATAGTTAGTACAATTATGAGTCAATACATGTTGAATACTATGCAAAGACAATACTATATACTCTACAAGAGAACATTCTATACATTATACACTAATACAAGAGAATATACTAAAACAGAACGTGACATACTACTTCTCAATAGACACTTCACTATGCTATCACCGTGTAACCAGAGTCTCCTGGAGGGAGAGCGGGCATTTTGTGTATAGATCTATACGGGACAGACACTCCCACATCCCGAATGCTAGCTACAGTCCGAGCCGACTAGGCCCAGGGGTGACAAATGTCACCATACTACGTGTGACCTAGAGGGTCATCAGTTATTCGATCGTCAATCAGCATGGTTACATACGATTTCACATTTGGACCTTTAATTAACACATTAAGAATTAAAGGCGAAACAGACTCCTCGAGGTGTATTGTACATTTAATATTACCTGGAGTCTGCATTTTTATTACATTCAGCCGGCAGCGATACTGTTGGGGTAAAACATTATTTTCCCAATTACTTTACATGAATGAAGTCTAAAACTATATTTTCATACTGATAGTTTCACTGGGAAAACTTTTACATTTTCAAAGGATCAAACATACAGATAACCGGGTCTTGGTAGAAGACTACTTTTATTGGAAAATATAGGATTTTCTAGGGATCATACTATTTTCAAACATTGATGACAGCTATTATATTACATGATTATAAACACTTTTATACAAGCAATGACACTAAATACTTATGAACTCACCAGCTTTATGCTGATACTCGTTTTCAAAATAACTTGTATTCTAAGGTCATCAGTAGACAGGTACATATACAGCTTTTGAGAAAATGGAACACATACAAGACTCATCTTTTATTTTGATTATACTTTTTGGTGTCTAACAAACTATACAGAACATGCTTGTATTACAATTATTATATTAATGCAATGGATGTTGTTGCTTCTCCTTACTATTATGCATTGTTATGATACTGTACATGACGTCCTCCACCCCGGAACGTTTCCGTCGTTCTCAGTTTTGGGGTGTGACAAAATACCTCAAAAAGAAAGAATAGAATGAGGATCAAACTATGAAATAGGGTTAAAATATATATAACAGAAGAAAGAGAAATGAAGCCAACATTACCTACTCTTATATTGTTTTCTTTGTGATTTAGTTAATATTATAGAGGTTCATGATCTAAAAAAATTAGAAAAAGGAAATAAGAAGGTAAATGATCTCAGTATCGTTAATGTGATGTTTTAGAGCTGTTATTGCTTTATACAGATATGATTCCAACTAATAAAAAGTTAACCAAAAAGGATCGAGTACCTTTTCTGATTATGGTATGAGAAAAAAGACCAAGAAGGCACTTTCTGATTGGAATGGAAAGTGACAATTTCAAACTAATTCAACCTAGAAGATTCACTGAAAATCCAACATAGACACCAGAAGTGCATAACCGATGCTCGAGAATGTAATCTAACAACCACAAAGATGAATCTGAAAATAGGCTTTTACATTTCATGATTTGTGTTTCCTGAAACCTCACATTATTAGGATGAGGATACCCTCTTGGTGGTATCTATTTGTCCAATTACAAAGATAAGCATTGATGTTACATAGTAATGATACTCTGTTTTTTGGTATTACTTTATACACTCAGAAATACTCAGTAATAAGATCTTTCACAACTCTACAGTCTACATATTTCCAAGCAATCAAAAGATGAACAGTTGGTCTTTCTTTCCCTAAAAATTTTAACTCTTAACCTAGCGGATCATCATACATGAAAAGTTATTCAAGTTTACAAATCTGTTAACATGTAGTCATTTAACGCAATTACACACATAACCAATCAAATACAAGAGCATTCAGAGAATCATGTCAACTGGAACTGGAAATTCAATAGAAAGGGAAACATGATGATACATAAGTGTTAAGTTGGCGAAAAAAACTGGAGAAGTTATTATGCTTGAGGTGTTTGGGAAAAAGGTCCTTACCGAACTTAGGAGGGTCCCAGACGATGAAGCTGTTATTCGTAGCGTAAGGGAAGAACCTTATCGGTAGCAGGATCATCCACCATATCATAAGTCTTGACCAAGAAGGGCAGTGGAACATTGATAGTGGACATCAGAGGTGGCGTACGCGACAGAGCAGCAGTATCGTCGCCGACCTCACTATCTCCGTCGCAAATGCCCAACACGACGGGTCTTAAGAGAGATGAACCAATTCATAATACGTTTTCAGCTTAGTCGACGCTATGATAACTTCAGGTGGAGGAAAATTGGCGTAACAGGTTGTGTGGATGTGTTAGCGCTTCCTTGGCGTGCGATTTCAGCCTTCCCGTTGCCTAGAAAACCGACAACCTAAAAACAAAAACAACAATGGAGAGTACACCGACTGACCGAGACCAATCTAATGTTTATCGGTTTAGATTGGCGGTGGAACTGAGATGAAGAAGAAAAAAATAGAGCAAGCCACGTATGGAATCTGTCAGAAAGTCGTCCTGGTGGAAGAACACGTATCTATGAAGAATACACAAAATGGCATAAGAATGCCCCATAATAAAAACCAAAACCAAGTGTAAAGATATCCATAAACAAAGGACTATTTTTGCCAAAAGAACACCTATTTCACTGTAGCTAACATGAGAGAATTTTAATATATATATATATATATATATATATATATAATTTATTAATATATAATAATCTAATAAAAAAATAATAACCAATAAAAAAGAAACTAAAAAAATTATTTAAAAAAATTAATAATTCAAGAAAGAAAGAGACAAAGTTTGGGGTACAATTGTCTTTCTGGCTCATTCAGCCAGAAAGATATGGTTTTGTGGTTTTCTGGGAAATATATATTACTAGGAAAAACCCCTTTTTCTGCAAATCAAACAGTCTTCTTGATCCATTCAACCAGAAAGATTTGTTTGTACCTGAAAAGATGTCTATCAAACGAGGTCTTACCACTTTGACTCCTTAGTACTTTAAGATATGTATTGCCTATGTTGGCCTTCAAAGGAGTGCTTCAGTGCTTGTATATGGTTAATATCCATACTCATACAGTACAAGTATAATAGGCCCGACCCAACAGATATGTTGACAAAGTTGTTACCCACGGAGAAATTCAAGCTTTGCTTGGACTTGGTTGATGTTCGCAGGAGGTAGGTCCCTTTGAGGACGAATGGCAGGAAGGGAGAGGAAGTTCTTATTCGATGTGGATTTCGAAGGATGATCTAGTAAAGGTTGAGATTGTTAAATGTGAGTCAAGCATTTGGATCATGTTCATGGAGCATTTGGAGCACTTGGAACCCAATGGTGCACTTGAGGTTCATGGAGCATGTGACAAAGGAACGGATCATCTGAGAAAGGAATAGATCGGATGACAAAGGAACAGATCAAGTACCAAAGGAACGAATCATGCATAAGCGGTTTTGGAGGACCTAGAAGAGGTTTGGAGCACTATGGAGTGATATTGAGTAACAAAAGGACCTTGTTGCGCCATATGTCAAAGGTATGGGCCAAGAAGGACGCTCTTGCGCCATGACATTCCTTCTTGCACCATAATGCTCCCTTTTACACCCTAAGGGGTTCCTCTTGCGCCAAGGGGTACTCCTCTTGTGCCATAAGGAATGCTCTTGCTGATGGGTTTTGAGCATTACATCCATCTTATGGTGCAAATGCAAACCCTATAGCTTTGGATCTTGGTTTTTCTCTAATTGTACATACAAATCATACAAAGCTTGTAAACCCTAATTCTAACATAAAAAATCAAAAACAATAACTAAAACAAGTTTAGATGATTACCTTTCAATTGTAGCGAGAATCTTCAACCTTTGAGAGCTTTAGTATCACAAGTGTAATACCTTCAATCGATCACAAACACCAAATCAAGTTGGATGATCTTGGAGAGAGGGTAAGGAGGCTCAAATTCGACTTGAACTCTTATAGGGGTTATTTTGGTAGCCGAAAAGGCAAAGCCTAGGGTCCTTTATGTAGGTGAGCTGCTAGAGTTTTAGTCAAAACCCTAATAGGATTGCTTAGGCCTTAAGCAGTCCAAAGGAACCTTCCAGAACAAGGCCTTGGACGAATTCAAGGTGGGCTTCCACCCTTGATTTCGCCCACCCCTTTCTAAGGGATCCTCAACCCAAAATCTAATTATCTTATAATTGCAATTCCATTCCCCTAAGTTCAATTAATATCTTTTGACCACAAAATTAATTCTTAATTAATTCTTGACCAGTATTAATTAACCAATTTGATTTCTCTTTTAATATATTATTCATATAATATATTAATAAACCATAATAACCTCTTTCTCCATTAATCATCCAGTCAAGTTACTATGGTGAAGGAAACCCAAAAAGACCATGCTACAACCGGGTCAAGTACATACCAAATATAGTAATGGGCTTAGAAATCTAATCCAACAGTCTCTACTTGGATAAGTCTACTAACTATAGATGCAAGTACGAATTCAAAATCCAATTAGCAATCATATCTCTCAAAAGCCGCTGTCAAACTCTTACACGTCTTTTAGATAAGGGATCATATAATCCTCCGTTCTCAAGATATTGTGTGGACAATTACATGGAACATAGTCATACTTATTGTCCAGCAGTTTGTTTCTTGATCTCTGATTCGTCTGACATAGAACTTAATTGAACACATAAATCCAGTCCTGACCGGGCCTGACACATAAGTCAAAACAAATCATCGAGGGGACTAAGATATCGCTTTTACCCTCTTAGGATAAAAGGAATAGATAAACTTCGACTTATATGCTTTTACTATTTACTCATCAAATCATAAACAACAATGCATTTTATAACATCAAGTTACTGATGCATTTACACATTATCAATGCACAACAAACTTGCAAACAATAAACCATATATCTAGGTTTAAAGATTATATGATATTATCGTCTCACAATCACTCGTGATTAATTCCATGACATGATTCAAGTGAGCGTGGGTTTAATCAAATACTCAAATCTTATTTAAAGAGCACTCATGAACGTTGCAGCAAACATTTGCTATGTCTAAACACTTAGGCAATGTACAAACCAATTCATGACAGTCTTCTTTCAAACCTACTTCCAAAGTATGAACGACTGCGGATAGTTTAAATAATCTTATTATTTAGGAAGTCAAAACATGCAAAGTGAAACAATAGTAAATAATTTACATAAGACAGTAACATTACTCATAAATAATATTGTAACATCTGGATTCCCAGGTACATTATTATTCATTTATTTTGGAGATTCTGGAGGGATTCGGCGAGTTGACGCTTAGACTCGCCGAGTAGGATCGCGAAATCTATCCGGGTTAATGACCGGACTCGGCGAGTCGACTAGTGGACTCGGCGAGTCCGCGCTGTTTAATGAAACCCTAATTCCCGGGGTTTGGGACCTATTTAAAGGGGCTTATAGCCACCATTTGCGGCTACCAGACCCCTGAGTGAAACCCTAAGAGATCTAGAGCGTTTGTGAGGAAGAAGAGGCCATTTTTGATCCTTGTGTGGGTGTTTTTGCAAGAAGAAGGTGGCCAAGGCAAGAGAGAACTGAAGAGGGTGCTATTATGTGGATTTCAGAGTCTAGGGACTTCATATTGAGGTATATATTCGATCCTTCTTCAGTTTTGGTGTTAATCTTTGAGAGTTACGGTTTCTAGCCCCTTTAGAGTATGGATTGTGGAGCAATTGGTCCCTTCTTGTGTTGAGACTTTGGATCTGGATCCAAAGAGGTCCCTTCTTGCGTTACAAATACTCCTTTATTTAATCATCAAAATGTCAATTACAATTTATCTATTACAAGTTTCTACGACTATCTAATCACTAAAACGAATATCATCCTTCAGCCCAATGCTCCTAGCATGCTGCAAGTGCTTAACCTTACTTAATCCCTTCATAAGGGGATCTGTTGGGTTATCCTCTGACGATACCCTCTTCACTACGAGGAGTCCCTCTTCTACCCGATGTCTAATGAAATGATATTTCCTGTCGATATGTCTGGATCTTCCATGATCCCCCGGTTCCTTGGTTAAGGCAACCACACCTTCATTATCACTGAAAATATCCATAGGCTCCTTTATGGCTAGCACAACTCCAAGGTCTCCGACGAAGTTCTTCAACCATATTGCCTCCTTTGACGCTTCGCTTGCTGCTATGTATTCTAATTTGCATGTTAAATCAGCTATGATCTCCTGCTTGGAACTTTTCCAAGTCACTGCTCCTCCATTCAGGGTAAAGATCTAGCCTGACTTAGAGCGGAAGTGGTATCGATCGGTCTGAAAACTGGCATCACTATACCCTCGCACCCTTAAGTCAATACTCTCACCGAGGATAAGAAACCATTCCTTAGTCCTCCGAAGGTACTTAAGAATATTCTTGACTGTGGTCCGATGTGCTCTACCAGGGTTCCCTTGATATCTGTTGACCATGCTCAAAGCGAAGGCCACATCAGGGCGAGTACAAGTCATAACATACATGATTGAGCCAACTGCGGAAGCATAAGGTACTCAGCTCATTTCTGCTATCCCGGTTTCGGTACTCAGGCTTTGAGTTTTACTCAACTTGGTATTGCTTTGGATTAGTAACTCCCCTTACATGGAATTTTCCATACTAAAACGCTTTAGTACCTTATCCAAGTAAGTACTTTGACTAAGTCCTATTAGTCTTTTACTTCTATTTCTCACTATCCTTATCCCAAGAATATAAGTAGCTTCTCCGAGGTCCTTCATAGCGTAGTACTTTCCAAGCCAGGACTTAACCTCCTGCAGGGTTGGGACGTCGTTTCCTATGAACAGTATGTCATCGACATACAAAATGAGAAAGCTAACTATACTCCCACTGGCTTTGACATATACACATGACTTATCCTCGCTTCCCAAGAAACCAAACTCTTTGACTTTCTCATCGAAACAAAGATTCCATCTGCGAGACACTTGTTTCAATCCATAGATGTATTTATCAAGATTACACACTCTATTGGGGTGTTTTGCATCGACAAAATCCTTTGGCTGACTCATGTAAACATCTTCAACTAACTTCCCATTAAGAAAGCGGTTTTGACATCCATCTGTCATATTTCATAATCATGAAATGCAACTATGGCTAGCATAACCCTTATAGACTTTATCTTCACTACTGGTGAGAAGATCTCATCATAGTCAACTCTAGAAGTTTGAGTAAATCCCTTCACAACCAATCACGCCTTATAAGTCTGTACTTTCCCATCTATGTCGCTCTTCTTCTTGAAGATCTATTTGCACTCGACCGTCTTACGACCCGGTACATTGTTAACCAAGTTCCAAACTTGATTGTCATACATGGACTGAATCTCGTTGTCCAGAGCCTCTTTCCACTTTGCAGACTCCGGGCCTGCCATGGCTTCCTTGTAGCTATTAGGTTCATCCAAATTTACTAGTGTACTATCACTAATAAACGTATCAGCCTCACTTTTTATATGAAAACCATACAACACGGGTGGAACACCAAGGTGCTGTCTGTTTTTTCGAAGCGAAAATTCTTGAAGTCTACAGACCACCTCTGCAATCCTCTGTAGCAGAAGAGGTGGAACAAACAACTACAACCTATAATAAGAAACATATTTGTTTTTTAACATCTGCAGACTGCTGCAGTAAACTGAAATTTAAATAAACTGAAAATAGTTATCAACACCGAAATTTAATAATTCTAGTCTTAAAACATTGAAATAATAATAAAAAGAGCATGTAAAAAAATAGAAATATAAAACTTTTTTTAAAAAAAACTTAAAAAAATATAAAAGACGCTAATAGTTTTATTCTCGAAAAAAAACTAATTTTAAAAAACATTAAAAAAGAAAATAATAAAAAAAATTAAGAAAGTATTGCAAACGTTGTCTACAAAGTTCGTAAAAAATTACACACATTAAAAAAGATGCAATTGAAATTGAAAATATTATTAATAAAACGGTAAAAAAAATAAAAAAAAATCAAGTTAAAAAAATCGTGGAAATTATAAAAATAAATTGTATCACATCTGTAAATAAAAATTTAAGAAAATCAAAGTTTTAAAAAAAAATTAAAAAAAAAATAAAGTTATACAAAAATTCTTAAAAAAACACTTAGAAAAAATGAAAGTTGAAGAGGTTAGAAGAGACAAGTCAAGTGCTGCGCCACGCAGCACACGCGCAGAGGTTTTGTAGTCTGAAGTCTTCCAAAAAACAAACTGTTGTGAGAGGGAAAGTGTTGCGCGTGTGCTGCGCCGTGCAACAATAAGTGGTTTGAAGAGGTTTTTATAGAAAAACAAACAACACCTAACTCTACTGGAACGTATAAGAGGTAAGGACTCATCAATCGGTTCAACAGGAGTTTCCTCCTCGGGTTGATCGCCAGCGTTATAGGTTCCTTCATCGCTTAAATCTTGAAGCTCTTCAAGATCAATTTGCCTCCCACTGTCCTCTTGGCTTATGAGTTCTTGCTCTCGTAAAACCCCTCTCCTCGCAACGAAGACAATATTGTCACTCGGTCTATGGAAGAGATAACCAAAGGACTTTTGCGGATAACCGATGAAAATACACCACTCACTATGAGGTTCCATCTTGTCGTGAGTCTCTCGTCTTACGAAAGCCTTGCAACCCCAAACCTTGATATGTGCCAACGAGGGGGCTTTCCCTGTCCACATCTCGTGATGTGTTTTAGCAACCTTCTTATTCAGGACTAGATTAAGGATATGACCGACAGTCTCTAAGGCATACCCCCAAAATGAGATAGGTAACGAAGCATGACTCATCATGGAACGAACCATGTCTAACAAAGTTCAATTGTGCCTTTCAGCCACACCATTCAACTGCTATGTCATAGGTGGCGTCAATTGCAAAACAATTTTGCATTCCTTGAGGTAGTCGTGGAATTCAAAACTAAGGTACTCACCACCTCGATCGGATAAGAGCATCTTAATTTTCCTGCCCAACTAATTCTCCACTTCCTGCTTAAACTCTTTGAACTTTTCAAAGGTTTCTGACTTGTGCTTGATTAAGTAGATATATCCATATCTGCTATAATCGTCGGTGAAAGTCACATAGAACTTGTTCACATCTCTTGTGGTGTGAAGGGTGACTTGGTCATCTTTCCAAGCAAACAAGACTCACACACGTCATCGTCCCTAAGGTCGAATGACCTAACACTCCATCCTTTTGGATTTGGGCTATGTTGCCACAAGCATGCTTTATCCATACTATTGGAAGAATCGATATGCAACACATCATTTCCTAAGTTGTCTACAACCATCACAGTTTCATATATACCATTACAAGGCAATGCTTCAAAATAGAAAGAACCATTAAAGAAAGCATTAATAGAACCAATTTCATTATTAAATTAAAATCTAAAACCTTGTTTATATGAACCATGAAAAGAAATAATGTTTCGTGTCATTTCTGATGAGTAAGAATAATTATTCAAATCTAAACCTTACCCACTACTAAGCCCTAAAGAGTAAACTCCAATCTTGGTGACAGAAGATACTTTCCTATTCCTCCATGATCAAGTTTATCTTCCCATTCTCCACATCCCTACTTCTTCTTAGACCCTGCAAATCAAAACAAATGTGAAAACCACATCCTATATCGAGGACCTAAGACATAGCATGTGATGAGTTGTTAGAATGAATAATATAAATACCTGAGAAGAATGGATTTATCTTCCCATCCTTGATATCTTGCAAGTACTTTGGTCAGCTTTGTTTCCAATGCCCTTTCTCGTGGTAGTACCAGCGCTCTACATCCTTCGGGTTGGAGGAGGGAGCAGCGGGACCAGCCTTGGTTTCACTAGAAGAGGTACCATCATGGGACTTTACCTTGTGGCTCTTAGAAGGAGTCTCCCTCTTCATATCCTTCCCTTGCCTAATTGCCAAGACGGGGCGGTAGTAGGAGTTGATGCAACAGATTTATCTTTCAGGCTACTTTCAGCAGTGTTTGAAGCTTGCTTAGAGTGACGTCCTCCTTGTTCATGTGGTAGGTCATACAAAATTGGTTGTAACAAGGAGGTAAGAAATTTAGAATGATATCTATGGCCAGCTCCTCATCAAAGTTAACATTTAACTTTAGCAAGCGGTCCACATATCTCTGCATTTTCTGCAGGTGGGCCGTGATGGACTCTCCATCCTTCATCTTGGTAGTGATCATCGCAGCGATGATCTCATACCTTTCCTGCCTCATGCTTTGATGGTACCTATCCATCAAATCTTGATGCATCTCGTAGTCGTAGGGGTAGTAGTCCTCATAGGACTTTTGGAGTTCCGTGGTCATTGTCGCGAGCTTGGTGCAATGAACTTTCGTAGCATCTCACTCATGAGCTTCGTAGGCAGCGATTTCTTCGGGAGTAGCAGTATTGACATTGACTTCTTTTAGCTCCTTGTCAAGAACATACTCCTTGTCCTCATAATGGGTGACCATTCAAATTTTGCGGATCTAATCATTGAAGATGAACCCATCGAAAATCACCCTCCCACACAAATTCATGAGTGAGAATGAGACGGAAAAGGTCGAGCCTGAAGCGTTGTTATTGTTTGAAGTAGACATCTGAAAGAGACAAAGTTTGATTAGATAATAATCCCCACTTAAACACCCAAATGAGAAATTAGGGCTATGATCCAACAACATTATTTATAATTTAGAAGAGGGATGTCGTAATCCAAACTGCAAATAATTTGAATGTAAGTGAATGACGATTCACTAATTTTCACCATGAAAACGATAAAATGTTTTAAATTTTAAATGTATTAAAACTCCTAGATCTTTTGAGATTCATTGAGCTTTTCAATGGCATGTTTAAATCTCGATATGCCCTTCAAGTTTGTGACTGGGATACCGAGGATCACAAACAAGGTGTGAATAACCATGCAATTGTATTTGGTGATCCCGATGTCATTTACCACCTAGTCAATGTGTCGGTTAACCACACACGCTCCATTAATCTATGATAAACATCGAGCCACCCTTTGCCACCATTTCTAGTTCATATTAGTGTGTCGGTTATCCACACACGCTTCATTAACGACTTGGCAGGGTGCAAAGTGTAATTTCATGGAATAACATCATTTCACATTTTTCATAAAGTAACTAAGATTGAGAATTTTATATAAAAACATTTAGTTAATTTATTAAACATTATACTTTAATGAGGAATTGTTTGCCCTATCCTACCCGTTCAGCTAACGACCCTCCACCAATCAAGGAAGCGGTGGGTGAGAGTGGACACCCATTAAACTGCCATTTTATAGGCAGCAACCTTATGCCCCTTATAGATCGACTTCGTGAACGAGGCCTACTAACGGTAAGACTATCTTAATCTTATACATATATATATATATATATATATATATATATATATATATATATATAATTATTAATCTTATAATATTATAATAGTATAAGGGTTGAATTTTAAACTTGTAAAATTCTAGGGTTTGGAATTTAAATATTTCAAAATTAAAACTTTTAATTAAAAATTTAAATCCCAAAACTTGAGGGCAAGTTTTGAAACTTTTCAAAACATCTTTTAGATCAAATTTGAAAATTAAGTAAATATCATACTGATGTGCACACAAGTACCCACTAATTTTATAATTTATAACCTAACTAACTTAACTAACTAAAATGCACCTAGGCAGTGTACCTAGTCGAATTATAGAATAGTTGGGTAAGTCGGGTGTCGATCACAGGGAACGGTGTTAACTAATTAATTTATCTACTACTAAATTAACCTAATTTTAGAGCAAAGATGGGGTTTTATCTGATTTTGCAAGACCAGACGAACTTAAATCACATAATTCAACCAATTAATTAAAAACACTCCTGTCTAGTTTGAATCCACTTCTTTATTTATGTTTAGCTAATAATTATGAATTATCAAAGTTGGTCACCAATTATTATGTAACTATCAATTCAAGTCCAAATTTACTAATCTGTTTACCAATTCATGAACTACTTTGTATGGTCACACATAAGTAAAACACATAATTAGTTATGAATTATATGTGAGCTATGTAAGATTTATCTAAGCAAACACAATTATGGTCATAATTTATGTCCTCTAGCACACCTAAATTAGTTACTTTTATCACTTATCTAAGATTTTGGTCGATCCTAGCTCTAGCAATTCAATGTTCACCAAATCACTAGGTTTCAAATTCATGTAAGTTAATGGTCACTAAGCTACACAAAACATGAATTTAAGCAACTAAGAAACTAAAATAACATGTTAGGTAATGATAATCAAACACAAGCAATTTACCAACTAATCAAATTCAATAGTCATTAAGCTAAAACATAATTCAGAATCTTCATCTAGCTAGACAAGAGCAGCTAGATTCAGCTACTCATAATAACAAGTAAGAAAAAACAAATCAAGTTATCAAACATGTTCATAACTATCAAACTAATTAACTAATTATGAACCTTTACTCATTTTGATGTTGAAAGCCTTTTCCAGAACTCTTTTTCTGCTCAAAATCGTCTTCAGGTAACCTTTTAATCAGCCAAAAACTTCTCAAGTCGTAATGGGCAAGGGAATTTATAGTTTTCTGATTTCCTGAGTTCACATCGTGAACCATAAAGACTCACGTCGTGAATATGAGATAAGCGTGTTCGGCAAGGACTCTTTCACCCGCATGCATATCTTCTAGAATTCTCAACTCACGTCGTGAATCATGAATTATTCACGTCGTGAGTGCGTCTTTTGCTGACTTTTTCGTTCTTCTTTTCTTCAATCTCCAAAGTTCCATATTCTGTCAATTTTAGTCCCTATCTTTGAAAATGCTTCTATATGGCTGCAAAATAACAATTTAAACTTATAAGTACCATTATTCTATGCAAATAACCAAAATATTAATAGAAATGTAAATAAATATTGCCTAAAAATGTGTATAAGTATGGCAATATCACATACAATTAATAATTATCACATAATTTGACCTAATCCTTTTTCTTGATAAGATAATTCAAATCAAAATACAAATAATTATCTTTATCTTATAAAACAAGTAATTATCTTAAACTGACAATTATATATTTATTTGATTAAGATATTAATTACCATAACAGAAAATATGATTTTTTAAATTTGAAAAACAATTTATGGTAATTATCTAAACTAAATTAGGGTAGAAAATTTGAGATTCAGCATATCACTAAACTCAAGTCGTGACATGCATTGTGTCACGTCGTGAGTCGAGCCAGAAACCAAAAAACAATTTTTTTTCTTATTTCAGCTATGAACAATTAACAAGGCATCAAATACAATAAAAAACAGTCTAAGCTCTGATACCACCGATGTATTTTGAGCATTACATCAATCCTATGGTGCACATGCAAATCCTAAAGCTTTAGATCGATCTAGGTTTTTCTCTAATTGTACATGAAAATCATCCAAAGATTGTAAACCCTAATTCTAACATATAAAATCGAAAACAATAACTAAAACAAGTTTAAATGATTACCTTTCAATTGTAGCAAGAATCTTCAACCTTTGAGAGATTTAGTATCACAAGTGTAATACCTCTAATCGATCACAAACAGCAAAGCAAGTTGGATGATCTTGGAGAGAGGGGAAGGAGGCTCAAATTTGACTGGAACTCTTATAGGGTTTATTCTGGTAGCCGAAAATGCAAAGCCTAGGATCCTTTATATAGGTGAGCTGCTAAGGTTTTAGTCAAAACCCTAATAGGATTGCTTAGGCCTTAAGCAGTCCAAAGGAACCTTCCAGAACAAGGCCTTGGGCGAATTCAAGGTGGGCTTCCACCCTTGATTTTTCCCACCCCTTTCTAAGGGATCCTCAACCCAAAATCCAATTATCTTATAATTGTAATTCCAGTCCCCTTAGTTCGATTAATATCTTTTGACCACAAAATTAATTCTTAATTAATTATTGACCAATATTAATTAACCAATATGATTTCTATTTTAATATATTATTCATATAATATATTAATAAACCATAATAACCTCTTTCTCCATTAATCATCCAGTCAAGTTACTCTGGTGAAGGCAACCCAAAAGGACCATGCTATAACCGGGTCAAGTACATACCAAATAGAGTTATGGGCTTAGACACCTAATCCAACACTCACGCCATGCATGGCCTTGTTGCGTCATGCATGTTCCTTTTGCGTCATGGTGGTGTTGTTGCTCAAATCTGAATGTTCTTGTGCCACAAGTCACTTGTGCCATCCATATTCATGTTGCGCCATGATGGCGCAAGATGGACCATCTTGGTCCTTGATGAGCCAAGTATGCTATGAAGTCTTCTATGATTCTCAATATCATTCAAGGATGCTCAGAAGTTGGTATTGCTTAAGGATTACACCATGTTGTGCCACCATGATGGATGTTGGGCAATTAGTGTTCATGATGCACTAGTTATACATCATGATGCTTCACTATGGCACAAGGTGATCCATCATGTGTGTTGCTTATGCGCATGGGTTGTATGACATGGAAGAATGTTCCAGAAGATACTGCATAACGGATTGTGATTGGTTAACACCTTTCACGGCCCTACGACCCAATAGGCTTGGCCCATTAGGGTTTTAGGTCTAATCCCTAAACTATAAATATGGATGCATGTTAAGCCATTTTGTATTTGGAATTCTAGAGTGATAGGCGAATCTTTGTGTAATTATACTTGTAACCTCTGTTTGAGAGATATGAAATAAAAGAATACTCCCCTTCTGCCCATTGGACGTATGTCACCATAACCGAACCATGTAAATATTGTGTCTTGTGTGCATAGTTTTGCTAGTTATCCGCTTTACTTCCTAACAATTAAAAAAAATAGGGACTGAACTTGATATTCCTGGAAACCACTGGGACCAATTTTGAAGATTTGGCTTAAAATTAAAAAAAAAAAAAAAACTAAAGGAAACATAGTGCATATCAGATGAATAAACATACATGATTAGAAAACGAAAATTAACCATCCGAACAATCAAATTTCAAGAATTATTGATTATAGAATAAATTGATATACTTCTTTGAATCATAGTAGTTATGCAAACATCTCCCCTGTGGTGACTTAAAAGAATCAACAAAATCAACAACTTTAACTACTTTGATAGTCATTATTTTCTTTTTTTGTATCTTTATTTTGTCCATATACCCTTTGTAACGCCCGTAGATCCGGGCTAGTCAATTCAGACATAATAGGGATCGAAAACGACTTTTCGACAAAAGATTCTTTAGAATAAATAATCTTAACTAAGTTGTAGAATATGTCTCAATGGTTCCGTACATATAAAGAACGCCGAAATCCGAGTTATAATGAACAAGTTATTGTTGGATTAGTGTTTAAGTCCATAACTATTTTGGTATGTACTTGACCCGATGGTGCATGGTCCTTTTGGGTTGCCTTCACCAAAGCAACTTGATAGGATGAATTATGGAGAGAAAGGATTAAATATGATTTATTAATATATTATAAGAATAATATATTAAAGGAGAAATCATATTGTTTAATTAATATTAGTCAATAGTTAATTGGTAATTAGTTTTGTGACTAAAAGAGATTAATTAAACTTAAGGGACTGGAATTGTAATTATAAGATAATTGCAATTTGGGCCATGGATTGCCTTGTATTAAGGAGTGGACGAATTCTATGGGGAAGCCCATAAGGAAATCGTCCAAGGCCTTAATTAAAGAAGTTCATGGGTTGCTTAGGGCTTAAGCATCCAAATAAGGGTTTCCTTGTTAGATAACCCTAATAGCCTAACTATATATACATCCCTTATGACCCAAAAACATGGTGAAGCTTTCTTCTAGGGTTAGAACACGTTTTGGATGCTTATGGTGTTTGTGAACCATTAGAGGAGTGACATTTGTGACTCTAGGCTTTCTAAAGTCAATACAAGGAGATTTGGGATTGTTATTACTACATAACAATCAAGGTAACATCTTAAACCTATTCTCATGTTAATATGATTACTTGTATGCTAGAATTAGGGTTTATAGTCTTGGATAACTTGCATGTACAATAGAGAAACCTAGATCCAAGCATTAGGGTTTGTATGAGCACATAGGATGTTCTTATGGCCAAAACCCATCAGTGGTATCAGAGCCTAGACTGGTTTCTATTGTATTGATGCATTATATGTTGCAAAAATTCGATCTTTTGGTTTCTGGAGACTGGACTCGCCGAGTCCATAGCTGAACTCGCCGAGTCCATGCTTGACTCGACGAGTCAACTCGTCAGATGGAGCATACTTCGGGATTTCTTGCTGTTTTTGCTTAAGGATAGTTGCCTTATCATATTAGATCAATATAAATCCGATTTTATGATATATTTGACTAGATTCTTGATCTAATTGAAGATATTTATCAATTAATAAAATATTTGTTTCCTTATGTGATAATTGATTAATTATTTTGATTAAATTGGTAAATTGTTTTGCAAGAAATCATTAAATAAATCAAATATAGATAATTATGTGATTAAATGTTAATTTAGATTATTTGTTATTTGATCCTTGTGCTTTGAAAAGTTTCATTTTTTCCCCTTTAGGTTTTATAGTTTAAATTTGAACCCAAAAAGTTTTGTTGTTTTGAAATTTAAATTGAAACCCTAATGTTTTGAAAAAGGTTTCAAAACTTGCCCTCAAGTTTTGGAATTTAAATTTTGATTAATAGTTTAATTTTGATGCATATTTAAATTCTAAACCCTAATGTTTTGAAATTTTTCAAAACTTTCCCTCAAGTTTTGGAATTTAAAAGTTGATTAAAAGTTTAATTAGGAATGTTAAATTCTAAAACCCTAGTATTGTTTTGAAAAAGTTCAAATCACACCCTTATGGTTTTATTAATTAATTAAGGTGTATAATTAAAAGAGGTTTAATAAATCCATAAAGTTTTTGGTTTACAATTTAATTGAATTAAAAATATAATTGTTAAATTTGACCACCTAAGTTTTTAAAAGTATAAAATACACCCTATACTATATATAACATTAAAAGTCTAACATTATATATATGTATGAGTAAAAGTCAGTCTTACCGTTAGTAGGCCTCATTCATGAAGTTGGTCTATAAGGGGTGTTTAAGGAAATTGCCTATAAAATGACAATTGAATGGGTATCCACTCTTACCCACCGCACTCTTGACTAGTGGAGGGTCGTTAGCCGAACGGGTAGGATAGGACGAAACCTTCCATTATAAGTATAATGAATTACAAAAGTAACTAAATGTTTTACAAATTCCCAATCTTAGTTACTTAGGCAAAGTGAATTGATTCAATTCCATGAAATTACACTTTGTGCCCTTGCAAAGACGTTAGTGGAGCGTGTGTGGTTTACCGGCACACTTAATGGTTCCAAGCAAAGGTAGCAAAGGGTGACTCAATGTTTGTCATAGTTCGGTGGAGCGTGTGTGGTTTACCGGCACATCGAATAGGTGACTGTAACATGTGAGGGCACCATGTAGTTTGCATGGTTATTCACACCCGCTTTGTGATCCTCGGCATCCCAGTCACAAACAAGAGGGGCATATCGAGATTTAAACATGCCATTGAAATGTTCAATGAATCTCAAAGGATCTAGGAGTTTTCATAGATTTAAAACTTAAATTTCTTTTTCGTTTTTCATGGTGGAAATTAGTGAATCGTCATTCACTTACCTTCAAATGTTCTGCAATTTGGGTTACGGCATCCCTCTCCCGAGTTGTAGAATATTGTGTTGGGTCCTAGCCTTAGTATCTCATTTGGGTGATTTACCAAGGACTGAATCAATCAACTAACTTGAATTCGTTTTCTCCCATTTTGTAGATGTCAAAGTTCGACAACTATGGTCTTCCCAAATCCCGTGGAACAAGCTTTCCACATGAAGATAATATTCCACGATTCGATCGAGGAACAAGAAATCATGCTTCACTTCCTCCACCTCCTCCAATTATTCTCCCTAACCCACAAGTTCAAAGGCTTGAAAAGTTCAAGATCACTCAAGCCCTTTTCGCAAGTAAACATAAAGAAGGAAAGTCGGTGTGTGAACACGTCCTAGGGATGAAGTCACACATTGATAGGTTAAGAATGTCGGGATCAGTTGTCTGTGAGGAAATGGCTGTTGATTGGGTTCTTCAGTCACTTCCTAACTCATATAGTGAGTTCGTAAGAGAGTACTATATGATGAACCGCAACGTGACCCTTATAGATCTCACCTATATGCTTATTGCTGCTGAATCAGCAATGGTTTGGCGCAATAGAAAAGCAAAGTTGATTGGTGAATTTGCTTTCAAGACCTCTATGGATATAGACAATGGCAACGAAAGACATGCTATGATCGAAAAGTTTGATCATAAGAGAAAGTCAATGTCTAAAGTAGTTCCATGTCATGTTCCAAAAGAGTCAATTTGCTTTTATTGCCAAGAAAAAGGGCATTGGAGACGAAGCTGCCCCATTTACCTAAGAGATCTAAGAGACGAGAGAGTCGAAACGTATGGCTCTAATATAGGTAAAATCCATTAACTAACTCTTTTAAGCTTCTATTCTAGATTCTTAATACATAATGTGATAAGATTAAAATTGATGTTTTGTAGGATCGAAGAAAAGAGAGGAAGCTTAAGGGAAGAAGTGAGCAGAATCTAACCGTGAAGGAATGGATTTTAATCGCATTTCTCGAAGATTAGATTCTTGAGCTACTACTTAGAGTTAGAATTAGATTGTTAAGAAAGATGTATTAGCATAGTTTTTCAATGAATTGCATTGTAAGGACAAATTTTTCCGCAATAAAATAAATTTTGATTTTATATTATTTATTTATCCTTGCAATGGCGTATATGAAAAATTGATGTTTGAATGTTTCAATTATTAGCAATAATGGATTTGGTTCTTATTATGTTATTTATGGAAAGTCGAGAATTTACCAAATAGGGAGAGTTTCTCATCGCCCAAGTTTCAATTGGACATAAACTTGGAATCATGCAACTTGGTTGCACGATGAATGAGAAATTTCATATTTGGAAATTAGACTAATTCATTGACAAAGTGTCGAGTGAAGGACTAGGAGATCGAGTACACAAAGTTGTGTGCTGATCAAGTCCACCACAAGAATAATAAAGATATTCGTCATGATTTACTAAAGGTTTAGTAAATGTGATTATACTTACAAGATTAAGTGTAATTCTGAATTGATTAAAGGGTTTAGATCAATAGCAGAACGAATAAGAAGAATCAAGTAGGCAGAAAGATAAAAGTTTCTCTATTCTAAGAAGAAGGGAGAGTACCTTTTATGCTTTATGATAGGTCTTAATGATTAAGAACCATATCTCAATTGATCCTCTAAGTGAGTCTTAGTGCAATTGTATGTCTAAGAAGAGGAATCAAGAATTGAAGAAATGGTTAAATCAAAAGGTCTATCATACTTCGTTCCAATAACAAGTCTTAAAGTTAAGATTGTGACAATGAGTAAAAAGTATTAAGAAGGTTTATAACATTCATCAAATGTGGAAAGTTGTGATGTCTTGGATAAGACAAAGACCAACTAGGACCATTTTATGAAGTATTTTGATAAAAGCTACACTAACTCTTGAATGTTTGTTTTGTCAAGGAATGTTTATTGACAAGAGAATCTTATATGTCAAGGAGTCAGTGGGAGTCTTAATGGTCTTGAAAAGTTTCAAGAACAAATCAAAATAAACCTTATCGATCATCACTAGCGCACGAGTTGACGTTTACAACCTATCGTGTTGACACTGTTTTGTTTCTATGTCATTCCAATTGAGTTAATTATGCATGTGAGTTCTATGAGTTCTCATTTGAACGCATAAAAGGCAGGCACCTTGATCAATGGAAAGTACATTGATAGGAAAGGGTGAGCTGCTTAACTACTTGGAAGACATGGTGGGCAGTTGTGTTACCATAAGGCAAGAAGTCAAGATTAAGAAAGTTCGGTCCATATGAGTTTGAATTTGTCGTAAACTTTGGTTTTGACAAATTCACATGGATAGGAACACATACACCATTAAAATCTAAGTGTCATAAGATTCCCTCCTTCATGAAAATGACTGTAAGGAAATGCTTTCACTAAGAAAGATTTTAAAAGATAGTGATTGTGAAAATTGTATTCTTGAATTCGATTATGGTTACGGTATCCCTTTCCATAATTTGAATTGAGATTTGGCAATTAGTCTAAATTGTTTAGACACACATATGAGCTATCTAAGGCAAAGGTGTATAAGCTTAGATAAAGGATTATCAAAGCATTAGGTATTAGAAACATGAACTTAAGAAATTCAATAAGTATTGTTTTTCTGGAAGTTAAGCTGGTTTCTGAATACATGTCAAAGGTAGTGGGAGCATAAATGTTATGATAGTATGATTATTATGGAAAGTATTGCAAGTTAGCAATATTAATCATAGAAAACAAGAGTTATACTTTGCAAAGTCGCAATAGTTGAGAAGTTGTTTTGCTATAATTAAGGGAGAGAATATTATGCTTCATTTCAAATCTAAAGGCTTAGGTTGTGGAATGTTAATAAATTTAGTCAAAGGTACATAGTGTGTTCTTAAATTTCGATTATGATTACGGCATTCCTCTTCACAATTCGAATTTTGAGAACATAGCAAATGAAATATTATGGCGGAAGATTGATAAAGTATAGGATCGATTGCAAATGCTATAATGTTTGACCATTCTAAAATTTTCCAAATGTCTAGTGCATTTAGAGGGAAAAAGGACAACAATCGGTTTTGACTAATATAATTAAACCACTATCAAAGGACAATCCAAAGTTCGCCGAGGATTGGTCGCTTGTGAGTAGTTGGAAGTATAGTATTGGAAAATATGGAAATGTTTCCATATTGGATGGACCATATCGACATTATTATGAATAGATAAGATTCTATTAAGAATGAGTTGTCATATGGAAAATATGGAAATGTGTCCATATTGGGAATTGAATATTGAAAAACTATGACTAGATTAGAAACTTTTATGCAAAAGGATGTTCAAAGGAATATACTTTGAGTGAGAGACATCATATCTAAGGAACTGTATTGTAACAATCTCCGATAGAGGACTTTGTAATCTCATTGGCAATAGTCTTTGTGACTTTGGTGCAGTGATATTACGAAAGGATCATTGCATAAAATGTTAGAATCTAGCATATTCTATAAGTAGCAAGAATTTGATATTCTTTCACTTATGAAAAAAAGGATTTGGAGTTGTGGAATGAGAATGATTGGGAATGTGCTCAATTTGGTCTATTTCACAAAGTAAGAACCATAGGTAAACAATGTGTGCATGCTAGGAGCATGGGACAAGTGTAATAATTCAAGTAAGAAGTTGATTACCCGAAACGACAAATAATGAGTAATTGATATGGTGATAAATAAAAGGTGTTTTATTTATGCTCAAGGGTTTGAGGCCATATGAGATTAGTATTATTCTTGTGTTTCACTTTGCATGCTTTGACTTCCTGAATAATTTAATTGGTTAAGAACAGTCAAATTATTCGAACGAGCCATAGTCGTTCATATGTTGGAAGTAGGTATGAATGAAGACTGTCGTGAATTGGTGTGTGGATTGTCTAAAAGAGTATTAGACATAAGCAAATGTTTGCTGCAACGTTCATGAGTGCTTATGAATATGATTTGAGCATTGGATTATACCCATGCTCACTTGGATCACTCCATGAATCGTATCACGAGTGATTGGTGAGACGATAACATCTTATATTCTTGAAACCGAGATGTGTGAGTTGTATCTTGCGAGTCGGTTGCATATTGATAATATGTAAACGCACCAGTAACTTGGTGTCATAAAACATATTGTTGTGTGTAATTCGGTGAGTGAGTGCAAGCAAGCATTGTATCAAAGTTTATCCGTTCCTTTTATCCAAAGTAGGATAAAAGCAATATCTTTGGGCCCCTCGATGATTGAGTAATGACAAACGTAAATGGTCGGCCGGGCTAGGGCTAATTTGATTTGTTCAATTAGTCAGTCGTCATAAATCGGGAATCGAGATATAGTACAAACAGAATGATTTGAAATCATATCTCATATGATATCTAGAATGGAGGAATATATGATCCCTTATCTAAGGACACACATATCTGATAGGATCAGAGTTGACAACGGCTTTGGAAAGCTACGACTGCAGATCAGGATCTGAAGTCATACGCATAATAGTTGTTAGACTTATCCAAGTGGGAGACTGTTGGATTAGTGTCCAAGTCCATAACTATTTTGGTATGTACTTGACCCGGTGGTGCATGGTCCTTTTGGGTTGCCTTCACCAAAGCAACTTGATAGGATGAATTATGGAGAGAAAGGATTAAATATGATTTATTAATATATTATAAGAATAATATATTAAAGGAGAAATCATATTGTTTAATTAATATTAGTCAATAATTAATTGGTAATTAGTTTTGTGACTAAAAGAGATTAATTAAACTTAAGTGACTGGAATTGTAATTATAAGATAATTGCAATTTGGGCCATGGATTGCCTTGTATTAAGGAGTGGACGAATTCTATGGGGAAGACCATAAGGAAATCGTCCAAGGCCTTAATTAAAGAAGTCCATGGGTTGCTTAGGGCTTAAGCATCTAAATTCGGGTTTCCTTGTTAGATAGCCCTAATATCCTAACTATATATACATCCCTTATGACCCAAAAACGTGGTGAAGCTTTCTTCTAGGGTTAGAACACGTTTTGGGCAGCCTCCATCCTCTCTCCTCTTCATCCTCTTGCTTATGGTGTTTGTGAACCATTAGAGGAGTGACATGTGTGACTCTAGGCTTTCTAAAGTCAATACAAGGAGATTTGGGATTGTTATTACTACATAACAATCAAGGTAACATCTTAAACCTATTCTCATGTTAATATGATTACTTGTATGCTAGAATTAGGGTTTATAGTCTTGGATAACTTGCATGTACAATAGAGAAACCTAGATCCAAGCATTAGGGTTTGTATGAACACATAGGATGTTCTTATGGCCAAAACCCATCAGTTATGGCCCGTCGAAGTTTTACAGCAAAACCGACACGACACCGGGAGACGTAAATAGTGAATTTACGATAGAGGACTTTTTAGCCTTAGTGGTCTAAACAAAATTTGTAGTATAACTTAAACTGAGAACATACAAAAAAAAAAGAACGCCCAAATCTGACTTCGTATGAGGAAGTTATGAATTTTCTAAGATTTGGCATAACAGTGCACGACCCGAAACTCGAATTTTATTTCGAGCGGTTTTTGGCTTACGCGACCTAAATGAGAGTTGAAGATCTCATTAATAGGAACTCAACGGTAAAAATACAGACGAAAACGGAGTCCGTAATAAGGAGTTATGAATTCTTCGCGGTTATTTAATAGTCTAATCTCCTCCTACTGTTAAATTTAAGATCGGTCGAGAATTAGTTGATGAAGTCTAAATGAAAGTTGTAGATCTTGTTTTTACCTACGCGTGGATATAAATAACGTCGAAAACGGAGCTCGTATGCGAAAGTTACGGGGTTTAGAAGTCAGAAGGGTGTTGTGCGAAATCGGGTGACGTGGCTGAATAAGGGCCAAGGCTTTCTCCCCAAGGCAAGCCACCAGAGGGTGACACCTGGCATGGAATCGAGGAGTAGAGCTGTTTTCCAGCCTATAAATAGAGGCGTCGGGCTCCCTCATTCTTCACACCTTCCTAACTTCACTTTCTCTCTCTAAACTCTCTTTCTAACCCGCCAAACCCCCCAAAAAGCCTAGGGAACCTCCCTAGCACCCGAAGGAAGCCACGAGGCTCCCAGAGTCTTGAGAAAAGAGCCTTTCGGCTCGGAAACGCTGCTCCAGCGAAGCCCGGTTTTCGAAAAAACACGTTGTAAGTGAGCTATGCCAACCCTATCTTTAGTATAGCTTATGTTTCAATATAGTAATGTTATTAGGACCTTATAAGGAGTATTTGGGCTATTATTATGGGTTATATAAGTATTTTTTAACGCTTATATAATAGTAATATTATCCAGACTATTAATTAGTCTCGGCGAATATTAGACTAAACTCTAGTGGTAATGATACTAGGTTTTGTCCGAGGAAAATTGTGTTGAGAGTAACGAAGTGCTGTTCAAGTGCCGAGTCACCACTTTCCCAGGTGAGTGCATAGTCCCTTTCATCTTACACATAGATATGAAGTATTTTAATATAAATTACATGCTATGTGTGCATATTGTCTGAATACTTGCTGTCTATGCTGGTGAAAGATTTTTATACATGTTTTAAATGATGTAAACTGTATAAAGTGTTTTATATCTACAAAATATGTTGGGTAAAACATGGGTAGATGAATGATGAGGGGTAAAAGCTGAAATAGAGGAACATTAGTAGTATGGACCTAGTGCCCTATAGGTAAACATTGGAAACAATGGACCTAGTACCCTATAGATGAGCACTGGCAGCTGCGCCACAACCCGTAGATGTTTTAGATCTACGGTAAACGTCCTAGAAGTTGCACTCTAAAGACAATATCGGCAGCTGCGCCTAATAGGGAGCCTTATGACCATGACAGTAGCGTTTAAAGGTCAATACCGGCAGAAGCGCCTCATAGAAAATGTCCCAATTTTGGCAGTTGCGCCTAAGTGATAATAATAGCAGTTGCACTTGACCACTGTGTCATTGGCAACAATGGACTTCATGTTGTTTCCTTAGGATGATCCTTAGGAATGAATGAACAAGGATGAGCTGATCCTTAGGGTAAATCCTTAAGAAGATAATGGGAATGGGTAATTGGGTTGATTATTTGATGTCTAAACATAATAATTATATTATTGTGGGTTGAAAACCCTATGTACTCACCGGGTTTCCCAACCTGACCCAATCCAGCTTATTTGTATCACAGGTGTCGATACGAAGCTACTTTACACTGAGAGATTTAAAAGAGATGTAGATCACTAGTGTAAATAAATGTAAGTTCTGTTTATGCTTATGTTCCCGTATTAACGATGACATCCTAATGTTTTAAAATGAATAAAAAAAATACATTTCTTCTGAAATGCTTTGATAACGTAATTATCATGTTTTTCTGGGGACAAATTCCGCAACACTTTTATTAAAAGAGGTACTCTGAGTTTTATAAAGCATAAACAAAATCGTTCTTTTCTGGCTGTGAAAATGGGGATGTCACAGTTGGTATCAGAGCATTAGTTTAAGCGAACTAGGAATTTGTAGGAAATTTATAAACTTAAACTTAGAATGCTAATCAATGATGGTGAGGTGTGAGCACTAACTTATTTTAGGAATTGTGCCTATGTGTTAAATGCTTGTGCCTGATATGTTGTTATTTGTTTGGATCTATGGTCTATTGCCGACCGGATCTGGAAACCTTATGTGTTTAGGATTCTAAGCGTTTAACTATGATATTAGAACTAGCATATAAACGTTTCGGAGTGATAAGGATGATTTAAACATCAATCCTAAATAAAGATCTAGATGTTGGATTAATGTCTAAGTCCATAACTATATTTGGTATGTACTTGACCCGACCCGGCATGGTCCATTTGGGTTGCACTTCACCGACACAGTTTATATGGATAATCTTTTGAGAATAGTATGTTTATGATTAATATTAATATATTATAAGTTCTAATATATTAATATGGAATCATATTATTTAATTAGTATTGATCAAGAATTAATTTATAATTAATTAAGTGATCAAAAGGAACTAATTAAATATGGACTCTTATATATATGGAATGGGCCAAGTTCATTTAGGTTGGGCTAAGCTTTCATGGATGGTCCATGGAGTGTTTAACCCATGGATCCTAGGAAATGAAAGGTCATGGGTATTAGGGTTTAACCCTAATCCTCCATACTATATAAAGATGTCTTTGGTTGGTGAAATAGGCACTAGTGTGGATACACTAAAGAAGGGCTAGCCAATTTCACTAGAGAGAACCAAGTAATCATATTCTCTAAAGTATTCCAAGGCGTCTTGGTGATTTGTGATTCCACTTGAGGCTTCCACACTATTGGGGCTAAGCTCTTAAAGCTTGAAGACATCAAGCTACATCAAAAGGTATGTATTCTATCTTGTTACATTCATAGTTTTTGTATGCTAGATTAGGATAATACCTTGGATGTTCTTATTTGCATGTATAATAGAGAAAACATAGATCCAAGGTATTTAGGGTTGCATGTACACTTAGGAAGTGTTAGAATGCTCAAAACCCAACAGTGGTATCAGAGCCACGGGTTGTTTTCTGTTATATTGATGCAAATATTTTATTTTCAAAGTTGAAAAAAAAAACATGAAGTTTGTCAAATTTTAAGATAATTACTTGTTCTTGTGAAAAACTAATTATTTGTAAAATTTGAATAATTTGCTTTATGAGTTGAATTAGGTCAAATTTAATAAAAGATAAAATAATATGATTATTTTATTAGTTTTAAAAGTTTGATCTAAAGAGTTTTATTTTTTGAAACCTCCATAAGTTATGGATATGAAAAGGTTTTAAAAAAAATTGATTCAAAGTTTTTATGGAGTTACAAAATTTGGTGTTAATGTTTTAAAGGATTCCATAACTTAAGAATAAGTTATGGATCACCAAAAGTTTTTTGTGCTACCTTGTTTTAGGAGTGAATTTAGATTAATGAATAAAATTATGTGATAGTTGGTTTTAATCCAAATTAATCTAAGAATTGATTCTAAAATGTGTTTTTGTAACTTGTCCTCAAGTTATATGATAAGTCACATTTAAGAATCATAAAACTCATAAAAATCGGCAAAGGTTACAAAAATGAAGAGTCTAGTTCTAATTAAATGATTTTATGACTCCATAACTTGTCCTCAAGTTATGGAGGACCAAGAGTCTCTTCATTTAATAAAATAAAATACAATAAAAAAATGTGTAACCTTAATTAATTCCATAAGTTACAAAATAAAGAAAAGTTAATTCTTTTATTAGTTTAAAGTCTTCCATAACTTGTCCTCAAGTTATGGAACTTGAAGAGTTTTTGGATTAAAACTACTTTAAACACATAAGTTATGGAATTAATTAGTTTTGAATAGTTTCAAAACTTGCCCTCAAGTTTTGGAATTTGTAAAGTTTTCTCTAATGAATACTTTAATTCCAAGTTAGCCCTTAGAATTTTAAAAGTTAAAATTCAACCCTTATACTTTATAATATTATAAGTTAATAATATATATATGTATAAGAGTAAAGTCAGTCTTACCGCTAGTACGCCTCATTCACGAAGCCGATCTATAAGGTGGGTATAAGGTTGTTGCCTATAAAATGGCAACTTAATGGGTGTCCACTCTCACCCACCGCTTGCTTGACTGGTGGAGGGTCGTTAGCCGAACGGGTTTGACAGGACTAGAATTCTCCCTTCATTAAAAGTATTAATGATAATACTAAGTAACTAAACTCTTAATAATACCCAATCTTAGTTACTTAGGAAAAATGTGAATAAGGTGCTAACCCATGAAATTACACTTTACACTTTGTCTAAGTCGTTAGTGGAGCGTGTGTGGTTAACCGGCACACTAACTTGGACTTAACAAGGTAGGTAAAGGGTGACTTAATATTTATCATAGTATCGATGGAGCGTGTGTGGTTAACCGACACATCGATTGAGGGGTAATTTATTAAGGGTACCAAGTGATTTGCATGGTTACTTCACACCTTGTTTTGTGATCCTCGGCATCCCAGTCACAAAACCTGAAGGGCACACTCGAGATTGAAACATGCCATTGAACAGTTCAATGAATCTCAATAGATCTAGGAGTTTCAAAACCAATTAAAACCTAATAATTCATTTCGTTTATCTTGGTGGAAATTGGTGAATCGTCATTCACCTACCTTCAAATATTTTATAGCTTGGATTACGACATACCTCTTCTAAGTTATAAAATAGTTTGTTGGGTCCTAGCCTTAATATTTCATATTGGGTGTCATATTAAGGACTTTAAATCAACTATCTTGAATATCTCCCAAAAGATGTCTGTAATAGACACCTATGATCTTCCCAAATCTAGTGAAACAAGGTTTCCTAAATGAAGATGATGTCCTTTGGAAATCATACTTCTTTCACCTCCTCCAATTATTCTCCCCAACCCACAAGTTCTTGAAAAGTTTAAGGTCACTCAAGCCCTATTGGCAAGGCAAGGTCTAGGTGTGAGCACATCTTGGAGATGTAGTCACATATTGACAAGCCGGGAGAGTTGGGTGTCAAAGTCTTGAGAAAGTTGGTGGTTCAATCACTTTCTAAGTCACATAGTGAGTTCCTTTGGGACACCTATGAAACAGACTATGACAAGACCCTTAATGATCTTATCTATTTGCTAAGATCAACTTCCTAAAACTTTATGGACATTGACAATGATGACATTGGATATCCAGTAAAGCATTCTCTTCCCAATGGAAAGGGATCGGCCATAGTCAACTTGGTTGACCAAATGGTAAAGAGAAAAGCTAAGTCTGTGATAGTCTCGTGTACCATTATCAAAGGGTCCATATGTTTATATTGCCAAGGGAAGGGGCATTGGTTGCGAAGCTGCCAAATTTACCTAAGGATGTTAAAGTCAATAAGTTTGACTCTACTTCAGGTAAAGACCACTATCTAACTCTGTTAAGTTTCTATTCTGAGATTCCTGATACATGATGTGACTGGGTCACATGGTGATGTTTTAAGAATCAAAGAAAAGTGAAGAAACTTAAAGAAAGAATATGCTGAATCTGATGGCTTAGATGGATTTCTATCGCATAGTTTGAAGATCGGATTCTTGAGCAACTTCTTAGGAGTTATGAGATATTGCTTAGGAATAGATAACAACAAGTTTTCATATGGATTGTAAGGATAAGTTTTTCCGCAAAGTTTTAAAATAAAAGAAATTTTTTTTGATTTTATTTATTTTAAAATATCCTTACAATGGCTTTTGAGGAAAAATTGTTGCTTATATGATTCCATTAAAAGCAAGAGTGGAAATATGAAATTGATTCTTTCATTTGTGGTAATGTCTAGATTTACCAAATAAGGAAAGATTCTCATCACCCAAGTTTCAATTGGACCGGAACTTGGAATCATGCAAGTTGTATAGCATGATGAATGAGAACTTTCAAGTTTTGGAAAATTAAGACTAATTACTCGGCCACATGGATGTGTGAGTCAAGTAAAGGACTAAGGGATCGAGTATACATTCTTGTGCACTGATTAAGTCCACCACAAAAGATTGATAAGACTATCCGTCATAGTTTACTAAAGCTCAGTAAATATGATTATACTTACAAGCTTAAGTGTAACTCTGAGACATTGGAAAAGGTTCCAATGTATGGCAGGGCGAATAAGAAGAATCAAATTAGGCAGAAGGATAAAAGTTTCTCATATCTGAAAAGATGGGAGAGTACTTTAGTATCAGTTTTGTGATCATCTTAATGATTAAGAAACCATATCAAAATTAGTTCTCTAAGGAAATCTTAGTGCATTCTTATGACTAAGAAGAGGAACTTGAATTGTTGAAATGGTTAAATCAAGAAGATGAGTCATACTTCGTTCCAATACAAGTCTTAGAGTCATACTCCAAGATTGTCATTTGAGTGACATGTCTTAAAGAAGGTTTAAAACACTTGTCAAATGTAAGAGTAAAAAATTTCTACTCTTGTACATTTGAAATTGGTAAGTTGTGATGTTTTGGATAAAACAAAGACCAACTTAGGCCAATTGGGTAAAGTGTTTTTCTTGATTAGAATCCGCACTATCTCTTGGATGTTTGACAAGGGAGTCTTATATGTCAAGAGGACAGTGGGAGTCTTAAAGGTCTTGAAAGTCTCAAGAAATAATCAAGAATAAAACCTGAAGTTCTTCACTAGCACACGACTTGAGGTTTATAACCTATCGTGTTGACATATCTGTGCCCATTCCAGTTAAAGTTGGCTTTGCATATGAGTTCTTAGAGTTCTCAGTTTGTTGCATAACAACTTGGAAGCAATGGCAGGCCCTTGAGCTGCCAGGTGGCAAGAAGTTAAGATTGAGTTCAATCCATATGGTTTTGGATTTGTCATTATCTTTGTCTTGTGATTATGGTTTGACAAATTCATATGGGTAGGAACTCATACACCATATAAATCTAAGTGTCATAAGGTTTCTCTCCGATTCATGAAAATGATGGTGAGGAAACGCTTTCACTAAGTAGATTTTACGAAGATATCAATTGTGTTATTTGCATTTTCAAAAGTCGTTAGTGGAGCGCGTGTGGTTAACCGGCACACTAACATGGACTTGTGAGAAATGGCAAATGCCTAAGCAACTGAGACCATGATTACGGTATCCCTTTTCATGGTTCTTGAAATTGCTTAGACACACAGGTGAGCTATCTACGGAAAGGGTGTGTGAATCTAAATTTCAGACTGTCCAGCTGATTTCTGAGTACATGTCAAAGCTAGTGGGAGCATAAGTGTTATGCTAATAATCATCATGTTAGTGGGAGCATGATAATTATGATAAGTATTGCAAGTTAGCAATGTTAATTATAGAAAACAAAAGTTTCAATTGGGAAAAAGTTGTTTTGCTATAATTAAGGGAGAGGAAATTATGCTTCATCTCAAATCTATAAGCTTAGATCGTGAGGTTTTAATCATTTAGTCAAGGATATATATGAATTTCATGTTGGAATGGCTCAACATAAGGAAATTCTGTATATGGGTCCATTATTTGCGTTCTAAAATTCGATTATGATTACGGCATCCCTTTTCATAATCTGAATTATGAGAACTTGGCAAATTGAAATGGAAATATTATAGCAAAAGACTGGTTTAGTCTTTATGTAAGACATCATGAATCGTGTCCCATATGCTTCAGATATAGGATCGATTACATGTGCTATATTCATCCGTTCTAAAATTTTCCAAAATGCCTGGGGCATTAAGAAGGGAAAAGGTTTAGAACTGGATATGACTAAAAGGATTAAACAATTGTCGAGGACAATCTAAGGTTTACCAAAGATTGGTTACTCAAGGACAATTGGAAGTATAGTGATAATTCTGGAAGGACCATATTGACATAATCTGTAAGGAGGCAACTCTTGTTCAGAAGTGATAGTCAAAATGGAATCTGGAAATGTTTCAAAGTTAGAATTTTCAATCTGTGTAAGATTAAGGAAACTTAATGCAAGAAGGATATTTCCAAGGAGTTGATCTCCTTTGGAATACTCTGTAATGATTGTTGCCAAGTCTTTATGACTTTGTGCATAATCATTACGAGAGGATCAATGCATATAAGTTTAGAATCTAACAGATTTCAGTAAATGGCATGAATTTGGAATTCTTGCATTTGCGGTAAGGATTTGGGAGTGTGAAAAGAGAATCATTGAAGTTATGTTCAATTGATCTAGTTCACAAAATAAAGATCATAGACAAACATAGTATGCATACTTGGTGTGTGGCATGACTAGTGTTTAAGAAAACATAGTGTACATGCTTGGAGCATGGGACAACTATTGTTTTAAATTCAAGAATAAAGTTGATAGCTGAAACAGTATACAATGAATAATGTGTAATCATATGGTGATAAATAAAAGGTATTTTATTTATGTTCAAAGGGTTGATACCATATTGGATTCAATTATTATTGTGTTTTATTTTGCATGTTTTGACTTCCCGAATAAACTGGGTTATTCTTCCTGAATGACTAAGTTATTCAAACATCCACAGTCGGTCATATGTTGGAAGTAGATATGAATTAAGACTGTCATGGGTTGGCTTGTAGAGGTCTAAGGTGTTGGACAAAGGGCTACAACACTCATGAGTGCTCATAAGTTCTGAGTATTGGATTCAACCCGCGCTCATTGGAATCACTTCATGGATTTTATCACGAGTGATCATGAGACAATAATATCTTATATTCTTCAAACCTAGAGATATGAGTTGTTACTATGAGTTGGTTGTACATTGATTGCACGAAAACGCATTTGGTAACTCGGTGCTATAAAACGTGCCTTTGTGTATGATTCAACAAGTAGTAGAACAAGCCATATGAGTCGAAGTTTATCCATTCCTTTTACCTTCGGGATAAAAGTGATATCTGTGGGCCCCTCGATGATTTGATGATGACAAATGGAAGTGCTCGGCCGGGCCAGGACTGATTTGATTTGTTCAATTAGTCAGTCGTCATAAATCGGAAATCGGGAAACAACAAATGGACAGAGAGAATGATTATAATCCATGTCTCAGTCCATATGATATCTAGAATGGAGGAATATATGATCCCTTATCTAATGGACAAGTTCGTTGACAAGATCAGAGTTCGACAGCAGCTTTAAGAGCTACGATTGCTAGTTAGGTTTGAAGTCATACGCAATAATAGTTTTAGACTTATCCAAGTGGGAGACTGTTGGATTAATGTCTAAGTCCATAACTATATTTGGTATGTACTTGACCCGACCCGGCATGGTCCATTTGGGTTGCACTTCACCGACACAATTTATATGGATAATCTTTTGAGAATAGTATGTTTATGATTAATATTAATATATTATAAGTTCTAATATATTAATATGGAATCATATTATTTAATTAGTATTGATCAAGAATTAATTTATAATTAATTAAGTGATCAAAAGGAACTAATTAAATATGGACTCTTATATATATGGAATGGGCCAAGTTCATTTAGGTTGGGCTAAGCTTTCATGGATAGTCCATGGAGTGTTTAACCCATGGATCCTAGGAAATGAAAGGTCATGGGTATTAGGGTTTAACCCTAATCCTCCATACTATATAAAGATGTCTTTGGTTGGTGAAATAGGCACTAGTGTGGATACACTAAAGAAGGGCTAGCCAATTTCACTAGAGAGAACCAAGTAATCATATTCTCTAAAGTATTCCAAGGTGTCTTGGTGATTTGTGATTCCACTTGAGGCTTCCACACTATTGGGGCTAAGCTCTTAAAGCTTGAAGACATTAAGCTACATCAAAAGGTATGTATTCTATCTTGTTACATTCATAGTTTTTGTATGCTAGATTAGGATAATACCTTGGATGTTCTTATTTGCATGTATAATAGAGAAAACATAGATCCAAGGTATTTAGGGTTGCATGTACACTTAGGAAGTGTTAGAATGCTCAAAACCCAACACTAGATTCACCTTATTCGGTGTATAAATCAAGATAGCAAGGACCCGTAGCGGAAACATGAATGCAAATGGGAACCGAGATCAACCCCCAGTGATACAGCAAATAACAGTCGTAGTAGAAGTTGCACCTGAGCCAATCACCATGGCTGGAGTACAATCCATCATGCGGGCTATGTTAGCTGAACAAAGGGAAGAAATGAGGGTGATGATTCAAGAGAATAGGGATGAAGCCACCGTGCCCGTTGTGCAACAAGAGCCGATTCCCGAACAATCGGAGGAAGGAAACTACAGTAGGTCAGTGCGCCAAGCTGATTCGCCAGTTAATAGGAGAAACGACCAAGATGATGTAGTCAAGAGAAATGGATGCAAGTACAAGGATTTTATGACTTGCAAGCCATCGAATTTCACTGTAAAGGAAGATCCAATCGGAGTCATGGATTGGATCTCAGAAATGGAGTTAGCCTTTATGACTTGCAGTTGCAGAGGCAAGCTGCAAACCACCTTTGCGGTGCGTCAGTTCCGAGGAGGTGTTGTACGTTGGTGGAATACCTTGGGGAAGACTTTGAGCCCAAATGAGCCCCTGCAACTGACATGGGCAGAGTTTTTGGTGCAATTCAAATGTAAGTACTGCTCACCCTAAAATATGCTCGAGCTAGAAAACCAATTCCTTACCTTGAAGAAAGGAAGCATGTGTATTGATGAATACACCAACAACTTCACAGAGAAGATGGAGTTCACCTTGCATCTTGTTCCGGATGAGCTGATGAAAATTGACAAGTACGCAAAAGGACTTCCATGGGAGTACGCGGTGCCAGTGCGTCAGGCACGTGCCTACTCTGGAAGCAGCTATCTGGGCTGCCAAATCTGTGGAGGATATGATTAAGGGAAGAGATTCTAGCAAGGTTGAGGTTGGAGAAAAGAGGAAATTCGAAGGATCGGCAAGGCCCGATGAGAAGAGAAATTCTAATACAAGAAAGTTTAGAGGAGGAGGAAGCGAAGAAAGATGGTGCGAAAAGTGCAAAAAGAAACACACTGGAAAATGTAGTGAGGAGGTGACTGTTTCAAGTGTGGGAAGCATGGGAATTATGACAACGAGTGTACATTAAACAAAAGGGAGTGTTACGGATGTAACGAGGAAGGGCACTTCAAGCATGACTGCCCAAAGAAAGAGGGGGCTATAAAGCCAAATGTGTTGCCAAAGCCAAAGGCGAGAGCATTTCTAATGATCCTTGGCTTGACATCCAATGATCGAGTTATGAAGTAGTCGTGTAGATAGTACCACGTGGTGTAGCCTATTAGAGGCATAGTATAGGTTGAACTTGAACACCTATGTAATCGCTTCAAGGAATAATATAAAACCTTCGTTTTGTTATCTGATGTGTTAAACTGTTATGTGATTTTCTTGTATGGTGACTTGGAAAACTGCGAGACAATACTTGGGACGAGTATGAGTAGGTGTGAAAGGTCGTAGATGCATATACTACCGGAAGGACAGGACTCACGCTTGGATCAGGAAAAGTCACAAGGTTACCAAGAAGCTAGTAATTGATATCGTTTTATTCAAATATGTCGTTACCATTGTTTTGGTAATGACTAAGAAGATGATTGTTATTCCGACCCTAGTGGTCATATCGAATTGAGTCCTACTACGATGAGTATGTTACGTGGTTCAGAGAACCAAGTTCAATGTAGCATCTGACTTAAACCATAGGATTGAAGTAAAAGATAATCGAAGTGATCGGTAGAGGTATCGCGACGGTTGCATGTAGCTAGAAATGCTACCTTTTAAGATGAGATTAGAACATGAAGGAAAGTATAGTCTGTTCTGGAAGACTCTAAGAGACCTGAGTCTAAGCATTGCAACATACGATGATAGGTCATTAGAATATGACAAGTCATTCCATTGTAGTAATAAAAGAACTTATCTTATGTTCGAATCCAGTGAGGATTGAGATTGTGACTTGAATGTCATAATTTGGAGTCTAACGTGAGATAGGGAGTAAGTGCAAGATCGAGCACCGCCTACAGTCAAGGAGTCCAAGAGTTAGATACTCATTCGAAGAAACGAGGAAGTTATGATTATTACCTAGGATGAAGAGATAACGTATGGAGTCATTATACTGTCCTGTTTCGTTGATGGTTCTGGGACGTAATCATCCTAAGGGGGAGATAATTGTAACGCCCGTAGATCCGGGCTAGTCAATTTAGAGATAATAGGGGTCGAAAACGACTTTTCGATAAAAGATTATTTAGAATAAATAATCTTAACTAAGTTGTAGAATATGTCTCAATGGTTCCATACATATAAAGAACGCCGAAATCCGAGTTATAACGAAGAAGTTATGGCCCATCGAAGTTTTACAGCAAAACCAGCACAACACTGGGAGACGTAAATAGTGAATTTACGATAGAGGACTTTTTAGCCTTGGTGATCTAAACAAAAGTTGTAGTATACGTTAAACCGAGAACATACAAAAGGAAAATGATAGAGTCAAGAGATGCTATCTTTGATGAAGAAAGATTCACATCTATACCTAGACCAAGGGACATGATTCATCAATCTTCCAGCAAGAGTATTACTCAAGCTGAAGATGTTTCTGGTGGTGCAAGTTCTGTACCTGAACCTAGGAAAAGCACAAGAGTTAGAAAAGCTAAGTCTTTTGGATATGATTTTCAACTTTATCTGGTTGAAGGAACAAGGAATGAGACTATATGTCAACATCAATATTGTTTTAATATTGAGGAGGATCCAAAGACTTTTAGTGAGACTATGGATTCTAGGGATGTTCATTTCTAAAAAGAAGCAATTCAGGATGAAATTGATTCTATCATGCATAATAATATCTGGGCATTGTCTAATTTACCTCCTGGTTGCAAGGTATTGGGAAATAAGTGGATCCTCAAAAGGAAAATGAAGGTGGATGGCACATTTGATAAGTATAATGCCAGATTGGTTATCCAAGGCTTTAGGAAAAAGGAAGGCATTGACTTCTTTGATACTTATGCTCCTGTTGCTAGAATTTCCACAATTAGATTATTGTTAGCTCTCGCAGCTATACATAATTTTGTGATTCACCAAATGGATGTGAAAACTGCATTCTTGAATGGTGACTTAGATGAGGAAATTTATATGAAGCAACCTGAAGGGTTTGTGATGCATGGTAATGAACATAAGGTGTGTAAGTTGAAGAAATCATTATATGGTTTGAAACAAGCACCAAAACAATGGCATTAAAAGTTTGATGATGTGATATTGTCTAATGGTTTTGCATTAAACCAGGTTGACAAATGTGTATATAGCAAATTTGATTCTTCTGGTAAAGGAGTTATAATTTGTCTATATGTTGATGATATGTTAATCTTTGGTACTGATCAAGATGAAGTTGATAAAACCAAGAAATTCTTATTATCTAGTTTTGACATGAAAGACATGGGGGGCTGAGGTAATTCTTGGTATAAGAATTAGAAAAGGAAACAATGGGATTTCAATTTTCCAATTTCATTACATTGAGAAGATATTAAAGAAGTTTAACTTTGAGAATTGTTCTCCTGTTAGCACTCCTATAGATCCTACTCTTAAAATTCTACCTAATAAAGGATCTCCAGTGTCTCAACTTGAATACTCAAGGGCTATTGGTTGTCTAATGTATGCCATGATTAATACTAAGCCTGATATAGCATATGTTGTGGGAAGGCTTAGTAGATATACTAGTTATCCTAGTTCACATCATTGGCAAGCTGTGAGCAGAGTATTCAAGTACTTGAAAGGGACCATGAATAACCTTCTGTTTTGGAAGGTTATTCAGATGCCAGCTAGATTAACAACTTAGAGGATCACTCCTCTACAAGTGGTTAGGTGTTTCTTCTTGGAGGAGGTGCCATTTCTTGGGCATTTATGAAACAAACTTGTATTACTAACCCATACAACATCTCATCAACAAAAGGAAAACATACACACACGCCATTAAATACACACACAGCCACCACATGGTGGCAAGCGGTGGTTGGAGATGGCAGCCACCACCTCACGGTGGTGGTGGTGGGTTCTCTTTTGGTTCCCGGTCAAGAAAACATACACCAACACATGAACAATGACACAACACACACATACACGTGACACACACACACGCACACACCAAAAGCACCCAACAGCCTTCCACAGAGTGGTGGACATCGACCGGAGCAATGGGAGAAAGAGTTGTACGAACGGCCGCAGCGACATTAATTGTTTGGGAAGGCTGAGGCTTAATAGAAAAGAAGCGGATGAGGGTGAGTCGCAGTTTCGTCTTACCAAAAACGGATGCAACAACCAACAACTTCCGATCGTTCACAACTTCTTTCTTCGAACTAGACGACTTCTCCCGATAGCTCTCGTCGCCGACAGCAGGAGCAGCGGTGGTGGCGGTTCGGCGCAGCAGGGATTGGATGGTGGCGGCGACCGGACTACTCGGAAGTAAGGTGGCTGCTATAGTATAAGTTTAGGGTTAGGGTTTCCATTGGTGATGTTCCATTAAAACGGGAAGGGAAGGGGACCGGGTTCAAGTCCCGTGTCTCATTCAAACAAAATATCATATTTACACTTCTAGTCCCTCCCTGCTAGATTTATTTCAACTTAGGTTCAAAGTTATAAAACAACCCCCTGCTCTCCAAAAATCTTTTCATTACAAGTCCAGATGTTACAAAGAAATCTCCATTTCCATAAATTACAATATTTAACTCCTTATGGCTAACATTGATAAATTATCACAAATTTAGGGCTAAAGTAAAATAAAATATAAAATACATTTTCGGATTTTGGGGCTTATTATTTATATATATATATATATATATATATATATATATATATATATATATATATATTAAAGATATGATTCTTAGCAACAGTAAACCTGTTGTTTTTTTGACATATTTGGTCCATTTATTTCCTCTATTTCACAATTGGTCCAGCTCTTTATTAATATTACAATTTCCTCAGTGAACCTAGGGGTGTTCGTTTGGATGGATCGGTTTAATCCGATCCGATCAAGTGAATCCAAATTAATTACGGTTTTCAAAACGTAGATCCAAATAGTCCAAACTAAATTCAAATCCGATCTAATCCAACCAAATTATAATTCGGTTGGATCGGTTTTTTACAATTCGGTTTTCAAGAATCAAGACATTTGAATAGATATACAACTTTAGTATTAACTTACTCTATAATATAAACTAAAAAATATTGTATAATTAGTTGTGAATTAAAACTTATAAGTAACTATCAAGAAAAATATATTATAGTTTACTACTTTATAAACAATTTTTTTTTATAAGAAGTACATATTAAAGTTATTATAATAGATGAAAAAATTTAATATACTAAAAGAATAATTTAGTAAATTTATAAATTATTAAAGATATATATTAAAAAGAACAAAATAATAAATTGAAATTCGGTTTTTTTGGACTATTCAGTTTTTATTTTATAAACCAAAACCAATCCGAAATCCAAAATAATAATTCGGTTTTGTTATAAACCAATCCAAAAATCCGAATATCCGAACCAAATAGTCCAATCCGAATTATCCAAATGTCCGATTCGGATTTATCAAAACAGCTAACAATCCTAACCGAACCCACCGCCTAGACAGATCCCTCCACCGCTTTAATACACGACGCTTCTTCTCTACTTTTCTTCTTCATCTCCGGCTTTATAGATTCGGGGTTGTCACCGCCAAAGCTTCCGGTTCACGCCTTCCACATCTATCGTTGTTCCTTTTTAAAGAAACAGACGATGCTTTCTTGACTGCCTCCTCTACCTGTGTAATGTTAGAACCGACGATCCCATCGTCGATGAAGTCAATCTCGCAAATCAAGCTTTTCTCATTGTTAATCAGCACCTGCTCCACCGCGTGTGCACAATCTCTGGTACCCATCGATGCAGACGACACCATCTCTTTACCTCCACCGCCTCACATGGCTTTCGATTGTAGATTATTTATGAAGACACACAGGGCGAAAATCGATTCCCTGGGAGTTGTTGATGCGCCTCCGGTATACAGGTAAGCCCTATTTTTTCGTTTTCGGAGTTGATCCAAAATCATAGGTTCATTGGCTTGGTTCTTTTTTTTTTCAGCTTCTGGATCTGGAAACGAAATCGCATTCATTTCCAGATTTTATATGTGTTTTCATTTCTAAATTCGATTTATTAGAGAAACAATTTTTGGTGACTCTTCAACATGAAGCAAACCTATTGAAATGTTACATACCTGGTTGAAAACCATTGGAGGATACTACCAGTGGTGCCCAATACAGTCATAAATTCGATTTATTAGAGAAGGTTAGTAATCATCATAATCTATTCAAACGATGCACTCCAAGTGTTTGTGAAAATGCCAATATCAGTATTTTGTTATTGATACATCTCTTTCTCATGTGGCTGTGTTTGTTTAGGTTGATGACAAAAAACTAATGAAGATGGAAGGCTTAATTGTTGTCAAATACATTGTAAGAGGGAAGAAAACTTTAACTAATTTTCGCTCCCCCTTATGCTCCGATGACATCATTTTTCTCTCCTGTAGTCGAACCATAACTACATATATGTGATTGAGATGGTTTTAGGGCAAATCAAACCTTAAATTTTTGTTGCGTCCAAACACAATGGGTTGCTTCTTCAACATCAGACCTGCACAGAGTGGTCTTTACCGGCTTCCTTCTCACTGTCTATGCTTTTTGATTTAGGTTAGTCTATTTGGTTTGCTGACAATTATCTGTCTTCTCTCTACCTCTATATAAGTTTACAAGGACATGTCTTAATGCAGATGTATTGTAGCTATTTTTGGGACAAAACGCATCAGCTTTGTCTCTAAACCTTGAATTCAAGGAATTCCTTATTACTATGAGGAATCCACAAATTCTTTTATAATTCATGACTAATTATTTGATTTTTTTTTTTACATAACAAAGTTCTTATGCTCATATTTTACTGTTGCATATGTATAATATAAGGAAATTGCTTATGTAATGGATTTTGTTATATTTTATTGTGTAATTTTAAGATTTCCTAATCTGAGTATTAGTTATTAGTTAAAATTCCTTTTGATGTTTGATTAATATTAGGTCTTGAATTGCGCCTCAACTGCCCACTTATCGCCTATGAATTCATCCTCAACCTAATGAGATTTACATCCTTTCTGTTCGTGGTGGATTTAGACCTCTCAGAGAACAAACCTGGCTTCTTAAAAAGGTAAATTTTTCTTCATTTATGGTTGAAATGTCTGGAATATTGATGTAGGATGAAATTTTTCGTGTTCCTCAATGCCAACAGTATTGTGTAGGCAATTTTAAAAGTTGGGATCCTATGATAACCACCCTTCTGGATTGTAAGTTTCACCATGGTTTTAGATTTTTTGCGGCTAATTTTCCATTTGTTCATTCTTTTGGTAGATTTTACTAAAAGTTCTTTATAGGCTTGTAGTTGTTGGATATTGTTTACATTGAAATTGCAAATCGATTTTCGGCCCTGTTTCCTTTTTTCCAGTTGATTCCTGTTTAGATAAATGATGTATGGAGAGTATATGAGAAAATGATGGCATAGTTCGGGAAAACTAGAATTTATATTTTTTTATTATAATCTTATTTTGGTTTTAATGAGATTGCATTTTGGTTCATGATATAATCAAATCTTTAAAGCCATCACTTACAGTAGTTCTTGCTATGTATCTCATGTGTCTCAAGAATATGTTTTTGGTGAAGTTATCTTCATTTATTGGTAAAGGTTTTTTTTCCCCAATGATTGTTTTATGGACATATGATGTTTAAAAAAATAACTGAGAGAATGATGGCATATTTGGGAATTAGTAGGAAAAAATTAAACGAGGGTAAATTTGTAAAAAGCTATGACTTACATCAATAGAATTTATTTAGGCTAAATAGAACTCGAGTTGCCGGTTCCTTTTGATAAGTTCACTCTATTTGCAGAAAGTATGCAATCCCATTTGCCAAATCCTTTCAGCAATAAACGAAACTATGTTATAAGGTAATTAATTACTTTTTTTCATTAATTACCATTTTAATGTTGCTTATATCTTGCAAAAGTTATGATGTAGTATTTCGAGTGGATGCAGTGCATATGGATTTTACTAAACTGATGAACTTTTTTTTTTAGTGTAAGCTGATTTGTGCATTGGTTAGGACAGAAAATTGAAGAATTTGGAGTTACATTATGCATAGCTAAAGCGGGTAATATGGTAGTGTTTGGTATATTGGAATCAAGGAAGAAATGGAATGGTTCATTCCATTGGATCCATTCTTCAGCAAGTTACGCCAGTGTAACATGGCCAACTTTAACCTAAATATAATATATCTTTATCTTTAAGTTAATATGTTTTTTGTATGTTATATACGAATTTAAAATTCTAGTAGCTTGAAAGCGGAGCTGAATATAGTATTTCAGTGAGCATGACCTTCAAGCAAACGAGCTTTTGCTTTGTATGCAGTCACTTGGTATTAGGAGAGAAAGAATGAGACAACCTTCAAAGGAATTCAGATGTTATTGAGATACTTAAAAGACATTTTACTTTCTTTGAGTCTTTCATTTTTTTGTATTAAAATTGCATTGTATGCATTTGCTATGTACGTCACATCCAACCCATGCAAAGCATGGGCACCTACACTAGTTGTTATTATTATTATTATTATTATTATTATTATTATTATTATTATTATTTATTTATTTTTAACAGCATGTTATAGTTATAAATTTTGAATTTGTGGATCTCAATTCGGTCAATAGTTTTGATTTTGTTTTGGGTATTTGAATTATCCGATATTTTTGAGCAATAGTAATGTTTTGTATTTTCTTTAAACAACTTATAATGAAATAACTTTTCAAACTTTTCAGACTTATTAATTTAAACGCTCAAGTATTAACATCAGTACATCACGGTCCTCAATATACATATTGGTTTAATGGAGAATAAATAACGCTTATTAAGCCAAACCACCAAAAATAAAATTGTCCACAAACACAACACTAAACACCCTTGCCATAATACCAAAGCTCAAGAGTAACTATGATCCTAGGAGTATTTTTAATTCCTTAGCAAACAATGACCATAGGAGTTGATAGATTTGACAAGGATGTGAAGGAGGAATGTTATAATGGAGTGCAATTACACTCTTCTTACTGACAAAACCATGTAAAAAAATATGAATATGTTTATTCATGAGCATAGAAGTACCTCCATTAGGGAGGAGGGAGTCATTCCCTCCCAACCCATTCAACCCACTGTCACATCAGATTTTTTATTTTCTCTTTCTTCTATCTTTTCCAACCCACAACACATGAAACCCTATCTTTCACAACCCACTCAAGGAATTGAATGATATGTAAAAAATTTGAGAGTAAAAACACTACAAATAAATAAATTGTCTATTCTATTTTTATAAAGACACTATATCTTTGTTTTATAAAGTTAAAACAAAAAAAAATACAAAAAGGTACAAAAAAAGGCAGTAAACATGAATTAATGTGGTCAAGGTGAAAAGTTGAATTCAAACAAATAAAATAAGTTGATTGTGGTTCATTAAATAAATGAATTAATTATCCATGTCTCTTGTCTCTATTGCGTTTTGCATAAATGTTATTGCGTTGTAATTTTCATATGCATGCATTGTCAGTGGGTTCATCAACCCGAATCAAACCAAAAAAGACATGAAACCGCTAAACCCATGGTGCTCGATTTCGTTTCCCGACGGTACCTCCGGTACTGCCCCATCCCATTGACGAAACCGCATATGACTCCGTGCTGCCTTAAAAGCAACCATTTTAAGGCTTATGAGTTATCATTTTAACAGTAAAAAATATCCATTAAAATTTGGTTAAATGTACATTGCTATATCACCCAAAAACAACAATTTTAAACCTTAAAAAGTTCCAAAAATAATGCTAAAAAATCTGCATCGAGTATTGTTGAAATCGTAATCCCGATATTCAATTTTCATAAATAAAATGAACTCTACTTTAGAACCAAGATTCCAAGATTTCACCCAACCATCTTTGTCCTTTATATGAAAAAGTAGAAAGTTTACAAATATTGTAATTGATAATGAGATTGTTACCACTTCTTATTTGGATCGATGTAGATGAAAAAAATGATTAGAAGCAACTTGATCTTGATTTCCTTTTGACTTCGGTCAAACATCTTCAAATCCAAAACCCAATTTTAATCGCCCAAGTTACATGAATCCAGTAAGAGCTCCATCATCACCAAAAAAAAAAAAAGCATTTCACCAAACACCTTATATGCACTGTAAATAAGCTTCAAGAAATTATAACAAAAATAAAAATTGAAGTAAAATATGATTCCCTTGTATTAGGTAATTAACATATTCTTTATAATCTAGCTTATCATAAATATAGAATAAAATATCACTAACAATGTATGCACTTCATCTACAAGCTGCTCCAATCTCCATGCGTGAGAAACAAAATGTAGAGTCAAATAAAAATCTATCCATTATAACATCATACTTTTTGTCTTTCTACTTTTAGTTATTTTGTTATTAAAATCTTAGCCACATTGAAGTTAATTACCAATTTGCCCTTCCTGAACGGTCAATGATATTCTATTTTTCTAGCATACCCTATCTATGATTCCCTTGTATTAAGCTCAAACTACCCATGGATTTCAACATATAAAAGATGCATGTCTTTCTGGTTGATAACATATCAAACTCACATCAAGGGTGACCTTTGAGTCCTTATCATGGCACCATGGTTTGCACAAACCGTCCACTCCACCACCACCAGCACTCAATCCTTCCATCATTACGGATGTCAACCCTTCGTAACTTTCATTGCCTCAATTTCTCACCCCTTTTCACTTTAATCCATCTTCAAGCGATCTGTTCATCACTTCATTTGCATATATGCTGAAGCCATGTGTTGATTTTTTTCTTCATCTTTTTTTTTTCTGAAATTGGGGCTTAACAAATTACAAGGCTAACCACATAGTTTATTGCTAATTTGATTTGGATGCTAAGAATCAACTAGAGACTACTGAGCTGAACTTTTTTGTTGAATTTCTGGGCTTAAGGTGTTCAAAATCAGATGGTACGTTTTATTAAATGTTGCAAAGTTTTCCCACCAGGTGTTTGTTAAAAGTCCTTATTTAACTTTTCAAAGTTTACGTGTGCTTTCATCTAACTGAAACTGGGATGGGACTTGGTTTCTCTAACAGATGATGGCAGAGGATGACGAAAGCTTTCAAGAACGCATTTGATGAAAACATCGTTGTATAAAGCTTCCATTAGCCCGTTAGCCTGAGACGGAAGATGAAAACGAGTATTGATTGACTTTTTTCACGTTCCTGATACATAATTTCGTTCTCTTTTCCTTTTCTTTTTGATGAATCTTTAATTAGTTGTAGTTTTACAGTGAATCATCTTCTGAAATAACCAAGCACCAACAACCTAAACTACTTTGTGGAGAACGGGGGAGCGTAAGGGTGGTGAGAGAAGGAGGTGAAATTCGAGATATAGGTGTTGAAATTGGGGAAGCTAGAATTCAAAATTGAACGTAGAAAGCAAATGGCCGATATAAGGGGAAGAGATAGACGACGACTGGTCGTTGTGGTCCGACATCGTTGCTGTTGAAAATCATTTGGAGAAGGATGAAGATGATAAAAAGTAGGGTGGCAAGACCATGCCAAATAAATTAGTTGGGTTGAGTTTTTTAAACCGTCATCCCAAACAGGTCGTATAATAGTTTTTCAAAAATAAAGGTTGACTTGTGAATCCGTTTATAGTTTTAATAAAAGAAATTATTTTATTTTTAAATGTATTTATGCATTAAGTATTAATATTTAATAAATATTATATAATAATACCATTGATTTATAGACCATTTGACTGTTTTGACATTTTGACTCGTGGTGAATGACCTAAGATCGTAAGTCGTAACATGTATGACTAAGTTTATAACCATTTTGCCAATTTGTCCTAAATAATAATCTCAAAATCAAATTGCGTATGAGCATATCTCCCTCTTCCAAACTTCCAGTCTTTCGGTCTCCCACAGTCCCACTCTCCCCTCTCTTACTCTGTGATCGAAATCAGGTATCGAAATGGTGTTGGAGAATTGACTTTCTTTTTTGGGAGAAAAAATGGGAATTGTGGTTATTACTTTAGCACTTGAATCATCTATATTTATATTAATGTTTAGTTTAAATATGTTTCTATAAATGTTTTGAACTTTCATTTGTATGTTTAAGACTTAAGTGTCTAAAATTCGGATATGTTTGCATCAACTATCAAGAATTTATTCATGTTTAATTGTCAATTTATTTATAGAATCTGACCCACGAACCCAAATCAGATCCACGAACCTGCCAACCTGTGAACCCGTATAAATAAATGGGTTGGCGGGTCATATATGAGTTTATGTTCCAAACCCGTCAACCCATGACCTGTATATTTAAATGGGTTGTGTTTGGGTTGACATATTTTGACCCGCCAACCCGCGACACGTCAACCCGAACACGACACGATTGTCAGACCTAATAAAAGAGTAACTTGATAAATTGGGATAGTGTTTCGGGGGCTAAAATCTCAATCCCTATACTAAAAATTCTCTTTTATATTATATATTACATTATAATGTTCCAACCTACATTATACCAAACATTACATATACGATTAGATTTTAGGGTAATACTAAATATAGTATTGAATAAAGAACAAGATACTTAAAATATTTTTTAGTGTTAGATATAGTGTAACGGTTGGAGGAATTTAGTGTTTACATTATCTTTTACATTATAATTATAGGTATAGTGTAAAAAAATATTGTTAAAGGTTGGAGATGATCTAAGATTCATATATTAATGGATCAAGATCTAAGGTTCATAAAAAATCTTATTGTCGATTGAAGAACATCACCAAGAGGATTGTTCTAGATGTGTTTTGGAGGCTCAAAAGGGCTTTTGCGATGGTTGAGTTTATGATGGTGGAAGTGGATTATACGGTACCAAAGAGTGATTGATGATATTCCTGCCATTCAAAGCACCACCGTAATTTCTTTCTGGAGTAGTATTACCTAGAACTAATAGTTGGAATACTTTAGTGGTCGTGGAAGATAGAGAAGATGAGTCTAGGACGGTTGCGATGTATCAAAATTTACTAGTGGAAAAGGCACACCAGGGGAAACGGTGGTCGACGTATGTTTCCTACATATCAATCTTATCTCCATTAATATGAAAATGAAGATCTGTCTGTGCTAATGCTATATAACCTGTATTCCCTCCTCTTGACGGATTCAATTGGCGCCAACCTTTAAGGAATATCCATGATTCTTTCATATTTTAAGTGAAAAATTAAGGAGATGGCCATTTGAATTAGTCTTCATGTTGAATGTTGTTCTTATCTATTTGTGTTGACCATATAAGATTTCAATGCATAAATTCATTGTATAAATCGCATTATGGTCTTGTATGACTTAATTTTCAGCGTTTAACCAAATATGTTTTATAAGGGGTGTGTGTGTGTGTATATATATATATATATATATATATATATATATATATATATATACACACACACACACACACCCCTTATATTTTGGGAGATCACTTTCCTTTGAGCTTCGACTGAATGTACACATCACATTTTCTTTTCTTATTTCATTTCATTCTTTTCAATAAGTTTGTAAAAATTTTCAAATCCTTAGTTTGAGTTTGGAATCGCACACATGTTTAACCAAATCCCTAAAACTAGGGCTCTGATACTAACTTGTAATGCCCTGATTTTTACAATATATTTTGTTTAACTTTTAATTAAGATAAAATTCCATTTTCATACGCCAAAACATTAAATCATTTGTTCCAAAAGACAAAATCCTAAAATCAGAGTTTGATAAATGAACATAGAATCACAAAGTAAAAAAAGTTGTTGATGAGTATGTACCATCACGTCTTCTCCTTCCCTTGATAATCTAAAGTACCTGAAACATTTAATCCATAATTGTAATTTAAAGCTTACTGATTTCCCCAAAATACCATAAACATTACAGTACATGCAAGTATACAAAAGTTGGCCTTTAGCATAAAGTTGGTTCGCCTTAACTACCTTCACCATAAAGTTATTCTTATCCTGGCCTTCAACATTAAGTTAGTCCACCTAAGTATCTTGGCCTTCAGCACAAAGTTGGACCGCCTCAGCTCACTACAAGATATGTCGGCATATATACTATAGATAAACAAACTACTCAGCACCACATGCATCTGACTAACTGGTCTACTAGCTTAACAACATACCACAACATAACCACAATCTATGATTATAGTGAGAAAACTCACTTGAATCAACAAGGTGAAAGATCAACACTCAACATCTCGCCAAGACAGCTACACGATCATACTAACTCGACAGTGGTCAAACCTCAGTCTTGTACTCAACTTTCAGTTTAAGTAAAGGTCAAATTGGTCAAAAAGTCAATGGTCAACAAAAGTCAACAGTCCACAAAATTACATTATTATTCACTTGGCAACGAATTAGTCAAGACATACCCAAAATCACGCTATGACACCCTGGTCTTCATGCCGTGAAACCTGACTTAACAGCCTTACTCATTTAGTCTTTTATCATTTAAGAAAGAAGTCCCAAACTTCATATATGAATCTATCAGGGGACTTAATGATTAAATTTTCCAAGTTTATCCATTTAGACAACTCAATAAACCAAGATTTACAACCCTAAGTCTAAAATCCACTCAAAAGGTCATCTCTAGTGCATAGGCTCAACGCATGCCCATGAAAGCCCTTTTTCTTCATCATCATAGGTCCAAAAGCTAAATAATGCCCCAAGAGGCTTTGAAGTTCATCAAACATCAAGAGCACAAGGGTTTTGGGACCAAAATGACCATAAAAACTTTGATCTAAAGAGTACAAGCATAAAGGTAGAGACTTTATACCTCTCTAAGGTCCAAAAGATGAATTGAATGGAGAAACTTGGTTGGGAAACTCCTTCTTCATGCACCAAAGACACCAAAAGGGGTTGGTTAACGACAATGCACATTTTTCAATGAGTGGATGATGATGAATGAGGAAAAACGTAGGGGTTAGTGCCTTTAAATAGGGTCCCAAGGCCGAGAATTAGAGTTTCACTCATTAGCTAAGTCACACCATGAACTTTAGATGAGAAATATGTGGTTGAGATTGAATCACAAGATCTTTATTTTTATTTTTTCAGAATCTCAATGGAACCTACATATACACCATTGGCGAGTCTATGTGTATAGAAGGTGGGTCACTTGACTCACTGTTTTTCCCATCTTTTATAAGAGATTATAAATAATTATAAATTGTAACTCATCTTAAAAACTTGGAGTGAACCACCTTAATGTTTTTGACAACAAAATATATATAAATTAAAATTTCAAAAGCTCACATTTTATGTTTTAATAGGCACCGAAGTCATTTAAGGTATAATCCAATAAAAAAAATATTCCAATACAAGTTAAAGATAATAAGATAAATACAAGAAAAAAGAAAAAAACAAACAATAAAAAAAATTTGTTCTCAACACGTCGTTCTTCTCCTGCTTCAAGGTATACGTTGATACCGTGATACACAATTACACAAATCGGAAATTACTCGCCGTACGTCGGCCCTGACCCCACAACTAATATCAAGATACAAGACCTCAATGAATACAATTATAAATACTTGAAATTTCTTTTTTGGTTATACAACCCGACCCGAACTTGTAACTAGTATTTTTTTTACCATTTTTTCGGTTTCACTTAAATAGTGAACCACATAATTTTACGTTCTAGACTCGCCACTGGTATATATACACACACACAAACATTAGTCATTTACCCACATAAAGCAGTGGCGGCGAATAATTTCATTTCCCTGAATGGTTTCAGAACATTCTATTTAAAGGGCTGCATAGTTTGATTTTGTGAGTTGTTTCCTTTTTTATGGATAACAAATAGCTTATGCATTGTATACGGTGAGTGGGGGTTTGTTTCATCTCGATGATATATTTGATTAAAAATATAAATACATAGTTGTTTTGGGTTGAATAAATTTGGCTTCAAAATATAAGTACGTTGATGTATCTGAGTAAAATAAAAGTAAAATATTGGTTTTGGTTAAAAATAAAAGCCTGTCGTTGTTTTGCGCAAAGCAACGACAACAAATAGTTTCATTTCATAATTAGTTCAATTCAAAAACATGTCATATTTCAAGGAACACATGATAGTTGCATATTACTATGAGTCGGTTTTGCTAAAATGAATAGTTATTTCTCATCCGGTACAAAGGAAATGAGTCTTCTCGTTGTGTTGTGATTTCATTGATTTGTCAAGGGTATCTTAACATTTTAACTTATATGATAACCATATCGGCGAGGTCGTAAATAGATAGATCAACGAGATCTAAATGAATGTTGGACGGACCAAACCTTGCTTTAGAAGCATTATGATATTCATTTGGAAGTTGATAAATAGATACATCGTTTTACCATGTGTGAAAATGGTATTTGAATGTCCAAAAGGTTTTAACTAAATATCAAATACTTACCAATTTATCATATATAATTAATAAATAAAGGTTCTATAGTTTTGTATTTATATACTTAAGAGTCAATGTTTTTAGGTTAAGCTTTTAATTTTAAATTTATGCCAGACAATAATATATAATAGCAAATTTAAGAATATAGTTTTTAAATCCCTTAGAAAAACTAAGATGTAACCTAATATTATTTATAGTTTAAAAGATATATAATAATAATATATTATAATTTGAGGACAATAATTGTTAATTATAAAAGTTTGTTATTAATTGAAATTAGAACTTATAAATACTAATCTAATAGTATAAAATTTAAAGTCCAAACCTAAGAATCATGCAAAGTTAGAAAAACATAAAAATCCTCTATTTCACTTGAATTAACCGTCCACAGTCCATAAAAGAAAAAAGGTGATCCACCAACCCAACTATCTAAATATATTATAATTTGAAAAAAGCACATCTTTAACATTGTATTCAAACAAAATTTTTACAAATACAACTATAGTATATCATTCCAACATATACATCGGTAGCCATATATCCGCACAACGCATAATTGAAACTATTAATTTCCAACAAACACAAACGATTATAACCCACAAAAATTGTCGCTGAAGGTTGTTTTAGTAAATAAAAAAACATTTAAAAAACCACTTTCCATGTCTAGCTAAAGAATCAGATCTTTAAAGGTTGTGATTGTCCTTTGAGATAGGCCTGTCAAAAAAACCTGAAACCCGTTCTACCCACCCGATCCGTTCCGAATTCGGATAGAATGGGTCGGGTAGAACGGGTAACGGGTATGAACATTCGGGTAGTAGGTTAACCCGATAATAATATAGGTCGGGTTTTAGGTATGAATATTTATTTTCGGGTATACCCGAATACCCGAATTTGTTTTTTAAATAATATCAAATATACAATGCAGTCATGTACGCACACTTCAAATAAAACAAAACCATTTGTTTCCAAGTTATTAACGACGGCTCGACAGTCGATGCAAACTTGCAAAGGGAATACGACGCTAAAGCTGAAGTCCTGAACCGTCATCACAATTCTCAGTTTCTCACTATCGCACGGAATGAAATTAAAAAAGTACATAACATATTATAATGATTTGTATTATTATTATATATGTACTTGTTAATTGTATGGAGCATTTTCCTACCCGATTCATTATTAAACAAACCAACATGTAAAAATAAAAAAAAATTATCAATAAGTGTCATTTAAGAAAGTTTTGGGTATACCCGATAATTACCCGACCCAACCTCAAACCCGAATACCCGAAACCCGAAAACCCGAATTACAATATAGGTCGGGTATCAGGTATTATTTTCTTAAGGGAATACCCGTTCTACCCGAAACCTGAAAATTTTACCCGTTCGACACCCCTACTTTGAAATGACTTTGATTCCTGCAAGTTTGAGACATCCTATTTGTTAAATTCATCATTTTGCAAATCTTGATCATAAAAACAGGACCTGATTTGATGAGTTTGATAGAATCATGTATGTTTTGTTAGTTCTGTCCTAGGCATATCCTTAAAACTTGAACTCAACAACCTAAATCTACAAAGCGTACATTTTTTAAGCCTAAAAATATAAATTACATTCTTCAAAATCGAACCTATACCGAACAACTAGAAAACAACTTGAAATCGATCTAATCAAGAAGTAACATTGACCAAGTAACATTATCAAATTTATAGAGCCTAGATACCTCGCATTCTTCGTTCTTCGGGAGAAAAACTATGGACTCTTTTATTCCTTCTATGAAGTTTAATGAAAACACCATATGTTGATGCAATACATTAATTTTTTTGTAGTCCCCTGTCAAATAAAGAATAAACAGAAAGTGAAAGCATCCACTTGCAACAAAAAGATACACACATCAGGCCCAAATAAATAAGTTGAGCAAAAGAAATTAAGAAAAAGCATTATCGGTGATTGTGGATACACACATCAGGCCCAAATAAATAAGTTGAGCAAAAGAAATTAAGAAAAAGCATTATCGGTGATTGTGGATTTAGTGACATACATGGTCTATTGCATGCCTTCTCTGAATAATAAAAAGCTTCTTTATATGTGTCAACATGCTCATTATGTGTATAAATTAGTTTATGGAAACTTGAAGTATCACATAATCATTAAAATAGAGAGAAAAAGGAAGATAATTATGTAAAAATGCTAACATTTATTCTTAAATTACAACCCCAATTATATTGAGCATTGCATCACCCATTTATTCGACTTCCTCTAGTTCAAAAGCTGATATGTTCCAAAAACATATTACCATCAATCGGAACAACAACTAAATTAGAATGTCTATACCTAAAAAAATATATCCATACAAATACTCACAGAAAGATATATATATATATATATATATATATATATATATATATATATATATATATATATATATATATATATATATATATATATATAGGGCTAATGTCATAAAAGCCCCCAAATTTTCAAGAAATGTTTGGTTATGTCCTAACTCCATTTTTGTGTCCACAAAAACCACACATTTGGGCAAAAATTATCATAATTGCCCTCTTTTCCAATTTTGCCCTTTTATGGCATTAGGGATGTTTGGTTCTTCCCGGAAAAATGACCACCACTTCTGGTGTTACTATGATGACCGCTTTTCATCCAAAGATTAGTTCTTTCCTTTCTTATAATCATTGATGAGGCAACAGGAAAACCAAACAAATAAATAGATTTAATCACATAAAACTCACAATTTAACATCTGTTGTTATTTTTCTTCCAGTTGTGGTGAAGCAAAGTTTTCTTTGGGTTACTAAAAACAAATAACAAAGATAGATAGATGATTTCTATGAAGCAATTTTGTAATGTAAAAAAACAACAAATCTGACAAAAAAAGATGTAAAACCCCACAAAGATAATCTGCATCTGAAATCGACTTGAGGTGATCATCTGAAATAGAATTTATGCCATAATCTGAAATCAATTTGAGTAAGAACACGAGAATCGTCGGTCAGTGTTGTGAAATCAAAATGCACCATTGAAACTCAAAACCAGATTCATTGATGGCTTTGTAGGTGTGGGACAGAACTCATTTCTGTTATCGTTTCTTCCCCCTTATTGTATGCTCGTATCCTTCTCATTCTCACCAAGTCTCACCACCACCTCTGGTCGTATCAGATATTCAGGATATTCAAGACTATAGATCAGCAAAATCAAAGCGATCCTTCATATAAACCAAGATGAAAACGAAATTGTTTTGAAAACCTGTAAATTCTAATGCGGACCATGGATCTGGGGTTGAAGTGGCCGACAATGGCGGCGACGTCTCTGGTGGTTATTGAATGACCCGATCACGTTTCTAGAGGTTGAACAGATATTGGCGGTAGCACGGGGGGTTTGACAGTAACGGTGGCCGCTGGTGGCCGGCTGCCGGAATAGGAGAGAGAAGAGATATCAACGATGAAGAAAAGGGGGAAAAGGATGCATTTCTCATGTGTAATTTACCAGAGAAGAAAACGGTGAGGGTGCAGTGGGCTGAGAAAACCAAACACAAGACCCTAATCCTAGAACCAAACATCCCCTGATGTCATAGAAGGGTAAAATCGAAAAAGAGAGCAATCATGACAATTTTTATGTAAATGTGCGGTTTTTGTAGACACAAAAATGAACTTAGGACATTAGGACATAACCGAACATTTTTTGAAAATTTGAGGGTTTTTATGATATATATATATATATATATATATATATATATATATATATATATATATATATATATATATATATATCATAATTCTAATAAATAAGTAGAACTCTGTCACGTGTCACTCTCTAAGAACCCCCAAAATCGAGTTTTCCCGCTCATTTATTCATCTATATTTACATAAATACCATTGAATCCAAATTGAATCAAAGTTCAAACTGATGCAATAAATCCGGAAATTTTAGCTGTCAACTGCATTCAAAATATTCAAGCATTAATTTTAAATGAATAAAGATTATGGAAATAATTTGAAAAAATATGTTAATCAATAATCAGATTCGAAATTCATGATTAAATTTGAAAGTTTGTTTATATTGATTGCAAATTAAATATATTGCAATTATTAAATCCCTAAAAATCTGCAGTATTTTTTTCAGCAAACGTAAATATCATTTATACGGTTATTTTGTATATACCATTATGCTCCATAACAATTCTGCTCCATAGAAACCACAACAAACGTATTCTTCTTCATTCTTTGTGATTCTGCAACGCTTCAAGAATTAAATATCAGGTTAGTGTATTCAAAAATCAGAATTACAAATATTTCTATTCCTTTCATGTTCTTATTTATCGGTATCTATCACGTTCTCATTGTATGATTTCTATTCTTCTTCTTCTTTTTTGTAATTCTTCTTAATCGTCTACTTCTTCTACCTTTTCAGTTTAAAAGACGAAAAACTAATGAACATTACAAGTTCATTTTCTTTAAAAAAAATTAAAAATAGTCTTTTTCAGATGTACACAGTAACTTTTGTTTTGATGGTATGAAATTTTAAAATTTGTTTGTATTTATCTAAATACAATCTCAAAAAAATATTGAATTTAAAAATTTATGAGTATATTAAGTCAGTCGTTATTGTCATGTGTTGATTTTTAATTTTTCTGTTTTACTCATTGTTATGTTATCTGTTAGTGTTAGTATGTTGCAGGGGCATTTTCGGTATAATTGTCGTTTTCATGTTTATTTTATATTTGTGTTCCATCTTATTATATAAACTTTTATTCAATCTAAAACATTATTTCATATGAATTATTTGGTTTTGTTTGTATTCCATTTTATTATAAAATGAATTATTGAATCTAAAAATTTATGAGTATATTAAGTCAGTTGTTATTGTCATGTGTTGATTTTTAATTTTTCTGTTTTACTTATTGGTTAGGATGTTCTGTACATTCTAAAAGGTTGCTAATTTTCCTTACAATTCTATAATGATTAAATTTCTTGCAGAAAACGGAAATAGGAAATAAGGTTTACCTAAATAACATTGACCAGATAGATGAAAAATCGCATATCAAGGTTCGGGTGCTTAAAATTTGGAACTTTGTAACCTCTTCATGTTTTGCTATGTTTAAAAGTGGAAGATGTAAGTTAAGTTTTAAAATGTAGTGACCATTTATGTAATCTAGATACAAGATTTGAATAATTACATTTAATAGAAACCAACTTCTATGTGTTGTGTTCTTATTGTCTATTATTTATAATATTTATGTTGATTATTTTAAACATGGAACATTTATGTCTATTATTTAGAATAACTATTATTTTTCTCACGATAAATATGTTATTTTTAATAAATAATCAATAACCAATTGTAAACAAAATTTATATCTTTGATTCTCTTCAATTAATTCATACATTTTTGTAATGGTTGCAGCATATTTACTTATCTTCTATAAATAACCTATATTCAATTTACTATTTCCTAATATTCTATACTCCATTTTTAGATGAAATTCGAATATTAAACTAATTTTTAGTTGTAATCTTTTAAATTCCAAAAAATCAAGAACAAAATTTTATCTAACAAAGATCCAACAACAATAAAATCATAAAATCGTAATCTTTTTCCAATATATATATAACTTTACCTCAAAACGTGAAATCCAAAATTTTGAAACTCCTCATTCGTCTTCTTAATGTTCAATTGCTTCTGCGATTTTTTTTTCATTAAGCTTACATCAATCTGCTTCATTAAAGTTCTAATCCTCATTCCAGTTCTACCTGCAAGATTTCCATATCCATATGTCAGGTTAGTATTATGAGTTTAGATCACTTTGTTTTCTCTATGAATTTATGGTTGAAATTTACAACAATAATCAATATGCTGGAATAGATGTTTTTCTAATTGTAAAAAAATAAGCGGGAATAGATGTTTAAGATCAATAAGCAATTTATAATCATCACGATTTTCGTGTATCACACAATTTTACCTTCATTGATTCCATGGAGATCTAGGGTTTTAACCCCTGATATCATCCGAACCCACGATTGGTTGAAATTGGGGAAACAGCAGATGTAAATCGAATAAACCCTAGGTTGGAAATGAGGATGATGAGTCATGATGGTCATCAGGGAAATAATTGATTGTGGCACAGCAAGAAGGAGAGTCTACCTTCAGATCGTATTTTTCAATCCTGACGGAGACCAAATCGGACGATTACACGGTATCGTAGATCTCCATGATTTTCTAGGTTCCCTTTCATGCGTTGTTGATTGCGATCGATTTAGGGGGAATCGAGGACAGTCATTGACTGCTAATCTTCGACGTCCGTCTATGGAAGATTGGAGTCGTTGTAAACAAACATCTAGACTTCTTTTGATGGAGTTATTTCTGCAACTACAACACAAGCTTCCGCTTCAAATCTTATTTTCGGACCCATATCTACAATCCGACTCATGTTAACTTTAATATTTTTATTTAAAGTCTCTTTTACACAATATAAACAAATATATAATTTCTATTTTATACTATTTAATATTTTAAAAATCTTCAATTGACTAAATTGTTTAAAATATATTATAAAAGAGTAAATTAATATTTGCAAATTTTGTTACACATTTTAATAAACAAATTAATAAAGGTAACTTTTTAAATACATTTACTTTATTATCATTATTTATTTAATTCTAACTAACTTCAATTGTATTATATAAACATATTATGTACATAATTTCACATTTCATATCCTAACCTATGTCTTCTTATGCAGAAAACAACAGTAAGATGTACCACATGCAGGCCAGAGAGAAAAGAAGACAAAGAAAAATATATTTGGAAAATAAAAGATCGAAGAAAATAAAAACAACATCGAACGTTCCAAGTACATCATTACAATATTTGTTCAAAAATACTGTTATATTGTTCTATACATATATTTACAAGTTTTATAATTTATTTCTATTTGCAGATCAATCAATCAATATTGTTCGTCAAACTCAAAATGTTAATACATTTACAACACCTCCAAAGCATAACACAACCATACAATACTGCCATTCCTTTACAGATGTTAGAACTCCATTTTCTAACATTACAAATGTTATAAATCCGTTATCTAACAATAGAAATGGTAATTATTTATGGTTTTTAAAATATACTATTATCCATTATGTATATAATCGGGATATATATATATATATATATATATTTAATTATTTATTTATTTAATATATAAATTTTTTTTTGGTCAGATATCATTAGTTTCGATAAATATACCACTTCCAAGTTAGCAAACAAAAGACAGTACCATGTACTTTCAAATGAAATGACATCAAAAAATGCATCCACAGTAACAACTTCTTCATCATCAATCAAGTTAAATCCAGGATGTCATAAATTAAAAACGAAGACAAGACATTTATCCCCTATCCCATTGATTGATCTGACAGAAGATGTAGAAAATATACATCAAGTGAACAATGAAAATCTTATAGTTGGTATCTCAAATGGTAATCAAAAAATAATATCCATTTTACATTTCAAATACTATGTTGTATATAATTATAAAATTCATTGATATTTTATTCAACGCTTTTATTTTACAGAATATTTGGATCATGGTGATCAAGTTGTTGTATGTCAAACATGTCGTGCAAAATTATGGAGAAATGAATCCATTAGAGGTAAAGAAAAGGGAAACACGGATTATTCATTATGTTGTGGTTACGACAAAGTTCAACTTCCAGATTTAAAGAATGCACCCCCGACTTATGAAAGAAGGTTCCGAAATATGGACTCAAAAAGCAAACATTTCATGAAAAACATTCGACGTTACAATTCAATGTTTTCTTTCACGTCGATGGGTGGTAAAATTGATTCTTCAATCAATAGAGAATCAATAGAGGAAACGCTCCATACATTTTCAGATTGGGTCGTCAAAATTATCATAGTATTGGAAGTCTTTTGCCAGCAAAAGGATCGGAACCAAAATTCTCTTAGTTATACATTTATGACACTGACAACGAAATTACAAATAGACAAAGATGTTTTCGGTATTTTCTCAAACTTCTTATTCATAATTTAGTATTATTATTAATATATATATATATATATATATATATATATATATATATATATATATATATATATATTACTAATATTATTTATAAATATATTTGTTTTAGTGGTCAAAAGGATCAATCAACATCAACTGATAGTGATATTATTGAAGATATTAAGGTGATGTTGGATTCAAATAATGTGTTGGTTAGATCTTATAGGATGGTAAGAGATACTTTTCAGAAAAATCCAGAAGTTGATATGAAATTACGACTTATCGGGAGAAGGGAGCAAGATGGAAGAACATATAACCTACCGACTGCTTCTGAGGTTGCTGCTTTAATAATTGGTGACATTTCAGATTCAATCGAGAAGAGGGATATCGTCGTTCAAACAAAAAATGGTTGTCTACAACGTATTAGTGAATTGCATCCTTCGTATCTTCCTCTCCAATATCCATTGCTATTTCCATATGGGGATGATGGTTATAGTGTTGACATTCTTCATAGAGGTGTGTCATTTACGAACAACAGCAAGCGTGCAAAATGTACAATGAGAGAATATTTCGCTTATAGGATTCAAGACAGAGATCATTCGTTTTCTCTCATACTTAATTCAAGAAGGTTGTTTCAACAATTTCTGGTAGATGCCTACACTATGATGGAAACGGAGAGAATGTACTACATACATAGGCAACAACATGTTCTTAGATGTGATTCTTATGAAAATTTACGTAACCAAAAAGCTCAAGGAACGACTGATATCTCGAATGTCGGCCAACATGTCATATTACCTTCATCCTTTACCGGAGGTGCACGTTATATGCTGCAAAACTATTTGGATGCCATGTCACTATGCAAATGGTTTGGATATCCTGATTTCTTCATAACCTTTACGTGTAATCCCAAATGGCCTGAGATTAAAAGGTTTCTTAAGGATACTTCACTTCAACCAGAAGACATGCCTGATATACTATGTAGGTTGTTCAAGATCAAGCTTGATGCATTCATTAAAGACTTAAGGGATAATCAAATTTTCAGCAAAGTTCAAGCATGTAATTAAAACAATATTTTTAAATTTTTTATAAAACATTGATCTTATTATTATATTTTAAATATGTTTTAATATCTAATCACATTTTACTTTTTTTTGGCAAATTCTTTTACAGATGTTTATACAATTGAATTCCAAAAAAGAGGTTTGCCGCATAGTCATATATGTCTATTCATGCATTCTGACAACAAGCTACCAACTGTTGAACTTATCGATCCGATAATTTCAGCAGAGATACCAGACAGAATCGAAGATCCTGAATTGTATTCACTTGTAAATGAGTTTATGGTTCATGGTCCATGTGGAGCTGAAAATATGAATTGTTCATGCATGGTGGATAAAAAGTGCTCTAAAAACTTTCCAAAAAAATTCAGTAATCATTCGTCTGTAGATCAGAATGGTTTTCCGTTATATAGGCAAAGAAACGATGGTCATTTTGTAGAAAAATCAGGTGTAAGGTTGGATAATAGAAATGTTGTTCCATACAACAAATATCTATTGAAAAGATATCAGACACATATTAATATTGAATGGTGCAATCAGGGATCTTCTATAAAGTATTTGTTTAAATACATAATAAGGGTCCTGATAGAGCTACAGTTGCTGTTGTACCAACCAACAATGAATGTGAAAATAATGATGTGGTCGATGAAATAGCTGAATATTACGATTGTAGATATTTATCAGCATGTGAAGCATCATGGCAAATTTTTACATATGATGTTCATTGCAGATATCCTTCTGTTGTCAGACTGCCTTTTCATCTTCCTAATCAACAACAGATTGTATATGGTGAAGACGATGATATTGATGATGTTCTTGACAAACCTTCTGTTGCGGCTTCAAAGTTCACAACTTGGATGAAATGTAATGCAATCGACAGTGAAGCACGAAAACTCACATATGTTGAATTCCCTACAAAGTTTGTTTGGATATTAAATGGTCGGTTTTGGAAGCGAAGGAAAGTAGGAAAAGCCATCGGTAGAATTCATTCTGTTTCACCTAAACTAGGTGAGGCATATTTCTTAAGGATTCTTTTAAATAAAGCAAAAGGACCAACATCATTTGATGATATTCGCACGGTAAATGGTCAAACACATTCTTCTTTTAGAGATGCTTGTTATGCACTCGGGCTATTAGATGATGACAAGGAATACATTGATGCAATTAAAGAAGCAAGTCATTCTGGATCTGGTTTTTATCTACGCTTTTTATTTGCTACATTGTTGATGTGTAATAGTATGTCAAAACCAAAGGTCGTTTGGGAAAATACATGGGAATATTTGGCAGATGGAATTCTATATAGACAACGACAAAGATTTAAGTCTGCAGGTATAACATTTTTTCTTATTTTTTTTAAATTAATTTATTTTTATTATTCAACAACCATTAAATCATTATTAATAAAATTATTAAATATCGACGACAAATTTTATTAATTATTTAATATTTTCGTGCAGAATTGTCACTCGGAGTAGATGAACTTAAGAACTTAACTTTGTTCGAAATACAACAAATTTTACTTCGAAACAACTCTACACTCAAAAACTTCAAAAACATGCCATACCCAGATGTTGAATCCGTTTCTTCTTCAAACAATCAGCTTATCACCGAGGAGCTAGATTACGATGTTCCCGTGATAAAGAATGAATATGATCGTATGTTTCTTGCATTAACAAATGAGCAACGTAATATTTTCCTAAACATCATGAGTGCTATTCAAGAAAATAAAGGAGGTGTCTTCTTTGTTTACGGTTATGGTGGAACGGGTAAAACTTTTTTATGGAAAACAATATCTGCAACAATTAGATCTGAAGGAAATATTGTATTAAATGTTGCTTCAAGCAGTATTGCTTCCTTATTATTGCCTGGTGGTAGAACAACACACTCTTGATTTATAATTCCATTTGAGCTTACAGAGGATTCTTTTTGTAACATAAATCACTACTAGAAAAAAGGCCTTTTACGACGCGCAAAATACGACGCTCATTGATCTATGTTACGCAAAGGAGAGTGACATTAGAAAAATGTCATCTCTTCAAAAAATTTAAGGATAGAAGACACGCATTATTGCGCGCCCTTAAATTAGTGTCAAAAAAAAAAAACACGGAGGGCACCTATAATAAAATGCGCGTCGTCTAAGGATGTCGCTTTATATTTTTTTATGGAACGCGCGTTCCATCCTTTAATAGTGGGGGAAAGGGGGAAATGAAATTCTGAAAAAATTAAAAACCCCGCCATGCTCTCCTCTACCTTCTTTCAATCGTTCTTCTCTCTCTCTCTCTCTCTCTCAATCAAATACCAAAAATCGACTATTGTTGGAACTAGGGTTCCGGTTCTTAGTGAAATCGAAGGTTTTTTGGTCACTAGGCCATGAAATTGATCAAAGGGGTACAGTTTTTGGAACCATGACTATTGTTGGAACTAGGGTTTCAGTTCAAAAACCCTTCATCTACTTCCCTCGATCTTCAGTTCCTCAAGTACTTTCTCAGCCTCTCAATCAATAGAAGAGCTGTATCACAACTACAAATTTAGAGTGATTTCCATATCAAGTAGAACAATAGCTCCATTAAAGTCAAGGTCTCGAAACTCCATGGTCAATCACCATCAACATTCTACTTCTTTATTTGTTCCAGAGGTTTGTCTTCCTTTATTACGAGTTTTATAACCTTTTTAATCAAACTCGATTAGCCCTCGATACCTAATGTTATCTTTTGCGTTGTTGCTTCTGCTCTGTTCTTCTTGAAACCTCCCCACACTCTCATGTCGAAACATAATTTATGATATCGAGTTGGAAATCAGTAGAAATGGCTATGAAGGTCGGTTGGGTTGGACGATTCTCTAGAGGACGAGAGAGATTTGGACATGGCAGATCGTAGGGCTACAGAGATTGAGCTTGATACCATGGAGGGTTTTGCGTCAAGGGAAAAGCTCCACCATCATCTCAACGACCAAGGTTGGTTAGGGTTTCTGTTTTTTTTTTCTGTTTTATTTCCATTCCTTCACCATCACCAATGTTACTTTGTGCTTCATCTGATGTACGATTACCTTCTCCTTGTTATGGTGGCAATACTCCTATGGGTTGCTCTGATTCTCCATGGGATAATTTTGCCCCTTCTCTTGTTCTAATTAGGGCAATAATGAGAGTATGATGTTAGAGATGGAGTACAACTCTGAGAGTATAAAGGTTGTTGCAATACATCTTTGCATTAATTATTCCATTAGACTCTCTGTATTGATGTCCTCAAAGTAGGGAGCTTAGACATACTCTCAAGTGTCAACATTAAAACAACAGATTGAATTCTTCATTTAATGTAGAAAAATTTGAAAGTTGTAATAAAACTTTATAATGATGTAATAAGGTAACATTAGTATTATAGCTACAACAAAGTCTACAGTTGGTTTGGAATTTAAAAATGATTAGGTTTCATCTCAGGAATCATGGAGCTTAACTTTATTTCAGGAATCATGTACATCCATCTTGGGTCAAATCTGAATTACTAAGCTATAAACAGGTTTCCACATCAATGGTACAACACATGCTTGATTACGTTTTGGAAAATTCAAGTCCATTAACTGGTACCCCACATGGAAAAAAAGAAAAAGAAAGTAAAAACCCATTTGAAACCTGATGACGCCGGCCATACCTGATGCAGCAAGCTCACATTTTTAAGCACATTACTTGACATTTTGTTACTAAAGAGCGACATAGACAACATGTCTGATCTTAAATTCTTGGATATCTCTGATTTTTTTCTTCTCACTCAACTTAGTAAAGAAATGACATCCCCACAGAGTTGCTAACTATTCCAGCAATACGGTCACATCTGTGATCTGTTACTGTAGAGTTGCTAATTATTTAAGCTAATCACATTTTTTTGAACTTTAAACTGTTAAATCTTTATATAAAAAATGTTACAGATATGAATCTTAATAGTTTAATAAGGAATTGGGATATCAAGTTGAGGATGCAATCTGAAGTGGGTTCTTCTACAAGGGGTTATTTTGAACAACATTCATAAATAATTCTTATGGAATTTAATAATAAGTAAATTTATATAAAGCCTTGAAGAAATTAGCAAAAAAAGTGTTAAAGTAAACATTGCAGTATGGATTGAAACTATTAAGTTATTGATTTTTGTTCAAAATCTTACAAAATATAATGTTAAAAATGTTTATGAAGTCCTCAAGCCTCTATTGCAGGTGTGTCAATATAGTGAAATTTTACACTTTATAATTTCACATAATTATGAGCCATAAAGAAAATAGAAGGTCCTGGTACATTTTATTTATTTATTTTTGAAACAGGGGGAGGGAAATGAAAAGATCCCTACAGATGTTCAATCTTCTTCTTCTTCTTTTTCACCATCTAGACACCATGAAAGGAAAGTTCTTTTTGTGTGTTTTCATGACTATTACCTTTTCTTACTTAATTAACATATGTAGGTGTGGGGGTGTTATTGGAAAATACGTTGCAGGGGAACTGAAGCCACCTTCTCTTGGTAAGTGGAAAAGTTTTTTATGTGATTATATATGTTGCAGATCAACCGAGTTGAATTTATTCACTGTAAATCATTTCTACATAGGGATATAAAGCCAGACAACTTCCTTATGAGTTTAGGGAGGCGTGCTAATCAGGTTTCATTCCATAATTTGTTCCATATTTCATTGTACATTTTGTTTTTTTTTATAGTTTTATACATAAAACATATATAAACCTACATGTTACAGGTCTATGCTATTGATTTCGGGCTAGCCAAGAAATATAGAGACTCTTCAACTCATCGGCACATTCCATATAGGTGAGTGAATTTTTTTTTTAAACTTTCATCAGCAATCTTTTATTCATAAAAAAGTGAACCCTAATCAATCTAAATTTTATATCTTATAAATTGCAGAGAGAACAAGAATTTGACAGGGACAGCTAGATATGCAAGCATGAACCCAAGCCTGATGGAACATAAGAGGTCAGTTTAATGTGAACTTATTGTATGTTTTCTAGTTGTTGGGAAATGGGAATAATGATTGATGTAAAAACTGCAAATAATAACTAATCTTAGATGGGATGTCATATAGGTTTTGAATCTGAAGTAGAATAAGAAAATCACCATCTGAATCTATTTGTTTATGTTGTAATCATAAAACATTTTTCAGGAAGTTGGCAAATTGAGAAAAAGAGAATGCATCATCTGTACTTTAAGGTATGGTGAAAATATTTAGAGAAGTTGCCATTTATCTTGATTGTCTTTGAATTTCAAACTTTGATGAGAATAGGGAATTTATACTTGTGTTGACTACTTTATTTTGATTGTTATAATTAAAGTATTAAAGAGGAAGTCGAGTAGTATAAGGTGGTGTTTGGATGAGCGTTTTACGACTTTTGTGTTATAATTAAAGTATTAAGGAGCTGTTTGGATGATTGTTATAATTAAAGCATCAATACAATCCAAAAATCACCAAGATTTGCATCCTTGTGTTTTCATAGTTTTATCACTTCTCGTGCTACTCCTTGTAACGACAAATGCCAATCAATTGGCAGCAATGGGAACATGTATATGAAAGCATTAATATTAGAATGGTCCAGCCATCTTCATTTGATATCAATTCAAATCTTGTTGATGAATCGAACTCTGTATTTGTTAATCCAGCTTCTGAGCAATATTGGACAAGAAATATGCAGGATAATACAAGTGAACAGTTAACAAGTGGCATCATGCCTGAACAGTTAAGTCTTTACTATTGTGATCCTCAAGGGGAGATTCAGGGACCATTTCATGGGGTAGACATCATATCTTATTAAATAAAGTTTTTTCATGGCAGGAATTCATTGTTATATGCAAATTTGCTGTGGGCTTAAGCCGACAATTTAACAGATCGGTCATACCTTCTGAACTTAAGATCTATTCCCATTTCCTTTCATATTTCAAAAATAAAGAAAAATAACATTACAACCTTAATTGGTTACCTTCTATCTTATAAACTGTTAAATGTTGTTGTGTACGATGGAATGCATGCATTGCTCTAGTCTGCGGAAATGCTTTTATTTGGTAAGTGATACCTAAACCTTGAGAAATGTCAATTTTATCCTTGAAAACCTTAAAGGAAATAGTACATTTCAATAATTGACTACTTTTGAGAAGTGGCTTCTCTCCCTCATTTACCGTACATTTCATTTGATGCCTACTACTGCACTTTTAATATAAGGGTAAAAAAAGGTTTATAAATCTCTTGTAGAGTTGTATTTTATGAGGAAAGATTCAAGAATGAAGAAAAGTAAGTAATCTTATGATATTGTGATTGTCCCTTTTTCTGGATCAGGTTTAATTTGGATTTCAAGCTCACCAGCATCTCCAAGTAATGAGGGATCCGTTACACTTAAGAATATCAGCTTATCAAGAGCATCACTTGCATTACTAAAAGAAGGTTTCTTGTTAGAACTTTTGTTTTTAAAAACGATAAAAGATGGAAATCAAGCATGAAACATGTAGACTGTAGAGATGTTTTTACATGTAAATTTATATATTGTAAGAAATAGAATTGTAAGACATTAAATTTTATGAAATGGATTATATTTTTTGTATATGATATTTTATTTTATATTGTGAGGCATTAAATGAAAATTTAATTTGAAAATTAGTAAATCTATAAAAAATAATTTTTTTTAACATTTAAAATTATGATATGCAAACATGCGTGTCATCTTCATTTATGACATGACCTTTCTTGACAGAGGCTTTCTTGATACGCATTGCGTGTCATTAACACGCGCGTCGTATGGTTACGACACGCGAATGCGTATCGTCTTCCTTTATGACAGGGCCTTCCTTGATACGCATTGCGTGTCGTAACCGCGCGTCGTAAATGCGCGTCATAAATGCGCGTCGTAAATGCGCGTCGTCTATAGACGACGCGCAAAAGCGCGTCGTCTCTCTTTATGACAGAGCCTTCCTTGACACGCATTTGCGCGTCGTCTGAGCGTTTTACGACGCGCAATGAGCGTCGTAAAATGCCTTTTTTCTAGTAGTGAATCTAGACGGTGAGTTGGCAAGCTTAATAAGAAAAACCTCTTTAATAATTTGGGATGAAGCACCTATGGTCCATAAGCATGCATTTGAAGCTTTAGATCGAACTTTTAAGGATTTACTAAGGTGCGTAAATTCAACAATCTCAAATATTCCATTTGGAGGGAAAGTTATTGTCTTTGGAGGAGATTTTAGACAGATTCTACCTGTTGTTCCGGGTGGCAGTAGACAGAACATTGTAAATGCTTCTTTGAGTTCTTCATATTTATGGGAACATTGCAAAGTCCATAGATTAACAAAAAACATGAGGCTAACTGTTGGAAGGGATCAATCAGATATAGGAAAAATAAGAGATTTTGCAAATTGGTTGTTGGATATAGGAGAAGGAAAACTTGGTGGTCCGAACGACGGTGAAACGATTATCGATATTCCGGATGATATTCTCATTAACGATTCACATGATCCTATAGGTTCCTTAATTGAGTTTGTATATCCTTCAATTTTAGAGAACTATAGCGATATAAATTATTTCCAAGAAAGAGCGATACTTGCTCCGAAAAATGAAGTTGTCCAGGAAATAAACGACCGTTTGCTTAAGAAGTTTCTAGGAGATGAAGTTGAATATTTAAGTTCAGACAGCATATGTGAATCCGAATTTCTCCATGATCAATTTGATGCAAATCTATACTCTCCTGATGTATTAAATGGTCTCAAAGTATCCGGTTTACCAAATCATAAGTTAGTTTTAAAAATTGGTGTTTCGGTAATGTTACTGAGAAATATTGATCAGAAAAACGGCTTATGTAATGGCACAAGACTACAGGTGTTATCATTGGGCAAACGTGTTATTGAGGCACGTATAATAACTGGAACTAATATTGGAAATCAGACTTTTATTCCAAGAACATCTTTAACCCCATCAGAAAAAAAGATTCCCTTCAAATTCACAAGAAGACAGTTTCCTTTGGCCGTATGTTTTGCAATGACTATTAATAAAAGTCAAGGACAATCGTTATCAAAGGTTGGTTTGTTTCTGAAAGATCCAGTTTTTTCACATGGACAATTGTATGTTGCCTTATCTAGAGTTCAGAGCAGAGAGGGATTAAAATTATTAATTTTAGATAAAGATGGCAAACTCACAAATAAAACTTCCAATGTTGTTTATAAGGAAGTTTTTCGAAATTTGTAGCCAACTTTTTTGTAACGTCGTTTTATTCAATTTTAGCAAATCACACTTAATCCATCATATTATTGTATTTTTTTTATAATTACATATTGTTGTATTTTATGTTAATTTCATTACACACATTGGTAATGCATCATCTGTATATGTCCAACAAGAATCATGCATCAAAAAAAGAGTTTTCAAAAATCTTCATTCCAAATTAAATACTTCTCATTTACTTTGTAATTAAATACTTACAAATTAAAAAATTTATTGAAATATTCAATATTACAATTTATAAGTTATAAGAATTATTGAAATATTATTTTATTAAATAATTAATTTTTAAATTCAATTTAGAAATAGCACCCGTGGGTTCCACGGGTTTTAACCTAGTATATATATATATATATATATATATATATATATATATAGAGAGAGAGAGAGAGAGAGAGAGAGAGAAAAGTAAAGATGCTGATGAATTTTTTTAATTTGATCAGTTTGATTCTTTGCATCTTCTACAACAACAAAACTCAAGAAAATCAGAAAAACCATAGAGAAAAATAGCGAACTAAATTAAAAATAATAGGGAAAACCTCATAAAAACCCACCATGTTTTCATCTATTACTTAAGAAAGCCACTATATTATTTCTTAGTGCATTAAAACCCTTATATTTTGTGAAAGTCTTATTTAAGTCTTTTTGACCTAAGAAAAACCAATCCATTTTCATCAAAAAATTAAAAAAACCCACTATTTTATTTTTTAGTACATCAAAACCATTATATGTTTTTGAAAATTTTAATTTAATGGATTGTAACCATCAAATAGTTGAGAAGCGATTACCTAACATTTTTTTGTTATCTAGGGTTTACCGAACTCAAAGCCTTAGATTAGACATTTTAAAAAATATAAGAGTTTTAGCGTAAAAAAAACAATATAGTGGTTTTTTTTAAGGATTTGATGAAAATATGTTGGGTTTTTCTAAGGTTTTCCCAAAATAATAAGGCATAAAATAACATATATTTAACAAAAAACATGATTGTATAAGTGACTTCATTACCCGATAGTATTTTCTAGCATATTCGATTCCAGATGGGAAAAACTCATGTGGAGATGAAGGTGTTTCATGTTTTCCAAGATTTGTATTCTTTTTCATGGTCATCTATATGAAAGCAAAGTAAAAAACATGAAAAAAAATCTAGGATCTATGAACAAACACTCACGTATTGAGTTAAAACTTCCAGTGTTTAGGAGACAAAGATGATAAAAAGAGACGGGGTAAGTGAATATACCTTGTAATATTCATATATGAATATACTGTGTAATATTCACAAGTGAATATACTATGTAATATTCACATGTGATATACTATGTAATATTCACATATGAAAATATCATTTAATATTCATAAGTGAATATACCATCTAATATTCACAAGTGAATATATTATGTTAATATTCACAAGTGAATGCATCGTCCAATATTTAAATATGAATATACTATGTTTATTAAATTATATATTCATAGATGAATGATACTTAAATTGCCAAAAAAATAATTATACTTTTTATTCATAAGTGAATAACGAATGTACTGTAATAAAACCTGATACATTTTTATTCACTTATGAATAAAGATAGCTAAAAATATATAAAAAAAAATTTATTTTATCTTAAAACTATATCAATATGGATTTCTATTTGTAGAGAATAAAAAAAATCATGAATTTGGTATATTTAAAATTATTTTTCAATAAAAATAGCTTCTTAAAAATAAAAAAACGAAAAAACTATGTTTTTGTATATATTAAGGTAATAATTAACATAGTTTAAGGAAATATGTTTTGTTGGAAAACACATGTCTATTCATTTCTCATTTCCGCTGGTACGACGGAGACTTTTGCGGCAAAAATAAATGAATGACTGAGAATGATTCACCCATTCTCAACCTTTTTTTTCTCAATTGAACCCTCCCCTCTCTCTCTCTATATATATATATATATATATATATATATATATATATATTACTATATTATTATACAAACCTTACTATTTCTAAAAATAGAATCAAGAGGTCCAAGTGCTTAATCTATTAGTACAACTAACCATCATTAAATTACAAAATATAATGCATTAAGTACAATGTTTAATAGATACTCAAACATTCAAACCTATCGTCCTTATCTTTCCTAACATAGTTCTGGATTTAAATTTTTAAAAAATAAATCTTTTAACGAGAAAGAGTCAACATAATTTTTAAAATTGTTATTAAAAAGATCCCTGGTTGCCGAGATATCCTTACGCCTTCAACAAATTTAATGGCTCTACCACCTACAAAAACCCAATGCTCACAATTACACCATCACAAGATTTTGTTCACCGGTCTTCAACTTCTCTCTCTCCCTCACCAAACCATAAAACCCATAGGAACCCTATTTGTTCTTCGATTTTTTGTTACAAAATTCTTTTATTTAATGGCAAATTCACTTGAAATTTAATTCCCTTGACACCAACATCAAAACAAGGAATGATTACGCCATATTTGATCATGTTGAGTCTCCAATGGTGATGGCAAGCTAATCGCTACCTCTTCCACCGACAACACCGCCCGCACATGTTCCACCTTTGATGGATCTCCTATCCAAGAATTCATCAGGCACGAACAAGGAATCTTAGACGTCGCATTCTCATTCGGCGCTCAGCACCTCGCCACCACTTTCGATGACATAACCGTACGCTTTTAGGATGTATCCACTAGCTCACTCGTCAAAACGCTAACTGGACACACAAACTACGTCTTCTGCGTGAATTACAACCCTCAATCGAACATGATTGTCTCCGGTTCTTTCGATGAGATAGGTAGGGTTTGGGACGTGAAATCTGACAAATGCTTGAAGGTACTTCCTGCGCATTCTGATCCCGTAACTGCTGTGAACTTTAATCGAGACTGGACATTAATTGTGTCCAGTAGTTAAGATGGATTGTGCAGGATTTGGGATGCATCCACAGGGTATTGTATGAAGACTCTGATCAATGATGAAAACCCCCCTGTTAGCTTTGTCAAATTTTCCCCAAATGGAAACTTTTTTCTTGTAGGTACCCTGGATAGTACACTGGTGAGTGAATTCTTATTTCTTTTCCTTGACATCAGTAATTCATATTGTAACGCCCGTAGATCCGGGCTAGTCAATTTAGGGATAATAGGGGGTCGAAAATGACTTTTCGGCAAAAGATTATTTAGAATAAATAATCTTAGACAAGTTGTATTATATGTTACAAGGTTTCCGTACATATAAAGAGCGCCGAAATCCAAGTTATAACGAAGAAGTTATGGCCCGTCGAAGTTTCGCGACGGAACCAACACGACGTCGGGAAGCGTAAATAGTGAATTTACGATAGAGCGAGATTTAGCCTTAGCGCTCTAAACGAAATTCGTAGAATATGTTAAACTAAGAACATCGATAAAAAGAACGCCCAAATCTGACTTCGTATGAGGAAGTTATGATTTTTCTAAGATTTAGCATAACAGTGCACAGCCCGAAATCTGAATTTTAGATCGGTCGATTTTTAGCCAACGGGATCTAAATGAAAGTTGTAGTACTCGTAAATACCAACGCGTGGATATAAAGAACGTCGATAATAGAGCTCGTATGCGAAAGATATGGAAGAAGCTTAGTCCCTACTTTTCGAGCGCGGCGAATTCGATACAGTTTTGTAAATCCGAGATAGAATGAGAATTAGCTAACGAGGTCTAAATGAAAGTTGAAGATCTCATTAATAGGAACTCAACGGTAAAAAGACAGACAAAAACGGAGCTCGTATGCAAAAGTTACGGACGAAGCTTGGAGACTACTTTACTATACACTTCCTATAAATAAGAGATGGACTCTTCATTATTTCCTCACACCTTCAAACCTTTTTTTTTCTCTCTCTAACTTCTCTCTAACCTCCCTAAACCCCTCCCAAGTCTAGGGAACCTCCCTATCACGAGAAGAAAGCCCCGTAGCGCTCGACAGCTCCGAGAAGAAAAGCTTTCGGCTCGGAAACGCTGCTCCAGCGAAGCCCAGTTTTTAATAAAAACCCGCTGTAAGTGAGTTACGCCTATACTATATTTAATATAGCTTTTATTTAATTATAGTAACATTATTAGGACCTTAAAATAATTATTTGAGCTATTATTATGAGTTATATTTAGTGTTATTTAACGCTTATATAATAGTAATAATAGCTAGACTATTAATTAGTCACGATTAATGTTAAAACTAAACTATAGTGGTATTAATACTAGGTTTTGGTCAAGGAAAAATTGTTTTAAGAAGTAACGAAGTGCTGTCCGAGTGCCGAGTCACCACCTTACCAGGTGAGTGCATAGTTACTTTCATCTTACACATAGATATGAAGTATTTTATATAAATTACGTGCTATGTGTGCATATTATCTGAGTACTTGATGTCTATGCTAGATGAACGATTTTATACATGTTTTAAATGATTTAAACTGTATATGTATTTTATATCTACGATAATGTTGGGGTAAAACATGGGTAGATGTAATAGATGGAATATGAGGTGGATGATGAGTTGATAGGTGTTATAGACCACGAGGTGAGGGTGAGAGGTGGACGATGTGAGAAGTCTTTCCCAAATGATGGTCCCGTCATTCAGCAGAGTATGGATGACAACCACGGACTATTCTAGACAGTCCAGTGGAACACTAGCAGGCTCGCAACCTGTACGTGTTGTGAACGATGTGTTCACCCGGTGTACTCTAAACCATGGCGTCCATGCAGACTTGGTGCCTAAACCTTGGTGATCATGCAGAATTGATGCCTAAACCATGGTGATCATGCAGACTTGATACCTAAACCTTGGTGATCATGCAGACTTGATGCCTAAACCCTAGCGACTATGCAGACTTAGTGCCTAAACCCTGGCGACTATGCAGACTTAGTGTCTAAGCCCTGACGATTATGCAGACTTAGTGCCTGTTGTGTAAACCGTGGCAACGATGGACTTCGTGCCGATTCCTTAGGATGATACTTAGGAATGAATGAACGAGGAATAGCTGATTCTTAGGGTAGATCCTTAAGACTAAAGAAGATAATGGGGATGGGTAATTGGATTGATTGTTTGATTGTTTAAACATAATAAATACATTATTGTGGGTTGAAAACCCTATGTACTCACCAGGTTTTCCAACCTAACCCACTCAGTTTATTTATGTCACAGATGCTGTCATGAAGTCACATTACATTGAGAGATTAAAGAGATGTAGATCACTAGTAAGTTCTGTTTATGCTTATGTTTCTGTATTGACGATAACATCCCAAACGTTTTAAAATAAATAAAATACGTTTCTTCGAAAATGTTTTGATAACGTATTTATCATGTTTTCTGGGAACAAATTCCGCAACATTTTTATGAAAAGAAGTACTCTGATTTTTATAAAACATAAACAAAATCGGTCTTTTCTGGCCGTGAAAATGGGGATGTCACACATATCTTGTTCATAGTATTCACAATGATAATCTTTTTCCTTGAATCTGATTGGCCTTATATTCACATTGAATCCCACCAATTTCCCTAAAAAATGTCATTTTGTTTTGATGCAGAGGTTATGGAATCTATCAACTGGCAAGTTCTTAAAGACTAACAATATCCACACAAACTCAAAATACTCCATGTCATCAGCATTTTCAATCACAAATGGCAAATACATCGTGAGTGGCTCAGAGGACAATTGTGTATACTTATGGGAACTTCAAACAAGAAAAATAGTCCAAAAACTTGAAGGTCACACAAATGCGGTAATAATAGTTGCTTATCACCTAATTGAGAATATGATTGCTTCAGGTGCTCTGGAAAATGATAAAACCGTGAAGATTTGGATTTAGGAGGTCAACAAAATAGATGATCAAACAGATGCAATTGAAACAATAATTCAATAAAACAGTAAGTAATTTCATGGTTTCTATATGAGTTCAAAATTGATTGTCGTCTTTTGTTTTTCTCTTCGAATTACCTGTAGTTTTTGTATTCAGATTCTGTAGGTTAGTTGGTTTCTTTTGATCATGGTCTCATAATCAAACTGAGTATTTTGGGTAATGTTAATTGTATTCTAAAGTTGAATCTTTTAAATCATGGACTTTAAACTTGGGAGTCTGTTTGGTGTGATTGAATGGATTCACAAACGAATGGAATGAAGAAGATAATGGAATAGCTCATGACATTCTATTATGGGTTAATGAATTAAAAATGTAACTAAGTTTTAGTTTTGTTAAAAAAAACACCATTTAAGTATATCCTATTCACAAAATACCATTGAACTTAAGTTTTCGTTCACACAATACCATCTAAATTGATCTTTTGTTCTTCTGTTCCCTTGTCTAACTGGTTCAGCTGGTTTTGAGGTACAGTTTACTAGAAAAAAAATAACACTTACTGTGGCTTTTTAGTCTACTACATGGAATTAATGTAGCTTGGGTGGTTTGAATATGGTTGGAAAAAGCCATCCCCACAGACCATTTTTTTCAAGATGGGTTAGTTTGGAATCGAAGGGAAGGATCTGCTAAGGAAGTCTCGGGTCTCGGCTGGAACCGGCGAAGTGGTGGCGACGGAAAAGAGTGGTGACAGTAGGTAGGTTCGATGGTGGTGAGGTGGTTTTCGATGGTGGTTTCGGGTGCTAGGTTCTCGGTAAAAACGAAGAAAGAAGCAGTAGAGAAAGATTAAAGATGAATGAACAGTTGATATTTGGATTCTCTTGTATTTTTCTTTTTGTTCAAGGTTTCGATTGGAAAAGATGAACAGTAGCTTCAGTTCTTGATGATTCCCGCTAAAACAGGTAAGAGGTGGTGATGGTGTTCGATTTTTCGAAGGTAGTATCCCGTAGATTTCAAGGTCTCCGGTTGGACTGAATCGAAAAAGGCAGCATGTGAGTTTGTTTAGAGGTGGTGCGAGAATGAGGAGGTTGCGAGGGTGACTCTCAGGTCTCAGCTGGAACCAACGAGGTGGTTATGGGTTTTGGTGGTTCTCGGCTATGGGTTACTGAGGTTTGAATATGGCTTGAAAAAGCCATCCCAACAGGGGCTGGAAAATCGGTTCGTTTGGTGATGTTTCTTGGAGCAAAGCAAAGCAGCAAGAGGTGGTTCCGACTTCTCAGTTAGCAGCAACATTTTTTTTTGTTGGTTCCTTTTATGATTTTTGTTGCAGGTTTTTAGATGGAGAAGACGATGAACAGTAGCATGCAAGGGGTTGCTTGGTTGTTGGATCGAAAAAGGAAGTACGCAAGGGAGAGGTACAACAGGTCTCCGGTCTGACAAAGGTCTCCGGTTAGAGCTGGAACGGAAGCAAGGAAGATATGAAGAGGACGATGAACAGTAATCGTTGATTTTTTTCCAGTCATCTTTACCTCATAATCTGTAGAACCGGCTACACAATGCAATATAAGAAAGAAAAGTCAATTCAGATGGTATTATGTGAACGATTTTTTAAGTTGGTTGGTCACTTTTAAACATGGTATATTTTGCATAATATTGAAACTTAATTACCTTTTTAAAGTCATTAACCCTTTTATTATCATGTCTTCGATTGATTTGAATAATGAAATTGTCTTCGATTGATTTGAATAATGAAATTGTCATGTTTTTGTTTGATTTGAAAAATTGAATTGTCATTCAAACGTATAATATGTTGTATACAAGTAAATGAAATTAAAACAAACGGCTCAAACAAATCCAAAAATATACATCACCTATACTCTACTATTAAGAACAAATATTAATGAATGCTTGGATTTCAATGTACAACCTGCAAACGAATAAAACTTTAAAATTTTGCAATAATGAGAATTATGTTAACTTTTGATTTATATTGATTTATAGTTCATCATTCATTTTAAATTTTGTGTGGGTGAAGTTTATGTTTAATTTTTAACAACTTGTTTTGAAGTGTTTGATTTTAGGGTTTCACTTGGAAGGAAGGAAGAAAAGAAAAGAGGGACACATAACGCTTTTCATTATCTTACATTCCTACCACAATTCCGCTGTATTGTCCAACTATCCATCTAGGTAGAAACTATCTATTGAAATAAACTATCCAACACAAAACAGACTGCAAAAAGGCCGTAATAAACTAGCTCGTGCATAAAGGAAACTAATCGCCACATTAAATTATATGCTGAAACAAACTATTTGCCGTCCGCTGCTTTGTGCGGGTAACGACTAGTGTGTGTGTGTGTGTATATATATATATATATATATATATATATATATATATATATATATAATGGACAATAAAAAAAATAGAAAAAGGGTTAATGTCATAAAAACCATCAAGTTTTCAGGGTTTTGTTAGTTTTGCCCAAAGTTGAAATTTATGTCCGTTTTTACCCAAACATTTTCGAAAAAATGTTCGGTTTTACCCTTTTACCGGTGATAACAGGTTTTCCAAGTTACCATTATTTTAAATTCGCAAAAAAACCCTTAAGTTACCATTTTTTTGCGTTTTTACCCTTAAGTTTATAATTTTTTTACACTTTTACCCCAAGTATATATATTTTTTCATAATATACATATTCATATGATTTTTCTGCTTGAATACGTATAATATGAAAAAAAAATACATAGGGTAAAAGTGTAAAAAAAATTATAAACTTAAGGGTAAAAACGTAAAAAAAACTATAAACTTAAGGGTTTTTTTGCGAAGTTAATATAATGGTAACCTGTTATCACCGGTAAAAGGGTAAAACCGAACATTTTTTGGAAAATGTTAGGGTAAAAACGGACATAAAATTCAATTTTGGACAAAACCGACAAAACCCTGAAAACTTGAGGGTTTTTATGACATTAGCCCTAGTAAAAATTATATTGTAATGCAATTAAAAAGTTAATAAAAAATAGTAATTATCTATAAAAAATACTCATATTAAAAATCTCCTACTAGAAATAAGAATATATTTTGCTCACATTTTTTTAATTCTAAAATTTGCTTCAAATATAAACAATTGTACTCATTTGTCACGTTTATGTCAATTATATCTCATATATTTTTTTATAAAATAATATGTATAATTAAATAAATGCATTTTTATTTCTTTTCTTTATAATCTATAAATTCTATAATTAATACAAAATTTATATTAGTTTTAACTTGCTATTAATGTAATCAACCTAGTAAACATGATTTATCTTGATAACTAGGAGGTATGCTTGTGCTTAACCATGGGATGGTTTGTTTGTTTGTTTTTTTTTTTTTTTTTTTTTTTTTGTATTGTATTCTGTCATATGATCTGTTTTTTTAGGTTTTTGTTAATAATTTTGATAAATTGAGTTACATTTAGAAACACACTCACATAAAATTGTAGTTATGAAACCATGTCTAATGAACTCAATGGAAAATGCAATGCCTGCTACATTGTAGTATGTCCAAAATGGTTGAAGTTTGTTAGAAACAACGAATAAAAAAAATATTCCCATTTAGAAACACAAAGTAAACAACCTATATTCATTTATTTATTTACTACAACATTGCACTTTGGAGGTGGTACTAGAGTAAAACGTACATAACATTGTATGAATAATGCTTTAAATACCATTACAACATTTCATACAATGTTGTTTACAACGTTGTATGAATAATGCTTTAAATACTTTTACAACATTGTATAAATACCCTTACAACATTTTATTTATTTATTACAACATTGCACTTTAAATACCCTTGGTTCTTGGACATGCTTTCTTGAGTTTGGGATCAACAATATCATGTGAAGCTGCCACCTCCTCAATGAATAATAACCTAAAGATAGAGAAGCACAATAAATCATATATCATAAAATTTGAAAATCTAGACATTGCGTTTTCTTCAAATTATAAAAATTAATCGCATTCGAATATCCAAAATCAAGAATCCAAAGAAGGTTGACATGACTAATTGAGTGTATCATAGTTTAGGGCCTAGGTGATACATACTATTTTCTACATCTTTTAGGGTAGTTCTTATTAGCATTTAGCATCATAATTTGCACATTTGCATGTCATTAGTTTAAATAATGTTCAACTGATGTCTTTTGTCATAATTCTCGTACTGCTAGTGTTTTTGTGTCGTTTTCAGATAATTCGAGTGGAGTAGTACTTTGGGAGCAGCTTGAATGCATATTTGGAGCTTACATGGAGTTGGAATTGAAGAATGATGCTGACGAATAACTTGGAATGCTTAAATGGAATAATTACAACCGAATCGCGCCGAAAATCCAAAAATGCGATCCCATTTTTGTACATCTGCGATTGTTTTGATAGTGGAGGTTTGGTAGGGTCAAAAATACGAGTCTGAAGAAAAAAGGGTAAAAATGTGATCTCATTTCCTTATATATGCGACCGCATTTTCATGTCGAAGTCTCCAAATGCTCAAAAAAACCACCGTACTTCATTAAACGACGAATCGGGAACATTTGGGAAAAAATGCGACCGCATTTTCATATATTGATCGCATTTTTTTGTATTATTGCTCTGGAAGTTACCCGCATTCATATAAATACAACCCCTAAGATAAGTTTGACGCCAAAGCCGATTCCTGAAGCTCCATAATTTAGCATCATAATTTGCACATTTTCATGTCGAAGTCTCCAAATGCTCAAAAAAAGCACCGTACTTCATTAAACTACGAATCGGGAAAATTTAGGAAAAAATGCGATCGCATTTTCATATATTGATCACATTTTTTGTATTCTTGCTCCGGAAGTTACCCGCATTAATATAAATACAACCCTATGATCAGTTTGACGCCAAAGCCGATTCCTGAAGCTCTAGACGACGAAAAAGACGATTTCTGAAGAAATTCCTCTCCGATTTCTATGATTTTTGAAGATCTAAAGACTTTTAATCGTGTCTCTCAGTTAGTTTAGTAAGAGTTAATATTTTGATTTCTTCTTTTACTGTCCTAGACATGTTTTTATCCATGTATAGACAAACACTAGTTTTTAGTTCTGCAATAGACTAGTACTTTTCATGTGATCAGTTATTAGATTTGGTTTTCATTGTGTGCTTCTATCTAGTTGTTTCAGTTTTGAGATTAATGAATTGGTTTATTTTTAAATCTTGTTAGCCTAACCACCTAATTAGGGTTCAATGATTTCACTTAGTCAGTTAATAGAATTCGTAATTGTTCTTATCAATTTGTAATAAGTAACAAGTATCAAATTGGTTCCGTGTTAGGATTTAACTTTGATATAAACCGAAATTTGATACCTTTACGAATTCGAGCTTCTGAGAAGTATTTGGTATTGCTGAGAATTTTGACATAGATCTTAATGCAACTTTTCTGATCTTAATTAAGAGCTTGTTTAAGTAGACAGTAAAAAGTTAGGGTTAACTAAAGAACTTGATTTGTTTAATTTAACTAGGTAAAAGATATTTTGCTAGAGCTTGCCAGTTTTTCTCAGTAGCAGTTTAGATATAGAACGCATTTTGAATAACCAGATCTTGGATGATTGCATGATCAGGAAAGTCGTAGCGGAGCTGAATTCGTTTTTATTACTGGTTTCATTTAGTTTATTTCACTACATTTTATAGTTTTAGTTATAAATTAAAAAAACCCCTTTTAATATTTTTTTTGTTAAATAACTAGTATGTGCCTTACGCGAAGAGGCATTAACCATTAAGTTGTGTCACTGAGGATTCGACCCTGCTTCCAAGTGCTATCGTTTAGTGCAACTACGTAGTGAAAATATTATTTTCTTAAATCGTGTGTGACAATGATTTAAGAAATTGACGCTTGATGTGTGTAAACTCACTTCGTTTTAAACCTACTTTTAATTATAAAATGAACACACAAAGGCAGTGGACCTATCAATTGTGGTACAGTTAAACAAGTAGGGTATCGAACACAGGGAACGGTAAATTAAAACTAAAGACTAATTTTATCTAAATTAATTAATAAGTAAGGGTTTTCTCTAGTTTTAATAGACTAGAAACTTACTAACTATCACTTAGACTAAAAACTAGAAAAACAAAGATTTAACTAAATTCAATAATGGGAAGGACTCCTGTTTAGTTCAACTCAATTGATCCTATGGTTGATATTATGGTAATAGTGCAATGGATTAATTCTTCTATTGGTTACCGATTCAAGTGATTAGATTCACGTTCGCTGCACTAATCATTAGAGAACAAACTAACTCAAACAGTGATTAGTTGTCTAATTTAATTTGATTCACTAGATTATTTATTCAGGTTAATTTAGACTTGTAATAGATAACTAATTTGGTCCTTTAGTTAACCTCTTGTTGATGATCATCACACAAGCTCATATATGAATTTACCTATTTTTCTTATTAATTCTAGTTTCATGTTCATTAATCCTAGTCATATGATGAAGTGGTCACATAAGCATATGAGGTTGACAATTAAAAGATGTTCATACTAATTAATTATCTTCCTATTAACAGAAAAATAGTTATCATTCACACACAAGGTTCTTTAACAAGCTAAAATCAACAAAATCACCAACATCGAATTAATCCTACCATAAATCAAACCATAATATCAATATTGTATCCCCAAACAGAAGTTTAAGAGTTTTAGCTCATGATTGAGGTAATTAACAGCAATAAAACGAATTCTAATTGTCTAGCCATAATGGAAAACAAAAGATTAAGTAGAATGATGAGAATTTGCCTCAAATCTCATTCGGAATTGAATTCTAGGTTGTATCTTCGTTCTCTAGGGTTCTTATGACTCTCCAATCGCAACTATTTTCTCCAAAAAGGTTTTAGAATATCTAATGTCGATCTGAGAAGTTATCTTTATAGATGCGAAACGACTCGTTGAGTCCATTGCCGACTCGCCGAGTCCATCCCTTGATTCCCGTACATGATAAGTCACGGAGTCTTTATCTTCTCGATTCTTCGATCGGACTCGCCAAGTAGTCAACCCTACTTGCCGAGTAGGTGTTGTTTTTGGTGGTTTTCTTCTTTGTTCAATTCCCGAGCTCCCAACCGCTTCTCCTGCTTCCTTTTGCTTCCGAGCTTCACTTTTGGAACTGAAAACACAATTCAAACACTTTTAAGTATCTTTTGTCCATGATATGCAATTAATTAGCTAAAAATGAATAAAATTGTATGCTAACATATAACTAATTATGCAAATATCAAAATACCCCACACTTGACTTTTGCTTGCCCCCAAGCAAAACTGAATTTTAACACATTAGAATCACATAAGACAACTCCAATCTAACCCAGCCATTATGCCAAGACCGCAACGCATGCATTTGTGTCTAAAAATTTTCCTAATAACCCCCATACTCCAAATACTCACAATCCTCATAAACATTCGCCCACTTATCCCGAACAATGCTCATTTTATGCATCCCTCCGAATCCATCCGCAGAGAACCTCCTATCCTCAAGGTATTTTTAGTTGAGCAACCCAAGCATACATAATCTAGAATTACAATTTATGATACCACTATGGAGCTCTTTTGAATTCTTCACTTCCTTGATAATTTGATCTTTGATTTCTGTGAATTCACTACCTTGTTGTTTGATTTTTTGGTATCTTCCATTTTTGAACTCTTGGAATTTTGATCTTTTGATCTTCACTTTAGTTGCTCCAAAATTCTTCAAACTTTTCTTGTAATTCTCTATTTTCTCTATCTTTTTTTACATGTACCTCACTTTTTTCACTCAAAATCCTACATGCTTAAGCAGGGGAGCTCAACTTCAACCTTTATTGGCTAACGATAATAATTTTCCTGGATACTTTTCTGGTACACGATGCTAAACATATTGCATCCTTCGGGCTAAGCAAGGTCGTGTTTTTGTCCCATGATTTCACTTGAATAAGGAAGCCACAAATGCACTAGAACGTATATAGGCTTAACTAAACATTTGAGTTTTCATGCAATCATCCACACAACTCTAACATGGAATTCTAATTACTTTTTACCAAAATTTTCTAAATTAATTCCTAAGTCACATTTTTGGTATGCAGCAATTTTAAAAATTAACCTAAATTAGGACATTAGGATTCTACATTTAATAAGACGACATCAACCCCCTACCCCACACTTAATTTATGCAATGTCCTCATTGCATGTTATGCATGAAAAATAACAAACATGAAATGTAGAGAGAATTAGAACAAACTCCCCTGGGGTAGCAGTCGTTAGGTCGATATCTCTTTTCTTCAACTCCAACTTCAATTTGCTTTAGACATGGAAACAGCTCATCCACGTCTTGGACATCAAATCACATGTGGGCAGCTACAAATATGCAGGAAAAGTAGTGTAAAATCTTCAGGAATTGATCGGGAAGAATAAGTGGTCAAGCGGTATGTTCAACAACATCGAATCAGCAGTCTTCTTTGTATAAAAATGAGTGACTCGTCGAGTCATATAAACGACTCGTCGAGTATAGTCGCGGAAAGCTTCGAAAGTGTGAAAATATAAAGCGACTCGTCGAGTCCGTTAATTGCACTCGGAGAGTCATCGCTGGGTGGAAAAATTCACGTTTTGCACTTGTTCCAACTCTTTGATAAATCTCAAGAACTTCCCTTAACCTCTAGAATTATTCACTCATTTCCCTTAGGACCGGACTCGACACCTTAACTCTAAACTCCACCCTTTCTTGATTCTTTTCCACTCTTTTTTTCTTTCTCTCTCAAACTCTAAACCCTTTATGCAAGCATTCCTAATCCAAAATCTGAGAGTCATCAAGGCAAATAAAACATCAAGCATAAAAATAAAAGTCTTAACTAAAAATTCAAACACACCAAACAAAACAAAAAATAAATTGAAAATTGTTCCATTAAACAAAAAAACTAATCATCTTCTTCCTCATCATGGCCATGCGCAGCCTCGCTTCCACCAGCTCCACTCCGCCTTGCATTAATGATCTCATCCCAAGATGGTATGTAGGGGAAGTTACCCCCATCAATGTGTGGAATATGGAAATGGTCAAAAAGCCGCACATGGGATTCATTGCTAAAATTAATACCCCTCGCCATTTGGTCTTGTAACCGCCTCATCTCGACATTGTACCAATCCATTGGTACTTCATCATTGTCCACCGGAATCACCGGCGGTTCCTCCTCCACTTCCCGCTCATGTCTCGATCTAACCCTCCTTCCTGGTGCCTCGGGATCGACCACCGGATCGTCATGCGGGATAGCATAATGACCACCGCCATAATCTTCAATAATTCTTGCCCTCCGAAAAAGAATGGGATTAAAGGGAGGGGCAGGAATCATTGTCATCAAGTTCCATGCACCGCGGGTCATCAACCCATATGAGTTGGCTAGCCGGGTCACAAACATGCCACCATTAATTTTGGAGGTTTTGCGATCCTTGACCGCGCCCTCCGAAAAATAAGAGGCCAAACACCATGGAATGTTGCAGAAGGTATCGGGCGTGATGATACTCCAAAGATAAAATACGTCAAGGTTGGACACCTTGTCGTCGTCCTTCCTTTGATTGATTGTAGTGGAGATAAGGCGGTGTATGATACTGTGTGTGGGTGACCTAATGCTCCCTTCTTGAGCCGACTTCGGAATATATAATTTGTTGGCGATTGTTTTCCACCAACCAATACTTGTAACACCGTCGGGGAACACCTTATGAGACTGTTCCAAGAAGGCGCGAAAGATAGCAGTAGTGACCAATGGTCGGTCGTAAATCCCCAATCAGCATGCAAGATCAATGACAGAACATTGATGGAATTTGCCCCGAAGACAAAAACTAAAACTCGTGGGGTGGTAGCAATCATCTCCTCCTCGGAAAGACACCGTGGAGAAAAATTCCCAGCAAAGTTCTCGATACACCGATACTTGAATTGTGAAAACCCGGCTCCATCCATCACAAATAATTGTCTCCACATTGTACGTAAATTCCTTCAAAAGGTAAGGCGCCAACTCTTCCTCATATCGGACATTCTTTAACCAATCCCAGTCAACCCTATTAGGTACATAAACCTCCTTCTTCCTGACCTCAGCTAGCTTCTTCTTCCATATTGTCATTGTTGAAGCGGATTCAATCGGAGGGAAATTCAACCAAGGAAAATCTCCTTGGTGTCCACTTGAGCTCTGCCCTCTTGAAACCTTTGTCCCTGCAAAACAAAGAACACACAACCCAGAAAATACAAAAAATCATCAAAACAGATTCCATTTGGGTCCTCGACTGGACTCGTCAAGTCCATGAACGACTCGACGAGTTGTATGAACTGCGCGAGTCAGTTGACGGGTCGATCGAAATTCGACCATAAAACTTGAATTTTTTTTCAAGGGTTTTGTCCATGGATGTTCCTAAAACGTATTAGAGCAAGAATAATAATCCAAAACAACACAATTAATACTAGCTCAAAACCCTAAAAATTCACTAAACTTCAAAATCGGGTATTCTATGAAATTGACACCTTAGAACATCTAAAAATCATGACTTTAACAGAATTATGGAAGAAATTAAGTACCTTTGTTGATAGAATTCGAGAATTTTGAAGAAAAAGTAAAGAACTTGATGAATGATTGAGAGAGAAAACAAGAGAGGCGCACGTCGAGTAAGGGGGAAATATGATCTCATTAGGGTTAAAAACCCTAATTTTACAAGATGTAAAAATTATTTTTAATTAATATTTTTTTTTCTGTAAATAAAATCGACTCGTCGAGTCAGGGTCAAACTCGGCGAGTCTGGGTCAGACTCGGCGAGTCTGGTCACGAATTTTAACTCATATGGGATCTGAAGAGACTCGTCGAGTCAGGGATAGACTCGGCGAGTCAATTGCAAACAATTCAAAAAATTATATCATTTTGTCATATAAAAAATTCATTCCACCCCACACTTAGTCCATACGCACTCTCAAGCAATCATGTCTGATGATTTAGAAGATGAGAATAAAATCCTAAAAACGAAAATCAAACAAAACTAAAACAAGAAAGATAAAAGAAAGCAAACTCTAATAACGGGTTGCCTCCCGCCAAGCGCTTCTTTTTAAGGAGTCGTTAGCTGGACTCCTTCCCATCTATGTTTCTTCATTTTCCTGCATCGGGAATGCACGCCTAATCTTTTGCGGTTTATACTTTGTCTTGTAAGAGTGTATCTTCTTCTTGTAGGCCCGTCTCAATTCTTCTCTCTTTTTTCTTGTAGCATCATCTTTAGCTGCATGAATTTCCCTTTTTCTCATCTTCTTTTTCTTTACCCTATTCTCCTGCACCCTCTATTTGCACTCCTCCTACTTTAAACTTCATTACTTAATAGTTGGTGAAAACTCGGGCTCGAGGTTTAGTATTACGTGACTCAATGAATGGGTTATCAACATCATCTTTCCTAACTGCTGCATTCCCCTCATCTTCAAGTGGAATATCTTCATCTTCTTGTATTATTGTATCGAGGCATGCTGCTTGAACGTTTTGAAAATCACCATCCATTCCTCCTTCTGCTACTTGATCTTCTAAAGAATTAGGGAAAATCTTCATGTCCAAAACATGCAGGGAGCTGGTAACAAGCAGATCAAAATCGTCCAAGTTGTTGAGATTTTCGAATGGACTTGTCGAGTCCATGAAAGCGACTCGGCTAGTCGGAGCGTATTCCTCACATCCCACTGTGTTTTTTGAATCGGTCCCTTTCAGTAGCTTCTCTATCTTCTCCAAGTCTTTGTCAACGTCATCAATTCCTCCAGAAGATAGCAAAAACTTACTTGGATCTTCTTCTTGCAAGAGTGCAAGTTCTTTTTGTAGTATTTCATCATCCAAATTAATGAATGAGACTTCTTCTTTTCTTCCTTCTTCTTGCTTAATCTCTGGTAGAGCTTTAAACACTGCTGACTCATCTGCTACCCTCAATGTTAGTGTGGACTCGCATACATCTATCAATGCGCATGCGGTATTCAAAAATGATCTCCCTAAAATAATTGGAATTTCAGGGTCTTCTTCCATATCAAGTACCACAAAGTCCACGGGGAATATAAATTTATCGACCTTATTGAGGAGATCTTCACAAACACCTCTTGGATGAATAATCGTCTTATTCGCTAAATGGATCTTCATATTCACAGGCCTTGGCTCCGGTAAATTCAACTTCTTGAAGAAAGAAAAAGGCATTAAGTTAATACTTGCACCCAAATCGGTCAACGCTTTAGTAGCAAGTATATTTCCAAATTGACAAGGAATTGTGATGCTTCCTAGATCGCCCTTCTTTTCTGGTAGCTCACTCAATACTACCTCCGCGACTTCAGCTAAATCTTTTCTAGCAGCAAAGAGACGCTTTAGCAAGTTAAAATACTTGGGTGTTTGAAGCATCATTTCCACAAATGGAATGTTGACTTGAAGGGTCTTGACATGTTCCATGAAAGCTCTATATGCTCTAACCTTTTCATCAGGTATGGCTCTGATTGGGAATGACAAAGGAGGATTATAGGGCTTTGATGAAACAACAGATTTGTCATCAGGGCATGGACTCGTTGAGTCCATTAGAGGGACTCAACGAGTCTCTTCGGGTTTAGCTGAACTCGACTCTTCTATTGTTTCTGCTTGCACCTTTGTTGAAACCTTCTGTGCAGGGGTCATAGGAGTAAAATTTTTTCCATAGCTGGAGGTTATAGCATTCACATTCTCCATTCTTGGATTATTCTTGGTTTTACTCGGAAGTTCTCCCGGCCTCCTCTCGTTCACTTGATGTGCAAGTTGTCCTAGCCGTTTCTCTATGTTGAGAATAGATGCTTGCTGATTCCTAAGTATAGTTCTAGTCTCTTGTATTGCAACATCATGATCATTGTGTCTTTTCTCGGACGTGGCTATAAATCTAGTGAACATTTCTTCTAAATCGGCTCTCTTTTCTATAACCAATTCTTCCTTTTGATAGAAACCCCTCTCCTTCTGCTTGTATTTCTCTTCCTTTGCCCTTTTATATTCTTTGTACGGGAGCCATTCCTTCTTGGGTTTCCGCTAATTCTCGTCGTATTTGTCCCCGCTTGAGTAGAACACTTGCGCCTTCTTTTTTCCATTTTCATCCAAGTCACAATCCTTCGTGAGATGAGGCCCTCTACAGTTCTCGCATCCAACTTGAATAGCATGGATTGTTTGATCCATTTTTGTCATCCTTCTATCTAAACTATCGAGCTTAGCCATCATTGCCGCCATGCCATCATTGGCCAAGTTCACTACCCCCCGACTTACTTCATTTCTTGGGTTGTGGTATTCTCTAGAATGCTTAGAGAATTCTTCAATTAATTCCTTGATTACTGGGGGTGCCTTCTTTGTGAGTGGGCCTTACGAGTCGAGCAATTGCCTTGTGGTGACGTTGACTCCATCATAGATGATGGAGACCTCTTGTTGGCTATTAACGTCATGGTGTGGGCAATTTCTGAGAAGACCTTTGTACCTTTCCCACGCCTCATAAAGAGACTCTCCGGGTTGTTTCTCGAAGTTGGCAATGGCTTTCTTCAACTTGGCTATTTTGGAAGGCGGGCAAAAGTGGTCTATGAAATCTTCTTTCATTTTAGTCCATGTGGTGACCGACCCGGGAGGAAGTGACTTGAGCCAATCCTTTGCAGCACCCTTGAATGTGACTGGAAGCATACGAAGTAGCTGGGTCTCGCGTGGCACATTTGGTACATTGAAGTAGTCAACCACATCATTTACTTCATCCAAGTGTTTGTAGGCATCTTCGTGGTCTTTTCCATAGAAAGGAATCTCCTTGAGTTGAGCGAGGATATGACCCTTAAGCTCAAAAGTAGCAGTTGCAGGAATTGCGGGCTGCACAAGTCCCGGGCCAGTGTCATTGCACATCCTTTTCTTCCATTCCCCCGTGGGGACTTCATCGATATTAGCCATAGTGATAGCTAAATCGTCCTCAAAATCGGATTCGTGCTCGTATGTAGGTTCTTCTCCTTCCTCGGTCTCGTACTCAGTGTCTTCTTTAATCGGGTCTTCGATTGTCAAAGAGGCGCTGGATGCTCCTGATTTGCTGCTCCTCTTCTTGCTGAAAACGAACTTGAGGTTCTTTAGTGGTGAATTCTTTGAAGAAACGGATTCTCCAACGGCTTTTCCTTTGTTCCTCCTTAGTGCGGATTCCGGGTCTTCGAGAGGAGGGACCAGAGGTGTATCAGATCCTTGGGTCATGAAACAACTGTAAACAAAACAAGAAAAACGCGTAAAAAGAAGAAAAATAAAATAAAATTAAAACTGTGAACAACGATGGACTCGTCGAGTTCAAGGAAAAAAAAGAAAAACTTTCTAGTTACTTATTAAAACGGATTTTTATTAAAACTTATACTAATTACTAAATTACCTAAGAATTAACTTTGTGTAAGAGAAATCTTACACAAAGGATCGATAAAAATAGAAATTAATGCTAATTTAGAAACGTTCCCCGACAACGGCGCCAAAAACTTGATGTGTGTAAACTCACTTCGTTTTAAACCTACTTTTAATTATAAAATGAACACACAAAGGCAGTGGACCTATCAATTGTGGTACAGTTAAACAAGTAGGGTATCAAACACAGGGAACGGTAAATTAAAACTAAAGACTAATTTTATCTAAATTAATTAATAAGTAGGGGTTTCTCTAGTTTTACAAGACTAGAAACTTACTATCACTTAGACTAAAAACTAGAAAAGCAAAGATTTAACTAAATTCAATAATGGGAAGGACTTCTGTTTAGTTCAACTCAATTGATCCTATGGTTGATATTATGGTAATAGTGCAATGGATTAATTCTTCTATTGGTTACCGATTCAAGTGATTAGATTCACGTTCGCTGCACTAATCCTTAGAGAACAAACTAACTCAAATAGTTATCAATTGTCTAATTTAATTTGATTCACTAGATTATTTATTCGGGTTAATTTAGACTTGTAATAGATAACTAATTTGGTCCTTTAGTTAACCTCTTGTTGATGGTCATCACACAAGCTCATACATGAATTTACCTATTTTTCTTATTAATTCTAGTTTCATGCTCATTAATCCTAGTCATATGATGAAGTGGTCACATAAGCATATGAGGTTGACAATTAAAAGATGTTCATACTAATTAATTATCTTCCTATTAACAGAAAAATAGTTATCATTCACACACAAGGTTCTTTAACAAGCTAAAATCAACAAAATCACAAACATCGAATTAATCCTACCATAAATCAAACCATATTATCAATATTGTATCCCCAAACAGAAGTTTAAGAGTTTTAGCTCATGATTGAGGTAATTAACAACAATAAAACGAATTCTAATTGTCTAGCCGTAATGGAAAACAAAAGATTTAGTAGAATGATGAGAATTTGCTTCAAATCTCCTTCGAAATTGAATTCTAGGTTGTATCTTCGTTCTCTAGGGTTCTTCTGACTCTCCAATCACAGCCGTTTTCTCCAGAAAGGTTTTAGAATATCTAATGTCGATCTGTGATGTTATCTTTATAGATGCGAAACGACTCGTCGAGTCCATTGCCGACTCGCCGAGTCCATCCCTTGATTCCCGTACATGATAAGTCACGAAGTCTTTATCTTCTCTTCTTCGATCGAACTCGCCGAGTAGTCGATCCTACTCTCCGAGTAGGTGTTGTTTTTGGTGGTTTTCTTCTTTGTTCAATTCCCGAGCTCCTAACCGCTTCTCCTGCTTCCTTTTGCTTCCGAGCTTCACTTTTGGAACTGAAAACACAATTCAAACACTTTTAAGTATCTTTTGTCCATGATATGCAATTAATTAGCTAAAAATGAATAAAAATGTATGCTAACATATAACTAATTATGCAAATATAAACGCCATTGACGGGGACACAATGCTTCTAATAGTTTGTATGCCAAGAACTTTTTTGTACTGAAGAAAGAAACATCAAAATTGAAACAATCAGTTGGTTTCTTTCTTTCATCATCTTCCTTACCTCTAGTGATCAACACACCATAAGGTAGTCCCTTGTTGAACGAACTAGACCCGAATTTTCCATTCTTCCTTAGAGTACCTCCATCTTCATCTTCTCAAAGCCCAGTTAAAACATACTCCCCATCGAAATCCGAAAAATCTAAAACCACAGACTCGTCTCAAACTGAATCTTAAGAATTAGCCTTGAGTGGGGATGAAGAAGAGAAAACTCTTAGAGAATGGGCCACCCAGCAGGTCAATCGGCAAGCTCTTTAATCACTTTCCATGAAGACCAAAACTTTGAACTCAAATCTTGGCTGATATATCTTCTTCCTACATTCAGACGCTTAGATGCTGTTTGTTTTTTTTTTTTTTTTTGTAAAAAGTCTCTTCGGACCTCTTATTGTTGCGCGGCGCAGCACACGTGCATCACTTTTAATCTCACAGCTGTTTGTTTTTCAGAAGTCTTCAGACTAAAAAACCTTTGCGCGTGTTCTGTTTGGCGCATCACTTGTATTGCCTCTTCCAACCTCTTTTTCTTCTTTTTTCTTGCTGAAATCTTTATTATATGTTGCTGAAATCTTATTTTACCTTTTTGTTTATTCTTGTTGAATTCTTTTTTTTTTTTCCGATTTTTTATATTGAATAATGATAATTTATTGATGAAATATCATTATTTTTTGCTAAAATATCTTTATTTCTTTTTGTTGAAATATCATTATATTTTGCTAAAATATCATAAATTGTTAGTCCGATGTCCGCAACATGGGATCAGTGATTATGAGCTCTATTAGTTCTTCTGTGAAAGCCTGACACCAATGGACAGAAGGATGATAAATACTTCAAGTGGCAGATCCTTAGGTGACATGACACCAACTAAAATCCGGGAGCTGATAGAAAAGGTGGGTATTGACTCAAAACACTCCGGAAACGAAGACGAGTGGTACACTGATCAGCCAAGAGGAGTCAAAGAACTTAGCTCACATCATCTGGAGGCCTAAATTTCAGAATTAAAACAAGTAGTTATGCTGCTGACAAAAGAAAAAGTAGTTGCTAAGATACAATGCGAGATTTCCTTGAAGACTGACCATCCCACTAACATATGTCCATTATTGCAAGAGGATTCAATTGTAGTAAAAGCTATCAGAGGCTATCAACAAAATTATCAGAATAATTTTTAGCAACGACAACAATATCAGAATCCATCTGGATTTCAGTAGCAACGAATTCAGTCTCCGGGATTTTAGCAGCCGACTTATCAGAATATGAACCAGCAAAATTATCAGTAACAATATTTTCCGAACCAACCTTTAAATCAACAAGCTATTAGTTCCAGTGCGGCCTTAGAAACTACTTTAAACAACTTAGCCACCAGCACCCATGCGTTCCAGAACGAAACTAAAGCTAGTATCAAGAATATAGAACAACAAATGTCTTAGCTTGCAACTTCTATGGGTCGACTAGAGTCTCAAGGGAAAGTACCTGCACAGACTGAACACAATCTGAAGCACAATGTGAGCATGATATCCTTGAGAAGTGGGAAGAGTTATGAAGACTCAAGCAGATTTGAATATGGAAAAGAAGCTAAAAAGGTGGAAGAAAAATAAGCTCCTAAGCAACCCATGCCAATTCTGGAGGAGTACAAGCCGTTTCCCACATTACCATCACGAATGAGAAGCACAAAGTGCAAGTGAGAAGGCATGGAAATATTGGACACCTTTCGTAAGTTGGAGGTTAATATTCATTTTTTAGATATAATTAACTTGTTATGCCAAGTTTTTAAAAGATTTATATGTTTCTAAGAAAAAACTGAAAATTAACGAAAACATAAAAGATGGAGATAATATTTTTGCTATTTTGCAAAAAGGTATGTGCCTAAAGTATAAGGCTTCGAGAATTTTCTCGATTCCTAGAAAGTTGGGAAACCTTACTTTTCTAAAAGCCATGCTAGAATTAGGTGCTTCAGTCAGCGTCCTCCCACTATCAGTTTTTGAAAAATTAAAATTGAGATCTTTACAAAAGACCGGGACAATCTTTCAGTTGGCTTATCACTCGACAACACACACAAAATGTGTATTGGAGGATGTTTTTGTCCAAGTAAACAAACTCATTTTTCCTGCTGATTTTTATATTCTGGACATAGACGATGTGGATGTTTTTAATAAAAACTCAATTATTTTTAGAGGCTATTCATGAAAACTGAAAAAACTAAAATTGATGTTTTTGATGGCACACTTTCAATGGAGTTTGATGGGGATGTGGTTAATTTCAAAGTAAATGAAGAAGAAATTCCAACCGAGAAATTTTCTATTAATTATCTGGGTACCAACAATCCTTTATCTGAGGATTGATGTGAGTTTTCTAATGCTTCTATGCAAGAAATATTTGTAGAAATAATATTATCTGACACATCAAAAGAGATGGAAAAGGGCAAGCTTGGGGAGATGGAAGTAGATATGATTTATACTGAAGGTGCTGATACGACGTTGACAAAAGCTAAGCTTGGGGAAGAAGAGAAGATGATTTCTGCTAAGAAAAAATCAGAGAAAAAACTGAAAATATTTTTTTTGGAAAAAGAAAAGGAGGAGGTGAATACTGAAAAGAATCTGAAAAGAAAAAAAACCTAAAGAGAAGGAGGAGATTGCTTTAAAGAGAAGGATCAGAAAAAGAAAGAGATTTAAAAATCTGAAGAAGGAGTCAACTGATAAAAATTTTAAGTCTTTCCAGTTTGCTGTACAACCACCAGATCCACCAATTCTACCATATCTGAAGGGGTCTGGAGTGAAAAAAAATTGTGCTTCCGAGGATTCCCAACAACACCAGTTAACAAATCTGGTTGGGCAAAGTCGTGCCACCGACTTTAAAAATTGGCGGCTTTCCGGGAGGCAACGCACATAGTTTTAGTTTATTTTCCCGCTTTTAATAAAGAGATGGTCACAGTTCCAAACAAGCTTAGGGAAATCAAAGGATCTTCAAAGTTGCTGAAATTTAGATTTTTCGCCAACATCTTTGTCAAAATCAAAAATTTCTGCAAACTTATTAGGTACATTCTTTCTTAGCTACAACTTTTGATTTTACATGTTTTATTGAGCTGTTCATTCCTCTTTTAGTATTTGAGGACAATGCATCATATTAGCTTGGGGAGGGGATTAGTGTCAAAATTTGCATTTTTTTGTTTAAAAATTTCAGTTTTTTCAGTTTTTCAGTTAAAATTATCAATTTTCCTTTTTGCATTTGCATTGAAAAAAAATTCAAAAATATTTTATGTTAGTTTTTCTATTTTTATTTTTCTTTGCATTCCATTAAAAAAAAACTCAAAAAGATTTTATTTTCTACATACATATAAATAAAATACTGAAAAAGAAAAAATAATAATAAATCAGAAAAAGTTACATGATATGATGACATTCTTGCATTTGATAGCTCTGTATAAATGGAAAATGAAAGTGCGAAGTGATCAGATCGATATTGCTAAGTTCAGTAATAGTTCTCATAATCAGGGGTCGCAAAATACCATGATCTGAGACGCCTACTGTAAAAAATAAAAAGAATTTCGCATCGAAATATTGTGTGGACGAAAATAATAGTTTCATAATTATTTGCTTTGGAATGTTTAAAAAGAACCTTGATTGACAAGTCTGGACCCACAAAACATGGACCTGTTTGTTGACACACGTTACCTTCGTGGTAATAGAGAACATTATATCAGATCCACACATTAAAAAAAGAAAAGAAGGGTATGAACTGTCATATCTGATACCCAAGCTAAACTTTAAGCACTTAAACTATGAAATCTCAAGAAATTCAAAAAGACAATTGAAGAACTCAAAGCTAAAAAAAATATAAAGAATCAAGTTCAATCAATTCAGAAGTCATCTGAAAGTCAAATCTGGCGCGAATGAAGAACTGTGTGATATGATATTTGTCGTTCTAAAAAAAGTGAAAGCATATAAGTTGGGCCCCTATGGGTGGGCTCACTACTTCAACGAAAACTGATTCGACGTGATGAGTTCTTAAGGATGTGTCGAGCCTGGTTCTTAATTATCTAGTCTTGACGACGTGAAATTCTAAAATATGTTATTTCTGCTTGCAAGGTTAATTACGGTATAAATTTTAAATAAAAGTTACAATTGGTTTATTGGTTCACACCGTCAAACTTCATCCTGACTTTGGGAATTTGTGAAGGATGTAAGGTACTGTGATGATCGTCTAGGTAGTGATTCCAATGGAGCTTCCCTCGGTGTTAAGTCTAATCATGTGAAAAAAGATTTAAGTATTTTTAGCTCAAGTTTTTTTTTTTTAGTTTTCTTTATTTTATTCTATGTTCTTTTTAGGTCATCTACGTCTTTCCATTTCACTTACAATGTTCAATCTTTTTATTACCTGAGGGAAAGTAATGTTCAAGCATGGAGAGATTTGATAGATGTCATTTTATGCATCTTTTAGAAAAGTTCTTATTAGCATTTAGCATCAGAATTTGCATATTTGCATGTTATTAGTTTAAATAATGTTCAACTCGTGTCTTTCATCAGAATACCCGTACTGCTAGTGTTTTTTTGTCGTTTTTAGATAATTCGAGTGGAGCAGTACTTTGGGAGCAGCTTGGATGCATATTTGGAGCTTAAATGGAGTTGGAACCAAGAAGGATGCTGAGGAATGATTTGGAATGCTTAAATTGAAGAATTACAACTGAATCACGTCGAAAAGCCGAAATGTAGCACCTGGTTCCTGGTACGTAAGATTATTTGAGTATTTTCCATTTTTAGCCTTGGACTCGGCAAGTCATAGGTCCAACTCGCCGAGTAGAGACGGGACCCGGGACATGTTTAAGTTGGCGACTCGGCGAGTCCATATTCTGGACTCGGCGAGTCACCGCTGTTTGATGAAACCCTAAGTTTCAGGGGTTTGCACCCTATTTAAGCCCTCATTTCCGCCCCAAGCCAGCCCCCTTCACCCTCAGGAGCTCTCCATACGTTCTAACCCCTTGTTCTTGTGAGTTTGAGACCTTTTGGGTGTTTTCTTGAATATTTTGAGAAGGAAGAGGAGTAGATCAAGAGGAAGGGAAGGAAGCCAAGCATCTTCGTGTTCTCTCAGTGATTTCTTTGAGGTATAACTCGTTTCCCCTCTGTTTCTATGCTTGTCACTCCATTAAAGTCCTTCTTGAGCCCTTCCCCAAGCTTGCATGTGCAATATAATTCGTAATAAGCTGATTGGCCTCTAGATCTAGGCATGGTTGAGCTCCAGGAGCTCAGATCTACTGCCTTTATGGACCCATATTGCATGAAGACCCTAGATCTACTCTTTTGGTGCATTTTGAACCCTAAAAATCTCATTGGTGAATATCTACACGTAAAGTTGGAAACTTTATGTGTTACTCATGCTCTAGGAACCCAAATCTGTGGATAGCATAAGCTAGATTCAAGCAGAATCCAGCATATAGTGATTGCATGGTAACGACTCGGTGAGTCGTTCATCTGACTCGGCGAGTCTGCTCGCGAGTCTCCGAGTTTGTCCCCTTTTCGTTGTTTGAGTGGGAGTAGTGAGTCACGGGGTGTGACTCAGTGAGTTGAAAGCCAAACTCATCCATGGAGGAACTCGGCGAGTCAATGCCCTGACTCGGCGAGTTCAAGGCAATCTTCTTAGATCAAGAACAGACTCGGTGAGTTGTTCATACAACTAGGCGAGTCGCAGCATAAGTGTTCTTCGGATGAAGACGAACTCGACGAGTTGTTCATACAACTCGGCGAGTAGGATGAAGGACTTGAACCTCAGTTTAGAAGAAGAACTCGTCGAGTCAACGCCTAACTCGACGAGTAGGGACGGGATTCAAGACAATCGAGTGGATAGGGACTCGGCGAGTTGGAGAGCCAACTCGGCGAGTCGGGTCACTGAAAGTTGACTCTGACTTTGACTTATGACATGATCAGGGGTAAAATGGTCATTTTACCCAAAGGACAGTTAGCAGTGATTGATTGAGTATGTTGTGGGAATTACAGCCGGAGGATTTATGGAGCAGCAGCAGCAACAGTAGACAGTCAGTTCCCGATCAGATCAGCAACTACTTTGAGGTGAGTTACTTTCCAGTAGCGGTGGGTCTACGGCCACAATGCCGGCCCACCAGTTGGAGTCGTATGTTAGATGATTGTCTTTGTGATGTCATCTAGGTTTGCTACTACCTGATATGTTATATGCTAGCATGACATGTTTTATGTGATAAAAGTAGAGATCGGTTGTTAGGACTGAAGGGTAGTACAGACACCCCAGAAATGTCTGACAGTATGTGATGATATGTTTGCATGTTGGCTTGTATGTTATATGCGATAGAGGTAGTAGGAGGGGACTAGTCCCCGAGGATCGGTTGTTAGGACCGACGGGTAGTCAGCACCCCAAAATGGCTTGACATGGGTAGGACGGCACCCTAGAATGGCCGCACGGGTAGTCGGCGCCCCAGAATGGCCGTACCGGGTAGTCAGGCACCCAGAATAGCCTGGCAGTATGTGCGTTATGTGTTTGCTTGGTATGTGGTACGATGGGGGAACTCACTAAGCTTTGTGCTTACGTTTTTCAATTGTTGTTTCAGGTACCTCTTCAGCCAAGGGGAAGGAGCAGGCGCGGTAGCGGCTCATCACACACACTTCTTGATTCCGCATTTATGAGTTTACCCTGGGATTGATACTCTGATATTTTGGTTGTTTAATTGTTATGGATTTCAAATTCGGTTTTCGATGTGAAATGGTTTAATTAAGCATTGTTTTATTTATTAATGTTTTCTAAAGTAATGTTTTAAAAACGAAATTTTTGGATGCGAAAATTGGGTCGTTACACGAAAATGCGATCACATTTTTGTACAACTGTGATCACATTTGATGGTCGAGGATTTGTAAGGTCAAAAATACCAATATGAAGAAAAAGGGAAAAACTATGATCTCATTTCCCTATATATGGTATCACATTTTCATGTCGAAGTCTCTAAATGGTCAAAAACAGCATCGTACTTCATTAAATGGCGAATCAGGAAAATTTGGGCAAAAGGCGATCACATTTTTGCATATATGCGATCACATTTTTCGTATTCTTGCTCTGGAAGTTACCTGCTTGCATATAAATACAACCCCTCTGATCAGTTTGAAAACAAACCAATTCCTGAAGCTCTATACGATGAAAAAGAAGATTTTTGAGGCAATTTCTCTCCAATTTCAGTGATTTTTTAAGATTTAAAGACCGCGCATCGTGTCTCTCAGTTAGGTTAGTAAGAATTAGTAGTTTGATTTCTCTTTTTACTATTCTAGACTAATTTTAGCCATGTCTTTCTAAACCCTAGTGTTTAGTTCTACAATATATTAGTACTTTCATGTGATAATTTATCAGATTTGGTTTTCATTATGTGATTCCATCTAGTTGTTTCAGTTTTGAGCTTAATGAATGTTTGATTTTGAATTCTTATTAGCCTAATCTAATTAGGGTTTAATCATTATGGTTAATCACTTAATAGAATCCGTAATTGTTCTTATCAACTAGTAATAAGTAACAAGTAGCAGATTGGTTCTTTGTTGGGATTTAACTCTGATATAAACTGAAATTTCATAACTTTACACTTCCAAACTTATGAGAAATATTGGGTATTGTTGGGAATTTTACATGGATCTTAATGCAACTTTTCTGATCTTAATTAAGAGCTTGTTTAATTAGACAGTAGAAAAATTAGGGTTAACAGAAGAGCTTGTTTTGGTTAATTTAACTAGGTAAAATAGATTATACTAGAGCTTGTTAGTTTTTCTCAGTACCAACTTAGATAGAATACATTTTGAATAACCAGATTTGGGATGATTGCATGATCAGGAAAGTCGCAGCAGATCTGAATTCGTTTTTATTACTGATTTCATTTAGTTTATTTCACTACAATTTTTTGGTTTTAGTGTTAAATTAAAAACCCCTATTTTTTTTATATTTTTCTGTTAAACAAATAGTATGTGCCTTATGCAAAGAGGCATTGACCATTAGCCTATGTCCCTGAGCATTCAACACTGCTTCCCGGTGTTATCCTTTAGTGCAACCAAGAAGTGAGAATATTATTTGCTTAAATGATGCGCAATAGCGGTTTAATACTAGGACATCAATGACTTTTCATGGAGTACATATTACATGTAACATTTTGGCTTCTATTTTATTTTTTATACTATATTCCCTAAATGATCCAATACTAAGTAAAAAGGTAAAATAGAAACCTAAAAGTTGTTTGTGTCTTTTAAGCTACAGGCCCTTAGTAATGAGTATAAGGTAGCTAAGAAAATAGGACTAGAGTCTGATATGTTGGTAGTTGATTGCTATTTATTGCATTTAGCCGTATAAAAACCTATTTTTTGTACTTTTGATTCTTTAGTGAATTTAACCACTTACCCCTGGTTCACATGAAAGTCCTTTTCCTTTGAACATCATATCAACAAATAAGGCATGCATACTGTACGACTTTGCTGAAACGGTTGACCAAGAAATCAAACCCAAATCAATTAGCTAAAAAATGTAAACCATGTATGCAATTAAATGGTTTTTTCAAAATCATGAATATGAAACTAATAAAAGTAGGTACAATGCTATATTTCACTATGAATTTCAAAGTATAATGAAGACAATGATGTAACGAAAAGAAAGTAAAGTATGATAATTGAAGCGACTTGTATCTCCACGATGTAACACGTATTGAGTGGGATGATCTATTTGTAAAGATTATGAAGAAACACCATATGGGATGTGCAAGAATATAAGTGAAGATGTTACAACAATTAAGCATCCAATATATCCAGATTTGTCACAATGATAATATGTAGCACATATTAGAATGAATACTCCAATATATTAGGGGATAGTAGGCACGGATAAACCAAAATGAGCCTTCTAAATCAAAACCCAAAAATTAGATCAAACTGATATAAGAACAACTTAAATTAATCCAAAGATCATTCGATTATTTTCAATTCAACATGCTTAAAGATTACAATAACCATGTTATGAAGGCGCCTCTACCTTAAAGGTCCTCCCAAATAACTATACATCCTGGAAAATAGCAGACCAAAATGCAAAGATTCAACATAAACCTTATTTGATAAAAACAAAATAGAGAAATTGGGTAGTCCACTTCATCGAATTATTAGTTGATCAATCTTAATTCTGAATTCTAAAATCGTTATAGAAAATTTTAACCAAATTCATTGCAATTACAAAGCAGTTGTTCATAACCTTAACAATTTAATCCCTCCAATTTTTGTTTCCAACGAGAAGACATGAATAAATTTCCAAGATAGAGATGAAAATAGTTCCTTTTTATAGCAGAACCCTCATCAAATAGTCAACAATATTGGATGAGCAGCCTGGTAAATTATAAGGGGTAATATATCATTACACTTCCTAAAATCCTTTAAATACCAAAATTAATAATTAGTATTACTTTAAAGATCTTTAATTGGAATCTCCATTCCTCACAGGCCTGATCAGTCCATGTCGGGTTTTCACATGCTTAAATTTATGTCGTTCCAAAAAGTAATGGTAAACATAAAAATAAATAGGTATGCCAGTTGGTCCTTTTAATTTATAAATAAGATCAATAGACAATAGTGTGACTTACTGCTAACACGCTATCGCAGGCGTATTAAGCAAATAAAATTTCACTTCTAGTTGCACTAATAATATAGCGTAAGGAAGCAACGTCGAATCCTCAGGCACAACCTAACAATTAATGCCCTTTTGCATCAGGCACATTCTAGTCAATAAATAGAAATTCTAAAAGGGGGGATTTGAATTAAACTAAAAACTAAAAATTGAAGTGAAAATAAACTAAACGAAAATCAATAATAAAAATGATTTCAGTTATGCTGCGACTTTTCTAATCATGCAATCGGCCCAGATCTGATTATTCAGAATGCGTTTTATCTAAGCTGGTATTGAGAAAAACTACAAATCTCTAGTATAATCTGTTTTACCTAGTTAAATTAACCAAAACAAGCTCTTCGGTTAACCCTAAATTTTTACTGTCCAATTAAACAAGCTCTTAATTAAGATCAGAAAAGTTGCATTAAGTATTATGTAAAATTTTCAACAATATCCAATACTTCTCACAAGCTCGAAAGTGTAAAGATATGAAATTTTAGTTTATATCAGAGTTAAATCCCTAACACGGAACCAATCTGAGAGTTGTTACTTATTACCAGTTGATAAGAACAATTATGGATTCTATTAACCGATTAGCTGGAATGATAAAAACCCTAACTAGGTGATCAGATTAACAAGAATTAAAAATCAAATATTTATTAAGCTCAAAACTGAAAAAAAATCTAGATAGAAACACAAAAGGAGAATCAAATCTAATAACTGATCATATGAAAATTACTAGTCTATGCAGAACTAAAAACTAGGGTTTTAGCCAAACACGGCTAAAAACAAATCTAAACTGGTAAAAAGAAACATTAACCGAATAATCTCTTCTAAACTAAATGTGTGAGATGATTCACAGCTTTCAGATCTTCAGAAATCGCTGAAAGGTATCAGAAATCGCCTTCAGAAGTGATTTTCGTCGTCTGGAATCGTCTAACCTCTCAATCTGATAATGAGGGTCTTATTTATATGTGAGACATAAGCTTTCAGAATAAGTTAGCAAAAAATGTGATTGCAGAAGGCAGAATTGCGATCGTAGAAAATATGATTTTTTCCATATTTACCCCTGAATGATGTACGAGGCTATTGTTAATGTTTTCAAAACTTCAGAAAAAAATGTGATCATGGATATGGTTAATGGGATTGCAGTTTTTTGAATTTCTTCAAGGATTGCATTTGAATCAAGTACGAAAGCATTTCTGAAGTTTCTTGGGTTGCGGGATAAAAATGTGATCGTAGATAGGCAATATGCGATCACAGATATTGGTTTTTCTTCTCATATGGCATCTATATGACTTATTTCGGCCCTACAAAACTTCGTTGTATTTATGCGATCGCAGAAAAAAAAAATGCAAACGAAGAAACTGATTTCTGGCTCATTTCGGACGCGATTCTTCAGTTTGAGCACTCCATGTTATTCCTTAGCATCCTTCTTTAGTTTCAGCTCCATTAAAGCTCTAAATATGCATCTAGCTGCTCTTATAGTACCGCTCCACTCGATTTATTTAAAAAGACAAAAAAATGATGACAGTACGGGAATTCTGATAAAAGACACGAGCTAAATATTATTTAAACTAATGACATGAAAATATACAAAATATGATGCTAAATGCTAATAAAACCTACCCTAAAAGATGCATAAAATGACATCTATCAAATCTCTCCAAGCTTGAACCTTACTTGCCGCAAGTAATAAAAATATTAAACATTATAAACAAATGGAAATATATAGACGAACTAAAAAGAAATTAGAATAAAATAATGGAAATAACTTGAACTAAAAATACGTCACTCTTTTTTCCTCACATGATCAGATTTCACAACGAGGAAGCTCTAATGAAATCACTACCTAGACAACAGTCCTGAACTTTATTGCAGATTCAGAATTCATATTTAATAAGTCAATCGAAGCTTGAGTAAATAACTTTTACGCTGAATTAAATTTATGAAAACAGTGAATTTTAAAAATTATTTCATGAAAATTCATTTATAAAAACATAGCTTGACCGACCCCTCATTTTTTCTGAACTCGTCCAGTAAATGTGGTAAGCTCCATTATTGATAGAAAATTCAAGCTTACCCTTATGATTCCATTATTGAGGGATCTATCTCATTATACCACACATCTTCTTTGTCATGATCAACTCTTCAGATTTTACTTTGTTTGGTTCTTGATTTCAACTTGAACTTGATTTGGATTTGACTTTGAATTTTAGATTTCTTTAAGTTGCTTGATGTACCATTTCTAATATATATATATATATATATATATATATATATATATATATATATATATATATATATATATATATATATATATATATATATATAGATTGTGAGCAGATTTTATTTTGAGGCCCACCATATCTTTAATACTTCAAAAATGATATTAAATAGTATGGATATAACAAGAGTTCCCTCCTAACCTCAAAATGCACAAAAACTACAGGGTTTAGTACTTCAAGGAAAAAAATGGTTATTCAATTTAGTTTTTTTTAAGGAATTTAAAAAAATTATTTTTGAACATTTTTTGTTTTTCCATCCCACACTTTCATTGTAAAAATTATCCGACTCTTATGTTGGTTCATAATTCTTGGAATTGATTGCAATGAAACTGTTATTTTCGATAACTATCATACTTCATCTTTACAAAGCTATCGAATGTAAATAATATCCTCATCTCATGTAAATTTTTTAATATTTTTGATTTTTTTGATTTTTTTTATATATATGAAAAAACTAAACTAAAATTACTAAAAATAAAATCTTTTGAGTTTTTTTTATGAATGCAGAAAAATAAAATGGAAAAATATTTTTTTAGATTTTTAAATTTTTTATACGCAAATGCAATGCAGAAAATAAAATGCAAAAAGAAAAATAAAATTTGAAAATTTTAACCTAAAAAACTGAAAATTTATAGTATTTAACTTAAAATGGAAAATTTTCAAACTAACCCCCTCTTCGAGCTTAAAATGACGTTTTGTCCTCAATGCTCAAAAAGGAATGAACAACTCAATAAAGCATATAAACACGAAAGGGTGCAACTAGGAAAGATTGTCGTCAGTAAGTTTGTAGAAATTCTGATTTTGACAAATATGTGACGAAAAATCTGAATTTCAGCAACTCTGTAGATCCTCTGATTTCCCGAAGCTTGCTTGGAACTGTGACCATCTCTTTATTAAAAGCGTAAAACTAAAAACTACTCCTCGAGTTGCCTCTTGGAAAGCCACCTATTTTTAAAGTTGTTGGCTCGACTTTGCCCAACTAGGTTTGCTAACTGGAGTGGTTGAGACTTCTCTGAAGCTCAGCTTGTTTTCTTGTGACTCCAGATCCCTTCAGATATGGCAAGATTGGTGGATCTGGAACTTGTACAGCAAACTGGAAAGACTTCATATTTCCTTAAGATAAGTTTACTAGATATTTGAACTTCTTTCATTTTCTGATCTTCTTATTTCTAGAACACTTCTCCTTTATTTGATTTTTCTCTTCAAAAACATCATTTTCTCTTTATTCCTTTTTCTAGAAATTTTATGTTCTTCCTCTCCAAGCTTATCTTTTTTTGCCAACTCCTTCTCTGATGTTTCTTCAGCATAAATCAACTGTTTTGTCATCTCCGCATGCTTATTTTGTTTTGTCTCCTTGGATGTATTATCAGATAAATTCTTGTCTAAAAATAAATCTTGCACATAAACATCAGAAAACTCACAGCAGGCCTTAGATAAAGGACTACTGGTACCCAAAAAGTTAACAAAAATATTATCAGTAGTATCATCATCATTCATTTTAAAGTTCACCACACCCCCATCAAATTACATAGAAAACATACCATCAAATACATCAATTTTCATTTTAGCAATTTTCATAAAAGGTCTTCCCAAAATAATTGAGTTTTTATCTGATACGTCCAAATCATCCATGTCCAAAATATAAAAATCAGCAGGCAAAATAAGCTCACCCACTTGGACAATAACATCCTCCAATACACCTTTTCGGTGTACTGTCGAGTGATCTGCCAACTAAATGAGTGTCCCGGTCTTTTGTAAAGTTCCTAATTTTAATTTTTGAAAAACTAAGAAGGGAAGGACATTGACTGAAGCTCCATGGTCAAGCATGGCATTTGAAAAAGTAAGGTTCCCCAACTTACAAGGAATTGAGAAAATTCTCGAATCCTTGCACTTTAGGGGCAAACAATTTTGCAAAATAGCTGAAATGTTTTCACCAACTTTGACAGTTTCATTAATTTTCATTTTTTTTCTTAGAAATAGATAAATTTTTCAGAAACTTGGCATAACAAGTGATGTGTTTAATATTTCTAAAAGTGGGATATTTACCTCCATCTTACGAAATGTGTCCATAATATCCTTGTCCTATTTTTTGCGCGTTGTACTTATAAGTCGTGACGGGAAGGGTGGTAGGGCTTGTACTCCTTCTGATTCGACTTCACTGGTTGTGTAGTTTCTATTCATTTATCTTCTTCAATTTCTTCTTCAACCAAAACCTCTTCATATTCTTATTCTTCTTCTTTTTTTGTTTCTTTTACATCATCTTCTTCAACTTCTTTTTCTGGTTTAGATACACTTGGACCTTCATAACTTTTCCCACTTCTCAAGGAGATAGCGATCACATTCTGCTTTGTAATTTTTTCAGTGTCCTGTAATAACTTTCCTTGAGATTCCAGATGACCCATAAAAGTGGCAAGTTAAGGCACCTACTGCTTTAGATTCTTGATACCAGCTATGGTTTCATTCTGAAATGCTCGGGTGCTCGAGGAAAAACTCTTTACAATATCTTCTAAGGCTACACTGGAACTCTTAGGTTGCTGATGCAAATTTTGGTTCTGAAAATTTTGTTGCTGATAAGTTTGCTGATTTGGATTATGATAATTGTGATGATTTTGAGAATTCTGCTGAAAGTTCGTTTACCGAAAACCCGATGGTTGTTGAAATTGTTGTCTTGGCTAAAATTTATTGTTTTGATAATAGTTTGTAGGCTGGTTATAAATCTTTTGTTGCTAGTATCCTCCGATAACTTTGACTGGAGCAACACCTCCTTATAATATTAGACATATATATGTTGGATGTTCAATCTTCAGGCATATACCACACTGTTTCTTTGCAGCTACTTTTTCTTTCATCAGGAGCAATACCTTTTTTGTCATTTCAGATATTTGGGACTCCAGATAAGCATTGCTGACTTCTTTGACACCCCTTGGCTGATTTCGATACCACTCATATTCGTTTCCAGAATGCTTCGACTCTATTGCCAGTTTTTGATCAGCTCCCAGATTTCTATTGGTGTCATATCACCTAAGGAACCGCCATTGTAAGCATTTATCAGGCGCCTCTTCATGGGTGTTGTACCTTCACAGAAACAGTTTTAGAGCTGGTAGTCACTGATTCCATAATGTGGGCAACGAACCAACAACTTCTTGAACCTCTCCCAGTAAGTGTGCAAGGGTTATCTTCTTCCTTGTTTGATACCAATGATTTCTCTTCTCAGACTGAAAGCTCATGTTTCTAGAAACTTCTTCCCTAAAAATAACTTTACGAGTTCAGTCCAAGTGGTAATGGAACCAGATGGGAGCTCGTACAACCATTCCCTTGCTGAATATTAAACTGAAAAGGGGAATGCCTTTAACTTTATCTGATCTTCAATAACAACATGCGACTTCATTCCTGAACATACGACATGAAATTCCTTGAGGAATTTATGTGGACCTTCGTTTTCTAAGCCTCTGAATATGGGAAGAAGATGTATCAGCCCATATTTGAGTTCGAAGTTTTGGGCTTCAAGAAAAGTGATGCAAACAGGTTGTTCATTGACCTCTTAGGTGGCCTACTCTCTGAGAGTCTTCTTTGCTTCATCTCCTATGTCACTCATGACCGATTTTGGAGAGTTGAGTTTTGAAGGTTATCGTGTTTCAGATTTTGCAGATTGTGTTTCAAAAGAATCTATTTGCTCTGATTTGACTGAGGCTGGTAGGGAGTAAGTTTTATATGGAATGTTAGAAAGAGAAGTTGGGGGTACTTTCGGAAAAGACTGAAAAGTAGAGTATGGTTTGCTCCCCAAGGGACTGCCACGTGGTATGATGATTTATGGAGGTATTGAAGAGGATGAACCAAAGAAACCAGTTGATTGTTTTCTCTTTACTACTTCTTTCTTCAATTTTCTTGGAGTTCTTTCAATTTCTGGATCAAAAGCTAAAGGTATACCTATCGGAAAATTTCTTGGCATAAAAACTATTAGAAGCACCGTGTCCCCGACAATGGTGCCAATTTTTTAACATGCTGTTATGGGAATATTAAGCAAATAAAAAGACACTACTGGTTGCACTAATAATATAGCACAAGGAAGCAAGGTCAAATCCTCAAGGATACAACCTAACAGTCAATGCCTTTTTGCATCAGACACATTTTAATCAATAAATAGAAATTATAAAATGGGGATTTGATTTAAACTAAAAACTAAAAATGTCAGTGAAAATAAACTAAATGAAAATCAACAATAAAAACGATTTCAATTTTGTTGTGAGTTGTGACTTTCCTAATCATGCAATCAACCCATATCTGTAACATCCCCCTCTGGCACGTATCACAATATTGTCCGCTTTGGGCCACTCGGCACGAGGACTTCCCAGGGGGTCACCCATCCTGGTACTACTCCCGCCCGAGCACGCTTAACTGCAGAGTTCTTATGGGATCTGCTGCCCTCACGGCTTTAAAATGCGTTGTGACAAGGAAGGTATCCACACCCCTTATAAGGAGTGTTTAGTTCTCCTTCCAAGCCAATGTGGGATCAGATCTAACCCACCTTCACCCCCCATTAGAGGGTTCGACGTCCCCGTCGAACACATCGACCCGTGCCCTGGCTCTGATACCATTTGTAACATCCCCCTCTGGCACGTATCACAATATTGTCCGCTTTGGGCCACTCGGCACGAGGACTTCCCAGGGGGTCACCCATCCTGGTACTACTCCCGCCCGAGCACGCTTAACTGCAGAGTTCTTATGGGATCTGCTGCCCTCACGGCTTTAAAACGCGTTGTGACAAGGAAGGTATCCACACCCCTTATAAGGAGTGTTTAGTTCTCCTTCCAAGCCAATGTGGGATCAGATCTAACCCACGCAAAAATACCCGGAGCTACCCCGAAGCCCCGGTATCATACTCTAGCCCCGAGGCAAGTCCCGAGATCCCGAAGATCCCGAGAAGCGCGGTTCCCGAGTCGAAGCTCTGCCCGCGAGAAGTTCGATTTTCGAAGAGATCTTCCAGATCTGCTGAGGAATACTACTTTTATAAGCCGTAGTGCTGTCCGATCATCTTCTGATCAAGTGAGTGTGTAGTTATTTCTTCTAATACAATAGTACGAAGTATTCTAATATAAAATACGTGCTATGTGTATATATTTGGTTGTGTTATGTGTGAATGAGTATTCACTCTCTTCTATCTTACAGATCTGCTTATTTCTTTATGAGATATGTGTTATGTGTGTTGTGCCTCATCTGTTATGTGATATATGTGTTGATTAAAGCATGCTATACAAGTTTTCTTTAAACTATGTATACAAATGTATATTTTTATCTACTAATATGTTGGGTAGAACATGGGTAGACAGTTGGTGTGTAATAAACAGATGAGAGGCCTCGTTGTTGTTTGATTGAGTCATCTAGCGGAGTTTAGATGACGACCACTGGCTATTCTAGACAGTCTTGTGGAAACATTAGCAGGTTCGCCACCTGTAGGTGTTAATGAACTTGGGTGTTCATTCGCTGTACTCCATCCCCCTCATGGTTGCCTTATTTGACTTATATTGCTGAGGTACCCCCGAAGCATGTGTTGTCACCCCGATGAAATATTCTTAGACTAGGTCCCTTATGTTAGTTGTTTTAGGGACATTAAAGTGAGAATAACGGGAATGGGTAATTGGGTTATTGTTGGTTGGTGAAAATTAAATATGATATTTATTGTGGGTTGAAAACCCTATATGCTCACCAGGCTCCCAAGCCTGACCCACTCAGTTTTAAATTGTATTACAGGTAGTGGCGGAAGGGCATGAGATGGATGAACCATCAAGTTGTTTTGTTTACAAGTCTGCATATGTTTATATTTGTTATATGACTTGTAATGTATTCGTTTATGCTTATTGGTCTGTATCGGAACATGACACCCCGAGTTTTGATTATAATGAAAATACATTTCTTTTATGAAATGCTTCGGTAAACAATGTTTTATCATGTTTTGTTTTTGGGAACAAATTCCGCAACTCTTTCAAATCAAAAGGATTTACTCTGAAAATATTTAAAAGCATAAATGAAAATCGGTCTTTGCTGGCCGAGATTTTGGGGATGTCACAGTTGTGAAGGTGGGTTAGATCTGATCCCACATTGGCTTGGAAGGAGAACTAAACACTCCTTATAAGGGGTGTGGATACCTTCCTTGTCACAACGCGTTTTAAAGCCGTGAGGGCAGCAGATCCCATAAGAACTCTGCAGTTAAGCGTGCTCGGGCGGGAGTAGTACCAGGATGGGTGACCCCCTGGGAAGTCCTCGTGCCGAGTGGCCCAAAGCGGACAATATTGTGATACGTGCCAGAGGGGGATGTTACAAATGGTATCAGAGCCAGGGCACGGGTCGATGTGTTCGACGGGGACGTCGAACCCTATAATGGGGGGTGAAGGTGGGTTAGATCTGATCCCACATTGGCTTGGAAGGAGAACTAAACACTCCTTATAAGGGGTGTGGATACCTTCCTTGTCACAACGCGTTTTAAAGCCGTGAGGGCAGCAGATCCCATAAGAACTCTGCAGTTAAGCGTGCTCGGGCGGGAGTAGTACCAGGATGGGTGACCCCCTGGGAAGTCCTCGTGCCGAGTGGCCCAAAGCGGACAATATTGTGATACGTGCCAGAGGGGGATGTTACAATATCTGATTATTCAAAATGTGTTTTATCTAAGATGGTACCGAAAAAAACTAACAAGCTCTAATATAATCTATTTTACCTAGTTAAATTAACCAAAAAAAGCTCTTCAGTTAACCCTAACTTTTTACTGTCCAATTAAACAAGCTCTTAATAAAGATCAGAAAAGTTGCATTAAGTATTGTGTAATCTTAATAAAGATCAGAAAAGTTGCATTAAGTACTGTGTAAACTTCTCAACAATATCCAATACTTCTCACAAACTCGGAAGCGTAAAGATATGAAATTTAAGTTTATATCAGAGTTAAATCCCTAACATGGAACCAATCTGATAGTTGTTACTTATTACCAGTTGATAAGACCAATTGCAGATTCTATTAACTGATTAACTGGAATGATAAAAACCCTAGCTAGGTGATCAGACTAACAAAAATTAAAAATCAAACATTCATTAAGCTCAAAACTAAAAAATCTAGATAGAAATACAAAAAGAGAATCAGATCTGATAACTGATCACATGAAAATTACTAGTCTATGCATAACTAAAAACTAGGGTTTTAGCCAGACATGGCTAAAAATGAATCTAAACTAGTAAAAAGAAACATTAACAGAATAATCTTCTAACCTAAATGTGTGAGATGATTCATAGCCTTCAGATCTTCAGAAATCGCTGAAAGGTATCAGAAATCGCCTTCAAAAGTAATTTTCGTCGTCTGGAACCGTCTAACCTCTCAATCTGATAATGAGGGTCTTATTTATATGCGAGATAGAAGCTTCCAGAACAAGTCAGCGAAAAATGCGACCGTAGAAGGCATAATTGCGGTCGCAGAAAATACAATTTTTTTTCCAGATTTGTACGAGGCTATTTTCAACATTTTCAGAACTTCGGGACAAAAAAGTGATTGCGGATATGGTTTATGCGATCACACTTTTTTGAATTTCTTCCAGGATTGCGTTTGAATGAAGTACGAAGCCATTTATGAAGTTTTTGGGGTTGTGGGATAAAAATGCGATCGTAGAAAGGCCATATGTGATTGCAGATATTGGTTTTTCTTCTCAGATGACGTCCATATGACTTATTTCATCCCTAGAAAACTTTGTTGCGTTTATGCGATTGCAGAAAATAAAAATGTGATCGCTGAAACTGATTTTTGGCTCGTTTCGGACGCGAATCTGCAGTTTAAGCCCTCCATGTTATTCCTTAGCATCCTTCTTCAGTTTCAGCTCCATTTAAGCTCCGAATATGCATCCGACTACTCCCAAAGTATAGCTCCACTCGATTTATCTGAAAACGACACAAAAATGATAGGAGTATGGGAATTCTGATAAAAGACATGAGCTGAACATTATTTAAAGCAATGACATACAAATGTACAAAATATGATGTTAAATACTAATAAAACCTTCATTAAAAGATGCATAAAATGACATCTATAGCTTATCTCTCCATGATGATTGATGATGTTTTTAGCGCAATTCCTAATAAAAAAAATTAGGTTATTCGACTGATCTATAGCTTCAAGATCAAGCTTCCAATACTCTAAATATCTATTAAACCCCAAACACAATGTAACATAATGTCTCCACTGTAAAATCAGAAACCAAAAAAATAGCCACATTGTTCCCCTGAAAATCTAATGGATTAAAGCTCTACATACTCAATCCAACACCTAAAGATAGTGAAGTTTGATTTGACCCCTTTGTTAGATATGACACCTAAAAAGAAGGAAATTGAAGAACATGGTATACAAATTACATCTTAGTTGCTTACCCTTGATAATTTCAACTAACCTTTTGGAATTTTAGTATTGGTGTGTCTATCTCATTAGGGGTGGAATTGGTACGGTACCGAGTTTTTTTTTCTCCAAACCGTGTACCGTACCAACTATAGTTGGTATCAGATTTTAGCTACCAGTACCGTACCATGTGTACTTGGTACCAATTAATTTGGCTACCAACAAATTTGGTTGGTACATATTGGTATTTGGTATATACCAAAAGTTTTAACTAATATGTACTATACGTGAATATAAGTTGAATTTGTGGACATTTGGTCGTTGCTTCACTCGCTTTTGTTAGTATTTTTTTTCGGAAACCACTAAAAGTATTAAAATAGGTCCACCCCTAACAATTTGCTAGAGGAAGAAAATGGAAACAATACAATGAATGAGAAGTTAATATTCCTTTTATGTTTTAGTATGATGTGCTTTTGTATCACCGATCTCGTACACATCAAAAAATAAATATAGAGAAATTTGTCTATCAATGTGTAGTTTAGTAATCCTAAGACTTGTTAGTTGTTATTCTAGTTAATACATGAAGATATGAGCACTCAAATTTCTTTATATATATATATATATATATATATATATATATATATATATATATATATATATATATATATATATATATATATATATATATATATATATAAAAGTTGGTTGGTACGGTACAACCGTGGTATTCAAAATTTCATACCATTACCATACCAAGATTACTTAATTGACATGGTATTACCAGCAAACATATTGGCAACCAAACAACTTGGCTAACGATTTTATTGGTTGGGTTGGTAACATGTTGGTTGGTTCTCTGTGGTACATATTTGCCAGCCCTATATCTCATCACCAAGATGTTAATTTCTCAATTTTCTGCTCATATGCAAGGTAACCTAGTAACAGACAAAAAAGTAATTCATGTTTTCTTCTTTATCACAGTTTCTTCAAAGAATAAGAAATTGCTTACCAATTTCATTGTGTTTATTCCAACGGTAACACAAAATCGCATCAACCAATAAAACATTAGCATATATACAAAAAAGAAAAGGTCAATCGTCAAATCACAAATTCATCAAGAAAATTAAAACAACACAAGACAAATAGTCAATTAGATTGATTGGTAAAGAATGAGCAAGAACATGTGCGTGGGAGGGAAAAACATCAACATATATTACTATAACTAGTTTATTTAATTCCTAAGCATTTAATTCCCTTTCATGCTTTGAATCCAGTTCCATCTCACTTCTCTTTTTTACGAACAAAGAATAGGGGTTTGAGTTTATGAAACAAACAAATAAAGAAAGAGGAATAGAAATCAAACCTAGGATACCGGGGGGGGGGGGGGGGGGGGGTTGGAATCGATTTTGGCTATCGCAAGAACAAAGTTGTTTGTGAAAAACATTGACGGTGAAGCAGATGATGAATTGTAGTAAAAGGCATAAATGAAATGGCAAAGACGAATAAAATGTTTGTTGAACCCAAAAACACACTAATCTTTGGTCGCATAGTGAATCGTCAAAGAAGATGGGAGGGCTTCACATAAGTGGAGTAAAACTAGTGGAGGTAATAGGCAGGAGAAAAACACGTCAATGAACGGAGGAGGCAAGCCAACTAAAAACCATCAAGCCAAAGCTAATACCGGAATAGGAACAACTAAACCTGAAACCACTCAACTAAGACTTGGCACTATTTCTTAGCATCGCGTATATTAATATTTATATAATTTATAGAATGTTATACAATCCAACATGTTTTCATGTTTGACTTTATATGCACAATCTTATGTGTGTTAATGGATCGAATGGTATTTACAACTTACAAGCCTCTGTTCCTAGGGCCGTAAATGAACGGAACGAACGCAAACAAGGGCATTTGCATGTTCGTTCAGCTGAACAAACGGACGAATAAACGAACGAGTTTTCTTGTTCAATTTCGTTCGTTTAACAAGTTTCATTTTCATGTTTGTTTGTTTATATTCTTGAATAAGCTAAACGAACAAAGATAAACAAACACAATTGAAGATACATGAAGATATAATATATTAATGTTATAAAAACACTTGAACATATATGGACATAAATAAACTTAAACAAACGAATATAAATGAACGCAAACAAACAATATAAACGAACGTTCACGAACATATATAAATGAAAAGACGATACCATTGTTCATGTTCATTCGTTTAACTAAACGAATGAGAATTTGTGTTCATGTCCATTCATTTATTAAATAAACAAAACATAAATGTACTTCTCGCTGAAGATTTCATGCATGCACGGTTTGCCAAACATTCGGTTCGTTTGCAGCCTATCTGTCTCCTACAATTTACACTTTACAAAATCCAAGTCTACCAATTTGCTATGCAACAATGATGTAAATTGGTTGGTTTTAACGTTCAAGTACAAAAGCCGAGTACCAAGTACGAGTTGCAAATGTTGTAGCCACAGGTTTTTGGTTAAAAAATTTATTACTTGATGAAATTCATTGCTCTCTCACCGAAGCCATCATTGTTTGTAAGTTAATGTCAATTACCTTACATGGGATGTTCAATTAAACATCAATGCATCAAATATACTGACATGAATTTTATCAAGATTAAAACCAGCTACTTGCCATCGGGAGTCAGCTAAATCAATAGCTCTTTTCATTACATCCAACGCGGACTTTGGACGGGCTCTTTTCGATCCAAATTCAAATCAAAACCTCAGCAACATATCTTAAGTGATTACGAACCTTTTGAATATCGGGGGAATCACAATTAATGATTAAATAACTTCAAAAGAACGACCCTAACTAAGTGGGTGGGCTCACTTGACCCTTCGAATTCTTCAACGAGTAGAATTGAAGGCCATTGTTTCGAGCGCCTACAATAGTTGCAAGTGGAGAAGCGGCTGAGTAGACCTTCACTTGGTGCCACACTGCCACCCATGCTTTAATCTCGTATTGGATGACTAACTTTTAAAATTATGCACATCGATATTCTTTAGGATTCCATTGACATTTGTTTGACGAACTTGAACATCTACTGGTCTAACGTTGTTATTCAAACATGTTATGTCACTAACGTTTTTTTTTTCCTTTTCGAGCTTTTCAAGCACATCTTACGTAAGAAGAAATCACATATGACCAAATTTCATATAAATAGGTCGAAGCTGATATCATTTATCAAGCACCTCCAAAAATGGGTAGATGGAAGCTTTGGGTGTGTGTTAGCATACTGTTGTTATCACAAACAAATGCACGACCGTTGGTTGAGCCATTTGAGAACCGGAAGAGCCTCACTGCACCCTTTAAAGCCATGTTCGAGCAGAAGGTGGTGGGGTTAGGGTACCAAGTAAGAGACGCTAAGGATCAGGTAAGCGGGTATACACCATCACGTGTCAGCCCTGGAGGACCTGATCCTAAACACCATTGAGTGTGTTGGTCCTTTTTCTTTCTTTGTGGTCATTTTGTCTTCCGTGTTTTTTGGAAGAAAAATGTGACTAGCTTGTTTATAAGTGCACAATATTGCATTATGATCCGAGAGTTGTTTAAGATAGGGTGGATTAATGGTAAAGTTTTGATCCACCGTTCGTTGTATTTTTCTGTGGACAAGAAGTCTGCCCTTGCGTATTGAGGGGGATTCTGTCCATAAAAGTGAATAAAGCAATGTAAAATCTAGTTGCTATCTTGTACGGTGTACATTAGGTCTTCACTATTTATGCATGTACTTTTGATCTTTTGTGTGTAGGAATTTAGGATCCGGGCTCGTAATTGTGATAACTAAAAAATAAGTGCGAACTTGTAAACTCATAATAACCTTATCATTTTTTAAAAACAAAAACAATCTTTTCCAAATGGTACGTCTAAACTATATCTAAGTTAAAAAAAAAAGATTTGATAATTTTTTTTTTTCGAAATTTGCATGTATGCACAATCAGCAGTCATATGGATTTGCTGATGAGCAAAATCAATAGTTGTATGGTTTAGACGCACCATTTGGAGAAGATTGGTGTTTTTCATGTTGGAAAATGATGAACTGATTATGAGTTCGTAATTTCTCACAAATCTTTTGGTTCTCAAAAGAACATATGACGGACCAAATGTCAAGAGGTTCACTATATAATTAATATAATAAAACAACTAATAATAATAATTTTTTAATAAAAAGTAGAATAATATTACAACTTTAAACAATTTATCATTTGGAAATTGTTTCTATGCCACATAATTTGGAAGCGAATTAGACAAGCATTTATAAAGTCATCCAAAATCCAAGTGTGCAAGTCCGACTTCACAAGTTTCATGGAGAAAAACATCTCTTCATGATTGTTGTTGCAACTGGTAAAACCAACGCCAACTTCACTATCGATTGATCAAATGAAACTGATGCATCTTCGTTTCCACATCACTTTATCAAGGTCCGATATATTATTCTAGGTACCAAATCTTGGATTATGAAATATGCAACATTGAAATATCGTTTCCTATAAAGAGTATACCATCGACATACAATACTAGAAAGAATACATTATTCCCACTGGTTTTAACATATATGCGAAACTCATAATTGCATCTAGAAAATCCAAATTCCTTGACATTTTCATGAAAGCAAAGATTTCAACTATGTAATGCATGTTTGAGTCCATAAATAGACCTCTCAAGCTTGCCCACTCTATTAGGATATTTTGGATCAATGAAGCCTTCAAGTTATGTCATATACACATCCTCTGTCAAATTTCCCGTTAAAAAAAGCGGTCTTCACATCCCTTTGCTATATTTCATAATCATAAAAAGAAAATATGGCAAGTAATATTCTAATAGACGTATATCATCCTTTTGCTACTATACTAGCTTTGAATGTGTGAACCTTCCCATCCATGCCGGTCTTCTTCTTGAAGATCCATTTGCACCCAATGGTTTTAAGGCCTGTTGTAGGATCAACCAAATTCCAATCTTGGTTATAATACATAGATTGAAATTTACCTTCCTTAATCTCCTTTCATTTAGCAGTTTTAGAGCCTGCCATCGACTCCCTATAGTTGGATGGTTTATCTATGTCAGTCAATGTACGATCACAGATTAACACGCCTCCTTTTGTTTCAATATGGAAACCATAAAGCTTGGGAGGAAGACAAATTCTATTAGCTCTACGAAGTGAAGGAGTTGGAATTATGTCAGTTTGCTCAATAGGTTGATTAACCTCAGGTTGAGTTCATATTTCGACTGCAAGTTCTTCTTCATACAATTCTTGAAGGTCTTCAAGATCTATTGGGCTCCCACTAGCTTCTTTGGACATGAGCTCCCTCTCGAGGAACAACCCCTTCGATACACAAACACTTTGTTCTTAGAGGCATTGAAGAACAGGTATCCAAAAGACTTTTGAGCATAACCCACAAAGTAACACTTTTCCGTTCTTGGTTCTAGTTTATCGTTCACCTTATGACGAACGAAAACTTCACAGCCCTAGATTTTCAAATGTTGAAGACTGGGAGGCTTCCCATTCCATATTTCAGATGGTATCGTAGCAATCTTCTTAGTTGGTAAGAGGTTAAATATAATAGTGGTTGTTTCTATAGCGTAACCCTAAAAACTAATTGGCAGCGTAGCTCGAGTAATCATGGATCAAACCATATCAATAGCGTTCAATTTGTTCTCTAGGCTACACCATTAAGTTGTGTGTTATGGGAGGAGAAAGTTGCGCGACAATGTAAAGTCATGATTTTTACCCCAAAAATTTTCATTTTATTTAACACCTTTTTAACAGAAAATGCAACAAAAGTCTTTTATATAATTTGTACTTTAATACAAACAACATGTTACCATCTTTCAAAAACAACCCAATTAAAACCGTTAATTTTAAAAAACCATTATTGAGCAAAAGTAACAACCAAAACATGTCCAAGTGGTATCATATTCTAAATAAAAACATACTACCCAAAGATAAATTCTCCCAACATCACCAATCCACGCCCCTAAGCTACATGTACTAAGCCAAAGGAACAAAGTAGAAGAAACAAGTGTTAGCCTCTATTGAGTGAGTTTATAAAAGATGCATATAGTAGTAAGGAAAACGTACAATTCCCATACAGGTCAAAAATTCAATTTACGACAAAACAACATTGTGTAACAAATACCCGATACTCACATATCACAAAAAATTCATCATGTATCACCAAAAGCATAACATATCATAAAAAATAACATATATCACCAAAAGAATCACATATCACCAAAAGCATCGCATATCACCAAAAGCATAACAACAAAAGCAACACATATCATCAAATGCATATCACCAAATGTATATCACCAAAATCATATCACTAAAAGCAACATATATCACCAAAAGTATCACATAGCACCAAAAGCATCCTATGATAGGCATAAATCTCTATGCACATCCTATCCTAAGGGAAGTACCAAATTCATTACTCGTGTACCCACATTGTTGAATGTTCTAAGTGGCTCATGACTTCCACCCGAAACACCAACCCCAAACACCCTTTTCGTTACTCCGATGTAACACCCGTTTTCCAAGATTGATTGATCTAGGGTGTTAAGGAGTAGAAAGTTCATTTTTGGAAGAGATTGAGTGTCATCACGTGAAGATTGTTGTTTAGCTATGATTGGATGTGGATGGGAGTGATTGGATGTGAATGGGAGCGATTGGATGCAATTGGGAGTGATTGTATGCGAAAGAGAGTATCTGGATGTGAATGGGAGTGATAGGTTGTGAAAGAGGGTATCTGGATGTGAATGGGAGCGGTTACATGTGAAAGAGGGTATTCAGATGTGAATAGGAGTGATCGGATGCGATGGAAGTATCCAGATGCGAACAAGGGTACTCCTTATGATGGGTGTTCCAATGCGAACATATGGAGGCTCTTCCAAAAATAGCGAGTACGTCGGGCGTAACCTATTCCTACGCATGGCGTAGCATGAGAATTGGGATATGGAGATTTACTGATCTATGTTGGGTGTACCTGGAGTACGCAGGGCGTAGATCCTTAGTATTCAAACTCTAATTATTAGGGTTTAGAGCCAATTAAAAGGACCTTAAGTCCTTGAGGCCTTCCTTATCTTCAGCCTCCATGTCCCAAAGCAGTTATTTCGAAACCCTAGCCATATTTGTAAGAGTTTAAGGCCTTAGTGTGGCTCTTGTGTGTTCTTGAGGAGAAGGAATCCATTGGAGAAGCCTTGGTGAGCTTAAAGCTTGAAGATCCAGGATTTTCTTCATCTTTACAAGCTCTAGAAGGTATAAACTTCTGAATTTGATGAATACCTCATTAGATCTTGCTAGTTCTTGAGTTTTTGTGCCTTTTGGTCCCAAAACCTTGGTATATATGAGTTTGGCTTACTCTAGACCAAATGAGCCAACCTTTAAGATGTTTTAAATTGTTTGTGGTCATAAAAATGTGATCTTGGTCCCTTTCCCCCATCCATTCAAGAGTTATGAAGCTTGGGTTTTGGGTAGAAGTTAGTGTTTTGGTTTTAAGCATCTTCTAGTCATGCAAATTCATAAAGTTGGAAAACTTTATGATTTGGGAGGTTATTTGGTACTAGATCTGGGTTCTGGACATGAGGTCTTAATGGAATAAGAACTAGTTGAGGAGAGTGAGAGTTGGTCGAGTATGCAGTACGTACCCACTAGTACACAACGCGTACTGGGTGAAGGCCCCGTAACAAGGAGAGGGCTTCACTACTCCATGCGTAGTGATTGAGTACGCATGGAGTACTCAGCATGTGTTGACTCTTTGACTATTGATATTGACCTTTGACCATGGGTTTGACTAAGTTAGACTTAATGGGTATTTTAAGTAATTTGAATAGTAGTTTGAGATTCGGTCCTTATTTGCTATAAAGGTGACTGATAGAGACAACATTTGGAGCAGTGATTTGTTAAACTATTCATCAAGTTGTGAGGTAAGTCTTACTCACTATACTTATGGGTCGAAGCCACCAATGTCGGCCCACTAGGTTATGTACCCTGGTATTAAGGGTGATGTTATGCTGGTTATATGATAGACTGGTAGACCTGAAATTGTTACATGTATTTGTTGGATATGTGTTATGTTTATTTATTGTATATGTCGACATATTGTGGTTGGCTTGAGGCGGTCCTGCTTTGTGGTGAATGCCAAGATACCTGAGGCGGTCTGGATAGGCTGTAGGCCATGCGAGGCAGTCTAGTCGGGTTAAAGGCCCGGAGTGTAGTCCAGGCACTGCAAGGTGGTCGAGTTAGGCTAAAGGCTCATATTTGCATGTCGTTATTTGTTTGGTTGTGTCTGGTATTTTGGGGTAACTCACTAAGCTTTGGCTTATATTTTGATTATTATGGTTTCAGGTACTTTAGAGGACAGGTGAAAGGAGAAGGCTTGATCGTGCACATCATCCAGGATTTTATGTGTTTTGATGGTTTTGGCGTACTTTGATTCATGATAATGACTTTTGGGAACTTGTTTTGTAAAACTTATGCATTTTGGGAGGGTTTCTAAAATGATAAATTTGCCTTTATTTTGGGATGTTATAAGTTGGTATTAGAGTCTAGTTTGAGAGAATTGAATGAATATTCATATAAATCCAGACTCAAACTAAGGATCTGCAATAGTTTCCAAATTATTTTCAAAATTGTTTTCAAAAATAACCAATGAGGGATGAAATATGTACGGTACCCACACGGTTATTTGCTGATGATGATTATGATAGAATTGCATGCTAGTTGTAGGCTTGGTACTTTTAGGAATTGCATGATTGAATATCCTGAATTATGATGTCGAATAGCCTAGGAGATTTTCTTATATGCTAGATGAAATTTACATCATTACTATAGTTGCTTAGTGTGTGCACCATATGTTAGATTAGGTGTCTAGCCAATAACTAAATTAGTATAATCTTGAATTATTAGCAAAGTACTTTTGGGTTGCCCTCAAACCTAGTAATTGAAAAAGATGACTTTTAGAGAGAGAGAGAGAGAGAGAGAAAGAGAGAGAGAGAGAGAGAGAGAGAGAGCAATTTATTATTTTATTATGTGATTAATACGTTAATCAGAAATCAAAATAAATGAATTTATTAATATGTTATGAAAATAATATATTAATTAGAAATTATATTATTTAATTATAAATTAATTAGAAATTACTTAGAATTAATTTTGGGATTAACTGTATTAATGAAATTGCAGGGATTGTTGGGTTATTTACTGAAAGTTAAAGTAGGAAGACTGTAGAACCCTAAGGGACGGGGTAGACAATAAATGGCTAGGAATAGCCTAAAATTTTCGTTCATGGGGTTTAGGATAAGGAGATAAGGCAATTTGATTATTATATTAATTAATCCAGGCATTATCCCAAAAACCCTAGCTTTGGCCTCAAGTTTCCTTTTGCTATATAAACTCCTCCCTTGCCTCATTATTTTGTCCACTTCATTCTTGAGAGCCAAGTCCGAAATTCTCCATCCCTATCCTCTCTCTCTCTCTCTCTCTCTATATATATATATATATATATATATATATATATATATATATATATATATATAAGTCTCCTAGTTACTAGGGTTGGGTGTAAACTATAGGGAGGTATAAGGAAACTGCCTATAAAATGGTAGTTGAACGGATGTCCACTCTCGCCCACCGCTTCCTTGTTTGGTTGAGGGTCGTTAGTAGAATGGACCTGATAGGACATTAACTTCATTAAAAGTATAATGCTATTAAGTAACTAAACTATTTTTTAAAATCCAACTCTTAGTTCCTTTAGGAAAAATGTGAGCACGTGTGGTTAACCAGCACACTAATAGTAACTATAAAGAGTAATAATGGGCATCTCGAAAATTATCATTGATTAAAGGAGTACGTGTGGTTAGTCGACACATTAAAATGAGATGATAAATGACATCGACAGTGCCAAACATATTTGTATGGTTATTCACATCTTATTTGTGATCCTTGGTATCCCAGCCACAAATAGAAGAGCATAATTTGAGATTAAACATGTCATTGATTGATTCAATGAATCTCAAAAGATATAGGAATTTCGTAGTTCGAAATTGGTAAATTGCTTTTACATGCCTTCATAAATTTGCAATAAGATTACAACATCCCTTTTCTTAGTTGTAAATTGTTATTTTGGATCCTAGCCTTAATTATTTATTATGGGTTAATATATTAAGTATTATTGTCATCTAACTAAATCTATTCTTTTTTCTCTATAGATGTCTACTCCTGGTGATGCTTTTGTGCCATCGTCGTCCACCCACCACTCGGGTTTCTCTCTACTTTTGATCAACTCCAAGATGGTATTTGATGGCACTAACTACAATGATTGGATGCGCAAAATCAAGATGGCTCTTCGATTTGAGGTCAAAGAATACGTCCGTGAAGAATAACTTGCTGAGATTGATGAAGCCACTACTACTCCTGAACACCTAGCCTCCAACATGAAACACAACGATGATACAAAAAAGTTGCTTGCATCATGGTCGCTGCAATGGCTCCTGAGTTGCAAAGGTTCTATGAGGATTACTGGCCATATGAGATGAAAAATGACCTTGTGGAAAAGTACCACAAGAGAGCTCGTCAAGAGAAACATGAAGTGGTCAGGTCCCTCATGGACTGCAAGATGAAAGAGGGAGAGTATGTGTGCAATCACGTTTAGAGAATACAAAGATACGTGGAATGCCTTTTTAGGCTCAATGTGAGTTTTGACGAGGAGTTGGCCATTGATATGGTCTTGAACTCCTTGCTAAGTTGTTATGATTAGTTCATATTGGCTTATCATTTGAACAGCACAGAAACCACATTGGCCCATCTCCACAACTTGCTACAGACTGCTGTGTCATGAATGAAGGGAAATAATCCATCCCTATCCACTAATGCTCCTGTTCTCGCCATTGGTAAAGGAAAAGGGAAGAAGAGGGAGGCTGCTCCTATCATCTTAAGCTTAGTAGTGAAATTAGTTAAGATTTTATGGACTGTTTCTATTCGTCAGAAGTGACGTGAAACATTATTTCATTTCATGTACTGATTAGACAAGGTTTTCACTACTCTTTTAGTGATTTGAATGGTACAATTCTAGTTTGTTAGAATGGTGTTTTTGTATTTGAAGCTTTACCTTGTAATGGTGTGTATGAAGATGTGACTTGTGTTGATAGCTTAGGCAATAGTGTAATCCACATTGATCTATCTAATGGTCTAGACAAGTCATGCTTATGGTATTGTCGTCTTGGGCACATTAACAAGAAGCGCATCACCCAACTCCAAAAGGATGGAGTGTTGGAATCATTTGACCCAAGGCCAAATGGTGAGTGCGAATCTTGTCTTTTGGGCAAGATGACAAAATCATCTTTCACTGGATCTTGTGAAAGAGGTGAGTGTTTATTGGACCTCATATATGGTTATATTTAGTTAATCAAACATAAATCAGAAACTTGATAAATGTTCAAAGAGTTTAAACATGAAGTCGAGAATCAATCAGGCAGAAAGATAAAGATGATTCAATATGATAGGATGAGAGTATCTTAGTATCAAGTTCCACGACTACCTCAAGGATGTGGAATAGTTTCACAACTGACTCCTCCTATAACACCACAACTTAATGGTGTGGCTGAGAGGCGCAATCGAACCATGTTGGACATGGTTCGTTCCATGATGAGTCGAGCCACTCTTCCCATTTCCTTCTGGGTATGCCTTAGAGATAGCCGCCCATATCCTTAATCTTTTCCCTACTACAAAAGTTGCCAAAACACCTAACGAGATGTAGACATGGAAAGTCCCCTCGTTAGCACATATCAAAGTCTGGTGTTGTGAAGCGTTCGTTACAAGAGAGACTCATGACAAGGTAGAAGCCAGAAGTGAGAGGTGTATTTTCATTAGTTACCTACAAAATTCCTTTGGATATTTGTGTTGGATTAGTGTCTAAGTCCATAACTATTCTGGGATGTACTTGACCCGGTTATGAGCATGGTCCTTTTCGGTTGCCTTCACCATAGCAACTTGTAGGATGAATTAAGGAGAGAAAGGATTAATTATAATTTATTAATATAATAATATATTAAAGGAGAAATCATATTGTTTAATTAATATTGGTCAAGAATTAATTAAGAATTAATATTGTGGCTAAAAGATATTAATTAAACTTAAGGGGACTAGAATTGTAATTATAAGATAATTGCAATTGGGCTATGGATTACCTAATAATATAGGGTTTATGAATTCTATGGGAAACCCATAAGGAATTCATCCAAGGGATATGATAAAAGGAGTCCATGGACTGCTTAGGGCCTAAGCAGTCAAATTAGGGTTTCCTAGGTGCACCTAATTGCCTACATATATAAAGACCCCTTGAGCCCTAAAAACGTGGCCAACCTATTCAAGAGGGTTTCTGGACGTTTTTGGAGTTCTCATTCTCTTTCTTCTTCATATAGTTGCTTAGTGGTGTTTGTGACTCCATTAGAGGTGCAATACTTGAGGAACTAAGCTTTCTGAAACCAATTACAAAGGAGTAATTGATTGTTATTGCCACATAACAATCAAATGTATTCTCTAAACCCTAATTTAAGTTATAATATGTTAGATCTAGGGTTTATATATAGCTTTGGATATTCAATTTCATGTTCATTAGACAAACTAGATCCAAAAGCTATTAGGGTTTGCATGTACACCATATGAATGATGTAGTGCTCAAAACCCATCAGTGGTATCAGAGCCTAGGGCTGTTTGTTAGTGAATTTGACGCTTATTTGATCGAAAATTGGCTGAAAATCAAAAATTTTGAAGTTTTTAGGCCTGAATCGCCGAGTCAACAGGGTGACTCGCCGAACTTGACGAGTCCAAGCCAGACTCGACGAGTCAGAGGGTCAGATAGAGCAAATTTCGGGATTTTGACCTGTTTTGGCTGTGGATAATTACCTAAAATGTTTTTTATTAATAAAATCCGAATTTTATCAATATTTGGAGATTATCCTTGCCAAAATAGAAGATAATTGTCAAAATTTAGATAATCATTTGTTTTATTAGATAAAGATTGATTATTTGTAATTTAGATTTGAATTATCTTGTGAAAATAAAATTAAAGGTCAAATTAGATAATTATAAATTAATTTTTTAATTTTAAATTATTTGCAATTTGATCGTGTGTATTTTGAATAGTTTTAAAAGTTGCCCTCAAGTTTTAGAATTTAAAATTTTGATTATAAGTTATTTTTGAAATATTTAAATTCTAATCCAAAATGTTTTAAAAAGTTTCAAAACTTCCCCTCAAGTTTAGGAATTTAAAAGTTGATTAAAAGTTTAATTTTGAAATGTTAAATTCTAAAACCCTAGTACTTTGAAAAGTTCAAATAACACCCTTATGGTTTTGTTAATTAATTAAAGTGTATAACTAAAAGAGATTTAATAAACCCATAAAGTTTTGGTTTATATTTAATTAAATTAAAAGTATAATTTATTAATTTAGACCACGTGGTATTTTAAAGGTGTAAAATACACCCTATACTATATATAACATTAAAAGTCTAATATTATATAAATGTATGAGTAAACAGTCAGTCTTACCGTTAGTAGGCCTCATTCACGAAGCTGGTCTCTAAGGGGTGTTTAAGGAAATTGCCTATAAAATAGCGATTGAATGGGTATCCACTTTTACCCACCGCACTCTTGACTTGTGGAGGGTCGTTAGCCGAACGGGTAGGATAAGATGAAAAACTTCCATTATAAGTATAATGAAGTACAAAGTAACTAAATGCTTTTACAAATTCCCAAATCATAGTTACTTTAGGAAAAATGTGAAATTGTATGCTAATCCGTGGAATTACACTTTGTACCCTTGTCGAGATGTTACTGGAGCATGTGTGGTTAAGCGGCACACTAATTTGGATTGGCATTGGTAGCGAAGGGTGACTTGATGTTTGTCATAGATCAATGGAGTGTGAGTAGCTAACCGGCACATTAATTAGGTGATGGTAACATGAGGGCACCATGTACATTCGCATGGTTATTCACACCTTGTTTGTGATCCTCGGCATCCCAGTGGGAAACTTGAAGGGCATAATCGAGATTAAACATGCCATTGAAAAGTTCAATAAGTCTCAAAAGATCTAGGAGTTTCAATTAAAACTTAATTTCTTTTTCGTTTTTCATGGTGGAAATTGGTAAATTGTCATTTACCTACCTTTAAATATTCTGCAACTAGATTACGACATCCCTTTTCTAGGTTGTAGAGTATTGTGTTGGATCCTAGCCTTGATGTTTCATTTGGGTGTTATGTCAAGGATTCTTTCCAACTAACTTGAATTTTCTCATGTTTTGTAGATGTTTAGATCTAAAAATGGTCTTCCCAAGCCCCTTGTAACAAGTTTTCCAAATGAAGATGACATTCCACGATACGACCAAGGAAATGAGAGTGATGCTTCACTTCCTCCACCTCCTCCTATTGTTCTCCCTAACCCATGTGATCAAAGGCCTGAAACATTCAAGCTCACTGAAGCCCTAATTGAAATGAAACAGGAAGATGGGAAACCTGTGTGTGCACATGTCTTAAAGACGAAGTCACACATTGATAGGTTAAGGATGTTGGGTGTCAATTTTTTCAAGAAAGTTGGCTGTTTACTGGATTCTTCAGTCGCTTCCTAAATCATATAGTAAGTTCGTAGGAGAGTACTATATGATGGAACATGACGTGACCCTCATTGATCTCACTTATTTGCTTATAGCTACTGAATTAGCAATGATTTGGCATGATGGTCAAGCAAATTTGGTTGGTTAATCAAACTCCCAAACTTCAATGGACACTGGCAACATTGGAAGCCCAGAAAGGACTAAGTCTGTGATTGTCCGATGTGCTGTGCCAAATGAGTCCATTTGCTTTCATTGTCATAATAAGGGGCATTGGAGACGAAGATGCCTTGTTTACCTGAGAGATCTAAGAGATAGGAGAGTCAAGATGTATGGCTCTACTTTTGGTAAAATCCACTAACTAACTCTGTAAGTTCCTATTTTTTGATTCTTGATACATGATGTGATAAGATTACATTTTGAAGTTTTGCAGGATCAAAGAAAAGAGAGGAAGCTTGAAGAAGAAGCGTGCTGAATCTGATCATGAATAAATGGATTTCGATCGCATGGATTCGAAGATTAGATTTTTGAGTTGCTACTATTGAGTTAGGATAGATTGATAAGAAATATGTAATAACATAGTTTTTCAGTTGAATTGCGTTGTAAAGACAAATTTTTCCGCAATAAGATAAATTTTGATTTTGTCTTATTTATTTATCCTTGCAGTGGCAGGTATGAAAATTGATGTTTGAATGTTTCTACTAATAGCAATAATGGATTTGATTCTTAATTATGTTATTTGTGGAATGTCGAGAATTTACCAAATAGGGAGAGTTTGTCATCGCCCAAGTTTCAATTGGACAAAAACTTGGAATCATACAACTTGGTTGCGTGATGAATGAGAAACTTCATATTTGGAAATTAGACCAATTCTTTAACAAAGTGTCAAGAGAAGGACTAGGAGATCGAGTACACTAGGTTGTGCGTTGATCAAGTCCACCACAAGAGTGATATAGATATTCGTCATGATTTACTAAAGCTTAGTAAATATGGTTATGCTTATAAGATTAAGTATAATTCTGAGTTGATTGAAATAGTTTCAATCAATATCAGAACGTATAAGAAGAATCAAGTAGGCAGAAAGATAAAAGTTTCTCTATTCTAAGAAGAAGGGAGAGTACCTTTTATTGAGTTTTATGATAAGCTTTAATGATTAAGAACTATTTCTCAACTGGTCCTCTAGGTGAGTCTTAGTGCATTTGTATGTCTAAGAAGAGGAATTGAGAATTATGGAAATCGTTAAATCAATAAGTCAATCATACTTCGTTCCAAAATCAAGTCTTAGAGTTATACTCCAAGATTGTGACTTGTGTGACAAGTCTTAAGTAGGTTTATAACACTCATAAAATGTGGAGTTTGGAAAAAGGTTTTCTTATTCTTGCACATTTGAAATTGGTAAGTTGTGCTGTCTTGGATAAGACAAAGACCAACTAGGACCAATTTTGTGAAGTGTTTTTGTGTTGATAAGAATTACACTAACTCTTGAATATTTTTTTTTGTCTAGAAAAGTTTCCTGACAAGAGAATCATATATGTCAAGGGGTCAGTGGGAGTCCTAATTGTCTTGAAAAGTTTCAAGAACAAATCAAGAATAAAGTGATAGTTAACCACTAGCAAACGAATTGAGGTTGGCGACCTATCGTGTTGACAAAATTTTGTTTCTGCGCCATTCCAGATTAAGTTAACTATGAAATATGAGTCCTATGAATTGATTGCATAAAGGCAAGGTACTGTAATCAATGGAAAGTACATTGATAGGAAGGGGTGAGCTGCTTAACGACCTGGAAGCAATGGTGGGCATTCGTGCTACCATGAGGCAAGAAATCGAGATTGAACAAGTTCAGTCCATATGAGTTGGATTTGTCATGAACATTGTCTTACGATTATTGTTATGACAAATTCAAATGGATAGGAACACATACAATTTAAAATCTAAGTGTCATAAGGTTTCTCTCCTTCATGGAAATGATTGTGAGGAAATGCTTTCACTAAGAGAGATTTTAAGAAGATTGCAATTGTGAAAATTGTATTCTCAAATTTGATTATGATTACGACATCCCTTTCATAGTTCGAATTGTGAGATTTGGCAATTGGTCTGAACATTTGGGACTTAGTAACATAAGTTTTGAATTTCTTTAGACACACATGTGAGCTTTTTAAGGCAAAGGTGTATGATTTTAAGAAGCTTAGATAAAGGCTTATCAAAGCATCAAGTGTTAGAAATATGAACTTAAGGAATTCAATAAGCATTGTCTTCTGGAAGTTCAACTGTTTTCTGAGTACATGTCAAAGCTAGTGGGAGCATAAGTGTTATGCTTGTATTGTAATAATCATCGTGTTAGTGGGTGCATGATTATTATTTTAAGTATTGTGAGTTAGAAATATTACTTATAGAAAACAAAGATTAACTTTGCAAAGTTGTAGGAGTTGAAAAGTTGTTTGGCTATAATTAAGGGAGAGAATATTATACTTCGTTTCAAAATCTAAAAGCTTAGATCAAGAAATGTTAATAAAATTTAGTCAAGGATACATAGAACATTCTCAAAATTCGATTATGATTATGGCATCCCTCTTCATAGTTCGAATCATGAGAACATGGCTAACAAAATATTATGGCAGAAGACTGATAAAGTATCATGTCTTTATGTGAGACATTATGCATCGTGTCGCATACGCTTCTCGTATAGGATCGATTACATATGCTATAATATTTGACCGTTCTAAAATTTTCCAAATGCCTAGGGCATTAAGAGGGAAAAAGGTACTAGAATCGGTTTTGACTAAAATAATTAAACAACTATCAAAGGACGATCTGAGGTTCATTGAGGATTTGTCGCTTATGAGCAGTTGGAAGTATAGTAAATGAAGGACCATGTTGACATTATTGTGAATAGATAAGATTCTATTTAGAATGATTTGTCACATGCAAGTATGGAGATGTTTCCATTCATGGAAGTTGGATATTAAGAAATATGTCTAGATTATAAACTTTTATGCTAGAAGGATGTTCAAAGGAATGTACTTTGAATATGAGACTTCACGTCTACGAAATTTTCTTGTAACAATTTCTGATAGAATACCTTGTAATTTCATTAGCCGGGTCTTGTTGACTTTTGTGCTATGACATTACGAAAGGATCATTGCATAAAATGTTAGAATCTAACATATTCTAAAAGTGGCAAGAATTTGGTATTCTTACACTAATGATAAGGATTGGGAATTATGAAATGAGTTTCATTGGAAATGTTTTCAATTGATCTATTTCACAAACTAAGGATCATAGGAAACATAGTGTGCATGCTCGGAGCATGGGACAAATAATGTTGTAATTCAAGTAACAAGTTGATTATCCGAAACATTAAACAATGAATAATGAGTAGTCAATATGGTGTTTAAATAAAAGGTGTTTTATTTACGCTCAAAAGTTTTGGGACCATATAGGATTATGTATTATTATTGGTTTTGACTTTGCATGTTTTGACTTCTAGAATAAATAGGTTATTCAAACATCCACAGTCGGTCATTCGTTGGGAGTAGGTGTGAAGGAAGACTGTCACGAATTTGTCTGTAGATTTTGTAAAGTGTATAAATATAGCACAAATTTGTTCCGGAGTTCATGAGTGCTTTGATAAGATTAGAGTATTGGATGAAACCCACACTCACTTGAATCACTTCATGGATTTTATCACAAGTAATTAGTGAGACGATAACATTGTATATTCTTGAAACCAAGACATGTGAGTTGTTACTTGCTGATCGGTTGCACATTGATAATAGGTAAACACACCAGTAACTTGGTGTTATAAAACTTATTGTTGTGTGTGATTCGATAAGTGAGTGCAAGCGAGCATTTGAGTCGAAGTTTATCCATTCCTTTTCCCCAAAGTGGGATAAAAGTGATATCTGTGGGCCCTTCGATGATTTAGTGATGACACCCTAAGCGCTTGGCCAAGCCGGGACAAAGTTGTTCAATTGTAGTCTGTTGTCAGTTGTCATGAATCCGAAGCCGGGAAACAATACATAGACAGATAGAATGATTTAAATCCATGTCGTGGATCTATATGATATCTTGTGGAATGGAGGAATATATGATCCCTTATCTAAAGGACAGGCGTATCTAATAAGATCAGAGTTGACAACGGCTTTTGGAAGCTACGATTGCTGATCAGGTTCTGAAGTCATGCAAAATTGTTATTAGACTTATCCAAGTGGGAGACTGTTGGATTAGTGTCTAAGTCCATAACTTTTTTGGGATGTACTTAACCCGATTATGATCATGGTCCTTTTGGGTTGCCTTCACCATAGCAACTTGTAGGATGAATTAAGGAGAGAAAGGATTAATTATGATTTATTAATATAATAATATATTAAAGGAGAAATCATATTTTTTAATTAATATTGGTCAAGAATTAATTTTGTGGCTAAAAGATATTAATTAAACTTAAGGGGACTAGAATTGTAATTATAAGATAATTGCAATTGGGCTATGGATTACCTAATAATATAGGTTGGATGAATTCTATGGGAAGCCCATAAGTAATTCGTCCAAAGGATATGATAAAAGGAGTCCATGGACTGCTTAGGGCCTAAGCAGTCAAATTAGGGTTTCCTAAGTGCAAAAACCCTAATTGCCTACCTATATATAGACCCCTTAAGCCCCAAAACGTGGCCAACCTATTCAAGAGGGTTTCTGGACGTTTTTGGAGTTCTCATTCTCTTTCTTCTTCATCTAGTTGCTTAGTGGTGTTTGTGACTCCATTAGAGGTGCAACACTTGAGGTTCTAAGCTTTCTGAAGCCAATTACAAAGAAGGAATTGATTGTCATTGCCACATAACAATCAAAGGTATTCTCTAAACCCTAATTTAGGTTATAATATGTTAGATCTAGGGTTTATAGCTTTGGATATTCAATTGCATGTTCATTAGACAAACTAGATCCAAAAGCTATTAGGGTTTGCATGTACACCATAGGAATGATGTAGTGCTCAAAACCCAACAATTTGTTCTACAGACCTAGTAAAAACATGGTCTTTGTAGCACGAAGAGGAATCTTTCGTTATAGAGATCTCATATGAAAAGAGGATAGCGGGAGCAAAATTAACCTTGAAGAGATTCCAGAGTCAACCAGTGATGGAATCTTTTAAGGAAATAGTTCAACTAGAGGCAGAAATTCCAGTTGAACCAGTTGACACTTCATTTCCTCTTCGTTGTTCCACTAAAGTTAGCATGCCACCTCAGTTTTATGGTTTCCCTATAACTATAGAAGAAGATACATTTATCAGTGATCGTACACTGGTGAATTTGGAAGAACCAGCTAACTACAAGGCAGAAATGACAGGACTTGAGGCTTCTAAATGGAAAGAGGCAATGGAAAGCAAGATAAGGTCCATGTATGACAACCAAGTTTGGAATTTGGTTGATCAAGAACCTGGTCGAACGATAGTTGGTTGCAAGTGGATCTTTAAGAAGAAGACCGACATGGATGGGAATGTGCACACATTCAAGGCATAACTGGTTGCAAAGGGATTTACTTAGACCCCATGGATTGACTATGACGAGACCTTCTCACCAGTGGCTAAGATAAAATCAATTAGGATAATTCTCACCATAGTTGCCTTTCATGATTATGAAATCTGGCAGATGGATGTGAAAATTGCTTTCCTTAATGGGAAGTTGGCTGAAGATGTTTACATGAGTCAGCCAGAGGGTTTTGTTGATCCAAAGTTTCCTAATAGAGTGTGTAAGCTTGAGAAATCCATTTATAGATTAAAACAAGTGTCTCGCAGCTGGAGTCTTTGCTTCCATGAGAAAGTTAATGAATTTGGTTTCTCTAGGAGTGAAGATGAGTCATGTGTGTATGTCAAGGCTAGTGGGAGTATAGTAACTTTTCTAGTATTGTATGTTGATGACATATTGCTTATAGGAAACGACGTTCCAACCTTGTAAGAAGTGAAATCTTGTCTTGGAAAGTGTTTCGATGTGAAGGATGTAGGAAAGGCAACCTATATTCTCGGGATAAGGATTTTGGGAGATCGAAAGAGAAGACTAATTGGACTTAGTTAAAGTACATACTTGGAAAAAGTACTAAAATAGTTTAGCATTAAAAATTCCAAGAAATGAGAGCTGCCTATTCAAAACAATGTCAAATTAAGTAAGACTCAAAGCCCAAGTACGGATGAAGAGATAGTTGATATGATTCGAGTCCCTTATGCTTCGGCTATAGGTTTGATTATGTATGTTCCGACATGTACTTGCCGTGATGTGTCTTTCTTTGAGCATGGCCCGTCATTATCAGGGAAACTATCGAAAAGCTCATTAAGCAGCAGTGACGAACATTCTCAAGTATCTACGAAGTAAAAAGGATATGATTCTAGTTTTTGGAGGCAGTGATACGTTGAGAGTGACTGGGTATAGTGGTGCTATTTTTCAAAAAGACAGACAACTTTCGTTCTTAATCTGGCTGGATGTTTACATTAAATGGTGGAGCAGTTACTTGGAAAAGTTCCAAGCAAGACACGATGGCTGCTTCTACGTGTGAATCAGAGTATATAGCAGCAAGTAAAGCATCAAAGGAAAACCGATATCTTTGGTTTGTAGGTCCTGTGATGCGGTCCAGTCAGGCTAAAGGCTCGTATTTGCATGTTGTTATATGTTTGGTTGTGTGTGGTATTTTGGGGGAACTCACTAAGCTTTGGCTTACAGTTTGATTTTTATGGTTTCAGGTACTTCAGAGGACATGGGAAAGGCAAAGGCTTGATCGTGCACATCATCCAAGATTTTATGTATTGTGATTATTTTAGGATACTCTAATTCTTGATAATGAGCTTTGGGAACTTGTTTTGTAAAACTTATAGATTTTGGGATGGTTTTTAAAATGAAAATTTTGCCTTGATTTTTGGGATGTTACAAGTTGGTATCACAACCCTAGTTTGAGAGAATTGGATGCATATTCATATAAATCCTAACTCAAAATAAGTATCTTTAGAACTTTCCAAATTGTTTTCAAATATAACCAAGGAGGGATGAGATGTGTACGATTAGCCGAAGCAAGAAAGTACTCCCAAGATACCCACACTGTTATTTGCTTATTATGATTATGATAAAATTGCTAGTTGTATCCTTGGGATCGCCAGGAATTGCATGATAGAATTACCTAAATTATGATGTCAGATAGGCTAGGACGTCAGGACGTCTACAACAGCGTGGTGATAGATCGCCACATCGTGGTAACGTAATAGACAGAAACTGAAAACAGGAAATATTAATAGAAAAATTCAAACTTTAGATGAAATAAATCTCACACAAAGGATCAAAAACAAGTAGAAGAATTTTTTTTAACTAAAATTATGTCGTTCCCGGCAACGGCGCAAAGAACTTGATATGTATTTTATGTACTAATAAATAAACCAACTAATAAAGACTAACTAATACGCAATAGGCACTGTACCTAATCAAATAGCGGGATAGTACATGTAAGTAGGGTATCAAACACAAGGAACGGTAATAAGAGTTAAAATATCTACTAAAGTTAACTTAGTTTAATAATCAAATAAAAGATGGGGGTTTTCTAGTTTTGCAAGTCTAGAAACATAAAAACTACTTATCACAGAAGCAAATTGGCAAAGAAAAAATTTTAATACTAAAGAAGAAACAAAGAACACTTTTTAACCATGAAATTAAAGAGACTTTCGCTTAGATTCGATTCACTTGCTCCTATGGTTGATTTAGTGGGAAGTGCAATGGATTATTATTTTGTTGCTTACCGATTCCTAAGTTGATTAAAAAAACTTGATACATGTTTTATGTACTAAGTAATAAACCAACTAATCTAGACTAACTAATACGTGATAGGTAATATACCTAATCGAATAGCAAGATAGTTCAAGTAAGTAGAATATCGAACACAGGGAATGGTAATAACAGTTAAATATCTACTAAAGTTAACTAATTTTAATAATCAAATAAAATAGAGGAGTTTTTCTAATTTTTCAAGTATAGAACTTAAAAACTACTTATCAAAGAAGCAAACTCGCAAAGCAACAATTTAAAACTAAAAAAGAAACAAAGAAACGATTTTTAACCAATAAATTAAAGAGACTTTCGCTTAGATTTGATTAACTTGCTCCTATGGTTGATTTAGTGGAAAGTGCAATGGTTTATTATTTGTTTCTTACCGGTTCCTAGATTGATTAGAATTATGATCAATAGACTAATCCGTTATCTAAACAAGTTCAATCATTTAGTGATCAATTTGACAACTAAACAAGCAAACTAGTATTCAATTCGAACTATGCAAGACTTGTAATTTTGTTTGACATAAATGGTTATAAATATCAATTCAATATATAATTGTTCTTCATATATTAGCTCCTACATTAACTTACCAGCTTTTCAATTTAATCCTATGTTTTTGGTCAAAACACTAGTCTTATAACAAAGTTATTCACAATATCATAAGATTCAAGTCAGTTAAGATAGATGGATCATACAATTTCAATTAAACTCAACAATAAACAGGAAAAAAGTTGGTTTTAACATAAAAAGGTCCTTTAACAAGGAAACATCATAAATAAGCAACCAGTAAGAATCCAATTCCACTTAATCAACACATAGTATGCAAGATCATCTACTCTAAATGAAAGTTAGGGTTTTTAGTCGATAACTACTATAAACAAACACATAAAAATTAAATCCAATTTGCTAAGCATGATCGAAATAAAGTAATTAAGTGATTAAAAGTAATGTTGCCTTAAGATCTCTTAAATATCAAGCTCTCAATCGAATTCTGCACTCCAAAGCCTCCAAGGGATGTCTCTAGTCTTTAAAATTTGACAATAGATTCCATCATAAGTTAGGGTTGAGGGAGGAATCAATCTATTTATAAAACCTGAAATTGGCATACCACGTCATGGAAAATAGGCACTACGGCGTGGTGATCATTAAAATTGCATATCAGCCAAGTAACTCAATGATCAGGAAGTTTCCATTTACCATGGTGTGGCTGGTGATCAGCACGTCGTGGTAAATGGAAACTTCAGTTGACTCTGTCTAATTTTCCTGCTTCGAACTCCATAATAGCTTCCTTTTAGTCTCGAGCAAGTATCGCTTCTACAAAATAGATATTAAATAAATTAAGTACTTTTTTTTTCCTATAATGGGCATAAATGTAGCAAAAAGTATTAAGAAAATGCACAAACTATATGATTAAATATGTACATATCAAAATACCCCACATTTGACTTTTGCTTGCCCCTAAGCAAAACAAATTGTATTATCATATCATTACATCAAACCCTAGTCACCAACATTGCACAAAACAATCCATTTTCAGCCCATCCATTACATCAAGACCGTAGTGCATGTATTTCTGTCTAATTCCTCTAAACTTCCCCAATCCTAAATACTTACGATCCTCATAAACACTTCTCAACTTATTTTGAACAACATTCACTTTATGCATCCCTCCGAATATATCCTCATAAATCTTTCTTAACCTCAAGGTAATTTTTGATTAAGCTCCCAATTACACATATAGAAAAATAAGATAGAAAAGAAAATTATAATAAAATAAAATACTCAATTGACTTCATAGTGATTTTGGCTTCATTCTTCAATCTTCAAACTTTATAAGTTTTGTTTACTCAACATTTTTTTAACTCACTTTTGTCATACAAAACTAAAAACCTAAAGAAAATTATATGCTTAATCAAGGGAACTTAATCTTTAACCCTTATTGGTTAAAGGCATTAGTCTAGAGTGCAATAACTACATAAGCTTTACTGGATACATTTCTGGTATACGATGTCAAATGTATTATGTCCCTCAAACTAAGCAAGTTTATGTTTTTCTCTCATTATTTCACAAGGATAAGGAAGCCATCAATACACTAGAACATATATTGGCTCAAATAAATATCGATTCTCGCATCGGATCATCCTACACAACACTAGCAACCTAGGTATCAACACAATGATACAACAATTTTTTTTATCTAGATTCAATTTTAGACCATTATTTCAAGTTTATCTAAAAAACGTTTATCCTAGTAATCATTATATATATATATATATATATAAATATATGTATATGTATATATATATATATATATATATGTATATATATACATACACACACACACACACACACACACATATATATATATATATATATATATATATATATATATATATATATATATATGTGTGTGTGTGTGTGTATGTGTGTGTGTGTATGTGTGTGCATGTGTTTCAACATGCTTGTTATTCCTATGTTCAACCCCACACTTAATTCATGCAATGTCCTTAATGCATACTTTAACAATGAAAGAATGTAAAAGCAAATAGAGAAATCGGAACAGACTCCTCGGGGTTAGAAGTGGCAAGGTTGAACTTGAATCTTGTGTGGTTGACATCTTGTGAAATACATGGAAAACAGTAATTCTAGACTTCATTAGGAATAATCTTCAATACACCAAGAAATACACACTTCAAATAGTGCGGAAAAAGCAACCAAAAATGGTGAAGTTGAGCATCACCACACCATGGCCTAGAGATTGCCACGCTGTGGTCTTCTGTAAGCTGGACTTTGATCGCGATAGTTTCCATGGCTACGCTTTGGTATAATGTGACCACGTCGTGGTTGCCGTTTTCCCAGACTAAAAGGTCTTCTGTCCAGCGTGATTTTAGCCATGAAAAGGTAACACTAAAGTGGTATACCCCTCTATTATATTGTAAACTCTCCTCTTCCAATTATTATGATTCACTAATAATTATCTTCACTCAAAATCTTTTTCTTCCAAGACATGAGTCTCACCCCTCACTTAAGCTTCGTCTCGTTTCTTGAAAATCATTTATCGCATCCTCTCATCAACTCACTATGCTTCTGTGAAATCCAAAAACAAACAAGTAATAAACAAGGAACACAATCAAAAAAATTAAAACTACTTAAATCCTAATTAACTTTAAGTCCTGTAAGTCCCAAAATTATGGATCTAATTCAGTAATCAATGAAGTTAATTGCAATAAAAAAGAAATGTAGAAGGAGTAGAAGAAAGATAACATCAAGCATGCACACATCTATTACGAATAAATGTCAAGTACACCTTGAGAAAGTACACTCACTGCAGTGTTCAGCCAAAAAGTACAATCTGACACAACTTAGTTACTATAAATAGTACCCCCACCAGCACATGAGTGTGCAGCCATACACGCGTGTGCGGCCGCACACACACAAGTTCAAGTCACTACACTGCTATACAAACACTGACACCCTGATTAGACCTATACAAAATTTATGCCTAGCTCAAACCACAATATTATGGACCTTCAATCTCCCCTTTGGTTTGAGACTAACATAGTCTTGAACTTCATTCATTTGGCTTCTCGGCTGGCTTCTCAAACAACTTTAGATCCGATTTTCCCATCGATCCCATCTACATCCTTCCATTGTTGATTGTAGCCACCATTGCAGTGAATTCTTTAGCAGCAGCTTCCATGACGTCTTTTCTGCAAATGATCTGATGACGAGCCAGAGTCCGGATATCCCTCTCTCTGAATCGAAGAAGATCTTTGGCACTTATCAATCTCAGAACTTGTTCTCGATCCTTGAATTTAATAGCAGCAGTTGCAGTTTCGTCATCATAGGCCCAAAATTCCATATTATCAAGATATCCCTCATGCAAGTGTTGGGGGATAGGAATTTCCTTTTGCTACTTAGTTGCAGGCCAGAGTATGATCTTCATGGGTTCGCTTGATTCCGGATCAAGAATTTCTTTGTCTTTTCGATACAAAGCTCTTGCAGTCTTCATTGACGGAAACTTTTCTTTTACTTGTGTGTCAAGAAACCTTTTGAAGTTAGAGGCATTGGGATCTTCAGAGGGATTATGGAATGGGGCCCTTGATAGTTCAGCATGATCCACTTTGGTCCATGAGTTAAAATCATGGGTGCTCTTGTAATACTCAGGAATGCCTGAGTTTCTTTTCACAACCCACATATTTGTCGCAGGATCAAAGGCCAACATTCGGATTCCTGATCTATCTCCGAACTCGTCACCAAATTTCTTTTTCTTTAGATCAGTCACAGTCAGAACAGGGTCTTTTACCTTGCGATTCTCATTTGAATTCTTCATGAATAGTAAACCTTCGCGTTTTTTGCTGTTACGGTTCTTTTTCCCTGTTTGATTGTTATTTGGGCTCTGCTTCCTTCTGGATCCTTCTCAAATCTATTGACAATAGTGGTAGTTCTAGGAGCAGGTGGATCGACAGGAAGGTCGTCAGAAACAGACTGTGAGTGGGCTGTGGGAGGATCATCGATTCCATGTGGCTGTTGGTAAAGGGCCTTGACTTTTTCACCAAATGCGTCATACAGGACGTTCTTTAAATTGAAGTAACTAGCTGTCACTGAACCAAGATTCGTCTGTAGATCTTTAATCTGTTTTGTCTTCTTCCACTTAATTATGCGTTTTAAAAGGCATGAGGTGTGGCGTGGGGGCAAGGCCAATCCTCAAGCTTAAAGAGTCATGGTGAGCCGACGTTTTTCAAGCCGTAATGTAAGGCATCAACGTTGTATTAATTTATATTTATATTACTACATAAATGTAGATTTATAACAAATAGAACTAGTTTTTAGAACTTTTATATCAACAGCCAATAATAAAAAAGTAAACCAAATACACAATATTTATATGTCCGATTATAAAATGCATAAAAAAGAGCAAAAAAAACATATCTTAAACAAAAAAACATGCGTCATAACACGCAATGTCACGTAATATAACGCATTGCCACACGTCACGCCTAATATCAACATTATGAAGTTTTTCGTAATGGCGAAGTCGCGTCTTACGTTATTACACACATTGACGCGCGCGCTGATGTGTTTTTTAGAAAACACACACACACACACATATATATATATATATATATATATATATATATATATATATATATATATATATATATATATATATATATATATATATATATATATATATATATATATATATATATAAAGATGGGTGATACAAATACAATAAAGGAAAAAAGGTTCATGAAAAGAGACCAACTAAAATTGTGGTGGTAATGATCGCATCTGAGCACTTGCTTATCCAAACCGTTTTCTTATGTTGGGTTTCATGTTTTGGTTTGGTAAAGAAAGAAGATTCCTAGACAACCACAACTTTTTGATCAGCTGCATATGTTATTCTTTATCATAAACATTTTTTTAATATAGCTTAATTTTAGGAAGTTGTCCAATAAACTATACATGTACATAGTATGTATATAGTTCCAATAAACTAGTACGTGTACGCAGTATGTACATAGTAAGTTCAACCTCCCAACCAATTTAACCTGTTGTTAAATTTTCTTTTTCTATTCTTTCTGTTTCTAATTCACAACATCTGAAAACGGTATATTTTCCACGTCATTTATTCTTTTAATTTTCAAATAAATATAAATTAAATAAAATAAATACAAAATTAATAAACATATAAAACTAATATACAAACTAATTAAAAACACACAAAGACTATTTGATACAAGTTTTAAAGCATGGAGTACAACTTACCATATATATATATATATATATATATATATATATATATATATATATATATATATATATATATATATATATAGGTTATGATGTGGATGGACAACTATTGTGTGGATGTGTGGACAGTGCTATTCTATGAGAATTACTAAGCGAATAGGTTGTTTACTAATGTAAATACGTTCAACCTCACACAACTATCATTTTCATGCTTTCTCACCCATTCTTATTCATTTTCGTTCTCACACATTGTTTTTCACTCATTTTTATTTTTAAAGAATACCACTCAATAAACATTCTGACAATATTCTGACAGAATGAGAATAATAATAAAAAGTCTATAATAACTTTATAAATGATATAATTAGTCAGAATGTCTGATAATCACAATAGTTATGTAAGATTGAACGTATTCATATTATCAATATTCTCACCCATTTTTATTCTTTGTCATTCTCACTAAATAGTACTGTCCACACGTCCGCACAATAGATGTCAATCCTCATTTGAACCTAGCTTTCTTTCTCTCTCTCTCTCTCTCTCTCTCTCTCTCTATATATATATATATATATATATATATATATATATATATATATATGTATATATATATCATTTTTATTCTTTGTCATTCTCACTGAATAGTACTGTCCACACGTCCGCACAATAGATGTCAATCCTCATTTGAACCTAGCTTTCTCTCTCTCTCTCTCTCTCTCTCTATATATATATATATATATATATATATATATATATATATATAGAGAGAGAGAGAGAATAGGTTACTTAAACCACTTTCGTCTTTCTTTGTGGTATCAAATCTACGACAAAATGATTCCGCCGTCGGTACCGCCATCCCATACACTTCAACCCACCACCATTGAGTGCACCCTAATGAATTCATAACATAAAATATAACATAAAATCTAATCTTTTAATTTATACCTTTGGTAAAAACCTTTTGAATAAATTCTAAAACAATTCATAAATGATCATGTATAAGCACTTCAGCATACCAACCATTGACATGTGATTGAAGTTTGGCCCTTTTTTCCGTCACCGGATTGTCACAAGTGTGTCATCAAAGGAAGATATCAACAAGATTGTGGTCTTGTTTGGCTTCACTATTGCAAAGAACCGGTTTTTATTTTTTTGCAGACAAACATGGGATGAAAACAGAGAAAAAAAGATAACATGGAAAATGAGCTAAATAACTGATCTCCAAGTTTTATTACGAAGCAATATGGAAAACTGAATGAATAAACATATATTGTTAACTGGTATTTATACTAAATGGAAAAAGAAACTTAGTTTAACTTGAATACCAAAAACAAGGAATGATATTGAAAGACATTTTTCCGAGACTTTATGCTCTCTTCTAATAATGCTCTAGGTATGGAGTTTTGGTCATCCTCTGGTAGGGATTTTAGTTGGCAAGGTCCTATTAGGGGAGGAATTGAAACTTTTCAATTTCAAAGTTTTTTGGAATTGCTTAGTTCTATGGAGCTGGGGTCTCAGCCTGATAGATGGAATTGGGAGTTAGATAACTCTGGAATTTTTTCGGTTAATTCAATTAGAAGATACATTGATGATTTTCGCCTTCTAGTGGGTGGTATTGTTACCAGATGGAATAAGTTCGTGCCTATTAAGGTGAATGTTCTTATGTAGCGTCTTATATTAAATAAACTACCGTTAAGGTCTAATCTATTTGATAGAGGAGTGGACTTGGATTCAGTTCTTTGTCCTATTGGTCAAAAGGTTTTAGAAAATATTTCTCATTTGATTTTCCAGTACTCTCTAGCTCAACAAATATGGCGTCATGTAGGACAGTGAACATATTTACTATAACATCCCGACTCCCAGGTATAAATTTAACGCTTTTATATTCATATTTTTTGACCTAGTCGACGAGTCGGCTTCCCCAACTCGTCGTGTAGAGATTGATCAGGCAGCGTGGATTATGAAGTTTACTCGACGAGTTAGAGGATCCCAACTCGATGAGTAGAGGTTATGCATGAAAACCCTACTTTTTAGGGTTTGTACCCTATTTAAAGGCCCTTAAGTTCTCCTTCCAGCCACGCTTTCATCATTTTCGTCCAGAGAAACCCTAGTTCGAGCTTTACACCTTCTTGTGTGTGTGTGAGAGCCTTGGAGTGTGATTTTGGTGTGTTTGTGAAGGAATTTAGAGCGTAAAGAGGTTGGAGCAAAGGGAGAAGCAGTATATCCGACATCTACTGTGTTTTAGCAGCCACCTGCAGGTGAAAAGTCTTTACCTTGGCTTTTCATTTCCTAGATCTCCTCCTATGTAAGTATATGGCCATTTTTGGTACAAAATGGAGTCATTCTTGGGTTTGAGCTTGTCATGAGGACATGGTCTCAGATCTGGACTCCTCTAGGCCTCATGGACATAAAGTTGTCGACTTTATCTAGCCTTGGCCCTTCTCCATGCCCTAAACCTCTTCCTAAGCTTAGTTTTGGGTTTTCTAGCCCCTTGAGGCCTTACATGCACGTAAACTTGGCAACTTTACGTGATAACTACATCCTAGGGGACTAGATCTACAATGGAGCATTTGGTTCACTTAAAAACGTCTAAATGAGAAAAGGACCGAAGGAACTCGACGAGTTGCATAGTCAACTTGACGAGTTGAATAAGGGTTTTCCCGCTTTATGGATTCTGAGTGAACTCGGCGAGTTGGTGAGGTAACTAAACGAGTTGGTTAAAGTTTTCCCAATATTTTGGATGCAACATAGACTCGACGAGTTGTATAGCAACTCGGTGAGTCGACTCGAGTTTTCACGATGTCTGAGTTCTAAAGGAACTCGACGAGTCAGTAAGCTACACTCAACGAGTAGGGTCAACATGGACTATTGACCTTGACTGTTGACTTTGACTTTGCCAAGTTTGACTTCTGAGGGTATGTTGGTTATTTGGGTCTTGACGGGAATTGGTTCTATGGTGGTTATAGGTGTTTGAGTTTGGAGCCGAGGTTTGAGAGTTTGATCTATTCATTCCAGCCTAGCACGACTTGTGACGTGAGTTCTCGTCACTATATCAACAGGGTCTAAGGCACCAAGGCCGACCTTTTTTGGATTATATCCTAGTTATAGGATGATGCTATGTTAGTGATATGTTATATCTATATCGTGGTTATAGGATGATGCTATGCTTAGTGATCTCTTAGATCGGTATCCTGATATATAGGATGATGCTATGATTAGTAATCTGTTAGATCTATATGACTATCTGTTAGATCTGTATGACTATCTGTAGACCCCAAAATACCATACTGTTATTTGATATTATTATATATTATAACAACATGCTAGTTATAGGCTAGGTATTTACGGGAATTGCATGATAGAATTGCCTGATTACGTGATGTCGTAGTTCCTATAGAGTTTGCTTATGTGGCAGTTATGTGAGTCTTTCGCGTGTGTGAATTGGATATTAAGTGAATACACTAAGTCACATGTTGCATGGTTTAAACGATCTTAGGATGGAAGGTTTAGTCTTGTTGCACAGCTCTTGGAAGTGAAACCGAAACCAACCCTCATAAAGAAGATCAAGTTGCACATCCAACTCCTTCAGAGACTCACCCCGGACACTGGATCATCAGAAGAAAACATTGCTGATCCATTCACCTTATTGGAACTTCGAGATAGCGTTGATACAAATATTTACAAGGTGGAATCCTTAGACAAATCACTGGAAAAACTTGATTAAAAAATCGATGCCAAGGTCTCCTGTCTCAACACCCAGTCACTGTCCGTAGTCAAGAAACCTAGGCCCTCAGATGTTGAAAGGGACGAACAGCTTGATCGACTCATGTCCCTTCGACTCAATCACACCATTGAGGAGGTTGAGCAAAAATATAACTCAAGGCTTGACCACTAGCTTGACACAATAAGCACCATGCTCAAGGTATATGATGGTATGCTGAGTGCCACATACAAACTCATTAAACAAACACACGTTCGACACGAGAAGAAAATTTTGCGATTGGAGAAAGAAATTCGAAAGAAAGACGAACTCAACCTGATAATGCAGCAAGTTCTCATCAAAATCCTCATGGATTATTGGAACATTTTCGATGTTCCAAATAACAAATTCGACGAGATTCTCTCCATACTTTCCTCGTTATTTGATCACTTAAAAGCCCAAGCTCCCACGGTAGCTACCTATGATGCGCTTTCAAAGCAAATCAATGTGAGCTTCAAAAAGGTGCTCGAAAGGCTTTTCGAAGTCAATGAAACTGCCAGACTTTCCTTGGAAGCAGGGACATTCGATACAATATGGGGAGAGGGACCAAGCAGGAAGAGTCAAACAATTACATGGAAATCTGCCTCAGAGTTTAGTCTCCGATATTAATCTAACAATGAATACATTCAGGTTATGTCCATCGACTCTCCCTCTAAAGAAGATGAAGAAGATGATCATGAAGTTGAGTACATTACAAATGATGGATTTTAGCTATAAGAACATCCTATGTGCTCATACAAACCCTAATGCTTGGATCTAGGTTTCTCTATTATACATGCAAGTTATCCAAGACTATAAAACCTAATTCTAGCATTCAAGTAATCATATTAACATGAGAATAGGTTTAAGATATTACCTTGATTGTTATGTAGCAATAACAATCCCAATTCCTCATATTATTGACTTTAGAAAGCTTAGAGTCACAAATGTCGCTCCTCTAATGGTTCACAAACACCAAGAGCAAGAGGACGAAGAGGAGAGGTGAAGGAGGCTGCCCTAAAACGTGTGAAACCCTAGAAGAAGTCTTGGCCACGTTTTTGGGTCCTAAGGGATGTATATATAGTTAGGCTATTAGGGTTATCTAACAAGGAAACCCTAATTTGGATGCTTAAGCCCTAAGCAACCCATGGATCCCTTTCCTTAAGGCCTTGGACGATTTCTTATGGGTTTCCCCATAGAATTCGTCCACTCCTTAATATAAGGCAATCCATGGCCCAAATTGCAATTATCTTATAATTACAATTCCGGTCCCTTAAGTTTAATTAATCTCTTTTAGTCACAAAACTAATTACCAATTAATTATTGACTAATATTAATTAAACAATATGATTTCTTCTTTAATATATTATTCTCATAATATATTAATAAATCATATTTAATCCTTTCTCTCCATAATTCATCCTATCAAGTTGCTTTGGTGAAGGCAACCCAAAAGGACCATGCACCATCGGGTCAAGTACATACCAAAATAGTTATGGACTTAGACACTAATCCAACAGTTTCCCACTTGGATAAGTCTAATAACTATTATGCGTATGAATTCTGATCCTGATCTGCAATCATAGCTTTCCAAAGCCGCTGTCAACTCTGATCCTATCAGATATGCGTGTCCTTTAGATAAGGGATCATATATTCCTCCATTCTAGATATCGTATGAGACATGATTTCAAATCATTCTCTTTGTACTATTTCTCGACTTCCGATTTATGACGACTGACTAATTGAACAAATCAAATTAGCCCTAGCCCGACCGAGCATTTACGTTTGTCATCACTAAATCATCGAGGGGCCCAAAGATATCGCTTTTATCCTACTTTGGATAAAAGGAACGGATAAACTTTGATTCAATGCGTGCTTGCACTCATTCACCGAATCACACACAACAATATGTTTTATGACACCAAGTTACTAGTGCGTTTACATATTATCAATGTGCAACCGATTTGCAAGATACGACTCACACATCTCGGTTTCAAGAATATATGATGTTATCGTCTCACAAATCACTCGTGATATAATCCATGGAGTGATCTAAGTGTGCGTGGGTTTAATCCAGTGCTTAAATCATATTCATAAGCACTCATGAACGTTGCAGCAAACATTTACTTATGTCTAATACTCTTTTAGACAATCCACACACCAATTCACGACAGTCTTCATCCATACCTACTTCCAACATATGAACGACTGTGGCCCGTTCGAATAATTTGACTGTTTTTAACCAATTAAATTATTCAGGAAGTCAAAACATGCAAAGTGAAACACAAGAATAATACTAATCCCATATGGCCTCAAACCTTTGAGTATAAATAAAACTCCTTTTATTTATCACCATATCGATTACTCATTATTTGTCGTTTCAGGTAAGCAACTTCTTACTTGAATTACAACACTTGTCCCATGCTCCTAGCATGCACACAATGTTTACCTATGGTTCTTACTTTGTGAAATAGATCAAATTGAACACATTTCCAATCATTCTCATTTCACAACTCCTAATCCTTTTTCATAAGTGTAAGAATATCAAATTCTTGCCACTTATAGAATATGTTAGATTCTAACATTTTATGCAATGATCCTTTCGTAGTGTCACTGCACCAAAGTCACAAAGACTATTGCCAATGAAATTACAAAGTCCTCTATCGGAGATTGTTACAAGACAATTCCTTAGATATGATGTCTCTCACTCAAAGTACTTTCCTTTGAACATCCTTTTGCATAAAAGTTTCTAATCTAGACATATATTTTCAATATTCAATTCCCAATATGGAAAACTTTCCATACTTACCATATGACAACTCATTCTCAATAGAATCTTATCTATTCATAATAATTTCGATATGGTCCATCCAATATCATGCTTCCAACTACTCACAAGCGACCAATCCTCGGCGAACTTTGGATTGTCCTTTGATAGTTGTCTAATTATCTTAGTCAAAACCGATTCTCGTCCTTTTTCCCTCTAAATGCGCTAGACATTTGGAAAATTTTAGAATGGTCAAATATTATAGCATTTGCAATCAATCCTATACCCGAAGCGTCTGGGACACGATGCATAATGTCTTACACGAAAATTCGATACTTTATCAATCTTTTGCCATAATATTTTATGTGCTACGTTCTTAAAATTCGAACTATGAAGAGGAATGCCGTAATCATAATCAAAATTTGAGAACACACTATGTTTCCTTGACTAAATTTATTAACATTTCACAACCTAAACCTTTAAATTTGAAATGAAGCATAATATTCTCTCCCTTAATTATAGCAAAACAACTTTACAACCATTGCGACTTTGCAAAGTATAACTCTTGTTTTCTATAATTAATATTGCTAACTTGCAATACTTTCCTTAATAATCATACAATCATAACATTTATGCTCCCACTATCATGATGATTATTATAAACATAACACTTATGCTCCCACTAGCTTTGACATGTCATTAGAAACTAGCTCAACAATACTTATTGAATTTCTTAAGTTCATGTTTCTAATACCTAGTGCTATGATAATCCTTTATCAAGGCTTCTTGAACTCATACACCTTTGTCTTAGATGGCTCATATGTATGTCTAAACAATTCAAACTAATTGCCAAATCTCACAATTCGAATCATGGAAAGGGATACCATAACCATAATTGAATTTGAGAATTCAATTTCACAATTACTATCTTCTTAGAATCTTTCTTAGTGAAAGCATTTCCTCACATCATTTTCATGAAGGAGGGAATCTTATGACACTTAGATTTTAATGGTGTATGTGTTCCTATCCATGTGAATTTGTCAAAACAAAGATTACGACAAATTCAAACTCACATGGACCGAACTTTCTTAATCTTGATTTCTTGCCTTATGGTAGCACAGCTGCCCACCATGTCTTCCAAGTAGTTAAGCAACTCACCTTTTCCTATCAATGTACTTTTCATTGATCATGGTCCTTGCCTTTTATGCATTCAAATGAGAACTCATAGGACTCACATGCATAATTAACTCAATTGGAACAGCACAGAAACAAAATAATGTCAACACGATAGGTTGTAAACCTCAACTCGTGTGCTAGTGATGATCGATAAGGTCTATTTTGATTTGTTCTTGAAACTTTTCAAGACCATTAAAACTCCCACTGACTCCTTGACATATAAGATTCTCTTGTCAATAAACATTTCTTGACAACTAAATATTCAAGAGTTAGTGTAGTTTTTATCAAAACACTTCATAAATTGGTCCTTGTTGGTCTCTGTCTTATCCAATACATCACAACTTTTCCACATTTGATGAATGCTATAAGCCTTCTTAATACTTATCACTTAATGTCGCAATCTTAACTCTAAGACTTGTTTTGGAACGAAGTATGATTGATTTCTTGATTTGACCATTTCTTCAATCATTGATTCCTCTTCTTAGACATACAATTGTACTAAGACTCACTAAGAGGATCAATTGAGATATAGTTCTTAATCATTAAGACCTATCATAAAGCATAAAAGCTACTCTCACTTCTTCTTAGAATGGAGAAACTTTTATCTTTCTGCCTACTTGACTCTTCTTATTCGTTTTGCTATTGATTTAAACCTTTTTAATCAATTCTCAATTATACTTAATCTTATAAGTGTAATCATATTTACTAAACCTTTAGTAAACCATGACGAATTTCTTTGTTACTCTTATGGTGGACTTTCATCAACACACAACTTTGTGTACTTGATCTCCTAGTCCTTCACTTGACACTTTGTCAATGAATTAGTCTTATTTCCAAATATGAAATTTCTCATTCGTCGTGCAACCAAGTCGCGTGATTCCAAGTTTATGTCCAATTGAAACTTGGGTGATGAGAACCTCTCCCTACTTGGTAAATTCTCGACCTTTCCATAATTATCATAAATAAGAATCATATCCACTCGTTGTAGAAATATGCAAACATCAATTTTTCATAATGATTTCTTTGCAAGGAAATAAAAAAATAAATAAATAAGTCAAACCAAAATTTATTTTATTTATAAAAGCAGTGGAAAGCATTTGTCCTTACAATGCAAAATCCATAGAAAACTATGTATTCAAAAAGAAAATTCCTAACAACTCTATCATAATTATCTAAGCTCAAAATCTAATCTTCAAGTCCATGCGATCGAGATGCATTTCTTTGTGATTAGACTCATCTTGCTCTTTCCTCAAGCTTCCTTTCTTTTCACCGATTCTGCAATGCAATCTTATCACATCATGTATTAAGAATCAACGAATAGGAACTTAATGGAGTTAGATAGTGGATTTTACCTGAAGCACAACCATACTCTTTGACTCTCCCATCTTGTGGAATCTTCAGGCTCTTAGGGAAGACTTCTATCCCCTTTCTCTTGGCAGCAAACACAGGTCGGTTCTCCTAGAACGTCCTCGGAAGTATGGTTGGTTGACTTTCCCATCAAATACGCTCCATTGCTTTGCCAAATCATTTCTGATTCAGCAGCAATGAGCATGTAAGTTAGGTCAACGAGGTTATCCTCATGATCCATCATATAATACTTTCTTTTGAACTCATTATATGATTCAGGAATTGACTGTAGAACCCTGTTCACAGCCAACTTATCAGGGAATGACGCACCCAACATTATCAACCTATCGATGTGTGATTTCATTCCTAGAACGTGGGCACACACGAGTTTACCATCTTCATGTTTCATTTCCAATATTGATTTAGTGATATTGAACCTTTCAATTCTTTGATCTTGTGGGTTAGGGAGAACAATTGGGGAGGTGGAGGAAGTGAAGCATGATTTATTGTTCCTTGATCGAATCGTGGAATACCATCTTCATGTGGAATGCTTGTTCCACGGGATTTGGGAAGACCATAGTTGTCGAACTTTGTCATCTACAAAATGGGAGAAACAAATTCAAGTTAGTTGATTGATAGAGTCCTTAGTAAATCACCCAAATGAGATACTAAGGCTAGGACCCAACACAATATTCTACAACTCGGGAAAGGGATGCCGTAACCCAAATTGCAGAACATTTGAAGGTAAGTGAATGATGATTCACTAATTTCCACCATGAAAAACGAAAAAGAAATTTAGGTTTTAAATCTTTGAAAACTCCTAGATCCTTTGAGATTTATTGAACACTTCAATGGCATGTTTAAATCTCGATATGCCCCTCTTGTTTGTGACTGGGATGCCGAGGATCACAAAGCGGGTGTGAATAACCATGAAAGCTTACATGGTGACCTGACATGTTTCAGTCACCTATTCGATGTGCCGGTAAACCACACACGCTCCACTGAACTATGACAAACATTGAGTCACCCTTTGCTACCTTTGCTTAGAACCATTTAGTGTGCCGGTAAACCACACACGCTCCACTAACGTCTTCGCAAGGGCACAAAGTGTAATTTCATGGAATTGCATCAATTCACTTTGCTTAAGTAACTAAAATTGGGAATTTGAAAAACATTTAGTTACTTTTATACTTCACTATACTTATGATGGAAGGCTTCGTCCTATCCTACCCGTTCGGCTAACGACCCTCCACTAGTCAAGAGTGCGGTGGGTAAGAATGGATACCCATTCAATCGCCATTTTATAGGCAATTTCTTTAAACACCCCTTAAAGACCAGCTTCGTGAATGAGGCCTACTAACGGTAAGACTGACTTTTACTCATATATATATATATATATATATATATATATATAATGTTAGACTTTTAATGTTATATATAATATATGGTGTATTTTACAACTTTTTAAAATACTAGGTGGTCAAATTTAACAATTATACTTTTAATTCAATTAAACTGTAAACAAAAACTTTTATGGATTTATTAAACCTCTTTTAATTATACACCTTACACTACTAGAAAAAAGGCCTTTTACGACGCTCATTGCGCGTCGTAAAACGCTCAGACGACGCGCAAATGCATGTCAAGGAAGGCCATGTCATAAAGAGAGACGACGCGCTTTTGCGCGTTGTCTATAGACGACGCGCATTTACGACGCTCATTTACGACGCGCAATTACGACGCGCGTTTACGACACGCAATGCGTATCAAGGAAGGCCCTGTCATAAAGGAAGACGACACGCATTCGCGTGTCATAACCTTACGACGCGCGTGTTAATGACACGCATTGCATATCAAGAAAGACCCTGTCAAGAAAGGCCATGTCATAAATGAAGATGACACACATTTTTGCGTATCATAATTTTAAATGTTAAAAAAATTATTATTTATAGATTTACTAATTTTCAAATTAAATTTGTGTTTAATATCTCATAATAGAAAATAAATAATCATATACAAAAAATACAATCTATTACATAAAATTTAATGTCATACAAATAATCGTTCCATGGAAAGATAAAACAAATTAATAGAAGTTGTTACAAAAATTTACAAACTAATTAGATACAAGAAATATAAAAAATAATATACCCTCAAATGCTTTTCAAAGTCTAATCTCCATGTCAGCTCTTCAACTCACTTATCCAGTTTGTCCTTAGCTTCTCTAAGGGCTCCAGCATCTCTTCAACTCACTTCTCTAGTTTGTCCTTTACCTGACAAGCCATTTGTTCAAGGAAGCAAGCCATTTTTTCCAAAAGATTTCCAAGTTATAGTCGTGTGTAATGTAATTACTTTACTATATTGTATTTAAAAAAATGGGGATTTACATTTACTTACCAGTTCCCAAAATCGGAAGTAACGCCATATGAGGAAAATTTTGAGCCACATGAAGTTTAGGACCTATATGTGGTAAATGATGCTGGCAACATTAGACAGTGAATTTATGTATTAATAAGTGAGCAGGTTGTGAAAATAAGTCTCACCCCATATCCAATAATGAAGAGAGACATAAGGATTATGATCTGAGGAATAGTAGTCATACTGAAAGCTTATCATGCGCAAAACAACTGCCAGAAAGGAATAAAAGGAAATTGTGTGAGAAAAGAAAAAAGTAGCTCAAATAAGGTCATTGGACTATAAAAAGGAAATGGAAGTGTTATGCTATTTCTGTGGCATTTTTGGTAAAAATAAAGAAATCCAAATGTTCTTTGTTATGGAAGTAGCAATAAGCAGAAGCATGTGGAATTTCTAAAAGTGTATAGAGCTAGAAAGAGGCAGATAGAGAGAGAGAGAGAGAGAGAGAGAGAGAAAGGTAATACCAAAGTTAAAGCAGATATGCCATCTAAAGATACCCCTAAATTTGTCCAAGTAAGCTCAATGGTCTCTACAAGTGCATTCCCAAAATAAATACAAATCCATACATGATAACACAGCACCGAGTGATTTAAATTTTAAATGAAGCTACAAATGAGAAATTAACCCACCCAAAACTGGAAAATGAGTATCCCTCATAAACACGTTTACAAAGAAGAAATGATAAGTTTAAGACCCAAAGTATAAATGCGAAGTATTTTGTGCGTCCAAAAGGTTAGCTACCTGCCAAATAGATATAAGGATAAAATGGTCATTTTCAAATTCTTTTAAATTAAACCACCATATCCATGGTAATCAGCAAAGCATTGGGACCTAGATTTTTTTTATATTATAATAAGTAAATACAATATATAGTTCTGAATCTACTGTGTCCGAAAGGTTAGCTACCTGCCAATATATAGTTCTGACTCTACTGGATTTGCAGACTCACTGGAGCTTTCAGCAGCCCTGAACACCACCAAATCAATAAATTCAGCTGTAGATTCATTCAATAGGAAAGATTCATTGATCAAAGACGTCAAGGCACACAATTTTAAAGATTCCCAAAACATGGAAATATAATATAGGCCTTGTAAAGAAACTTAATCTTCCTACAAACTTTGGGTTTCATTGAAAACTAGTTATCTCCAAAAGCAAACGATGAGATGTACATCATATGATCAACAAGAGAACACCAAGTAAATTGCTGTCAGGAGGCCAAACCAAAGAAACCTTATTCATAAACCCCTGTACTAACATCCATCTAGAAGAAAATGCCCAAAGAAAAACCTTCCTTTGACCAACAAACCCCAATATCAATCAATGATCAGTAATTCAACGTACCTTTTTTTAGCAGAACCGATCTTCATCTCCATGAGCATATCATCAGATCTTTCTTCGTTCTTCCTTTGTTATGCAGAAGAAACATTATTAGGCCCTACACCAGTGTTGCCCACCAACTTCATTAACTCTTTGTCGTTGTTGAAATACCTAGCTTCTTTCTTGGTCAACACATCCCAGTAAAAAAGAACAAATGTTCAAAGAACATATATTCTTCCACGGCATCTTCATTATGCATGGCATGTGGAGATTGAAATAACTATACAAATAAAAGCACCGCATAAGATCAAGAAACAGTAAAAAAGAACAAATGTTCAAAGAAAAACAAAAATTATGTATTTGAGGCACCTTCCATATGGGTCCAGTCACTACTATCCAAGCACTTGACAAGGGTATGCAAAAACTTCATTACCAATCACAATTTATTCGATTACCAAGGGAATTTTGGTTGGGTAGCTCTGCATCAACAAATATGATTTATTACAAAAAGGAATCAATCAACAATGATTAGAAAAATATTGAAATAGATAATTGATTACCTGTATTAGTTTTAGGGCTTGTGTTCCCGTTTATCTTATGCATTTTATACATGAGATTCCTCCCAAATTAAGAGATTCGTGAAGATACTTTGAAACAACAAATCCAAAGTGAACAGGCTGCAATAATTTTTTTTAAATAGTAAAATTGTTGAGCAGAAAAGATCAAGTTCTTGGAGATTTCAAAAATATCAAATTTGAGAATTTGCAATGCTTAATGGCCATTGTTCATCGTCAATCCAGAATTTGCAATGTTCATTCAACGCAGTGCTAAGAACCTCAATATTAAACGCCTCTGTTGACTTCAAATTTCCACCCGATGCAGCAGCTGCAGATGCCATTACTATAGGAATGTTGGCAGTTTTTTTACCCTTCCAACAATCCGTTTTCCCTGTTCCTATTTTTATTTCATATAAAAGAGAGACAACGTCTGTAGTGGGCTGTGCTTTTTGCCATGTGTTTGCTTTACAAAGTTGCTCCTGAAATGTTTATGTTTGGACACAGTCAGTTTGTTAGACTTAATAAACTACAACAAAGTGAACCTTTTGAGACTACAGGCTTGTTTCTTTTTTACTTGAATTGGACAGAATGACTTAACGAGTTAAATTTAAAATTGATGAATATTGTGAAATTTGTTTTTTTGGAATACAAGGGTAATATGGTCATTAAGTCTCATTTAAAAGGCTTGTTCAGTCTAGAATATAAGGGTAATATGGTCATTAATGTCACAAACCTGAAGAAGACCTTGGGTGGTGCATGGAGCATAGGATAGCGAATCAACAATCCATTCCTTGACAACGCTTTGGTACAAAGAGCGAACAGAAGCTACTGAAGCAGGATCATTCACGAGAGATGAAGGTGGATCACCATTCACAGAGAACAAAAGAGAATCCAAACAAGATGATTTCCACAGAATCTGCACCCAATAGAATGTCACTTAAAGTAAAGGGCAAATCATTTACTCTTTTTACCATTATAGGTAATGTAATTTATTTTTTACAGGAGATAGCATATAAAAGCTCATAAATTTGTAATACAGGTCAACAGTTTACCTGTGGAAATCTCTCTCTCAATTGAGACAACAGATTAACAAATACATCCCGAATGTGTTCTTCTCTAACAGACAAACTCTTTATGAGAAAACAAGCATGGACAACCAGAGTTGACTCTCTGACCTCAGCATCATCTCCTGTCTCGCATATTTGAGCCTCCATTACAAGATTCACCTAACATTCCACACATAAAAATAAAAATGCATAATATAAAGGAATTCATAAGAAAAAAAATCACCAGCCATGATAATGCAGTCTCAAAAGCACGATGAACAATGGCCATTAAGCATTGCAAGACAGCTGGCATAAGATTTGGGTTCATTCACGTGGAATCTTTCCAGTATGTTACATTTTCAGGTGGAATCACAACCAAAAATCTAAAAGACTTCGTCATTACTAGCAAGTTCCTGCTACTTCCATGATCAAATAAGCAGTAATAGTGTAATAAAGCAACAAATTTATCCTCATTAGAATTGACAAAAACTTTAGTTAACAGGTGAAATCATAAACACAAGTTCATAAGTACAAGTCAACAACTTTGACTGGAATATTATATTGAAATGTCTACATACAATTTAGGATGAACACGTTTTGGAGGGATGAGCTATAATTGCAACAAATACTCATACAAAAGGTAATTATGCATTGTTTCAGCAACAATGTTTGCAACCTGTACATATTTTTCATAGATAGTAAGTTCAAGTCTCCTCATTAGATTTGACAAAAACTTAAGTTAACAGGTGAGTGAATTGGACTATGTTTTAAAAAAGTTGTTTGAAGAAAGCTATCCTAATATTCGTTGCTATCCTAATTCTCAGAATTTCACCAAACTGTTTGAAGAAAGTTGCATAAACAGTGGAATAATTGAATCAACTTCAAGTTATAATAGATTTCCATAGAGCTCCTTTGAGGCATAAGATGTATAATTTGCTTGTGTATATATGAACACAAGTTAAAATGGCCATTTACACATACACACAGAGAATCAAATTACACATACACACGCAAAGATATCTGTTCATACCTGGTTTGGATTGAAGAAGGCCATGGTTCAGGGGAAGGGGCAAGCAGATAATGCAACAAATGTATCATACAGGGAGGAATGCTTAATTCCATTCCTTCACACACAATCACATTTAGGGCTTCACGCCCATAAACTGCCTCTCAATATTCAACATGTCCTTATCTTCACTATCTAGATGCAAGATTTAGACATGTTGTTCATAGGTTTGGAGCAGTTGATGGTATCGTAGAAGTAGTGATCGACGATCTGTTGAACGGATGAAGTAGAGAAGTCGTCGACAGATGCTCCTAGGTTAGGGAAAAGGGAAGGGTAGGGCTGGTCAAAGAAGGCAGCAATGGCGACCACCGGAGAGGAAGGGAGGAGAAAGAATACCGATAAGAAAAGGAAGAGGAAGAAAAGAAAAATTGTACGTACCGTAGGTTTCTTGAGAGAAAAAGTGGTATGAGGGTTGCGTTTTGCCCTGATTGGCTCCCAATTACCGTAAAGGGTTTGGGTTATGCTATTTATTTGAATCCCCTGGTTTAAGAATTTTGTATTTTACACACCATAAACTCTCTCTCTAGCTCCACCATCGACTGTGAGAACGTGGGTGAAGGCGGAGGCCCTAGGGCCTCTTCTTGCTAATTCAAAGATCAACATCGATGGTAGAAGGTGGAGGCATCAGTAGAGGGAACAATCTAAAAAGAGAGGAGATTGAACCATTTAGTGTGAGGTTCGATTTGGAAGAAATCTCAAACCCTTAACCTTAAACATGATGTGAAGCGATTGATCCATAATTTTCTTCGTCTATGTCAATTCATTGGGCTCACATAATCGGATGATGGTCGTAAATTTAGCATTCTTCGAGAAGGAAGGTGCATCGCCATAGTTTAAGGCTGGAAGACGCAATGAGGATTGGAGGTAGTGGATGTGGATGAGGGGTGGAGACGAGGGAGAAGAAGGTGGGGTTTAAAAATTTTGGGGATTTCATTTTCCCACCGAGACGCGCGTTTCTTAAAAGAAAATATAAAATGACATTCACATACGACGCACAAGTGCCTTCCGTTTTTTTTAATATTTTTACATGAGACACTAATTTAAGGGCACTCAGTAATGCGCGACCTAAATCCTTAAAATTTTTGAAGAGATGACACTTTTTTAAGGTCGCTCTCTAATGCGTAACATAAATCAAAGAGCGTCGTGTTTTGCGCGTCGTAAAAGGCATTTTTTCTAGTAGTGTTAATTAATTAACAAAACCATAAGGGTGTGATTTGAACCTTTTTCAAAACAATACTAGGTTTTTAGAATTTAACATTCCTAATTAATCTTTTAATCAACTTTTAAATTCCAAAACTTGAGGGCAAGTTTTGAAACATTTCAAAACATTAGGTTTAGAATTTTAAATATACATTAAACTATTAATCAAAGTTTAAACTCCAAAACTTGAGGGCAAGTTTTGAAACATTTCAAAACATTAGGGTTTCAACTATTTAAATTTCAAAACCAAACTTTTTGAGTTCAAATTTAAACTATAAAACCTAAAGGGGAAAATATGAAACTTTTCATAACACAAAGATCAAATAACAAATAATCTTAATTAACATTTAATCACATAATTATCCATATTTGATTTATTTAATGATTTCTTGCAAAACAATTTACCAATTTAATCAAAATAATTAATCAATTATCACATAAGGAAACAAATATTTTATTAATTGATAAATATCTTCAATTAGATCAAGAATATAGTCATATATATCATAAAATCGGATTTATATTGATCTAACTTGCCGAGTACCCCCATGGACTCGCCGAGTAGGGGCAACTCGCAGAGTCCACAGTGGGACTCGTCAAGTCCATCATGTAGAACCATAAAAATCGAATGTTTTCAACATACAAGGCATCAATACAACAGAAACCAATCTAGGCTCTGATACCACTGATGGATTTTAGCTATAAGAACATCCTATGTGCTCACACAAACCCTAATGCGTGGATCTAGGTTTCTCTATTATACTTGCAAGTTATCCAAGACTATAAACCCTAATTCTAGCATTCAAGTAATCATATTAACATGAGAATAGGTGTAAGATATTACCTTGATTGTTATGTAGCAGTAACAATCCCAATTCCTCCTTGTATTGACTTTAGAAAGCTTAGAGTCACAAATGTCACTCCTCTAATGGTTCACAAACACCAAGAGCAAGAGGACGAAGAGGAGAGGTGAAGGAGGCTGCCCTAAAATGTGTGAAACCCTAGAAGAAGTCTTGGCCACGTTTTTGGGTCCTAAGGGATGTATATATAGTTAGGCTATTAGGGTTATCTAACAAGGAAACCCTAATTTGGATGCTTAAGCCCTAAGCAACCCATGGATCCCTTTCCTTAAGGCCTTGGACGATTTCTTATGGGTTTCCCCATATAATTCGTCCACTCCTTAATATAAGGCAATCCATGGCCCAAATTGCAATTATCTTATAATTACAATTCCAGTCCCTTAAGTTTAATTAATCTCTTTTAGTCACAAAACTAATTACCAATTAATTATTGACTAATATTAATTAAACAATATGATTTCTTCTTTAATATATTATTCTCATAATATATTAATAAACCATATTTAATCCTTTCTCTCCATAATTCATCCTATCAAGTTGCTTTGGTGAAGGCAACCCAAAAGGACCATGCACCATCGGGTCAAGTACATACCAAAATAGTTATGGACTTAGACACTATTCCAACAACAAACACTCTGGTTGGAATTCAAGCTCCGAGAAAATTTTCGGCAAAGGTTCTTTTAGAGGAAGAGAAAAGAATATGGTCAATTGTTACTTGGCCATCATCCTTGGTAGATGTTTTAAAACAATCCGTGAAATGGCTAAGGAGAAGAATAAGATCACAATCAACACATTCCGAGCTACCCAGTCGATGTTGCCTCCCATCCCCTCTCCAAGAATTGTTCACATAGATGAAGGTTCTCCCCTTCAGAAACCGTATAACATTCCGGAAGAGCCTCTGATTCCTCCTCCACCAAAGTTCACAATAACTGAGAACATTCAAAACATCATCTCTGACTTGAAAAAGCAACATCAAGACAAAGGAAAGAAACATGTCTCAGAACCTCACAGCCCTGAACGGACATACAAGAAGTTTAAAGGATGGTCACAAGCTTAGATAGATCAATCCATTGAAGATAACATTCAGATTCAAGCCCTGAAAGACAATCTGAATCCAATGTTGGGCACATCCCCTCTTTTTCGTGAAGGGATAATACATGATCTACGCATAGTGTCATTCATGTACTATGATCTACCCATCCAAGATGCAGACCAAATTGATCTCCCAATTTCACCTTTCGTAAGGTACTACATAAAATATGCTCCACTCCACCCAAATGATGATCATCAAATAGTCATCAGAACCGAGAGAGAAAAACTGAAGACATTCTACTCCATCAACGCACAACCTAAAATGGAAGTGTGGTCTCGGAAGAAAATCACAAGAATTACTGGGTTCAGATGGAAAGTTCAGAGCAAATTTGATATGGACTACATGTTGTACAGGTACTACATTCAACGGAACAAATAAACCACCATCACCATCACGGATGCGGACTTCCCTTCCATCAATCCAATTGTCGTGCTCACAATTGCAGCTCACTTCCGAACTCGGCAAAATGATCAGATGAGCATCACTGGTTACACACTATAATGAACTTCCTCAAAGATTATGTTGTTGAGTTTTATCGTTGTGACTTTGAGCTTTCAGCCCTATTCGAAACTGAAAAACTTCTAGCTAAGATCGACTACAAGTTGTCTGAAGCTGAAATTCTGGCAGAAGGGCCTATAGATAAACATGTGCTCGGATATGTCTACTTGCAAAAGAAGAACAACAAAAAGGACAACTTTCGAATTATTGACAAGCACCTTGTTCCTACCAATATCATCCAAAAGTTCATCACAAATGCAGCCAAGTCAAAAGCTCTAGAGCATATAAAGCACAAATTCATCAGCCAGCTCCAATGGTACATGGAAGTTCGAAATTGGCTCTACAAAGCTTATCTGTTTATCAATGAAAAATCCAATTGATTTGACATGATTACTAAGTTCACTTAGGGGAGATTATTGAATCATGAAAAGTGAACCTCTAGCAATCACATGTATTCGAGTTCTGATGTCATCAGGATCCGAGATGTGTTGATGATTCAGAGAAGAAGATGTTGTGTGAGATCAAGCTAATTTTGAGATCAGAAGTCTGTGCATGCTTTTAATGCATTTTGTCTTATATTTTATGTAATAGTTCATAAGACTCTTTTTGATGTATCTTTTAGATATCAGTTTGTCAAACACTGATTATTATCTAGTCCTAAGTATATTCATCAGTTTGTACTATGTACCTCATTAACTATTGAAAGAGTGAATGTTTCATAGTTTTTTACCTCCAAGATCTAAGCCATAATTCATCAAGATCAAAACTTTTTACCTGCAAATGGTTTCAAATGATGATCTGATTCTGGATCCAAAGTGCTCTAGTCTTCTAATATGGTCTCTTCTTCTTTCTTCATTCTTCAAGATCACCAAAACACACACTAATGGCTCAAAAATGCTCTCAAAACGGATTATGGTTTGTAAGGGTAAAAGATGGGGTTAGCGGCTGATAAATGAAGAGGGTATTGGGAGTTAAGTATGTTTAAATAGAGTCCAAACCCTAAATATAAGGGTTTGACCCTTAACCATGTATGCCCAACGTACCATATGTATGCTTAGTGTACCAGATGTACGCCTATCAAAGTTAAGGCTTGTAAGAAGCCTTATTTGGTCCCTTTAGACCTTTAAACCAACATTTGTCTATTTCCTTATTTAGATTCTAATCACTCTCCCTGATCTCTCATTTCGATACTTGTCTCATTTTGTATGTCGATGACATACTGCTCATAGGAAACGACATCCCGACTCTGCAAGAGGTAAAGTCCTGGCTTGGGAAGTGCTTCGCTATGAAGGACCTCGGAGAGGCTTCCTATATTTTGGGAGAACTACCGATACAAAGTAATACAAAGTTGAGTAAGACTCAAAGTCCGAGTACCGAAGCCGAGATAGCTGAGATGAGCCGAGTACTTTACACTTCTGCAGTTGGCTCAATCATGTATGCTATGACTTGTACTCGTCCTAATGTGGCCTTTGCTTTGAGCATGGTCAGTAGATATCAGGGGAATCCTGGAAGGCCGCATTGGATTGCGGTCAAGAACATCCTTAAGTACCTTCGGAGGACCAAGGAATGGTTTCTAGTCCTCGGAGGGAGTGACGACTTAAAGGTGCGAGGGTATAGTGACGCCAGTTTCCAGACCGACAGGGACAACTACCTTTCACAGTCGGGATGGGTATTTACCCTTAGTGGAGGAGCGGTAACTTGGAAAAGTTCCAAACAGGAAACTGTAGCCGATTTAACGTGTGAATCAGAGTACATTGCAGCGAGCGAAGCGTCAAAGGAGGCAATATGGTTGAAGAACTTCATTGGCGATCTTGGAGTTGTGCCTGCTACAAAGGAGCATATGGAAATTTTCTGTGATAATGAAGGAGCGGTTGCCTTGACCAAGGAACCAAGGGATCATGGTAGATCTCGGCATATCGACAGAAAATATCACTTTATTAGACATCGAGTAGAAGAAGGATGCCTCGTGGTTAAGAGGATATCATCAGAAGATAACCCAGCAGATCCGCTTATGAAGGTACTGAGCAGGGTTAAGCACTTGCAACATGCTAGGAGTATTGGGCTGAAGGATGATATTAGTTTAGATTAGATAGTTTTAGAAACATGTAATAGGTAAATGTAATTGACATTTGATGATTAAATAAAAGAGTATTGTTTATAAGTAAAGTTACTATCTTATATTAATTATTTAGCTATTGTTTCAATTTGCATGTTTTGACTTCCAGAATAATTGAGTTTATTAAGAATAATCGAATTATTCAAACTGTCCACAATCGTTCATATGTTGGAAGTAGGTATGAATGAAGACTGTCATGAATTGGTGTGTAGATTGTCTAAATGGTATTAGACATAGCAAACGTTTGCTGCAACATTCATGAGTGCTTATGAACAAGTTTTGAGCATTGGAATAAACCCGCGCTTGATAGAATCACTTTGGGGTGATCACAAGACGATAATATCATATGGTCTTAAAACCTAGATATATGGTTTATTATTTACTAATTGGTTGTACATTGATAATGCGAAACCGCATTACTAAATTGATGTCATAAAATGCATTGTTGTGTATAGTTGATTAGTCGATAAGTAAATGCATATAAGTCGAAGTTTATCTGTTACTTTTATCCTAAGAGGGTAAAAACGATATCACGGCCGCTCGATGATTTGATTTGAATTATGTGGCGGGCCTGGTCAGGACTGAATTGATGTGTTCAATTAAGTTCTATGTCAAATAAATCTGAGATCGAGAAAATAGTAGCTGCACAATAAGTATGACAATGTTTCATGAAATTGTCTACACAATATCAAAACAGAGGACTGTATGATCCTTTATCTAAAGGACAGGTTACTGATAAGATCAGAGTTGACTGCGTCTTTGAGAGCTACGATTGCTAATCAGATTGTGTTTGCGTTTATAGTTACTAGACTTATCCAAGTGGGAGACTGTTGGATTAGTGTCTAAGGCTGTAACTATATTTGGTAAGTACTTGACCCGATTATGCATGGTCCTTTAGGGTTGCCTTCACCATAACAACTGTACAGGGTGATTTATATAGAGAGAAGAGATATTATTATTAATGTATTATAAGAATAATATGTTAACGGAATTGATGAGTTATAAAAGAACTCTTTGATCGATTAGATCTTCGAAACAGGTAAGTAATGAACGTAAAAACAGTAAAAGCAAAGCACAAGTATGAATCAGAATGTGTCGAATGATTAGATTACTCGATCCTCAGCAGAGCGCGACTAAGAACTTCCACTGTAGAGGATTCTAGGGTTACAAAATAAGAACGATGAATATTCTGAACAATACTTTTCTTATCGTTTCTAATCATCTCCTTCTAGGATGCATGCAAGCATCTATTTATAATAAACCCTACAAAACTCATGGATAGACAGGCCCATACCGGAGATAAACATTGGACTAGCTAACGAGCCCAATAGACGCAACACTATACTGAACCTAACAATCTCCCCCTTTGCGTAAATTTGGAGCGAGACTATCGTTTCTTCTTGCTTGGGCCAGTAGCGGGAACCTTCTTTGTTGTATCAAACAGACGTGAGATAAGTGCAAGGATGGTCTGTCTGAAGCGAATGTACCATTGAATCATGTCATCAAAGTACTTGATATCATCCGCTGTGTTCTGCTTGCATCGATGGATGATCCCTAAAACGTGTTCCAAACAGGCAGTGGTGTAGAGATGTTTTTCCGCCAAGGCAAAAAGACATTTCTGTCCTTCGTTCCTGGTAAACATGACGGAATTTCTCTTTGGGTCAATCTTCCCCATCTGCATCATGTTGAGATCACTGGCAGAGCCAACAGGAGATATGGTAGGCTTCTTCTTGAATATGCTCGCTATCTCCTGATCCATCAAATTAACTTCCATGACATAGCAACCAAGCATCCTCTTAAAGTGGTCGATGATCGGACCATATTCTGCTTCGTTTGTAAGAAGGATGTTGTGCAAGATAATCCAGTCATGGGGATCAAGGTTGGGAAGATCTGCAAGTGAGATGGCATGTTCGGTCTTGGCAGATCCCCGTAGTACCTTGAACCAAACGTTGGTGAAGTTGCCTTCCCTGAACGGCTTTAGGACCCGAACATTGATGATTTTCTGAGTGCTCCAAGTTTGGTATTGTGGTTGAGCTGCCCTCAGATAAAATTCGACTATGTCCCGGTCAACCTGTGGATGAGGATGGGGGAACTCAACAATGTTGGCAAAGGCATGAAAAACAAACGCCTTTCGGGTCAGTGGCATATCGAACTGAGAGTCGACAACGTTAGAACGATCTAAAGAGATCACAGGTTCTATCCACAAGATACTGGGTGTTTTGATGGCTTCTTTAATCAGCTTCTCAAGAGTCCACGGAGGAAAAAGAGTTTTCCTGCTCTCGAGAAGGTCATGGACTTCTTTCTGTCTTCTTTCGGCTTCTTCAGCCTCTCTAGCCACATGAGCACTGATGTTAGCCTCTTTATCTCGACCTTGTCACTTTAGAAGGTCGGCGACTGTCTCCTTATCATCTTCATCGCTCTCCTCAGCAATCTTCTTGCCCTTGTCTTTTACACCGGAACCGGAGGCTTGGCCTACTGTAGGAGGTTCGGTTGTGTGTGTTGCTGTTGAAGTAGGAGGCGGTTGAGACATATTCACTTTTTCTCCCCCTTGTTTCGGAATGGACACGAAATCAAGGAGCCCCTCAATTTTGCTCAGTAGAGAGAGGGCGGGAGCAAGCTTCTCTGCAAGGTCACACCTCACAGAATAATTGAGGATCGGGTCATGTGCTTCAAGGATGTTTGAGATAGCTGAGTGGACATCCGAAACACACGATTTAACCACCTCTCTTTCAGATCGAAGAGACTCAATCTCCTGTTGAGAGTTGGAGAGTTGAATACTCTTGACCTTCAGAGCAGTAGTCTTCCTTGTGAGAGCATCCATGAGAGAGTTCTCAGCAGCTAAGTCTTCTTGAAGCTTGGAGAGACGCTCCTTAATGGTTGTTCTGAAAGCTGAGTTGTCGTCAGAGATGGTTTGACGAAGTGAAGCGAACGACTTCAACTCTGATGCGACTGAGTTAGCCAGCTGGTTGACAATAGGTTCCAGCTTTGTCGAGGTGGCTTCAGCGGTTTCCTGTAAAGATTTCAACAAGGAAGAAGCATCAGTAAATAGTTTATCGACTTTTTCGGTCGCTGCCTCACATGCTTTGGTTGAGGCATCAATGGCTGCAGTGGCAGAATCAAGGGAAACTTGATGCGCTTTAGAAAAAGCATCAACAATTTTCTGAATGGCAGCTTCAGAGATGGAGGACTGTGATGTAGAAGATGAGGCGATGAGCGAATCGATTTTATCATGTAGCTCCTTGAGATGCCTCTTTGTGACATGGGCATCGTCATCATCGTCACTTTGAACTTGAAACGGGCTGCAATAGACCGAATCAAAGGTCATGTCCTCCCCGCCAAAGAGTGGTTCTTCACCCTCTGATGCATGAGCAGGAGAAGATGGTGGTGGTGAAGCTGGAGGCTCGGTAGTAGTAGTAGGTTCGGGTTGGGTGGTATGTTCGGTTGTTGGTGTGGGTTCGGGAGCTGAGGTGGATTTAGGTGCATCAGTATGAACCCTGGTATCAGATACGTTGGTTCTTACGTCTGCAATGGTGGTGGTGGTTGCTTCGGTAAATATGGGTGGTGGTACTGGGATGGAGGTGGATGGTATTTGAGTGGTGGAGGTTATGGGGGGAATGGAAAAAGGAATTGTAACGGGTGGAGAAGAAATTGGAGAAGTGGAAATATGAATCTCTGGTGTAGGCGAACGTGGTGGAGTGTTACCACGTTGAGATCCATCAGAATCAAAACCCTCTTCCTCAGATTCGCTTGAGGACGAACCGATGATCAGGTTTCGCTATGGTTAAGTTTTTCGCTTCTTCATAGGAGGGGATTGGGCGGCTCTGGTGGTTTTCCTCTTCTTGGGAGATGGGCCTTTTGCTCCCTTTGCAACCTGCTTTCCCTTATCAGCCTTCTTTCCTCTAGGGGCAGGCTTGTCAGCATCATGAATCGACTTCAGCATTTCTGGAGTAAGGTCTCTCGGACCAAATTGTCGGAACTCCTTGTACATTTTAATGATCCGGCTATCGGCTGGAACATCACCATACATTGTTTCAGGGATAGAACCGTTGAAGGGAAATTTAGATGCATCAGAGACAATGATCTTCGTGGTATGGAAAGTACCAATCGAAGACATTGGAGCACCAACGACAATGGGGATGTGGTACTTGTCCATCAACCATTTAGTGACAAGCGTCGAGAAGTGGAAGAAAGATTCTGAATGAGTTGTTGCCAAAGGACCGACCCGTAGTCCATGTTGATACCATTGTAGAGCCCATACATGATTGATAGGAACAGACGAATTGCCCCATCGGATCCAGCACTTCTTTCAGACAAGCCCTTGAAAAGCACAGTAAACATCCCATTCCACTGAGGGGGCAGGCACGATTTCTTGAATTTCGTGACCGTTGTGAGCACCTCAGTGTACCCCATGTTGTAGAACATGTTGAACAAATGACCCATCAGAATGGTTTCAGGATTAAGCCTCGACGAATCAGGTTCAAACCCTAAAAGCGTACAAAACCTCTGCTTGGAAATCGACGCCTTGTGCTCGAAGACATCGAAGAAAATCCTGTCGACGACCTTGTCGTAGTGAGCGGTGGCAAAAATCTGTGCTAGGAACTCCATGGGAATAACTTCAACCCTGGTAAGAGCAGGAGCGATTGGCGAGTATTTCAGGCATTCGATGATGGGAAACATGAAAGTATCGTATGCCTGAGGAGTAAGATCAATGATCAAACTCTGCTGGGGACGAATAGGCAAGATGTGAGAAGTTGCGTGAACTGATGAAGAATCCGCCATTGTTGTTATGAAGATGGGAGAGATGATGAACCGTAGAGGTTGGAGTATTTTCTTGCTCTATGGAAATATGGGTGCAGTGAAGAGGTAAACAAAGGGTTACGTTACCTTATATACTGTGGGTAAAGGAGAGAGAAGAATCTTTCCCAAATCTTCGATAAAAAATGAAGAGTTTTCGGAGGCGATTGACGCGTGACAGTTGGTGTTGCCGATGATTATGTAGGAGAGAGAGTGTCAGTCCCTAATTACGCGCCTTCCCATCAGGCGCTGTTTGGAGATGAAACGGTTCCCGATCGCACGCTTGGCCTTCTTGCGCCGTTTGAAATCAAATTGATTGGACTCCCGCCCGAGTCATCATTTTGTCATCTTATCCCTTTAGAGTTTAACGGCATCTTTAAAATAAAATCGCCCACGTGGATTAATATTAACCACAACCTTTTTATAACAACCAATCCAATTAAAATGCCTTGAAATTAATGAAACCAGAATTTTGGAAAATCAAAAAGATTTTTGTGTTGAGTGTGTAAAAGAAAAAGAAATAAAACAACACTTTTGAGGGATTATGTGATGTCAATAAAGACACGAAACAGTGGAGCCCGGGCACGAATCTCTTCCTTCAAAGTCAAGAGAGACTTTAAAGTGTTTGTGTGGTTTCCCGTTGAATAACTATCAGACACTTATTAAGAAGTGTTGAAAGGCTTCTTTTGATTAGGCTTATGAAGGTGGCTTTCACTTCGATTCAGAATTCCCGATCTTAATATAAGATAGAAATCGAACGAAGTACTTGTGAGACCAGTGTAGTCTGTTGAACATGTAGGTTGGAGATAATTTAAGTGGCAAGGTAAACTAATGTATGTAAAATCTCAGAAAAAAAAAATTAAAACTGGATCCCAAGGGAAAAAATGTTATTGGATTTAACAATTTCATAGGAATCACTCAAAGGAAAAGTAGAGATTTCACTGTGTACCCCATGGATAAGTCCGTCAATTCATTAGTGAAAGCTAGAGCAAGCTAATTGTTCACCATCAATGCATAGTAGGTATTGAATTGTGGGTTTCACTGAGCACGTAGTGACACGAAGCTCAGATCATGAACACAGAAATTGTGCAACCATAAAACTCAGTGGTAATGTCTGAGAGTCTCAAGGGTTACGTTTGTGATGCGAATGAGATGGAGAAAAGTAATGTAGATGGTGTAAAGAAACCAAAGTACCTCTGCTGTAAAAAAAATAGGGACTAAGCAGAAAACTCTTATCTCATGTGAGAAGAGAGTTAGGTAGCTCATGATTAGAATAAATATGAGAGCCTAATTGGGAAGACAATGTTTGTTTGTACCAAGTCAGTAAGGCTTTTATTCAGAATCAAGTTAGGCTTTGGACACATACAACAAGATGCTTCTAGGGACACTTAACTAGTGAAATGATTTACCCACAAAGAGACATAAAAAAATAAGAGCCAAAATAAATAAAAATAAAATAAAATAATTTTTTTTTTGGAGTTTTTGAATTTACGAAAGAAAAAGAAAAAATAAAAAAAATATTTTTGGAATTTTTGATAAAAATAAATTAGACATAAAAAAAATACAAAAAAAGTGTTGGAACCGAACCCGAGCGTTCGGTTTATTTCGGTTGAGAAAATTTTGGAATCGAACCCGAGTGTTCGGTCTATTTCGGGTGAGAAAATTTTGGAACCGAACCCGAACGTTCGGTCTATTTCGGTTGCCAAAAAAAATAAGTTTGAAAAAGAAAAGAACTTTGACAATAAGATAGACGAATTTGGAAAAATAATACAAAAGATTTACAACCAAAGAAACTACCTTTGAGTGATAAGCGAAGATCAAATGATACAACCGAACCCGAACGTTTGGTTCATTTCGGTACACCAGAACAAGACCCGAACCCGAGCGTTCGGTTCATTTCGGCATACATGAGACCCGAACCCGAACGTTCGGTCTATTTCGCTTCTTACTTTTGATCTTGAGGGGTAATTTTTTGTGCTGACTCCGATTCCATCATTCCTAGCCCTTGTAGAATTTTGTTGAAAGAAGCTTCAGGAAGAGCTTTGGTGAAGATGTCAGCCAGTTGATCAGTGGTTCGAACAAAATGAATTTCGACGTTTCCATCTTCCACATGATCCTTGATGAAGTGATACCTCAGTGCTATGTGCTTAGTCTTGGAATGTTGCACTGGGTTATGACAGATCCTAATTGCACTCTCGGAGTCGCAATATAGTGGGATCTTTTTCATATTGAGTCCATAGTCCTAGAGTTGGCTCTGGATCCAAATTACTTGAGATGTACAGGAGGCAGCTGCGATGTATTCTGCTTCAGCGGTAGACAGAGATACACAAGTCTGTTTCTTTGATTGCTAGCTAACCAACTTCCCGTCAAGAAATTGGCAGCCTCCAGTTGTGCTTTTCCTGTCTAGTCCACAACCTCCAAGGTCTGCATCTGAGTAGGCTTGAACGAAGAAACCTGAGTTTGATGGATACCATAAGCCGAGAGAGGTAGTTCGTTTTAAATACCGGAGTATGTTCTTTACTGCAAGCATATGAGGTTCACGAGGATTCGCCTGAAATCTAGCACAGTAACAAACAGAAAACATTATATCAGGCCTGCTAGCAGTAAGGTACATTAAAGAACCGATCATCTGGCGATATAGCGTAATATCGACTGCTGGCTTATCCAAAGATGGAGCGAGCTTGGTGCCGAACGCCATTGGAACTTTAACCTTTGAGTCTCCCATCATGCCGAATTTAGAAAGGAGAGTCTTGGTGTAGGCTTCCTGGTTAATAAAGATGCCTTCGGGTCCCTGTCTAATATTTAAACCAAGGAAAAAGTTAATCGGACCCATTGAGCTCATTTCAAATTTAGTTTCCATCAGCTTTCTGAATTCAGCTGTTAAGCTAGGATTCGTTGAGCCAAAGATGATATCATCGACATAGATTTGAACAATCATAAGGTGGTTACCTTCCTTCTTACGAAAGAAGGTTGGGTCAACCGAACCTTGTTTGAATTTGGACATCTTTAAAAACTTGGTTAGCGTTTCATACCAGGCCCTAGGTGCTTGTTTCAGTCCATAAACCGCTTTGTCCAAAATATAGCAGTGATTGGGGTACTTTTCATTGACGAATCCCGGAGGTTGCTCCACGTACACCGTTTCTTCAAGTTCTCCATTTAGAAATGCGCACTTTACGTCCATTTAGTAGACCTCAAAGTTCTTGTGTGCAGCATAGGCAAGAAATATTCGAACAGATTCCAGCCTAGCTACAGGAGCAAAAGTTTCCTCATAATCGATTCCTTCCTCCTGGCAGTATCCTTTCACCACTAGACGAGCTTTGTTTCTTATAACATTGCCTTCCTTGTCCATTTTATTTCTGAAGACCCATTTGAGACCAACAACCGAGGCATCTTTAGGAGTTGGAATGAGGCACCAAACCTTATTTCTTTCGAACTCATTAAGTTCGTCTTGCATAGCTTGAACCCAATCAGAGTGATCAAGAGCAGTGTTTACTGTCTTGGTTCAACTTTTGAGACGAAAGAGTTAAACATGCAGAACTCTACTTTTGAGAATAGAGATGCTTGCTTTGCCTTCAGTTGAGATCGGGTCAAGACCTTTTCAGAGACATTACCCACAACCTGTGAAACAGGATGATCTCTGGTCCATTTGACAAGAGGAGGGTAATTTGGATCATAGGATGGATCCAATTCAGCATTGACCATTTCTTATAATTCAGATTGACTATCATCGTCATAAAACATATCGGCATTCTCCCCCTCGTTTGATGAGCTTTCAGGTGTATCTTGACTTTCCAGTGCTACAGAACTTTCGGGTGCAGCTGAGCTTTCGGGAGCTACAGTACCTTCGGGTGCAGTATAGCTTTCGGGTGCAGCTGGAGAAGAGTTCTCCCCCTCAACTTGTGAGCATGGCTGTTTTGAAGAAGATTGATTCCCCCCCTCAATCGAAGCACCGTGCTGAGGAAATTCATTTGGAACTGATTCTCCTTCACCCATTCGTTTGGCGGCGTCTTCGACGATTTGCTTCAGATGGTCAACTTTGTTGTCTGCTGCATTGGCTTCTGAGAGAGAAGCCTTCTCCGGTTCATCGAATAATTCCACAAACTGCTCAAACAAATTGGCAATCGAGGCCGTGACTTGGCCTGTTTGAGAGAAAATTTCTCCAACTGTTTCTGTAGTGGCCTTCAGCTTCTTGACGTAGCTGTCATCGAAAGTCACATAATACGTTTCTTCAATCTTCCTCGAACGCTTGTTTAAAACCCGGTATGCTTTTGAATCATCGGCGTCTAAATGAAGAAGATAGTAAAGTTTCAATTCTGGTCCCTGCAACTTCAGAGATTTGAAAATTCTGGTCCCTGTATTTTTGATGACTTGGCATTTTTGGATCATTTCCAGAATTTGTTACAAATGAAGGGGAATATGGTGCAGAGTTAATAATTTTGTCCCCTGTCTTTCAGAAAATGACAGTTTCTGCCCAATATTCAGAAAACTTTGCAAATTTAAAGGCCGGTGAACAGTTTTGAATTCTTTAACGCACATATTTTTTTGTGAACAGAAAAGTAAAGATTCCATCAAGTCTTGGCGGTTCGGAAAGTCGTTTTTCGCAATAACATCAAATTTTCACGACTTTTTCGGATTTTATACTTCATTGTGTATATCATTTTGTCGCGGGGGAGCTTAGTATATTTTTATCCATTCAAGATCATTCTCATGACCATCTGAAGGCTTTATAATCATGTTTTTGATTATAAATCGGGGGAGAATTTGATATGGTCATTCGAAATTGGATTTGTAACTTTTCAAATTTCAAGATTTTTGACAAAGCTTGTGGTAGAATTATGATGGTAGCTTTTACAGTGGAAGTTCTTCATCGAGCTCTGCTAAAGCTTTTACAGTATCCTTTACAGCGGAAGTTCTTTATCGAGCTCTGCTAAGGACTTGTTATATCTCCGACTTCTTGTATTTTCTCGATCAAGTGGCGTTATGAATCTTAAAGTTTGGGTTGTTACATGATATTTTTTGATGGCTTATATCATTAGCTTATTTGTAGATCATTGTGACTTGGAGGGGGAGCTCTTCAAAGACAAGAAGGGATTCAGTTTCTTTGTTCTAAAATGGGTTTTTATGGTGGGTTTGGTTTTCATGAAGATTCTTTGGGATTACATTCGAAAATGAAGTTTAAAGACATTACTTCAGTGCTTGATTTATATATCCTAGAGCCCGTGATTGAAGACTATTGAAGAATCAAGATTCGTGGATTGCTTCATATATTCCTCGTTGCAGATCTTTTTATTTGCTAGATGCTTGTTTTGGAAGTTAAAGCATTGTCATCCATTCCATACTTTGAGGGGGAGATTGTAGGGTTTCAAAGAACTCCATGGATGATGGCAATGGGCCCCTTAGATGAATTCTAGGTTAAAATCCCAAGACTTGTCTCTTCCCTATAAATAGTCATGTATTATTCACAATTAGGGTTAAGAGTTAGGCAAAATGTAGCCGCCACGTTGTGAGGTTTCTTGTAGAGTTAGGTTCTTATTTCTTAAGTGTAATTTGTTCCTCTCAATTCAATAAATCGAGTGATCATTCGACATAATCTTCATATTTGTGTTTGCTCTTATTTTCCGCATCTTGTTAATCAAATCTCAATTAGGGTTTTAATCCCAACAGGAATAATAATATTATAAGTCATAAATTAATTAGGAATTAATTTGGGGACTTAAAGAGATTAATTGAAGAAAGGGGTATAAACTGTCAAATGTGTGATAGTTGTATTTTGAGCTAAGAATCCTTATGGATATGGGGTGGACGATTTTAGGGATGTGGATCACCTAGAAATCATCCAAGGCCTTATCTAGAAGGGATATTGGATTGCTTTGAGGCTAAGTTATCCAATTAGGGTTTTAGGGTGAAACCCTAGGAGCTCACAGTACAAATAGACCCTTGGGGTTGTGGAAATCGACGACCTGGTTATTGGAGTAACCCTAGAGCCGATTTCCCTCTTCCTTACCTCTCTCAAATCATCTTCTTGCTAGTTGGTGTTTGTAAGCCATTAGAGGAGTGACAATTGTGACTCTAAGCTCCAAGACGAAGAAGGTTTCAAGCAAGTAACTCAAGGTATTATTCTAGATCTGTTTTCATATGTTTTGATTGTTAGTTTACATTAGATCTAGCCATGAAAGTCTTGGATATATTGCATGTTCAATTAGAGAAACCTAGATCCAAGCTATAGGGTTGTATGTGCACATAGGAAAGATCTTATGTCAAAAACCCATCATGACCCACATCGGGTTCCCTTACCGAACATTGTAAGTGCTCCCCCACTACGGTCTCGTATCGTCACCAACTGACGCTTGCAGTCTATCACAGCTCCATATCGGCTCAACCAATCCATACCCACTATACCAGCCACAACATCGAGCGCCGCGTGGACCTCCTCCACAGTCAACTGGAAAGCTCTCCCACGAGCCTTCGGTGCCTCGACCTTCACTGACCGAACCGCGGTAGACCTAGCAGCAGGGCACTCGGCCTTCCGATGGCCGGTCTAGTTGCAATGAAAGCAAACCAAAAATCCCTTGGGGAAATCCCTCGCGATATGCCCCTCCTTCCCGCACTTGTAGCATACTCCAGCCCTGCACGACCCCTCGTGACTCTTGCCGCACTTCCCCCAAGTGCGGCCCTTCACGCCCCCAGATCTCAAATCAGCGGGTCTAGCCCGCTTGGCTGCCGGCTGAGACTGAGCCGGCCGCCGATCCATCCTCTGAGACTCGGCCTCCTCCCTGGCCTGAGTCTCCAGCTCGATCTCCCTCTTCCGGGCATTTTCCTGGAGCTCAGCAAATGTCCGGTAATTCGAGTTCGCCATGAACTCCCAAATATATCTCCTCAAACACTCAGATAATGGCTCATACGAGCCTGCTCAGAAGACACCTGCTCAGGGCAAAACATCTCCCTCTCATGAAACTTCCTGGTGATCACTGCCACAGAATCAGTACCCTGCTTGAGGGTCAAGAACTCCTGAATTAACCGTTCCCTCTCCACCGGGGGAACATACTTGTCTCTAAACATTGCGGTGAATCTCTCCCAAGTCACCTCAGAAATCTCTGCCAAAGTGAAGTTCACCGTCACGAACTTCCACCAATCCTTCGCTCCCAAGCGGAGCTGGTTCAGAGCGAACCATACCCTCAAGTGCTCTGGACAAGAACACGTATAGAAACATCCCTCGATGTCGGAGATCCATCTCATCGTAGCAATCGGGTCCTGCGTCCCATCGAACTCTGGTGGCTTCATGTTGATGAACTCCCGAAACAACAACGAGTCACCTCCTTGAGGTCTGGAATCTCAGCCCAGATGGCAACAGCCACCTCCTCATGAATCAATCGACAGATCTCCTCGTCGCTGACACCACTGCTCTCAGGTGTGTGTCGAGTCCCAACCTTGATGCTTCTGAAATACAACAATAAATATCAGAGACTTGATCGAGCATGCTCATACTCGATGACGCAACCCTACTCTACCTCCATTGTTCAAAGGATTCTTACTTGGAATGCCCACTAATCCGGTGTCTTCAGTAGTACGGGCGCCATACTACTGACCACACCGCATCAACATTCACCCCAAGTCCTCCTCCTTGGATCCTGGATCACAAGTAATCTACTCATATTATGCATTGGCTACCCTCCGATAGACCTCTCATGAGCTCCTAACTACTATCTACTCGCTCTCAAAGCAACTCAGCAGCAGAAATCTCCTAGGCTAAGGCATCACAAATCAGGCCACTATAGTCCTAATATGAATACCTAGCCTACTCTAGCATGCATAATATAACATAGCATATCTCATAACACATAATGTAAGGGTACTTTTGGGGATTCACCGTTCGGGCGCTGGCTGATCGTACACACTGCTCTGCTCTATTTGTCTCAAAACTCTTTTTACTCTTTTCAAAAATTTTACTTCATTATCAACATTTTTCCTCAAATCCTCAGTTTGAGTTCAGATACGCCCGAAGATGCATCTGAATTCCTCAAACCAAGGCTCTGATACCAACTTGTAACAAGGTAAATTTCAAAACAAATTTTTCATTTTTCATCAACCAAGCTCATATAAAATATTCTCAAATATTTCCAACAGTAGTTTTTGAAACATAACATATCCCAAGATCATAAAAATCAAACTCTCTCTCTAGTGTGTATGAGTCATGCCGGCGCCTTTCCACGGTCCTCGCTAGTACCTGAAACACATAACACAACAACTGTAAGCATAAATGCTTAGTGAGTAGCGGGACCCTCTAGTCCCGTAGCTCTTTGGACCCTCTGGTCCAGTCATAGCTCGTTGGACCCTCCGGTCCGGTTTATAACATCATACAACATACATATAACATATAGCACATAATCTCATATATAACACGTAGGACCCTCTGGTCAACATATAATACCACTCTAGGTACGTATAGTGAGAAGACTCACCTCAGGTGTCTCGGTAAGTCTCTGACTCGGTAGAAATATGATCTAGCCTCCGCCTATTCACATAAAGTAAATACTCTCATAAATACAACTATACTCAAACCTTTCTTAACACCCTCAGAAGGGTAAAAGACCATTTTACCCCTCTCTTGGCTTAAAGGCCTCATTGTTGACCAAACCCTAAAAGTCAATGGTCAAACTTTGACCCGACTCGTCGAGTGCACTTGGGCGACTCGACGAGTCTACACGCTTCCGCTAATTCTTTAGTTCCGCTTGGCATGTCGAGTTCCTCCCCTTGCTCGACGAGTCACCCCTGGCATGAATCGCGGGGCCACCCCGACTCAACTCGCCGAGTCTCAAGAACTACTCGGCGAGTTCCGCCTTGAACTCTAGTCCTCTAATCCCCCTCCGACTCACTGAGTTATTTCCCCAACTCGGCAAGTCTACACACTGAGTGATTTACGGGAAACCCTAACCCTACTCGCCGAGTCCGATCCTTGGACTCGACGAGTTCATGCCATGTACAAACTCCATAGACCTCCTGAGGTCAGATCTGTTCCTTTAATCCATAGATCTGACCTTCCCAAGCATGATAATCACGTAAAGTTCAGAACTTGACACTCAAATAGCATCTAGATGCTCGTACATGGTGGTTTAGTCCCAAAATAACATTCTAAGTTCATGACTCCCAGAATAACTCCAAAAAGCCCCAAGGGTTAAGGTCTCTGGACCTCTTTGAGTCCAGATCCAAAGCATGAACTCGAGAAAGGACCAATTGCTCCACAAATTCATCTTCTAAAGGGGGTTAGAAAACCCTAACTCTAGGAATCAACACCACATCTGAAGAAGGTCCGAAAAATACCTCAAGATGAAATCTATGAGCTCTGAAATCACCAGAATCACACCTCCATCAGCCTCCTTTTGCCATGGTTTCCTCCTTCTTGCAATTATACCAACAAAATGATCATAAATGGCCTCTCCTTCCTCACAAACGCTCTAGATCTCTTAGGGTTTCTCTCTGGGGTTTGGTAGCCGCAAATGACGGCCCTAAGGGCCTTTAAATAGGTCCCAAACCCAGGAAATTAGGGTTTTATTAAACAACATGGACTCAACGAGTCCACTCATGAACTCGCCGAGTCCAGCTGTGAACTCGGATAAGAATCTGCGACCATACTCGGTGAGTTTAAATACCAACTCGCCGAGTCCTCTCTCAACTTTCAAAAATAAAGGAATAAAATAATATACCTGGGAATCCGAATGTTACAGAATGGCATAGAAGGATATGCAGAGAGACAAAGTTGCATTTGTTACTGTCCAGATCGGATCTTCCAATCACGCAGAGGAGGCAACATATGACTAATACAAAGAAAGCAAGAAAATAACCTTCTGCAGACCTATTTTATCAAAATTTCCCTGGCCGTCCCGTCAATATCGGAATTAAGGACAGTGTCCATAGATCGAGGAAGAATTAAACCACAGTTCTAGATACAGAATATTTAATGTAATCCGCAGATGCCCATGTATATTTCCCTGCTCAACCTACTCGAGCGTTGTATTGTCAAGCTAAATGGATCTGTCTAGGTCAAGATTTGTCAATTCATTTGATTCCTTAAGTTCATCTATGCCTACTCAAGTCCAATTTAAAACTTTCGTGCCTAGTAGCGCATCGAACACAGAGCCTAGACAATTCAACTTTGATACTTTACACAAATTCAAATTACCTGTTACCACCAAGTTTATATCACTTCCCAACACAACATCTACAAAACAAAGTTAGCCAACGATATATTTGAAATTTTCATATTTTCTGAAAAGAAAAAAAATAAGAAAAATATTTTTGGATTTTTTAATTTTTAATTTTTGTTTTGGTCTTTTTTTTATTTATTTCTCCCCTTAAATTTATGCATGGGAGAGAATGATAACTAAATGCGCAAATTTAAAATAACCTAAGAACAAAAATTATCCCTCAAAGCGTATCATTTTCTAAAATCCGACAAGCACATCGAATTGAGCTTTGTTAAATGGTTTTGTGAACAAATTCACAACATTATCAGCAGTGGGAACTTTTTCAACCGAATGAGCGAACGCTCAAAACAATCTCTGATAAAATGCACCTTGATATCAATGTGGTTCGTTTTTTAGTGTTGGACAGGATTTTTGGAAATTTTAATTGCAGCCTCATTATCGTAAAAAATGGGGGTTTCTAGAAAATTCAGACCGTAATCCATGAGTTGATGTTGTATCCAAATAACTTGAGAACAAGTAGAGGCGGCCACGTATTCTGCCTCTGCTGTTGAGGTAGAGACGGTATGCTGTTTCTTGCACTGCGTTGACACCAGTCGATCACCAAGAAATTGACATCCTCCAGATGTTGATTTTCCTGTCAAGCTCACAACCTCCATATTACTGTCAGCAAAAGCATACAAATCAAATTCATAATTTTTCGGATACCAAAGACCCAATTTTGGAGTGCCTTTGAGATACTGAAAGATTCTTTTGACAATAACAAGATGTGAAAGTTTAAGATTAGCTTGATATCATGCGCATTAAAAAACCGTGGACATGATATCTAGCCTGCTTGCAGTTAAATACATCAACGATCCGGTCATTGATCTGTAGTCAGTCATATCTACGAATTCTCCTTAAATATTTGGAGTTAGCAGCGGTCTCTTAGCCATTGGCGTCAGTGCAGGTTTTTCATCTCGAAACCTGAACTTCTCTAGCATATCTTCAACATACTTGGCTTGATCTAGCAGGATTTTTGTTGATTCTTGTCTGACCTGAAGCCCTAAAAACATGGTCATCTCCCCCAAAGAACTCATCTCGAATCTCTTCTTCATAACGTTTTCGAACTCTTTGCACAATTTTAAACTCGTTGACCCGAAAATGATATCATTGACGTGGATTTGAATAAGAATTTGATCAGAACCAACTTGTTTAATGAATAAGGTTCGATCGATTGTACCCCACGAATAGCCATGCTCGAGCAAATGCTTCGTAAGAGTAACATACCACGCCCTTGGAGCTTGGTGTAACCCATATAAAGCTTTGTCCAACTTGTAGACATGATTCATAAATTTTGAATTGACAAACCTAGGAGGTTGATCAACATAGATCTCTTCCTTCACAGCTTCGTACAAGAAGGTGGTCTTAACATCCATCTGGTAAACTATAAAGTTCATGTAAGAAGCATACGCAAGGAAAATGCGAATAGCCTCCAAGCGAGCTACCAGAGCAAAAACTTTGGTGTAGTCAAGACCCTCAATTTGACGAAATCCACGTACAATCTATCGGACCTTATTTTTCACAATAACCCCTGAATCATCTTGCTTGTTTCGATAGACCCAGCACGTGTCGAGTGACTTCTTGCACTTAGGTAATTCAAGCAGCTTCCAAACCCCAAGTTTCTCAAATTGATTCAATTCCTTATGCATAGCATCCACCTACCTAGGCTCATTCAAATCCATTTGAACATTTTTCGGCTCTATTTGAGATATGAAGCAAGAATAGAGACACGTATTCACATCTCCACTCCGACTTCGTGTCCGAACCCCATCGCCCAGCTGGCCAATGACGTTTTCGATTGGGTGATCGCGTTGAATTCGGGAAGGTAGCTCTTGGCTGATGTCATTAATCGTTACAGGAAGATTGTGAATGTTTACAAATCCATCATCTGCTGATTGATCTATCACAAACATTCTAGAATCGTGAGAGGGGCCTGCTAAGAACTCGTTGGCAATTGGATCAGGAAAGAGAAGTTTCATAAATGTTTGAGTAGCAGCGGAAGCATCTCTGGACATAAACTCTCTTTCAACAGGAGTAAGAGGAGTGATATCAACATCTGGATTGTTTTCTTTACTTTGAGAATCAGATAAATTACTTGGCACAGATGTATCCACTGGAGGAGTCTTGGAGGACACCACCGGTGGTCTGTAAAGAACTTATTCATCCTCATCTTCAATCACAGTCTTTGAGCTACAACAGGAACTAGAAAGATCATCTGAAAACACATTGAGCAATTTGAACAAAGATGTACAGTTAAAAAGCCAATCTGGACCGACTCTAACATCTGTCTCATTCTCCTCCAACCAGCGCACGTCGTAGGATTCCATAATTTTCTTGGTCTTCTTATTATAGACCCTATACGTTGTGCGAGCAACGTACCCCACAAAGTAACAGTCATCAGCTTTTCCGTTTAATTTTGGATTGGAATCCAGATGAAGGAGGGTGCAAGGAGAGCCAAAGATATGGAAGTGACTAACAGATGGTTTGTGACCGTAGAGAATTTCGAACGAAGTCTTCATCTGAGCTTTGTTGATCAGTACACGATTTTGGACATAACACGTCGTATTGATCGTCTCGGCCCAAATGAAAACTGGAAGTTTGGAGTCACATAACATCGTCCTTGCATCGTCTTTTAATGTTTTGTTTCTCCTCTCAACAACACCATGTTGTTACGGTGTGTGAGTAACACTATATTGACGCACAATCCCTTTTTCTGCACAAAAATTATCAAGAACAACATTCTTGAATTCTGTCCCGTTTTCAGTTTTGAGCACCTCACCCGTTGGTTGGTTTGGTTCTCAATCATCACAATTAACTTCTTAATCAAGTCAGCAACCCCAGCTTTGTTGGACATGAAAAGACCCATGTGAAACGTGAGAAATCATCAATTACAACCAGATAATAGGAATTTTTGTTGATGCAGATGACGTTGACCATACCAAATAAGTCCATATGTAACAGTTGGAGCACCTCGCTGATTGAATTGACCTTTTTAGGTAGGTGTGGCTTTTTGTGATGTTTTCCTTAGGTGCATGCCACACACTTTTCAAATGTGATGAAATCTTTGACAAGAAGGCCACGCACTATTTCATTTTTGGCAAGTCGATTCAAGTTGTTTGCGTTGGCATGTCCGAGTCTTCGATGCCACAACATAGCATTGTGCTCTGCAACCTTTGAGAAGAGGCAAGTGACTTGTTCAGGAAGCTTATTATTCATATCAATAATATACACATTGCCGTCCCATTTTGATTTAAAAATAATCCACTCATCTGGGATAATAATGCCTGGCTTCAGAATCAAACATTTTTTATCTGTGAAATGTGTCGATTACGCCTTGTCACAGATCTGAGAGACGCTTAACAAACTGTGCTTTAACTCAGGCACATAATTAACATTCTCGAAGATCAATACTCCGTTTGAAATGGTTCCTTTTTGAGTGATTTTTCCGCCATCTCCTCCCATAAAGGAAACGTATCCCCATTAAAATTCTGAATGTTGTACAGTTGGGAGATGTCACCTGTCATGTGCCTGGAACAACCGCTGTCGACATACCTAGGTCTGGTGACATTGCTCCGTAGTTGTTCCTACACAATGAGCGAGATTATTTAGCTTTGGGAACCCAGGTCAATACAGTCCTGGGTCTACCCTTGACGTTGACAAATTTAATTTTTTGAATTTTGAAATGTACATCAGATACACTTTCAGAGGATGGCGATGATCGGACACTTTTGGATGTGATCACCCATTTGTAGTTAGGTTTTAAAAGGTTTACTGGTGAATTAGAAACATTTTTCTTCTTCTTTGATTGTTTAGATTTCCGGCTACGAGTAGTCGAAGATTCAAACGCACCCTTTGACAAAATTGACCTTGGCTCAGCCATAGTCGATTTCGGCAACGCACCTGTGACTGATTTATAGAAAACCTATTTGTTTGGTTTAGGATCTGCCCTTTTCTTATTATTATGGATTTTCCGATCATCCTCATGAAGACGAGATCTCGAGGACTTTCTAGTTAAAGACCTTCCTCGAGATTCATTTTCTTTCCTTGGTGTTGAAAAATGCATAAACATTCAATTGGAACAATTTCAAGCAATATGACCTACAGTACCACAATTAAAAAAAATTTGTTTATTTTCACAAGACCTGGTACTGCCCTTATTAATTTCAAGCTCTTATTGACCTTCCTACTATTTCCACAAGTGCAAATGCATGATTCAAGTTGTGTGACAGGCTTAGATAAGGTGGATGTGCCAATGACAGATTCAGTTTTAGAAGAATTCACAAAGATAACACCATAATTATCAGAAGTATTAATGTTAGACACCACATCAACACAAAACAAAACATCAATCTTAACATCAAAAACAAGTTCATCATCTTTTGAAATAGGGACACCAAATTTTGACACAAAATCATTATCAGATTCAATTCTTCCATTCTCTTGCTTTTCTTGGCTTACAGATGAATCTGCATCAGAAGTAGAAATGTTAGTATCTAAATTCCTAGCACTACAATATGTTGCCTGTTTAGCAGCTGATTTCCATTGACCATAAAAGGTTCACGGTCAATCTCAGCTTGAGTTAATGGAGACGCAATATAATTTTGATTGAATGGTGGAGGGACACTTTCATAACCTATTCCTACTTGTTTCTTGTCCTTCCATTTCATTTGGTGTTCAATTATCGTTGCAATTGTTTCACTTGACACATTGAATTTTTTAAAGTTACATTCAGCATTTGCAAAACGAGTCTTCAATGTGTCAATCTCAGCAGTTACAGCATCAAAATCCTTTTTCAGATATTTATAATGAACACACTTGTCACTATAATCAGATTGTAATTTCTTATAGTCATTTGATTTGGCCTCTAATTGGTCTTTTAATGGTTTTTGGCCTTTTCTTAGTTGGTATCTCTCATACTTAAGTTCCTCAATCTCTCTTCGCATTAAATAAACCTGTTCACATAAACAATTGATAGTTTTAATACAAGAAGGAGAATAGGTGACCTGACTGACCTTAGAATTTTTAGGCTCTGGTGTATTTTGAACCATGAACGCAAACTATAGATTCATCATCTCCTCCTCTGGATCTATCTCAACTTCTTCTTTTGCACTGTCGTTGATTTAAGCAAGATGCGCATTTTCAGGTCCTGAAATGTTTAGGGCTTGAATTTGGTCATCCCAATCAAATAATTGTGCTACAACAACAGGATTTGCAGTCTGGTTGCTGGTTGTAGCTCCTCTGTTGTTGCCAACTGACACCATCGTTCTTTCGTGATTTTCTCTTTTGTCAGGCTTCAGGCAATCTCTGGAAAAATGTCCAAGTTCGTGATAGTTAAAACAGCGGAGTTTAGTTTTGCTGAAACCCACTTTCTTCTCTGCATTCATTCCCTAGTTATTCTTGTCATTCTTCTTTGAGAACTGTTTTGCACAGAATACTGCCATAGCGATTTACCAAGTTATATCCATTTCCACCACATCTTCAGGATGAATTTGATCCAAATCAGCAAATGACAATTGAGGAGGTAGTTCACCTGCCACAAAAGCATTATAACAGTTGACAAGACCAGTAGAAAGAGCTAAGTTATCTTCATTCTCTTTAGAAGCAGTGATTTTAAAAGGAACTGGAGCATGTGTATTTGAGGAAGAAGCAACTTGGGGATAAGGTTGGGAGCAGCAAATGATGATTGAGCAGTAAAAGATGACTGAGGAGCAGAAAATGATGACTGAGGATCAGCAAATGATGACTGAGGAGCAACAAAAGGTTGAACTTGAGGATTGGTGAAATATGAGAAAGCATTGTTTGACTGAATTCCAAGATTGGCAGAAGAATAAGAGTTGATGTGATTGATCTCTCTTTGCTTGTCATCCAGATTACAAGCTTTAATGATGGCCATGATTTCAGCCAAACTAAGTCGATTAAGATCTTTTGTTTTCTTGATGACAGCTACATTCATATCCCATGTCTGGGGGAGAGAGTTGACCAACTTCTTGTTGACTTCTGATCTTGGCGTTGAGACACCAACTGAACTCATCTCAATGGTGAGTGTGATAAAGCATTGAAGTTGGGCTTCCAAAGTTTCTCCAAGAACATGATTAAATATATTGGATTTCTGTCTCAGTGTGTCTTAACGGCTCTGTTTCATGTCCTCATTTCCTTTATACACTTCAATTAAGGCTTCCCATAGAGCTTTTGTAGATTTGTATTCCCGAAAACCCTGGGCAATTTCAGGAGAAAGAGCCATAGTAAGGGTAGCAAGTGCTCTTTCCTGCTGTTCGATCTTATCAAATTCTTCATCCGTGTATTCTTCAATAACTTTGTCAACAATTGTTTTATCCGGAAGTGTTGTGGTGATTCTGATGGGTCCCTTCAAAATAAATCTCCAAATTTGAAATCATTCATCTTGATATATTTCTCCATACGGTACTTCCATTATGGAAACCCTTCATCAGACAGTAAATGGGGTATGCGAGTTGTAGTGCCCATAACAAAATCAAGTTCATGATGAGAATTTTGTGAATCCATTTTTTTAATAATTTTTTTATTTTTAATTAATTAATTTATATTATTAACTTGAAGAATCAAGAGTGAAACAAAAGTTAAATCAAATAGACTGTTTATGGCCAAGAGTTTATGGTCATAATCAGTTTGCAGCTGGAGGAGTTTACGATCGGAAGCTTGTTTACGTCCGTACATAGGTTTCCAATCCTTGTAGTTTACGGTCTTAAAAGATGTACTGTTTACGGTCATTGCAGATCAACAGATTAAGGCTGTAGAAATAGTTTACGGCCGTACTCCCTTTCAACAATTTTAACCTAAAATTTCCAGAAGTAATAAAACACAAGCTTTTCGTAGAATCGAGCCTTGAACAATGAATATGCTAAAAATCTTTTAACTGTGAACACGATCGAAATCTGCTTTGACACCAGCTTGCTCTGATACCAATTGTAAGGTCCCTAGAACTGAGAATCCAAAACAGTGATCAAACAAATATCAATCGAACAGATGAAGAATTGAGTAGAAGAAAGATTAATCCAAGAATGCACACGTTTTATATCAAATAAACATCAAACACACCTTGGTTACACAGACGAACCGTAAACTCTATGAGACACTTGCTGATTTGTCAACGGCTCTAACACGACTCTGACAATCACTATATATAGGGGTAGTTGTCCATAACCAGGTTTACGGCCGTACACACATACACAACCGTAAACACAATAAAATAAGCAAAACACGACCATGAACTTAATAAGACCTATACGTATGATTGCCTAGCCCAAACCACAAGATAATGACCTATCAATGTACCTAAATGCTAATCCATAACCTCCAGATTCCCATCCTTGACTGTACCGAAGATCACATGAGTCTGCTCCAAAATACCATAGGTGATCTCCGACGAGATGAACTTCCGTATCCGCTCATCAAAAGGCTCAGTACTAGCACCTGCCCTGAACCAGAACCAGAACCTCCTCCACACTTTCTCATCACCATACTGAAAAGCAATGATACAATTGATAAGAAAATACACAAAGAATCCTCATCCCATAGGCTTCCTAGATTCTCCGTGGTTTTCCTTAATTCGAGTACATATCATGTGCTTTCAGTAATACGGGCCCAATAACACCTTCCAAACCTATCCATACTTTCCTCAAAAATCATCACGGGTCCTCTAAGTTACCTTCTCAAACTAGCACTCCAAGTACCCTGCTTAACAACACATTTAGTCCCGCTAAAACACTTAGGGGTTGTTTGATAGTTTCTGACTAAGTAAGTTTTGACTGAATAAGAGCCTGAATGGGTCTGAAGTAAGACTAAATCTACATCCAACTAAAACCATGTTGTTTGATTATACGTCTGAATGGCTGTGCTGACTGTTGAAAATGACAATTTTACCCTTGTGTTCTATTTTTAGTGGCATGACAAAAAAACAAAAAAAAAGTACATCGGAAATTCCTCCATAAAAATCAAAACCCAAGGAATATTATTTGCATATTTAAGTTCTAAACAGAAGCTATCCAACTTTAAAAAAAATCTATTTTCTTGGTATGAACCTATCCAACTATATAAATCAAATAAAAAAAACTTAAATCAAGATACTTGATTAACCTCCTGTAACCAACCAACCAACCAACAGGTAATGAACAAGATGACACTCTAATAGGAACAACCTTGATTTTAGGTAAAAGCTATGAAATTTAATGCAGACTCATGAATGCATACTTAATTACCAATTAGAAGAAATCCTAGGTGAAATATAAACTATGATGCAAACTCATAGATTATGTATCTGCAAAAAAAAGTTGCAAAATCAAAATATATCAAGAGAAATGAATATCTCACCATGAATCTGAAACCACATCTTACAATAAAAAAGGGCAATGATATTCAATAGTAGTCACCAAATTGATCAACAACTAAATCTTTCGTCACTATAAGGGGGTTAGGGCAGTTGCAATCGATTCAAAAGGGGTAAGGGAGAGAGTAGATACACGAAGAAAAATTGATAAATTTTTTGAAAAAAGGGGAAAGAGGGTTATACCTGTAACTTGATTAACAGAAATTATGGTGAAATCTCCTTTGCATTCATCATGATGGGAGGGAGAATAAGAGAGACGGAAGCGAAGGAGGTGGTCAGCAATGGGGGAGGACGATGATGGAAGAGGTGGTCGACGAGGGTGAAGATGATCGAGAGACACGAGAGGAGTGGGGAAGAAGGTCGGAGGAGGGTGGTTCAATGGAGGAAGTTGTCGATGAACAAAGGTAATAGAAGAGGGCGATGGAAGTATTGATAGAGAAAGCAAAGGGCAAAAATGAGAAACACCCACAACAGACTCGGTCAGCGTCAATTTTTCTTAGGACCGAGTCAGATATTATTTATCGGGTCAGAAGGATTTTTTGTGTGTATCAAACATGCTGATTGGGCTGACCGGACCGAGTCAGTCAAAAAAGTGTTGACCGGACCCGGTCAACAAGATGTCAAACAGGGGCTCTCCTAGGTTCCTCACCTCACCCTGCTATCAGCTGCTAAAGAAACCCTACCAATTTCAGCTAACCACTTCGTGAATACAATTACATGCAATAAATTTTAGATAATCCTTCGACTAAAAGACTCAATCCTATAACGGTTAGACTTAGACGAGAGTTGTGTAATATGGCTAAGTTAATCACTCTAAGATTATTCAACCTTTACTGCATGTAATATAACACATTTATGAAATAACTAACTCACAAAAATATGAAACCCACAAAGCACAAAGCAAGCAACATTCGGGCATTGGAAAATCTAACCAGTACATCACCTAATCAGGCCATTCCATCCGATAATCAGATATCCATACTAGCATGTAGTTCTAAAACTCAACCATTAGGCATATAAGGGCATCCCTCTTAGTATTCTATCATGCAATCATGAGCAGATCCTTATCCTTAATCTAGCACGCAATTCTCATAACATATACATGAAAAGCATGAATGGGTATTCTAGTATTCACTAACTAGAGCTTAGCAGATTGAATGCAACGCACCCCTTTTCTTCATTAAAAATCCTTTGAAAAAAAATCACTTTCTTTCATAAAGATTACCAATTCCTCAGTTTGAGTTTAGACGCCCTCAAGGGCATGCCCAAATCCCTCAAACAAAGGCTTTGATACCAACTTGTAACATCCAAAAAATTCAAAGTAAAAGTTTCATTTTAAAAACACTTAAGCCATACATGTGAGTTGTTCCAAAACCAGTAATAGTGATTAAATCATTTAAACATTAGAGTAAATCATAAATAGCCAATGTAGAAAACAATGGGGGATCTTGTACAGCCACGTCAAGCCCTTCCTTTTGGCAACTGGAAGTACCTGAAACCATACACACCTCTTGTCACACCCCAAAACCAAGAACTGCAGAAACGTTCTGGGGCGGAGGACGTCATGTATAGTATCACAACACATAATAATAGTAAACAAGCAAACAACATCATCCATTGCATTAATAATATAATTTTAATACAAGTGTGTTCTGTGGTTTGTAAGACACTAAAATATGAATCAAAATAAAGAGGAGTCTTATATGTGCTCCATCTTCTCCAAAGTTGGCCTCGGTACCTGTCTACTGATGACCTCAGAATACAAGTTATTTTGAAAGAGTTTATCAGCATTAAATTTGGTGAGTTCATAAGTATTTAGTGTCAAAATTAGTATGAAATTTTTTGTAAGTGTTTGAATGTAAAATTATGTAAAATGTTTGTGGTAATTGTTTGTATCTCCTAGAAAATCCTATATTTTCCATTAAAAGCAGCCTTCTACCAAGGCATCTAGTGTACTGTATGTATGTTTAGTGTAGAAGTGAGTATCTTTCCCAAATGTGACTATTATTAGTAAAATATAGTTTTTACATTACTATTTATGTGAGGAGATCACAAAGTAGATGTAAAGGGAAAATAATTAAGTATTGTAGTATTAGGATATAATAACTACTATTGTACTAACTACCCCAAACCAATTGTTAATTAAGGTAAAATATGATGTGATTGTAACCATACTTGATCGACCTAGTGAAACACGACGCTCGAAGACGTCGAGATGTTATGACATTCATCACCCGAAGACCTGCAGTTCCCACTGTAGCTAGCAGCAAGGTGTAGGACGGTCAGTCCAGTATAGATCTATAAACGAAGTCATGCTCTCCCTCCAGGAGACTCTGGATAAAAGACGAGCCATGACAGAGATGCCATGCCCTGAAGTAGTGCCTTCCATTTATGATATAGTGTGTATGTAGTGTATGTACTGGTGTAGTGTATGTCTCCCCTGATTTTCATTATAGTAAATTATCTAGTATAGTTTATAGTGTGTCTGAATAGTATGTACTAGTGTATGTTTTCTCTGTCTAGTGAGTGGTATGCTCTCTCTGACTCTTATTATAGTATGTTCAGTTGTATAGTGTAGTGTATGTATTTTGTATAGTATGTATTGACCCATGTATGAACTGACTCTTTGTATGTCTCATTGTACTAGAAATAGTAAGTAGTATACCTCTAAACTATACCTATTGTAGTTTACTTGTATAACTGAGTGTATTGAAATAAGGCAACAAGATTTTATGTCTATACATATACACATGATATATAACTAAGGAACAAATGACACTCGGACAAATAATAGGGTACTCTAAGTCCACAACCAAACAAGGAATAGGAAATAGAGTGTATTATCAGTCCTAAGTCCTTCAAACCTTACTTATATAACTATATATGTATTGGACATGATTTGCCAATATAAGAGTTTAAAGAATTGAAAGTAAAAACTTGGAAACTAAAACAAAGTTTTATAAAGAGTTTAACATGTAAAAGTGTTTGATAATCATTTTCAAGTAGTTTTGTTGACAAAATAGTTTAAAGTATAGAAAATCCATTTGTGTGCTAGTTATTAATCACATGTGATTGATATAATAACTAGTATGATTCAAATCTTATTCCCCCCATAAAAGCATTTAAAAACATTTAAAAGGTTAATTAAAGGGTATGAACTCACCTGTAGTGAGTGGATTGTTTGGAAGTGTTGGACAAGGTGCTAGGTGTCTAGTGAAGACTTGAACACACACAATGATCCTATTAACATATAAAGACATATGTATGCATCTAATTAGTGATTATAACACTAATTAAGTGAGTATAAACACCCTAAAGTGTGGAAGACACTTTGCTTTGAGGGTTAGAAGGCCATTGAGTTGCATCAAAGGGGGTGTAAAGCATTTCTATTGAGTTCATGGCCCAAGGACCACTCCCCATGGAGTTTACGGCCTAAGGTTTACGACCCTAGTGGGTTTATAGCCTTAAACCCAGGGAAAACTCGAAGTTTAAGCTCCTTAGTTCAATGGTGAATGGTTCTAGTCCAAGTTCTAAGCATTAAGAAGGAAGTTAGGGCAACATTGCACCTCTTCATGGAGTTTACGGCCTTGGGAGATGCCTTGGCTGTAAAATCTCTTCCATTCCAGATTTCATGATGTTTCTAAGGTGTAAGCAAGTCCATTCTAGCACACAACAAGCTAGGACAAGAGTACTTACAATATAGAAGCTTGTTTGGGTGTTTAAGGTCCAGGAACACTAGTGTGTGTTCTTGGTGTTCTTGGTGTTTTGAAGAACACTTGAAGATCTATGAAAAAGTGAAGATTTCATGGATGAAATGGTGTATAACAACTAGATGAAAGGTTATAACAAGAAATCAAAGGAAAAAACACTTACATTTTTGGAAGATTGGAAGAAAAGTGTTATGATACTTGAGAGAGAATTGTAGGAGTTCTTGAACTCGAAAGTGAGGAATGAGGGAAATGGGGAGTAAACTCATGCCTTAAGCATGAGTTCATGACCATGTGGAGTTTAAGGCCCAAACTCCCTAAGTTTGGCCGTAAACACCGTGTTAAGGTGTTAATTGCTTTATTGTTACCCCATAATCCTAGAAAATACTTCCTTTTATTCGTTCGTTTGAAGAATAAATATTAAAAACACTCAAACGGACTTTAAACCGGAAAAAAAGTTGACAGAAAAGTTTTTGACTTTTATTTGAAGTGCTTGACCGTGGGGTTTGTACGAATGGAAATTTCGGGTTGTCACATCCTCCCCCCGTTAGAGGGAATTTCGCCCCGAAATTAGAGTTTAAGCAAATAAAGTAGTTACAAATAACTAAGCGAATAGATGAGGATATTTTACATTTGATCCTCGTGCTCCCATGTGAATTCTGGTCCTCGCTTGGTGTGACAACCCGAAATTTCCATTTGTACGAACATTATCTATTCAATAGAAGCTAGTCCAGTTTCAGTGATTTTCATACTTTTCCGAACAAGTTTGTGAACATAAGGGTTTATGTTTAAGGAGATATCAGGAGAGTGGATGCTCCTGGACTTGTGAAATTTGAACATTCCAAGTTTCATAATGTTACAGTCCAATATCCGGAATAAAAATATTTTCTGCCAAAATATTCCAGGACTATAAATAGTTTTCTGAATTAAATTAATTCATTATTCACAATTCCAATTAGAGAAAAGCCATTTTCTCTCTGACGGATCTTCGGTTTTTCATCCCAGATTGTGAGTCTACTTTCCTAGATGTGTTTCATTACTTGTTAGATGCTTTATAACATCATTTATATGTCTAAACTGCAAGATCCGGGAGTTTACCGCCCAAGAACGTTCTTGGGGAGTAAACTCCAAAATGGAGCTTTAAGGCTACCTAGTCCCATTTCCTTGATAGACAACTTGTTAAGGACTTAGTGTATGAGCTTTAGAGACTAGAAAGCAATCAAGAAACACAAGTAATAGGAGTTTACGGCCAAGGACTTTTCTTGGGCCGTAAACCCCTTTTCAAGGGCTTAAAGTGCCCTAAATCACCCCTAAAGCCTAAGGACATTAACCCTCAAATGCTTGTAACCATTTTAGACATCAAAACACTTCAAAATCATTAAGTTATAGGAGTTTACAGCCAAGAATATCTCTTGGGCCGTAAATCCCTTTTTCTAGGGTAAAATGCACCACAAACACCCCTAAGGCCTTAAGACAATTACCCTTGAACACATAGGACTTGAAAGGGGAGTAAAAGACATCAAGAACATCCCTTAAAGGGAGTTTACAGCCAAGGAACATTACTTCGGCCGTAAACTCCAAGTGAAGGCACAAATGTGTGCCTCTTGTCCCCTTTAGCCTTAGATAAAAACATGGAAGCTATCCTACATGTACAAGGGCCTCAAATGAATTAAAAACCATCACCCCATAGGATTTTACGACTGTAAACTCTAGGGGACATGGACATTAGACCGTAAACTCCCCTATGGAGCATTCTAGGGCCTTAAACTAGTTCAAGGTTTATTCCAACAAAGCTAGGTAAATTCTAGGATCAAGATAACACCTTAAAACACCCAAAACCACCAAGTGAGGAGTTCACGACCATAAAACCATGAGTTTACGGCCATAAACTCCAAAGGGTGGGGTTTGTTGGGTGGTGAACTCTTATACAAGGTCATTTGATGCTTGAAACCCTTTTGCCTTGTCCCGTAGCAACTTAGATGCAACCATTAGTACCTTTAACACTTATGATAAGTGTTTGCATGTTACTAAGTGTATTAACCTATTTATTAAGTTATTATTTGGCTAATTAGTTATATATATGCTTATTATATGATAACTAGGCTCGTGCGTGTAAACAAGTCTCCGTTTGCCACCTAGCACGGTATCCGACACTACAATTCGTACAACTCACCACAAGTGAGTTCATACCCCTTTAATCAACCTTTGAAATGATTTTAAATGTTTTAAATACTTTATGGGGGGGGGGGGGGAATACAAGTCAAATACTTATAGTTATTGCTTCAATCACATGTGATTGCATTTAATCACATGTGATTAATAACTAGGAAACCAATGATTTTTACCACTGTTCAAACTGTTTATCAAACTCCTTTACTTTGAAATGTTTTACAAACTCTTTTACTATCCAAACTTATTTACAAACTGTGATTCAAACAAATATTTCTTATACTTAAACTGTTTTATCAACTTATGCCTTCAAATTGTTTTATAGATTGACATCAAGTCGATCTTCTCTTGAAATTATATTTTTGCTTCAAATGTCTTATGAAAACTTATTTATGCTTTTATATATTCAATTGCATGCCCATATATGTATAGATGTATAAATAATGTTTAAAGGACTTAGGAAGGCCATCCGCCCTATTTCCTTTTCGCGCCTTGAGATGTGGTCTGGTGGGATTTCGGGTGACCATCCGAAGGTCGTTTCCATATTACTTATATATCATATATACATATATAGACATAAAAGTACTTCCATATTCATACTTATCAGTACATCAATAGTTAGTTACCATCGGGGTAACACAGGAACATATACAGCTATACTAGAAACAAGAACATATACAGCTATACTAGAAACATGAACATATACAACTATACTAGAAACATGTACATATACAGCTATACTAGAAACAAATACATATACAGCTATACTAGAAACATGAGCATATACAGCTATACTAGAAACAAGAACATATACAACTATACTAGAACGAGAAACATTACATATACATGAATACGTTAACAATTGTGATCCACTGTGTCGGAGCATGCCTTAAATGTCATGGCCCGAGTTGTAGCCATAATTCTCTTGGAGGGAGAGCGTGAGTTTGCGTATAGATCTATACTGGATTGACTATCCTACACCTTGCTGCTAGCTACAGCCGGACCTGCAGGTCTACGGGTGCCAAACGTCATTTCTTTATTACGACCATTCATTATGTCGTTGTTACCAGTCGATAGCATGGTGCAATTTATCACATTATACCTTAATATAAATCCGGTTTAAGGTAGTTAGTACAACAGTAGTTCTTATTATACAAAACTACAGTACTACAATGATTTACCCATTACATATTTTATTGATAATCTCACTTAAGCATTAATGTACAAACTATATTTTATTAAATGATAGTTATACTTGGGTAATTGCACACTTTTACAACAAACGAGTATATAATACAGTTAAGCCTTGGTAGAAGGTTACTTTTATAGAAAATATAGGATTTTCTGAGAGATTCAAACTTTTACAAACACTTTCAAACATTTACTTACATTTTTACAAACTTATACAGTGAGACAGGTTCAAACGGTTTTGACAACAAACATTGACACTAAAATACTTATGAACTCACCAGCTTAATGCTGATAAACTCTTTCAAAATAACTTGTATTCTCAAGTCATCAGTAGACAGGTATCAATGCCAGCTTTTGAGAAGATGGAGCGTATTCAAGACTCATCTTATTATTTTGATTCACATTATTTTGGTGTCTATAACTGTACAGAACACGCTTGTATTAAAATTATATATTTAATGCAATGGATGGTGTTGTTTGCTTATTTACATTTACTGTGTTGTGATACTATACATGACGTCCTCCGCCCCAGAACGTTTCTGCCGTTCTTGGTTTTGGGGTGTGACAGATTGGTATCAGAGCCAGGTTTATAGTGAGTCAAGTATATCAACCCATAAAAGATATACTAAACTATAAACCCATTAGGGATTAAAACACTCTGACCAAGAGTCTATACTTTAAATAATAAAATATTTAATTAAGTATACTAGTCTGCATTCATACTAAAATCAGTGTCACAATGACAAGAACAAAAGTATTACGATTGTTAAATATCACAAGTGAGCTCAGGGATGTATGGTCAGTCCTAGGAATGGCATAGCCTGATCAACTATGCTGGTCCTAGGAGTGATTAGCATATGCCCTAGAATGGTTGTGATATGTTAACAAGTCTAAAAACTTACCAACAATACCACAAGAAGATCAGTAGAACTTAAACTTAAAATACAATAGGTGTATTTTTGTACTACTAGTTACACGTATAGTATATTCTTATACCTCTCTTCTCACGTAGATTTAAATGGCTGAATTCCATCACGGCGACCCGTACTTTCCAAATGAAGGCAATGCCGGGTGGATCGATGAAGAGCCCGAAGATGAGCATCCAATCCCTTTGGATGATCACCTCGCAGAAGGCTTTTTTGACGGATCTGATTCCGAGCCTAAAGTCAACAACCTACCGCTTGTAGGTCAAGCCCCGAACAACAACCCTCGACCAGCGTTTCCAGGTCCTACAACCATGTGGGCAAACAAGTTGAACCGCTGGAGTGATGAGCAGGGTTAACCCTTACCATACATTGGGGACCGAACCTTTTACAACGTCAGCGATGGTGGCTCTGCTGACAGAGCTCTGCCTGTCATTATCTGCAGAATAGCTCGTAATGTCGAGCAAGGTCGAGCAGCCATCGACCGGGTCATGGAGATTGATGCCAATTCAGGTGTCAACACAGTCCGCATCCGCCATCTTGAAGAAGACATGGAACGGACCCGGAGGACCAACGAAACCCTGCAGCAACAATTGGCTGCCTCCCATGCTGAAGTCTTAGAACTTCGAGCTCGTCAGAGAGCTTAGGATCGACACCTTCAAGAGGTGTTTCGCCAAGTGTCCGACCTCAGGGCTCGCCCGAGGAATTCCCATCACCATTAGATGATGTCTAGTACATCTCTGTCTTTTGATTTAGGAATAGCCTTGAACATCTGTGCTCTAAGTAGCACTTGTCTGTAAAATATTCCTAACTTTCAGTACTCTAATTAGGAATCTAGGATTGTCAGTCTTATCCTTTTGGTATGATGTAAGACCTACTGTTAGGTCGATTTTCCTTGAACTTATTACATCAGTAATACTCGTACTTTTGAAATCTATCTAATCTGTGGGAAAAATTTGTACACTTGTGTATTCCTACTGATATTTCTTATTGTGATTTCAAACACTCATTCAACTGTTGGGCTATGGTTAGTTGGTCCATGTGTCACTCTCACGTTGCTTACAAATTGATTCTTACCATCTTTCTTATCTTTATAAACTTATAGCTAAATGATGCCTCCTCGCAAATCTCCCAGGAATAGGAATAATCCTGCACCTCCACCGCCTCCACCGCCTCCGGTCATCGATACTGCAGCTCTGAATGTTGTCGTAGCTGCAGCAGTGGCAACTGCCATGGCTCAGTATCACTCATCCGATGCCAGAAGAGGTGGAACCCCTGTTGAATCTATTCCAGTCGAAATCCCTGTGCGCTCGAGAGAGTGCTCCTACAAGGATTTCACAAACTGCAAGCCGAAGCCTTTCTATGGCACCGACGGAGTCATTGCCCTCTCGCAATGGTTCGAGAAGACTGAATCAGTCTTCGAAATCTGTTCATGCCCTGCTGCGTGCAAAGTTAAATATGACACATGCACCTTTGAGGGGAAATCCCTAACGTGGTGGAACGGCCACGTTAAAGCCCTAACTCTCGTCGTGGCTAACGACATGGGTTGGGAAACGATGAAGGACCTCATGACTGAGGAATACTGCCCGAGGGGCGAAATCCAGAAGTTGGAACATGAACTCTGGAATCTGACCATGAAGGGCACCAATGTGATCGCTTACACTGCCCGATTTAGCGAACTGGTGGCCCTCTGCCCCAATATGGTTCCCACTGAAGGGAAAAAGATCGAACGATACATATGGGGGCTAGTGCCTCCGTATCAGGGTAATGTCTTAACAGCGAACCCCGCTACCTTCGACAGTGCCAAGCGTTTGGCACAAAGACTCATTGACCATGGACTCAAAACCCCTGCCACCACAACCACCCTAGCCATCCCAGAACCCTCCAAACCCGCTGACACTAAGCGGAAATTCTGGGATGAGAAGAAGAAACAGCGAGCTGCCAAAAGACAGCAAATCGTGGTAGTACATGTCGCGGTAACCTCGACTGTTGTTACTGCTCCGAGGAAGCAGTATGCTGGAAGTTTGCCGAAGTGCAACAAATGTAACTTCCACCACAACGGCGCCTGCCGTGAAATGTAGTGTTCTAACTGCAACAGAAAAGGACACACCGTCCGTTTCTGTAAGTTCCCGACACAACCGATCTCCCAAGTTCCTTGCTCAGGCGCGAGCCCAACTTGCTATGGATGTGGCGAAACAAGCCACTTTAAAAGGGATTGCCCCAAAGCGAGGAATGCTGGAGGAGCAGGGAGGGTACTAGCTATAGGCCACGGGGAAGCAGTTGCTGACCCGACAGTGGTGACTGGTACGTTCCTCCTTGATAACTCCTATGCATGCATTCTGTTCGATAGTGGAGTGGAGCGAAGCTTCGTAAACCACAAATTTGCTCGCATGCTTAAGCAACAACCACACGCACTTAATGAACAATTCACAGTAGAAATGGACAATGGGAAAACTGAAAGTACTAATAGCATATACTTAGGTTGTCTCCTAACCTTAGATAACCATTCATTCCCAATCGACCTTATGCCGGTCTCAATAAAAGGTTTCGACGTTATTATCGGCATGGATTGGTTAAGTCTTCATCGCGCCGACATCATATGCTACGAGAAAGCAGTCCGTCTAAACCTCCCGTCTAATGAAACTCTTATAGTCTACGGCGACAAACCTGGTGCGAGTCTTCGCATTATATCAAGTATTCAAGCACAAAAATATCTGCGCATAGAATACCACGCATTCCTTGCTCACGTCGTCGACACGAACCTAGAAACGAAAGAACTAAAGAACATCCCAGTAGTGAGCGACTTCCCCGACGTTTTCCCAGAAGAACTACCCGGATTACCTCCGCAACGACAAGTCGAGTTCATAATCGACTTAGTCCCAGGAGCTACCCCAGTAGCCAAGTCGCCCTACCGTTTAGCACCAGCTGAGATTCAGGAACTCTCTGGTCAACTTAACGAACTGCTCAGCAAGGGCTTTATAAGACCAAGTTTCTCACCTTGGGGAGCACCGGTCTTGTTCGTTAAAAAGAAAGATGGATCATTCCGTATGTGTATTGAGTACAGAGAACTCAACAAATTGACGATCAAAAATCATTACCCTCTGCCACGCATAGATGATCTATTCGACCAACTGCAAGGGGCGAACTATTTTTCTAAGATTGATCTGAGATCCGGATATCACCAGTTACGAGCGCTAGAGGAGGATGTGCCAAAGACAACCTTCCGAACTCGTTACGGACATTACGAGTTCGTGGTGATGCCATTCGGATTGACCAATGTGTCCGCAGTCTTCATGGACCTGATGAATAGAGTATGCCGACCTTACTTGGATCAGTTCGTCATCGTTTTCATTGACGACATCCTGATCTACCCCCGAAGTAAGAAAGAGCACGACGATCATCTGCGACAAGTTCTAGAGACATTACGAAATGAGAAACTTTATGCGAAGTTCTCGAAATGTGAATTTTGGATCCGAAGAGTCGAATTCTTAGGACACGTGGTAAGCGAAGAGGGAATCCACGTGGACCCATCCAAAATAAAAGCCATTAAGAACTGTTCAGCGCCAAAGACGCCTACAGAAATTCGTCAATTTCTAGGTCTCGCTAGCTACTACCGCAGGTTCATTCAAAAATTCTCCCGAATAGCGAAACCTCTTACGACCCTGACCCAGAAAGGCGTGGCCTTTGACTGGGAAGAGAAACAAGAAAGAGCGTTCCAAACGCTCAAACGAGCCTTGTGCACCGCGCCAATACTATCCCTTCCCGAAGGGATAGAAGACTTCGTAGTCTATTGCGATGCATCCAATCAAGGACTCGGATGTGTTCTGATGCAGCGAGGTAAGGTCATCGCCTACGCCTCGAGACAGTTGAAGACACACGAGGTTAACTACACGGCCCACGATCTTGAACTAGGAGCAGTAGTGTTTGCTCTGAAGATCTGGAGACATTACTTGTATGGAACGAAGAGCACTATCTTTACCGACCACAAGAGTTTACAACATATTTTCGATCAGAAGGAGCTCAACATGAGACAATGACGGTGGATCAAGCTACTCAGTGATTACGAATGCGATATTCGTTATCATCCGGGTAAAGCCAACGTGGTAGCAGACGCCCTGAGTCGGAAGGAATATTCTGGTCGCAAAGTCAAGTCATTATCAATAACCATCCATTCACACTTGTCTAAGCAAATTCAGACGGCTCAACTTGAGGCCATGAAACCTGAAAATGTGTCGAGTGAATCCCTTAGGGAATGGACAAGAACTTCGAAGCCAAGGGTGACAGAGCTTTATATTTCATGAACCGGATCTGGACACCGAAACACGGTGGTTTCCGAGACTTGGTCATGACCGAGGTGCACAACACTCGGTATTCCGTCCACCCAGGTTCAGATAAGATGTATCTGGATCTTAAAAAGCTATACTGGTGGCCTAATATGAAAGCAGATTTTGCTACCTTCGTAAGTAAATGCCTTACTTGCGCGAAGGTTAAGGTCGAGTACCAGAAGCCCTCTGGTTTACTGCAACAACCAGAGATTCCAGAATCGAAGTGGGAGCGGATCACTATGGATTTCATAACCACGTTGCCCAAGACAACGGGTGGACTTGACACCATATGGGTCATCGTTGATAGATTGACCAAGTCTGCACACTTCCTGCCTATCAAAGAAACCGACAAGATGGAGAAACTTACGAGAACATACATTAGGGAAATTGTACGGCTACATGGTGTACCTATGTCCATTATCTCCGATAGAGATAGTAGGTTCACCTCAAGATTTTTGCAATCACTACAACATTCCCTAGGAACAAGGCTGGACATGAGCACAGCCTACCATCCACAAACCGACGGACAGAGTGAGAAGACCATCCAAACACTGGAAGATATGTTGCGAGCCTGTGTGATTGATATTGGGAAAGCATGGGATACTCATTTACCCCTTGTCGAATTTTCCTATAATAACAGTTATCACATGAGCATCAAGGCTGCTCCATTCGAAGCTCTCTACGGCCGAAAGTGCAGATCCCCTCTGTGCTGGGCTGAGGTGGGTGATACCCAATTAGCTAGGGGGCAAGCTTCCGACAGTACTCTCACCGGTCCGGAAATCATTCGGGAATCGACAGAGAAAATCGTTCAAATCCGTGAACGATTGAAAGCCTCTAGAGACCGACAAAAGAGTTACGCCGATAAACGAAGAAAACCTTTGGAATTTCAGGTGGGAGACCGAGTCCTTCTCAAAGTCTCACCCTGGAAAGGCTTGATACGCTTCGGCAAGCGTGGGAAGCTTAATCCGAGGTACATAGGGCCTTTCGAGATTCTTGCAAGAGTCGGCCCCGTAGCTTACAAACTCGACCTACCCGACACACTTCGTAACGTACATTCTACATTCCACGTATCTAACTTGAAAAAGTGTCTGTCCGACGAGACTCTTGTAATCCCACTCGACGAGATCGAGATCAACGAGAGCCTCAACTTCGTGGAAGAACCCGTAGATATCATGGACCGTGAGGTCAAGCAGACGAAACAAAGTCGTATCCCTATCGTGAAGGTTCGCTGGAACGCCAAGCGAGGACCGGAATTCACTTGGGAACGCGAGGATCAGATGAAACTGAAATACCCTCATCTTTTCGCTTAATTATTTGTAACTTCGTATTTGCTTAAATTCTAATTTCGGGACGAAATTCCTTCTAACGGGGGGATGATGTGACAACCCAAAATTTCCATTTGTACGAACATTATCTATTCAATAGAAGCTAGTCCAGTTTCAGTGATTTTCATACTTTTCCGAACAAGTTTGTGAACATAAGGGTTTATGTTTAAGGAGATATCAGGAGAGTGGATTCTCCTGGACTTGTGAAATTTGAACATTCCAAGTTTCATAATGTTACACTCCAATATCCGGAATAAAAATATTTTCTGCCAAAATATTCCAGGACTATAAATAGTTTTCTGAATTAAATTAATTCATTATTCACAATTCCAATTAGAGAAAAGCCATTTTCTCTCTGACGGATCTTCGGGTTTTCATCCCAGATTGTGAGTCTACTTTCCTAGATGTGTTTCATTACTTGTTAGATGCTTTATAACATCATTTATATGTCTAAACTGCAAGATCCGAGAGTTTACCGCCCAAGAACGTTCTTGGGGAGTAAACTCCAAAATGGAGCTTTAAGGCTACCTAGTCCCATTTCCTTGATAGAAAACTTGTTAAGGACTTAGTGTATGATCTTTAGAGACTAGAAAGCAATCAAGAAACACAAGTAATAGGAGTTTACGGCCAAGGACTTTTCTTGGGCCGTAAACCCCTTTTCAAGGGCTTAAAGTGCCCTAAATCACCCCTAAAGCCTAAGGACATTAACCCTCAAATGCTTGTAACCATTTTAGACATCAAAACACTTCAAAATCATTAAGTTATAGGAGTTTACGGCCAAGAATATCTCTTGGGCCGTAAACCCCTTTTTCTAGGGTAAAATGCACCACAAACACCCCTAAGGCCTTAAGACAATTACCCTTGAACACATAGGACTTGAATGGGGAGTAAAAGACATCAAGAACATCCCTTAAAGAGAGTTTACGGCCAAGGAACATTACTTCGGCCGTAAACTCCAAGTGAAGGCACAAATGTGTGCCTCTTGTCCCCTTTAGCCTTAGATAAAAACATGGAAGCTATCCTACATGTACAAGGGCCTCAAATGAATTAAAAACCATCACCCCATAGGAGTTTACGGCCGTAAACTCTAGGGGACATGGACATTAGGCCGTAAACTCCCCTATGGAGCATTCTAGGGCCTAAAACTACTTCAAGGTTTATTCCAACAAAGCTAGGTAAATTCTAGGATCAAGATAACACCTTAAAACACCCAAAACCACCAAGTGAGGAGTTCACGGCCATAAACCCATGAGTTTATGGCCGTAAACTCCAAAGGGTGGGGTTTGTTGGGTGGTGAACTCTTATACAAGGTCATTTGATGCTTCAAACCCTTTTGCCTTGTCCCGTAGCAACTTAGATGCAACCATTAGTACCTTTAACACTTATGAAAAGTGTTTGCATGTTCCTAAGTGTATTAACTTATTTATTAAATTATTATTTGGCTAATTAGTTATATATATGCTTATTATATGATAACTAGGCTCGTGCGTGTAAACAAGTCTCCGTTTGCCACCTAGCACGGTATCCGACACTACAATTCGTACAACTCACCACAAGTGAGTTCATACCCCTTTAATCAACCTTTGAAATGATTTTAAATGTTTTAAATACTTTATGGGGGGGAATACAAGTCAAATACTTATAGTTATTGCTTCAATCACATGTGATTGCATTTAATCACATGTGATTAATAACTAGGAAACCAATGATTTTTACCACTGTTCAAACTGTTTATCAAACTGCTTTACTTTGAAATGTTTTACAAACTCTTTTACTATGCAAACTTATTTACAAACTGTGATTCAAAAAATTATTTCTTATACTTAAATTGTTTTATCAACTTATGCCTTCAAATTGTTTTATAGATTGACATCAAGTCGATCTTCTCTTGAAATTATATTTATGCTTCAAATGTATTATGAAAACTTATTTATTATATATTCAATTGCATGCCCATATATGTATAGGGGTATAAATAATGTTTAAAGGACTTAGGAAGGCCATCCGCCTTATTTCCTTTTCGCGCCTTGAGATGTGGTCTGGTGGGATTTCGGGTGACCATCCAAAGGTTGTTTCCATATTACTTATATATCATATATACATATATAGACATAAAAGTACTTCCATATTCATACTTATCAGTACATCAATAGTTAGCCACCATCGGGGTAACACAGGAACATATATAGCTATACTAGAAACAAGAACATATACAACTATACTAGAAACATGAACATATACAACTATACTAGAAACAAGTACATATACAGCTATACTAGAAACAAGTACATATACAGCTATACTAGAAACATGAGCATATACCCCTATACTAGAAACATGAACATATACAACTATGCTAGAACGAGAAACATTACATATACATGAATACGTTAACAATTGTGATCCACTGTGTCGGAGCATGCCTTAAATGTCATGGCCCGAGTTGTAGCCAGAATGCTCTTGGAGGGAGAGCGTGAGTTTGCGTATAGATCTATACTGGATTGACTATCCTACACCTTGCTGCTAGCTACAGCTGGACCTGCAGGTCTGCGAGTGCCAAACGTCATTTCTTTATTACGACCATTCATTATGTCGTTGTTACCAGTCGACAGCATGGTGCAATTTATCACATTATACCTTAATATAAATCCGGTTTAAGGTAGTTAGTACAACAGTAGTTCTTATTATACAAAACTACAGTACTACAATGATTTATCCATTACATATTTTAGTGATAATCTCACTTAAGCATTAATGTAAAAACTATATTTTATTAAATGATAGTTATACTTGGGTAATTGCACACTTTTACAACAAACGAGTATACAAGACAATTAAGCCTTGGTAGAAGGTTACTTTTATAGAAAATATAGGATTTTCTGAGAGATTCAAACTTTTACAAACACTTTCAAACATTTACTTACATTTTTACAAACTTATACATTAAGACAGGTTCAAACGTTTTTGACAACAAACATTGACACTAAAATACTTATGAACTCACCAGCTTAATGCTGATAAACTCTTTCAAAATAACTTGTATTCTCTGGTCATCAGTAGACAGGTACTGATGCCAGCTTTTGAGAAGATGGAGCGTATTCAAGACTCATCTTATTATTTTGATTCACATTATTTTGGTGTCTATAACTGTACAGAACACGCTTGTATTAAAATTATATATTTAATGCAATGGATGATGTTGTTTGCTTATTTACATTTACTGTGTTGTGATACTATACATGACGTCCTCCGCCCCAGAACGTTTCCGCCGTTCTTGGTTTTGGGGTGTGACACTTGGCGTTCCAGCGAACCTTCACTATTGGTATGCGACTTTGCTTCGTCTGCTTGACCTTACGGTCCATGATCTCTACGGGTTCTTTCACAAAGTTGAGGCTCTCGTTGATCTAGATCTCATCGAGTGGGATTACAAGAGTTTCGTCGGATAGGCACTTTTTCAAGTTTGAGACATGGAATATAGAATGTACGTTACCGAGCTCGCGGGGTAGGTTGAGTTTCTAAGCTACTGGGCCGATTCTGGCAAGAATTTCAAAGGGCCCTATATACCTTGGATTTAGCTTCCCAAGATTTTTGAAGCGTATCAAGCCTTTCCATGGTGAGACTTTCAAAAGAACGCAGTCTCCCACTTAGAATTCCAATGGTTTCCTTCACTTCTCTGCGTAGCTTTTCTGTCGGTCTCTAGAGGCTTTCAATCATTCACCAATCTGAACGATCTTCTATGTCGTTTCCAGAATGATCTCCAGACCTGTGAGAGTGTTGTCAGGAACTCGTCCTTTAGCTAACTTTGTGTCGCCCACTTCATCCCGGCACAAAGGGGATCTGCACTTCCGACCATAGAGGGCTTTAAATGGAGCAACCTTTATGCTCGTGTGATAACTGTTGTTATAGGAAAATTCTACAAGGGGTAAGTGAGTACCCCATTCCTTCCCAAAGTCAATCATATAGGCTCTCAGCATATCTTGCGGTGTTTGTATCATCCTCTCACTTTGTCCGTCAGTTTGTGGATGGTAGGCTGTACTTATGTCCAGCCTCATTCCTAGAGAACTTTGTAGCGACTGCCATAACCTCGAAGTGAACCTACTATCTCTATCGGAGATAATGGATATAGGGACACCATGCATTCGTACGATTTCTCTAATGTAAGTTCTTGTAAGCTTCTCCATTTTGTCAGTCTCCTTGATTGGTAAGAAATGCGCGGACTTGGTTAATATATCGACGATGACCCAAATGGTATCAAGTCCACCTGTTGTCTTGGGCAACTTGGTTATGAAGTCCATAGTAATCCGCTCCCATTTCCACTCCGGTATCTCCGATTGTTGGAGTAAGCCTGATGGTTTCTGGTATTCGACCTTAACCTTTGCGCAAGTAAGGCATTTCTTCACGAAGGTAGCAATCTCTGCTTTCATGTTAGGCCACCAGTATTGCTTTTTAAGATCCAGATACATCTTATCTGAACCCGGGTGGACATAATATCTAGTGTTGTGCGCCTCGATCATTAGCAAGTATCTAAAGCCACCATGTTTCGGTGTCCAGATCCGGTCCTTGAGGAATAAGGATCCGCCACCCTTGACTTCCAGATTCTTCTCCATCCCTCGCAGGGATTCAACTGCCACATTTCCCAGTTTCAAGGCCTCGAGTTGAGCCTCTTTGATTTGTGTGGACTGGTGTGAATGGATAGTCATTGTCATTGATTTGACTCTTCGACCAAAATATTCCTTTCGACTTAGGGCGTCTGCTACTACATTGGCTTTACCCAAATGATAACGAATTTCGCATTTGTAGTCATTGAGTAACTTGATCCACCGTCGTTTCCTCATATTGAGTTCCTTTTGGTTGAAGATGTGTTGCGGGTTCTTGTGATCTATAAAGATCGTGCTTTTTGTACCATACAGGAAGTGCCACCAGATCTTCAGATCAAACACAACTGCTCCTAGCTCAAGATCGTGCGTGGTGTAGTTCACCTCATGTGTCTTCAGCTATCTTGAGGCATAGGCGATGACCTTATCTTGTTGCATCAGCACACATCCGAGTCCTTGATTTGATGCATCACAGTAGACTACAAAGACATCTATTCCTTCGGGAAGGGATAGTATCGGTGCGGTGCACAAGGCTCATTTCAACGTTTGGAATGCCTTCTCTTGTTTCTCTTCCCAGTCAAAGGCCACACCCTTTTGGTTCAATGTCGTAAGAGGTTTCGCAATTCGGGAGAAGTCCTGTATGAATCTGCGGTAGTAGCCAGCGAGGCCTAGAAATTGACGAATTTCTGTAGGCGTCTTCGGTGCTGACCAGTTCTCAATGGCCTTAATTTTGGATGGGTCCACATGGATTCCCTCTTCGCTAACCATGTGTCCTAAGAATTCGACTCTTCGGATACAAAATTCGCATTCGAGAACTTCACGTAGAGCTTCTCTGATCGAAGCGTTTCCAAGATCACCTGCAGGTGTTTACTATGCTCCTCCTCACTTCGAGAGTAGATAAGTAAGTCATCAATGAATAATATGACGAACTGATCAAAGTAAGGACGGCACACCCTATTCATTAGATCCATGAATACTTCCGGTGCATTTGTCAATCCAAATGGCATCACTACGAACTCGTAGTGTCCGTAACAAGTTTGGAAGGTTGTCTTCAGAACATCCTCCTCCAACACTCGCAACTGGTGATATCCGGATCTCAGATCAATCTTAAAAAAAAATTTGCCCCTCGCATTTGGTCGAACAAATCGTCTATGCGAGACAGAGGGTAACGATTTTTAACCATTAGCTTGTTGAGCTCTCTATAGTCGATGTACATACGGAAAGATCCGTCTTTCTTCTTTACGAACAAGACCGGAGCTCCCCATGGTGAGAAACTTGGTCTAATAAAGCCCTTGCTAAGCAGTTCGTTAAGTTGACCGGACAGTTCCTGCATCTCGGCTGGTGCTAGAAGATAGGGCGATTTGGCTACTAGGGTAGCTCCTGGAACTAAATCGATTCGGAATTCGACTTGACGTTGCATAGGTAACCCAGGTAGTTCTTCTAGAAAGATGTCGGGAAAGTCGCGTACTACGGGGATGTTCTTCAGGTCTCTGGTTTCTTGGCTCGTATCAACAACATGTGCAAGAAATGCACGATATTCCTTACGTAGGTACTTTTGAGCTTGAATACTAGAGATGATGCTAAGGCTTGTTTCGGTTTTGTCTCCATAGATAATGAGAGTTTCGTTAGACGGAAGATTAAGGTGAACAACCTTTTCATAACACATAATGTCGACACGATGAAGACTCAACCAATCCATGCCGATGATGACGTGGAAACTTTTAATCGAGACCGGCATGAGGTCGATTGGAAATGAATGGCTATCTAGAGTTAGAGTACATCCTATGTATATGCTACTAGTGTGACAACCCAAAATTTCTATTATGTACAAACATGTCAGGTCAATAGAAGTCAGAGCAGTTGCTTTTAATTTTCAGACTTTTTAGAATAAGTTTGAGTATTTCGGGATTTACACTTTAGGAGTGATGAGTTCAAAAACTCTTAGATCGATTAGATCTTTCACAAGTACGATAAAAGTAATAAAACAGTTTAAGATCAATACGAGTATGAACACTGAACAAAATCAAACTTATGCTTATGATTTAAAACTGAGTCACGCCTCAGTAGAGCTCGATGAAGAACTTCCGCTGTAGAGGCAAGCTAGGGTTTACAGACGATGTGAAATAAAATAATGAAAGCGACAATCAATAAGCCTGCATGCATGCAGCTTATATAGTAAACCCTAATACAAAATTATGCACGGCTGGACAGGCCCAAAACCAGCATTCAAACTGGGCTAAGGACCGAGCCCATGACACAATCCAACAGACTCTACAATCTCCCCCTTTGCGTCAATTGAGGCGAGAGATTATTTCCTCTGAGCAAGCCTCACCGTCTTGATAACTTTGAATAATCGAGGAATAATGGCAAGAAGAGTCTATCTAAACTGTGTGTACCACCTCAGCATGTCAGTGAATAGTTTCTTATCAGCAGCACTGTTCTGGTCGCACCTATGTATGATCTCCAAGATATGTTCAAGGCAAGACGTTGAGAAGAAGTGTTTATCAACGAGAGCGAACATACATTTTTGACCTTCGCCTCTGAGGAACATGACTGTGTGATACTTTTAATCAATTTTCCCCTTGATCATGGTATTGACATTGCCAGCTTTGCGCATGGTCTTGATCGTTGGTCGCTTATGTATGGCAGAGGCAATCTCCTAGTCCATCTTCGCTACCTCATGTATGTAGCAAACAAGCATACGCTTGACATGATCGATTATTGGCTGATACTCCTGGGGTTCAACAGAAGAATGTTGTTGAGGAGTATCCAGTCATGGGGATTGAGATTCGGTAGATTAGCAAGGGAAACATGGTGGACTGAGCCTTCGGTTCCTCGAGTCACCCCGAATTTGACATTGATAAATTTCCCTGCTGAATAGGGCTTCATCACCTTGACTGTGGTTATCTTCTTTGAGCTCCAAGTCTGGTATTGGGGTTGAGCAAACTCCAAGTAGAACTCCAGAAGATCCCTATCTACCTTCGGGTCCAGAGATGGAGTGGCTACAGTCGAGTTGAAGCAGTGGAAGATGAATGCCTTTCGAGTGATTGGCATATCGAACTATGCATCCTTTGAGTTGTCAAGGCCAAAGGACATTATCGGCTCGAGCCAGAGAACAGTTGGCTTGTCGATTGCACACCGTTGAAGTGATTCTTTTGTCCATACAGGAAACATAGACTTTTTCTTTTCAAGGAGCTCCACCTCCTTTCGCTTATGTTCTCGCTCAGCGCGCTGCTTCTTGGTGATTTCTTCCGTTTGTTTTTCAGAAGTATTATCCTTCGGGACAGGTTTCTTGGGAATGTCGACATAGACATCATCTTCATTTTCTATGTCGTATTCACCAATCTTTTTCTTCTTCTTATCTTTGTTACTGACTGAAGCTTCATTAACCTTCGATTCAGTAGTTGGTTTTGAGCTGGAAGGAGGAGGTTGATGCTTTGACTCTTTCTCTCCCCCTTGTTTCGGTTGGACCCCAGTCACTGGAACACCCTCGATACGGCTGAGAACGTCCAGTTCCGGTCTGAGCTTGTCTGCCAAATGCCTTCTGACAGTGATAGTGATAAGGGGATCATGACCTTCAATAAGATGAAGAAGGATGGAGTGAACATCTGCAGCAGAACTCCAGATAATCTCCCTTTCTGACTTGAGGTCATTAATCTCTACATTAGCAGTACACATCTTGGGTGTTTGTAGTTTAAGCTGGGTTGTACGTCTGTCGAGCTCGTCCATAATCCAATTTTCCATAGCTAAGTCCACTTCCAATTGAGTTAAGCGTTCGTTGAAACTAGCATGGAGCGATTCATTGGCTTTTTCAATGGCATGGCGTGCCGCTTCCAAGTTCGAACACTTAGATGGAAGAGTCTTTTGAAGAGTCTCTACTGAAGTGTTGACAGTTTCAGCATTCTTGGCAGCAGCAGCCTGCAAGGAATCTAGAAACAAGTGAGCTTCGGAAACTAGTTTATCGACTTTTCGGTCGCTTCCTTGCATTCCTTAGTCGAGGCATCAACAGCGAGAGAAGCCTGTTGACATTGGGAAGAGGATGCTTCAATAGCCTTGACTGTAGCAGATAGGGTAGCACTGTTTTTGGCAACAACCGATGAGAACAATGCTTTTAAAGCAGCTTCTGAATGGGCACCAGAGGAAGAAGAGGAAAGTAGTTGATCAAGCTTGTCATTTACTGCTTTGAGATGACGTTTGGTAATTGGCTCGTCGTCATCATCCTCGCTCTGCACTCGATAAGGACTGAAATATATGGAATCAAATTCCAAGTCCTCACCGCCCAAAATAGGGGTAGTTTCAGTAGATGGTGTTGGGGATAAGGGTTTTGAAGAAGGTGGAGGCTCGGTTGTGAAAGTAGGTTCGGTTGTAAAAAGAGGTTCGGTTTTGAAGAAGGTGGAGGTTCGGTTGTGAAAGTAGGTTCGGTTGTAAAAAGAGGTTCGGTTACAGGTGGACTGGGAACAATAAAGGTAGTTTTTGTAGTAGTGATAGAAGTTGTATCTGTAAAAATGGGAGTGGGAATAAGAATTGTAGTGAAGGGTTGAGAGGTGGTTATTGGAGAGATAGAGGGATAGAAACTGGAATGGTAACAGGTGGAGGTGAAGGAGGAAAAGAACGAACCAGAATTTCTGGAGTAGGGGAGCGAGGCGGAGTGTCCCCTCGGTCTGAAGCCTCTTCATCAGAACTTTCGCTCTCGGAATCTGAAGGTGGAGCATTCTTCTACATAGGAGGAACATATTCTGAATCCAAATCGCTGGAGGATTGAAGAATAAGTATCCTAGCAGGCTTCTTCTGCTTTTTAGGTTGAGGTTGAGAAGTAGCAGCCTTATCAGTTTTTCTCTTCTTAGGGGTCTGCCCCTTGGTTGGTTTTGTGACCGGTCCCTCCTTCTACGATTCAGGCTTCTTACCCCTCTTGGCTGGCTTGTCAGCCTCTTCAATTGAGTGAACCATAGCAGGTGTGAGTTCTCTGGGGCCAACTGAGGGACGCTTTCTATACTGTTGAAGAACATTACTCGACGCTGAAATACCACCGAGCATGGCTTCGGGAATAGGTCCAATGAAGGAGAACTTGGTTGGGTCAGTGACGATAATTATCGTCGAATGAAAAGTAGTGATAGAAGAAAGCAAGGAATACGTCATTATTGGGACACGATTATGATCCATTGCCCATTTGGTGATGATAGTCCAGAACCACCCACATGAAATCTCAGAATGTCTGGATGAAGAAACCAGACTTTGAACCAACTGCTGCCAAATAAGGGACCTATAATCCAGGTTAAGCCCACTGTACAACCCATACATCACCGTCATGAATGACTTGCTGGCACCGTCAGAACCATCGCTCCTCTCAGACAAGCCCTTGAATAATAGCATGAAAATACCATTCCATTGAGGAGGCAGGCAGGACTTCTTGAACTTGGTGACAGTTGTTAGGGTTTCGGTATACCCCATCTAATAGAACATTCTGAACAGTTGACCAGTGGTAATGGAATCAGGGTTTACCAGAGATGGATCTTGAGAAAGACCAATTAGGGTACAAAATCGACTCTTGGAGATAGAGATCTTCTCTTCGTGAAGTTCAAAGTGAATCCTTTCATTAGCCTTGTAGTAGAATGCAGTAGAATAGACAAGAGACAAGAACGACATAGGAACAACTTCAACCTTTGTCAGTGTGTCGACGAGTGGCGAGTATTTGAGACACTCAACCACATACAACATATAGGGCTCATATACGAATGGAGTGAGATCAATGATTAGGTTTTGTTGGGGTTTGATAGTGAGTAGGGGTTGACGAACTGAGGTATCATGAACATATGAGGATTCTGCCATTTTAGTAGCTTGAAGATGACAATGAACAGTTGCAGAAAATCGTCGGGTTTCTTTGAGAGCTTTTTGGAAGTGATAAAGGTTGAGAGAGTACCATTCCAATTCCTTTTATACGTACAAGGAAGAGAGAGAAGAATCCATCTGAACTCATGATTATCTCAAAAATAGCGCCTAAATTGATGTGTGAACAGTTGGCGTGCCGAAGATGACGCAGGAAAGAGAAAAACGTTTCCTTTTTCATGCCTTTTCATAAAACTCATCTTTTTCAAATCGCCAAACCGTTTGGATTTCTGCTGAGTCAGCTACCACTTTATGCCAATCGTTTCTCCTTATGACGCTTGAGTGTTTGTGCCTTGAACATTTGAATCATTAATTTGTGCAAAACTTAGAATTTGGAAAAATTAAAAATTTTCGTGCATAGTGTGTAAAAGATAAATAAATAAAACGAGTGTTTTGGGATTATCTGTGATGTCATATTCAGACATAAAACGATTGATTCTGGGCAAAAATCACATCCTTCAAAGTCAAGAGAGACATTGAAGTGCTTGCTTGGTTTCCCATGAAATAACGATCAATAAGTTGCTGAGAAATTTTGAAAGGCTTCTTTTAAAGGTTAAGGAGGGTGGCTTTCGCTTCAATTCATAATTTCGATACTTAACATTAGACCAAAAGTGAATGAAATACTTGTGAGATCATTGTGATCTGTTGAACAAGTAAGTGTGAAATGCTTTATAGTGACGAGAGAAGTAATGGAGATGGTATAAGAAGCGAATGTACCTCTGCTTTTTAAAGAAAAGGACCAAGCAGAAACTCTAAACTCAGTTTGAGTAGAGTAAGGTAGCTCAAGATTAGAGTGAATATGATAGCCTATATTGGGAAAACATGATGGGTATAAATCATTTTATTAAGGCTTCACTCAAAATCAGTTGAGGCTTTGTTCAACATACAGCAGCATGCTTCTAGGGACGCCTAACTAACAAAAACCTTTTACCTGTCTTAGATGTGCCATCGACAATCACACTTAGACAAACATCAAAACGTCAGATATAGATATAATTTTTTTTTTGGATTTTTGTGAGAATTACCCAATTGAACAAAAGAGAAAATTATTTTTGGGATTTTACAAGTAGAAAGGAAAAAATGAAAAAGTGTACAAAGGAATACAATTGAAATGCCTAAAAAAATGACTTCAGAAGGACCGAACCCGAAATAGACCGAACGCCCGGTTCATTTCGGTTCATGGTCGAACTTCACCTAAAATAGACCGAACGTTCGGTTCATTTCGGTTCGCTCTATTTCGCTTGTTACCTTTATGGAAGCGAAGGCGATTTCGGTACTGACTCGGCTTGCATCATTCCTAGGCCTTGGAGAATCTTATTGAAACTTGCTTCAGGTAAGGCCTTTGTAAATATGTCTGCCAGCTGATTAGTCGTTCTGAATAAGTGAATTTCTACGTTACCGTCTTCGACGTGATCCTTGATGAAATGATATCTCAGTGCTGTATGCTTAGTCTTGGAGTGTTGCACTGGGTTGTGACAAATCCTGATTGCGCTTTCAGAGTCACAATGTGGTGGGATTTTCTTCATGTTTAAGCCATAATCCTGGAGTTGACTTTTTATCCATACAACTTGAGATGTACAGGATCCTGTAGCAATGTATTCGACTTCTGCAGTGGATAACGAAACACAGGTTTGTTTCTTTGATTGCTAGCTAACTAATTTTCCATCCAGAAATTGACATCCTCCTGTGGTGCTTTTACGATCCAATCCACATCCACCCAGATCAGCATCTGAAAATGATTGAACGAAGAATCCGGAGTTGGCTAGATACCATAGACCGAGAGAGGAGGTTTGCTTCACATAGCGGTAGATGTTCTTCACAGCTTGAAGATGAGGTTCTCTTGGGTTGGCTTGAAATCGAGCATAGTAACAGACAGAGAACATGATATCAGGTCTACTGGCGGTAAGATACATCAAAGACTCGATCATCTGTCAATAAAGCGTTGTATCAGCGGCTGGTTTCTCCATTGATGGTGTGAGTTTGGTTCCAAAAGCCATCAACACTTTCACTTTGGAGTTTCCCGTCATTCCAAACTTGGTGAGCAAAGTCTTGGTATATGCTTCCTGATTAATAAAAATGCCTTCGGGTCCCTGTCTAATGTTCAATCCAAGAAACAAATTAATTCGACCCATTGAGCTCATCTTAAACTTAGTTTCCATCAACTTTCGGAATTCAGCTGTTAAGATAGGATTCGTGGAGCCAAAGATGATGTCATCAACATAAATTTGGACTATCATAAGGTGGTTACCTTCTCGATTACAAAAGAAGGTTGTGTCAACCGAACCTTGATTGAATTTAGACATTTTTAAGAAACGAGTGAGAGTTTCATACCATGCTCTGGGAGCTTGTTTCAGACCATAGACAACTTTGTCGAGGATATAACAATGATCAGGATACTTCTCATTCACGAATCCTGGCGGTTGCTCAACATATACGGTTTCTTCAAGTTCACCGTTAAGAAAAGCACATTTAACGTCCATCTGATAGACTTCAAAGTTCTTGTGAGCAGCGTATGCAAGAAAGATATGAACAGATTCCAATCTTGCCACGGGAGCGAAGGTTTCTTCATAATCAATTCCCTCCTCCAGACAATATCCTTTGACCACCAGCCTTTCTTTATTACGAATGACATTCCCTTCTTTGTCCATCTTATTTCTGAATACCCATTTGAGACCGACAACTGAAGCATCCTTTGGTGTTGGAATAAGACGCCATACCTTGTTTCATTCAAACTCATTTAACTCATCATGCATGGCTTGAACCCAGTCTGAATGATCAAGAGCTGAATTAACAGTCTTTGGTTCAATTTTGGACACGAATGAATTGAACATACAAAACTCGACTTTCGAAAATAGGGCAACCTGTTTCGCTTTGATTTGAGAGCGAGTTAACACCTTTTCTGAGGATTCTCCAATAATTTGAGTTTGAGGATGATCTTTGGTCCATTTGATAAGTGGAGGAAACTTTGGATCATAGATAGGATCCAATTCAGCATTGATTTATTCTTTGAGTTCAGACAAAATGTCATCTTCACCAACTGTGTTCTCCCCCTCGAAGAATGATTCCTGTTCAGGACCAGCATTTGTATCCCCTTCATTGGTCGGAATTTCAGTAGAGCTTGTTGTACTTGGTGATGAGTTCTCCCCCTGGAATGAAGAACCTTGATCATGATGAGGAGAGGAACCCTCCCCCTCGACAGTAGGATGGTCACCAGAAGGTTCGCTAGCGTCTGGACTTTCGGTTCCTTTGGATTGATCATCAGCCATCTTTTTAGCAGCATCATCTAGAACTTGTTTCAGATTATCAACTTTGTTATCTTTTGCAGTTGATTCAGAGTCAATCGCTTTTTGAGGCTCATCAAACAAGAGCATGAATTGGTCGAAAAGATTCGAGATGGAGATAGTAACCTGACCATTCTTTAGAAATATGTCTTGTGATGCATCTTCTGTTGCTTTTAACTTCTTAACATAACTATCGTCAAAAGGGACATAGTATGTTTCTTCAATTTTCTTCGAGCGTTTATTGAGAACTCTATACGCCTTGGAGTTCAGGGAGTAGCCTAAGAAAATTCCTTTATCCGCCTTAGCATCGAACTTGTTTCGATCTCTTTGGAGTTGAAAATGAAGCATCTTGAACCGAACACATGAAAGAATTTCACGTTTGGTTTTCGATTGTTCAGGATCTCGTAAGGAGTAATTGAGAACCATTTATTCAAATATGATCAATTCTGAGTATAACATGCAGCCGTAATTGCATCAGCCTAGAAATATAATGGCAAGGACGCGAAGCATAACATGGTGTGAGCAGCTTCACACAGGGATCGATTTCTCCTTTCAACAATGTCGTTTTGCTGTGGAGTATAAGGGGCTGAAAAATTGTGAGTCGTCCCTTTTTCAGCAAGAAAACTTTCAAAATCTTTGTTTTTGAATTCTAGGCCATTGTCGCTCCTTATATTACGAACTACCTTTCTTAGTTGCGTTTCTATCTGTTTAATGAAGAGCTTGAGCTTTGGAGTAGCTTCAGACTTTTTCTTGAGAAAGAAGCTCCATGTGAACCTTGAGAAATCGTCTACTATAACCAGAATATATTTATTTCCCCCAATGCTTTCGATGGATGATTGACCACATAGATCAATATGTAGTAACTCCAATGGTTCTATTACCTTAGTGTTGATAATAGAAGGATGACTCTGCCGACTCTGCTTTCCCATTTCACATGCTGCACAGAGATGTTCTTTATCGAATTTCAGAACTGGCAACCCTCGAACATGATCACCTAAGACCAATTTGTTGATGTCCTTGAAGTTTAGATGAGAAAGCCTTCTATGCCATAACCAACTTTCATCAGAGTGAGCCTTTGTGAGTAGGCACACAGCTGGTTTACCTCTTATCAGATTGAGGTTCAGGGGATACATTTCCCCTTTTCGCTTTGATTTCAACAAAATGTTGTTTGATCTCTTCTCGACAATTTCTGAGCCTTCATCGTTGAATGATACTTTTAATCCGGTACCAACCACCAGTTGTGATACGCTGATGAGGTTGTGTTGGAGCCCTTCAGCATATGCAACCTTCCTTATGGAGAACTCGCCATTAGTGATCATTCCATAGCCTTTAATAGTTCCAAAAGAGTTGTTGCCATACTTTACAATACCACCATCTTTGAGAGAACGAAACTCTATTAGTTCCTCCTTCCTTCCTGTCATGTGACGCGAGCAGCCACTATCGATGTACCATTCTTCGCCAAACTGCTCGTCACGTATAACCTGCAAGAAATTAAGCAGATTTAGGAATCCAAAGTTTCTTGAGTCCTTGTGAGCCTTTTATAGGACATGGAGTACTAAGAGAAATATCAACCATATATGTGATTTTAATTAAAGTTGTTTCATCCTTTCTTTTAATGGTGAACAATTTAATTTTTGTTGACTTAGGAGGACTGGGGTTTTTGACTGAAGGACTGGAATTTAGAGATTTGGACTTAGGAGAGACATTACATTCTTGGTTTTGATGATTAGACTTGCAAGCACGAGGACCGAAATTTCTATTTTGTTTTCCATGGGATGAAGGACCGAAACTCTCCTTTCGGTTGTTGTAGGATGAGCGACCGAAACAGCTCTTTCGGTTGTTGTAGGATGAGGGACCAAAACCGCTCTTTTGGTTGTTGTAGGATGAGGGACTGAAACTCTCCTTTCGGTTGTTGTAGGATGAGGGACCGAACACTCTTTCGGTTGTTGATTGATGATGGAATGAATCCACTCTTTTGGTTGTTGTAAGAAGATGGACCGAAACCACCCTTTCGGTTCCTATCTATTGAAGGACCGAAACCTTCCTTTCGGTTGGTATCGTAACTATTCTTCTGGTTCCTTGAGTTTTCTTCCAATTTAGACTTCCTTTCAATCCTTACAAAATCAGGATTCTGAGAGTTCCAAAATCGCTTTCTTTCGGAGAGATTCTTATTGTATCTCATATTTCGTTGATGCTTTTGATCAGCCACCTGTTTTGGATTTCTATGAATGTTGGCCTTTCTTTTAGAAACGTGAGCACAACATTCACTCTTTGTTGAAGAAGTATCACTCGTTGTTTGCATTGGTTCATCCACAGATGGTTTAGTTCCACTTGTGCTCGGCACATCGTACTTTGTAGGCTTATATAGTGGTTCAGGTATATATCTACCTTTCACTCTCCATGAGGTTTTCTAAGAAAGACCCTTCGTCTCGTCTGTGTTGTCTATTGGGGCCGACCAGAAGAATTCATCACATCCACTAGCATTGTCTTCTTCTACCATAGCAGTTAACTCTGCAGTTTGTTGTGGAGTGAATCCCGGCACAGTGTAGACTTGATTTGGGGTAGTCTGAACCTTTTGGTACACAATAGCTTTAGCTTTGAGAACTTTAGACTTGTCGGTAGAGGAACGAGCAAACTCAACAGAGTTTTTAGAAATTAGATTCTTATGGGACTTAGGTTCGTTTTTGGCTAATTCAGAACAGTCTACCAAATCTTCTACAGAAACTTCACTCGTTCATCATCCTCATTAAGTTCAGATGTATTTTCAGCATCAATTTTGTTTTCTGAACTTAAATTGGCATTCAAGGAGTCAAATTTTTGTATAGTTTCGGCTCTTAATTTCAATCTATCATTTTCATCTAACAGATTTTTGAGCATGTCCTTGTGGTCCTTGGATTTTATGTAGGATTCAATTTTGTCCAGACCTATTTTATATGCAGGAGACACTTCGTCAGAGGATACGACAGTTTCATAGTTGTATGCTTCAGCATCGATTTCATCCTCCTTTAATTCAAGGAAAGGTAAAATCATACGATGTATTTTCTTCCCTATTTCACAAACAAGATGAAACTGAGTGATGTTAAAATAGATTCTCTTAGCAATTAAAAAAAAACAATTCTTTGTTTGAGAAGTTTAAGATTGTCTCTCTGCAAATAAATAGAATCATCTTTAGATCTAATTAACTCTTTTTCCTTTTGCTCGATCCACATTCTTCGTTCCTCACTCTTTGAAGAAATCCTGCTGATTTGATCAGTTAGGTTAGAATTTGTGACACGGGTTTGGGTGAGACTGCTACTTATGCTTGAGAATTTTGACTTTAAATTATTTAATTCCTTTTCATAATTATTAGCAGGTATTTTTAGAGAAGCAATAATATTTTGTACCTTTTTGATCAACTCATCACCTTCGTTGATCTGAGTACTAACAGGCTTGGCAGCAAAACATACGTCCTCTCGCTCTCTTTCTTCTTCAACTCCCCCATCAATTGTGTATCCTCGCATTTGGGACACAACCTCGGGCACTGCAAAGCATCTCCCCATTGCCTGTTCTGCTTTTTCCATCATGTCTTTTCCGTGAGTAAGCTTCCTAACTTCATCATCCTCAGAATCTGTGGACCAGACCTCCACACCGCCAAACTCATCACTGTTATTTGAACCCTGCACAATTAAAGCATTCATGGTAGAGTTATTAACATCAGACTTTCTTTTCTTTATTTCCTCCAATCTTCTCAGGAGGCTCGCTTCCTCATCTTCTTCGTTTGTCTTTTTTTCTTTCTTTCTCAGCATGCAGTCTTTAGCAAAATGATTTTTGCCTCCACAGTAATGACAATCGAATCCTGAGTCTCCTCCAACTTTAGCTTCCTTCTTTGACTCTTCGGACTTTGACCCCATCTTCGGTTCCTCCTTGATCCTTTCAGTGCTATAACTTCACTACCAGTTTCGGTTCTTGTTGGCTGGGAATTTCTTCTTAATGAATTTTCTGGGATTTGACACCATCATGGCGTATTCTTCACCGGTTAGATCAAAATCTGCAAGATATAATTCCTCTTCTTCCTCAACTGAATTCTTTCCTTTGGAGACAAGAGCTAAAGAACCCAGACCCGAGACCACATTCGTTTCCTTTGATAAGGCATTCTCATGGGATTTCAAAATACCCACAAGTTTTGCCAGAGAGTAAGACTTGAACTGTTCATGAGCTCTGACAGTTGACACAACTACCATCCATTTAGGTCTGAGACCGTTCATGAAGGTGACCTTTTGTTCTATCACCTTTCTTTCAATTCCATGCTTTATCATCTTACTCAAAAGATGATTGAAACGATCGAAATTTTGGACAAGTTTTTCTTCAGGCTTTTGCTTAAAGTCACCAAACTTAGATAACAAGAGACTTTGGATGGAGTGCTCCAGATCTTCATCTGTGGAATACAATTCCTTCAATCTATCCCAGATCTCCTTAGCTGTAGCACAATAACTCACTAAACAAAACGTGTCCAATTACAGCGCAAACCTTATCATCCGTAGAGCTTTGATGTTGCATTGAAACTTCTCTTTTTCATCCCGAGGAATGTATTTGACGTCATTGACAAGCTGATTGTATTCTTTCTATGTTTTAACAATCTTTGATGTGCTTGAGTGAGCGAATGGGCCTGAAGTGATTGCTTCCCAGATTAGATACCCATTGTCCTCCGATCCAATCACGTAGTCTTCAAAGTGATGCGTCCAAACTTCATAGTCTTGTGTATACAAGATTGGTATTCTTGTTGTAGACCCTATGCTGTTGGAGATATTGATCGGATAGGTTTGTGAATCGTCCATGGACATCGTAGATACTTTTGATCGAAAACCTGTAAAAGATCAGACTTGTAATATATCGTTAGGGTTAGATAAACACTTAATGAGATACGTCAATAAAGAGTGACGGCTCAATAAATATCAATCAATGCGGAATTAAAAAAACCCTAAGATCTTCTTCAACAGAAGAGATGTGTATGAATTACACAGTCTCCTGCTTTGATACCAATTGATGAGTTTAAAAACACTTAGATCGATTAGATCTTTCACAAGTACGATAAAAGTAATAAAGCAGTTTAAGATCAATATGAGTATGAACACTGAACATAATCAAACTTATGCTTATGATTCAAAACTGAGTCACGCCTCAGCAGAGCTCGATGAAGAACTTCCGCTGTAGAGGCGAGCTAGGGTTTACAAACGATGTGAAATAAAACAATGAAAGTGATAATCAATATTTCTGCATGCATGCAGCTTATATACTAAGCCCTAATACAAAATTATGCACGGATGGACAGACCCAAAACCGACATTCAAACTGGGCTAAGGATCGAGCCCATGACGCAATCCAATAGACTCTACAAGGAGATATCAGGAGAGAGGATGCCCTAGAGTATTTTGTGCATCTTATAAGTTTCAAAACTCCAAGAGTTTGAAGTTTACGGCTAAAATGATATTTTTGGACCAAAAACTCAACGGACTATATAAAGGGCACTTAGCCATTTTTAGTTCATTTCTTCCATTTCAAGTAGAGAAAAGCCTGAATTCTCTCCCAAGTATCTTCAATCTTTTGCCCCAAATTGCAAGTACTTCTACCCTAGAGTGTTTTAAAGCTTACTACATGTTTAGATATCATACAAATCACTCAAGAATCACAAGAAAAAAACGGTCCAAGATCTTCTTGGACAGTAAACACTATTTTGGGTGCCAAAGTGCCCCCAACTCTTCCCTTATGCTTAGAAACTAGTATGGAAACCTTCCTTGATGGTTTTAGCACATGAAAAACACCTTAAAACCCCATTTATATGTGTTTACGGTTTGGGGATCTCCCAAAACTGTAAACACCCCAAAGTGTGTATAAATGACCCATATTCCTTCCTTATGCCTAGAATCTAGCCTAGACTTTTGCCTTGAAGTGTTTAAGACTTGAAAACATCAAAATACCATGTTCCATAGGAGTTTACGGCAGCAAACACATGGAGAAATGGTCCACGGTCCGTAAACTCCATTTAAGGAGTGTATTGATGCCACAAACACTTCCTAATGCTTAAACATGAAGTAGGAATGAATGAAATGACTTAGAAGACTTCAGATCAACAAATGGTCAAAAGGTTATGAGCTTATAGCCGTAAACTCAAGGGTTTACGACCATAAGCTCAAGGGGTTATGGTCTTTAGAGAGTAAACTCATATTAGGGGTTCCTTTGAACGCTAAGCTTAAATAGCTTTGTCTTACAACACTTATATGCAATCCTTAGCACTTATAACACTTATATAAAGTGTTTAACATGTCTTAGGATGTCTTAACTTTGTTATTTAATTGTTTAAAGGCTAATTCGTTACATATATGTGATATTATATGTTAACTAGGATCATAGAGTGTGTACAAGTCTTCACTTCACACCTAGCGTACTATACAGTCCGTTCAATCCTAACCACTTGCTACAGGTGAGTTCATACCCCTTAATCAATATTTTAAATGTTTTTAAATGCTTTTATGGGGGATACAAGTTGATTCATGCTAGTTATTCTATCAATCACATGTGATTAATAAGCAGCATGCAAATGGATTTACTATACGGTAACAGTTTTACCAAACAGATTTCCTCAAATGTTTATCTTAAACTTTTTTTATATGTTTAAAACTCTTTATTAAAATGTTATTTATACACTGTAGGTTTCATTTCAAACTCTTTTACAATTGTGTTTCAAACAAAGGTTTCTTTATACTTAAACTGTTTTATCAAAGCAAATACTTCCAAACGGCTTTATAAGCCGAAATCAAGTCGATCTTTTCTTAGATATTAATCTTTTTCAATCGTTTTACAAAACTTCTTTTTTGCTTTTATATTGACAAATGCATGTCTACATATGTACAGTTATATAAGAAATGTTTAAAGGGCTTAGGAAGGCTAGCTCGCTTTATCTCCTTTTCCTGATCGGGATGTGGCTTTAGGGTATCGATTATCCCTTCGAAGGTCGTCTAAATATCAGTTATATATCATGTATACATATGTAGACATAAAAGTTCTCCTCAGTTAGTTCAATACCTTTGGGTAGCAAAGGCATACTTCAGATTATACACGTTCATTGTTAGTAACTATTATTGGTATAGTTAGGAGATATTACTAACCATTCCAAGTACAAGGAATCAAACAAGAGTCAGTTCATTCATGAGTCTATACTACTACATAGATACGTTTACATGATTACGCTTACAGGAGTACGTTTACATGATTACGCTTACAGGAGTACGTTTACATGATTACGCTTACATGAGTACGTTTATATAGATACGCTTACATGAGTACGGTTACATAGATACGCTTACATGAGTGCGTTTACATATACGATAATAGGACAGACATAACTAGGTGCTATAGCATGGAATGATTTCAGGATCTAACTATACCAATGAATCACAACGCATTGTGATAGTTATATTGGGTGTACATGATCATAGTAATGTGGATGTTTGCGGCTTGTAGACATGCAGGGGTCGCGTGTGGGTCCCAAAATCTCTTTGACAGGGGAGCGTCTAGCCTGGGATCTAGCCATCACATTATTCCTTATCCCTCAATTAAGGCAAAATAGTACAAAAGTAGTCACTTATTACAAATACTACAGTACTTACGACAATTACAATAGGATATAAAGCTCCAGTTAATATATTATTAGTACCTTTACTATGTGGCATATTCACATGATCGATGAGGTAGATTAGAATAATAATAATAGTCATACAGTCGGGTCTTGGTAGAAGACTACTTTCAAAACAGTCGGGTCTTGGTAGAAGCCTACTTTCAAAACAAATAAGTCTTGGTAGTTACTTATTGAAATACTACAATAATACAATATTTTCCCATAACATTCACTTCGTGAACAATCACCCAATGCATGGAAATGCAAAAACTATGTTTTTGGTTAATGATAGTCGAATTTGGGAAGATACACACTCTTACAAGATACACACAAAGATACTAGATGCCTTGGTAGAAAGCTACTTTTAGTAGGAAACATACGGTTTTCTCGAAGTTTCAAAACTTTTACATACACACACTTCACATACTTACAAATACTTACATACAAATTCAGACACTAAAATACTTATGATCTCACCAGCTTTAAAGTTGATACTATCTTTCAAAATTACTTGTATCCTCAGGTCAACAGTAGACAGGTACCAATGCAAGGTTTAGAGAAGATGGAGCTCGTTCAAGACTCATCTTTCATTTTGATTTTTACTTTAGTGTCTATTATAATTTGACAGAACACACTTGTATTGAAATTATATTATTAATGCAATGGATGATGTTGTTGCTTGTTTACTACTATTTATTGTTGTGATATTGTACATGACGTCCTCCGCCTCAGAACGTTTCTGTCGTTCATGGTTTTGGGGTGTGACAGATTGGTATCAGAGCATTGTTTATAGTGAATTAAGTATATCAACCCATAAAAGATATACAGACTATAAATACAATGGGATTAAAATACTCTGACCAAGATTTTATACTTTAAATAATAAAATATTTAATTAAGTATATGTGCCTGCATTCATACTAAAATCAGTGTCACTAGGACAGTACAAAAGAATTACGATTGTTGGGCAACACAAGTAGACTTAGAGACATATAGTCAAAACTGGGAAGATATAGCCTGATCAACTATATTATCCGAGGGTTGACTAACATGTGCCAAAGTGTAGTTGTGAGGTTGCAACAAGTCTAAAATCTTACCAACAATACCACAATGAGAACAAGAAGAACATAAACCTAAAATACTATAGGAGTATTTGGTGTGACTATAAGTACTTTATACGTGAGAGCTAAAAAGGATCTTCATTACTAAGTTGATAGTTTCTAAGTGGATACACTAAGTTTATATGTAACTAGGATGTTATAGACTTAGAATCTATGAAAATTTTACTTTACCCCTATTCTTTGTGAATTTGGAGTTAAGGTCACTTATTCAAAGGCCTATCCTGTTTTGATTAAATATAACTGATATGCACTTCACAAATAGTGATGTAACTAATGAAGATTTTCTAAATAATTATCTAGATAGTTCGTCTAATAATTATTTTCTTACCCAATTCTCACGTAGATAACATGGCTGGACTCCATCCCCACGGAAATACGTACCTTCCGAACGAAGTCATTACTGGATGGTTTGGAGAAGAACCAGAGAATGATCATCCGATTCCCTTGAATGATCACCACGTTGAAGACCTCGCGGAGGATGATAACTCTGAACCCGAGGTTGAGAACCTACCCTAGGCAGCTCCCTTTCCAAATGCTAACCCTCGTCTGACTTTTCATGGCCCAACGCCTCCTTGGGTGGAATGCTTGGAAACACGGAGCCACAGAGAAGATCAGCCCATGCCATTTAATGGCGACCGAAGATTTTATGACCTGAGCAATAGGGGCTCAGCAGACAGAATCTTGCAAATCCTGGTCTGCAGAGTGGCTCGAAATGAGATTCAAGGTAGGACAGCCTTACATCAGATCACAGAAGTTGTCGCTAATGCGAGAATGCATACCCTTCACACCATTCTCCTAGAACATGCTCGTGAGAGATCTGAGAGAAACCATGAAACCCTACTACAAGCACTGGCTGAATCACGAGCCGAAGTCATAGAACTCCGAGTATGCCAGAGGGTGTACGAGACACACCTACTTGATATGGAACGTCAACTGGCTGAGCTGAGAGTTCACTAGAGGGATAACTGCCGCCAGTAGTAGATGCCTTACTTTATTTTCCTTGTTCAAAGGAATCGTTTTTTTGTCTTTACCCGGTGTGGTATTTTCTATGAAACTATCATGTACTGTAAGTACTTTTAGTTAGGTCTTTATGCTGTCAAGGACATTCTACTCTAGATATGATGTAAGACCTTTTACAAGGTCATTTTTCCCGAACTTTTACGTCATGAATATCAAAGATATTGACAGTCGGCTAACTTCTGTGTCATTCTTTATTCAAATACTTTCATCATGCTATCATGTGAGTCTATTTGAAACCCACTCTAGTTGAGTTATTGAACTAGGGTATTCTAGCTCAGGGATAATTCCCAATCCTTCTTCAAGGATTGGATCGTGTTATTTACCAGCCGATGGTACCCTGTTTTAGACGTCAAGCGTCATAAGACCATACTACGGAATTACTTCCACTCATTACTAGGACTACATCATAGGGATGTAGGTCAAACCTTTGCAAACATACTTCCAATCCGTGCTAGGACTGCATCATAGAGATGTAGGTCAAACTTTCGAGAACATACTCTTACTCTTTACTTGAGCAATCGAAGTACAGCTAGGGTCAACCAAAATCGCTCACAAAATCCTTAACTTTAGTGTTAACAGAATCATGTCGTCATCCGGAAACAATCAGCCGAACAACGAAACCCCTGTTTTTCCTATGGATGCCGCTACTTTCCAAGCCGCAATTACAGCTGTCGTGATGGCTGTCATGACAGCTGTCCTTGCAAACCGTAACGTTATCAACGCAAGCAATGCTGACGATGGGGTTGAAAATCCTAATCGTAGTATCAATCCAGGAAGCCAACAAACAATAACAGTCGCAAGCTCGCGAAACCACAACTCAGAGTTCAAGAAACGGAAACGTCAAGCCCAAAAGGGACGCAAGCAATATGAGGGAACGCTCCCGAAGTGTAGCAAGTGTAGCTATTATCATAATGGAGCCTGCCGGGTATTGCAATGTATCAATTGCAACAGACTGGGACACATTGCCTGCTTCTGTGGAACCACCACCACTAGAGCCAGCCAGGGTTGCTATTATTGTGGTGAGACTGGCATTATAAAAGAAATTTCCCGAAAAGGGAGAACAAGGAAAGCACCCACGTTCCCATAACTCCTACTCAACACTTCACTTCCACTACCGATGTTGGCACTAGCCAGATATGTCATTTATGTGGAGAGATGGGACATCTCAAGAAGGACTATCCAATAACAAAGAACTCGGGCACAAATGGGAAGATTCTCAGGATCACAGTTGCAGGAGAAACTATGTCGGACCCTCGTTAGAGTATCTAAGGCGTTCGTTGTAACAGACTTATAAACTGTTTAAAACTAGTGCAACTAGAGTCTTATCTTTTGCGAGATCCCGTCTGTAAAGTGATGCTCGTGCTGCGTATACTTGTCTTTTATAGTATACCTTTTTCGCAGCAATAGTCTTGTAGTAAGTCTAAAGTACTGTAACTCTGTTCAAGTTTGCACTATTGGTTTTGTCTGTAACACCTTTATGATCAAGTCTAATGTCTTTATTTTCCAAAGTGAGTCCGATATTACCATACGACTAGATTCAATTTGATCTGCGTGATACCAGCTTCATACGTACATCTCTTTCTCCATAAACGTCTTTTTAGCGAAGCCGTCATTTCAGAACTAGGAAGTACTCATGCATAGAGTACCTCATCTTTCTTATCCTTTCTGAAGAAAACTTAGCAAACCTCCCCGAAGTACCACTCGTACAGTAAGTCAAGTTCAATCCAAAGATCCATACGGTCGATCTATCGCTGAAGAATGTATACATAGGGGTGATATATAATCAAGGTTCTACACGTTTAGAATTGATGATTCCACTTTAACTTCTTTTCCTCGTTGGGATGTGAACTTAAAGAAGAATCAGTTATTCGACTACCTTTTCAATCTTAATTATATACGACTCGTATACACGAGACTGCGATTGATGAACCATGTATGACTTCTAATATGAACTTCAGGACAGAGACTGCCCAAGACTACGAGTGATCGCATCGTTATGCGAAAAAACTTAGAACCCAATACGACTTCTGTAAACAGATCACCCTACGGTCTAACGCCCACAGAAATACAAGAACAGTCCGGACAACTTAACAAGCTACTCGGCAAAAGAATAGGAAGACCAAGCTCCTCGCCCTACAGAGCTCCGGTCTTATTCCTCAGAAAGGTGAACGAGTAGTATCATTAGATCATCGACTATCGGAGACCTCGTCAAGATTTCCATTAGAAGTCGTTATCTCTGTCGCGCATAGACGAATCGGTTGACTAACCGCAAGGAACTATTTACCTTTCAGAAATAGACCTGAGATCTGAATATCACCAGATACGAGTGTCAGCAAAGGATGGCCCAAGGAAAATCTTCCAAACTCGATACGGACATCGTGAGTCCGTAGTGATACCCCTCGGATAGGACCAATACGCCCGTAATATTCATGAGCTTAATGAATAGGGTACGCCATTCTTACTTGGATCAGTTCGCCATTCTCTTTGTAAATGACTTACTTATCTACTCTCGTAGTAAAAAGGAAATCATAAGGAGCATCTATAAGAAGCCATGGAAACATTACCCTCAGAGAAACTCTTAGCGAAGTTCTCTAAACACGAGTTTTGGAATTGAAGAGTCAAATTCCTAAGACACACTATTAGTGATGTGGAAATTCTTGAGTACTCTGTCAATTTATCAAAATCGTTGAGAAATTATCGGCACTGAAGACACTTACGAAATTCGCCAAATTTGAGGTCTCACAGACCTACTGTCAGGAGTCCATTTAGAAATCCTCACGAATTACAGAAAACCCTTACGACTTTGACCTAGCAGGGGGTGGCCCTTGACTGGGAAGATAAGCAAGAAAAGGAAACCTTGAAATTCCAAGTGAGAGACCAAATCCTTTAGGAAGTCTCACTCTGGGAATCGCTTAATACGCTTCGTAAAGCGTGGAAAGCTAAATCCAAGATAGTTAGGACCTCCAAGATTCGTACCGGAATCGGTCCTGTATCTCACAAACTAGATCTACCCAGCGAGCTTAGTAACGTACATTCTATCCTTCATGTCTCGATCTTGCAAAAAGTATGTATCCGACGAGACTCTTGAAATCCTACTCGAAGAGATCGAGTTCCACAAGAGCCTCACCTACGTGGAAGAACCGTAGTGACCATGGACCGAGAGGTCATGCGAACTATTCATAGTCGTTTCCCTTTAGTTCAGGTCCGTTGGGATGCCAACCAAGGACCCGAATTCACTTGGGAGCGCGAGAATCAATCATTTAGGAAGTATCCCCACTTCTTGGCTTGGTTATTCATGCCTACTTCCTTACCTAAATTCTAATTTCGGGATGTAATTCTTTCTAATGGGGGGATGATGTGACAACTTGAAATTTATATTATGTACAAACATGTCAGGTCAATAGAAGTCAGAGCAGTTGCTTTTAATTTTCAGACTTTTTAGAATAAGTTTGAGTATTTCAGGATTTACACACTACTAGAAAAACAGCCTTTTACGACGCGCAATGCGTGTCGTAAAATGCTCAGACGACGTGCAAATGCGTCTCAAGGAAGGCCCTGTCATAACGAGAGACAACACGCTTTTGCGTGTCGTCTATTTATGACACGCATTTACGACGCGCATTTATGACACGCATTTACGACACATAGCTATGACACACAATGCGTATCAAGGAAGGCCCTGTCATAAAGGAAGACGACACGCACTTGCGTGTCGTAACCTTACGACGCGCGTGTTTATGACACGCAATGCGTATCAGGGAAGCCCCTGTCATAAAGAAAGACGACACACATTTTTGCGTGTCATAATTTTAAATGTTTTTAAAATTATATATTTTTGATAGATTTACTAATTTTCAAATTAAATAATACATTAAAAGGGTCACAATACAAAATAAAATACCATAAACAATAATGATAATTCATTGCATTAATATGTCAAATACAAATAATTATTTCAATAGTAAGTAAATGTAACATATTGCTAATATTGCATAATATTTCTTATAGAAAACAAAACATGTACAACATTAAAAGAAACACATGACTAAATTATCCTTTGAAAATTTCTTTTTTAAAAGAATAACCTGAATGCAGGAACTTTGAGAGGTTGTAGGGCATGGAAGGAGGTTGCTAGAGCTGTCAGAATCTGCACATGGCAAATCGGTAACTTAACATGCAATACAATAAAAGATGATATGATAGAGCTGGTATGGCATCCAACTATATATTTTTTTGTCTATTTTCTTTGCCAACGCCAATTAGGCCACTAAGCTTAGGAAAATGATTCTTTGGATCATTTTGTAAATAGGATTTTGAATATATGGTTAGCAAGTACTGATGTGGGTGATAATCAACATTAAAATTGTAAATGCAGTGACATATTTAATATACAAATTATAAATTCGAAAGTCATTTCCATTATGTCTCCAAGTTTGTGTATTCATTTTATATAAATTATAAATTCAAAATCTCTCATAAATGATAAGATTTATGTATTATATAAAAATCAGGTCAACCTTAATGTTAGAATTATAGAAAGGTGAGTAGCAAGGTTATGTAAGTACCTTAGTATAATAGAATGTGCAAATCCAAATGTCTATTTCTGAATATAATTTACATTGTCAACCTGTAATAATGTAAAACAACAGATTCAGTGGAAGATATTTTGCCCTCGATTGTAATAACAATAATAAGGGCAAAATGGTCATTTTTTGCAGTCATGTTACGTCTGTTCATCAATGGAAATAAATAGTAGTAAGAACTAACCTGGTTAAGCCATACATCAACAAGACATAATCCAAACACATTTTATATAAATTTTATTTAATATAAATTTTATAAAGTATAATACAAAAAACAAAAACAAATACCTATAGAGTACTATTGATCAGTTGTGGCCCATCAGAAGGAGAACATTGTCAATACCAACAACTCTAACCGTCAATGCAATGTTTATTTTTTAATATTTGTTACTAAATGTAAACACATTGAATTAAAATATACCTAAATTAAAACATCAATGATAGGTAGTATCGAAATCATTTAGAAGAAAGATCGAAAACCTTCAGATATTTTATGCACTTAAATTAACTATGACTCAAACCTCTGTGATAGGGGTATCCAAAAAAAAAAAAAAAGATACTCGGTCCAAAACACATAATACAATATTGTTTTGTGGAATTTGAGATTTAACGCTAGTAAGATTTAAAATGAAAATGATTAAAAGCTAGTAAGATTTATAATGAAAATGATTATAAAAATCAAAGAAAAATTAAACCAACAGCCAATTAGAAGATGCATGGACCATTGTATTTGGAACCCAACGGATCTACATAAACAAAACTACAATTTTCTTATTTCTAGAACATAATATCGGACACCATAATAATTTTAGGAAGTAATAAAAAAGAAAGACTATGTATGGAACAGAGGATACAACTTGCTTTGCATTAGTAACTACATCTAAAATACTTTTCCAATCGTCCTTTTCAAATATGGTTTTCCCAAGAAATTCAAAAAGTTTAAATTTTTTTAAAACAAATATATTAGTTATCAGATACTATTACTTACCAATCAGTCTGAAGAATTTCTTTCCTCAATCTCATCAAAGTAGCAACACTTAGCCTTGGGATTATATCATCCTGTTTATCAAAAAACAAGAATTGAAATTGATACCAATAAAAATAATATATAAATATATAAATCAACCTACATACAAACGGTTGTGACAAATTCAGAGCAGCTACCAGCAAGATCTCTAGAAACACAAGGTGGTGTTCCATATCCAACAGCTGTAACAATATCAGGGCTAAAACCTAATTCATCGCATGTATTTTTTCGAATCATTATGGATAGCATTGAAACAATTGCACCTCCAAATGAATGGCCCACTAGCCTTAACCTAAATCCCTATAACAAATTATTAGTTATTATTTTAAAAATAAAAAGAAAAAGAAAAAAGAAAATTAAGAAATTGAGCACTTGATGTTTGTGAAGGCGGTCATTAATGGTTCCCATTTCATGAGTGAGAAACCAACGAGCAGCTTCACAAGTTCCAAAATGAGTGGAATACCCTTCAAAATTAACTTCAACAAAGATTTGTCCTTTATCCTAATTAAGACAATTAAGACAGAAATTAAGCTGATTCAAAAGAGAAAACAAGTCCAATATATGGATTTTTTTATCAATAAGAACAAACACTAATTTAATTAACTGAGTCAAATTGTTTTCTATTCTGTTAACCAATTGAAAAAAAAAGATCAATGAATGGACCATACTAATTTAAGGCAGGCATTAATGGTTCCCATTATTTTTTAATTCAATTACTTTTTTTCTTCCATTCTTCAGGAAGTTGTTGAGGTTTGCTCTTTATCCATCCAAGTAAGTGAATTTAATTGCTTTAGATTTGTTTCTATGTTTAATATACCATTATTTTAAGGTGTTTGATTGTTTCATTTTATTTATTTGCTATAGAAAGCAAGCAAACTTGTTGCAAAAAGATCACAAATGGATGGACAACTTTTTCTCATAAAGCATCTTCTTATATTAAGAGAACAGATTGCACCTTCTGACATAGAATTCTCAGTCACACACAAGGAACTGGATTTCTCCCAATTGTTGGTTAGTATCTACTTCAACTTCTCCTTTTTCAAAAAAAATAATAAATAAATACAATAATCTCTTAGAAGAATCTGAAAGTTTGTATTCATTTGTATGTGATCACTTCAGGAGCATCTGAGACGAATTCTTAGAGGTCAAACCTCATTATTTGAATGGTCAAGGTCAACTTCTTTGGCAAGGACACTGTTGCCTCGAGTTTTGGAAAGTCAAATTGATGCAAAGAAGGTATACAGTTAGTAATTCATGGTTTGTTGCCCGTTTTTTTTTTTTTTGATTTAATTATATTGGTTTTTGCATTTTTGTATTATTAAATATAGGAACTTGAGAAAAATTTGAAAGCCACATGTGAAAGTTTATCATGTCAGTCACTAAGCTAGTAGTAGACCCCATGCTTTCCTTTGTTACAATGGCTAGTTATTTATCTTCTCTCCTTTTCAGCAAAATAAATAAGGGGACAACCTGAATAAACATTTATTTATTTTTTTGTGTTTCTTGAAGGTGACAGCTGTTAGGGTGGCATTGTCATCAGGTGATCAAAATCAGAAGTTAGAGTAAGCTATGGGAAAATCACTCAAGGATCACGCATTTGCTTCACCAGATAAGGTTGCTGAAATCGTGCAGAAGGTATGTGCTTATAAATCCATTATTTTTTAAACCAAATACTATTATTATTATTTTTTAAAAGTTATATTGTTTTGGTACAGGTGAATGCAGGCATGTAGAATGAGCTGCCAAGAGTGATGGAGAAAATGAAGCTTTATCTGAAAAATCCATCGTCACGTACAATACTTTTCAAACCAATCAAGTAAGATTTTTAATCTACAATCTCTCAAATATTTTAAAATTTCTAGCTTTTAGATGTTTTATAAAAATGGTCAATGTGAAGTCAATGTTTGGAATGAGGGAGTTGAATAATTTGATGACAAAAATCCTACCTTGTCATCATTTAATCCAGCATCCTCAAATACCGAAAAAGCATCAGCAGACAACACTTCCGCCCACTTCAAAAATAACATCAACATCCATCATCATAATCAAAAATATGGCTAAAACCACAAAGGAACCTGTCTTCCTCAAGAAGGGGAAGTACTTGAGTTTTTTCACTCACTCTTCTCTCAACATCATAGATCGACTTGGACCCACAAGGTACATACTTGCTATGAAGCTCCAGGTCAACCGTTGCAAATTTAAGCTAACAAGTAACAACAATTAATTTATTTATTTACTAATTACTATTATTATTTTATTTAATAAATGAATTATTATGAATATGAATCTCACCTAACGGAGGCTAAGGGTGCCAGCACAAAAAGTTCTAGCAGCAAGAAGCTTTTGATATATCTCTTCAGGGAGAGTCTCCCTAGTTTCATAATGTTTTGCAATACTCATCAACATATCCCTGTAGTGTCTCATATATTAATTTTTTTATTTTCTGGATCCAAAAAATGATTTGATTCTATATTATATAGGTACCTACCTGTGTTAGCACCAATTTTCCATGAACTGAGAAGGTAATTCAACAACATCCCACTCTATGCCACGAATGCCAACAACAAGCCCTTCATCTTGTTTTGTTAGCACGTGCTAAAGTGCATGACCAAACTCATGGAACACAGTCTCCACCTAAATTAATAACCAAAAATATATGCCCAAAATCACTTTAATAATCCGATTAATTAAGAGCTTCCAACCAAAATATAAACAACACAAGTTTGCACACGTTACATTACATCATATTTTCATCATCTCATTTTGCTATGCATATATGGATGGATGGATGTACGTCAATAAATGTCATAAGGCTCGGCTTGTCTCCAACAGGTGGCATTTAATTGCAGACCATATGGGCAATTAGTAACCTAACAGAGTTTTTGTCATCTGATAGTACACGACTTCTTGCAATTTATGCCAAAATGTGTGTGGGAATCAAGAAATTGGATATCCAAACAACATTTGGTAGATTCAATTGAATGTATTGAACATAAATTTCATCAATTGAGGAAGAATTACAAGATGCGATGCAGAGCAGTGCGATTGGAAATGAAAAACGTCAAAATAAGTCAAAATTAGACTAAAAATCAAGGCCTATGTTTCTGAAATTGGATATTCAAAGAACATTTAGTAGACTCAATTGAATGTATGGAACATCAATTTCATAAATTGAGGAAGAATTGCAAGATGCGATGCAGACCAGGTGTGATTGGAAAAGGAAAAAGTCAAAATAAGTCAAATTTAGACTAAAAATTTAAGGCGTACGTTTCTGAAGAACGCACCGCCTCTACCGATTCATCTACGCTTCACCTGGACGAAGCGTACGTCTCAAATCTAACCACAGAGGCAGCGCCTCTAGTTCCGCCATGGTCCGCTTCGCCTTAAGGCGCGCCTCAAGGCGTACGCTTCTGACGAGTTTTAAAATGATGTGTGCGACATATCAAAGCAAAAAAGAAAACGTAAAGTACTTTAATAAAAGAAGGAAAAAAGATACAGAACAAGATAAGAAAAAGTGTGGTGTGGACTTACAAGTAAGGCTGTAGAGGGGTGAATAGGAGGCTGAGATCGATCCCGAGCGATGACAGAAGTTCAGCTATCTAGGAAGATGCTAATACTGGAGAAGAACTCTTTTATGAAGTTCAACATCACGAGCGATTACAAGAAAGGCACGGGTGTTTAAGCCCTTTAGGGTTTATGAGATGGCGCGGGTGTTTAAGCTCTTTAAGGTTTATGTTTTCCTGTGTGTACCAAAGATTTTGCAAGAAAGGTGAGGTGAGTGACCGAAATCCTCAACCTCTGTACACACAGCAGGTTCATCCACCTCCAGCGTATTAGCGACCGATTGTTATTATGATTTAAGTGAGATATGCAAAGCCATGGGAGATCTTTATGAAATTGCAGGTTGGGTTTTAGGTTAGAGAGAGAGAAAGAAATACGAAGACCCTACGCTTCTCTCTTGATAATTGGAAGCGGAGGGGGTTTTAATTTTTCACGGCGGGGTTTAGTTTTCGGGATTTCATTTCCCGCTTAAAACGCGTGTTTTATTAAAAGAATATAAAGCGACAGTGTTACATGACGCACATTTTATGATGGGCGTCCTCCGCATTTCTTTTTTTTTTTTCCTTTTCTGACACTAATTTCAGGGCACACATAAATGCGCGCCCTCTATCCTTCAAATTTTAGAAGATAAGACATTATTTTTGGGGCGCACGCTTTTGCGTATCGTGAATCACTGCGTGTCATTGTTTGCGCGTCATTAAAGGGTTGTTTTCTAGTAGTGACACTTTAGGAGATATCAGGAGAGAGGATGCCCTAGAGTATTTTGTGCATCTTATAAGTTTCAAACCTCCAAGAGTTTGAAGTTTACAGCTCAAATGATATTTTTGGACCAAAAACTCAACGGACTATATAAAGGGCACTTAGCCATTTTTAGTTCATTTCTTCCATTTCAACTAGAGAAAAGCCCGAATTCTCTCCCAAGGATCTTCAATCTTTTGCCCCAAATTGTAAGTGCCTCTACCCTAGAGTGTTTTAAAGCTTACTACATGTTTAGATATCATACAAATCACTCAAGAATCACAAGAAAATGGAGCTTACGGTCCAAGATCTTCTTGGACCGTAAACTCTATTTTAGGTGCCAAAGGGCCCCCAACTCTTCCCTTATGCTTAGAAACTAGTATGGAAACCTTCCTTGATGGTTTTAGCACAAGAAAAACACCATAAAAGCCCATTTATATGTGTTTACGGTTTGGGGATATCCCAAAACCGTAAACACCCCAAAGTGTGTATAAATGACCCATATTCCTTCCTTATGCCTAGAATCTAGCCTAGACTTTTTCCTTGAAGTGTTTAAGACTTGAAACATCAAAATACCATGTTCCATAGGAGTCTACGGCAGCAAACACATGGAGAAATGGTCCACAGGCCGTAAACTCCATTTATGGAGTGTATTGATACCACAAACACTTCCTAAGGCTTAAACATGAAGTAGGAAGGCATGAAATGACTTAGAAGGCTTCAAATCAACAAATGGTCAAAAGGTTATGAGCTTACGACCATAAACTCAAGGGTTTATGACCGTAAACTCAAGGGTTATGGCCTTTAGGGAGTAAACTCATATTAGGGGTTCCTTTGAACCCTAAGCTCAAATAGCTTTGTCCTACAACACTTAGATGCAATCCTTAGCACTTATAACACTTATATAAAGTGTTTAACATGTCTTAGGATGTCTTAACTTTGTTAGTTAATTGTTTAAAGGCTAATTCGTTACATATATGTGATATTATATGTTAACTAGGATCATAGAGTGTGTACAAGTCTTCACTTCACACCTAGCATCCTATACAGTCCGTTCAATCCCAACCACTTGCTACAGGTGAGTTCATACCCCTTAATCAATATTTTAAATGTTTTAAATGATTTTATGGGGGGATACAAGTTGATTCATGCTAGTTATTATATCAATCACATGTGATTAATAAGCAGCATGCAAATGGATTTACTATACGGTAACTGTTTTACCAAACAGATTTCCTCAAATGTTTATCTTAAACGTTTTTTATATGTTTAAAACTGTTGATTAAACTGTTAATTATACAATGTAGGTTTCATTTCAAACTCTTTTACAATTGTGTTTCAAACAAAGGTTTCTTTATACTTCAACTGTTTTATCAAAGCAAATACATCCAAACCGCTTTATAAGCCGACATCAAGTCGATCTTTTCTTAGATATTAATCTTTTTCAAAGGTCTTACAAAACTTCTTTTATGCTTTTATATTGTCAAATGCATGTCTACGTATGTACAGTTATATAAGAAATGTTTAAAGGGCTTAGGAAGGCTAGCTCACTTTATCTCCTTTTCCTCGTTGGGATGTGGCTTTAGGGTATCGGTTATCCGTCCGAAGGTCATCTAAATATCAATTATATATCATGTATACATATATAGACATAAAATTTCTCCTCAGTCAGCTTAGTACCTTTGGCTAGCAAAGGCATACTTTAGGTTATACACGTTCATTGATAGTAACTATTATAGGTATAGTTAGGAGATATTACTTACCATTCCAAGTACAAGGAATCACAAAAGAGTCAGTTCATTCATGAGTCTACACTACTACATAGATATGTTTACATGATTATGCTTACATGAGTACGTTTACATGATTATGCTTACATGAGTACGTTTACATGATTTACATGTGTACGTTTACATAGATACGCTTACATGAGTACGGTTACATAGATACGCTTACATGAGTACGGTTACATAGATACACTTACATGAGTGCGTTTACATGTACGATAATAGGACAGACATAACTAGGTGCTATAGCATGGAACGATTTCAGGATCTAACTATACCAATGAATCACAACGCATTGTGATAGTTATATTGGGTGTACATGATCATAGTAATGTGGATGTTTGCGGCTTGTAGACATGCAGGGGTCGCGTGTGGGTCCCAAAATCTCTTTGACAGGGGAGCGTCTAGCCTGGGATCTAGCCATCACATTATTCCTTATCCCTCAATTAAGGCAAAATAGTACAAAAGTAGTCACTTATTACAAATACTACAGTACTTACGACAATTACAATAGGATATAAAGCTCCAGTTAATATATTATTAGTACCTTTACTATGTGGCATATTCACATGATCGATGAGGTAGATTTGAATAATAATAATAATAATAGTCATACAGTCGGGTCTTGGTAGAAGACTACTTTCAAAATAGTCGGGTCTTGGTAGAAGCCTACTTTCAAAACAAATAAGTCTTGGTAGTTTCTTATTGAAATACTACAATAATACAATATTTTCCCATAACATTCACTTCGTGAACAATCACACGATGCACGGAAATGCAAAAACTATGTTTTTGGTTAATGATAGTCGAATTTAGGAAGATACACACTCTTACAAGATACACACAAAGATACTAGATGCCTTGGTAGAAAGCTACTTTTAGTAAGAAACATACGGTTTTCTAGGAGTTTCAAAACTTTTACATACACACACTTCACATACTTACAAATACTTACATACAAATTCAGACACTAAAATACTTATGATCTCACCAGCTTTAAAGTTGATACTATCTTTCAAAATAACTTGTATCCTCAGGTCAACAGTAGACAGGTACCGATGCAAGGTTTAGAGAAGATGGAGCTCGTTCAAGACTCATCTTTCATTTTGATTTTTACTTTAATGTCTATTATAATTTGACAGAACACACTTGTATTAAAATTATATTATTAATGCAATGGATGATGTTGTTGCTTGTTTACTACTATTCATTGTTGTGATATTGTACATGATGTCCTCCGCCTCAAAACGCTTCCACCATTCATGGTTTTAGGGTGTGACAACTAGTACTCTCAGTCTTCCCATTAGCCATTTCTACAGTGAATGGTTCTTTAAGTGCACGTGGTGTTTGTTTAAGTAAGCCTGCAAATTTCTAGTTTACGAAACTTCTTTCTGCGCCACTATCAAATAGTATGCATGCATAAGACATTTCAAGGAGAAACATACGGGTGACCACTATAGGGTCAGCAACTGCTTCTCCGTGGCCTATAGCCAGAACTCTCCCCGCTCCACTAGTATTTCTTGCCTTAGGGTAGTCCCTTTTGTAGTGGCCCACTTCGCCACATCCATAGCATGACTGAGTCACACCAGCACCAGGGACCTGGCTGATTGGTCTTGTCGGGGATCTACAGAAGTAGACTGTGTGTCCCTTCTTGTTGCAGTTGGAGCACTACAATTCCCGGTAGGGTCCATTGTGGTGGAAACTGCAATTGTTTCACTTTGGCATGTTTCCAGAGTACTGCTTCACCGGAGTAGTAGCGGCAGGTGCTATCGCGGCATGGACCGCCACAACCTGCTGCTTTTTAGCAGCTTTTTGTTTCTTCTTGTCATCTCAGAACTTCCGCTTGTTTTCAGCAGTCTTGGAGGGCTTAGGGATGGCTATGGTTGTTGCTGATGATGGGGAATGGAATCCATGATCGATGAGCCGCTGTGCCAATCGCTTGGCACTGTCAAAGGTAGCAGGGTTTGAAGATAAGACATTTCCCCGATACGGAGGCACCAGCCCCCAAATGTACCTCTCGATTTTCTTTCCCTCGGTTGGAACCATGTTGGGATAGAGTGCCACCAGTTTGCTGAATCTGGCGGTATAAGAGACTATGTCGAAGCCCTTCATGTTTAGGCTCCATAGTTCCTGTTCCAACTTCTGAATTTCGCCCCTCGGGCAGTATTCTTCGACCATAAGTTCTTTCAAGGTTTCCCAGCCCATGTCATTTGCCCCTATTAGAGTTAGGGCCTTGACATATCCATTCCACCATGTAAGGGATTTTTCTTTAAATGTGCAAGTAGCAAATTTGACTTTGCTCGCTACAGGGCAGGAGCAAATCTCGAAGATCGAATCCGTCTTCTCGAACCATTGCGATAGGGTAATGACTCCGCCAGTCCCTTTGAAGGACTTTGGCTTGCAGTTAGTGAAGTCCTTGTAGGAGCACTCTCTCGAGCGCACAAGGATTTCACCTTGAGTAGAATGAACCAGCGTTCCACCTCCGCTAGCACCGGTGGAGTGATACTGAGCCATGGCAGTTGCCACAGCCGCAGCGACTGCAGCATTCAGAGTTGTTGTATTGATTACTGGAGGAGGTGGTGGTGGAGGTGGAGGATTATGCGTTGTTGATTTGCGAGGAGGCATCCTTTAGCTATAAGTTTATAAGGATGAACGTGATAGTTAGAATCAATTGTAAGCATAGTGAGAGTGGTCCATGGGCTAAATCGCCATAGTCCAACAGTTGAATGAGTATGTGTTTTGAAATAGAAGTACAGTAGGAGAGTAGAGAAGCACAAGAGTACAGATTTTTCCAACAGATTAGATAACTGTCAATATTACTAGATTTATTGATGTAACAAGTTCGGGGAAAATGACCTAATAGTAGGTCTCACATCAAACCATAAAGGGAAAATTTTGACAGTTTTAGAAGTCTAGATAAAGTACTTGAAAGATAGGAATATTTTACTGACAAGTGCTACTTAGAGCACAATTAGGAAAGGCTATTCCTTAAACCAAAAGAAAAGATGTACTAGACATCTTCTACCGGGGATGGGAATTCTTGGGTAGAATCCTCATATCCGCCAGTTGACGCACCACTTCTTGAAGGTGTCGCTCATGAGCCCTTTGGCGAACTCGAAGTTCTATGACTTCAGCTCGTGAGGCAGCTAGCTGTTGCTGCAGAGTCTTATTGATATTCTTGATCCTTTCCATATCCTCTTCAAGATGGCGAATGCGGACCGTGTTGACACCATAGTTGGCATCAATCTCCATGACCTGGTCGATGGCTGCTCGACCTTGCTCTACATTCCGAGCATTCCTTCGGACCATGACAGGCAGTGCTCGATCCGGAGATCCACCTTTGCTAAGGTCATAAAAGCTTCGGTCCCCATAGTAAGGTAAGGGTTGACCCTGTTCGTCACTCTAATGATTCAATTTTTTTGCCCACAAGGGTGTGAGACCCTAAAACACCGATCGGGGGTTGTTATTTGGGGCTTGACCTAGTTGGGGTAGGTTGTTGACTTCAGGTTCTGAGTCAGAACTATCAGAAAAGCCTTCAGCATGGTAATCATCCAAAGGGATTGGGTGATCATCTTGTGGTTCTTCCTCTAGCCATCCAGCATTGCCTTCGTTTGGGAAGTACAAGCCACCGTGATGGAATCCAACCATGATATCTACGCGATAAAATGGATATAAGAATCTTATGTAAATAGGCGTAATACTTAAGATAATTATAAGAAGATCCTTACTAGTTATTTCAATACTTGTATAGTGCATACTAGTTATATGAAATCAAAACAGGATAGACCTTCAAATAAGTGATCCTAACTCCAAATCCACAACCAAACAAGGAACAAGAAGTAAAGCAAAGATCACAGATTCTAAGTCTATGACACCTAAATTTCATATAACCTTAGCGTATCCACTTAACAACTATTGACTTACTTGACAAAGGCCTTTTTAGTTCTCAAATAAGTAATTATAGTAACACAAAATACTCCTATAGTATTTTAGATTTATGTTCTGTTCTAATGTTTTCATTGTAGTAGTGTTGGTAAGTTTTTAGACTTGTTGCCATATCACAACCATTCTTGGGCATATGCTAATCACTCCTCTGGACCATCATAGTTGATTAGGCTATGCCACTCCCAGGATTGACCATACATCCCCGAGCTTACTTATGATATTCAACAATTGTAATACTTTTGTTTTTGTCATTGTGACACTGATTTTAGTATGAATGCAGGTATGTATACTTAGTTAAATATTTTATTATTTAAAAGTATAAAATCTTGGTCAGAGTATTTTAATCCCATTGTATTTATAGTCTGTATATCCTATATGGGTTGATATACTCAATTCATAATAAATAATGCTCTAATACCAATCTGTCACACCCCAAAACCAAGAACGGCGGAAACGTTCTGGTGCGGAGGACGTCATGTATAGTATCACAACACAGAATAATAGTAAACAAGCAAACAACATCATCCATTGCATTAATAATATAATTTTAATACAAGTGTGTTCTATGGTTTATAAGACACCAAAATATATATTAAACTAAAGATGAGTCTTGTATGTGCTCCATCTTCTCAAAAGCTGGCCTTGGTACCTGTCTACTGATGACCTGAGAATACGAGTTATTTTGAAAGAGTTTATCAGCATTAAAGCTGGTGAGTTCATAAGTATTTAGTGTCATAATTTGTATGAAAATGTTTGTAAGTGTTTGAATGTAAAATTATGTAAAATGTTTATAGTAATGGTTTGTATCTTATAGAAAATCCTATATTTTCCATTAAAAGCAGCCTTCTACCAAGGCATGCAGTGTATTGTATGTATGTTTAGTGTAGAAGTGAGTATCTTTCCCAAATTTGACTATTATTAGTATAATATAGTTTTTACATTACTATTTATGTGAGGAGATCACAAAGTAGATGTAAAGGGAAAATAATGAAGGACTGTAGTATTCTGATATAATAACTACTATTGTACTAACTACCTTAAACCAATTGTTAATTAAGGTAAAATGTGATGTGATTGTAACCATACTTGATCGACCTAGTGAAACGCGATGCTCGAAGACGACGAGATCTTATGACATTCATCACCCGAAGACCTACAGGTCCCACTGTAGCTAGCAGCAACGTGTAGGACGATCAGTCCAGTATAGATCTATACACGAAGTCACGCTCTCCCTCTAGGAGACTCTGGATACAAGAAGAGCCATGACAGAGATGCCATGCCGCGAAGTAGTGCCTCACATTTATGATATAGTGTGTATGTTGTGTATGTACTAGTGTAGTGTATGTCTCCCCTGATTTTCATCATAGTAACTTCTCTAGTATAGTATATAGTGTATGAATAATATGTATTAGTGTATGTTCTCTCTGTCTAGTGAGTGGTATGTTCTCTCTGACTCTCATTATAGTACGTTGAGTTGTATAGTGTAGTGTATGTATTGTTTACAGTATGTATTGACCCATGTATGAACTGACTCTTTGTATGTTTCATTGTACTAGAAATAGTAAGTAGTATACCTCTAAACTATACCTATTATAGTTTTGGGTAAATTACACCATTGGTCCCTCGTGCATATGCCAGAAAGCATGTTTAGTCCCTATTTTAAAAAATTAACTTGGACTGTCCCTCGTATCATTAAAAGGTGCACATTACGTCCCTCGCAGACTCAAAATGACTATCTTGCCCTTTTCTTTTTCTTTCTCATTTATTTTTTAATTGTTTATAACTTATCTATTATTTTTTTATAATTATTATTTTTAGAAAATGAAAAATCCCTTAGAAAGGAGTTCAACCCCTTTTGGCCATCAACCACCTCCAACTACTGTCACTTCCGGCTACCATCCACCTCCGGCCACCCTTGACCTCCAACCACCATCTACCGCCACCGGAAACCACCACTTCTCTCTCTCTCTCTCTCTCTCTCTTTCTTATCCCATCATTAAACTCTGACACCTCCCCTCCCCATTCATTGTTGCCATTCACAGCCACCAACCTCCATCAAAAACTACCATCGGGACCATCACGTATCCGATCATACCTACTAATCTTCACCTGATTAGAATTGTAACCCAAAAGAAAGGAAAAAAAAAGGTTAAAGAGGAATCTGTTATTGAGAGATACAGGGTCGAAGGGTGGGGGACATAAAATCATACTCCTGCGATCAATTAAGAGGAGTTGCAGGTGAAACCTACACTATTCATCGCCTTCTCCACCTTACACCTGAAATCATCCAACCACCACCCCAACATCGACATCGACTCCGACTGTGGAACTCGATGGTCTCCATATCTCAGCCACGATGGAGGCAGGGATCGATATATGTCGAAACACATAGAGATCGATGACATCTATCAAAACTTTGGCCGACGTTGATGGTAGGGTACATGTGATAAAGCCTTAGCCGATGGAGATCGGAGATCGAAGACTGAATCACAGGTGGCAGCATCGATTTTAGATGGTTCAAAACCACTTACGCCGAAAAAGATGGTGGTTAGAGTGCGTGAACAAAAATGTGTATTAGGGATGAAGCGTGAACATTTTAAACAAATGAGGGACTGTCCGAGTTAATTTTTGAAAATAGGGACTAAACGCGCTTTTTAGCACCTGCACGAGGGACGATTGGTGTAATTTACCCTATAGTTTACTAGAAATGTTGTTTGTATAACTGAGTGTATTGAAATAAGGCAACAAGCTTTTATGTCTATACATATACACATGATATATATATATATATATATATATATATATATATATATATATATATATATATATATCACTAAGGATCAAACGACACTCGGACAAATAGTAGGGTACTCTAAGTCCACAACCAAACAAGGAATAGGAAATAGAGTGTATTATCAGTCCTAAGTCCTTCAAACCTTACTAATATAACTATATATGTATTGGACATGATTTAACAATATAAGAGTTTAAAGAATTGAATGTAAAGATTTGGAAACTAAAACTAAGTTTTATAAAGAGTTTAACATGTAAAAGTGTTTGATAATCATTTTCAAGTAGTTTTGTTGACAACACAGTTTAAAGTATAGAAAATCCATTTGTGTGCTAGTTATTAATCACATGTGATTGATATAATAACTAGTATGATTCAACTTGTATTCCCCCCCCCCCCCCCCGATAAAAGCATTTAAAAACATTTAAAAGGTTAATTAAGGGGTATGAACTCACCTGTAGTGAGTGGATTGTTTGGAAGTGTTGGACAAGGTGCTAGGTGTCAAGTGAAGACTTGAACACACACAATGATCCTATTAACATATAAAGACATATGTATGCATCTAATTAGTGATTATAACACTAATTAAGTGAGTATAAACACCCTAAAGTGTGGAAGACACTTTAGTTTGAGGGTTAGAAGACCATTGGGTTGCATCAAAGGGGGTGTAAAGCATTGTTATTGAGTTTACGGCCCAAGGACCACTCCCTATGGAGTTTACGGCCAAAGGACCACTCCCCATGGAGTTTACGGCCTAGGGTTTAAGGTCCTAGTGGGTTTACGGCTGTAAACCCATGGAAAACTCCACAAACTCAAATTTTAAGTTCCTTAGTTCAACGGGGAATGGTTCTAGTTCAAGTTCTAAGCATTAGGAAGGAAGTTAGGGCAACATTTCACCCCTTCATGGAGTTTACGGCCTTGGGAGATGCCTTGGCCGTAAACTCTCTTCCATTCCAGATTTCATGATGTTTCTAAGGTGTAAACAAGTCCATTCAAGCTAGGACAAGAGTACTTACAATATAGAAGCTTGTTTGGGTGTTTAAGGTCCAATAACACTAGTGTGTGTTCTTGGTGTTATTGGTGTTTTGAAGAACACTTGAAGATCTATGAAAAAGTGAAGATTTCATGGATGAAATGGTGTATAACAACTAGATGAAAGGTTATAACAACAAATTAAAGGAAGAAACACTTACATTTTTGGAAGATTGGAAGAAAAGTGTTATGATACTTGAGAGAGAATTATAGGAGTTCTTGAACTTGAAAGTGTGGAATGAGGGAAATGGGGAGTAAACTCATGCCTTAAGCACGAGTTCACGGCCATGTGCAGTTTACGGCCCAAACTCCCCAAGTTTGGCCGGAAACACCATGTTAAGGTGTTAATTGCTTTATTATTACCCCATAATCCTAGAAAATACTTCCTTTTATTTTTTCGTTTGAAGAATAAATATTAAAAACACTCAAACAAACTTTAAACCGGAAAAAAAAATTAGCAGAAAAGCTTTTGACATTTATTTGAAGTGGTTGACTGTAGGGTTTGTACAAATGGAAATTTCGGGTTGTCACACATAACCGTAAGCACAGAGCTTAGTGAGTTCCTCAAAATATCACATATCATATATATCATTAGGCATAGCTCGTACATTAAGCCTAACCTATAATAATGGGCTTAGCCATTGCTAATCAATGAGACCAGCCCAACATATAATTAGGCCTAGCCCGACATACAATGCGCCTTGCCAACCCTACCTTGTTAATGGGCCCAGTCCTATATGCATGCTCATGGGCCCAACCAAACATACCATGCAAGAACAAAGATAGCTAACATCCTACATAACACATTCCAGTGGGTCGACATTGGTGGCTTCAACCCACAAGTATAGCAAGGAAACTCACCTCAAACTGAAGATAACTGAATCAAACACAACGACTTCTACAAGGGCTCCTCACATTGAACATATCCAAAAAGCATCCCTAATCAATAATTAGGGTAATAACCTTTGCCAAATGTCCAATTTATATTCTATCTTATTAAGGGTAAAAGACTATTTTACTCTTCCTATACTTAACCAAACAAATCATGGCCCAAAACCCCTAATGACCCAAGGCCCAAAAATAGCCCAAATACACATCTAGGAGTACGCCCAACGTACTCAACACTTACTCCCCGCATACTAATTAATCATCGAAAAGGAAATAGGTCGAGACCCGATACACGCTATGTACCAACGAGGTACGCCCAACATACTCGAGCAACATGCCAACCTTTCCATAAGCTCTTAATACCTTAAGACCACCTATCCAAATATCAGATCTGACTTAAAGGGAAGAATTAAGTCATAAAGTTCCTGACTTTATGACTTTATATGGCTTAATGGAGTCCAAACCAAATCCCTAGATTCATAACTTCATAAAATTATCAATAATTCATGCGTGAGTGGAATATAACCAACAAGATCTAATTTTTATGCCATAAGAACCGCAAAAACACCAAGAAATTCTAATCCTAAGCTCTGGAGTAACTTTTACTCACAAGAGCCAAAACTATGGGACCAAAAGCTTGCAAATCTAGGCTCTAACCTAGATCTAATCATAGAACCATAAAGTTGGGAAATTTATACCTCCAGAGGCTTGCAAAGATGATGAAAGTACTAGATATCCAAGCTCTAGCCACAACAATCCACAAGGCTAAACTTTTCCTTCTTCCACAAGGAGCCAAGAACACTTTAAGGGTCCAAAATAAGCTCTCAAGGATTAGGGATTCAAAAATATGGTTGGGGAGGATGAAGGATGAAAATTGGGTGGTCTCAAGGGACTTAAGATGCTTAAATAGGGGCTCAACCTAAGTTTTAGTGTTTGGAGCATAGATGAATATGCCCAACATACTCTATACATACGCCCGATGTACTCGACTAAGACCATGATCCATTTAATGAATTACGCCCAACGTACTCCTAGTGTATACCCAACGTAATTAAAAAATCCTCAAGTTCCACTTCAACTTCAAACATCTAAAACTTTTTCATTTCAACTCTGTTTTCGGCGTTATTTATATGCTCGGAAATGTATTGAAGAGACCTACAATTCTATCTCATTAGTTTTGACTAAAACCTTACCAAACTAAGATTCTTAATTCACGCAAGAAGCCTGAAACATCACTTCTTCACATATCACCCCTTTGACTCCAAAATACGAACCAATGGCTTTGATCACATAACTTATATTATCAATGTCCAATTGGGTCTAAACCCTAATTCCCTTGAAGTCCAAGGCATTTACTTGATCCCTCTAATAACCATAATTCCTGAAATAGGAAACTTCTCGAAACAGTATGTTACATAAATTGAGACCCTAAGGGGTCCTATTTATAGTTTATGTAACTTAGGAACAAAAAAATATTTAAATGATTAAATAAAAGATTTAATGTCAATTCAAATTCTTTAATTATTTACAATTAGGACGCTTCTTGAAACCTTAGAAACCCTCCTAATTTCGTTCACCTTTTTTCCTTACTCAAGTATGAACAATTGTAATTCAACATTTGGACATTTAACTAATTTCAATTAATCCTGAATAATTCCAGATTAATTCTGATTAATAATTAATTAATTCTAATTGATTTCATATTAATTTATTAATCATAATAAATTAACAAATCAATTTTCTATCTCCAATTAATATATTAATCATATAATATATTAATAAATAATTTCCTCTTAATTTTCAATTAGTTTATTAATCATATAATAATCTAATAAATCATTATGTCTCTATAAATGTCATTTTAATTAAGTTCTAGTTATGAGGACAACCTGAAAAAGACTTTGCTTCTAATTATAAGAATATATCAATTTAGTTCATAGTTTAGGCATCTTGTTCAACACACACACACACACACACACACACACACATATATATATATATATATATATATATATATATATATATATATATATATATATATACGATCTTTTTGGCGTGTCATGATAGTTGATAAGCTAGTTTATTATTTGATTTTTTTAAATTGATATTTTTGGCAACGCAAAAAGTAATCAACAAGGTAGCTTTTAAAAAGAAAAAACATCATAAATGGTCCCTGTGGTTACCCAAAATATGAAGTTTAGTCCCCGTGGTTTAAAAACCTTATAAATGGTCCCTGTGTTTTCAAAACTTTTGATGTGTGGTCCTTTTTGCTAACTCCGTTAAGTTTGTTCGTTAACTGAAGGGTATTTTCGTCATTTCACCACCACAGGGACCATTTATGATGTTTTCTTTTCCTTTATTTTATAAATTAAATTTAATATCCAAGCTCTCTCTCTCTCTCTCTCTCTCTCTCCACCTGCTAAAGCCTAGACCCAGATAAAACCCTCATTTCTTTCAGCCACGCAGCCGCTCCACCCCTTTTTTCCCATGTATCACTTCTTCATCTCCGTAATCCCCAATTTCTCCTAATTTACACCTACAATGCTTCCATTTTTGCTACCCAATATGTCGAAGGAAATAGCGAGCACTGATCCTGAAGGAATCAACGATGTTTGTAGACCTAGAACCCCTGGCCACACACAAAAGCCGAAGCTAACAAGACCACCACCATCTTTGTTGCTAATTACTTCACCTACATGAAGCTTCCACGCCCTTACAAGACCACCAACATCAACCGACATATCTCTGTCACTTCTTTCTCACTTCCTCCTTCCACTGTTTAACCGCCCCATTCCTTTAGTCGTTGTCTTTGGAGCTGTTAAATCCAGCAAGTGTAGCTGATTGGGAGATGATATCATCTACCTCATTGATTCAGATTCAGATTCAGATCATAGTTCGTTAATATACATCAATGTGTATTTAGGTTTTGTAGATTCCTCTGCTTCACACTTGTGTTTCATAATCGAGTTTGATGATACTTTAAGTCTACTGTATCGATATAGTTAATATGGGAAGGGATCGATATGAAAATTAGGAAAAGGATTACAATTTTGATCAAGCACCTATACCTATCAAATATTATCTGGGTTTTGGGTTGGGTGTACTCATACTAAGCCTGAACATTTGGTTCTTGCATGCAATTTCGATTGATCTTTTGAACTCATATGAGAACCTAAAAAAAATTCTGGTTTCGTGTGTGTATATGTGTTTATTTGAGTTGTTGTTTAGATTTATAATGATTATTGTTAAAATTGGAACCGGGTGCATACAACGAATATATGAGTGCGAGAATAGAGCAAAGGACTGTGTCTTCGCGTTTGACTGGACTTATAGATCCCCGGAGGTGGTGATGGCAAATAAAAACCTATGTTTGTGTAGGAAGACGGGGAATGCACAGTCGATTGAAAGGGACAAATGTTGAGGAATCGTGAATGGGAGGTGTGAATACAAGGGAGGTGGGAGTAAGTGGGAAAAACTTAAACCTAGAATTTTTATGGAGGGAAGCTAGAGTACATCTAGGACTAATTCCAGGAGGAAGAATATATGAGAGAGAGAGAGAGAGAGCTTGGATATTTAATTTTAAAAAATAAAAGAAAAGAAAACATCATAAATGGTCCATGTGGTGGTGAAATGACGAAAATACCCTTCAGTTAACGGACAAACTTAACGGAGTTAGCAAAAAGGACCAAACATCAAAAAATTTGAAAACACAGGAACCATCTATGAGGTTTTTAAACCACGGAGACTAAACTTCAGATTTTGGGTAACTACAAGGACCATTTATGATGTTTTTTCTTTTAAAAAAATTATTTAGTTTAACTTTTCAAAAGCTTTTTAAATTTTTTTCGAATGTACCATTAATTAATTATTAAAAACATAATTTTTTAAAATATTTTTTATGCTATTTTATATGTTTAAGCTAGTTTTTATAAACTTACTTTTTTTAAACCTAACTATTTTTACAGATACAAGTTTTCGGTTAGTCTACTAAATATAAACAAAACATGATATACCAGACGCAGCATCACACAGCCGATGGGTCATATATTAGGGTCTAAAGCAAAGTAAATATTGTATTATAATAATGCGTTGGCGGCAGCCACCTTAATCAAAAGAAAAGACACACATGTGAGTATACGTGTAATCGCCTATTTTGTGATGATAAAATAATATATTAAGCGTAACTTTTTAAAAATTAATCATATTTTGGAAAAATAAAAATAATAACTAGTAATATAATATCTATCTTTTCAAAGATTTTTTAAAAAAAAGCCAAAAATCTTAAAGTATTGAAAATATTTATTATTTTCGTAAACCATTATATGCAAAAATCTTAATGACTTATGATTGTTCTTTTTTTTTTTTTTCAAAACGATGCCAACATAATTTTAGTATTGGATTATATGTTAATTGTCATCGTACAACGAGTGAGATATCAAACGGGCAACAAGTTGTGCCGTTAAGCCTTTTTGAATGATAAAACTAATTATTTTAAAGACTACATCCGAAGATCTATGGGATATAACATTATTATGCATGATTCATTGTACTCTTTTAAATGGCTGCGAAAATCACATTTTGGAGCGTACTGCCAAAATGTGGCTGTGAAAATCTCATTTTTCCCTAACTTTGAATTTTTATTATTCTTTCATACGAAGTCCGTTTGAGTTGATTTTTTTTCATCTTGCTATTTACAAAAAGAGTTATCCATTGACATATCGCACTTTAAATTTGGAGGTCGAAAAGTCATTTTTTAGCTCCAAAGTAGGCTAATAGGTAAAAAAAATGAACATTAAACAAACTTTGAACCTTCATTAATTTTATATATGAACTTCATTTAGGCTTAATTTTTTTTCTTTCATCGTGTTCTTTATAACAAGGATTATCCATGAATATACCACACTCTAAATTTGGAGGTCATGTTGTATTACTTGTCGTTAGAATACATGTATCACATATAGCTTTAATTAGACAGTAAAGATTAAATTTGATTCAATAAAAAATTTCAATACAAAGGGGTAACACGACCAATACATCATTTTGTAATTCCCATGAAGGGAGGGTACAGAGGATTAACTGTAGCAGTTTGGTATGCAGCTCGATACATCATCTGTCTGAGTGAAAGGAAAGTTTCCAACTTGGTGGGGGATTGTTGGAAATTATAGATGCATAATAGCAAGTTGGTTAACTTCATTTATCTCACATTGGTGGGAAAAGAAACATTTAGTGGGTTTATAATGTTTTTCTCTTGATAGGTCTTCAAAGGTTTTAAGTGGATCAAATGATAGGCCAACCCTACACACGCACACCTAGCCTAGCCGATGCCATGAGTGCAGGATTTTAGCGCACTTGGCACTTCACACGAAGAATTAGTCATTAGAGCTGATGAGCTTTACTTTTAGCAGGTTCAGGATCAGTTGAGTTGGACTGAATCAGGTTTACGGTTTTCGCGCCACAACAATGGGATCGCAACTCGTTCTGGAAGGCCCACAACGAGTTGTTTAGAGAGCAAGGCGTAGCCCTAAGGCTTCTAAGGGACAACCATAGAGGGTTTTTTATGCCTTCTAGGGTTCCTGGAACTACAAATAGAGCTTTGTAGGACATGTATTGACCACCACGAAAAATTGACCTTTCTCTCTCTATCTCTCTCTCTCTCTGTCTCTCTCTCTCCCCCCCTCTTTGTGACTTCTTCCATCTTTTCGAGTAATCACTATGCGTTTATTCCTCTTCCATAGCTGTTGGAACGAAGAATAATCTGCATTAAATCCTGGGTTCTTACGCTAAAGCTTACAGTTATAGAGCGACGTAAAAACCTTTAAGGACATGAGTCATATCCGTGCAGGTTTCTACAATCAAGATCAACCTATAAAAGGGTTGTTTTACTTTATTGTTTCGTCATTTAATTTCGTTCAATAACGGGACAATCTTTATTCTACTCCTTTCTTACGATTAGAGTCGATCGTGAATGATCAATCTAATTTCTGGACGAAACTTGGCAGCAACAACAACAACAACAACAACAATAATAATAATAATAATTGAACTTATTATCTTGCAACATCTCAACTTTTAATCCTCAATATTATTCTTTAGTTGTTTGCTTTTGTAAAAACGTTTTGGATAATTTGTTTTTGGTCAAAAATCGCATAAGTAATTTAGTAACCAAATCTGTAAGTGTGGTGTGATGTTTTATGTAAAGATTTTAAGAAGACTTATCAGATGCTTAAGATTTTGGAAGATGCCTAAGATCCTGGGAATAAGATAGTAGTGTTAAGATTTTTAATTAAGAAATATGAAATAAAAATGTTGATTTAGCCCATGATATATAAGCACATGTATACTTGAAAATTAGGAAACAAATAGTGTTTAAGTCGCAAATTCATTGAGTATGTCAATAAGTCATAAGATATTCAAAAATGACCAAGATACCACAAAGTATCTTGAGGTTGTAATTAAGAGAATAAAGTACCGCAATTGAATAAACATTTATAAAAATTGTGTGTAAGTAATGAAATAGATTAAATAACAGTAAATACGTAAAAATAAGAGCAAGAACACAAAGATATACGATGAAAGCCCTTGATCTATTAAGATCTCTAGCATAAAACTTTGGGTGGTGACAAAAGTGACACTGCCTTTAGAACTTCTATTAGAAATCAGTAGACATATTACAAGTGCAAGCTGATCGTGAGTAGTATGAGCGAGAGTGACCAAGTATCAGTGCATAATTAGTGGTGAACATGTGTGAAATGATCTCAACTCCTCTATTTATACATTTGACATCTAACCTGATGGGTTTTGGACATAAGAACATCCTATGTGCTCATACAAACCCTAATGCTTGGATCTAGGTTTCCCTATTGTACATGCAAGTTATCCAAGATTATAAACCCTAGATCTAGAATATGATAATTAATATGACATATAATTAGGGTTTAGATCATACCTTGATTGTTATATAACAATAACAATCCCAATTCCTCCTTGTGTTGACTTTAGAAAGCTTAGAGTCACAAATGTCACTCCTCTAATGGTTCACAAACACCAAGAGCAAGAGGATGAAGAGGAGAGAGGATGGAGGCTGCCCTAAAACGTGTGAAACCCTAAAAGAAGTCTTTGCCACATTTTTGGGTCATAAGGGATGTATATATAGTTAGCCTATTAGGGTTATCTAACAAGGAAACCCTAATTTGGATGCTTAAGCCCTAATCAACCCATGGATCCCTTTCCTTAAGGCCTTGGACGACTTACCCATGGGTTTCCCATAAATTCGTCCACTCCTTAATACAAGCCAATCCATGGCCCAAACTGCAATTATCTTATAATTACAATTCCAGTCCCTTAAGTTTAATTAATCTCTTTTAGTCACAAAACTAATTACCAATTAATTATTGACTAATATTAATTAAACAATATGATTTCTTCTTTAATATATTATTATCATAATATATTAATAAATCATATTTAATCCTTTCTCTCCATAATTCATCTTATCAAGTTGCTTTGGTGAAGGCAACCCAAAAGGACCATGCACCATCGCGTCAAGTACATACCAAAATAGTTATGGACTTAGACACTAATCCAACAGTCTCCCACTTGGATAAGTCTAATAACTATTATGGGTATGACTTCAGATCCTGATCTGCAATCGTAGCTTTCCAAAGCCGCTGTCAACTCTGATCCTATCAGATACACGTGTCCTTTAGATAAGGGATCATATATTCCTTCATTCTAGATATCGTATGAGATATGATTTCAAATCATTCTCTTTGTACTATTTCTCGACTTCCGATTTATGACGACTGACTAATTGAACAAATCAAATTAGCCCTAGCCCGGCCGAGCATTTACGTTTGTCATCACTAAACCATCGAGGGGCCCAAAGATATCTCTTTTATCATACTTTGGATAAAAGGAACAGATAAGCTTTGATACAATGCTTGCTTGCACTTACTCACCGAATCACACACAACAATATGTTTTATGACACCAAGTTACTAGTGCGTTTACATATTATCAATGTGCAACCGATTTGCAAGATACAACTCACACATCTCGGTTTCAAGAATATAAGATGTTATCGTCTCACCAATCACTCGTGATCCAATGCTCAAGTCGTATTCATAAGCACTCATGAACGTTGCAGCAAACATTTGCTTATGTCTAATACTCTTTTAGACATTCCACACACCAATTCATGACAGTCTTCATTCATACTTACTTCCAACATATGAACGACTGTGGCCCGTTCGAATAATTTGACTGTTCTTAGCCAATTAAATTATTTAGGAAGTCAAAACATGCAAAGTGAAACACAAGAATAATACTAATCCCATATGGCCTCAACCCTTTGAGCATAAATAAAACACCTTTTATTTATCACCATATCGATTACTCATTATTTGTCGTTTCGGTTAATCAACTTCTTACTTGAATTACAACATAGTCCCATGCTCCTAGCATGCACACAATGTTTACCTATGGTTCTTACTTTGTGAAATAGATCACATTGAACACATTTCCAATCATACTCATTTCACAACTCCAAATCTTTTCCATAAGTGAAAGAATATCAAATTCTTTCCACTTATAGAATATGCTAGATTCTAACATTTTATGCAATGATCCTTTCATAATATCACTGCACCAAAGTCACAAAGACTATTGCCAATGATATTACAAAGTTCTCTATCGGAGATTGTTACAATACAATTTCTTAGATATGATGTCTCTCACTCAAAGAACATTCCTTTGAACATCCTTTTGCATAAAAGTTTCTTATTTACACATAGATTTTCAATATTCAATTCCCAATATGGACACGTTTCCATATTTTTCCATATGACAACTCATTCTTAATAGAATCTTATCTATTCATAATAATGTCGATATGGTCCATCTAATATGGAAACATTTCCATATTTTCCAATACTATACTTCCAACTACTCACAAGCGACCAATCCTCGGCGAACTTTGGATTGTCCTTTGATAGTTGTTTAATTATTTTAGTCAAAACTGATTTTAGTCCCTTTTCCCTCTAAATGCACTAGACATTTGGAAAATTCTAGAATGGTCAAACATTAAAGCATTTGCAATCAATCCTATACCCGAAGCGTATGGGACACGATGCATAATGTCTTACATAAAGATTTGATACTTTATCAATCTTCTGCCATAATGTTTTATTTGCTATGTTCTTAAAATTCGAATTGTGAAGAGGAATGTCGTAATCATAATCGAAATTTTAAGAACACACTATGTACCTTTGAGTAAATTTATTAACATTCCACAACCTAACCGTTTAGATTTGAAATGAAGCATAATATTCTCTCCCTTAATTATAGCAAAACAACTATTCAACCCTTACAACTTTGCAAAGTATGAATCTTGTTTTCTATAATTAATATTGCTAACCTTGCAATACTTTCCTTAATAATAATACAATCATAACATTTATGCTCCCACTATCATGATGATTATTATAAACATAACACTTATGCTCCCTCTAGCTTTGACATGTATTCAGAAACAGCTTAACTTTCAGAAAAACAATGCTTATTGAATTTCTTAAGTTCATGTTTCTAATATTTAGTGTTTTGATAATGTTTTATCAGGGCTTCTTGAACTTATACACCTTTTCCTTAGATAGTTCATATGTGTGTCTAAACAATTGCCAAACCTCACAATTCAAATTATGGAAAGGGATACCGTAACCATAATCGAATTCGAGAATGCAATTTTACAATCACTATCTTCTTACAATCTTTCTTAGTGAAAGTATTTCCTCACAATCATTTTCATGAAGGAGGAAATCTTATGACACTTAGATTTAAACAGTGTATTTGTTCCTATCCATGTGAATTTGTCAAAACCAAAGTTTACGACAAATTCAAACTCATGTGGATCGAACTTTCTTAATCTTGATTTCTTGCCTTATGGTAGCACAGCTGCCCACCACGTCTTCCAAGTAGTTAAGCAGCTCACCCTTTCCTATCAATGTACCTTTCATTGATTAAGGTGCCTTGCCTTTTATGCGTTCAAAATGAGAACTCATAGAACTCACATGCATAATTAACTCAATTGGAACAACACAGAAACAAAATAATGTCAACACGATAGGCTGTAAACCTCAACTCGTGTGCTAGTGATGATCGATAAGGTCTATTTTGATTTGTTCTTGAAACCTTTCAAGACCTTTAAGACTCCCATTGACTCCTTGACATATAAGATTCTCTTGTCAATAACCATTTCTTGACAAACAATTATTCAAGAGTTAGTGTAGCTTTTATCAAAACACTTCATAAATTGGTCCTAGTTGGTCTTTGTCTTATCCAAGACATCACAACTCTCCATATTTGATGAATGTTATAAACCTTCTTAATACTTGTCACTCAATGTTACAATCTTATCTTTAAGACTTGTTTTGGAACAAAGTATGATTGACTTCTTGATTTAACCATTTCTTCAATCCTTGATTCCTCTTCTTAGACATATAATTGTACTAAGACTCACTTAGAGGATCAATTGAGATATGGTTCTTAATCATTAAGACCTATCATAAAGCATAAAAGCCACTCTCCCTTCTTCTTAGAATGGAGAAACTTTATCTTTCTGCCTACTTGATTCTTCTTATTCGTTTTGCTATTGATTTAAACCTTTCTAATCAATTCCGAATCACACTTAATCTTATAAGTATAATCATATTTACTAAACTTTTAGTAAATCATGACGAATATCTTGTAACTCTTATGATGGACTTGATCAACACACAACTTTGTGTACTCAATCTCCTAGTTCTTCACTTGACACTTTGTCAATGAATTAGTCTAATTTCCAAATATGAAATTTCTCTTTCATCATGCAACCAAGTTGCGTGATTCCAAATTTTTGTCCAATTGAAACTTGGGCGATGAGAAACTCTCCCTATTTGGTAAATTCTCGACTTATTCACAAAACATCATAATTAAGAATAAAATCCATTCGATGTAGAAATATGCAAACATCAATTTTCATAACGATTTCATTGCAAGGAAATAAACAAATAAATAAATGAGTCAAACCAAAATTTATTTTATTTATAAAAGCAGCGGAAAACATTTGTCCTTACAATGCAAAATCCATTGAAAACTATGTATTTCAAAAGGAAAATTTCTAACAACTCTATCATACTATCTAAGCTCAAAATCTAATCTTCAAGTCCATGCGATCAAGATCCATTCCTTGTGATTAGATTCATCTTGCTCTTTCTCCAAGCTTCCTTTCTTTTCACCGATCCTGCAAAACATTCAAATGCAATCTTATCACATCATGCATTAAGAATCAATGAATAGGAACTTAACGGAGTTAGATAGTGGATTTTACCTGAAGCGCAGACATACTCTTTGAATCTCCCATCTTCTGGACTCTTCAGACTCTTTGGGCAGACTTGTATCCAACGCCCTTTCTTTTGGCAGCAAACGCAGGTCGGTTCTCCTAGAACGTCCTCAGAAGCATGGTCGGTTGACTTTCCCAACAAATACGCTCCATTGCTTCACCAAATCATTTCTGATTCAGCAGCTATGAGCATGTAAGTTAGGTCAATGACGTTTTCGTCATGATCCATCATATAATACTTTCTTTTGAACTCATTATACGATTCAGGAAGTGACTGCAAAACCCAATTCACAGCCAACTCATCCGGGAATGACACACCCAACATTATCAACCTATCGATGTGTGATTTCATTCCTAGAACGTGGGCACACACGGATTTACCATCTTCATGTTTCATTTCCAATAGGGATTTAGTGATATTGAACCTTTCAATTCTTCGATCTTGTGGGTTAGGGAGAACAATTGGAGGAGGAGGAGGAAGTGAAGCATGATTTCTTGTTCCTCGATCGAATCGTGGAATATCATCTTCATGTGGAATGCTTGTTCCACGGGATTTGGGAAGACCATAGTTGTCGAACTTTGACATCTACAAAACGGGAGAAAACGAATTCAAGTTAGTTGATTTATTTAGTCCTTAGTAAATCACCCAAATGAGATACTAAGGCTAGGACCCAACACAATATTCTACAACTCGGGAGAGGGATGCCGTAACCCAAATTGCAGAACATTTGAAGGTATGTGAATGACGATTTACTAATTTCCACCATGAAAAACAAAAAAGAAATTTAAGTTTTAAATCTATGAAAACTCCTAGATCCTATGAGATTCATTGAACATTTCAATGGCATGTTTAAATCTCGATATGCCCCTCTTGTTTGTGACTGGGATGCCGAGGATCACAAAGCGGGTGTGAATAACCATGCAAACTTACATGGTGCCCTCACAAGTTATAGTCACCTATTCGATGTGCCGGTAAACCATACACACTCCACCGAACTATGACAAACATTGAGTCACCCTTTGCTACCTTTGCTTAGAACCATTTAGTGTGCCGGTAAACCACACACGCTCCACTAACATCTTCGCAAGGGCACAAAGTGTAATTTCAATGAATTGCATCAATTCACTTTGCCTAAGTAACTAAGATTGGGAATTTGAAAAAACATTTAGTTACTGTTATACTTCACTATACTTATAATGGAAGGTTTCGTCCTATCCTACCCGTTCGGCTAACGACCCTCCACTAGTCAAGAGTGCGGTGGGTAAGAGTGGATACCCATTCAATCGCCATTTTATAGGCAATTTCCTTAAACACCCCTTATAGACCAGCTTCGTGAATGAGGCCTACTAACGGTAAGACTGACTTTTACTCATACATATATATAATGTTAGACTTTTAATGTTATATATAGTATAGGGTGTATTTTACACTTTTAAAATATTAGGTGGTTAAATTTAACAACTATACTTTTAATTCAATTAAATTGTAAACCAAAACTTTTATGGATTTATTAAACCTCTTATAATTATACACCTTAATTAATTAATAAAACCATAAGGGTGTGATTTGAACTTTTTCATAACAATACTAGGGTTTTAGAATTTAACATTCCTAATTAAACTTTTAATCAACTTTTAAATTCCAAAACTTGAGGGCAAGTTTTGAAACATTTCAAAACATTAGGGTTTAGAATTTAAATATACATCAAAATTAAACTATTAATCAAAATTTAAATTCCAAAACTTGAGGGCAAGTTTTGAAACCTTTTTCAAAACAATAGGGTTTCAACTATTTAAATTTCAAAACAACAAAACTTTTGAGGTCAAATTTAAACTATAAAACCTAAGGGGAAATATGAAACATTTCATAACACAAGGATCAAATAACAAATAATCTAAATTAACATTTAATCACATAATTATCCATATTTGATTTATTTAATGATTTCTTGCAAAACAATTTACCAATTTAATCAAAATAATTAATCAATTATCACATAAGGAAACAAATATTTTATTAATTGATAAATATCTTCAATTAGATCAAGAATATAGTCATATATATATATATCAAAAAATCGGATTTATATTGATCTAATATGATAAGGCAACTATCCTTAAGCAAAAACAGCAAGAAATCCCGGTTTTCCCTCCATCTGACCAGCCGACTCGTCGAGTCAGGCATGGACTTGTCGAGTCAGCATGAACTCAACGAGTTCATCTAGAAACTCGGCGAGTTCAGCAAGTAGAACCACAAAAAACGAATTTTTTCAACATACAAGGCATCAATACAATAGAAACCAATCTAGGCTCTGATACCACTGATGGGTTTTGGACATAAGAACATTCTATGTGCTCATACAAACCCTAATGCTTGGGTCTAGGTTTTTCTATTGTACATGCAAGTTATCCAAGACTATAAACCCTAAATCTAGAATATGATAATTAATATGACATATAATTAGGGTTTAGATCATACCTTGATTGTTATATAACAATAACAATCCCAATTCCTCCTTGTGTTGACTTTAGAAAGCTTAGAGTCACAAATGTCACTCCTCTAATGGTTCACAAACACCAAGAGCAAGAGGATGAATAGGAGAGAGGATGGAGGCTGCCCTAAAGCATGTGAAACCCTAGAAGAAGTCTTTGCCACGTTTTTGGGTCATAAGGGATGTATATATAGTTAGCCTATTAGGGTTATCTAACAAGGAAACCCTAATTTGGATGCTTAAGCCCTAAGCAACCCATGGATCCCTTTCCTTAAGGCCTTGGACGATTTCCCCATGGGTTTCCCATAGAATTCGTCCACTCCTTAATACAAGGCAATCCATGGCTCAAACTGCAATTATCTTATAATTACAATTCCAGTCCCTTAAGTTTAATTAATCTCTTTTAGTCACAAAACTAATTACCAATTAATTATTGACTAATATTAATTAAACAATATGATTTCTTCTTTAATATATTATTCTCATAATATATTAATAAATCATATTTAATCCTTTCTCTCCATAATTCATCCTATCAAGTTGCTTTGGTGAAGGCAACCCAAAATGACCATGCACCATCGGGTCAAGTACATACCAAAATAGTTATAGACTTAGACACTAATCCAACATAACCAACTTCCCAAAAAATCTGGGATCTTACCCTATTCTAACTTGACCAGGTACTTCAGAGAAACTATGTATTTTTCCTTGTTGACCTGTTCCATCTCTTTTTGATCAAGTCTTCAAGTCCTATACAAGATACAACAAAAACACAATCGCAATCCTAATATATTCGCTTGTAAAAGATCTTGGGTAGTTCAAGATCTTAGGTAGTTCAGGCTCTTGGGTGATTTAAGATGTTAGCATAAGTTTAAGATGTTAGATTAAATAACGTTGTGAAAATATCACCCATAACATATTTAATCATAAATATTATCTATTCTCTCATTTGTTTGTAAACACTAAATTATTCTTTATTAGCTCATAATACTAATTAGGGGTGATCGCGGTTCGGATTGAAACCGCAAAATCGGCCAAACCGGTCATCTGTTCAGTTTTACGGTTTATATTTTTCTATATGGTTTGGCTTACGTTTTAAAATTTCAAACCGTAGTGAACGGTTTGGCTTACGGTTTTTTAGGAATTCAAACTGTATAAAAATTGGACCAGACTATAGAGTTTTTATATAAAAAAATAATATGTATATATATATATATGCATGTATGTATGTATGTATGTATGTATTTTTATTATGCATTTTTATGATTTTTAGGGTTTTTTGTTTTCATAAAACCTAATCCTATATATATATATATATATATATATATATATATATATATATATATATATATATATATATATATATATATATATATATATATAATAAAATTATAACCCATAATTTAACAATGTTTATTGTTTCATTTACAGTTTTTTATTTACTATTTTGGCAGTTTTGACAACTTTAATATTGGAGTTTTTTTTTTAATAATATTGCATTTTTTTTTATCAATACTTGGCAGATTTTTTATTGACAATTTTTTATATACTATTTTGATAGCTTCAATATTGCAGTTTCTTTAACAATAATTGGCATATTTTTTTGTTGTTGTAACAATATTATAGTTTTTTTTAACAATATAATGGACTTGACTAAAATGGGCCTAAAGAGCCCAAACCGTGAAACCAAACCGTTAATAACAGTTTGGTTTTGTTTGGTTTTAATTTTTAAACAGTTCGGCTTCGGTTTTCGCTTGAAAAAAACCGTAACTAATGGTTTGGCTTCGGTTTGAGCTAAAAACCGAAAAAGCGAACTGTGAACACCCCTAATACTAATTATTAGATTGTTTAAATATCAAGTATGAAATTTCAACAATCTTAAAGGTTTTTATTGTGACATAAATTTCACACTTATGGACACCAAAATCTCATCTACTAATTTCCGACTCATGAACCAAGATTTTGCCTGACTTGACAGATTTGATGGTCAGCAGTACACATGTTGGCCCGATAAGGTCAAGTTCATGCTTCATGTATTGAAGCTCGCCTATGTTTTAGACCATAACTTGCCCCTAATTCTTACTAATCTAATTCTCAAAGCAGGAAAGATTATGTCACCTCTGATTTGGAGAAATGAAGGGCTCTGCATAAAGAGTCTGAGGAACTATGTGATATGTGCAAATTTAGTCATATATTTAGTGTAAAATCATAATACTTATTGGCTATTTTATTTCAAGTTATGAACAAAAGATACTTAATTATGTTTAAGTTTTATTTGCAGCTTAAAAGATGAGCTCGGAAGGAAAAGGATGCGGAATTGGCAATTGGAAGTTTGGATCTTGGATTTTAAAGAAAGAAGGATGTTGCTGGACAGCTTGACCCCTCGTCAGTGTTCCATATCTCATGAACCGTAACTCCGATTGACGAGATTCAAAATGTTCTGAAAACTAGACACAGTTTTGGACAATTTCATGTTTTGAGAATATGTTGATTCCAAATGGACTCGACGAGTTGGGCCTCCACTCGACGAGCTGATCAGAAAGTTTGCGATTTTCAACGCTGACTTGTCGTACACGGGTTTTAAGTGATGGACTCGTAAAGTCGGTCACTAGACTCGTCGAATAGCCCCTGTTTTCAGAATATATATATATATATATATATATATATATATATATATATATATATATATATATATATATATATATAGAAACGCTTCTCATTCGAACCCTAACTAATGGGTAAAGTTTAGGACGATTTTTGGAGGCCAAAAGGGTTCTTAGAAGGTGTGGGTTTCGATATTTCAACTTAGATTTCAATTAGGAAGAAGATCTAAGGCAATAACACACTACTTTTACCTTAATCTTTTGCATAAACCATGTTTCAATCCTTAGATTATGTTTTTAGTTTGTTATTTGCTGTAGAGATGAGCTAAAAACTCATAACTTCTGTTTAGGAAAGATAAGTAAAAATGAAGCTATAATCCTTTCTATGAGTACTAAATGGATACAGGTTATATAAAACCCAGAGTAAAACAAAAATCAATTGGGTGTATCTGCCCTAAGCCCACAACCAAACAAGAAACAAGGAATGAGGCGGATGACACACATCCCATTGGTTCCTTTATATTTGATTGAAAATATCCTTTAAGAAAACCCTTATTTCTTATAATAAAATAGTAACCACATTGATTCCTTCTATAATCACTTAGTTTATACTAGTTATATATAATCTAATATCGAACAGATAGTGTAACGACCCAAAATTTAAGACCAAAAATTTCTTTTAATACAACATTACTTTAAGCATAGACATCATTCCAAAAGATACTCTGAGTATAAGTTTTCAAAACACATTTTCATTATCAGAGTAAACATTCCCAGGCTGGCTAATCTGTGGCGTGTGTGCCATGCGATCACCCCGTGCTCTTCCCTCCGCTACCGGAACTACCTGAAACCAAAACTGAAAACCATAAGCACGAAGCTTAGTGAGTTCCCCACCCTACCACATACCATATAATCACATATCATATAATCACATATCATACACACTGCCGGGCAATTCTGGGATGCCCGACCTACCCGGTACGACCATTCTGGGGAGCCGACCTACCCGTGTCAGGCCGTTATGGGGTGCTAACTACCCATGTCAGGCCATTCTGGGGTGCTGACTACCCATGTCAGGCCATTATGGGGTGCTGACTACCCATGTCAGGCCATTCTGGGGTGCTGACTACCCATGTAAAGCCATTCTGCGGTGCTGACTACCCATCGGTCATAACAACCGATCCTCGGGGACTATTTCACCCCCTACTGCTACTATCACATATATCATAACATAACATATTATCAGACATATCTGGGGTGTCCGATCTACCCTTCGGTCCTAACGACCGAACTTGGGGACTATTCCCCTCCTACTACCACTATCACATATAACATAACTTGCCAGCATATAAACATATCATCGCATACTGTCAGATGTTTCTGGGGCGTCTCACTATCCTCTGGTCCTAACAACCGAACTCTACTGATAAGTCATGGAACCCCATACATGATCCTACTGATAGTGAGATACGGGCCCAGCCCATACTCGCTCTTTCCCTAACTTGGGCCTCGCCCCTGATCTGCTGCTAATGAGATGTGGAACACCATCCACACTCTGCAATTGGTGAGACACAGGACCTCGCCCACATACAAGTATCACGCAGACAACAAGTATAAACTATCACATAAACCACTCCTTGGGCACCCGCCCTCTATCATTGGACCTCGTGCCGAATATCTTACTAGCATACTGTGCCTAGGGCTAACCCCCGGGTCTTCTACTCATAACTACATGGGCCGCCATTGTGGCCGTAGACCCATTCATATAAAGGGAAACTCACCTGCACTGGCTGAATTTGCTGATAATCCCACTAGCCGCTGCCCGACAACTCTCTGAACTCCTGCTCCACCCGCTCCCCGAGCTACCAATAACAATGCAACACTGAGTCAAGCTGACCCCCGAAAGACTACCAAGTCAACTCTGGTCAAAGTCAAAGTCCTGGTCAAAGCCAACCTTCCAGGTCAACCCTACTCGCCGAGTCACCCTACTGACTCGCCGAGTTCATAAATTCAGAATCCTTCCACTCGCGACTCTACTCGCCGAGTCAGTCCATGACTCGCCGAGTCTACCGATTTCCGAGTCCTGACCTGTCTAACTCACCGAGTCTCTAATCGACTCACTGATTCGAGTCTAAACTCAAAGGGTTTAGGGTTTCACGACCTGACTCGCCGAGTCCAAGAACAGACTCGCCGAGTCCAAGACATCCTTCAACAGTCTCGCCGAGTTGTTCTTCCAACTCGCCGAGTTCCTGCCCAGCTTCATCTGACTCGACGAGCTGTTCATCCCACTCCTCGAGTTCCTCCAAATCTTCATGCTACTCGCCGAGTCCATTCAGACCTCCATACATGCAGAGGACTTTTGAGTCATGCATGGACTCCAAACTGTAGATCTACCCTTCCCAAGCCTATTCCTCACGTAAAGTTGCAAAGTTTACGTATAGAGAAGGGGATCTAGGCAAAATACACCACAAACTAGGGTTTAAGGCAAGGAGGCTCCATAACCAACTCAAGGGCTGCTACTTTATGCTTCTCAGGACCATAATATGCTTAGATCTGAAGTAGCAACTTCAGATCTGGCTTCTAACTCAAAATAATAACATTATGGCTAAAAGCCCCAACAACCACACATAGATCTAGGTGCAAAAAGGGTCCACGAACTAGTTTATTACCTCCAAATGCTCAGAATGAATTCACAATCCCAGATCTATAGTCCCTTCTTGCTCCTCCAAGTTCCTTCTTCTTTCTCCAAGCTTTAATGCACCTTCCAAGGCAACAAATGGCTCAAATAGAGGATATGGCGGCTAGGGTTTAATGTTCTGGGTGAAAGAGGCAGCAAAGGAACCCTAGGGGAGAGAATGAGGCGCTTAAATAGGCTCCAAGTCCCGAATTTAGGGTTTTCCTCGCACAGACCAGACTCGCCGAGTCCACTTGGCCGACTCGCCGAGTTGGTCACTTACACTTCGACCCGGATCCCGCTCGGACTCGCCGAGTTCCTCCTTGGACTCGCCGAGTCGCCCCTAAAAATTAGGGTTTTCTTTCCTTTCTTAGCCTTCAAAACTTTGGGTGTTACAAATCTCCCCCACTTAAACTAAACTTCGTCCTCGAAGTTTGCCAGGGTCCACCGCCTGCGATCGGCTTCCAAAACCTACCAATTATCCCAACACCAGCCGCCTACCTTCGCTGGTCTTCCACCTGGTCATTCTGACTAACATAAACCTCGTAGATAAAACCTCGGGTCAGACCTGACCTTGAAAAACTTAGAAACACAACTTACTCCACCGACAATCTTTCTGGTATTCACCGAGTACTGCACTTGAACTCATAAGGGTTGAACATTTCTTTCCTTACGCGATTCCCTTGCCTTCCTAAGGCGATGCTCCATATCCAACTATTCCTTCTGTCACTGTGAAGGCCCTATCCTTCACTAACTCCATCACCCCCGCTATTCCCAGTACGGGTCATCACTGTCAGTAACCACTGACACTCTTCTCTGCCAAAAGTTGGTGCCGAGCACCCCTCGATTCAACTAACTGAATTCCACCATACACTGCTTACCCGTAGTACTACCGACTGAAAATTCTGCTATTCCTTGTCTGCCTTCCGGATGAACTGAGACCACCCTGGTCCCTACCAACCTATCAGTATCTAGATTACTGGCTCCCACCGGTAGCTAGTCCCAACACCACCACTAGTCGCTCCCAGCGAGTTCCAAAGAAACTTCGACCACCTATAACTACTCAATCAATTCTGCCATTCAGGCACTACAAACCTGGGATCCCCGATCCCGTAACATGACACTAAGGTCCCTACCAGGTCCCACCTGCGCTGCTAAAACTCACGGGCCTCGCCCATGGGTCTCACCTAACCATACTACTGAGCAACCCTACTCCCAGGTCTCATCTACACTGCTAATCTCATATGGGTCTCGCCCATGGGTCTCACCCAACTATATCATGGATCGGCCTCTCCCAAGGTCTCACCTCTCTAGGGCTATACAGGCAACTCCCTATCATTCTCATCCACTACCCATTCCTGATCCCTATCTGATCACTAGGAAATAAGGGCCTCGCCCCAACTCCGCTAACGAAGCTACTAAGGAATGCTACGGCTTACCCATAGTCTTACATCACCATCCATTGCTGACTGCTAGTGAATGCTACGGCTGCCCCGTAGTCTTACAACACTTCCACCACTAACTGCTATCACGAAGGCACCCATGTGCTATTAGCTCTCAAGATCCTCATTTCGACCCCCTCGAGTCCTACGGGCGATCCTCAACCTAAATTCCCACCCACACACTAACCATTACCATTACACGCACTAGCTGATGGGGAGTTTCTCAAACTCCCCACCCCGAAATCCTCAATCCATCAAATGCTGAACTACTTCCTTTCCTTCTCGGAGGTCGTGCACTCATCCTGGGTCTGCGTGCTCCTACCTTTGCACACTCGGAGGATTCTCCCCCACTTCGATCCTGCTTACCCCTTATTACTCAATACTCAAAAAGAAATCCCAATCCTTGCTACCATTCCATAATCAATCTGCTGAGGAACCCAAGCTTACCATAGCTAGGGATCTAACCAATCCATCTCTAACATTATACAACTCCGATCTAGCGAGACATACCAGGTCTCTCCCAAGCATGCTACAGTTACTGCATCCTATGTAACCTTCTCCAATAGGGCACATCCCCTCACTACCATTCGAATATCCAAGGTATGCAGATGGCATATAAATCGATCACAATCAACCGCTCAACAATAAAATACTCATACCGATAATGATGCAGAACCATAACAATAAAATCATGCACAAATAAAAGAACTGAAAACAGAAATCGCATACCTACAACGTCCGGTGCCGATCGCGCCTTTAAGGTAGTCATCTGAAGAGCTCTGCCTCCTACCGCAGGCGCCTCTGCACGGCCCTGACGGCCGTCTGTGATCCTCAAAGTTGCAGGGGCAGGTGCCATCACCCGTCCTGCTGGAAACAAACTGGGGCACTGGGCCTTCTTGTGGCCCCGCTGATGGCAATGAAAACATAACAAGTCAGATCCCTGTGCGGTGGTAACAGTACAATCCCTGCTGTAATGACCAGTACGATCGCACTTGAAACAGCCAGACTCACCACCGCTACCACTCCTGCATGCGCCCCCGTGCGCCCTGCCGCACTTCCCGTACCGACTGCGGTCCTGATAATGCCTCGATCTTGGATCCGATCCCTTGGGCCTTTTGCCCGAACCTGTAGCTACCTGAACCTCATCCGACTTCCTCTTCCGGATCTGCTCCAAATCAATTTCCCTTTCTCTAGCCCGAGAATTCATATCTTCCAGCGTCTTACAGCTGGATCTGCTCACGAACTCCTTGATGTCATCCCTTAACATCTCATGGTATCGGGCCTTCTTCATCTCCTCATCCGCGACATACTGCGGTACAAGAAGAGCCCTCTCCCTGAGCTTGGCGGTGATCTCCGCCATAGTCTCAGTGGTCTGCGTCAAATCTTGAAACTTTCGTGCCAACTGCTGCACCTCAATAATCGGCGAAAACCCTGCCCTGAACCTGGCCGAGAAATCGCTCCAAGTCATCGCGTCCATCGCGGCATCATCCCCCAAAGCATGACCAATCTCCTCCTACCAATCCCTCGCTCTGTCTTTCAGAAGACAGGAAGCGAGTCTGACCTTGTCCCCCTCAGGACACCGGCTCATACGGAATGCGTTGGCAACATCAGCCAACCATCTGCTGCTAGCGATGGGGTCCCTAGCCCCATGATAATCTAGTGCTCCGCAAGCCCTAAACTCTCGAAATGTCAAGGTATGAGCTCCCATCAATGCCATCATCTCAGTACGGAAGGCTCCCAGCCTGTCATCCAAAATCTCCAATATACCCTCCTTGACCGTGCCAAAGATCACAGGAGTCTGATCCAGAATACTGCGCGTAATCTCGGTGGATATTAACTCCCTCATTCGCTCCTCGAGCTGCTCCACTCTTGAGCCCGAGCTTGATCCCTCTCCAGCGCCTGATCCGCCCACTGGTCTCTCTCGCAACGTCACCATGCTGAAAATATAATACATCCACAATCAAAATGTTGATCACTGCTGCGAGACCAAACACACCCTACCAGGTTCCCGGTCTTGTCTCGGCCCTTCCCGAATCGAGTACGGATCCTCTGCTTTCAGTAGTACAGGCCCATAATACCTTCCACATCTATCCGTACTTTCCTCAGGAATTGATTCGACTCCACCAGGTCCCTTATCCACTCATACTGCTCCCAACACTATCTCATCCTAGGCTTACCCTAGGGAAACCTCTGACTCAACCCAAACCAATCCTCAGCTGCTGAAGGTCTCCTTGTGATGCCAACTAGCCATCACCTGGATACCGTCATATGTGACGAGGCTCAGATAATCCTTCAAGTAAAAGACTCGTTCCTACAACGGTTGGACTCAAACAAGAGCTGCGCAATAGGACCAAATCCAACACTCTGAGATTATTCAACCCTGATCACATGTGGCGTGTTGTATCCACCTAATGGCTAACTCCCATCACTCAGAATCCCAGAATGCACAAAGCAAGCAGCATTCGGACAAGGGAAAATCTAACCATAACATACTCAAGCAATCATATCCACATAGCAAGAATCTGAACTAGCATGCAATACAAACTCATAAACTCAGGCATAACCTAAATAGGCTATCCTACTACTGTCTAATCAGCACTATCATGCAGCTCAAAAGCATAAATAACAGGCACATAAGGCATCATCCCTAGATCCTTAGTCCTATTCTAGCATGCTGTTCTATTAACTGATAATCATAACCTAAACTTGTATGGGTATTTTGGGGTACTTACATGATCTCGACTGATTGCATGCACCACACCCCTTTTCTCTTTTCAAAGCTCTTTTCTTTCTGAATCCTTTTGCTTTTCTAAAACCGTTTTATTCTAAAAACTTTCTTTTTACAAAGCTGTCTTTTTATTTTTGAAAACTTTTTATCTGATCCCTCAGTTTGAGTTCAGGCACACCCGAGAGTATGCACGAATCCATCAAACCAAGGCTTTGATACCATTTGTAACATCCCCCTCTGGCACGTATCACAATATTGTCCGCTTTGGGCCACTCGACACGAGGACTTCCCAGGGGGTCACCCATCCTGGTACTACTCCCGCCCGAGCACGCTTAATTGCAGAGTTCTTATGGGATCTGCTGCCCTCACGGCTTTAAAACGCGTTGTGATAGGTAAGGTATCCACCTCCCTTATAAGGAATGCTTAGTTCTCCTTCCCAGCCGATGTAGGATCAGATCTAACCCACTTTCACCCCCCCATTATAGGGTTCGACGTCCCTGTCGAACACATCGACCCGTGCCCTGGCTCTGATACCAACTTGTAACGACCCAAAATTTAAGACCAAAAATATCTTTTAATACAACATTACTTTAAGCATAGACATCATTCCAAAACATACTCTAAGTATAAGTTTTCAAAACACATGTTCATTATCAGAGTAAACATTCCCAGGCTGGCTAATCTGTGGTGTGTGTGCCATGCAATCACCCCGAGCTCTTCCCTCCGCTACCGGAAGTACCTGAAACCAAAACAGAAAACCGTAAGCACGAAGCTTAGTGAGTTCCCCACCCTACCACATACCATACAATCACATATCATACACACTGCCGGGCAATTCTGGGGTGCCCGACCTACCCGGTACGGCCATTCTGGGGTGCCGACCTACCCGTGTCAGGCCATTATGGGGTGCTGACTACCCATGTCAGGCCATTCTGGGGTGCTGACTATCCATGTAAAGCCATTCTGGGGTGCTGACTACCCATCGGTCCTAACAACCGATCCTCAGGGACTATTTCACCCCCTACTGCTACTATCACATATATCATAACATAACATATTATCAGACATATCTGGGGTGTCCGATCTACCCTTCGGTCCTAACGACCGAACTTGGGGACTATTCCCCTCCTACTACCACTATCACATATAACATAACTTGCCAGCATATAAACATATCATCGCATGCTGTCAGACGTTTCTGGGGCGTCTGACTACCCTCCGGTCCTAACAACCGAACTCTACTGATGAGTCATGGAACCCCATACATGCTCCTACTGATAGTGTGATACGGGCCCAGCCCACACTCGCTCTTTCCCTAACTTGGGCCTTGCCCCTGATCTACTGCTAATGAGATGTGGAACACCATCCACACTCTGCAATTGGTGAGACACAGGACCTCGCCCACACTCACCTCCCTACTAGGTACATACAAGTATCACGCAGACAACAAGTATAAACTATCACATAAACCACTCCTTGGGCACCCGTCCTCTATCATTGGACCTCGTCCCGAATATCTTACTAGCATACTGCACCTAGGGATAACCCCCGGGTCTTCTACTCATAACTACATGGGTCGGCATTGTGGCCATAGACCCATTCATACAAAGGGAAACTCACCTGCATTGCCTGAATTTGCTGATGATCCCACTAGCCGCTGCTCGGCAACTCCTTGAACTCCTGCTCCACCCGCTCCCCGAGCTACCAATATCAATGCAACACTGAGTCAAGCTGACCCCCGAAAGACTACCAAGTCAACTCTGGTCAAAGTTAAAGTCCTGGTCAAAGCCAACCTTCCAGGTCAACCCTACTCGTCGAGTCACCCTACTGACTCGCCGAGTTCATAAATTCAGAGTCCTTCCACTCGTGACTCTACTCGCCGAGTCTACCGATTTCCGAGTCCTAACCTGTCCAACTCACCGAGTCTTTAATCAACTCACTGATTCAAGTCTAAACTCGAAGGGTTTGGGGTTTCGCGACCTGACTCGCCGAGTCCAAGATCAGACTCGCCGAGTCCAAGACATCCTTCAACAGACTCACCGAGTTGTTCTTCCAACTCGCCGAGTTCCTGCCCAGCTTCATCTTACTCGACGAGCTGTACATCCCACTAGTCGAGTTCCTCAAAATCTTCATGCTACTCGCCGAGTCCACTCAAAGGACTCGCCGAGTCCATTCAGACCTCCATACATGCAGAGGACTTTTGAGTCATGCATGGACTCCAAACTGTAGATCTACCCTTCCCAAGCCTATTCCTCACGTAAAGTTGCAAACTTTACGTATAAAAAAGGGGATCTAGGTAAAATACACCACAAACTAGGGTTTAAGGCAAGGAGGCTCCATAACCAACTCAAGGGCTGCTACTTTATGCTTCTCAAGACCATAATATGCTTAGATCTGAAGTAGCAACTTCAGATCTGGCTTCTAACTCAAAATAATAACATTATGGCTAAAAGCCCCAACAACCACACGTAGATCTAGGTGCAAAAAGGGTCCAGGAACTAGTTTATTACCTCTAAATGCTCAGAATGAATTCACAATCCCAGATCTATAGTCCCTTCTTGCTCCTCTAAGTTCCTTCTTCCTTCTCCAAGCTTTAATGCACCTTCCAAGGCAACAAATGACTCAAATAGAGGATATGGCGGCTAGGGTTTAATGTTCTGGGTGAAAGAGGCAGCAAAGGAACCCTAAGGCAGAGAATGAGGCGCTTAAATAGGCTCCAAGTCCCGAATTTAGGGTTTTCCTCGCACCGACCAGACTCGCCGAGTCCATTTGGCCGACTCGCCGAGTTGGTCACTTACACTTCGACCCGGATCCCGCTCGGACTCGCCGAGTTCCTCCTTGGACTCGCCAAGTCGCCCCTAAAAATTAGGGTTTTCTTTCCTTTCCTGGCCTTCAAAACTTTGGGTGTTACAACTCTCCCCCACTTAAACTAAACTTCGTCCTCGAAGTTTGCCATGGTCCACCGCCTGAGATCGGCTTCCAAAACCCACCAATTATCCCAACACCAGCTGCCTACCTTCGCTGGTCTTCCACCTGGTCATTCTGACTAACGTAAACCTCTCGGATAAAACCTCGGGTCAGACCTGACCCTGAACAACTTAGAAACACAACTTACTCCACCGAAAATCTTTATGGTTTAATAGAATGGATTAAACCCTTTAAGTTACGCTGGTTTAATAGAATGGATTAAACCCTTTACTGGTAAGTTTTTAGTTTTGTATACCAAATGTTCTCTTTGAAAAGTATGGTTTGTACTAGAAAAACTGTGCATTGAATTAGTGTCCTATGACCTGACCCATAACTGGTACCCCTTATGATTACTTGGTGTATACGGAATATATATACAGCTAAGATCGAATAAATAGTAGGCTGGGTGAATCTGTTCCAAGCCTACAACCAAACAAGGAACATGAAGTGAAGCAGAAAGCACACATCCTGCTACTTTTCGGACCCGATGAATATATATCCCTTAATGCATACACTAAGGAATCATAAATTTAGCATTATAGGTCCCTTTCTACTGAATGTACTAGACCGACTGTTATGTTTGTCGTTTGAAAAGATGTAAGTTTTCCCTAATTTATAACTATCTTGATTCGAAAATAGTTATTAACTTTCAACTGGAAATTTCACTTTATGAAAGTAATGGAAAAATATAAGTACTCAGTTGTCTCATGAATCGACATCCTGACGTACTAATTACCTTAAAACATGTTTGTTTTGTTAAGGTCATAATGTGAAGGCTAGTTCCCATACTATACACTCTCCCTGTCAAAAGATTCTGGGAACCAAACGCGACATTAGCAAACCAGTTGCTAGGCTGTGTAATCCACATTAAAGTTATATGATCATGTATACCTATTAAGTTATCACCTTTTGTTAAGAACAATGCGTTAGTGAATATTGGTATAGTTAAATCCTGTAAGTGTTCTATGTTATAGCATCTTAGTATGTTCGTTCTGTTATAGTATCTTAGTATGTATTGTTTCTCGTTATAGTGTTCTCTATCTATTTCTCATTATAGTGTTTTCTCTTTTATGTTATCGTGTATTGTATCTAGTATGAACTGACCCTCTAAACTATACCCTTTATATTTTACTAGTATTTTACTTGAACTGTTATTGAAAAGACTCATTTTACTACTAAGTTATGCTTGTACTTTTAAAGTTTTGTTAAACTAAAAAGTAGCATAACTTTAAAAGAGTTTTTGAAATGTTTTGATCACTTAAAAAAGACATAAGCAACCTTCTGAAACATGTTTATAATAAACATTAACACAATTATCATTGTGTTCAACTTGTATTCCCCCCCCCCCCCCTAAAACATTAAAAAAAATTAAAAGATTCATTACGGGGTATGAACTCACCTAATGGGGGTGATTCAAAAGAATATTTGCGTAAGGATGAGAAGTTCCACGAATGAAGTCCCGAGACTTAACAAATCCTAAATGACATATAATTGCATATATTGATATAGATATAATTTTTAGAAGCAACCGAATGCAAGGAAACACCTCACGGGACTACGAAACACTTGGAATGAGGTGTTGAATCACATGTGATTGATCATGGAAGAGTTCACGACCACCAATGGAGTTTACGGCCATGAGTTTACGGCCAAGGGAGTTTACGGTCGTAAACTCGTGGTCAAAGTTGCCAAAGTGTGTGGTTTAAGGTCCTACAACACCCATTAAGGGTTCAAGGTCTAAGGCTTGGACTTAAGAAGAGTTTAAGGTCAAAATGGCAGACTTATAGGGGTTTACGGTGATCGGAGATGTTTGGTCGTAAACTCCTTTTGTTCTGGAGGAATGGATGATTTCAAAGCTCTAATCAAGTGTTGTAACTAGATAACAAATTAAGGATAGAGTACTTACGATATAGAGTCTTGAAATGGTGATTAAGGTCCATGAACACTAATGTGTGTTCTTGGTGCTCTTGGTGAAACTTGAAGATTTGAAGATCTAGACAAAATTGATGATTTCTATGGATGAAATCATTAGATGATACTAGATTAAGAGGGATAACAACAACTAGGGTGAAGAACACTTACGTTTTTAAAGATCTAAGATGAAGAACTTGATGATACTTGAGAGAGTTTGAGGAATTTTCAGCCAAGGAAGGAAAGAATGAGAAGAATGAAGAGCCCTCATATATATATATATATATATATATATATATATATATATATATATATATATATATATATATATATAGGGGTGAGTTTATGGCCACCTTGAGTTTACGGTCGTAAACTCTTGGTGTCTTGGCCGTAAACTCCCCTTTGATGAGTTTATGGCTTGATCTTTGAACTGTGGCTTCAGCAGGTACTTCCTAACTCTCATTCCTTATGTCTACTAGGCTAAAACTCCTTAGAATGACCTTTAACAAGGCTGAAACTCATTAGCAATGAGTTTGACACTCAGTTGAGTTGGCTGACTTAGCTTTTAAAGCAATAAATTTTCAGGTTGTCGCATCATCCCCCCGTTAGATGGAATTTCGTCACGAAATTAGCTTTCTTACAGTATTACTGGGGTTGCACTCCTTTGATTTGCAGAATACCCAGTCGTAGACCTGGCAACTTTTCCCTAGTGTTCATGATAGGATTCATACTCGGACCATCTATCATTACGTCATGTATACCAGTCGCATATAATTAGGATTAGTAAGACGGTCGGATGTGCGACTCTGCCCCAGGTCCACCACCAAACAAGGAATATAGGTGGGCTGTATTTGTCCTTAGCCTCTGTTCTCGAACTTGGTCTGCTGGACGAGCGGTATTTCGTGACGGTCGGTGGAACATACGGTGGCAAGGCTTCGGAGGACAAAGTACCCTTCGCATGAGTACTTCGGGGTTTAGAATACGAAAGACGAAATTGAGGTTTTAGATCGGGCTGTCGATACGAATGACGAAGGCTTTGTGAACTTGACGGTCGACGCGATAGAAACATATGAACTTAGTATGGTGAGGACCATGCCAACTCATGACGAATGCTAGAAATGGACTCTTTGCTGAGCAAAATTTTGGCCAATTTGAAAGACACGTTTGTTATACGATGATGTACTTCTCTAGTGTTCTTTTTGTAAACGTTCTAGTGCTTTCTGTTTTCCCTTTGATGTTAACACTTCTACGCATCGTACCGTGATTAGCGAGTACATACAATGAAATTTCATTGATAACTAGTGTCGATACTTATACTACGATCCTCTTTGGTACCACTATGATCTTCTGTCATATACAAGTTATGAATAGTTAAGATGAATATGACCGTTGACTGAGTAACTCTGCCTCGAATCAACAACCAAACAAGGAACAGGAATTAAGGCGGAATCACTCACTCTAAATCTGCAACATCTTAGCTATACACAACCTTGATTAGAGATGTACACAAAAACCGGTTTCACTATTCAAAACCGAATCAAATCCGAAACTGGTTTGACCAAACCGGATCGGATCGGATTCAAAACCGGATTTTCAATCGGATCCTAATCCTACATTTCAAATCGGATTTGATACCAGGTTTACTAAATACCGGATCCAAATCCGTCCCAAAATCCGCTTAAAACCCACTAAAATCGGTTTAAACCGGATTAGAATTGGATTCGGATTTTGACCGGATCCAGATCGGATTTTTACTGGATTCGGATCGGATTTTTATCGGATCGGATTCTTGATGACGTAAGTGAAACCGGATCAGATCGGATCGGATTCGGGTTTTGTGCATCTCTAACCTTGATGTACATACAAAGCCATCATAGCTTCTCTGAACGGATCTTTAGTTCTCTTGAAAACCATGACTTGTTTCATTAAGTGTGTTATTATAATTACTTTTAAGTGTTTTCCCCAAGCTTTAATCTTATATAAATATAAATTAATTCTTTAAGTAACTACTTTTTCGAAAATGTATCGTTACTCACTAACGACTCTAGGGTTGATTCTCCTACGGTGATCATCAAAATCCGTCCATCAGCTCCTGAGTTCTTAGTTATCGGGCAGTCCTCCTGGTAATGTACCGTCTCACCACAGCCATATCAGGCTTGGTCTTCTTCAACTCCAGGGACTTGGGAGATCGGTTGAGCCGGTGCCCTGCAGAAACGGACTGTATGTCCCTTTCTATGGCAGTTCTGACACTGCATGTCTCGGCATACTCTAGTATGGTGATAGTTGCACATTCCAAACTTCGGAAGGGTTCCAGCATACCGACTGGTAGGTGTTGGAGTAGCAGGTGTTGTGGCGGTGTACATGGTACTCGTTTGCTTCTTTTTCCTCTTGTTCCTTGTCTTCCATTTATAGTCCCTCCCTTTAATGGCTCGGGAACGGGGACTTCCACGCCATGGCGGACTCCGTGGTCAATGAGTCGTTGGGCCAAGCGTTTGGTGCTATCGAACGTGGCTGGGTTAGAAGACAACACATCTCCTTGGATCGGGGCAGTTAGACCCCAGATGCATCTTTCTATCTTCTTGCTCTCTGGGGTAACCATCCCGGGGCATAGCACTACTAGGTCGTTAAACCGGTCGGTGTAGGTTACTATGTTAGAGCCGACCATAGTGAGCTCCCATAGTTCTTGTTCCAGATTTTGAACTTCACCTCTCGGTAAATATTCTTCCATCATTAACTCTTTTAGGTTCTCCTAACCTATTGAGTTAGCCACTGATAGGGTCATTGACTTGACATGGCCATCCACCATGTTAGGGCCTTGTTGGAGAAAGTGCTGAAAACAAGGTTCACTTTGCTCCCTTCAGAGGACGAACATATTTTGAAGACCGAATCTGTTTTCTTGAACCATCACATCAGAATGATGACTCCACCATTTTCTTCGAAGGATTTGGGTTTGCAGTTCATGAAGTCCTTGTATGAACACTCTCGTGGGTGTCCGTGGGTATCTCCAGGGACAGATAGGTGGGTACCGCTACCAGTTTCACTGGTACCACCTTCGTCGAAGTGAGCCAGAGCAACCATTATTGCGGCTACTATCACTGCTTGGAGACCAATAGGATCGAATTATGGCGGAGGGGTTGGAGTTATCAGAGTAGTGCGTCTGTTTGATCTGCAAGGAGGCGTCTCTGCTAAAAGAATACAAAGACGAGATGGAATAAGTCTATAACAGTGGACATAAGTCGAAAGCTGAAAAGATAAGGTTATCCTAGTTCTGAGTTTATCGGGTCCTGACTTCCACAAGGTTCTGGAAACAATTCATAAATGAGTCTATATCTAATAAACTTTATGAATTTGAAATGGCTATCCTCGAATGAATATCTGTTACCTGAATAATTGTTACCAGCTGCATGTAAGAAAACAATCCTAACACATAATGTGATCAGTGTCTCCACTAGATCATTAAGTTAACCAAGATTATTATTTATCAGTGTGACCCATAAGACGTTTTGGTTACTTCGGCAGATCTTTCTTTGAAAACTTCTTATTGGTCTTGCTCTTGTTCCTGCTTGACTCTTCTGTTGAATGCTATGAGGAAGTGGTTACGTCTATCTGGGTTTGTCGTGTGAGAATTGATTTGTCTAAAGAATCTATGAGATTAAGTGAAACATTATGGGGTGATCCTTACAGAGTCTTCCTATAATTTCACAATATATAAAAGTTGTATATAATTCAAGATTAAATAGACTTTTGAATAGGTGATCCTACTCCAAAACCACAACTAAACAAGGAACAGGTAGTGAAGCGTATATCACAAATTCTGAGTCTATAAAATCTCAATTATATATAACCTTGGGAGTATACATTGTAAGATTATAGACCTATCCGTAAGATTCTTTTAAGTTATCATATAAGTTATTTATATATAGTGCCTAAAATACTCCTATAGTATTTTAGTGTAATGAACATGATATGTTTTAAAATTGTTGTCGTGTTATAGTATCATAAGATACTCCCATAGTATCTTATCTTTATGTTCTGATCTAGAATTCTTCTGAATAGGGTTTGGTAAGTTTTAAGATTATTGCAACACCACCTCACTCCCAAACATATATCGGTCACATCTCGAATAAATATATTTGACCGAGCTATATTGATTCTAGCTATGATTACATAACTATTCAGATTTGACCACAGTGTTCAACCTTTAAATACTTCTGTTCTGTTCTTCTTGTGATACTTGTTCTAGTATGTATATAAGTATAAGCACGTATGTATCCTTTTATAAGGTATCATTATATATTTAAAATATATTCTTATCCAGAGCACTTCAGCCCCATTGTATTTATAGTTGTATATCTTTTATCGGTTAATATACTTAGTTCACTATAAACAATGCTCTGATACCAATCCTTCACACCCCAAAACCGGAACTACGGAAACGTTCGGGGGCGGAGGACGTCATGTTTACTATCACAAAACATGCATCATAGTAAGCTAAGTAATAAACAACCATTTCATTTGAAAGAAAGTGTTTACAAAGTATGTGCTCACAAAACAAAGCGTACATAAGCAAATAACAAAACAAGACTTTAAGCTATTATGCTCCATCTTCTGAATTCCCAGTATGCGTACCTGTGTACTATTTTCCTGAGAATACAAGTTATTTTGAAAGAGTTGATCAGCAATTAAGCTGGTGAGTTCATAAGATTTTAGTGATGTAAGTAAGTTGTAGAAAGTTTAGTAAATTGAAGAAAGTTGTAAGTTTTGTTTAGTAAAGTACGCCTGTTCCTCCAGAAAATCCTATATTTCATGCTTTAATGAAAGATAAGTAAAAATGACTCTATAATCCTTTCTATGAGTACTAAACGGATACAAGTTATATAAAACCCAAAGTAAACAAATAATCGATTGGGTGTATCTGCCCTAAGCCCACAACCAAACAAGGAACGGGGAATGAGGCGGATGACACACATCCTATTGGTTGTTAGATCATCGTTGTATATAACCCTGGTGTATTCACTTGTTAATCGCGGAGTTAATTGCAATAGTTACTTTATATTTGATTGAAAATATCCTTTAAGAAAACCATTATTTCTTATAATAAAATAGTAACCACATTGATTTCTTCTATAATCACTTAGTTTATACTAGCTATATATAATCTAATATCGAACAGATAGTTAATTGTGTGAATCTGCCCTAAGCCCACAACCAAACAAGGAACAAGAAATGAGGCGGAAAGCACACATCCAACTACCTATCGAGTATTAAATATATATAACTTCGATGTATAAAGTAAGGTATTATAGAGTTAACCACCTAAGATCTTTTAAGTTATGCTGGTTTAATAGAATGGATTAAACCCTTTACTGGTAAGTTTGTAGTTTTGTATACCAAATGTTCTCTTTGAAAAGTATGGTGTGTACTAGAAAAACTGTGCATTGAATTAGTGTCCTATGACCTGACCTACAACTGGTACCCCTTATGATTACTTGGTGTATACGGAATATATATAGAGCTAGGATCGAATAAATAGTAGGCTGGGTGAATCTGTTCCAAGCCCACAACCAAACAAGGAACATGAAGTGAAGCAGAAAGCACACATCCTACTACTTTTCAGACCCGATTAATATATATCCCTTAATGCATACACTAAGGAATCATAAAGTTAGCATTATAGGTCCCTTTCTACTGAATGTACTAGAACCGACTGTTATGTTTGTCGTTTGAAAAGATGTAAGTTTTCCCTAATTTATAACTATCTTGACTCGAAAATAGTTTGTATTAACTTTCAACTGGAAATTTCACGTTATGAAAGTAATGGAAAAATATACGTACTCAGTTGTCTCATGAATCGACATCCTGACGTACTGATTAACTTAAAACATGTTTGTTTTTTTAAGGTCATAATGTGAAGGCTAGTTCCCATACTATACACTCTCCCTGTCAAAAGATTCTGGGAACCAAACGTGACATTAGCAAACTAGTTGCTAGGTCGTGTAATCCACATTAAAGTTATATGATCATGTATACCCAATAAGTTATCACCTTTTGTTCAGAACAATGCGTTAGTGATTATTGTTATAGTTAGATCATGTAAGTGTTCTATGCTATAGCATCTAAGTATGTCTGTTCTATTATAGTAGATTAGTATGTATTGTTTCTAGTTATAGTGTTATCTATCTGTTTCTCATTATAGTGTTTTCTCTTTTATGTTATCGTGTATTGTATCTAGTATGAACTGACCCTCTAAACTATACCATTTATAGTTTACTAGTATTTTACTTGAACTTTTGTTGAAAAGACTCATTTTACTACTAAGTTATGCTTGTACTTTTAAAAATGGAGTTTTGTTAAACTAAAAAGTAGCATAACTTTAAAAGAGTTTTTGAAATGTTTTGATCACTTAAAAAAGACATAAGCAACCTTCTGAAAGATGTTTATCACAAACATTAACACAATTATCATTGTGTTCAACTTGAATTCCCCTCCCCCTTAAAACATTAAAAACAGTTAAAAGATTCATTACGGGGTGTGAACTCACCTGATGGGGGTGATTCAAAAGAATATTTGTGTAAGGACGAGAAGTTCCACGAATGAAGTCCCGCGACTTAACAAATCCCAAATGACAAAATGCAGGGAAACACCTCACGGGACTAGGTGACACTTGGAATGAAGTGTTGAATCACATGTGATTGATCATGGAAGACTTCACGGCCGCCAATGGAGTTTACGGCCATAAGTTTATGGCCAAGGGAGTTTACGGCCGTAAACTCATGGTCAATTGCCAAAGTGTGTGGTTTAAGGTCCTATAATACCCATTAAGGGTTCAAGCTCTAAGGCTTGGACTTATGAAGAGTTTAAGGTTAAAATGGCATAATTATAGGGGTTTACGACCATGGGAGATTTCTTGGCCGTAAACTCCTTTTGTTCTTGAGGAATGGATGATTTCAAAGCTCTAATCAGGTGTTGTAACTAGATAACAAGTTAAGGATAGAGTACTTATGATATAGAGGCTTGAAAGGGTGATTAAGGTCCAAGAACACTATTGTGTGTTCTTGGTGAAACTTGAAGATTTGAAGATCTAGACAAAATGGATGATTTCTATGGATGAAATCATTATATGATACTAGATTAAGAGGGATAACAAAAACTATGGTGAAGAACACTTACATTTTTGAAGATCTAAGATGAAGAACTTGATGATACTTGAGAGAGTTTGAGGAATTTTCAACTAAGGAAGGAAATAATGAGAAGAATGAAGAGCCCTCATATATATAGGGGTAAGTTTACGGCCACCTTGAGATTACGGGCGTAAACTCTTGGTGTCTTGGCCGTAAACTCCCATTTGATGAGTTTATGACTCGATCATTGTACAGTGGCTTTAGCAGGCACTTCCTAACACTCATTCCTTAAGTGTAATAGGCTAAAACTCCTTAGAATGACATTTAACAAGGTTGGAACTCATTAGCAATGAGTCTGACACTCAGTTGAGTTGACTGACTGAGCTTTTAAAGCAAAAAAATTTCGTGTTGTCATAGAAGTTAATCGAATTAGCATATTTGATTAGCTCATTACAAGTCTTACTTAACCCGAATCAATAAACTAGGAAATCTATTAGTGTAATCAACTGGCCACTGCTTGAATTTGTATGTTTTCTAAAGATTAGTAATAGCAAACGTGAACCTAATGACATTAATCGGTAGCCAAATCCAATTAATCCATTACATTTGTCATAAAATCAACCATATGAATAAATGATTCAAAACCTAAATAGAGGTCTTCTCCATTATTGAATTTAGTTGATTTTTGTTTGTTTAGCTGTCAGTTGCTTAGTTAAGTATTAGTTAAGTATTTAAGTTCTCTAGTGTTGCAAAACTAGAGAAAATCCTCTTTCTATACTTGTTTTATTTAGATAATATTAGCATTTATTTTAATTGTTTACTGTTCCCTGTGTTCGATACCCTACTTACCTGAACTAAACTGCTAATCGATAGGTACACTGCCTTTCGTGTGTTTGTCTTTATGTTTAAGTTAGTAGGATTAAAACTAGTTCGTTTTACACATATCAAGTTTTTGGCGCCGTTGCCGAGGAATTGTTCAAATAGTTAATTTTATTTGCTAATTGTTACCGTTTTAGTTTTATTGATTAATTTTTTTATATAGTTTTATTTTTATTTTTATTTTTATTTATTATGTATTTTCCAAATCTCGACGCTTTTGATGCTTTTCTTGAGGAAGTAGTACAGGAAATTGAGCAAGAAGATGAGGAGTATGACTTAGATGATGATTTGAAGAAATTTAGAAGATGGTTTGAAACCATCTTGCCTAATAAACAAGAGCAATCTGAGTTACAAGAGATAGAGTTAACAAATGAAGCATTTAATCCAGAAAGAGATTTGTAGGAGCTGGAAAGGTTGTTGGCAGAAGGGTCAGATGAAGAACAAGAGCAATTTGAATTGCAGGAACCAAGCTGTGGTTTGACCATTACTAACCCATGGCCCCCTATATTTCCAGTTTGTGTTTCGAAGCATGGGGTGACGGTTCCAACTTTGGAGAAAGTTCTGAAGCAAGATCCATTTCTGATTGGTATCCAACCGGTTCCAACCATTGTTAAAATTCTTGGGTTACATGAATTCAAGCTCGTTTGGCCAATTTTTGAAACAAAGATCCAAATTTTACAAATTGGTCCAAAGAAAATATTTAATGCAATGGATGGAATGACATTGATTTATTAGAAGTTTATTAAGTTGGGATTCCATCTCAAGGCTCGCACAAAAAGAAGCGCTGGAGGGAGGCAACCCGTCATTAGAGTTTGCTTTTCTTTTTCTTTCTAAACTTCTAGTATTTAGGGATAATGTAGGATTTTTAATTTAATGTTTTTTCTTTTATTATGTAGTTTTTTTTGTCTTTGTTCTTTAAAGAAGCTAGGGTAAGATTAGAGCGATTTCTTAAAGCGTGAGGGAATTAAAGTGAGGGGTCGAGTCGTTTACGAGAAGAATAGAAGATTTGAGTGATACTTTGAGTCTGATGTGTATAATGGTTAAAAAGGAGTCTCGTCGCTGAAGAATATAAGGGGATGTATTACCTTAATACCCTCTTTGACCACAAAATCAGAATTAAAGCAGAAAGAAGAATTTACACGATCAGCGACAAAAACTCGTCGAATGCTCTCTTACAGCTCAACGAGTCCAAGAGAAAATTCACATTTTTTGCCCGAGTCACAATCAAACTCAATGAGTCTTCACTTACAACTCTGCAAGTTGCTCAGTCAATTTTCTTTCAAGTTTTCAATTTGATTCCATTTGAGGCGGGCATTGTCCATATTTTTGAAGATTATTTTCCGAGCATTTCCAAGAAGCTTTTTCCTAAATATTTAGAGTTGTCAAACACACGAGACGAATGACACCGAAGGCATGGATGAGTTGTTCCCATGTCTAAAGTCAATTGAAGATGGAGCTTAAAGAAGAAATATCAACCTTGTCACTACTATCCTAGGGAATTTTGTTCCAATTCTCTCTTTAATTTTATGTTTTTTTATCATGTATAATATGTAATCGGGACATTGCATAAATTAAGTATGGGGTCGGGGGTTGGTTACATTAGTTGAAATTTTAGTTAAATTTTGAAATTTTTGCATAAAAATTGCTAGGATTAATTTAGAAAATTTTGGTAAAGCAATTAGGATTCCATGCTAGTATTGTGTTTTCTGACTCCTTGAGAACCCAAATGTTTAGTTGAGCTTATATACGTTCTAGTGCATTTGTGGCCTCCTTTATTCTAGTTAAATCATGGGACAAAAACACAACCTTGCTTAGTTTGAGGGATGCAACATGTTTAGCATTGTGTACTTAAAATGTATCCTAGAAAACTGATATCTTGTCCAATAAAGGTTGAAGTTGAGCGCCCCTGCTTAATTATGTAGGTTTTGAGTGAAAAAAAAGAGTGAGATACATGTAAAAAAAGAGAGAATTACAAGAAAAGTTGTAACAATTTTGGAGCAATCAAAGTGAATATCAAAAGATCAAAATTATGAACAAATTAAAAAAAGTTGAAGATACCAAAACTTAAAAAAGTGGTGAATTCAAAGAAATCAAGATCAAATTATCAAAGAAGTGAAGAATTTCAAAGAGCTCCATAGTGGTATCAAAAAGTTGAAATTTTCTAGATTATGTATGCTTGGGTTGCTTGAACAAAAATATTGGTAGTCCCCAAATATGGATCCAAATTAGTAATCAATGAAGCAAATAGCAATGAAAATGGAGTGTAGAAGGAGTAGAAGAGAGATAACATCAAGCATGCACACATCTATATCATAAATGTCATGTACACCTTGAGAAGTACACACACATCAATGTTCAGCAACAAAGTACGTCTGACACATGACAACCCCTATAAATACTACCCTCACCAGCACACGAGTGTGCAGCCGTACACGCATGTGCGGCCCCACACACTGTGTGCGGCTGCACACACGTGTGTAGCTGCACACACACGAGAGAGGTTGCACACATACACCAAGTCTATACCACTACACAACTACACTACATACACTGCCACCCTAATAAGATCTATATAGGAATAATGCCTAGCTCAAAACATAATATTATTGTCTTTCAATCTCCCCCTTGGTTTGAGGCTAGCATAGTCTTGATCTTCATTCAGTTGGCTTCTCAAACAGCTTCAGATCTGATCTTCCCATGGAGCCCATCCACATTCTTCCGTTAATGATTATGGCGACCATTCCAGTAAACTCTTTAGCAGCCGCCTCCATAACATCTTTCTTGCATATAATCTAGGTGACGAGACAGAGTGCGGATATCCCTTTCCCTGAATCGAAGAAGATCTTTAGCACTTATCAACCTCAAGACTTGTTCTCGATCCTTGAATTTAATAGCAGCAGTGGCAGTTTCGTCGTCATAAGCCCAAAAGTCCATTTTATCAAGATATCCATCACAGAAGTGTTGAGGGATAGGAATTTCCTTCTGTTGTTTAGTCGTAGGCCAAAGTATGATCTTCATAGGCTTTCCTGATTCTGTATCAAGAATTTCTTTGTCTTTTCGGTACAAGGCTCTTGCAGTCTTCATCTTTGGAAAGTTTTCCTTTACTTTCCTGTCAAGAAACCTTTTGAAGTTTGAAGCACTTGGATCTTCAGAGGGATTATGGAATGGGGCTGTGGATAATTCAGCGAGATCAACTTTGGTCCACAAGCTAAATTCATGAGTGCTTTTGTAAAACTCAGAGGTTCCTGAATTCCTTTTCACAACCCATAAATTTGACTCGGGATCAAAGGCCCACATTCGGATTCCTGATCTATCTCTGAACTCGTCACCAAATTTTCTTTTCTTTAGATCAGTCACAGTCAGAACAGGGTCTTTGGCCTTGCGATTCTCATTTGAATTTTTCATGAATAGTAAACCTTCGCTTGTGTTGGCTGTTACGGTTCTCTTTCCCTGTTTGATTGTTATTCGGGCTTTGCTGCCTTCTGGCTCCTTTTCAAATCTATCGACAATTGTGGTTGTTCTAGGAGTCGGTGGATCAACTTAAAGGTCGTCAGAGACAGACTGTGTGGGGGCCGTGGGAGGATCCTTGATTCCATGTGGCTGCTGGAATAGGGCTTTGACTTTTTCTCTAAATGCATCATGCAGAACGTTCTTTAGATTGAAGTAGATAGCTGTCACTGAACCAAGATTCGTATGTAGATCTTTAATCTGCTTTTTCTTCTCCTCATCCTTTGCTTTAAGCACTTCAATGTGAGAAGTATGTTGATCCATCTGAATGGTCTTCTCAATGAGATCCCGTCGGAGAATGTCAATTTCCTCTCGAAGTTCATACATAGAAGATTTGTCATCACCTGTGTGCTCTTCTCTAAATTATATTCCTTTACCACGAGAAGAGATTGGAATGTGTTGGGTCAGGTGCTTTGCCAGTCTGATTGAAGCTTCATCCATTGAACGTCTGGTAGGAGAATATTCTGGGATGGATGATGAGCTGCCTGTCTCAAACATAGTACTAGGGCCTTCATCAGTTTGTGTTGGTGGAGTGTAAGCAGTAGTAGCAGTGATAGTGGAGAAGACTTGAGGTTCACTGCTCACAATGGGTACCTCCAGACTTGCTATTGATTGACTTCTTTCTATAGAGGACTAGGAGGTTTGGGGCTGAGTTGATTCAGAAACAAACGGAGCAGATGTTGAGATAGCTGAAACAGAAGGAGGAATCTCTGAGTTCACATCTCCTTATTTGAAGCAACCTCCATGGGCTTGGATGTGGAGAGCAAAATTTTGAGAACATTTCCTTCTTCCCCAGTCTTGGTTGCCGAAGAGACAACTTCATTGACTTTATTAAGGCAGCTGCTGGTGAATCCTGGAAGAGGACCAAATTCTTCATCATCAAGATCAAGCTCAATATTTGTCAGGATATCATCACTGATCCGTGTGAAGTCTATTTCTTTCAAAAATTCTACATCTCCATAGAGATCTTCATCATCTTCCTCGTGAACAGATTGTGTTTCATCTTCCTTTTGATGATCATGTTCCTCGGCTACTATGGCTGTAGGAGAATCATGAACCTCCTCAATTTCTGGTTCAGAGGTTGAAAGCACCATATCTTCAAACTTCGTAGGGATGGATTGATCTTCTGAGTCTGACCGATCACTTTCTTCAAAAATTCCAAATTTGATCAAGGGGAACTTTCCTTCAAAAACAAATTTTCCACCTCTTTTTTGTTTCATTAGCCCAAATGCACTTGGACCAAGTGATTTAAGATCTAAAGTCTCGTTCCCTCTTCACAACTTAGGATGCAAAACATTGAAGATGATCTGCAGAAATCTTGGGTACATCAAAAACTTATCTCTCTTGTTCCCCTCAAGATTTAGAACCAGCTCATGCATTATAAACTTTGAGAAGTTGAACTCAATTCTCATGCCCAAGGCTGTGATTGCTTCTGTGTTGGCCAATGAGATTTCATTTGCTCCGGATCTCCTACCAGAAATACAGATCACAAACACATGAGCTAGATATTTCCAGCAAGGAGGAAGCAATTTCTTGATGGTAGGGGGAAATGTTCCCTCATCCCCCATATGGTCTAGAACGTCCTGGGTTTGATGTACATTAATTTCCATAGAGTATTCAGATCTGTCATCGATTTGGAGTGATTCCCGAATAATACTCTCTGACACTTGAACCTTCTTTCCTTAGATTGTAGCTTCAATGAATTTCTCATCCTTGTTATCCTTCGTCACAACTGCACTTCTCCAGAAGTCTTTGATCAGGTTCTGGTAAATTGCAGGGCAGGTTGTTAATGCATGGACCAGGCAACATTTCTTCAAACCATCAACAATGAACTTTAAGTCATTGTGAGCTATTGGAGGATCTTCAAGAAAAATCGATGAGTTGTGAACTTTAGCAAATTCCATATCTCCTATTTTAATCTGAAAAGAAACACAAGCAATCATCAGGGCAAAAAATAATTTTAATCATACGTATTTCAACTGTTCATGATTGATCATGACAAAAATTCTGCAACCGCACATGAAAATACACACAACCGCACACGTGTATGTGTGCAGCCGCACACACATATGCAGCCGCAGATGGCCCAGCCGTACACAGATAAGTGTAGCCGCATACGGTCCAGCCGCACACGCCGTGTGCGGCCGCACTCGCCATGTGCGGTCGCACTTACAGTCGAAACACTAATCCTTTGATTTAAACACCAAATAATGATCGATTTTGCATAAAAGAGGTGTTATGGGAGTCGCATTTATAGGAATTACCAGTGAGGAGTTTCGATTTCAAGAAGTTTGATGAATTTTTGAGATTTTAGAGAGAGAATATGCCGTGTGCGGTTGATTGGATTCAAAATGAGAACTGTGCCGGTGATCTACACACCGCACACGCTATATATATATATATATATATATATATATATATATATATATATATATATATATATATATATATATATATATATGTTCAAAAAGTTTCATTTTCTCCCCCTCAACTCTTTAATAATCAAAACTAAGCCCAAACTCAAGCTTTTCAAAAATAAGCCATTTTGAGGATTAAAAATTAAAAATTTATTATTCCTACGTACTTTAGAAATAAAAATAAAACTAAAAATAAAGATAAAAAATAAAATAAACTTAAAAAAATATAAAAAATAAAAAATAAAATTAAAAAGAAAATAGAATAGACTAAAATAAAATAAAATGGAAATACTAATAACAAAAATAAAATTTAATTTTAATCCTCTAAATTGTTTAACCTTTTGAGATGTGGGATCAAAGTTGTTAGACAATCATAGTTCATTTATCAGTTCCTTCTCCTTCATGAATAGATCTGGTCAATCGCTGGTATTGTGGTCCAGTTAAACACGAAAAATTTTGACAAATTTTAGGAATGCTATTAGTGACAGGTTAAATTCATCCTAAATTACTAGATAAAAATTTCCTAAGGACCATTTATTTGACGACGACCAAGGATATTGTTGTCCACCTAAATTTAGCAGTGAGATCTACAGATAATATGTAATTGTTCGGTTTTAGATGTACTAGAACATGATTCCCGCTTCCTGATATACCCCAATAATCAAGAACTTCCGAGATACTCCTTACTTTAGGTGATCAGACTATTATTTGAAGAGAGGATGGATTGAGATTATGATTGATTATAGCTTTAGAGGGATTGAGAAGTAGATGGTTGATCCAGATGATTTGAGAACAACATGCAGACGCAGCGACATACTTTGCTTCTGCTGTTGAGGTGGAAACGGTATGCTGCTTCTTGCACTGCCATGAGACCAACCTATCTTCCAGACATTGACATCCTCCTGAAGTCGATTTTCTATCAAGCTCACACCCGCCATAGTTGCTGTCTGCAAAAGCATAAAGGTCAAATTCTGGATTTTTCGGATACTAGAGGCCCAGTTTTGGGCAACCTTTGAGTTACCGAAAAATCCGTTTATGTGACATCCCCATATTTCTCAGCCAGAAAAGACCAATTTAATTTATGCTTTTTAAAATAAAATCATAGAAATCTTTTTAAAAGATGTTGCGGAATTGGTCCCCAAACAACATATGATAAAAGTTTATCAAAATCCTTAATTAAGAAGGTATATATTTTCCATATATATCAAAACCTCGGGATGTCATGTTTCGATACTGATCAAAAGCATAAACAAGACATTATAAGCCTTTCAACAGTTATTTACAACTAATGGCCTATAATCCAAAACTCTATTGTGGTCCTCCGACTATGCTCGGGGTCCACTACCTGTAATCATAAAACTGAGTGGGTCAGGCTTGGGAGCTTGGTGAGCATATAGGGTTTTCAACCCACAATAATAATATACTTATTAAGTTCACCAATCAACAATAACCCTGATTACCCATTCCCGTTGTCCTCACTTTACGTCCCTAAACACCTATCACAAGGGACCTAGCCTAAGGATTATCATCGGGATGGACACTACTGCTAAGGGGTTGCCTCAGCCATACATGTCCTTAAGGCAACCATGAGGGGGATGGAGTACGCCAATGAACATTTAATTCATCAACACCTACAAGTTGTGAACCTGCTAGTGTTCCACTGGACTATCTAGAAAGTCCGTGGTCGTCATCTATACTCCGCTAGATGACTACAACAACAACATCAACAACATCGAGGCCTCTAACCATTTTAACACACATCAACTATTTCATCTACCCATGTTCTACCCAACATATTTTGTAGATACAAAGCATATACAGTTTAAAACTTGTATAAAACATCAATTCAACAGTCACCTCGAATAAACAATTAGCATATTTACACATAACACGTATTTCAAGGTAAATATTTCATATCTATGTGTAAATTGAAAGTAACTACACACTCACTTATTTTGGTGAAAATTGGGCAGCAATTCGTTTCCTAAAATGATCGTTTCTAATAAAACCAGGAGTTTTATTGAGAAACTGGGCTCTGCAAAAGTCGGGCTTCAAAACCGAAAAGATAAATTTTCCGGGCTTCTCGGGCACTTCGTGGGATATTTCGGGCTTTACAATCGATACCGGGGCTTTGCAGGATGTTAAGATGAAGAAAATATGGGTTTAGGGTTTAAAAGTGGCAATTTTTAATAATATCCGAGAAGGCTCGCAGCCTTCTATTTATAGGGTGAAGCTTCTGATCGGACGGCTGAGAAGCTTCTGATCCAACGGCTGAGAAGGTTCGCAGGCGAAGGCTCGCACATGGCTCGAACCTGCGAGGGCTCGCCGGCAGCTTCTAAGCGGACCGGAGTCTACTGGTGCACCTGCGAGGCTCGGAGCTAGGCTAAGCGAGGCTCGGAACACGCGGCAGCAGGGCGAAGCTTCGGCTGGGGAGCTGGCTGCTTCGGATTGGGCCTCCTCCTCGGTCGAATCAGAAGAGGGCACGTGGCTTCGCATGACTCAGCAGTTTCAGTGACTCAGCAGCCTGGTGACTCAGCAGGACACGTGTCACATTCTAAGCGAGGGTGACGTGGCAAAGTGTGACTATGCGAAATATCTCGGTTTTCGCGCCAAAACTTCTAAAATTCATAACTTTCGCATAGGAGCTCCGTTTTTGACGTTCTTTATATGCACGGGTAGCTAAAATTACGCTCTACAACTTCCGTTTAGACTTTGTCGGCTAATTTTGACTTTAAATTTTATATTATTATTTTTAACAGACCGGGACAAGAAATCCGTTAAAAATTCATAACTTCTTCATCCGACGTCCGTTTTCGTCAGACTTTTTACCGTTGTGCTCCTAATGACGAGACCTTCAATTCTCATTTAGGTTGTGTTGGCTAAAAATCGCTCGATCTCATTTGGGCGTTCTTTTTATCGAACTTCTCGGTTTATCGAATACTACGACTTTCGTTTAGATTAATAAGCCTAAAAAGTAGTTTATCGAAAACTCACTTTTTACGACATTCAGCACCGTGTCGGTTTTGTCGCGAAACTTCGACAGGTCATAACTTCTTCGTTATAACTCGGATTTTGGTATTCTTTATATCCCCGAAATCCTTGTTTCGACCACTACAACTTTATGTAAAGATATCGGGCTTATCTCACACTTTAATTTTGACGCTTATTTATTCTTAATTAATTAGGCCCTAATAATTAAGCATAAAACACATAATTCACATAATATTCACATAATCCCTTTTCATTTCTTCAAAATGAGTTACAAAGGTTAACCTAGACTATCAACTTAATATAAATGCCTAGGCTAGAAACACGAGTGTTACAATTCTCTCCCCCTTAGGATGATTCCGTCCCCGGAATCACATGTCACCAAACAACTGTGGGTAGCGACTCATGATGTCACTCTCCGTTTCCCAAGTGAGATTTGGTCCATTTGTATGTTTCCAGCGCACAAGCAATAAATCGACCATCTTGCGTCGTAACTTCATAGTTTTACGGTCAACGATTGCCTCAGGTTCCTCGATCAACCTCTTGTTTTCATCCAACCTTAACTCAGAAATCGGAATTATGTCGGGCACATCTCCAGTGAACTTTCTCAAATAACACACATGAAAGGTGTTATGAATACCCTCTAGTTCTTCCGCTAACTCTAGCTTGTAAGCTTAATTCTCGATTCTCTAAAGAACTTTAAATGGTCCAATAAACCTTGGACTCAACTTCCCTTTCTTACCAAATCTTATAAGTCCCATCCACGACGAGACTTTAAGTAAAACCGAATCTCCAACATCGAAGGATATCGGTTGTCTTTTCTTGTCAGCATAACTCTTTTGTCGATCTTAAGCAGTTAACATCCTTTCCCTTATCACCTTCAACTTTTCAATAGTCTCATGGACTATTTCAGGTCCCATAAACTGCTTTTCCCCAGCTTCCAGCCAACATGATGGCGTTCGACACTTCTCCCCATACAAAGCGTGATAAGGTGCCATCTTAATGCTTGAGTGGAAACTATTATTATAGGATAATTCTACTAAAGGTAAGTGTTCATCCTAGTTACCTTGGAATTCTAGGGTACATGCTCTCAGCATATCCTCCAATGTTTGAATCGTTCGCTCGCTTTGACCATCGGTTTGCGGATGGTAAGCTGTACTCAAACACAACTTGGTACCCAATTCCTCTTGTAGACTCCTCCAAAACCTTGAGGTAAAACGGCTATCACGATCAGACACAATCGTTAACGGAACACCGTGAAGCCTTACAATTTCCTTCACATAAGAATTCGCAAGTTTATCCATAGACCATTTCTCTTTGGCTGCTATGAAATGCGCACTCTTAGTGAAGTGATCAACGACCACCCAAATCATGTCGTGACCGTTCCTTGTTCTGGGCAGTTTAGTCACAAAATCCATGGTGATGTCTTCCCATTTACCCATGGGTACGGTTAAAGGTTCTAAACTCCCATACGGTTTATGATGTTGTGCCTTAACCCTAGCACAAGTTACACACTCAGCTACATACTTAGCAACATCGAGCTTCATCGTCGGCCACCAATAATAGGGTTTTAGATCCCTATACATTTTTGTACTGCCGGGATGAATCGAGTACGTGGTCTTGTGAGCTTCTTCCATCAAAGATCCCTTATTCCGCCTGTCTTGGGTACCCAAATTCTATCTTGAAATACCTTCAAGCCTTGGTTGTTTGTACCGAACACTAACGTTTTGCCCAAACGTTCTTCCTTTTGGTCATTTTTCTCTAAAGCTTCCTCTTGAGCTTTCTTTATACTTTCCACAATTGTCGAGACAACTTCAATTCTCAACGCTCTTAGCCTTTTCTTTTCAAGGTTTACCTTCCGACTAAGAGCATCAGCAACAACATTTGCTTTACCAGGGTGGTAAAGTATCTCACAGTCGTAGTCCTTGAGTAACTCTAGCCAGCGTCGTTGCCTCATGTTCAATTCCTTCTGATTAAAGAGATATTGGAGACTTTTATGATCAGTGAAAAGTTTACACTTTGTGCGATAAAGATAATGCCTCCATATCTTCAAGGAAAATACTACCGTTGCCAACTCCAGATCATGAGTGGGTTAGTTCTTTTCATGTTCCTTCAATTGCCTCGATGCATACGCGATCACTTTATCCCTTTGGGTCAGAACACAACCTAACCCAACTCCAGATGCATCGCTATAAACTCCGAGGTCATCAACTCCTTCAGGCAATGAAAGAATCGGTGCTTCACACAATCTCTTCTTCAACTTCTCAAAGGCTTCCTTATGCTTCTCATTCCAAGCATAAGTAGCTCCTTTGTGGATCAAAGCTGTTAATGGAGTAGCAATTGAAGAAAAGCCTTGGATAAACCTTCGGTAATATCCAGCTAATCCTAAAAAGCTTCGAATTTCCGTAGGACTCTTTGGTTGTTCCCATTTCATTACAGCTTCAATCTTTGCTGGGTCAACCATTATTCCTTCTTGGTTAACCACATGACCTAAAAATTGGACTTCTTGAATCCAAAATTCACACTTGGAGAACTTTGCATACAACTTCACCTTTTTCAGGACTTCTAGCACTTCACGCAGATGCTTTTCATGCTCCTGCTTGCTTTTCGAATAAATCAAGATAATGTCAATGAATACTATCACGGATTTATCTAAGAATGGTTTACAAACCCTATTCATCAAATCCATGAAAGCTGCTGGGGCATTGGTTAGTCCAAACGACATAACCAAAAATTCATAGTGTCCATATCTCGTTCTAAAAGCAGTCTTTTCGATATCCTGCTCTCTCACATTTAGTTGATGGTATCCCGACCTAAGATCGATCTTCAAGAAATAGCTCGAACCCTGCAACTGGTCGAACAAGTCATCGATCCTTGGCAATGGGTACTTGTTCTTTATCGTCACTTTGTTCATCTCTCTGTAATCGATGCACATTCTCATGCTTCCGTCTTTCTTCTTTACAAATAATACAGGGGCTCCCCAGGGTGATGAACTAGGTCGAATGAAACCTTTGTCCAATAACTCCTAAAGTTGTGTCATAAGTTCTTTCATTTCGGTTGGAGCTAATCGATAAGGTGCTTTTGCTATCGGCGTCGTTCCTGGTAACAAGTCGATACGAAATTCTACTTGTCGATCAGGGGGCAATCCGGGAAGATCTTCGGGAAAGACTTCTGGATAATCACACACCACCGGAATATTCTGCACCTCCTTCTTTTCCATCTTAGCATCGATCACGAACGCTAGATATGATGTACATCCCTTGGCCAAACACTTTCTGGCTTTCATTTAGGAAATGATTCCAGATTTTACTCTGCGTTTGTCTCCATACACCATAAACGACTCTTTCCCTGGCGGGTTTACTTTTACTATCTTCTTTCTACATAGTATTTCTGTATCATTGGCGCTAAGCCAATCCGTTCCTAAAAATATGTCGAATCAAATTTAACTCGATAGGCAATAATTCCTCTTGGAACTTATTCCCATCCAAGTCAATGAGGATGTTTTTCATATGATGGCTAACAGGTACAAACTTGCCACTAGCAATCTCGACTAATAAGGCATTAACTAGCTTATCTACAGGCAAAGCTAGCTTTCTACCAAATTCATGCGATATAAAGGAGTAATTGGCTCCAGAATCAAACAAAATTTGGGCAGGCAATTCGTTTACAAGAAAGGTACCTGAAGCGACATCGACTTCTTCTTTCGCAGCTTCGAGTGTCATCTGAAAGGCTCTCGCCTTCGGCTTTGGTGGTAGATTGGGTTTTGCTGCGTCCTTCTTCTTCGGATAGTCCCTTAAAATATGCCCTTCTTCATTGCACCCAAAACATACGTTCTTATTGAAGGTGCATTCATTGGCATAATGCCCTGGCTTTCCACATTTGTAACAAGTGACTTCCACGCTGCACTTCCCAGCATGTTTCTTCCTACACTTGTCACACCACTTGGCTTCGCTTCCTCCTCCAAACTTTCTCGAACCAGTCTTCGAGAATTTGTTCTTTTTATTGGAACCTGAAGTTCCTTCAAACTTTCTCTTTTCGCCAACTTCAACCTTGCTGGTGGCTCTCCCTTTTATCATATCTTCAACAGACTTGGCAGCCCAGATAGCTGCCTCCAAAGTAAGTGCCTGATGTACTGGCACCGCATACTCCCATGGAAGTCCCTTTGCGTACTTGTCTATTTTTGCCAACTCATCTAGGACAATACACAAAGCAAACTCCATTTTGTCTGTGAAGTTATTCGTATATTCGTCAACGGTCATACTCCCCTTCTGCAACGTTAGAAATTGGTTTTCTAACTCAAGTACGTTTTGGGCCGAGCAGTACTTGCGCTTGAAGTGCACTAAGAACTCTGCCCAAGTTAATTGCAGTTGCTCATTAGGGCTTAGGGTTTTCCCCAAAGTGCTCCACCAACGAGCAGCACTACCCCTGAACTGACGTACTGCAAACATAGTTTGTAACTTGCCTTGGTAATCACAAGTCATGAAAGCCAACTCCATTTCCGAGATCCAGTCCATTACTCCGACAGGATCTTCTTTTCCATTGAAGGTTGATGGCTTGCAAGTCATAAAGTCCTTATACTTGCACCGATTTCTCTCCATTCTACCCTCGTGGTTATTCCTCCCAACCATAAGCGGTTCACTATGACCAACCGTGAAACAACCCAAAAATACGACCCAAAAATTTCAATTTTTATTATAACAAAACCATGAAAATTGAGTATCACATAATAAAACCATACGTTGCGTGTTTCAAAAACCATAATAAAGTACTGTGAGAAAAGCTGTAACACAACTGAATCCAAACATATCAAGAAAACAGAATCCACTCCCAGGACAAAACTGAAGCTGTGGTGTGTGCGATGCCATCATCCCGAGCTCTTCCCTTTGCTTGCGGAAGTACCTGAAACCAAAACTGAAACTGTAAGCACGAAGCTTAGTGAGCTCCCCCAAACTACCACATACCATGCAATGCATAAAAATCACATACTGGGCCTTGCCCACTGACTGGGACCCTGTCCCCTGCATCGGACCGAAATCCGAACTAACTGTCTGGGACCCCGTCCCCTGCATCGGACCGAAGTCCGAAAACTGACTGGGACCCCGTCCCCTACACCGGACCGATGTACGAAACTGACTGGGACCCTATCCCCTACATCGGACCGAAGTCCGAAACTGACTGGGACCCCGTCCCCTACATCGGACCGGAGCCCGGACTAACTGAACACGGCATAGCATAACATATCATCTAGCATAAAAACATAAATCCTGTCTGAGCCACGGAGGCGTCAAACATACTAACTACTGCATTGGACCGAAGTCCAGAAACTATTGCTAACTGAACGGGCCGGCATTGTGGCCTTAGACCCGTTCCTACTGGAAGGAAACTCAACTCGTGAACAGGCTGCTGTGTATATCGCTCTGGAAGCTAACTGTTGCAACTCTGGTATCTCCCCGGCTACAATCCATAAACACACTCAATCAGATGCTAATCACTGCATTGGGTAAAATGACTCTTTTACCCCTGTTCAAAGTCAACTGTCCCGGTCAAAGTCAACCTACAGTTGACCTGACTCGCCGAGTTGGGTCGCCAACTCACCGAGTCCCTAGTCTCACTTCTCAACCCTACTCGTGGTTACTCGTCGAGCATGGCATCGACTCGACGAGTACCCTCTTGATTCAAAAGCTCAGGCAATCTGCATCCGACTCGTCGAGTCATATGAACAACTCGACGAGTTGTTCTTCGATCTAAGAAGATTGTCTTGGACTCGCCGAGTTGTATGAACAACTCGTCGAGTCCCACCATTACTGAGTCTACCCTCCGACTCACTGAGTCCATCCTACTGCTCACTGGCCTCCACTCGGAATCACTCAAAGGGTAAAGATCGGGGACTCGCGACCGGACTCGCCGAGTCACATGCATGTAGATCCTAAAAACACGATTCTGATCAAAACCACCACATACAATTTATAGATCTGAGTTTCTAAGGCTGATTTACCACGTAAAGTTTCCAACTTTACGTGTACACATGCATGAAAAGGGATATAAAGGCTAAAAAGGCACTTAGAGGAGTAGATCTAGGGCTATCATGCAAAATGGCTAAATAAAGGTGATAGATCTATGATTTTGGAACTGAAACATGGCTAGATCTGAAGGTTAATCAATCTAATGTGATCTCTCTACTAAGAACTAGCTAAGAAATGGCTAAAAGAGGCTAAATATGCTTGTTAAAGAGAAATCAATCATAGAAACAGAAGGAATTCGGTTAATACCTCAATAAACTCTGAAATGGGTGCAAGACCTTGGATCCTCTTCTTCTCCTTTGGATCTAGCCTCCTTCTTCTCTTCAAAACTTCAAGATTCACACAAGAAATGCTCAACTACTCAAGGAAACGATTAGGGTTTGCTAAATGATGCTCTGAGGGTGAAGGGGACGAGTTTGGGGCTCATAAGGTGGTTTAAATAGGGTGCAAACCCAGGGATTTAGGGTTTCTACCTGGCAGGCAGACTCACCGAGTCCCGAATATGGACTCGCCGAGTCGCCTACTAACACGTGCTCGAAAACTCGCCCCTACTCGATGAGTCGGGCCATAGACTCGCCGAGTCCCTCACGAAAACTTCTAAATAAATGCCACGGAAGCAACATAACAGAAATGAGGCGTTACAATTCTCCCCCACTTGTCTCAGACTTCGTCCTCGAAGTCTGCTACGGCTGAATCTGCAAATAACTCCGGGTAGTGCTCTCTCATTTCTTCCTCGGCCTCCCACGTCCACTCAGACCCCTTCCGGTGCTGCCACTGCACCTTCACTAAATGAATTGCCTTGTTCCTCAAGGTCTTTGTCTTCCGGTCCAGAATCGTGACCGGCCTCTCAATATAATTCAGGCTGCTATCAACCTGAATATCTTCTAAGGGAACAACTGGTGACTCATCCACCAAACACTTCCTCAACTGAGACACATGGAAGGTGTTGTGGATCTGGCTAAGGTCCACTGGAAGATCCAGCCGATAAGCAACCCGACCCACTCGGGCCAAAACCCTGAAAGGACCAATGAACCTGGGGCCCAGCTTGCCCCTCTTCCGAAACCTGATGACACCCTTCCAGGGTGAGACCTTCAGAAGGACCATATCACCCACCCGTAACTCCAAGTCTGAACGCCTCCTATCGGCATAGCTCTTCTGCCGACTCTGCGCAGTCTGCAGTCTACTACTGACCTGCTGAATCAACTCGGTCGTCTTGAGCACCACCTATGTGCTCCCAACGACCCGCTGACCGACCTCGCCCCAACAAATCGGGGTCCTACATTTTCTCCCATAAAGCATCTCAAAGGGAGGTCGATCAATGCTCGCATGATAACTATTGTTATACGAAAATTCCGCTAACGGAAGATACGTATCCCAACTGCCACCGAAGTCTAGAACACATGCCCTGAGCATGTCCTCGAGAGTCTGAATCGTCCTCTCGCTCTGCCCGTCCGTCTGAGGGTGGAAAGCGGTGCTGAAATGGAGACGAGTACCCATCTTGTCGTGAAACCGCTTCCAGAATCTTGATGTAAAACGGACATCTCGGTCTGACACCACCGATACCGGCACTCCATGACGTGGCACGATCTCACGCACATAGATATCGGCTAACTTTTCTGCCGATATGCTCTCCTGGATCGGGATAAAATGGGCACTCTTCGTCAACCGATCCACTACTACCCATATCGAATCTACCCCTCATGCGGTCCTGGGAAGCTTGGTGATAAAATCCATGGTGATGTCCTCCCATTTCCACACGGGAATATTTAACAGCTGCATCTTGCCATGAGGCCTCTGGTGCTCCGCCTTGACCTTCCTGTAGGTCAGGCACCTCTCAACATACCAGGCGACATCCCGCTTCATGCAGGGCCACCAATAATCGGGTCGAAGATCTCTATACATCTTCATCGCCCCTGGGTGGATAGAAAATCGAGACTTATGAGCCTCGTCCATCAACACCTACCGTACCCCACCCCAGTACGGTACCCACACTCTCCCATGAAGCGTCATCAATCCCCGACTGTCATAATCAAACGAAGCTACTCGACCCACTATCCTCTCACACTTTTGGCTCTCCTCCTTAAGGCCCTCAACCTGAGCCTCCCTGATCTGTTCCAACAACGGAGTAATCACTGTTATCCTCAAACACAAATCTCTGATAGGGGTTGCCGACACCTTGCAGCTTAGGGCGTCGGCCACCACGTTGGCCTTCCCTAGATGGTAAAGGATCTCACAATCATAATCCTTCAGCACATCCAACCACCTCCTCTGCCTCATGTTCAGACTCGGCTGATCCATAAGGTACCTCAAACTCTTGTGATCCGTGTATATAGTACAACGGACCCCATAAAGATAATGTCTCCAAATCTTGAGGGCAAACACAACCGCCCCTAGCTCTAAATCATGGGTAGGATAGTTAGCCTCGTGAGGCTTCAACTGCCTCGAGGCGTAAGCTATCACATGTCCTCGTTGCATCAACACTGCTCCCATACCTATGATTGAGGCATCACAGTAGACTACAAAGTCCTCTACTCCCTCTGGCAAGGTAAGGATCAGAGCCTTGCACAATCTCTGCCTGAGAGTCTCGAACGCTGCCTGCTGCTCAGGCCCCCAACAAAATACCACCGACTTCTTGGTCAGTCGGGTGAGCGGCACTGCTATCTTGGAGAAATCCTGAATGAACCTCCGGTAATACCCTGCCAACCCTAGGAAGCTCCGAATCTCGGATGGAGACTTCGGGACCTCCCACTGCATCACGGCCTCTATCTTGGCCGGATCCACCAAAATACCCTTCTGGTTGACGAGGTGACCAAGGAACTGCACCTCGCGCAACCAGAACTCGCACTTGCAGAACTTTGCGAAAAGTCTCTCCCTCCTCAGAACATCTAGCACCTCCCTCAGGTGCTCCTCGTGCTGCTCCTGCGTCTTGGAATACACCAAGATATCATCTATGAATACTATCACTGACCGATCCAGCATCGTTCTACACACGCGATTCATGAGATCCATCAACGCGGCTGGAGCATTGGTGAGCCCAAATGGCATCACCACAAACTCATAATGACCATACCTGGTCCTGAAAGTAGTCTTCTGCACATCCTCATCCCTAACCCGCATCTGATGATATCCGGAGCGTAGGTCGATCTTGGAGAACCAAGACGCTCCCTGAAGCTAGTCAAACAAATCATCTATCCTCGGAAGTGGGTAACGGTTCTTCACCGTTACCTTATTCAACTCCCGGTAATCTATACACATACGGTGCGACCCATCCTTCTTCCTCACAAACAGGATCAGCGCTCTCCAAGGAGAACTGCTCGGCCGAATGAAACCCTTGTCTAGCAGCTCCTGCAGCTGCGTAGACAACTCCTGCATCTCTGGGGGAGCTAGACGGTACGGTGCCTTGGCTATCGGAGCCGCACCAGGAATCAGGTCGATCCTAAACTCAACCCGCCTCTCAGGAGGTATTCCCGGTAAATCCTCGGGAAAATACATCCGGGAAGTCTCGCACTACCGGAACATCATCAACTGTCGTCTTGCCCTTCTCCCGGGCATCCAAGACATAAGCTACATAACCAGCGCAACCCTGCTGAAAATAGCGCCTCGCCCTTGCGGCGGAACAAAAGGTCAGTCCGCGCTGTGGCCTCTCGCCCTGAATCACTAACTCTCCCCCACTGGGAGTGCGAACCCTCACTAGCTGCAGCTCACAATCAATCACCACCCCGTTGGGACTCAACCAATCCATGCCTACTATAACCTTATTCCCTCGTAGGGGAATAGGAACCAGGTCCACCGAAAACTGCTCGTCGAACAACTGAAGAGAACACCCTCTATGCACTCTGGCGACCCTCACGGTCTTGTCATCTGCTATCTCAACCTCTAGTGGACAATCCAACTCCCTTGGAGCTCTACTAAATCCCTTGCTAAGCGCAAGTGATACAAATGACCGGGCAGCCCCCGAATCGAATAATACCATAGCAGAAATGCCGTTCACAGAGAACAACCCTATATAAAACATATAATCATAAGTAATAATCAATCAATAATAATAATAATATAGAGATGAAGGGAAGATACATACCCGTCACCACATCAGGAGTCGCTCGCGCCTCCTCTGCTGTCATCTAAAAAGCCCTACTCTTCGCCACTGGCGCCTCGGGTCGGCCCTGCCGGCCATCTATAATCCTCAAAGTAGCAGGGACAGGTGCAGCCACCTTCCCTACTACGGCTAAACTTGGGCACTAGGACTTTTTATGTCCCCTCTGATTGCACTGAAAGCAAATCAGATCTGATGCTGCAATGGCAGTAGCAGGGGTCGTACAATCCCTGCTCAAATGCACAGTCCGACCGCACTTGAAGCAGCCGGAACTCCCTGCCTTGCACACCCCATCGTGCATCCTCCCACACTTGCCACATCGACCGTGGTTCGGCTGAATCCTGGATCTGTGATCTGAAACCTTGGGCTTTTTGCCCAAACCTCCTGAACTCGAAACCGCCTCCGGTTTCCTCTTCTTCTCCATCTCGAGATCAATCTCCCTTTCTCGAGCCCTAGCAATCATGTCGTCTAGCGTTTAACAGTTGGACCAGCTCACAAACTGGCGAATATTGCTCCGCAACATCTCATGATAATGGGCCTTCTTCATCTCCTCATCGGCTGCATACTGAGGAACAAGAAGAGCCCTCTCCCTGAACTTAGCGGTGATCTCCGCCACGGTCTCTGTAGTCTGGGTGAGGTCCTGAAACTCTCTGGCTAATTGCTGCACCTCAATAACCGGTGCAAGCTCCGCCCTGAACCTGGTAGAGAAATCAGCCCAGGTCATGGCATCTAACGCTGCATCATCTCCAATGGTATGTCCGACCTCTTTCCACCAATCCCGTGCCCTGTCCTTCAGAAGACAGGACGCCAATCTAACCTTGTCCCCCTCGGGACACCTGCTCGTGCGGAACGCGTTGGCCACATCCGCTAACCATCTAGTACTCGCTATGGGGTCCCACGCCCTGTGATAATATGGAGCTCCAAATGCCCTGAACTCCCTGAACATAAGTGTGCGCGACCCCATCATGGCCGCCACCTCGGCACGGAAGGTGTCCAACCTCTCATCCATCAGCTCTAGGATACCCTCCTTGATCGAACCGAAGATCACAGGAGTCTGCTCCAAAATTATACGGGTAATCTCTGAAGAAAGAAACTCTCTGGTCTGCTCATCCATGCGCTCGCTCCCCGAGCCTGATCCTGATCCCTCCCCGGCACCTCCACTGCTGGCTGCTGGCCTAGAACGCAAAACCACCATTCTGAAACACATCATAGCAACATCTGAAAACTGAAATATCTCAAGGGATCATTGATACTACTACTAGCTTCCTGGTCTTGTCTCGGCCTTCCTTGATTCGAGTACGGATCCTCTGCTTTCAGTAGTACGGTCCCATACTACCTTCCACATCTATCCGTACTTTCCTCAAGAATTGCCTTGACTCCACCAAGTCACTTCTACTACTACTGATCTCTGCTACTCTTATCCTAGGCTTGCCCTAGGGAAATCTCTGATCCCACTCAAACCAGTCCTCATCTGCTGAAGGCCTCCCTGCAATGCTAATTAGCCATCACCTGAATACCATCACATGTGATGAGGCTCGGATAATCTTTCGAGTAAAAGGCTCGTCCCTACAATGGTTAGACTCAAACGAGAGCTGCGCAATAGGGCCAAATCCAACACTCTGAGATTATTCAACCCTGATCACATGTGACATGACGTATTCACCTAATGGCTAACTCTCATCACCAAGAGTCCTACAAAGCACGAAGCAAGCAGCATTCGGACACCGGAGACTACTCAAGCAAATCTACTCTCATAACGAGAAACTATACTAGCATACAATGCTAAGCTCGCGCTACCAGGCATAACCTAAACAGGCTATCCTACTACTGTCTACTCGATATTAGCATGCAATTCTCATAAAGCTGGAACACATATAAGAGGCACATAAGGCATCTTCCTAGATCCTTAGTCCTATACTAGCATGCTATTCTACTAAAACTGAAACAATTTATCATAATAAATAAACTTGTATGGGTAGCTTGGGAGTACTTACTTGAGCTCGGCTGATCGCATGCACCACACCCTTATCTTGTTTAAAAATTCTTTTCTTTCTAAGTGCTTTTCAAGATTTCATTTGAAAACATTTTTCCTTTTTGAAAATCTTTTTACCTTTCCCTTAGTTTGAGTTCAGATACGCCCGAAGGTGTATCCGAATCCCTCAAACCAAGGCTCTGATACCAACTTGAAACGAACCAAAAATACAACCCAAAAATTTCAATTTTTATTATAACAAAACCATGAAAACTGAGTATCACATAATAAAACCATACGTTGCGTGTTTCAAAAACCAAAATAAAGTACTGTGAGAAAAGCTGTAACACAACTGAATCCAAACATATCAAGAAAACTGAATCCACTCCCAGGACAAAATTGAAGTTGTGGTGTGTGCGATGCCATCATCCCGAGCTCTTCCCTTTGCTTGCGGAAGTACCTGAAACCAAAACTGAAACTGTAAGCACGAAGCTTAGTGAGCTCCCCCAAACTACCACATACCATACAATATATAAAAAGCACATACTGGGCCTTGCCCACTGACTAGGACCCCGTCCCCTGCATCAGACCGAAATCCAAACTAACTGTCTGGGACCCCGTCCCCTGCATCGGACCGAAGTCCGAAAACTGACTGGGACCCCATCCCCTACACCGGACTGAAGTCCGAAACTGACTGGGACTCGCCGAGTTGTATGAACAACTCGTCGAGTCCCACCATTACTGAGTCTACCCTCCGACTCACTGAGTCCATACTACTGCTCACTGGCCTCCACTCGGAATCACTCAAAGGGTAAAGATCGGGGACTCGCGACCGGACTCGCCGAGTCCGAAGAATGACTCGCCGAGTCACATGCATGCAGATCCTAAAAACTCGATTCTGATCAAAACCACCGCATACAATTTATAGATCTGAGTTTCTAAGGCTGATTTACCACGTAAAGTTTCCAACTTTACGTGTACACATGCATGAAAAGGGATATAAAGGCTAAAAAGGCACTTAGAGGAGTAGATCTAGGGCTATCATGCAAAATGGCTCAATAAAGGTGATAGATCTACGATTTTGGAAGTGAAACATGGCTAGATTCGAAGGTTAATCAATCTAATGTGATCTCTCTACTAAGAACATGCTAAGAAATGGCTAAAAGAGGCTAAATATGCTTGTTAAAGAGAAATCAATCATAGAAACATAAGGAATTCGGTTAATACCTCAATAAACTCTGAAATGGGTGCAAGACCTTGGATCCTCTTCTTCTCCTTTGGATCTAGCCTCCTTCTTCTCTTCAAAACTTCAAGATTCACACAAGAAATGCTCAATTACTCAAGGAAACGATTAGGGTTTGCTAAATGATGCTCTGAGGGTGAAGGGGACAAGTTTGGGGCTCATAAGGTGGTTTAAATAGGGTGCAAACCGAGAATTTAGGGTTTCTACCTGGCAGGCAGACTCGCTGAGTCCCGAATATGGACTCGTCGAGTCGCCTACTAACACGTGCTCGAAAACTCGCCCCTAATCGACGAGTCAGGCCATAGACTCGCCGAGTCCCTCTCGAAAACTTCTAAATAAATGCCATGGAAGCAACATACCAGAAATGGGGCGTTACAAACCGATCTACTATTGTTCCCTTCTTCAGATCGATCGTCATTTAGTTCACGTTGTTCAACAGGAACTGAAGGTTCATCCCTGTCGTTCATCAACATTTGCCTCAATTCCTCCCTTTGTTCAGCCAACATGGCCTGAATCATAGTTTGTACTCCAGCCATGGTGATGGGTTCGGGTGCAGCTCCTACTATAGGCACCTGTTCCACCACTTGAGGTTGAGGTTGTTGGTTTCTGTTTGCATTTCCAGCTCCACTCCGAGTTCTTGCCATTACAATCTATATACCGAATAAGGCGAGTTTAGGTCTTTATCCTTGTTAGACATGTTAATTCCCTTATCACTCTGAAACGTTTACATGTTAGTTCTAATCTCATATTCATACGCTTAGAATCCTACACACATAAGGTTTCCAGATCCGGTCGGCAACAGACCATAGATCCGAGCAAATAATGGCACACATGGAAAACACATAGCATTTAGCACATAAGGGCATTTTAGGCATCTTCCCTAAAATAAACTAGTGCTCGTGTCTAAAATATGGTAGACACTCATCTCACAATCATAACTTAGCATTCTAAGTTCAAGTCTAGAAATTCTACAATTTCTTAGTTCGCTTAAACTAATGCTCTGATACCAACTGTGACATCCCCATATTTCTCGGCCAGAAAATACCGATTTAATTTATGCTTTTTAAAATAAAATCAGAGAAATCTTTTTAAAAGATGTTGCGGAATTGGTCCCCAAACAACATATGATAAAAGTTTATCAAAATCCTTCATTAAGAAGGTATATATTTTCCATATATATCAAAACCTCGGGATGTCATGTTCTGATACAGATCAAAAGCATAAACAAGACATTATAAGCCTTTCAACCGTTATTTACAACTAATGGCCTATAATCCAAAAATCTCTTGTCGTCCTCCGACTATGCTCGGGGTCCACTACCTGTAATCATAAAACTGAGTGGGTCAGGCTTAGGAGCCTGGTGACCATATAGGGTTTTCAACCCACAATAATAATATACTTATTAAGTTCACCAATCAACAATAACCCTGATTACCCATTCCCGTTGTCCTCACTTTACATCCCTAAACACCTATCACAAGGGACCTAGCCTAAGGATTATCATCGGGATGGACACTACTGCTAAGGGGTTTCCTCAGCCATACATGTCCTTAAGGCAACCATGAGGGGGATGGAGTACGCCAATGAACATTTAATTCATCAACACCTACAAGTTGCGAACCTGCTAGTGTTCCACTGGACTATCTAGAAAGTCTGTGGTCGTCATCTATACTCCGCTAGATGACTACAACAACAACATCAACAACAACAAAAACATCGAGGCCTCTCACCATTTTAACACACATCAACTATTTCATCTACCCATGTTCTACCCAACATATTTTGTAGATAAAAAGCATATACAGTTTAAAACTTGTATAAAACATCAATTCAACAGTCACATCGAATAAACAATTAGCATATTTACACATAACACGTATTTCAAGGTAAATACTTCATATCTATGTGTAAATTGAAAGTAACTACACACTCACTTATTTTGGTGAAAATCGGGCAGCAATTCTTTTCCTAAAACGATCGTTTCTAATAAAACCGGGAGTTTTATTGATAAACCGGGCACTGCAAAAGTCGGGTTTCGAAACCGAAAAGATAAATTTTCCGGGCTTCTCGGGCACTTCGTGGGGTATTTCGGGCTCTACAATCGATACCGGGCTTTGCGGGATGTTAAGATGAAGAAAATATGGGTTTAGGGGTTAAAAGTGGCAATTTCTTAAAAATATCCGAGAAGGCTCGCAGCCTTCTATTTATAGGGTGAAGCTTCTGATCGGACGGCTGAGAAGCTTCTGATCCAACGGCTAAGAAGGTTCGCAGGCGAAGGCTCGCACAGGGCTCGCATGGCTCGCACCTGCGAGGGGTCGCTGGCAGCTTTTAAGTGGACCGGAGTCTACTGGTGCACCTACGAGGCTCGGAGCTAGGTTAAGCGAGGCTCGGAGCTAGGCTAAGCGAGGCTCGGAACACGCGGCAGCAGGGCGAAGCTTTGGCTGGGGAGCTGGCTGCTTCGAATTGGGCCTCCTCCTCGGTCGAATCAGAAGAGGGCACGTGGCTTCGCATGACTCAGAATTTAGGTGACTCAGCAACCTGGTGACTCAGCAGGACACGTGTCACATTCTAAGCGAGGGTGAGGTGGCAAAGTGTGAATGTGCGAAATTTCTCGGTTTTCGCGCCAAAACTTCTAAAATTGATAACTTTTGCAGACGAGCTCCGTTTTGACGTTCTTTATATGCACGCGTAGCTAAAATTACGCTCTACAACTTCCGGGGTGACTTCGTCGGCTAATTTTGACTTTAAATTTTATATTATTATTTTTAACAGACTGGGACAGGAAATCCGTTAAAAACTCATAACTTCTTCATCCGACGTCCGTTTTCGTCAGACTTTTTACCGTTGTGCTCCTAATGACGAGATCTTCAATTCTCGTTTAGGTTGTGTCGGCTAAAAATTGCTCGATCTAAAATTCGAGTTTTTAGCTGTCTACTACTACGCTGAAACTTCAAAAAATCATAACTTCCTCATACAAAGTCAGATTTGGGCGTTCTTTTTATCGAACTTCTCGGTTTAACTAATACTACGACTTTCGTTTAGATTACTAAGGCTAAAAAGTAGTTTATCGAAAACTAACTTTTTTACGACATTCAGCACCGTGTCGCTTTTGTCGCGAAACTTCGACAGGTCATAACTTCTTCGTTATAACTCGGATTTTGGTATTCTTTATATCCCCGAAATCCTTGTTTTGACCAATACAACTTTATGTAAAGGGATCGGGCTTATCTCACTCTTTAATTTTGATGCTTATTTATTCTTAATTAATTAGGTCCTAATAATTAAGCATAAAACACATAATTCACATAATATTCACATAATTCGTTTTCATTTCTTCAAAATGAGTTACAAAGGTTAACCTAGACTATCAACTTAATATAAATGCCTAGGCTAGAAACGCGAGTGTTACAGTTTAATAGCAAGTAGATGAGAAAGTTTAGGATTAGCCTGGTTGCGAGCACTTTGACAGACTGCAAGCATTACGTCTGGGCGACTAGTAGTTAGATACATGAGTGATCCGATCATTGATCGATAATACGTCTGATCTACGGATTCACCTTCAAGATCAGGGGTCAGTAGAGGTGTCTCCACCATGGGTATAAGAGCACGTTTCGCGTCTCGGAACCTGAACTTCTCCAGCACATCATCCACATACTTTGCTTGGTGAATAAGGATTCCGGTTGAAGAATGTTGGACCTGAAGCCCAAAAAACGTTGTCATTTCCCCAAGCAAACTCATCTCGAACCGCTTCTTCATCACTGCTTCGAACTCTTTGCAAAGCTGTTGGCTTGTCGACCAGAAAATAATGTCGTCCACAAAGATTTGAACAAGAATTTGATCCGGACCGACATGTTTGATAAATAAGGTTTGATCAATGGTGCCTCAGGAATAGCCGTGGTTGAGCAAATGTTTAGTTAGGTAGCATACCAAGCTCTAGGAGCTTCATGCAGCCCATATAGAGCTTTGTTTAACTTGTAGACATGGTTGGCAAGCTTTGAATTAACGAAACCGGGTGGTTGGTCAACATAAATCTCCTCCTTGACCTTGTCGTACAAGAAATCCGTCTTAACGTCCATTTGGTATACGGTGAAGTTCATATAGGAAGCATATGCAAGGAAGATACGAATAGCTTCCAAGCGTGCTACCGGAGCATAAACCTCCGTATAATCAAGACCCTCAAGTTGCCGAAATCCGCGAACCACTAATCTCGCCTTGTTACGCACAATTACACCTGAGTCATCTTGTTTGTTCCAAAAGACCCATCTGGTGTCGAGAGATTTCTTTCCTTTTGGCAGCTCCACCAACTTCCAAACCCCGAGCTCTTCGAATTGATTATGTTCATCATGCATGACGTCAACCCAGCCGGACTCATTCAGAGCCATTTCGACATTTTTGGGCTCAATCTGAGAAATAAAACAAGAGTAGAGACACATATTAACATCTCCACTCTGACTTCGCGTTTGAACACCGTCGCCCAACTAGCCAATGACGTTCTCTATTGGATGGTTGCGCTAAATGCGTGCAGGGATCTCATAGCTGATATCATTAACAGAGACTGGAAGAGTATGAATGTTAACCGTTCCATCATTTTTTGTATGATCCACAGTAGATAAACAAGGTTCGTTTGGAGGATCTGCTACAAACTCTTTAACAATGCTTTCTAGAAAGAGAAGTTCCATCAGATTTGAAGTTACAGTGGAAGTCTCTTGGTTCATGAACTCTCTTTCCACCGGAGTTAGAGGAGTAGTAGCAGCATTAGGAGAAGGTCGTTGAGGAGAAGACTCAGAAAAATCAGTGTGAACAGAGGGCACCATTGGAGGATCAGAAGAAACCAGTGGTGGTCGGTAAACAACTTCGTCTTCTTTATCTTCAATAATGATCTTCGAATTTGACGTAGATCCTACTTGATTATCTGAGTACACATTGAATGATTTGAAAAGATATGTGTAGTCAAATAGCCAATCGGGATCCACTCTAGCATCTGTCTCATTTTCTTCAAGCCAACGAGCATCGAAAGACTCTACAACCTGTTTTGTCTTCTTGTTATAAACCATGTAGGCAGTTCGAGCAGTATATCCAACAAAGTAACAGTCATCGACTTTTGCGTTGAATTTCGGGTTAGATTCCAAGTGGAGAGGGTTGCAAGGGCAGCCAAACACTCGGAAATGGCTGACAAATGGCTTGTGGCCGTATAGAATTTCATATGGTGTCTTCATTCTGGCTTTGTTGATCAGCACGTGATTTTGAACGTAGCACGTTGTGTTAATCGCCTCTGCCCAAAAGAACACAGGAAGTTTGGAGTCACAGATCATCTTCCTTGCGTCGTCTTTATGAGTTCGATTCCTACGTTCGGCAACCCCGTTTTGTTAAGGTGTTCGAACAGAACTGAACTGACGCACAATCCCTTTCTCAGCGCAAAAATGGTCAAGAATAGCGTTCTTGAACTCTGTTCCATTATCAGTATGCAGCACTTCGACTCAATTATGGGTCTAAATTTCGATCATCACAATGCACCTTTTGATGAGGTCAACGATCCCAGCTTTGTTGGACAGAAAGAAAACCCAAGTGAACCAGGAGTAATCATCTATCACAACGAGGCAGGATGAGTTGCGATTGATGCTAAGAACGTTAACTGGACCAAATAAATCCATATGTAACAACTCAAGCACTTGACTAATTGAGTTAATCTGCTATGGAAAGTGTGGGTTCCGATGATGTTTTCCTTGAGGGCAGGAAACACATTTTTCAAATGTAATGAAATCTCTGACAGGTAAGCCTCGGACCAGTTCGTTCTTTGCAAGCCGATTCAGGTTCTTTGCATTAGCGTGACCGAGACGACGATGCCACAACATCACATTTTGTTCAAAAGCTTTGGAGAGAAGACAAGTGACTTCGTCGGGGATATTGCTGTTCATGTCTATAATGTAGGCATTCCCATCTCGCTTAGATTTTACAAGAATCCAATCTTCTGGAATGACAACGCCTGGCTTTAAGATTAAACATTCTTTATCTGTGAAATGAGTGGTGTAACCCTTGTCGTAGAAATGGGACACGCTCAACAAGCTGTGTTTTAAATCAGGAACAAAGTTAACACTCTCAAAATTCAGCACTCCATTTGAAACAGTTCCCTTTTGAGTTATTTTTCCGCCCTCTCCGCCTGCAAAAGAAACATATCCTCCATTAAATGTTTGAATGTCGTGCAATTGGGATATGTCTCCAGTCATGTGCCGGGTGCAGTCGTTGTCGACATATAAGGGTCTGGCGACACTCCTCCGCAATTGTCCCTGCACAATGAGCGGAATCATTTAGTTTTGAGGACCCAGGTCATCACAATCCTGGGTGGACCGTTTCCTTTCACATATTTTCATTTGATTCTTTCTTTTCATTTGATTTAGAGGTAAATGGTGACTGATCTGAAGTCAACTTTGGTATTCACTGAAAGTTAGCTTTTGAAATTTTGTTAGTTTGCTTCGAGCCGGTGGATTTTCTACTCGAAGAGTTTGAAGATCCGGTCTTGCTCTTTGACAATATCGACTTAGGCTTAGCCTGAGTTGATTTTGGCAAACTATTGTTGAATTTACGGAAAACCTGTATATTCTTTTGAGAGTATGCCATTTTCTTGTTTGGATTTGTGTTCAGGTCACCATTTCGAGAACGATTTCTGGGGGTTTTTCTAGTGAAAGATCGTCCCCGAAATTCGTTTTCTCCTCTTTTTGTTGTATGAGAAACAAACATCCGGTTCATACAGTTTCTTGCAATGTGTCCAGCAGTGCCACAGTTAAAACAAATTTGTTTATTATCAATGGTTTTAGCACAGCTATCGAAAAATTTACTCTTTTCTTTTTCATTTCTAACGCTTCCACACTTGCAAGAACCATCATAGGATTTTGAAGCAGATGTGGAAGGTGTAGAAACATTCAAATCAGATTTAGCAATTTTATTAGATATAACACCATCATTAACAGAATCATCAGTCTGAAATAACACACCACCAGACACAAAAACATTAGTGTTTGATTTTGACACAGACTCATCACAGAAATCAACACCAAACTTAGACACAGGATTATTTGACTCAAACTTTTTCAGCTTCATGCTCCCCCTGAACTACTGACATATCTGCACTTAAGGTAGAAATGTTAGTATACAAACTCTTATTAATAGACTGTATTGCCTACTCTGAAGCTGACTTTCCATATACATGTGAGGTTCTCTGTCAATTTCTTCTTGAGACAAGGGAATAGCAGTGTAGTTATGATTGAAGGGAGGGGGGACACTCTCAAGTCCTAGTCCAACTTTTATCTGATTACCATGAGTGATATCTCTCCAGTGCATTTGTCCTTCGATCATTTTTGCAATTGGTTCACTTGACCCATCATATTTTTTGAAATTAAATTCAGCATTTTCAAAATGATTTTTCAAAATTTCAAGTTCCGCAGTCACAGCAGCAAATTTTCTTTTGAGATGATCATAGTTCTCACATTTGTTGTGGTAATCCTCTTGCAATTTCTTAAATTCCTTTGTTTTATTTTCTAGTTGAGTCTTTAAGGGATTTTGATTTTTCCTAAGTGTGTATCCCTCATATTTCAGGTCCTCGTTCGCTCTTTTGATTATTTCAATTTGATCTCTCAAAAATTTAACAGTTTTAATACAAGACTGAGAACAACCAAATTCACTAAGCTTAGGTTTGACCGGTTCTGGAGTGGTTTGCACCATGAATGCAAACTGAAGATTCATCATCTCTTCTTCTGGATCTGTCTATGTATCTTCTTCAACTTCATCCTTGATTTGAGCAAGATGTGCTTTTTCAGGTCCTGAAATGTTTAGGGCCTGAATTTGATCTTCCCAACTAAAAGACTGGACCACCATTGCCAAGTAAGCAGACAGATTGTTTGAAGATGATCCTTTGTTGTTACTGTGGACATAAGTCACTGGCACCATGGTTCGTTCAGGGTTCTCTCGTCGATCTGGTTTTGGACATTCCCTTGCAAAATGTCCAGGTTGATGACAATTGTAACATCGCAACTTTCCTTTACTAAATCCCATTTTCTTATCAGAATTTACACCCTAATTGTTCTTTCCTGTTTTCTTGGAGAATTGCTTAGCTTTGAAAACTGCCATGGCCATTTGCCAAGTAATGTTCATCTCTTCCACATCCTCAGGATGGATTTGGTCGAGGTCAGCGAATGAGAGTTGTGGAGAGAGCTCTCCGACCACAAAGGCATTGTAGCAGTTCACTAATCCAGTAGCGAGAGCCAGATTTTCTTCCTTTTCACTTGCAGACGAACCTTGAGAACCAAATCCATGAGATTGAACTGAAACAGCTGTGGAAGACCCAACACTAGAACCAACTTGTCGAGTAAAGTTTTGAGATTGAGGGACTTGAGTTTTTTGCATTTGAGGTATGGTGTATGGTATGGTTTGATGGGTTGAAAAAGGTTGAACTTGAGGAACATGAACTTAAGAATTTTGATGAGTGGTAAAGCTTGAGAAAGCGGTGTTGTTGTTTTGAATTCCAAGATTAGCTGTAGAGTACGAGTTGACACGGTTAATTTACCTTTGTTTATCATCAAGATCACAAGCTTTGATGATCGCCATTGTTTCGGCTAAGCTCAATCGGTTCAGGTCTTTAGTCTTTTTAATCACTAAGTGATTCATATCCCAGGATTTTGGAAGAGAATTTAACAGCTTTTTGTTGATCTCTGACCTTGTAACCATCACACCAGCAGAGCTCATTTCAGTGGTTAGTGTGATAAACCTTTGCAATTGATTTTCCAATGTTTCTCCCAAGACATAGTTGAACATATTGAATTTTTGTCGGAGCATTTACTGGCGACTTTTCTTCATGTCTTCGTTTCCTTCATAGACTTCTATAAGTGCTTCCCACAATGCCTTTGCCGATGTGTACTCACGAAATCCTTGAGCAATATTTGGAGACAATGCCATGGTAAGTGTAGCGAGTGCCTTTTCTTGCTCCTCGACTCTTTCAAAGTCATCATCAGTGTAGTTTTCAACCTATTTGTCAATTACAGTGCCATCTTCTAGAGTTGTTGTAATTCAAATTAGACCTCTTAAAATACTTCTCCAAATTTTGAAATCTTTCATCTTGATATACTTTTCAATCCGATATTTCCATTCAGGAAATCCTTCTGCTGACGCAATCGGGGAATTCGAGCAGTGGTTCCCATAATTGCATCCAATTCTTGATGAGCAATCATGCTTTGAGATTCCATTTTGACAAACTTAAAGGATTGTTACCGCACACACAATTTCAAAGTATAACCGCACACACCAGTTTACTCTTAACCGCAAGCCCAACCGCACACTAAGCAGTAAATTCTGACCGCACACTAAACAACACTTAAATTTTAATCAACAAGTATAACCGCACACACTCACCAGCACACAAACCTTAACAGCAAACACAACCACACACACTTAACAGCACACGAATCTTAATAGCAAACGCGACCGCACACACTTTAACAACACACGAATCTTAATAGCAAACGCAACCGCACACACTTTAACAGCACACTCAACCGTACACACCTAACAACACACCTTCAAATGACTCTACCGCACACCTTCAAAAACTCAACCACATTCCTTCAAAAGTCAGCCACACTCCTTCAAAAGTCAGCCGCACACACTTAATATTTCACCCGCACACACAAGTTTCTCAAATTTTGATGAAATTTTGATTTCAAACTATTGAAAACAATAACAAACAACAATTCTTTGATCAAATCATACAAATGCACTTCAAAAACAGTGAAATTTTGCAACCTCACACTCGAAAATACTTCAATTGATACAAAATTGGCTATGAGACCAATTGTTAGTCCCCAAATATGGATCCAAATCAGTAATCAATGAAGCAAATAACAATCAAAATGGAGTGTAGAAGGAGTAGAAGAGAGATAACATCAAGCGTGCACACATCTATATTATACATGTAGGTACACCTTGAGAAGTACACACACATCACTGTTCAGCAACAAAGTACATCTGACACATGACAGCCCCTATAAATACTACCCTCACCAACACACGAGTGTGTAGCCGTACACGCATGAGTGGCCGCACACACGTGTGTAGCTGCACACAGGAGAGAGGCTGCATACATACACCAAGTGTATACCACTACACAACTACACTACATACACTTCCACCCTAATAAGATCTATACAGGAATAATGCCTAGCTCAAACCACAATATTATAGTCTTTCAAATAGCTTGAGTTTAGGAAGTTTTCTACGGATGGATTCGGAGGGATGCATAAAACGAGCGTTGTTCAAAAGAAGTGGGCAAGTGTTTATGAGGATAGCGAGTATTTAGAATTAGGGGGGTCTTATGAAAAAATTTAGACACAAATGCATGCGTTGCGGTCTTGGCATAATGGCTGTGTTTGATTGGAATTATTTTAAGCAATGATAGTTTGTTAAAATTCAGTTTTGCTTGGGGGCAAGCAAAAGTCAAGCGTGAGGTATTTTGATATGTGCAAATTTAGTCATATATTTAGTGTAAAATCTTAATACTTTTTGGCTATTTTATTGCAAGTTATGAACAAAAGATACTTAATTATGTTTAAATTGTATTTGAAGCTTAAAACATGAGCTCGGAAGGAAGATGAAGTGGAATTGGCAACTAGAAGCTTGGATCTTGGATTTTAAAGAAAGAAGGATGTTGCTGGACAGCTTGACCCCTCGTTAGTGTTTTGACCATATCTTGTGAACCATAACTCCGATTGACGCGATTCAAAACGTTCTGAAAACTAGACACAATTTCGGACAGCTTTCATGATTTAAGAAAATGTTGATTCCAAACTGACTTGACGAGTTGGGCCTCAACTTGACGAGTTGGTCAGAAATTTCATGATTTTCGACGCTGACTTGGCGTACAAAGGTTTTAAGTGATGGACTCGTCAATCGGTCACTGGACTCGCCGAGTAGCCTTTTTTTCAGTATATATATATATATATATATATATATATATATATATATATATATATATATATATATATATATATATATATATATATATATAAATTCTTCTCATTCGAACCCTAACTAATGGGGGAAGTTTAGGACAATTTTTGGAGGCTAGAAGGGTTCTTAGAAGCAATGGGTTTCGAGATTTCAACTTAGATTTCAATTTGGAAGAAGATCAAAGACAATTACTCACTACTTTTACCTTAATGTTTTGCATAAACCATGTTTCAATCGTTAGATAATGTTTTTAGTTTGTTATTTGATGTACATATGAGCTAAAAACTCATAACTTCTGTTTAGGATATATGATTTTATAAATATGGTTTGAATTTATGATTAGATTGATTCAATTTGGTGATTTTGTTTTGTTAAGCTTGTTAAAGATCCTTATATGTTAACAACAACTATTTTATGTTAATTAACCAGTAATTAAGTTGCATGAACATCTCTTAGTTGCTAAAATCATATGATTTATGTGAAAACATTGTTATATGCCTAGGAATAGCGAATGTGAAACTAGGGTTAACTAGAAAATGGTTAAGTTAATGTATGAGCTTGTGTGACGAACCATCAACAAGGAAGTTAATTGAATTAGCATATTTGATTAGCTCATTACAATTCTTACTTAACCTGAATCAATAAACTAGGAAATCTTTTAGTTTAATCAACTGGCCACTACTTGAATTGGTATGTTTTTTAAGGATTAGTAACAGCAAACGTGAACCTAATGACATTAATCGGTAGCCAAATCCAATTAATCCATTACATTTTTCATAAAATCAACCATAGGAATAAATGATTCAAAACCTAAACAGAAGTCTTCCCCATTATTGAATTTAGTTGATTTTTGTTTGTTTAGCTGTTAGTTGCTTAGTTGAGTATTAGTTAAGTATTTAAGTTTTCTAGTCTTGCAAAACTAGAGCAAATCCCCTTTCTATTACTTGTTTTATTTAGATAATATTATCATTTATTTTAATTGTTTACCGTTCCCTGTGTTCGATACCCTACTTACCTGAACTAAACTGCTAATTGATAGGTACACTGCCTTTCGTGTTTTTGTCTTTGTGTTTAAGTTAGAAGGATTAAAACTAGTTCGTTTTACACACATCACTATGTGTGGGCAATATCAAGAACTTCTTATCTGATCGGGTCTATCATATGTATGTGTCAGTCACTGATTCAAAAGAGTTATGGAAAGCCTTGGAACTTAAGTACAAGGCACATGAGGAAGGTACCAACAAGTACCTGGTGTATAAGCCATAGAGTTGCAAATGGTTGATGACAAATGTAATGCCCGCAGATTCGAGCTAGTCAATTTAGAGATAATAAGAGTTAAAAATGAATTTTTGATAGAAGATTATTTAGAATAAATAATATTAACCAAATTATAGTATATGTCACAAGGATTTTGTACATATAAAGAACGATGAAATCCAACTTGTGACGAAGAAGTTATGACGAGTCAAAGTTTTGCGACTAAACCGACACGACGCCGCGTAATGTAAATACTGAAATTTTTATAAATTACTTTTTAGCCTTGGGGATCCAAAATAAAGTCAAAGTATATGTTAAACTGAGAGCATGCATAAAAATAACGTCCAAATCTGACTTTGTATGAGGGAGTTTACGATTTTTCTAAGATTTGGCATAACAGTATGCAGCCCGAAATTCGAATTTTAGATCGATCAGATTTTAGCTGACACAACCTAAATGAGAATTGAATTTCTCATTAATAGGAGCTCAACGATATAAAGATGATAAAAAACGGACGTCGGATGAAAAAGTTATGAATTTTTAACGGATTTAACAGTCTAAGTATGTTAAAATATAACTTTAAAAATAAATTCAAAATTGGTCAGCAGATTCTAAACGAAAGTTGTAGATCCCGTCGATACCTACGCGTGGATATAAAGAACATAAAAAATGGAGCTCACATGAAAAAGTTATGGATTTTAGAATATAATTAGTTTTTGGAGTAACCAACGAGCGACGCGTGGCGCGATCTGAGCCGCTGCTTCCTCTCCACAACTTGGCACTAGATGATGACACCTAGCCCCGAACAACCAACGTTCAGAAAGGGAATGCCCCGCGTCCGAAATGGACTCATCCTATAAATAAAGGCACAAATCACCTTAAAAACTAACACCTTTCCCGTTCTTTCTCTCTCAAACACCCCTCTTAGCCCCTCCCATTCCCTAGAACTTCCCAAGTGCTAGAGGTGATTCTCGGAGTGCCAGAAGACTCCGAGAAGAAGAGCTTTCAGTTCAGAAGCTCTGCCCCCGTAGAGCCCGGCTCCTAGCCAAACCCCTTGTTTCGTCGAAGGAAAATAAAATTGTTATAAGCGAAGCACTGTTCGAGTTTGGAATCATCACTTTAACAAGTAAGTGCATAGTTACTTTCATCTTACACATAAATATGAAGTATTTAATATAAATTATGTGCTATGTGTGCATATTATCTGTGTTCTTGATATCCATGTTGGATGAACAAAATATACATGTTTTATTCGATTTAAAGTTTATACATATTTTATACATATAATTATGATGGGTGAAGATGGGTAGATGAAATATGAGATGAATGATGACAGATGAAAGATGATATAGATTATGAGAGGTGAAAATGATGAGATACCTTAACCTAAGAGATGACCCAGTCATCTAGCAAAGTATAGATGACAACCACGGACTATTCTAGAAAGTCTAGTGGAATGCTAGCAGACTCGCAACCTGTAGGTGTTGTGAACGATGTGTTCACCAGCTGTACTCTAAAAACTGTGGCAGTTATGGACTTAGTGCCTCACAATAGAACATTGGCAACTATGGACTTAGTGCATTACAAATGAACGTTGACAGTTATAGATTTAGTGCCCTATAGATTAAACTTGGCAGCTATGGACTTAGTGCCTAACAAATAACATCAGAAGCTATGGACTTAGTGCCTATTATACCCTAAACCCTGGAAATGATGGACTTTGTGCCTATTCCTTAGGACAATCCTTAGGAATAAGTATTGAGGAATAGATGATTCTCAGGGAAGATACTTAAGAATAAAGAAGATAATGGGGATGGGTAATTAGGTTAATTGTTTGATGATGAAACATAATAACTTTATTATTGTGGTTTGAAAACCCTATGTACTCATCAGGTTTCCCAACCCGACCCACTTAGTTTATTTGTATCAAATGTCTCGATACGAAGCTACATTACACTAAGAGACAAAAGGAGATGTAAATCATTAGTTAAAATTAATTTAAGTTCTGTTTGTGCTTATGTTTTTGTATTGACAATGACATCCCATTGTTTTAATATAAATAAAATACATTTCTTCGGAAATGTTTTTATAACATCGTTATCATGTTTTCTAGGAACAAATTCCGCAATACTATTCTTCAAAAGGATACTCTGATTTTAAAATAAGCATAAACAAATCGGTCTTTTCTGGCCGTGAAAATGGGGATGTCACAATAAACCCATCATTGAGCAAGTGCACGAACTCCAAGTCATGGTCAACAAACTGAACACAGTTTCCATCTCTCTGCCAGAATTCTTTTAGGTAGTTGTGATTATCACAAAATTTCCACCCTCGTGGAAAGACTTCTTTAAGAGAATGATGTACAAATCTAAGGACTAATCCTTGGACGATCTGATGAAGCACCTTTACATTAAGGCAGAAACTCGCATCAGGGACAAGCGTGGTAAATTCGGATCGAGTGTGAATCACTTGTTAGCTGGGGGTTTTGATTATAAGGTAAAGTATATGGGACATAGAAAAAGGAGCACAAAATTGAACAAACAAAGCTTCAAGATATCGGGTCATCAGAACCCTAACTCAAAGACGAAGAGGTCCAAACCTTGCCATATCTGCACAGAGATTGGGCACTATATAATAGAGTGCAAAGATTGCAAATCAGAATTGGTGACACATATAGTCGAGAAGGTTACCGACCTGGTGGCCAATGTAAACCTTGGAGAGATTTTCATGATCTCTTCTTTGATTCGAGAAATCTCGGCCTAAGGATGGTTACTCGACACAGGTTCCATTATGCATGCTTGTGGGCAACGAGAAATCTTCCTCACTTACCCTCCAACAGTACCGAGGACGGTCGTGGTCTATATTGATGGTCATAATGCTGAAGTTCAAGGGAGAGGTAATTTTTGCTTAAAGTTCACACGTGGTAGCTGGGTTACCCTTCGAGTTGTTCTTCATGTCCCCACTATCTTGAAGGGTTTGATTTCTGCTGAAAAGTTCGAGAATTGTATGTTCAAGATGGAGCTCGAGAAAGGAAAATTCGTGATCAATAAAGGAAAAATGTATGTAGGGAGGGCAAAAAAATATGCTTGAATGTATCACCTTTGCCTTAGTGATGGAGGAATTACAAGTATGAGAAGTGTGGAGAGTGATAGTTTAAGTGCTGAAAATGTGTCTAGTGCTGGTAAGTATGTTGTAACTGATGGTATGCGCGAATGAAGTGATAAAACATCTGGATTCCTAGGTATATAACTTTGCTTATTTATTTTTGAAGTTTATAGAGTGACTCGACGAGTTGGTTCTTCAACTCGCCGAGTAGTGTCGCATGTGGCCACATGGGTTTAGTGATCTACTCGACGAGTCCGAGAGTCGACTCGCCGAGTAGGCGCTGGAACTAGAAACCCTAAATCCCCGGGTTTGGGACATATTTAAAGGCACTTATACCCTCCTTTTGCGGCCACACTTCCCGAAGAGAGAGAGAGAGAGAGAGAGAGAGAGAGAGAGAGAAAGAGAGAGAGCTAAGTTGAGCATTTTGGTGAATCTTTGCAAGGAAGGAGGAGGTTTTCAAGCAAGGAGCGAAAGAAGACTGTTAGATCTGTTGATATTCACCCAAGAGCTTCTGTTAGAGGTATCAAGTTCGAACCTTTCTCTCTTCTTTGGGTAGATTTCACATTTTGGAGATTAGGTCTTTTTTTCCTATATATATATATATATATATATATATATATATATATATATATATATATATATATATATATATATATATATATATATATATATATAATTATTGGGACCTTGAGGATTTGGGGTTCATGAGGAGGCTTGAACTCCAGATCTGGACCTTAGGAAGTCCGTAGCATCTAAAGGTTCTTGCTTTATTCAGCCTTGGTGGAATTCTTGAGTGAAAACCCCATTTTAGAGCATATTCTTGGCATTTCATGCCCAAAATGCCCTGCATGGACGTAAAGTCTGTGACTTTATGTGATAAATGAGCCCTAAGAGTGTGGATCTAGAGTTTGGGAAAGTATCATGTCTTAAAACCGTCTGAATGCAAGTTGGTCTACATGGACTCGCCGAGTTCATGAGCTGACTCAGCGAGTAGATTAGGGTTGTCTCGATTAGCTGGACCATGCGAGAGCTCGGCGAGTTAGGGGTAAACTCGACAAGTTGGACCTTCATGAGATTGCTAAGAAAATGATGGGACTCAACAAGTTGCACAAGTGCACTCGACGAATCTGGTCAATTTGGACTGTTGACTCAAGTTGACTTCTGTTGACCTTAGGGTTGGAGGTTAGGGAGGGGTGAAATGGTCTTTTACCCATTCCTAGCGCTAGAGTGAAAGAGAGGAAAATGATTGGTGTATTTGAGAGCAAGGAAAGTATTAATTAGAGATATTACCCTTATGATAGGTGAATGCTAGGTCGAGGATTCAGAGCACGAGATTTTACTTGCCAGCTTCCGAGGTGAGTCTTCTCACTATACTTTACCTAGAGTGGTAACCAGAGTTGTATGACAGAGTATCTTGTATGCATTTTGAGTGTTGTGATGTATTACATTATTTCTACGTGAATTATACTGTGTATTATTCAGAGTTCCTAGTGTTAGGGTCGGAAGGTCCATAGAGATAAGACCAGAGGGTCCACCAGGGTTGTGGTACGGGAGGATCCCACTGAGACACATTCAACAGAGGGTCTTACAGAGGTGTAGCCTCGAGTGGCTAATTTTTTGTATGTGGTATTTTGGGGAACTCACTAAACTTTGTGCTTACCATGTTGTGTGTTATGTGTTTCAGGTAGATCCAAGGATCACGGGAAGGCATCAGCATGATTGTACTCACCCGCCGGAGATTGTTTTTGTAACACCTTGTTCCGAAAGTATCCGTTATTCGGTTTCATAGGCCCAAGCTAGGGGTATTCTGGTCTTTTATGGGTCTTGAAGTTTTGATTCGATCAGGTTTTAGGCTGGGGTGTGTTGTTAGAAGCGTAAGGATTCTCTCCACCTTTCTGTGGATATAAAGTTCATCGGAAACGGATCTAAAATGAAGGATTTATGAAATTTGAAGATATTAGCAATAATTGTTGGATTAGTGTCTAAGGCTGTAACTATATTTGGTAGGTACTTGACCCGATTGTGCATGGTACTTTTGGGTTGCCTTCACCATAGCAACTTGACAGGGTGATTTATATAGAGAGAAGAGATATTATTGTTAATGAATTATAAGAATAATATATTAAAGGAATAATAATATTATTTGATTGATATAAGTCATAAATTAATTAAAAATTAATTTGATGACTTAAAGAGGTTAATTGAATAAAGCGGCATAAACTGTCAAATGTATGATAGTTGTGTTTTGGGCTATGAATCCTTATGGATATTCAGGGGGACGAATTTTAGGGTTAGGATATCTTAAATTCGTCCAAGCCTCTTATCTAGAAGGATCTTTGGATTGCTTGGGGCCTAAGGTATTCAATTAGGGTTAAGGGTGTAACCCTAGTAGCTCATAGTATAAATAGATCCCTTGGGTGAGGAAATCGGCCACTCTTTGATAGAAGAAACCCTAGGACTGATTTTATCACTTCCTCTCTCTCTCAAATCATCCACTTGCTAGTTGTTGTTTGTAAGCCATTAGAGGAGTGAAAATTGTGACTCTAAGCTCCAAGAACAAGAAGTTTCAAGCAAGCAACTTAAGGTATTCTTCTAGATCTGATTTCATATGTTAGGATCGATTACACTAGATATATGATTGAAAGCCTTGGATACATTGCATTTTCAATTAGAGAAACCTAGATCCAAGCATTAGGGTTTGCATGTGCACATAGGAAAGTTCTTATGGCCCAAACCCATCAGTGGTATCAGAGCTTTGATTGATCTCTATTAAATTGATGTTTTGGTTGATTGCTTTGTGCTTGAAAAATTCGTTTTTTGTGGATCTGACTGGTGAACTTGGCGAGTTCCATGGTGGACTCGGCGAGTAGCTCCAACTCGGCGAGTTCATAGTGGAACTCGGCGAGTTCTAGCGTCAGTTAGAGCTGATTTCGGGATTTCTTGCTGTTTTTCTTGAGGATACTTGCCTTAACTGCTTTGGGTCATCAATATCCAAATTTTATGATATATATGAGTATATTCTTGACAAAACAAAAGTTAATTACAAACGAGAGGGGCATATAGAGATTTAAACATGCCAATCACAAACGAGAGGGGCATATCGAGATTTAAACATGCCATTGAAAAGTTCAATGAATCTCCGAGAAAATCTAGGAATTCTCAATACATTTAAAACTTAAGGTTATGTTTTTCATGGTGAAGAATTAGTGAATCGTCATTCACTTACCTCCAAATTATTTACGTGTTGGATTATGCCATCCCTTTTCTAATGTGTGAATAATGTTGTTGGGTTCTAGCCCTAATTTTTCATTTTGGGTGTTTAATTAGGGATTTAATTCTAATCAAACTTTGTTCCTTTCTATTTGTAGATGTCTAACGTGAACAACGCTGCTGCTAACTCATTCACGCTAATGAGCCTTTGTCAAAAAGTGACTTTTGATGGATCGAACTTTAGCGAATGGATAAGAACCATTCGCATGATTGCGCGCTACAAGGAAAAAGAGTATGTCCTCGACGAAAAGCTCGAAAAGGTCAATCCAAATATCGCTACTCCTGAAGTAATGGCTGTCTTTGAGACCCATGAACGTGATGCAACGAAAGTCCATTGCATCATGATAGCCACATTGAACCTCGAATTCCAAAAGTCCTATGAGGACATGTATCCGTATGAAATGCATCAAGACTTAAAGGAGAGGTACCACCAAAGCATGAGGCAAGACCACTATGAGATCATCACGAACATGATCACCGCTAAGATGGGAAGTGGAGAATCTCTCACCATGCACTTGCAAAAGATGTGAAGATATGTTGATCGTCTTCGCAAGTTGAATGTTAACTTTGGGGAAGATTTGGCCATCGACATTGTTCTTCACTCCTTGCCCTCATGCTACAACCAATTTAGGATGAACTACCACATGAACAAGGAAGAGGTCACCCTAAGAAAACTCCAAGGGCTCCTAAGGACTGCTGAGAGCAACCTCAAGGAAAAGTCCGTTGTATCGACTCGTGCTCCACCCGTTGCTCCTGTTTTGGCTATTGGGCAAAGAAAAGACAAGAAGAAGAAGGCTCCGTCAAAGAGCCACCACAAGGGAAAGTCCCAAGATGGTTCCTCTTCTAGTGGGACCAAGGATGGCCCTACTAAGCCCAACTCAAACCCAAAGGAGGCATTGTGCCACTATTGCCACAAAATAGGGCATTGGAAGAGAAGCTGCCCGGAATATCTGCAAGCCATCAAGGATGGGAAGATCCGTCTTTCGCAAGTATTTACACAATTAAATCTAATGATTCATCTCATGCTATTTCTTGGGTTCTTGATACAGGATGTGGTTACCACATTTGTTCTAATTTGCAGGGACTAAGAAGAAATAGGGATGTGGAGCATGGAAGAATAAATCTAATCATGGGAAACAGAAAATCGTCGCCTGTCACCAAGATTGGAGTGTATTCTTTAGTGCTTAGTAATGGATTAGGTTTAGATTTAAATAATTGTTGCTACTCGCAAGATATGGAAAGAAACATCATTTCATTTCATGGTTTGTTTAGACAAGGATTTAGATATTCGTTTAATAATGAGAATGGTTTTATTTATGCTTATCTAAATGGTGTTTTATATTTTGAAGCAATGCCTTGTAATGGAATTTATGAAACTCTTATGGTTATAGATAACCTAGGAAATGATGTGTTGTGTATGGATTCTTCCAATAGTATGGATAAAGCATGCTTGTGGCATTGTCTTCTTGGACATGTCAACAAGAAGCGCATAGCCCAACTCCAAAAGGATGGAGTGTTGGAGTCATTCGACCTTAGGGAAGATGACACGTGCGAATCTTGTTTACTTGGAAAGATGACCAACTCACCCTTCACTGGCACTTGTGAGAGGGGTGAGGTTTTATTGGATCTAATACATACCGACGTGTGTGGGCCCTTTAGATCCACCACAAAGGATGCGAACCGCTTCTACGTGACTTTCACCGATGATTATAGTAGATATGGTTATATTTAATTAATCAAGCACAAGTCAGAAACATTTGAAAAGTTCAAAGAGTTCAAAAATGAAGTGGAGAATCAATTGGGAAGGAAAATCAAGATGCTTCAATCCGATCAAGGAGGAGAGTACCTAAGTCTTGAATTCCACGACTATCTTAAGGAATACGGAATAGTTTCGCAAATGACGCCACCTAGAACACCGTAGTTGAATGGTGTGGTAGAAAGGCGTAATCAAACCTTGTTAGACATGGTTCGTTCTATGATGAGTCGTGCTTCACTACCTATCTCATTCAGGGGGTATGCCTTAGAGACTGCCGCCCATATCCTTAACCGAGTCCCTATAAAGAAGGTTGCCAAAACACCTCATGAAATGTGGACAGGGAAAGCTCCCTCGTTGGCACATATCAAGGTTTGGGGTTATGAGGTTTTCGTAAGACGAGTGACTCATGAAAAGCTCGAACCTCATAGGGAGCGATGTATTTTCATCGGCTACCCGCAGAGATCCTTTGGATATCTCTTCTATAGACCGAGTGACAATGTTGTCTTCATTGCAAGGAGAGGGGTTTTCCGAGAGCGAGAACTCATAAACCAAGGAGACAGTGGGAGGCAGATCGATCTTGAAGAGATTCAAGAGTCGAGTGATGAAGGAACCTCTACCGATGGCACTCAACCCGAGGAGGAAACTCCGGTTGAACCAATTGACGTGTCCTTACCTCTTAGACGTTCCGAAAGAGTGGAGTTCAACCCCAGTTTTATGGTTTTCATATTACTACTGAAGGGGACACGTTTATTAGTGATGGTACACTAATAAATCTAGATGAACCTAATAGTTGTAAGGAAGCCATGGGAGGCCCAAAGTCTGCAAAATGGAAAGAGGCGATGGACAGCGAGATTCAGTCCATGTATGACAACCAAGTTTGGAATTTGGTTTACAATGTGCCCGGACGTAAGACGGTTGGGTGCAAATGGATCCTCAAGAAGAAGACCGACGTGGATGGGAATGTACACACGTATAAAGCGCAATTGGTTGCGAAGGGCTTTACTCAAACTCCCAGAGTTGACTATGATGAGACCTTCTCACTAGTTGCGAAAATAAAGTCTATAAGGCTGATGCTAGCCATTGCTGCATTTCATGATTATGAGATATGGTAGATGGATGTCAAGACCGCTTTCCTTAATGGGAAGTTGGCTGAGGATGTTTACATGGCTCAGCTATAAGGTTTTGTCGATGCCAAGCATCCCAATAGAGTGTGCAAGCTTGAGAAGTTCATTTATGGACTTAAGCAAGCATCTCGCAGATGGAATCTTTGCTTTGATGACAAAGTCAAAGAGTTTGGATTTGTATGAAGCGAATATGAATCATGTGTATATGTCAAACCTAGTGGGAATGTAGTTAGCTTCCTCGTTTTGTATATCGATGACATACTACTCATGGGAAACGACATCCCGACTCTGTAGGAAGTTAAGTCCTGGCTCGGGAAGTGTTTTGGTATGAAGGACCTCGGAGAGGCTTCCTATATTTTGGGAACAAGGATAGTGAGAGAACGAAGTTAGAGACTAATAGGACTTAGTCAGGATACTTACTTGGATAAGGTACTAAAACGTTTTAGTATGGAAAACTCAAAGAAGGGAGAACTACCGATACAGAGTAATGCCAAATTGAGTAAGACTCAAAGTCCGAGTACAAAAGCCGATATAGCTAAGATGAGCTGAGTACCTTACACTTCCGCAGTTGGCTCAATCATGTATGCGATGACTTGTACTCGCCCTGATGTGGCCTTTGCTTTGAGCATGGTTAGTAGATATCAAGGGAACCCTGGCAGAGCTCATTGGATTGCGGTCAAGAATAACCTTAAGTACCTTCGGAGGACCAAGGAATGGTTTTTAGTCTTCGGAGGGAGTGATGACTTAAAGGTGCGAGGGTATAGTGACGCTAGCTTCCAGACCGACAGAGACAACTACCGTTCGCAGTCGGGCTGGGTCTTTACCCTTAATGGAGGAGCAGTGACTTGGAAAAGTTCCAAGCAGGAAACTGTAGCTAATTCAATGTGCGAATCAGAGCACATCACAGTGAGCGAAGCGTCAAAGGAGGCGATATGGTTGAAGAACTTCATTGGCGACCTTGGAGTTGTGCCTGCCATAAAGGAGCCTATGGAAATTTTCTGTGATAATGAAGGAGCGGTTGCCTTGACCAAGGAACCGAGGGATCATGGTAGATCTCGGCATATCGACAGAACATATCACTTTATTAGACATCAAGTAGAAGAAGGACACCTCGTAGTTAAGAGGATATCATCAGAAGATAACCCAGCAGATCCGCTTACGAAGCGACTGCGCTACGATTGCTAATCGGATTGTGTTTGCATTTATAGTTACTAGACTTATCCAAGTGGGAGACTGTTGGATTAGTGTCTAAGGCTATAACTATATTTGGTAAGTACTTGAACCAATTGTGCATGGTCCTTTTGGGTTCCCTTCACCATAGCAACTTGACAGGGTGATTTATATAAAGAGAAGAGATATTATTATTAATGTATTATAAGAATAATATTTTAAAGGAATAATAATATTATTTGATTGATATAAGTCTTAAACTAATTAAGAATTAATTTGGTGACTTAAAGAGGTTAATTGAATAAAGGGGCATAAACTGTCAAATGTATGATAGTTGTGTTTTGGGCTATGAATCCTTATGGATATTCAGGGGGACGAATTTTAGGGTTAGGATATCTTAAATTCGTCCAAGCCTCTTATCTAGAAGGATCTTTGGATTTCTTGGGGCCTAAGGTATTCAATTAGGGTTAAAGGTGTAACCCTAGTAGCTCATAGTATAAATAGATCCCTTGGGTGAGGAAATCGGCCACTCTTTGATAGAAGAAACCCTAGGGCTGATTTTCTCACTTCCTGTCTCTCTCAAATCATCCACTTGCTAGTTGTTGTTTGTAAGCCATTATAGGAGTGAAAATTGTCACTCTAAGCTCCAAGAACAAGAAGTTTCAAGCAAGCAACTTAAGGTATTCTTCTAGATCTGATTTCATATGTTAGGGACAATTGTTTACACTAGATATATGATTGAAAGCCTTGGATACATTGCATGTTCAATTAGAGAAACCTAGATCCAAGCATTAGGGTTTGCATGTTCACATAGGAAAGTTCTTATGGCTCAAACCCATCAATAATGACCCTTTTGGAGAAAAGTTCGCCTGGAAGGCCATGCATGTATTTTTGGATCACACATGGGTATGCCCAGTATTGTGGAGCAAGGATCGTGGGTGCGGAGAGGCATACGCCCAACATACGCTCAGACGCTCAAAACCCTATTTTAAGGGAATGCCACTATATAAAGAATGTAATGGCTTCAACCCTAGCCCCATATCAACCACTCCAACTTCAGAACAAAACCCTAGAACGCCCCAACCTTCATTTTGTGAGATCTTGACCTTGGGAAGCTTAGTTTGGTGGTTTAATGCTTGGAAGTAAAAAGAAGAAGATTAGCAAAGAGGAACCTTGGAGGCCAGAGCTTATAGATTTGATATAGCATCACCTTCTGGAACTCCTTGAAGGTATAAAGCTCACAACTTTACTTATGGGTGCTTAGATCAAGCATGGTTTAGTTTTTGGCCCAAAGGTGAAAGCTTTAAGGCTTAAATCCGATTTCTAGACCAACGGTTGCCTCCCTTGGTGCTAAATGACTCCCTAGAATAGAAAGATGATATATTGAAGGTCCAACTGAGTTCATGCATGAGTTAAGACCTTTTTCCATAGAAATAGATTATGTTTTTTGGAGTTAGAGCTTATATAAGTCATGGAAGCCATAAAGTAAGCAACTTTCTGGTTTCAGACACGGAATACAAATTGGATCTAAGTTTGTAGCTTCTGAATTGGAGTATCAGGCACTTAAATGAGAAAGGACTTAACAGGGTACTATGCTGAACTTACATGCAGGTACGCCAAGCGTACTCATCACCAAGCCTGTACGCTATGCGTACATTAAAGTATGCCCCGCGTAATCTATTTGTGTTGGGTTTTGTGTTTTGGGCCATGCTTTGGGTCTTTGAACTAGTGGGCCTTTAGGAGTCAGTGGGTACGGGCCAACTATAGGTGTTGGGCTTAGAGCATGGCCCAATAAAGGGATTGGGCCCAATGTAGCAAATTGGGCCATTAATGGGCCAATAGTGGGCTTAGGAAGCCTATCTAGTGTTGGGCCTTTTTATATTATGCTTTGGGCCTTAGTTATGGACTATATTGGGTAGGGGTAAAATGGTAATTTTACCCTGAGAAGGACTATGATATTGGGCTAAGCATTATTGTGATCTTGGTAGCTCGGGGAGCCGAAGAAGCAGCAGTTAGGGAAATTCCAGTTAGCAGCAGAAGGTTATCAGCAAAGTTCAGCAGTGTAGGTGAGTTTCCGTTTGTGTGAATGGGTCTACGGCCACAATGCCAACCCATGTGGTTATGAGTAGGAAGACCCGGGGGTTAGCCCTAGGCATTGTATGCTAGTATGATGTTCAGGACCAAGGTCCAATGTTAGCGGGCGGGTGCCCAAGGAACAGTTTACATGATAGTTTATACTTGTTGTCTGTGTGATACATGTATGTGCCTGGTAGGGAGATGAGTGTGGGCGAGGTCCTGTATCTCACCAATAGCAGAGTGTGGACGGTGTTCCATATCTCATTAGCAGTAGAGCAGGAGCGAGGCCCAATGTAGGAAAGGAGTGAGTGTAGGCTGGGCACGTATGTCACTATCAGTAGGAGCGTGGACGGGGTTCCACGACTCATCAATAGCAGGGCAGGGGCGGGGCCGAAGATAGGCAAGGCCTTAGATCAGGAATGCAGTACAGTACTATAGTTATGTGTTATGCGGTATGTTATATGTTTGCATATGTTTAGGAGGCAAAGCCCAGAGACAGACGGGGCCTAAGATAGACAGATATGTATACCATGCGGGGCTCGATGCAAGGCGACGCCTGATGCCGGAGCGATTCCAATGCCGATGCAGCGGGGCGAGGCCCAGTATGTAGTTATGAGTATGGTATGTGGTAGGTTGGGAACTCACTAAGCTTCGTGCGTACAGTTTTTAGTTTTGATTTCAGGTACTTCCGGTAGCAGAGGGAAGAGCTCGAGGTGATCGCATGGTACACACCATTGTTTAGTCAGCCTGGGATGTTTACTCTGATGATACAAACATGTTTTGAATAAATGCTTTGAGTTTATGTTATGACTTATGTTATGGTTTTATAAATATGGTTTAAGTAATGTTTTAAAAATGAAATTTTTGGTCATGGTTTTGGGTCGTTACAAGTTAGTATCAGAGCCTCGGTTTGAGGGATTCGGACATACTTTCGGTGTGTCTGAACTCAAACTGAGGAATTGGTATAGAAATTTTCAAAAGAAAATCAATTTCGTAAAGATGAATTTTTGAGAAAAGAAAAAGTGTTTTTAGAAAAACTAAAAGGAAATTTAGAAAGAAACGAACTTTGACAGGAGAAAAGGATGTGGTGCATGCAATCAGTCGAGCTCAAGTAAGTTCTCCTAAAATACCCATACAAGTTATGTTATGATTATTAGTTAGTAGAACAACATGCTAGATTAGGACGAGGGATCTAGGGAGGATGCCTTATGTGTCTGTTATATGTGCTTTTGAGCTGCATGATAGTATTGGTTAGACAATAGTAGGATAGCATGTTTAGGTTATGCCTGAGTTTATGAGCTTATGTCGCATGCTAGTGCAGATTCTTGTTATGTGAATATGATTGCCGGATTATGTTATGGTTAGATTTCCTTTTGTCTGAATGCTACTTGCTTTGTGCTTTGTGGGACTCTGAGTGATGGGAGTTAGCCATTAGGTGAATATGTTAAGTCACATTTGATTAGGGTTGAATAATCTCAGAGTTTTGGATTTGACCCTACTGCACAGCTCTCGTTTGAGTCTAACCATTGTAGGGACGAATCCTTTACTCGAATGATTATCTGAGCCTCGTCATATGTGATGGTATTCAGTTAGTGGCTAATTGGCGTTACGAAGATACCTTCAGTAGCTGAGGACTGAGTTCGGGTTGGAGGATTACCCTAGGGCAAGCCTAGGATGAGTTTAGTACTAGGAGAAGTAGTAGTAGTAGAAAAGCGACCTGGTGGAGTCGAAGAAGTTCTTGAGGAAAGTACGGATAGATGTGGAAGGTAGTATATGCCCGTACTACTAAAAGCAGAGGATCCGTACTCAATTCGAGAAGGGCGGATATGAGACTAGGAAACTTGTAGTGTGTGTATGATCCCTCAGCAGTGATGTGTATTTTGATAGTTATTGTATTATGTTTTCAGCATGGTGACATTGCGTGAGAGACCAGTGGGTGGATCTGGCGCCGGAGAGGGATCAGGCTTGGGTTCAGGGACCGAGCAGCTCGATGAGGGGATGAGAGAGTTTGTATCAGCTAAGATCACACGCAGTATCCTAGACCAGACTTCTGTGATCTTTGGCACGATCAAGGAGGGTATACTAGAGATTTTGGACGATAGGCTTGGAGCCTATCGTGCAGAGACGATGGCCTTGATAGGAGCGCATACCTTTACATTCCGAGAGTTTAGAGCTTGCGGAGCACCAGATTATCATGGGGCTAGGGACCCCATTGCAAGCAGCAGGTGGTTGGCCGATGTTGCCAACACTTTCCGCATGAGCCGGTGTCCCGAAGGGGACAAGGTTAGAAATACTCCAGTCTTCTGAAGGACAGAGCGCAGGATTCGTGGGAGGAGGTTGGTCATGCATTGGGAGATGATGTCGCGTTGGACGCGATGACATGGAGTGATTTCTCTATCAGGTTCAGAGCTGAGTTTGCACCAGTTAATGAGGTGCAACAGTTAGCACGGGAGTTCCAGGATCTTTAGAACACTACTAAGACTGTGGCGGAGATCAACGCCAAGTTCAGCGAGAGGGCTCTTCTTGTTCCGCAGTATGTGGCGGACGAGGAGATGAAGAAAGCCCGATATCATGAGATGCTGTGGAGTGACATCGGGCAATTTGTGAGCAGGTACAACTACAAAACGCTGGAGGATATGATTGCACGGGCTAGAGAGAGAGATTGACCTGGAGCAGATTAGGAAGAGGAAGTCGGATGAGATTTAGGCAGCCACGAGTTTAGGCAAGAGACCCAAGGGGTCAGATTCGAGATCGAGGGATTATCATAGCCGCATCCGATGGGGGGAAGTTTGGCAGGATGCATGAGGGTGCGTGTAGGAGTGGTCGTGGTGGTGATTCTTGTTGCTTCAAGTGCGGCCGGACTGGTCATTTCAGTAGAGATTGTACTGCTACCACCACTCAGGGGTCATATCTGACCTGTGTCCATTACAGTCAGCGAGAGCACAAGAAGGCCTAGTGCCCGAGTTTGTTCTCAGCAGGACAGGTGATAGCACCTGCCCCTGCCACTTTGAGGATCACCGATGGCCGTCAGCACCGAGCGGAGGCGCCTACGACGAGGAGTAGGGCTATTCAGTTATCTATAGTGGAGCCTCGAGCAGCATCAGGTGTTGGAGGTGCGTATCTTTTTCTTTCTTGTCAACTTTTATTCACGATTTTATGGTTATGGTACTGCATCGATGTTAGTAATTATATTTGTTAGAATATTATATCACCTGCTTGTAATTGAGTTATATGCCATCTGCATGCCATGGACGATAGGGTAGTAGTGCGGAGATGTTTACCTTAAACGCAGGTTCTTAAGATGCAATCACTGTAGCAAATGCAATTAGGGATTGAAAGGTGCTCAATTAATTGGCAAGATTGGTTCAAGTCTGGTAAAAAGCTAGTTGGAGCACTAGCAGAGGTAAACGTTGGGTGACAGCAGATCGACCCTTCAGATGATAGGATGGATTGGGAATCCTTTTCAAGCTGTGAACTGTAAAGGATTAGCTGGATCAAAGTGGGGGAGAACCCTTCAAGTATTCAGGGTCGGTAGCATGCTAAACTTAGAAAGGGTTAGTAATCTTCGAGTAGGAAGGGAAAGCAGCCCGAATAGTTGTGTGGGTGGAGAAGTGCATGTGTTGGGAGTTTAGGAAACTTCCCAACATCGGGTTCATGTATTTGGGATTTGTAGAAGATTGGTTAGGGAAACCAAGCTGAAGATTTTCTCAACAGAATGTGAGTATGGAAAGGATGTAAGACTACAAGGTAGTTGTAGCATTGATGACTGAGGGATGGTTCTGGAAATCAGGTTGGAGGATCGCTAGCAGGACTCGGGTGAGTCAGGATGCCCTCGGAATAGTAGTCAATGATAGAAACAACATGGAGAGTGTAGTAGGATTGCGGGATAGCCGCAACATTCCCCAACAACGAATCAGTGAGGGAAGTGATGTAAGACTGCGGGTAAGCCGTAGCATTCATTAGCAGTTTAGTTGGCGGAGTTTGGGCGGAGGCTCGTATCTCTTAGTTAACAGAGTTTGGGCGAGGCCCATACCTCCTAGCGAGCAGGGTAGTGTTTAGGGAAGGGTAGTTCGTTGAGATTAGTATGGAGTTGGCCTGCGTAGCCCTAGAGAGGTGAGACCTTGGGTGAGGCCCCTCCAGGATACTATTGGGTGAGACCCGTGGGCGAGGCCCGTGCAACAGTAGTTAGGCAAGTGAAACTAAAGGTACGAACCGCTCTAGGATATAGCCGGGAGAGACCCGTAGGAGAGGCCCATGAGATTATAGCAGCACGAGTGGGACCCGGTAAGGACCTTAGGGTCAAGATAGGGGATCGGGGATCCCAAGACTTGTAGCGTCAGAGTGGCAGAGTAGATAGAGCTGCTTAGATGGCCGAAGTTTCTTCAGAAGTTGTTGGGAGCGACTAAGAGATTGTGCTGGGTGTAGTAACCGGTGGGAGTCTGGCAACCCAGATATTGACATATTAGTTGGGACCAGGGTGTTCTCAGTTCATCCGGAAGGTGGATAAGGGACATCGAAATTTTCAGTTCGTGGTGGTAATGATAACAGATGTATGGTATGGGGTAGCTAGTTGATCGGGGAGGGCTACGCCTCTCATAGCAGGGTTAAATAATCTCAGAGGGAAGGGTTTGACCCTATTACGTAACTCTCTTTTGAGTCTAACCGTTGCACGAATGAATCTTTTACTCGAAGGATAATCTGATCTATTTGATGGGATGGGTTCTTAACACAAAGTTATAGTTGTAAGAAGTATTCAGTGAGTACCGGCGGTAGTGACCAGCACTGGGAGTGGCTGGAGTAATGAATACTGTGAGGGGCATGTCCTTCACGGAAATAGAGGAGGTGGTTGGATATAGAAAGTTGCCTTGGAAAGGCCAGTGGATGTGCAAGGAAAAGGAGGTGAACCCCTAAGATGTCTAGCATGGGTACCCGGGGAGTACCGAAAGGAATGTTGGTTGGGTAAGAGCCGTGTTCTCAGGATTGTTCGTGATTAGAGTGCTCTCGAGGTTTTATCATCAAGGTTTAATTCTGGTTGAATGACCGGGCTGAAGGTCAATGGAAGTGATCCCTCGAGGATCGGACTCAATCAGAGATGTATTATCTGGGCAAAAACATTGTGAGTAGATTGTAGGATAGTTGGTCGTGGCGGATTTCGAGGACGAAGTCTAGTTTAAGTGGGGAAGAGTTGTAACACCATGTTCTGAAAGTATCCGTTATTGGATTTCATAGGCCCAGGCTAGGTGCATTCCGGTCTTTTATGGGTCTTGAAGTTTTTATTTGAGAAGGTTTCGAGCCGGGGTGTGTTGTTAGAAGCGTAGGGCTTCTCGCCACCATTCCGTGGATATAAATATCATCAGAAACAAATCTAGAATGAAGGAGTTATGACACTTTGAAGATATTGGCAATAATGGACCTTATGGAGAAACGTTCTCATGGAAGGCCATTCATGCATTTTTGGAACACACTTGGGTACACCCAGCGTAAGCTGGGTTACGCCGAGTGTAATGGAGCAAGGATCGCGGGTGCGGAGAGGCATACGCCCAGCGTACGAGAAGTACGCCCACCGCACGCTCAGACCCTCGAAACCCTATTTTTAGGGAATGCCACTATATAAAGAACCTAAGAGCTTCAACCCTAGCCCCTTATCAACCTCTCCAACTTCAGAAGAAACCCTAGAACGCCCCAACCTTCATTTTGTGATATCCTGACCTTGGGAAGCTTAGTTTGGTGGTTTAAAGCTTGGAAGAGAAAAGAAGAAGATTAGAAAGGAGGAACCTTGGAGGCCAGAGCTTATAGATCTGAGATAGCATCATCTTCTGGAACTCCTTTATGGTATAAAGCTCACAACTTTACTTACGTGTGCTTAGATCTAGCATGGTTTAGTTTTTGGCCCAAAGGTGAAAGCTTTAAGGCTTAAATCTGATTTCCATACCAAGGGTTGCCTCCCTTGGTGCTAAATGACTCCCTAGAACACAAAGTTGATATCTTGAAGGTCCAAATGAGTTCATGCATGAGTTAAGACCTTTTTCCATGGAAATAGATTATGGTTTTTGGAGTTGGAGCTTATGTGAGTCATGAAAGCCATAAAGTAAGCAACTTTATGGTTTAAGACACATAATACGACTTGGATCTAAGTTTGTAGCTTCTGAATAGGAGTATTAACAACTTAAAAGGGAAAGGACTTAACAGGGTACTACGCTGAGCGTACGTGCAGGTACGCCCAGCGTACTCGTCATCAAGCCTGTACGATATGCGTGCATTAGAGTACGTCCCGCGTAATCTGTCTGTGTTGGGTTTTGTGTTTTGGGCCATGCTTTAGGTATTTGGACTAGTGGGCCATCAGGAGTCAGTGAGTATGGGCCAAGTATAGGTTTTGGACTTAGAGCAAATCCTAAAGGGATTGGGCCCAATGTAGCAAATTGGACCATTAATTGGACAATAGTGGGCTTTGGGAGCCTATCTAGTGTTGAGATTTTTTATATTATGCTTTGGGCCTTAGTTATGGACTATATTAGGGTAGGGGTGAAATGGTAATTTTACCCTGATAAGGACTATGATATTGGGCTAAGTATTATTTTGATCTTGGCAGCTCAGGGAGCCAAAGAAGCAGCAGTTGGGGAAATTCTAGTTAGCACCAGAAGGTTATCTGCAAAGTTCAGTAGTGCAGGTGAGTTTCCCTTTGTGTGAATGGGTCTATGGCCACATAGCTGGCCCACGTAGTTATGAGTAGGAAGACCTGGGGGTTAGCCCTGTTGGATTAATGTCTAAGTCCATAACTATAATTGGTAAGACTTTACCCGACCCGGCATGGTCCATTTGGGTTGCATACCATCATGCAGTTGGATAGACTATAATGAGAGAAATAAGACACTTATGGTTATTAATATATTATAAGTTCTAGTATATTAATAATAAGAATAATAAGATTATTTAATTAGTATTGATCAAGAATTAATCTAGGATTAATTAAGTGATCAAAAGAAGACTAATTAAATATATGGGTTGATTGTGTAAATCATCCATACTTGTATAGTGGGCTAATGCTCCATGGATAATCAAGTTGGGCTAAAACCCATAGGATGGTCCATGGATGCTCCATGGTGTATTTGTACCCATGGATCATGGAAATGAAAGGCCATGTCAATTAGGGTTTACATGGTGTAACCCTAACTATATAAGCATCTTATTCTTGACCAAAATCGGCCACTAGTGTGTGAAAAGAAAGGGCTAGCCGATTTCATGAGTTGTAGAATTCTCTCAAGCTATTCTAAGTGTTTTGGTGATTGTGATTCCACTTGAGTCTTCCACACTATTGGGGCTAAGCTCTTAAAGCTTGAAGACATCAAGCTACAACAAAAGGTATGTATTCTATCTTGTTACACTTATTGATTTGTATGCTAGATTAGGATAATACCTTGGATGTTCTTATTTGCATGTATAATAGAGAAAACATAGATCCAAGGTATTTAGGGTTGCATGTACACTTAGGAGTGTTAGAATGCTCAAAACCCAACAGTGGTATCAGAGCCAGGTTTGTTTTCATGTTATACCTGCAATAGAAGCTGAAAAAAACGAATTTGGTGCTGTCTGATCATCTGACTCAGCGAGTCCATCAGAGGACTCGACGAGTCCATGCCTAAAATGTGGTCAATTCGATCCAACTCGCCGAGTTGGTTCATGCACTCGACGAGTTGGACCCCCAGACAGCATATTTTCGAGTTTTTTGGCTAGAAATGGACTAGGAACATTACCCTAAGTGGTTTTTGAACTTATAAACTTGTTTTTTGATGTGGTAATGTTCATGCTAATCCATTTTCAAATATAATTGTCAATAGATTCATGTTTTGTATTAGTTTAAGGTTTAGACTAATTACATGAAAAAGTTTGATTTGAATTATGTTGTTCTTATGAGTTGCTTAGATTAATAGAAAAGTTAATTGAAATAGTTGTTTTCAATCCATTTTAATCTAAGAGTTGAGTATAAAATGTGTTTGTGTAACTTGTCCTCAAGTTACATGAAAAGTCACATTTAAGACTCATAAAACTCATAAAAGTTGGCAATGGTTACAAAATGAAGAGTCTTGTGTCATTGAATAATTTTTTTATGACTCCAAACTTGTCCTCAAGTTATGGAAGTTCAAGAGTCACTTCATTAAAGAAAAATATGTAACCATAATTAAATCCATAAGTTATAAAATAAAGGAAAAGTTACTTCTTTTATTAGCTTAAAGTCTTCCATAACTTGTCCTCAAGTTATGGAACTTGAAGAGTTTTTGGATTAAAACTACTTTAAACACATAAGTTATGGAATTAATTAGTTTTGAATAGTTTCAAAACTTGCCCTCAAGTTTTGGAATTTGAAAAGTTTTCCTTATGAATACTTTAATTCCAAGTTAGCCCTTAGAACTTTAAAAGTTAAAATTCAACCCTTATACTTTATAATATTATAAGTTAATAATATATATATATATATATATATATATATATATATATATATATATATATATATATGTATGTATAAGAGTAAAGTCAGTCTTACCGCTAGTACGCCTCATTCATGAAGCCGGTCTATAAGGTGGGTATAAGGTTGTTGCCTATAAAATGGCAACTTAATGGGTGTCTACTCTCACCCACCGCTTGCTTGACCGGTGGAGGGTCGTTAGCCGAACGGGTTTGACAGTACTATAATTCTCCCTTCATTAAAAGTATTAATGATAAATACTAAGTAACTAAACTCTTAATAAATACCCAATCTTAGTTACTTAGGAAAAAGTGAATAAGGTGCTAATCCATGAAACTACACTTTGCACTTTGTTTAAGTCGGTTAGTGGAGCGTGTGTGGTTAACCGGCACACTAATGCGTATTTAACAAGGTAGGCAAAGGGTAACTTAATGTTTATCATAGTATCGATGGAGCGTGTGTGGTTAACCGGCACATCGATTAAAGGGTAAACACTTAAGGGTACCAAGTAATTTGCATGGTTACTTCACACCTTGTTTTGTGATCCTCGGCATCCCAGTCACAAAACCTGAAGGGCACAATCGAGATTGAAACATGCCTTTGAACAGTTCAATGAATCTCAAAGATCTAGGAGTTTCAAAACCAATTAAAACCTAATAATACATTTCGTTTATCTTGGTGGAAATTGGTGAATCGTCATTCACCTACCTTCAAATATTTTATAGCTTGGATTACGGCATACCTCTTCTAAGTTATAAAATAGTTTGTTGGGTCCTAGCCTTAATATTTCATATTGGGTGTCATATTAAGGACTTTAAATCAACTATCTTGAATATCTCCCAAAAGTTGTCTGGTTTAGGCACCTATGATCTTCCCAAATCTTTTGAAACAAGGTTTCCTAAATGAAGATGATTTCCTTTGGAAATCATACTTCTTTCACCTCCTCCAATTATCCTCCCCAACACACAAGTTCTTAAAAAAGTTTAAGGTCACTCAAGTCCTATTGGCAAGGCAAGGTCTAGGTGTGATCACATCTTGGAGATGTAGTCACATATTGACAAGCCGGGAGAGTTGGGTGTCAAAGTCCTGAGAAAGTTGATGATTCAATCACTTTCTAAGTCACATAGTGAGTTCTTTTGGAACACCTATGAAACAGACTATGACAAGAACCTTAATGATCTTATCTTTTTGTTAAGATCAACTTCCTAAAACTTTATGGACATTGACAATGATGACATTGGATATCTAGTAAAGCTCTCTCTTCCCGGTGGAAAGGGATCCGCCATAGTCAACTCGGTTGACCAAATGGTAAAGAGAAAAGCTAAGTCTATGATAGTCTCGTGTACCATTATCAAAGGGTCCATATGTTTATATTGCCAAAGGAAGGGGCATTGGTTGCGAAGCTGCCAGATTTACCTAAGGATGTTAAAGTCAATGAGTTTGACTCTACTTCAGGTAAAGTCCACTATCTAACTCTGTTAAGTTTCTATTATGAGATTCTTGATACATGATGTGACTGGGTCACATGGTGATGTTTTAAGAATCAAAGAAAAGTGAAGAAACCTAAAGAAAGAATATGCTGAATCTGATCGCATAGATGGATTTCTATCGCATAGTTTGAAAAATCGGATTCTTGAGCTACTTCTTAGGAGTTATGAGATATTGCTTAGGAATAGATAACAACAAGTTTTCATATGGATTGTAAGGATAAGTTTTTCCGCAAAGTTTTAAAATAAAAGGAAAATTTTTGATTTTATTTATTTTAAAATATCCTTACAATGGCATTTGAGGAAAAATTGTTGCTTATATGATTCCATTAAGAGCAAGAGTGGAAATATGAAATTGATTCTTTCATTTGTGGTAATGTCTAAATTTACCAAATAAGGAAAGATTCTCATCACCCAAGTTTCAATTGGACCGGAACTTGGAATCATGCAAGTTGTATAGCATGATGAATGAGAACTTTCAAGTTCTGGAAAATTAAGACTAATTACTTGTTCACATGGATGTGTGAGTCAAGTAAAGGACTAAGGGATCGAGTACACATTCTTGTGCACTGGTCAAGTCCACCACAAAAAGATTGCTAAAACTATTCGTCATAGTTTACTAAAGCACAGTAAATATGGTTATACTTACAAGGATAAGTGTAATTCCGAGACATTTGAAAAAGGTTCCAATGTATGGCAGGGCGAATAAGAAGAATCAAATTAGGCAGAAGGATAAAAGTGTCTCAAATCTGAAAAGATGGGAGAGTACTTTAGTATCATTTTTGTGATCATCTTAATGATTAAGAAACCATAGCACAATTAGTTCTCTAAGGAAAATCTTAGTGCATTCTTATGACTAAGAAGAGGAACTTGAATTGTTGAAGTGGTTAAATCAAGAAGATGAGTCATACTTCGTTCCAATACAAGTCTTAGAGTCATACTCCAAGATTGTAATTTGAGTGACATGTCTCAAAAGAAGGTTTAAAACACTTGTCAAATGTAAGAGTAAAAGTTTTCTACTCTTGTACATTTGAAATTGGTAAGTTGTGATGTTTTGGATAAAACAAAGACCAACTTAGGCCAATTGTGTGAAGTGTTTGTCTTGATAAGAATCCACACTATCTCTTGGATGTTTGACAAGGGTGTCTTATAGGTCAAGAGGACAGTGGGAGTCTTTAAAGTCTTGAAAGTATCAAGAACTAATCAAGAATAAAACCTAAAGTTCTTCACTAGCACACGACTTGAGGTTTATAACCTATCGTGTTGACATATTCTGTGCTCATTCCAGTTAAAGTTGGCTTTGCATATGAGTTCTTAGAGTTCTCAATGTGTTGCACTACAACTTGGAAGCAATGGCAGGCCCTTGAGCTGCTAGGTGGCAAGAAATTAAGATTGAGTTCAATCCATATGAGTGTGGATTTGTCATTATCCTTGTCTTGTGTCTATGGTTTTGACAATTCACATGGATAAGAACACATACACCATTAAATCTAAGTGTCATAAGGTTTCTCTCTGATTCATGAAAATGATGGTGAGGAAACACTTTCACTAAGTAGATTTTAGCTAGATAGCAATTGTGATATTTGCATTCTCAAAGTCGTTAGTGGAGCGTGTGTGGTTTACCGGCACACTAACCTGGACTTGTGAGAAATGGCAAAAAGGTCTAACCATTATGATTACGGCATACCTCTTCATAATTGTTTAGACACATAAGTGTGCTATCTAAGGGAAGGTGTATGACTTTGATAAAGTCTTATCAAAACAATCTAGTATCAGAAATCTGAACTTTGGTAAGAAAGTCAATGAAGTATTGATTTCTAGAAGTCCAGCTGATTTCTGGGTACATGTCAAAGCTAGTGGGAGCATAAGTGTTATGCTAATAATCATCATGTTAGTGGGAGCATGATAATTATGATAAGTATTGCAAGTTAGCAATGCTAATTATAGAAAACAAAAGTTTCAATTGGGAAAAAGTTGTTTTGCTATAATTAAGGGAGAGGAAATTATGCTTCATCTCAAATCTATAAGCTTAGATCGTGAGGTTTTAATCATTTAGTCAAGGATATATATGAATTTCATGTTGGAATGGCTCAACATAAGGAAATTCTGTATACGGGTCCATTATTTGCGTTCTAAAATTCGATTATGATTACGGCATCCCTTTTCATAATCTGAATTATGAGAACTTGGCAAATTGAAATGGACATATTATAGCAAAAGACTGGTTTAGTCTTTATGTGAGACATCATGAATCGTGTCCCATATGCTTCGGATATAGGATCGATTACATGTGCTATAATCATCCGTTCTAAAATTTTCCAAATGCCTGGGGCATTAAGAAGGGAAAAGGTTTAGAACTGGATATGACTAGAAGGATTAAACAATTGTCGAGGACAATCTAAGGTTTACCAAAGATTGGTTACTCAAGGACAATTGGAAGTATAGTGATAATTCTGGAAGGACCATATTGACATAATCTGTAAGGAGGCAACTTTTGTTCAGAAGTGATAGTCAAAATGGAATCTGGAAATGTTTCAAAGTTAGAATTTTCAATCTGTGTAAGATTAAGGAAACTTAATGCAAGAAGTATATTTCCAAGGAGCTGATCTCCTTTGGAATACTTTGTAATGATTGTTGTCAAGTCTTTCTGACTTTGTGCATAATCATTACAAGAGGATCAATGCATATAAGTTTAGAATCTAACAGATTTCAGTAAATGGCATGAATTTGGAATTCTTGCATTTGCAGTAAGGATTTGGGAGTGTGAAAAGAGAATCATTGAAGTTATGTTCAATTGATCTAGTTCACAAAGTAAAGATCATAGACAAACATAGTATGCATACTTGGTGTGTGGCATGACTAGTGTTTAAGAAAACATAGTGTACATGCTTGGAGCATGGGACAACTATTGTTTTAAATTCAAGAATAAAGTTGATAGCTGAAACAATATACAATGAATAATGTGTAATCATATGGTGATAAATAAAAGGTGTTTTATTTATGTTCAAAGGGTTGATACCATATTGGATTCAATTATTATTGTGTTTCATTTTGCATGTTTTGACTTCCCGAATAAACTGGGTTATTCTTTCGGAATGACTAAGTTATTCAAACCATCCACAGTCAGTCATATGTTGGAAGTAGATATGAATTAAGACTGTCATGGGTTGGCTTGTAGAGGTCTAAGGTGTTGGACAAAGGGCTACAACACTCATGAGTGCTCATAAGTTCTGAGTATTGGATTCAACCCGCGCTCATTGGAATCACTTCATGGATTTTATTACGAGTGATCATGAGACGATAATATCTTATATTCTTCAAACCTAGAGATATGAGTTGTTACTATGAGTTGGTTGTACATTGATTGCACGAAAACGCATACGGTAACTCGGTGTTATAAAACGTGCCTTTGTGTATGATTCAACAAGTAGTAGAACTAGCCATATGAGTCGAAGTTTATCCGTTCCTTTTACCTTCGGGATAAAAGCGATATCTGTGGGCCCCTCGATGATTTGATGATGACAAATGGAAGTGCTCGGCCGGGCCAGGACTGATTTGATTTGTTCAATTAGTCAGTCGTCATAAATCGGAAATCGGGAAACAACAAATGGACAGAGAGAATGATTATAATCCATGTCTCAGTCCATATGATATCTAGAATGGAGGAATATATGATCCCTTATCTAATGGACAAGTCACTGACAAAGGTCAGAGTTCATCTACAAGGTCAGAGTTCGACAGAAGCTTTTGAGAGCTACGATTGCCAGTTGGTTCCTGAAGTCATAGGCAATAATAGTTTTAGACTTATCTAAGTGGGAGACTGTTGGATTAATGTCTAAGTCCATAACTATAATTGGTAAGACTTTACCCGACCCAGCATGGTCCATTTGGGTTGCATACCATCATGCACTTGGATAGACTATAATGAGAGAAATAAGATACTTATGGTTATTAATATATTATAAGTTCTAGTATATTAATAATAAGAATAATAAGATTATTTAATTAGTATTGATCAAGAATTAATCTAGGATTAATTAAGTGATCAAAAGAAGACTAATTAAATATATGGGTTGATTATGTAAATCATCCATACTTGTATAGTGGGCTAATGCTCCATGGATAATCAAGTTGGGCTAAAACCCATAGGATGGTCCATGGATGCTCCATGGTGTATTTGTACCCATGGATCATGGAAATGAAAGGCCATGTCAATTAGGGTTTACATGGTGTAACCCTAACTATATAAGCATCTTATTCTTGACCAAAATCGGCCACTAGTGTGTGAAAAGAAAGGGCTAGCCGATTTCATGAGTTGTAGAATTCTCTCAAGCTATACTAAGTGTTTTGGTGATTGTGATTCCACTTGAGGCTTCCACACTATTGGGGCTAAGCTCTTAAAGCTTGAAGACATCAAGCTACAACAAAAGGTATGTATTCTATCTTGTTACACTTATTGATTTGTATGCTAGATTAGGATAATACCTTGGATGTTCTTATTTGCATGTATAATAGAGAAAACATAGATCCAAGGTATTTAGGGTTGCATGTACACTTAGGAGTGTTAGAATGCTCAAAACCCAACAAGCCCTAGGCACTGTATGCTAGTATGATGTTCAGGACCAAGGTCCAATGTTAGCGGGCGGGTGCCCAAGGAACGATTTACATGATAGTTTATACTTGTTTTCTGTGTGATACATGTATGTGCCTGGTAGGGAGGTGAGTGTCGGCGAGGTCCCATATCTCACCAATAGTAGAGTGTGGACGGTGTTCCACATCTCATTAGCAGTAGAGAACGGGCGAGGCCCAAGGTAGGAAAGGAGTGAGCGTGCGTTGGGCCCGTATCTCACTATTAGTAGGAGTGTGGACGGGGATCCTTGTCTCATCAGTAGCAGGGCAGGGGCGGGGCCCAAGATAGGCAAGCCCTTAGATCAGTAACGCAGTAGAGTACTATAGGTATGTGTTATGTGGTATGTTATATGTTTGCATATGTTTAGTGGGCGAGGCGCAGAGACAGGCGGGGCCTAAGATAGACAGATATGTATACCGAGTGGGGATCGATGCCAGGTGAGGCCTGCTACCGGGCGGGGCCCGATGCTGGAGCGAGTTCGATGCCGATGCAACGGGGCGAGGCCCAATATGTAGTTATGAGTATGCTATGTGGTAGGTTGGGGAACTCACCAAGCTTCGTGCTTATGTTATGTTTTATAAATATGGTTTAAGTAATATGTTAAAAATGAAATTTTTGGACATGATTATTGGGTCGTTACAAGTTGGTATCAGAGCCTTGGTTTGAGGGATTCAGACATACTTTCGGTGTGTCTGAACTCAAACTGAGGAATTGGTATAGAAATTTTCAAAAGAAAATCAATTTCGTAAAGATGAATTTTTGAGAAAAGAAAAAGAGTTTTTAGAAAAAGTGAAAGGAAATTTAGAAAGAAAAGAACTTTGAAAGGAGAAAAGGGTGTGGTGCATGCAATCAGCCAAGCTCAAGTAAGTTCTCCTAAAATACCCATACAAGTTATGTTATGACTATTAGTTAGTAGAACAACATGCTAGATTAGGACGAAGGATCTAGGGAGGATGCCTTATGTGCCTGTTATATGTGCTTTTGAGCTGCACGATAGTATTCGTTAGACAATAGTAGGATAGCATGTTTAGGTTATGCCTGAGTTTATGAGCTTATGTCGCATGCTAGTGCAGATTCTTATTATGTGAATATGATTGCTGGATTATGTTATGGTTAGATTTTCCTTTTTTCTGAAAGCTATTTGCTTTGTGCTTTGTGGGACTCTGAGTGATGGGCGTTAGCCATTAGGTGAATATGTTAAGTCACATTTTATTAGGGTTGAATAATCTCAGACTTTTGGATTTGACCCTATTGCGCAACTCTCGTTTGAGTCTAAGCATTGTAGGGACGAGTCCTTTACTCGAAGGATTATCTGAGACTCGTCACATGTGATGGTATTCAGTTAGTTGCTAATTGGCGCTACGAAGATACCTTCAGTAGCTGAGAACTGAGTTCGGGTTGGAGGATTACCCTAGGGCAAGCCAAGGATGAGTTTAGTGCTGGGAGCAATAATAGTAGAAAAGGGACTTGGTGGAGTCGAAGCAGTTCTTGAGGAAAGTACGAATAGATGTGGAAAGTAGTATGGGCCCGTACTACTGAAAGAATAGGATCCATACTCGATTCCAGAAGGGCCGATATGAGACTGGGAAACTTGTAGTGTGTGTAGGATCCTTCAGCAGTGATGTGTATTTTGAAAGTTATTGTATTATGTTTTCAGCATGGTGACATTGCGTGAGAGACCAGTGGGCGGATCAGGCGCCGGAGAGGGATCAGGCTCGGGTTTAGGGACCGAGCCGCTCGAGCAGCGGATGAGAGAGTGTGTATCAGCTGAGATGACGTGCAGTATCCTAAACCAGACTCCTGTGATCTTTGGCACGGTCAAGGAGGGTATACTAAAGATTTTGGACGAGAGGCTTGGAGCCTTTCACGCAAAGATGATTGCCTTGATAGGAGCGCATACCTTGACATTCCGAGAGTTTTGAGCTTTCGAAGCACCAGATTATCATGGGGTTAGGGACCGTATTGCTAGCAGCAGGTGGTTGGCCGATGTTGCCAACACTTTCCGCACGAGCCGGTGTCCCAAGAGGGACAAGGTCAGACTCGCCTCCTGTCTTCTGAAGGATAGAGCGCGAGATTGGTGGGAGGAGGTTGGTCATGCATTAGGAGATGATGTCGCGTTAGACGCGATGACATGGAGTGATTTTTCTGTCAGGTTCAGAGCTAAGTTTGCACCAGTTATTGAGGTGCAGCAGTTAGCACGGGAGTTACAGGATCTTAAGCAGACTAATGAGACCGTGGCGGACATCATCGCCAAGTTCAGGGAGAGGGCTCTCCTTGTTCCGCAGTATGTGGCGGACGAGGAGATGAAGAATGCCCGATATCACGAGATGCTGAGGAGTGACATTAGGCAGGTTGTGAGCAGGTCCAGCTGCAAGCTAGAGAGTTGGCTAGGTATTTCATATTAGGACTAGGGTGACCTGATTTGTGATACCTTAGCCTAGGGATTTCTGCTATCTGTGATTTGCTTTTGAGTATGAGCTAAGTAATAGTAGGTAGTAAAGATGAGCTATGAGAGGTCTCTTGAGAGAGTAGTCTGTGCAGTGAGATATAGAGTATTTGAGATCTGGGATCCTAGGAGGAGGACTTGGGGTGAAAACTAATACGGTGTGGAAGGTAGTATTGGACCCGTACTACTGAAAGCACCGGATCAGTGAATAGTCCAAGTAAGTGTGACAACCCGAAATTTATCCCGTCATTTTTAACCTCATCGTCCGTTAACCTTTTGGAATAGGTTAATTAAATAGGGACTTTATTATGACTTCATAAGGGTTGGAACAAATTAGAAACACCCTCAATATTCCTTTAAAAAATTTTAGTTACAACTAATTCAAATTACGACCATTTAATCGTGTGCGACCAAAAGCCCCGTTTAACATCAGTATCGGGTAGATTTCCTCCGAGCCACAAACTCAAACCCTATATAAGGGTGAGTGGACTCCATTTGGAACTTTTCAACCCTCTCTCTACTCTCTCTCTCTCTCTCTACAAGTTGCCTTCGATCCAAAAACGCCCATTTCGAGCTCCAAAATCGTAGGTAATCTATCCTAACTTGTTGTTTAGCTCATTTAACATGCAAATTCGTGTTTAAGACATCCAATAGGGGCCAAATCATGTGTTTACGGCCCAAGAACACTCTTGGACCGTAAACACCCATAAGTGGGGTTTTGAAGCCCCAAAACCCTTCCAAATCACTCCTAGGGCTTAGATATGACTTGTAGACTTGCATGTACGAGCTTAGAACACCAAAACCTTATTATACGAAGAGTAAACATGAGTTTACATCCCAAGAACACTCTTGGACCATAAAACCCTCTTCAAGGGCCGTGAACACCTTTTAAGGTGTTAGAATTGCCCTCAAACACCTCCTATGACTTGGGTAAATGTCTAGAACCAACCACCATTGAAGTAGGGGCTTTAAACATCAGTTAAACCAAGGACTTAGGAGTTTACAGCCGTAAACCCCGCAAGGATTGGTCCATGGGCCGTAAACTCCCTTAAAGAGGCCAAATGATGCCCTAACTTCCCTATATGGCCTGGAAAAATGCATAGAACTTTATACCCTTCCATTTAAGACCTAAATTCATGAAGGGAATGACCAAGTGAGAGTTTACGGCTGTAAACTCTAGGTTTACAGCCGTGAACTCCCTTAAGTGGTCCATTTGGAACCTTAAACCCTTTATATGCCCTAGATTTGAACATAGCCTAAATCTACGAGTGAGATAAGACCTTAAAACACCCAAGAACACACCACCCACGAGTTTATAGCCGTACACTCATGGGGATATGGTCTCAGGGCCGAAAACTCTATAAAGAGTTTACTCTTGAAGAGTAAACTCCCTAACTAGGCCATACACTCCCTTATTGCAACCCAATAGCCTCCTAGCACTTGACAAAAGTGTTTTCTGCACACTAGGATGCTTATACGTGTTTAATTAGTATTATAATTACTAATTATATGTAAACATATGCCTTCATATGTTACTAGGTCACTAAGTGTGTTCAAGTCTTTACTTGACACCGAGCACCCAACCGACACCTCCATCTGATCCACTTACAGCAGGTGAGTTCATACCCCTGAATTAACCTTTTAAATGATTTTACTGCTTTTATAGGGGGGGATACAAGTTGAACTGTACAGTTATTAGATAAATCCCATGTGATTAATAACTGTATAGCAAAATAGATTTTGCATACTAAATTGTTTATCCATCTTAAAGATTTCCAAATTATGTTTTCAACTCTTGATAAAGTATGAAAGGTTTTTCAAAGGATTCCAAAGATTTCCAAAACTTGTTTTACAAACTGACATCAAGTCGTAAATTTTCTTATGTGTAAAGGTTTTCCAAGGTTTTCATCAGAGTTTTCTTCTATGTTTTTATTTCGTTAAAATACATGCTTATATTTGTATAGTTATATAAATAATGTTTAAAAGACTTAGGAAGGCTAGTTCACCCTATTTCCTTTTCCTCATTGGGATGTGTTATGTTGGGTATCCGTATCCGTCTGAAGGTCGTTTAAACATTATTTGTATATCATGTATACATGTATAGACATAAAGGTTTCCATCGAACAACTCACTTCCCTTGGGTAGCAAGGGCATTCTTCCAATCATCATTCATAGATCTTTCGTTAAATGCATTCATGTATTTGTATAGTTATATAAATAACTAGATTAGGACCCGCGTTAAACGCGAGGAACACATAAATAAAATGCAAATTTATATAGATATTACAAAATAATTATAAAAAAAGTAGGGTTATTGGTATTATTGAAATGTGTAGAAATTACACCAAAATAGGTAAATATATACAAAGCGTTAAAGCACCTCTTTATAGACAACATTTTTTGTTTTATTAGTTCAATGACCTTGTTTGTCACATATAAGTACCTTCAAACATTTTTTACTTGTGACACGGAAAACAACTATATATAGCCAACCATGCGTGAAAATGGCTCTACACAAGTATAATCCAACATTTAACAATGTACTTTCAAAATACATTGTTATTTTATGGCTATATTGCGAAATATAACTGTTTATTTCAAAAAATAGCAACTTATTTATGTTCTTTCAAAATGAACCACATAAAACCCCCCCACAATATTTAATATAAAGAAACTATAACCAATAAATCTGCAACGAAGCTAATCATCTCCCTCCACTTCATCTCTAATATCATATCTTTTTTTCCTTCATCTAAGTTATTGTCACTATCACCGACAATGTTAAGATTCATTGATGGCTTCTTTTTTATTTTACGGATAATATGACAGAAATCATTTATCAGGTCCATCATTTATGTTTATATCTTCGTTGTTTTTTGTTGATTTTGATATGCCTTCTTCAGTTTACCACCATCGATCTTTTTTTTTCAAGCTCCTTTTTTTATGAAATAACATTTTTGTTTGTGAAATTCTTTCTACGATTTTGAGTATGTGCAGGTATGTTGATTTTTTTTAAGTAAAGAAAATAGGGTTTTTGTTCAATGTTGGTTCCTAGGTCTGCTTCTTATTTTTTGTGATTTCTCATAATCCATTGCGTTTTCTTTTCCATCTTTATCCACATTCTTTATGTATAGAACACTTTATCCATATAGTCATTCACTATACAGTTTAATGAAAGAAAAAAGAAACACCCTTTAGTTTTATTTACTTCGCAAATTATCGAGCCTCCATGCAAAACTTACAACATAATGAAAAAACCAAAAAACCCTTATGAGGTAAATGCCAATTACCATTCTACCCCTTTTCCTCTTGTAACAATTATCTCACTTCAAAACATCTACTTTTGTGTTTCAGCATATTATTGATAGCATGAAAGATCCAAGCATTGTTGCATTTTGGTTAATCACAATGCCTCAAATATGGGAGGATTTAAATATGGTGATGAGGTCAAACATAAAATATGGTGGTAATACAAGGTTCTTCTATTTCTTATTTATTTATTTACTTATTTTTTTATTCAACTTTATTACGAAATTAAATAGCTTCTTTTGTTGATATTATTGTTTCTTATTTAGAAAAATATGCGATATGATTAACTTCATGATGCTATAGCAATGAGAAAACTTGGATGAGCAAGAAGTGAGATAAGCTTATAATTTATTAACTTCAATGAGAAATTAATTAATTACAATTTTGTTATTGAATTTGAAATACAACAGGGATTATATCAATGGATCCTGAACATGCAAGAAATGATCCAGTGGTAGTAAAGAACATTCCTAACTATAAAGCAAAGAGCAAATTAGGGGCATAAGTGATGAAGCTCAATCTACCGCCATGACCTCAAAACGGGGGGGGGGGGGGGGGGGGAGATCAGTATAAACAAAAGTTTTTTCATATATTTTTAGTGATTTAGATATTTGGTCCCTCTGTTTAGTTGATTTTTTTGGTTTTGGTCCCTAAAAGAATCAGGTTGTAGTTTTTGGACCTTGTTTCACTGTTTCATAAAACTTTTATGATTGCCTAAGTTAACAGCCTAGCTATTAGTTTTTTTTTAAATCACCATTTTGCCTTTGAACCAAAACTAAAAAAACATATCGCATAATAACAAAATTTATATTTTTCTTTTTGTTTTTTACTTAAGTTTAGAGTAGATTACATTTTTGGTCCTTAAGTATGCCTGATTTTTTTTTTCAGAAGCTTCTGAGGGGTGTTCTTGGTATTTCAGGGTCAAATGCTGACTCTAGTTGAGTGCACACTTCTATTATACCGTGCATTTTTACCTGCCCATGTATGGTACCGATTCTTTTTGAAAAAAGAATACGGAAGCCTATTTTCATCTTTCACAACATGCTTATATTTAACTTTAAAGCTTACATCAATTGTTGAGAAGGTATATTTCTTATTCTTATTTTGTTACTACCGAAGACATAAAAAAAACTTTCTAATGAGGGCATTCATGTCTTTTATAGAACCTGTCTGTTATATTATGTCATGCCATCTCTTGTCTTGTCTATTGATTTTTTACAAAGGTATACACACACATATAACATCATAATTTCATTATATATAACATCCAATTTTAACATTGAGTTTACTGTTTTCGAAAATAGGATCATAGTTATCGATTAAAAAGATGGAACCAAGAACCGAACACAACATCAAAAAAAAATTCAAAAACAACATTATACATCCAAATTATAACTATCCAGCAAAGAACCATACGAATGAGTAAAACATATAATTTCGAAAAGAATATCAAACGTACAGAGTAAAATGATTTAAGGAAGAAATACATACATTTATTCGACTAATCAGACAGATGGGAAGGTTGAAGTTTTTTTGCATTTGTTTTCTACGTGGGATTTATGACATAATGTTTGTGTAAATCGATTATTAAAATGGTTTGAAATATATATACAAGTCAATATAATGAAAATTAGCAGGTAATCAATTGAAATCTAATTTAAACTTAAACTAGAAGATATCATGCTTGAAAATGTATTGGTTCATAAAAACATCTGAAACTTTTGAAATTTGAAATTAATAGTTTCCGAGATTTCAACATATAATGCATTTGGAAAGCAATTTTGAATGGAAATAGAGCCTAAATTTAAGGTTTACATTAATAAGGAACCATTTTTGTAGTTGTAAGTTTGGTAAGAATTCAAGTATCATTTTCATTCAATTCCTACATTTAATTTCCTAATATAAAAGATTGACTTCTTATTTGATCAAGGTGACATAAGCAAATTGATTTAAGGGTGTAAAACCTATAAAGAAAACACAATCAACGATCTAGATTGTTTTAGATGATGACATAAGGTTTCTCTTTTAATAATATTTAGAGATGTTTGAAAGACTTAGGAAGGCTAGTTCGCCCTATTTCCTTTTCCTCGTTGGGATGTGGTCTGGTGGGTATCGGTTATCCGTCCGAAGGTCATTCAAACATTAGTTATATATTATGTATACATGTATAGACATAAAGGTTTCTATCGACCAGTTCATTTTCCCTTGGGTAGCAAGGGCATCCTTCCAGTCACCGTTCATCGACCAGAGACACTAGTAACTATTATAGTAATAGTTAGGAGCCTCTATTTACTCTTTCTAGTACGAGAATTCCGAAGGAGTCCGTTTGTTCGTGAGTCTACACCATTATTCCAGTACTTACAATAGAATTCAGAATCTGAGATGCATCTTCAAGACACGGATCTCCCCGTTGTCGAGTTGGTAACTAGAGTCTCCTCTAGGGAGAGTGGGCATTGTGTGAATAGATCTATACGGGACTGACACTCCCACACCCTGACTACTAGCTCAGTCCCCGGCCTACCAAGCCAAGGGGTGACAAATGTTACATTCATAACTATGCTTGCAGGGCGTCAAGTTCTCTACTACCAATCAGTATGGTTCCGAGCATCTCCATGTTTACCTTATAATTCATGGCCTTAAGGTAACATATTTATCACTGCATTTCCTTGTTTTAGACTTTGCTAGATGTGTCGTTCATTTGACACTGTCTGGAGTCTGTATTCTCTTGTTTTAGACCTTGCTAGCTGTATCCTTCATTTGATACTGTGTGGGGTCTGTGTTTCTCTGTTTTAGACCTTGCTAGCCGTATCGGACATTTGATACCGTCTGGGGTCTGTGTTTCCTTTTGTTAGACAGAGCCAGGCGTATCATTCATTCGATGCTCTCCTGGAGTCTATGATTTCTTTTGCCTTAGTCAGCAGTATTTCTGCTGACGCATATGTTATTTTTCCCTAGTATTTTTACTAGTGATATTCTCCAACTTTCCTTAAAGTCAAATACCGTATTTTGGTAATGATAGTGTTTAAGGGAAAATTACTCTTTAAAACATAACTCTGTCGAGTCTTAGTAAAAGACTGCTTTTATTTAGAAAATATAGGATTTTCTGGAAAGGATGCTAATACACCGTAGATTCTAAACTACTACTTTTCATAAAGTTATTTTTAATAAAATGCTTACTTACACAAATGACACTAAATACTTATGAACTCACCAACATTTATAAAAATGCTGATACTCGCTTTCAAAATAACTTGTATTCTCGGGTTAACAATAGACAGGTACACCCGTGAGCTTTTGTGAAGCCAGCCCAGAACCGAACTGCATCTATACTAGTTCTGTATTACTTTGATGTCTCTATAAAATGTAACTTATGTAAAACTATTACTATTAATGCAATGGTTGTTGTACTTTGATTACTATACTGCATATGTTGTGATACTCGACATGACGTCATCCACCCCAGAAATTTTCTGCCGTTCCGGTTTTGGGGTGTGACAGATTGGTATCAGAGCATTGTTTATAGTGAGCTCAGTATATCAATTCATAAAAGATATACAGCCTATAAATACATAGGGATAAAACACTCTGAGCAAGAAGTATACTTTAAAATATAACCATATTTTACCAAAGTATAAGAACATCCAGAATCTAAACACTCGAACACAAGTATCACGAGAAGAACAAGAATAAAAGTCTTCAGATGTTTAGCATTACCGTCAAACCTGGGCAATTATGTAATCGTAAGCTGGAATAAATGTAACCTGATCAACTACATTTATTTGAGATGCGATGAACGTGTGCTTGGGAGTGATGGTGGTGTTGCAACAGGTCTGAAACTTACCAACTAGGAATGTTATAGCCAAACATAAAGTTTAAAATACTATGGGAGTATTTTGGAATACTAAAAGACTCACATTAATTCCAGAACCATATTCAGAAGTTAAGAATCAAACAAGTAATAAAAATACCATAGGGGTATTTTAGGATCCATAGATAACCTTGTGTGAAAAACTAAAAAGATCCTTATTGATATACCTATGATTACAGAGGGTATACTCCCAAGGTTATATATAATAAGGATCCCATAGACTAAGAATGTGTGGTTTCGCTCTACTTCCTTTTCCTCGTTGGGATGTGGATATAGAGTAGTATCACATATTCGAAGGCCTATCAGATCTAAGCTATATACAATTTGTGTACCCTATGTAATTGTAGCAGGACTCGATACAGATCACCCAGTGAAATGTTTTAATAATCTCTTAGGATTGTTTAGACATTTCCATTCTCGCACGAACCCTGTAGAAAACCTTATCCACTTCAGTGTTCGACAGAAGAGTTGATTCAGACCCAAAAGACATTCATTGAGAAGATTTCCAGTTCAGAAATAAATGAACTAGGACGAGACTATTGAAACCACCAAGTGCCTATACCTTTTAGGGACACCGGTGGGAAATCCGCCTGAACTTCTGAGATTTCCAGTCATCCACCATGCAGCGATGAGACTCAGTGTCAGAATCGGAAGCAAGACGGAGTAGAGATTTAGTATGTCTACACGAGAAGAGAACCCTAGGTAACTACCCGAAGAGAACCAACGTCGGTCCCAGTTAAGGGTAAGAGGTAGACAGAGGGAACCAATACATGGAACCCAAGAAATGTCTTTTCCTCGTTATTGTCGCGCTAATGCACCCATAAAATAATACAATTTAGTGAGTTAGTGATTACACTACTCACGCTATGTGTTAGGTAAATCGCCTTTTCCCGTTGCAAGTAATACGATTATAGCGGATCCCAATACCTCGATTGAGAGTGTTTAGCCATGAGTCTTCATGAGCCTTTCTTCCCGCGGTCTTCGTTCCGAACTATCCTCAGATCTTTCCAAGCCGGAGAGTGACCCTTTCGCAGTATAAAGGTAACTTAGTAGGAACGATTCCCATCTTATGGCTTTCCGATACTCTTACTCCTACCTTGAATACCCGGACTACATCATAGGGATGTAGGTCGATACTCAGATAACCAATATCCGAGGCGCGGGAAAAATTTATGCCTAATATAGTAAGGATACATACGTCCAGGGTTAAGCATCGTCTCTCATCAGCTTGTGTTCCTTTCTGTATAGGAAAAACCATGCCTTCGAAGAAGCATAACCAATCCGCAGGCAAGAAACCTACTCTCCTATTCGATGAAGCTACGTTCCAAGCTGCAGTCTCGGCAGCCGTAGCAGCTGTCATGGCTCATCTGAATGCTAACAATGCTAATGTTAGCAAGAGCCCTATCGGGATTCCCGATCCTAGCAATGGACATCAGCAACCAACACATGCGTACCCAGCCCCCCGAGAACCTCAACCAACTCCACTGAAGAGAAAGTTCAAGAGCGAGGAAGGAAGTACCTCGACATAAGGACCTTCCAAGAGGCAACAAGCTGCAGCAGTCAATACCCCTGTCAACTCTTCCGTCCCAACTTCAAGGAGACCATACCTAGGAAGCCATCCCCACTGCAGCAAGTGTAGCTACCATCATCATGGTATCTGTCGGGAACTCTTTTGTGCTAGGTGCAACAGGGAGGGCATACCTCTCGTACCTGCAGAACCCCGGTTGAGTTCATTACACTAACCACCAATGTAGCGACCAATCCAGTTCGTCATCTATGTGGGGAGATTGGGCACCTCAAGCGGGACTGCCCAACTGAAAGGAATGAAAAAGGCGCAAGAGGAGTCTAACTCTAAATGCCTAGGCAGAAGCATCAAGGAACCCGGTCGATTTTGGTACGTCTCTCAATCTCAGATAACTAAACGAAAACATTAACCGAAAATATTAAAAGACTAATTCTAAATGTAATTACTCTCCCGTTTAGGCGAAAGTCGCAACACTGTTATAAGAATTCAAATCTCATCAAGTAAAGCTATAATGGCTCGGTATATACGTTAAAGCCATGTATAATTAAGATGGATAGACCTCGAGTGAGTGATGCTGCCTCATTTCCTGTTCCTTGTTTGGTTGTGGATTTAGGGCGGAGTCGCTCAGTCAACAGTCATTCTCACCTTAATTATACATGACTAGTGTATACTAAGCGATTATAGAGAGACCTTGTGAGAATCCATTCATGAAAAGTACATCATTCCGAAACCTCAGGACCCTCTATAGTTTCCACGTCGACTCTATCAGTCCAAGTATCCACGACTGTGATACACGGGATGAAATCCGAGACACCAAGAACTTGTGTGCCAGTTCAGCACATGGCTCTAACGACCCTCATTCTATATCATGTCGATGTATGCCAACTTCGACGCCTCTATCAATCATGGTTCGACTTAGTGCAACCATGTGTAAATTCCTAGTGTTGTGTAAAAAGAACTTTCACCATAGCCATTTCGGCAAATAAATGTTTTCCTGAACCTAATAATCATAAAACCTAATGCGATCCGTCGGTCGTCGCTCTTATCTAAAAACCCTCCGAAATACCCCTGAGTAGGTTATCTCGCGCTGTCAACCAACCCTTCTTAGATAGATAGAACCCGAAGCGAAAGACACTGCAGGTATTCCAGAAGACGATAACCACCCGAAACCTACTCCGTAGATCTCCCAGAAATACCTTTAGCACCTCACAATCAGGTTCAAGAATCAAGAGGAAAGAACTCATGGGATTGACCACTATTAACTGAGTATATGCATAAGAGTGGTATATAATTGAGATCAAAAAGATCTAAGATGTGTGCTTCCTCCCTACTCCCTGTTCCTCGTTGGGTTACGGGTCTGGGGTGGAGTCGCACAACTGAACATCCTGCCGACCTCAATTATATACGGCTTGCATACACCAAGTATTAGTGGTTAAGCCAAGTATGAGCCCTACCACAAACCTCATAGTAAAACCCTTCATTATATCTCGTAGAATAGGAACTAGAGTCAAGAGAACCACTGCGGGTTGAGCTACTAAAATGACCACAAATCTGAAATTGTTGTCATCCTGGTTAAGCCAATATAGTAGCCAACACCCTCAGTTGGAAAGGTAACTCAAGTCGTAAGAGTCAAAGACATTGACTACGACCATCCATTCACGCTTATTACCACGAATTAAGCATCTCAGCAGATATCCCGGAAACCTGGAAGCTGTGATAAATTAAACTCTGAGAAGAGTGGATGAGGAGACTTGAAGTTCCAAGTGACGGAACCCTATACTTCTAGACTTAATCTAAATCAAGGAAACTCAGAACCACTAGAAGAGTAGTTGCAGAATATGCTCGCACTACTCAGGCACTTCGTCCGCCCTGTTACTGACGAGTAGTGCCTAGGACACTCCGCCCCCACACGTGGAAGAAGTCACTGTCGCCCTGTAGATAATAGACTGCATTCTCCGAAGTGAATACTAGAATGCCAAGAAACTCATGATAACCTCCGCATCCAAGAATACTTGAATAAAGTGCGAAAGTAGGTTGCGTTAAGCCTTATAACCCGGATCCCGAAGAGATTATAGACTTGACACCAGTCTAGATGTTAGTCGACGGGTTATACAAGAGCACACGTCTTCTTCAACTAAAATAAACCGACGTCTTAGAGAATAGGGCATATCTTAGAGATTCATCGGACTACTACGTGTTCCAAGAATACTATCCCACCCAGAAATAGTAGAACCACCTCCCGAGATAGTCCAACGCTTCAGAAAAATTCTCTAAGGATTGAGTTAGCCCTGAGCAGAGCTTGCGGTTTATGAAACAGCAAAGCAAGTAAGAGCATGATTCTTTCCCGTTAGGAATCATATTGTGAAAGCATCAACTAGACGATGATGAAAAGTTTAAAAACTTTCTAAACAATCGTCTGGTAAAACCCTATCTCACCGACTACGAGAGTTTTCGTTAGAAACATCTCAAGAATCAGAAGTGCAGGTTCATTTTCCACAGGATTGAGATAGTCACCCTGCAGCAAACAAATACCCGTAGACTTCCAATTCATCCGATGATCCAGAAAACCTCTGAAATCCAATCGACAGGAAACACGAATCCAAGGACAACCCGATCTTTCTAAGAACCAACCAGAAGGACTACACTTCCAGTATGAGAGAACGTTTGGAATTTCAGAATGGCGGTCATGCCAATGATGATCTAGCCATAGAAGTACACTATGTTCTAAGTACTGAAAAGCTCTACCCTTCCGAGAGCTTAGGACCATCCGAGATTCTTTACAAAATTGGTCCAACCCTCATCAGACCACGACTACTTTCAGAAGCCCATAAGTTTCACCTCAAATCGATCCACATCCTAGACTTGAAAGAGTGCTTGCCCAACATTACTCTCTAAATCCCACTTGTCTTGATAGAAATCATTGGGAACCCTAAGTTCGTAGACGAACCTGTAGGAATCGCTAACCGAACGAAACGAAATCCGCATCCCGTTAAGTGAAGGTTTGCTGGAATGCCAAGCAAAGGCAGGAGTTCACTTGGGAGTGCGAGGACCATCCGAATAGGAAGTACCCTCATACTGATGAGATTAAAACTTAATCTTGAAGATCGATTAGATCTTAAACAGGTAAGTAAATATAAAACAGCAAGAACACGAAAATAAGAATAAGTCAAGAATGAATCAAACGTGTCGAATGATTATAAAATAAACCCTCAGAAGAGCTCGATCAAGAACATCAACTGTAGAGGGTTAGTAGGTTTACAAGAACGATAAAGAATACTATAAAGCTATCGTAATTCTCTAAAGCATTAACCTAATATGCATGCACGCATATACTTATATAATAAACCTAAAAGGCTCTCGGTTGGACAGGCCCAAACCGGAGTACAAAATAATTGGACTAAAAGCCGAGCCCAATGACGCAATCCTTTAGCGAATCTTCAACCCAACAATCTCCCCCTTTGCGTCAATTGGAGCGAGATCTTCACTTGTTACTTGGGCCAGCAGCGGAGGCAGGTACTTTCTTCTTCACGGTATTAAACAGACGCGAGATAAGAGCCAGTATCGTCTGTCTAAACCTGATGTACCATTGGATCATGTCGTTGAAGTACTTGACATCATCCACTATATTCTTTTTATACCTTCGGATGATCGATAACACGTGCTCTAGACAAGCAGTGGTGTAAAGATGTTTGTCAGCTAAAGCAAAGAGACATTTCTGTCCTTCTGCTCTAGTGAACATGACCGAATTGCGTCTCGGGTCGATCTTGCCCATTTTCATTTGATTGAGATCACTGGCTGATCCCACAGGAGCTATCTTCAGCTTTTTCTTGAAGACAGTGGCTACCTCCTGATCCATTAGGGCTACCTCCATGATGTAACAGACTAACATCCTTTTGAGATGGTCTATAATCGGACTATACTCAACTTCATTCGTCAAGAGGATGTTATGCAAGACGATCCAATCATGAGGATTTAGGTTCGGTAGATCTGCAAGGGATATAAGATGTTCAGTTTTTGCAGACCCCCGAATCACTCTGAATCGAACATTGATGAATATTCCTTCGGTGTAAGGCTTCAATACCCGAACATTCACTATCTTCTGGGTGCTCCAAGTTTGATACTGAGGACGAGCAGCCTTCAGATAGAAATCGATCAGTTCCCTATCAACCTCAGAGTTCGGATGAGGGACTTCAAAAATATTAGAGAAGGCGTGGAAGATAAACGCCTTTCGATTCAACGGCATGTCGAACTGCGAATCGACAGAATTATAGCAGTCGAAGGAGATCACCGGCTCGAGCCATAAGATGTTGGGAGTATCTATGGCCTCCTTAATCATTCGCTCCCGAGTCCAGGCAGGGAAGAGAGTCTTCCTACTCTCGAGGAGATCGTGGGCTTCTTTCTACTTGCGTTCGGCTTCTTCAGCCTCTCGCGCCACACGATTGACATCATCATCAACATTGCGACTGTTTTTACGTTTCAACATGTCTGCAATGGTTTCTTTATCTTCATCTTCATCTTCTTCCTCAGCTATGTTTTTCCCTTTATCCTTCACACCCGAACCCGAAGCTTGACCAGTTGGAGGTGGTCGGTTGTGTGAGTAGCTTTGGAGGAAGGAGGTGGTTTCGATCCGGACTCTTTCTCTTCTCCCCCTTGTTTCGGATTGGACACGAAACTAGGTAAGCCTTCGATTTTGCTGAGAAGGTCCATGGTAGGAGCAAGTTTTTCAGCAAGGGTTCGCCTCACCGAATGATTAAGAATCGGATCGTGTGCTTCTAGGATGTTAGATAGAGCAGTGTGTACATCCGAAACACATGTCTTTATGACCTCCCGTTCGGATCGAAGAGCTTCAAGCTGTTGTTGAGAGTTTGAAAGCTGAGTGCTCTTGACCTTAAGGGCGGTGGTTTTGCTTGCCAGAACGTCCATTAATGAGTTTTCAGCAGCGAGATCCTCTTGAAGCTTAGCGACGCGCTCATCAATGGAGGCACGAAGGGCCGAGTTGTCGTCGCTTATGGATTGGTGAAGGGTAGCGAATGATGTCAACTCCGTTGAGAGGAACTTTGCCAATTGCTGAACAATCGGTTCCAAAGTTGTCTTGGTGGCATCAGCGCTCTCCTGTAAGGACTTCAACAGGGAAGAAGCGTCTGAGAATAGTTTATCGACTTTTGCAGTCGCAGCCTCACATGCTTTTGTCAAGGCGTCTATGGCGGCATGTGGCTGAAGCTACAGAATCATGCTGAGCCCTGGAGAAGGCATCAACAATTTTCTGAAGAGCGGCTTCAGAGAGAGATGACTGGTTGTTGGAAGATGAGGCAAGAAGTAAATCAACCTTCTCGTTTAGCTCCTTTAGATGTTTCTTTGTCACTGGAGCATCATCCTCTTCGTCACTTTGAACCTGAGATGGACTAAAGTAGACCGAATCGAAGGTCATGTTGTCACCGCCAAGGAACGGGTTATCTCCATCAGAGGCATGATCTGGAGATGGTGGTGGTGGTGAAGCTGGGGGTGTAGTGGTTTGTGTAGGTTCAGGTTGAGTGTGGGGTGGGGTAGTTTCGGGTGGTGGTTGAGTGTGGGTGGGTTCGGTTGTATGCTGGGTTTCGGTTTGAGATGGTTCGGTTACGGGTGGGGTTTCGGTTGCACTGGTATGAACCCCCGTATCAGATACGTTGGTTGTAACCTTTGCAGTGGTTGTAGTTGTATCAGTGAAAATGGGTGGTGGTATAGGGAAAGAGGTTGGTGGAATAGTGGTAGTGGGGTTTATGGTGGGAATGGAAGTAGGGATTGTTTGAGTGGGTGAAGGAATGGGTGAATTATGGATTTCCATGTCTGGGGTAGGAGATCGGGGTGGGGTGTTTCCTCTTGGAGGGGTTTCGCCTCTTTGAGAGCCGTCCAAATCCGAACTCTCGCCATCTGAGTCACTCGAAGAGGAAGGGATGACAAGCTTTCGCTTCGGTTGAGTCTTCCTTCTCTTCGGCTGCGGTGACTAGGCAGGTTTTGTTTGTTTCCTCTTCCGGGGAGAAGGACCTTTAGGAGCTTTGGTCACTTGCTTCCCTTTTTCCGCCTTTTTGCCCCTGTTCACCGGTTTGTCAGCATCGTGGATGGACTTTAGCATTTCCGGTGTAAGTTGCCTAGGTCCAGTCGGTTTGAACTCCTTGATCGTTCGGATGAGCCTGCTGTCAGAGGGAACATCGCCATACATTGTCTCCGGAATGGAGCCAATGAACGAAAACTTAGATGCATCAGAGACGATGATCTTCGTGGTATGAAAAGTACCGACCGAAGACATCGATGCACCAGCAGCAGTGGGAATATCCAACTTATCCATCGCCCATTTGGTGATAAGAATCCAGAACCGGGCAAACGACACCTCAGAATGTCGTGATGAAGAAGAAAGGCTCTGGATGAGCTGCTGCCAGAGGACCAACCCAAAGTCTAGGTTGACTCTGTTGTAAATTGCATACATAATCGACAGGAACAGTCGACTTGAACCATCAGATCCTGAGCTCCTTTCAGATAAGCCCTTGAAGAGGACTGTGAACATGTCGTTCCACTGTGGCGGCAAGCAGGATTTCTTGAACTTCGCAACGGAGGTGAGCACCTCCGTGTACCCCATGTTGTAAAACATGTTGTAAAGATGGCCCAACGGAATCGTCTCCGGATTTATTCTCGATGGGTCAGAAGCCAAACCTAGCAAAGTACCAAATCGTTGTCGAGAAATGGAGGTCTTGTGATCAGCGACCTCGAAGAACACCCGCTCGACTGCTTTGTCGTAATAGGCAGTCGCATACACCTGCGAGAGAACCTCCATTGGCACAGACTCAATCCTGGAGAGAGCTGGAGCAATTTGGGAGTACTTCAGGCACTCGATAATCGGCGACATATAAGAGTCGTACGCCAGAGGGTTTAGGTCAATCACCAAGCATTGGTGAGGACGAATAGGTAGTATGTGTGAGGTAGCACGGACGGAAGATGATTCTGCCATTGTTGAAGGTAGGAAGAAGAAGATGAAAAGTAAAGCTTTTTCGAGTTTTTGCTCTCTTGTAAATTCTGAAGCAGTAAAGAGGTAAATGGTAGTGAAGACTGCCTTTTATAGTGGGTGAAAGGAGAGAGAAAAATCGTTTCAAATCTTGTATGGAAATACGAAAAGGTTTCCAGAATGACAGATGCGTGACAGTTAAGGCATGCGATGATCACGTAGGAGAGAGAGTGTCAGATTCCTAGGATCACGCCGCCGAACAAGCGCCGTTTCAGAACAATCCGTTTCAAATCCTCACGCGCCTTTAAGTGCCAGAGGGGTGTCGCTTGAAATTCGCACACGCGTCCATGATGTCAGTAAAAGTATGGGCGTTTCAAATTCACACGCGCCCCTTTTTAACCACCGGTTGAAATTCAATCCTTTTATTTCCCGCCTGAGTCAGCAACTTTTCGTCTTATCTTGTAAATGGCATCTTTTGAAGTAAATACCCACGTGGACGATTTTTGACCACAGCTTGATAATTAACCACCAAAGCAATAATACAGCCTGTAATAATTAGTAACGGAATTTTGGAAAATCAAAGATTTTCGTGCGAAGAGTGTAAAAAGAAAAGAAATAAAGCAACTCTTTTTAGGAATGACTGTGATGTCAATAATGACACGAAACAAATGATCCCGGGCACGAATCTCTTCCTTCAAGGTCAAGAGAGACCTTAAAGTGTTAATGTGGATTCCCGTTGAATTACGATCAAACACTTATTAATAAATGTTGAAAGGCTTCTTTTAATTAGGCTACTTCAAGGTGGCTTTCGCTTTGATGCAACAATTCTAATCTTGAAATAAGAAAGAAAGTAATCAGAGTACTTGTGAGACCGGTGTAGTCTGTTGAACAAGTAGGTAGGAATTAAGTTTAAATTGGCTTGGAAAATATAAAATTTCAGATAAAAAATTAAAATCTGGATCCCAAGGGAAGAAACGTTATGGTGTTTAACAATTTCATAGGAATCACACAAAATAAAATTTGAGATTTCATGAAGGTACATTCGTCAATTCTTTGGTGAAAACTTGATCAAATTAATTGTTCACCGTCAATTCAGATTTGGTGTTGAATTTTGGGTTTCACTCAGCTCGTAGTGGCACGAAACTAAGATCATAAACACAGATGTTGTGTAACCATAAACCTCAGTGGTAATTTTTGAGAGTCTCAAGGGTTACGTTGATGAAACGAATGTAATGGAGAAATGTAATGGAGATGGTGTAAGAAATTAAAGTACCTCTGCTGCGAAAAGAAGGACCAAGCAGAGAACTCTTATCTCATGTGAGAAGAGAGTGAGGTAGCTCACGATTAGAATAAATGTGGTAGCCTTATTGGGAAGACAAGGTTTGTTTATACCAGGTCATGAAGGCTATTATTCAAAATCTTATGAGGCTTGGGACACATACAGCAGCATGCTTCTAGGGGCACTTAAGTAATCCAACAATTATATCCCCATAAACGAACGAACACAAACAAAATTAAAAGAGAAAAATATTTTTGGAGTTTTTGAAATAGATAAAAAAATGAAAAGAGAAAAAAAAATAAGCAAAGAAAATAAGACTTGAAAAGAGTAAAAAAAAACTTTGGAAAAACTTTGAAAAACCGAACCCGAACATTCGGTTGGTTTCGGTTGGAAAACTATTTGAAAAACCGAACCCGAGCGTTCGGTTGGTTTCGGTTCAAGAAAATTTTGGAAAACCGAACCCGAGCGTTTGGTTGGTTTCGGTTCAAGAAAATTTTGAAAAACCAAACCCGAGCGTTCGGTTGGTTTCGGTTCAAGAAAATTTTGAAAAACCGAACCCGAGCGTTCGGTTGGTTTCGGTTCAAGAAAATTTTGGAAAACCGAACCCGAACCTTCGGTAGGTTTCGGTTTTGGAAAATTTTGAGAAACCGAACCCGAACCTTCGGTAGGTTTCGGTTTTGGAAAATTTTAGAAAACCAAGGAATTTAGACATGCAATCAGAAAATACTTTTAACAATAAGATAGACAGCTTTGTACAAGAAATATACAACCAAGAAAACTACCTTAGAGGTGATGAGCGAGTCAGATGATTTAACCGAACCCGAACGTTCGGTTAATTTCGCTTCTTACGTTTGAGGTTGAGAGGTAGTGTGAGGTACTGACTCTGATTCCATCATACCTAGCCCTTGCAATATTCTGTTGAATGATGCTTCAGGAAGAGCTTTGGTAAAGACGTCATCCAGTTGATCAGTGGTTCTTACAAAGTGTACTTCGACGTTTCCATCTTCCACGTGATCTTTGATGAAGTGATACCTCAGTGCTATGTGTTTGGTTTTAGAGTGTTGCACTGGGTTATGACAGATCCTAATTGCACTTTCAGAGTCACAATATAGTGGGATCTTCTTCATATTGAGTCCATAGTCTCGAAGTTGACTCTGGATCCAAATCACTTGAGAGGTGCAGGATGCAGCGGCTATGTATTCCGCTTCAGCAGTAGATAACGACATGCACGTTTGTTTCTTGGATTGCCAGCTAACCAACTTCCCGTCAAGGAATTGACAGCCACCAGTGGTGCTTTTTCTGTCGAGTCCACATCCTCCAAGGTCAGCATCAGAATAGGCTTGAACGAAGAAGCCTGAGTTGGAAGGATACCATAGACCTAAGGAGGTGGTTCGCTTGAGATAGCGTAAAATGTTCTTCACTACAAGCATGTGAGGTTCGCGTGGGTTTGCCTGAAATCGAGCACAATAACACACAGAAAACATGATGTCAGGCCTGCTAGCAGTAAGATACATTAGTGAGCCTATCATTTGACGATAGAGCGTGATATCAACAGCCGGTTTGTCTAGAGATGGAGTTAGCTTGGTGCCGAATGCCATTGGGACTTTGACTTTGGAGTCTCCTATCATACCAAACTTTGCTAGGAGAGTCTTCGTGTAAGCTTCCTGATTGATAAAGATGCCTTCAGGTCCCTGTCTAATATTTAAACCAAGGAAAAAGTTAATAGGACCCATTGAGCTCATTTCAAATTTAGTCTCCATCAGCTTTCTGAATTTAGCTGTTAGGCTGGGATTCGTAGAGCCAAAGATGATGTCATCGACATAAATTTGAACTATCATAAGGTGGTTACCTTCCTTTTTGCGAAAGAAGGTTGGGTCAACCGAACCTTGTTGGAATTTAGACATCTTTAAGAATTTAGTTAGCGTTTCATACCAGGCTCTCGGAGCTTGTTTGAGGCCATACACAGCTTTATCCAGAATGTAGCAATGATTTGGATATTTTTCGTTCACGAACCTAGGAGGTTGCTCCACATACACGGTTTCTTTGAGTTCTCCATTAAGAAATGCACACTTGACGTCCATTTGGAAAACTTCAAAGTTTTTGTGGGCAGCGTAAGCAAGAAATATTCTGACAGATTCCAGCCTAGCTACGGGAGCGAAAGTCTCTTCATAATCAATCCCTTCCTCCTGACAATATCCCTTTACTACCAGACGAGCTTTGTTCCTTATAACATTCCCTTCCTTGTCCATTTTATTCCTGAAGACCCATTTGAGACCAACAACCGAGGCATGTGGAGGAGTTGGAATAAGGCGCCAGACTTTGTTCCTTTCAAATTCGTTCAGTTCGTCTTGCATTGCTTGAACCCAATCGGAGTGATCGAGAGCAGTATTAACTGTCTTCGGTTCAACTTTTGATACGAATGACTTAAACATACAAAACTCAACCTTTGAAAATAAGGATGTCTGTTTTGCCTTCAGTTGTGATCGGGTCAGAACCTTTTCGGAGATATCACCAACCACTTGAGAGATAGGATGATCTCTAGTCCATTTGGTGAGAGGAGGATAGTTTGGATCAAAGGTTGGGTCTAGTTCAGCATTGATCATTTCTTCTGGCTCGGATTGGCTTTCGTAGTCAAGTGACATATCACCATGCTCCCCCTCGATTGATGAGCTATGAGAAACTTGAGGTTCAGAGGTTTCTTGTGGTGCTGGACGTTCAGGCGTTCATGCACCTTCGGTTGGAGAAGCACTTTCGGTTGCAGTTGGACTTTCGGTAGCAGTTGTAGAGCTTGGCTCCCCCTCAACATGTGAGCTTGGCTCCCCCTCGACTGAAGCATCGTTTGATGGAGGTTCATCAGAATTCGATCCGCCTTCATTCATTCTCCTGGCAGCTTCTTCGACAATTTGCTTCATGTGGTCTACCTTGTTGTCTGTTGTGCCTGCTTCTGAGAGAGTAGCTTTCTCTGGTTCGTCAAATAGCTCCAGAAACTTCTCGTATAGATTAGCGATCGAGACTGTGACCTGGCCAGTTTGAGGAAAGATTTCCCCAGCGGTGTCTTCTTTGGCTTGTAGCTTTTTGACATAGCTATCGTCAAAGGTCACGTAATAGGTCTCTTCGATTTTTCTCGAATGCTTCTTTAGGACTCTGTATGCTTTGGAAGTGAGAGAGTAACCCAGAAAGATTCCCTCGTCGGCTTTGACATCGAACTTGTTGCGGTGTTCTTTAGAGTTAAAGATGAAACACCGTGAGCCGAACACATGGAAAAATTTCACATTGGGCTTTCTGTTGTTGAGAATCTCGTATGGTGTGAGCGTGAATCGTTTGTTGAGATAAGACCTGTTCTGTGTAAAACAAGCAGCAGAAATTGCATCAGCCCAAAAATAAAGAGGTAAGGAAGCGAAACTTAGCATAGTTCGGGCAGCTTCACACAAAGATCAGTTTCGTCTTTCGACAATTCCGTTCTGTTGAGGTGTGTAGGGAGCTGAGAAGTATTGACTTATTCCCTTTTCTGCTAGAAATTCTTCAAATTCCCTGTTCTTGAATTCCAGACCATTGTCGCTCCTGATGTTGCGAACGACCTTCTTGAGCTGTACTTCAATCTGCTTGATGAACACTTTCAACTTATGAGTCGCTTCAGATTTGAGCTTTAGAAAGAACACCCATGTAAATCGTGAAAAGTCATCAACAATAACAAGAATATACTTGCTACCACCGATGCTTTTGATAGATGATGGACCACACAAATCAATATGAAGTAATTCGAGTGGTTCAACAACTTTTGTGTTAATTACAGATGGATGACTTTGACGACTCTACTTCCCCATTTCGCATGCAGCACACAAATGATCTCTGTCGAACTTGAGCAATGGAAGGCCCCGAACATGACCTCCAGTGACAAGTTTGTTGATATCTTTGAAGTTGAGATGAGAGAGTCTTCGGTGCCACAACCAGCTTTCGTCAGATTGTGCTTTTGATAACAAGCATATAGTTGGGTTTCCTTTGATGGGTTTAAGGTTTAGATGAAACATTTCACCCTTACGCTCCGACTTGAGAATTACTTTCTTTGTCTTCTTCTCAATAATTTCAGAACCTTCATCGTCGAATGAGACTTTGAGACCTGTACCTCCAACAAGCTGAGATACACTGATGAGGTTGTGCTGTAGTCCTTCCACATAAGCCACCTTCCTTATAGTGAAATCACCATTGGTAATCAATCCGTATCCCTTTATGGTGCCGAAAGAATTGTTTCCAAACTTGACATTGCCACCATTTGCAAGGGACCTGTATTCCCTGAGCTCTTCTTTCCTTCCTGTCATGTGACGCGAGCAGCCACTGTCGATGTACCAGTCTTCGTCGAACTGCTCGTCACTTATAACCTACAAAAATTAAGCAGATTTAGGAACCCAAAGTTTCTTGGGTCCACGTGAGCCTTTCACAGGAACAGGAATAGTAAGAGAGATGTCAACAAGATATGTTCGTTTTATGAGTGTTTTTTCATCTTTCTTTTTAATGGTAAAGACTTTTATTTTATTAGGATTGGGTGCGTTCGGTTTAGACTCTGGTGTGGATGCATTAACCTTCTGTTTGCCTTTTTGTTCAGCGGATGAATGAGATTTTTGAGAACGAACAGAATGAGCTTTAGAGCAAGATGGAGATGAATTGGAAGAATTAGAAGAATTAGATGTATGAGAAGGAGTGGGTTTAGATTGAGATGACTTCTTGGCTGGAGACTCTAGGTGACCCTTTTGCTTTTGATCATTGGTGGGACTGACCTTAGAGTTTTGATCTCTTTTGACTTCAGAAACGAACCTATGCTTTCGGTTGGAGTCGTTCTGTGAACCGAACCTTTTCTTTCGGTTGAAGTCATCCTCAGAACCGAACCTTTGCTTTCGGTTGGTATTCTCTTCCAAACCGAACCTTGGCTTTCGGTTGTTGTGGCTCTCATGCTTTTTGACAGGATTGTTCTCAAACTTCAGATTCTTGTCTTGATGTGAGAAATATGCATTCTGGGATTGCCAGAATTGTTTCCTTTCAGAGAGATTCTTCCTGTATCTCTGGTTCCTTTTACGTTTCTTATTCCTCATCTGCTTCGGTTGATGATGAATATTGGCTTTCATTTTTGGTTTCTCCTTGGCTGGTTTACTTTGAACTGTGGGAGTTTCACTTTGAACTGAGGAACTAGAGGGAAAGTCTTCTTTTGCCAAACTTTCATTCTCTTGAGGAATGTCTTTCGTACCACTAGTGCTTGGCTCATCGAAATTATCTGGCTTATTCAAGGGTTCTGGTATGTATCTACCTTTACTCATCCATGAGGTTCTTTCTGATAAGCCTACCGTTTCGTTTGCATTATCTATTGGAGCTGACCAGAAGTACTCATCGCAGCCATCAACATTGTCTTCGTTTACAATAGCTGTGAGTTCAGCGGTCTGATGTTCGGTTACTCCAGTGACCTTGTACACTTGATTTGGAGTGGTCCTGACCTTTTGATATACAACCGCTTTCTCTGCTAAGATCGGGGACTTTTGTTGGGACAATCGAGCGAACTCCACTGAATTTTCAGATTTTAGATTCTTGTGGTTTTCAGGTTCGCTTTTTACAAATTCTGAGCAGTCAACCGTGTCCTCTACAGAAATTTCACTCATGTTGTCGTCCCCATTAAGCTCAGATGCATTTTCAACATCTATTTTGTTTTCTGAGCTCAAGTTGGCGTTTAAAGAGTCAAATTTTTGTATGGTTTCGGTTCTCAGTTTGAGTCTATCATTTTCATCCAAAAGGTTTTTGAGCATGTCCTTGTGGTCCTTGGATTTAATGAAAGATTCAATTTTGTCCAGTCCATACATATAGGTCGGATTGACATCATCAGATGATATCACACTCTCACAATTATAAGCTTCAGCATCGATTTCATCCTCCTTAAACTCAAGGAAGGGCAAAATCATGCGATGGATCTTTTGGCCTATTTCACAGTCCAAGTGAAGCTGAGTAATATTAGAATAAAGACGTTTTGCAATTAAACAAAAAACATTCCGCTGTTTTAACAACTTTAAATTGTCTCTTTGTAAATAAATGTTTTCGTCTTTTATTTTAACTAATTCAGACTCCTTCAACTCGATCCACATCCGCCGCTCCTCACTCTTCGAAGACACCCTGCTTAATTGATCAGTTAGGTTAGAATTGGTGACTCGAGTTTGAGTTAAGCTACTATCTAGATGAGAAATTCTTGTCTTAACATTTTTTAGTTCTTTCTCATATGAGGATTATGGTACTTTAAATGAAACAAAAACCGATTGTACCTTCTTGATCAGTTCATCAAGCTCGTTGAACTGCACGCTGAGCGGTTTGGCCGTAAAGCACATATCCTGCTGCTCCTTCGGTTCATTGCTTCCACCATCAGTGTTGTATCCCCTCATCTGAGATACATCGGACACCATGAAGCACCTTCCTCCACTGCTCTCCTCCTTTGCCACACAAGCCTTTCCATGAGTAGGCTTCCTCACTTCATCGTCTTCTGAGTCGGTTGACCAAACTTCCACGCTACCGAACTCGTCATCTGCAACCGAACCCTGCACAATTAGAGCATTCATGGAAGGGTTAGCGGTAGACTTCTTCTTTCTCATCTCATCAAGCCTTTTCTGCAACAAGGCTTCCTCATCCTTTTCCTCATCTTTTTCAGCCATCTTTTTGAGGACACAATCCTTAGCATAGTGGTTTTTCCCACCACAGTAGTAACAGCTTACTCCAGAATCACCATCTGCCTTCGGTTCCTTCTTGGGCTCTTCAACCTTCGGTTCATTGTTAACCTTTTCTGAACTATAACTCCCCTGCCAGTTTCGGTTTTTGTTGCTGGGGAATCTCTTCTTAATGAACCTCTTGGGGTTAGACACCATCATAGCATAATCCTCAGACGTGAGGTCATACTCCTCCAAGTTGAGGTCTTCATCCTCCATCACAGCTTTACTTTTTGACAGGAGGGCCAGCGAACCTAGGCTTGAAACAACGTTCTTTTCCTGCAGCACAATCTTCTCCTGAGACTTGAGAATACCCACCAGTTTCGCCAAAGAGTATGATTTAAACTGCTCATGGGCTTTAACTGTTGACACCACAGCTCTCCATTCTGACCTTAGACCATTTAAGAACGTAACCTTCTGCTCTATAAGCTTCCTTTCGATGTCATGCTTGATCATCCTGCTGAGAAGATGATTGAAGCGATCGAACGTCTGGGTCACAGTTTCTTCGGCTCCTTGCCTGAATTCTCCAAACTCAGATAAGAGCAAGGTTTGATAGAATGTTCAAGATCCTCGTCTGTAGAGTACAGTTCGCGAAGTCTATCCCAAACTTCCTTTGCCGTCGTGCATGAGCTGACCAACCTGAAGGTGTCGGACTGAAGGGTGAGTCTTATCAATCTTAACGCCTTGATATTGCACTGGAATTTATCCTTTTCATCTTGCGCAATATCTTTAACATCCTTCAGCAGATCATTGTACTCCTTTTGAGTTTTGATAATCCTTGACGTTGCAGAATGAGAAAAAGGTCCATTAATGATTGCTTCCCATATGAGGTATCCATTATCCTCAGATCCTATAATGTAGTCTTCGAAGTGATGCGCCCAGACTTCATAATCATGGGTATATAGGATTGGAATCTTCGTGGTTGACCCGATGCTGTTGGAGGTATTGATGGGATTCGATTGCGACTCGTCCATTATGATCGAAAAACCTGTTTAAAGATCAAACTTGTAATAAATCAGATTAGGGAAAAACAATAAATATCAAGATACGTCAATAATGAGATGACGGCTCAATAAATATCAGTAATTGCGGAAAAACCCTAATTGAAACCTTTTCATAGAAAAGATGTGTATCGATTACACAGCCTCCTGCTCTGATACCAATTGATGAGATTAAAACTTAATCTTGAAGATCGATTAGATCTTAAACAGGTAAGTAAATATAAAACAGCAAGAACACGAAAATAAGAACAAGTCAAGAATGAATCAAACGTGTCGAATGATTATAAAATAAACCCTCAGAAGAGCTCGATCAAGAACATCAATTGTAGAGGGTTAGTAGGTTTACAAGAACGATAAAGAATACTGTAAAGATATCGTAATTCTCTAAAGCATTAACCTAATATGCATGCAAGCATATACTTATATAATAAACCTAAAAGGCTCTCGGTTGGACAGGCCCAAACCGGAGTACAAAATAATTGGACTAAAAGCCGAGCCCAATGACACAATCCTTTAGCGAATCTTCAACCCAACACATACCTCTACCCGATTGTTCATGTCTACTTCCTTGCCTGAACCCTAATTTCGGGACGAAATTCCATCTAATGGGGGGATGATGTGACAACCCGAAATTTATCCTGTCATTTTTAACCTCATCGTCCGTTAACCTTTTGGAATAGGTTAACTAAATAGGGACTTAATTATGATTTCGTAAGGGTTGGAACAAATTAGAAACACCCTCAATATTCCTTTCAAAAATTTTAGTTACAACCAAGTCCAATTACGACCATTTAATCGGGTGCGACCAAAAGCTCCGTTTAACGTCAGTATCGGGTAGATTTTCTCCAAGCCACAAACTCAAACCCTATATAAGGGTGAGTGGACTCCATTTGGAACTTTTCCACCCTCTCTCTACAAGTTGCCTTCGATCCAAAAACGCCCATTTTGAGCTCCAAAATCGTATGTAATCTATCCTAACTTGTTGTTTAGCTCATTTAACATGAAAATTCATGTTTAAGACATCCAATAGGGGCCAAATCATGTGTTTACGGCCCAAGAGCACTCTTGGACCGTAAACACCCATAAGTGGGGTTTTGAAGCCCCAAAACCCTTCCAAATCACTCCTAGGGCTTAGATATGACTTGTAGACTTGCATGTACGAGCTTAGAAAACAAAAACCTTATTATATGGAGAGTAAACATGAGTTTACAGCCCAATAACACTCTTGCACCGTAAACCCCTCTTCAAGGGTCGTGAACACCTTTTAAGGTGTTAGAATTGCCCTCAAACACCTCCTATGACTTGGGTAAATGTCTAGAGCCAACCACCATTGAAGTAGGGGCTTTAAACATCAATTAAACCAAGGACTTAGGAGTTTACGGCCATAAAACCCCCCAAGGATTGGTCCATCGGCCGTAAACTCCCTTAAAGAGGCCAAATGATGCCCTAACTTCCCTATATGGCCTGGAAAAATGCATAGAACTTTATACCCTTCCATTTAAGACCTAAATTCATGAAGGGAATGACCAAGTGAGAGTTTACGGCCGTAAACTCTAGGTTTACACCCGTGAACTCCCTTAAGTGGTCCATTTGGAGCCTTAAACCCTTTATATGCCCTAGATTTGAACCTAGCCTAATTCTATGAGTGAGATAAGACCTTAAAACACCCAAGAACACACCACCCACGAGTTTACAGCCGTAAACTCATGGGGATATGGTCTTAGGGCCGAAAACTCTATAAAGAGTTTACTCTTGAAGAGTAAACTCCCTAACTAGGCCATACACTCCCTTATTGTAACCCAATAGCCTCCTAGCACTTGACCAAAGTGTTTTCTGCACACTAGGATGCTTATACGTGTTTAATTAGTATTATAATTACTAATTGTATGTAAACATATGCCTTCATATGTTACTAGGTCACTAAGTGTGTTCAAGTCTTTACTTGACACCGAGCACCCAACCGGCACCTCCATCCGAGCCACTTACAGCAGGTGATTTCATACCCCTGAATTAACCTTTTAAATTATTTTACTGCTTTTATAGGGGGGAATACAAGCTGAACTGTACAGTTATTAGATAAATCCCATGTGATTAATAACTGTATAGCAAAATAGATTTTGTATACTAAACTGTTTATCCAGCTTAAAGATTTCCAAATTATGTTTTCAACTCTTGATAAAGTATGAAAGGTTTTTCAAAGGATTCCAAAGATTTCCAAAACTTGTTTTACAAAGTGACATCAAGTCGTAAATTTTCTTATGTGTAAAGGTTTTCATCAGAGTTTTCTTCTATGTTTTTATTTCGTTAAAATACATGCGTATATTTGTATAGTTATATAAATAATGTTTAAAAGACTTAGGAAGGCTAGTTCACCCTATTTCCTTTTCCTCGTTGGGATGTGGTCTGTTGGGTATCCGTATCCGTCCGAAGGTCGTTTAAACATTAGTTGTATATCATGTATATATGTGTAGACATAAAGGTGTCCATCGAACAACTCACTTCCCTTGGGTAGCAAGGGCATTTTTCCATTCATCATTCATAGATCTTTCGTTAAATGCATGCCTGTATTTGTATAGTTATATAAATAATGTTTGAAAGACTTAGGAAGGCTAGTTCGCTCTATTTCCTTTTCCTCGTTGGGATGTGGTCTGGTGGGTATTGATTATACGTCCGAAGGTCATTCAAATATTAGTTATATATTATGTATACATGTAGAGACATAAAGGTTTCTGTCGACCAGTTCATTTTCCCTTGGGTAGCAAGAGCGTCCTTCCAGTCACCGTTCATTGACCAGAGACACTAGTAACTATTATAGGAATAGTTAGGAGCCTCTATTTACTCTTTCTAGTACGAGAATTCCAAAGGAGTCCGGTCATTCGTAAGTCTACATCATTATTCCAGTACTTACAATAGAATTCATAATCCAAGATGCATCTTCAAGACACGGATCTCCCTGTTGTCGAGTTGGTAACCAGAGTCTCCTGTACGGAGAGTGGGCATTGTATGTATAGATCTATACGGGACTGACACTCCCACACCCTGACTTCTAGCTACAGTCCCCGGCCTACCAAGCCAAGGGGTGACAAATATCACATTCATACCGACGCTTGCAGGGAGTCAAGTTCTCTACTGTCAATCAGTATGGTTACGAGTATCTACATGTTTACCTTATAATTCATGGCCTTAAGGTAACAAGATTTATCACTGTATTTCCTTGTTTTAGACTTTGCTAGCTGTGTCGTTCATTTCACACTGTCTGGAGTCTGTATTCTCTAGTTTTAGACCTTGCTAGCTGTATCGTTCATTTGATACTATCAGGGGTATGTGTTTCTTTGTTTTAGACCTTGCTAGCCGTATCGTACATTTGATACCGTTTGGGGTCTATGTTTCCTTTTGTTAGACTTAGCCAGGCATATCATTCATTCGATCCTCTCCTGGAGTCTATGATTTCTTTTGCCTTAGTCAGCAGTATTTCTGCTGAGGCATATGTTATTTTCCTCTAGTATTTTTACTAGTGATATTCTCCTACTTTCTTTAAAGTCAAATACCATATTTTGGTAATGATAGTGTTTAAGGGAAAATTACTCTTTAAAACATAACTCCGTCGAGTCTTGGTAGAAGATTGCTTTTATTTAGAAAATATAGGATTTTCTGGAAATGACGCTAATACACCGTAGATTCTAAACTACTACTTTTCATAAAGTTATTTTGAATAAAATGCTTACTTACACAAATGACACTAAATACTTATGAACTCACCAGCATTTATAAAAATGTTGATACTCGCTTTCAAAATAACTTGTATTCTCAGGTCAGCAATAGACAGGTACACCCGGGAGCTTTTGTGAAGCCAGCCTAGAACCGAACTGCATCTATACTAGTTATGTATTACTTTGATGTCTCTATAAAATGTAACTTATGTAAAACTATTACTATTAATGCAATGGTTGTTGTACTTTGATTACTATACTGCATATGTTGTGATACTTGACATGACGTCATCCACCCCAGAACGTTTCCGCCGTTCCGGTATTGGGGTGTGACAGTAAGAATCCTTAGGATGCTAAGGAACGAGTAGAGGTGTGTGATTGAGTGTGAGTATGCTCGAGCAAGTCTCTGATTATTCTGTGTTCTATTTCAGAGACATCATGGTTGGTACACGTCACAACCCCGAGAGCAGTGGCGCTAGTGATGATGAGATTCATAGGATGATTCATGGTGAGGTGGACGCAACCATCTAGGAGGCTATTCTGGAGATGTTTGGGTTTCTTAAGACCACTTTGATCGAGACGATTAATGAGAGAGATGTCTTTGTTACCGAGGCTACTGCTGCTACAGCCACCGCATCTGTCGCTGCTGCTAGGCCACAGGGAGGTGACTCGTTGTTGTACCGGGAATTCAGCAACACAAAGCCACCAGAGTTTGATGGGACTCAGGATTCGATTTCTGCAATGAGATGGATCTTTGATATCAAGGGGTGTTTCTAAACTTGTTCATGTCTGGAGCATTTGAGGGTACGGTTCGCGCTGAATCAGCTTCGCTTGGGGGCGAAGGACTAGTGGAAGTTTGTGATAGCTAGCTACACTTCTGCAGAGCTCACTGTAGTGACTTGGGAGAGATTTACCATGACGTTTTGATAGGAGTATGTTCCCCTGGTGGAGAGGGAACGGTTGGCTCAGGAGTTTATGTCCCTCAAGTAGAGGACAAAGTCAGTGACAATGATTACGAGGATGTTCCATGAAAGGGCATTGTTCTGCGCTAAGCACGTGTCTACCGAGCAGGCACATATAAGCCAGTATTTGAGCATATTGAGGACAGATATCCGCGAGTTCATGGCCAACTCGTCTTATCGGACATTTGTTGAGCTCCAGGAAAACGCCAAGAAGATGGAGATTGAGCTAGAGACTCAGACTAAGGAGTCTCATGGGAGAGATCGGCGATTGGCACAGTCTCAGCCGGCAGCCAAGAAGGCTCAGCTCGCTGATTCGAGATTTGGGGGCCAGAAGGGACGTACTTGTGGGAAGTGTGGCAAGAGTCATGAGGGTATTTGTCGAGCGAGATCTTGCTACAAGTGTGGCAAGGAGGGGAACATGGCTAAGGATTGCCCCAAGGGGTTTGCAGTCTGCTTTCACTGCAACCTGACATCGTGGCTGGTATGTATTACTTTTCTTATGCTACTTTTAGTTATGATGATGATTATTATTGTGTTATGTTTAAGGACTTTCCTTGTGAGTTTTGTCCCTGATTTTGGTGTTATTCGACTCAGTTGCGAGTCAGTCCTTCGTGTCCTTAGCCTTTAATCGTCATATCAGTATTCGGCGTGAGGCGTTGAGTCATCCTCTGAGGGTTTCTATAGCCGAAGAGCATGCGGTTCTTTCCAATGATGTTTTTCGAGGATGTATGATAGAGATTTTCGGAGTTGAGTTTCCGATAGACCTGGTGACGAGCGCGATGGGGGATGTCTGTGTAATCGTGGGCATGGAATGGTTGAGTCGGTTTGGAGCGGTGATCAACTACAAGCACCAGTTGGTGACTATACGGGACCCTACTGGGGGAGTGCATACGGTATATGGCGAGGGTACCAGGTCTGGGTCAGCTTTCTGCTCTGCCGCCAAGGCAAGGCAGAGTTTACATCAGGGTTGTATGGGGTTCTTGGCGTATGTTATGGATTCACGGGTTGTGTCAGAGAGACCACGTTCTATCACCGAGGTTCCGATTGTATGCGAGTTCCCTAATGTTGTTCCCGAAGAGTTGCCGGGAGTTCCTCCCGAGAGGCAAGTGGAGTTTCGGATTGATTTGGTTCCGGGAACGGCACCTATCGCCAAGGCACCTTGTCGCCTTACGCAACCAGAGATGCAGGAGCTATCCTCATAGCTCTAGGAGTTGTTGATGAAGGGATTTATCAGGCCAAGTAGTTCGCCATGGGGAGCACCGATCCTTTTTGTTAAGAGGAAGGATGGGTCACTTCGGATGTGCATTGATTATCAGGAATTGAACAAGTGGCTGGTCAAGAACTGTTATCCACTTCCGAGGATCAACGGTCTGTTCGAATAGTTGCAGGGGGCGTCTTGGTTTTCAAAGATCGATTTGAGGTCTGGATATCATCAAATGAGATTCTAGGAGGAGGATATCCAGAAGACGGCCTTTAGGACTCGTTATGGGCATTACGAGTTTGTGGTGATCCCTTTTGGACTCACCAACACACCGGAAACATTCATGGATCTCATAAACCGGGTGTGCAGGCCCATGTTGGATCGGTCGGTGATCATGTTCATCGACGATATCTTAGTATATTCGAGATCCAGAGAGCAGAATGAGGAGAATTTGAGAGAGATTCTTGGTGTATTTAGATCGAAGAGGCTTTATACCAAATTCTCAAAGTACGATTTCTTCTTACGAGAGGTCCAGTTCCTAGGACACCTCGTTAACCAAAATGGGATTTTGGTTGATCCAGCCAAGAATGAGGCAGTTATGAGATGGGAGGTGTCGAGGTCCCCTACCGAGATCAGGAGTTTTCTGGGTTTGGCCGGCTACTATTGGCGATTTATCAAAGATTTCTCCAAAATTGTCATCCCCTCACCAGGTTGACCGGAAAGGGCATTAATTTTACTTGGGGTCCCAAGCAGCAAACCTTATTTGAGACTCTTCGCCAGAAGTTGTGCGAAGCACCGGTGTTAGCCCTTCCCGAGGGGATGCAGGACTTTGTGGTTTACTGTGATGCGTTTATATCAGGGTTGGGTGTGGTGCTAATGCAGAGAGGGCATGTGATAGCATATGCATCAAGGCAGTTGAAGCCTCATGAGATGAGGTACCCCACCCACGACCTAGAGTTGGGAGCAGTGGTGTTCGCCCCCAAGATTTGACGCCACTATTTGTTCGGGGTTGGGTGTACCATATACACGGACCACAAGAGCCTGAAGTACCTTATGGATCAGCCTAATATGAATATGCAACAGAGGAGATGGTTGGACGTTGTGAAGGACTATGATTGTGGATCTTGTATCATCCGGGCAAGGCTAACGTGGTAGCCGACGCCCTTAGCCGTAGAGCAGAGAGTGCCTCGAATCGAGATATGTGTATGAGGATGAAAGTGATGACTCTAGTCTTGGAGACCATTCGAGAGGCCAAGGCGGATGCCGTGAGACCAAAGAACCGCAAGGGGGAGCGGGTGATTGGGTAGGTATCCGAGTTTATGATGGATAGCCAAGGGCTTATGACTTTCTAAGGGCAGATTTATGTGCCATATTCATGTGGAGCTCGGCGTATACTGATGGAGGAGGCACATAGATCGAAATTCTCAATCCACCCCGGGGCCACTAAGATGTATTCGTACCTAAAGAGAGATTATTGGTGGCCCTGTATAAAGAAGGATGTTGCTTGGGTAGTTGAGAGGTGCTTGACCTGCTGTCGGGTCAATAAGAGCACCAGCGTCCACATGGTCCATTGTAGCCTCTGGAGATTCCCCAGTGGAAGTGAGAACGGATCTCGATGAACTTTATCACCAAGCTACCAAGGACGACGCGTGGAGTTGACGTGATTTGGGTGATTGTTGACCGACTGACGAAGAGTGCTCACTTCCTTGCTAGTACTGAGAGCTCTTATGCAGAGAGATTGGCTAAGATCTATGTGAGAGAGGTGATAGCACGACATGGGGTGCCGATCTCTATCGTGTCGGATCGAGATGTGCGATTCACTTCTAGGTTTTGGAAAAATTTCATGAGGAGTTGGGCACGCGCTTATATTTTAGTACTGCGTATCACCAACAAACAGACTGGTAGAGCGAGCGGACAATTCAGATGCTCGAGGACATGTTACGTGCATGTGTCATGGACGTCGGAGGAAGTTGGGACATTTACTTTCCCTTGGATGAGTTTTCTTACAGCAACAGCCATCATTCGGGTATTGGTATGCCTCCCTTTGAGCTCCTGTATGGGAGGAGGTGTCAGGCTCCCATTTGTTGGGGAGATGTGGGGCAGAGGGTGATGGGTAGCACGGATATAGTGCTGAAGACGACCGAGCAGATTCAACAAGTCAGACATAGGCTATTGACGGCCTAGAGTTGCCAGAAGAGTTATGCAAACAGGCGACGATCCGAGTTAGAGTTTTAGGTCGGATACTTTGTACTCCTGAAGGTATCCCCATGGAAGGGGGTGATCCAATTCTTGAAGCAGGGCAAGCTGGGCCCCCAATACATTGGTCCTTTAAGAGTGACCGCCATAGTGAGTAGGGTAGCATACCAGTTGGAGCTACCTGCGAAGTTGAGCCAGATTCATAACACTTTCCACGTGTCCTAGTTGAGGAAGTGTGTGGCCGATGAGATGGCAGTGGTACCGCTAGAGGACATTCAAGTGCATGCGAGCCTGAATTATATTGAAAGGCCAATCATGATTTTGGATTGAAATGTGAAAGTTTTAAGGAACAAAGAAGTGCCCCTAGTTCAAGTCCAGTGGAAACATCGGAGACGGTCCGAGTTGACTTGTGATCCAACGTCAGAGATGCACGAGCAGCATTAAGAATTATTTGCGGAGCATGACTTCGAGGGCGAAGTTTGATTCTAGTAGGGAGAATTTTAACATATGGATTCCCAGGTATATCATTTTGCTTATTTATTTTTGAACTTTAACTCGACGAGTTGGTCCTTCAACTCGCCGAGTAGCGTCGCGTGTGGCCACGTGGGTTTAGTGATCTACTCGACAAGTCCGAGAGTCGACTCGCCGAGTAGGTGCTGGAATGAGAAACCCTAAATCCCTGGGCTTGGGACCTATTTAAAGGCACTTATAGCCTCCTTTTGCGGCCACACTTCCCTGAGAGAAACCCTAAACGATCCTTGAGCATATATATATATATATATATATATATATATATATATATATATATATATATATATATATAGAGAGAGAGAGAGAGAGAGAGCTAACTTGAGAATTTTGGTGAATCTTTGCAAGGAAGGAGGAGGTTTTCAAGCAATGAGCGAAAGAAGGGTGTTAGATCTGCTGATATACACTCAAGAGCTTTTATTAAAGGTATTAAGTTCGAACCTTTCTCTCTTCTTTAGGTAGATCTCACATTTTGGAGATTAGAGCTTTTTTTCCTATGTGTATTAGGACTTTGAGGATTTGGGGTTCATGAGGAGGCTTGAACTCCAGATTTGGACCTTAGGAAGTCCCTATCATCTAAAGGTTCTTGCTTTATTCAGCCTTGGTGGAATTCTTGAGTGAAAAAAACCCATTTTAGAGCCTGTTCTTGGCATTTCATGCCCAAAATACCACGCATGGAAGTAAAGTCTGTGACTTTACGCAATAAATAAGCCATAAGAGTGTGGATCTAGAGTTTGGGAAAGTATCCTGCCTTAAAACCGTCTGAATGCAAGTTGGGTCTGCATGGACTCGCCGAGTTCATGAGCTGACTCGGCGAGTAGATTAGGGTTGTCCCGATTAGCTGGACCATGCGAGAGCTCGGCGAGTTAGGGGTAAAGTCGACAAGCTGGACTTCATGAGATTGCTGAGAAATGATGGGACTCGACAAGTCACACAAGTGCTCTCGGCGAGTCTGGTCAATTAGGACTGTTGACTTGAGTTGACTTCTGTTGACCTTAGGGTTGGAGGTCAAGGAGGGTTGAAATGGTATTTTACCCATTCCTAGCGCTAGAGTGAAAGAGAGGACAATGTTTGGTGTATTTGAGCGCGAGGAAAGTATTAATTAGAGATATTATCCTTATGATAGGTAGAGGCTAGGTCGAGGATTCCGAGCACGAGATTTTACTTGCTAGACTACAAGGTGAGTCTTCTCACTATACTTTACCTAGAGTGGTGTAACAGCCCGGAATTTCAGGTATCGTTATATTTATGATTTTGGGTGTTTTAAGAGGGGACTCGGCGAGTTGGAGCCTAGATTCGCCGAGTAGGATCGCGGATCTGGTCGCGGGTTCACGACTGGACTCGACGAGTCCGGATATGGACTCGGCGAGTCTGCGCTGTTTAGCGAAAACCCTAACCGTTCAGGTTTGGGACGTATATGAGGGACCTTATGGCCGTCATTGTTCATCCTAGTCCTCTGAGAGAAACCCTAATTCGATTGTGAGCATCTGGAGCAAGGTAGAAGACCATTGTTGATTTTGGAAGTGTTATTTTGCAAGGAAGAGGAGGCTTGGTTAAGGGAACAACAAGGGAAGCCACGTTCTGAGGATTGGGGACACAGAGAGCACATTATTCAGGTAATATTTCGAGTTGCATCCTTCTATGTTGATGTGTATATGGATTTAGGGTTTATTGAACCCTTTTGTGGCTAGATTGAGTGTTACCTTAGTCCCCCAAACGATTGGAACCCTGTATTGGGATCTTTGGAAGTCCAGAATGTCCCATGCCTGAGCATTTCGGGAATCAATGGAGGTTTTGGATTGGAATCCTTATGCCTTAGGTCACAATGTAAATTATGAGTCATGGGGTGTATTATGAGCACCGAAATGAGGACCTTACGTGATGAATCAGTCTAGGAAGGCCAGACCTATGAATGGTCGGAGCAGTTCTGACCTTAGAAAGCAGTTTGAGCGGTTGCATGGCATGGACTCGCCGAGTCCGATGAATAGACTCGGCGAGTAGCTTGAAGATTAACTGGGACTCGTCGAGTTGTTCTTCAGACTCGGCGAGTTGAGTCGGGGTGGCCCCGCGATTCTTCCAGGAGAAACTCGTCGAGTCAAGGAGGATACTCAACGAGTAGAAAGGGAATCTTAGAGAATCGGTGAGGACGTCTAGACTCGCCGAGTCGCCCTAGCACTCGCCGAGTCAGGTCAAGTTGACCGTTGACCGTTGACCAGAGTTGACCTATGTTTGACCTCTTAGGGATAGTCAAACTTAGAAGATAAAAGTGTTAATAAGAGATGTATGATGTTATAGGGAGATTGTAGCTCGGTGGATCGAGTACGAGTGACTTCTGGATTTGCTAGCTTTCGACATTCACGAGGTGAGTCTTCTCACTATACTGTACCCGGAAGGGTTTGACTGTGTGACCGGAAGGTCGGATACGATATGATACATATGTGTTTTATGTGATAAGTTAATTGTTATATGTGTTATGTATGATATGTTTGATATGGGCCGGAAGGCATTATGTTATGGGCCGGAAGGCGAATATGTTATGGGCCGGAAGGCGTCGTGTTATGGACTGGAAGGTCGGCGTGGGTAGGACCGGAAGGTTTACCCAGCAGGGACGGAAGTCCCCTGAGACACATGGACCGGAAGGTCAGGGCCTGGAAAGGCGTATGTGCGTAAGTTGTATATTGGGGAACTCACTAAGCATTTATGCTTACAGTTGTTATGTATGTGTTTCAGGTACTAGCGAGGACCATGGGAAGGCGCCGGCGTGATCTGTACACACTGATAGATGTTTTGTGATCTTGGGATTCAGATGATTTGTATTTTAACATGACACTTGAAATGTTTATGCCTTGTTTTGAATGAAAATAACTTATTTTGAAATGAAAAATTTGTTTGAAAATTTACGGTGTTACAAGTGGTAACCAGAGTTGTATGATAGAGTATCTTATATGCATTTTGTGTGTTGTGATGTGTTGCATTATTTCTATGTGAATTATGCTATGTATTATTTAGAGTTCCCATAGTTAGGACCGGAAGGTCCATAGAGATAGGACCCCATGGTCCACCAAGGTTGTGGGAGTGGAGGGTCCCACTGAGACGCATTGACTAGAGGGTCTTACAAAGTTGTAGCCTCGAGTGGCTAATTTGTTGTATCTGGTATTTTGGGGAACTCACTAAGCTTTGTGCTTACCGTGTTGTGTGTTATGTGTTTCAGGTAGTTCTGAGGATCGCGGGAAGGCACTGGTATGATTGTACACACCCACCAGAGATTGTTTTATGATTTAGAAGATCCGATAGTTTTATAAACTGTTTTCTTTTAAAACATGAGTTTTAGTGAATTGGCCTTGTGACACTTTCTGATTTATCTATTAAAAATCAATGTGTTTTGGAATTTAAAATTTGGTCACAATTTTATGTCGTTACAAATTAACTTTTCTGGTTATTTTTTTATTCAATTTATTTATGGCATAAACGTTTAGCACACACTAATGTTAAAGACTTTGAAAAAAATGCAAACTAAAGGAATGTTAAAATATGACACACAAGATTTTGAAAAATGTGAAACTTGTGTGGAATCAAAATTTACAAACAAACCATTTCCATTAGTTAAGAGAAATACATCATTACTTGAGTTGATTCTTTCTGATATATATGTGAAGTAAATGGAATACTTACTTGAGGATGAAAAGGTATTCATCACATTTTGCGATGACTCTAGTCAATATCTACATTTTTTTTCTGTTGAGATCAAAAGATGAAACTTTTAATGCTTTTAAAATATATAAGGATGAATTTGAAAGTCAAATTGAAAGACACATTAAAATTCTAAGCTCGGATACAGGCGGGGAATATTTCAACCAAGAGTTTGACATATTTTGCAAAGATAATGGAATCAAACACGAAAGAACTTCACCCTATAGTCCCAAGAAAAATGGTTTGGCTGAAAGAAAGAATAGAACCCTTTGTGAGATGGTCAATTGCATGTTGAACCAATTGGGTAGACTAAACAATGTGTGAGGCGAACCTGTATTGACTACTTACTATGTTCCAATAGGATCACAAGTTGTGTGATTCCTACAAGTCCTTTTGATTTGTGGAAATGTAGAAACCCTAACCACGATAGTCATGAGTCTGAAACCACAGTATAATCGTTTGTGATAGAAACCCAACTTGACATTAGTGCCCCTAATTCTTATGTTTAAAGGGTAAAAATGAAGCCACTAACGATAGTAGCCACTATCATAAATGATAGATCCATGTGAGGTATGATAGTATGTCGTTACCGAGAATGAGGTTGAGCTAAGACTCTTAAAAAAGTTTTGGAGACATCTAAGAAATGAAGATATTGTAAAACATTGCCTATATGATCCATAGGTTGTGCCGCCTCAAGAGAAGATTAGTGGTTTATCTTCTAAAGGGACAGGAAAAGGATCTTAGCACATGACCATATTAACGATGAGCGAGAATGCAAAGATGGTAGTTGATGTGTGTGGGTAAACTGAGGAGGTCACACGGTTCGTTGCTTAAACCTATAAGGATACCATAGGATCGATCTCCTGTGGTTTGTCCATATAAAACAAGGGTTTAATCTTTGTGACAACCAAGTGACATCATCTGTCTGAGTTATATGAAACTTTCCAACTTGGTGGGGGATTGTTGGAAATAATAGAGGCATGATAGCAAGTTAGTTATTTTCCTTTATCCCATATTGGTGGAAGAAATACTTAGTGGGTTTATAATACTTTTCCCTTGATAGACCATCAAAGGTATTAAGTGGATCAAGAGATGGGTTAAGCCCATACACGCACGCCTAGCCTAACCAATATCGTGAGTGCGCGGAATGGCACACTTCACACTTTGCACGACGCATCATTCGCTAGGAGCTAAGGAGCTTTTTGTTGGATTAGTGTCTAAGTCCATAACTATTTTGGTATGTACATGACCCGATTGCCAGCATGGTCCTTTTATGTTTCCTTCACCAAAGCAACTTGATAGGATGATTTATGGAGAAAGAGATTAATTATGATTTATTAATATATTATATGAATAATATATTAAAAGAGAAATCATATTGTTTAGTTAATATTATTTATCAAGAATTAATGAGAATTAATTTTGTGGCTAAAAGACTTTAATTAAACTTAGGGGACTGATATTGGAATTATAAGATAGTTGCAATTGGGCTATGGATCACCTTGGAACATAGGTTGGACGAATTCTATGGGAAGCCCATAAATCAATATCCTAACCTTCTACGGGCAATGGCAACATTGGAAGTCTAGAAAAGTTTTCTCTACGTAAGAGAAAGGTTGAGTCTGAGATAGTCCCGTGTACCATTCCAGAAGAATCCATGTGTTTCTACTGCCAAAAGTATGGGTGTTGGTTACGAAGCTGCCCTCACTACCTAAGATATCTAAGAGAAGGGAGAGTCAAGATGTATGACTTTGCTTACTATCTAACTCCATTACGTTCCTATTTGGAGATCCTTAATACATGATTTGATAAGATTACATTTTGATGTTTTGAAGGATCGAAGAAAAGAAAGGAAACTTAAAGGATGGAGCGAGCTGAGTCTAATCGCAAAGAAATGGATTACGATCGCATGGATTCGATGATCCAATTTTTTAGCTATTGCTTAGAGTTATGATAGATTGCTTAGGAATATGTAATAGCATAGTTTTCATTTGCATTGTAAGGATATATTTTTTCCGCAATAAAATAAATTTTAATTTTTGTCTTATTTATATTTCCTTGCAATGGAAATTGTGAAAATTGATGTTTGTGTGTTTCTATTATATGCAATATTAGGTGGATGCGATTCTTAGTTATAATATTTATGGTAGTGTCGTAATTTTCTATGTAAGGAAAGATTCTCGTCGCCCAAGTTTCAATTGGACAGAAGCTTGGAATCATATGATTTGAATCATGTGATGTATGGAAATCTTGGCACTTAGAAATTTTAAGGCTAATTCCTTGACAAAGAGTCAAGTGAAGGACTAGGAGAGCGAGTTCACAATGTTCTGCGCTGGTCAAGTCCACCATAAATAAAAATAAGATTATTCGTCTTGATTTACTAAAAATATAGTAAATATGATTATGCTTACAAGATTAAGTGTAATTCTGAATCATTGTAAAGTTTCAATGAATGGCAGAACGAATAAGAGGAATCAATTATGTAGAAAGATAAAAGTTTCTCCAGTCTAAGAAGAAGGGAGAGTACTTTTGTATCATGTTTAATGATCGTCTTAAGAACTATATTACAATTCATCCTCTAAGGATACCTTAGTGCACTAGTATGGCTAAGAAGATGAGTCGGGAATTGTCAAAATAGGTTAAGTCAATAAGATGAATCATACTTCGTTCCAAAATCATTAAATAATTGTCAAAGATAATCTAAGGTTCGCTAAGGATTGGTCGCTTATGAGCAGTTGGAAGTGTAGTAATGGATGGACCATACTGACATTACTATTTTTGGATATGATTCTATTAATAATGAGTTGACACATGGAAAATATGGAAATGTTTCCATATGTGGAAGTTGGATATTAAGCATCTATATGTCTAGATTAGAAACTTTTATGCAAGAAGGATGTTCAAAGGAATGTACTTGAATGTGAAACTTCATACCTATGGAATTGTCTTGCAACAATCTCCAATAGAGGACTTTGTGATTTCATTAACCCTAGTCTTTGTGACTTTGGTGCTATGACATTACAAAAGGATCACTGCATAAAATGTTAGAATCTAACATATTCTATAAATGGCAAGAATTTGGTATTCTTACACTTATGGTAAGGATTAGGATTGTGAAATGAGTGTGATTCAAAACGTTATTCAATTATGCTATTTCACAAAGTAAAGACCATAAGTGAACATAGTGTACATGCTAAGAGCATGGGACAATTGTTGTTGTAATTCAAGTAATAAGTTGATTACCCGAAACATTATATAATGAATAATGTGTAACAATATGGTGACTAAAAAAGGAGTTTTATTTATACTCAAAAGTTTGGGCTCATATTGGATTCGATTGTTCTTCTGTTTCACTTTGCATGTTTTGACATCCTGAATAATAAGATTACTCGAACATTCCACAGTCGCTCATACTTTGGGAGTAGGTATGAAAGAAGATTGTCATTAATAGGTTTGTAGATTGTCTAAAGTGTATTAGACATAGCAAAGGTTTGTTGCAACATTCATGAGTGCTTATGAACATGATTTGAGCATTGGATTAAACCCACGCTCACTTGGATTGCTTCATGGATTTTATCACGAGCGATTGGTGAGACGATAATATATTATATTTTTGAAACCGAGATGTGTGAGTTGTATCTTGCGAGTCAGTTACACATTGATAATAAGTAAACACACTAGTAACTTGGTGTTATAAAACGTATTGGTGTGTGTGATTCGGTGAGTGAGTACAAGCGAGCATTGTGTCTAAGTTTATCCGTTCCTTTTACCCAAAGTGGGATAAAAGCGATATCTGTGGGCCCTCCGATGATTTAGCGATGACAAACGTAAGTGCTCGGCCGGGCCAGGACTAATTTGATTTGTTCATTTAGTCAGTCGTCATAAATTGGAAATCGCGAAACAACACATAGACTGAGAGAATGATTTCAATCCATGTCTCATGTCTATACGATATCTACAATGGAGGAATATATGATCCCTTATCTAAAAGACGCATATCTGATAAGATCAGAGTTGACAGCGACTATTGAAAGCTACGATTGCTTATCAGGATCTGAAGTCATACGCATAATAGTTATTAGACTTATCCAAGTGGGAGATTGTTAGATTAGTGTCTAAGTCCATAACTATTTTGGTATGTACTTGACCCGATTGTGAGCATGGTCCTTTTGGGTTGCCATCACCAAAGCAACTTGATAGGATGATTTATGGAGAAAGAGATTAATTATGATTTATTAATATATTATATGAATATATATTAAAAGAGAAATCATATTGTTTAGTTAATAATATTAGTCAAGAATTAATGAGAATTAAATTTTTTGGCTAAAAGACTTTAATAAAACTTGGGGGACTGATATTGTAATTATAAGATAGTTGCAATTGGGCTATGGATCACCTTGGAACATAGGTTGGACGAATTCTATGGGAAGCCCATAAGGAATTTGTCCAAGGGGTGTTCTAAAGGCAGTCCATGGGCTGCTCAGGGCCTAAGTAGTCAGATTAGGGTTTCCTAGTTCAAAACCCTAATAGCCTCACATATATAAGGACCCCTAGGGCACCAAAAACGTGGCTAAGCATTCTTTAGGGTTCTTGGACATTTTTTGGTGCCTCTTTCTCTTCTCCTAAGTCATCCTCTTGCTCTTGGTGTTTGTGAGCCATTATAGGTGTGACATTTGTGACACTAAGCTTTCACAAGCCAATTCCAAGGAGGAATTGTGATGGTTATTGCTACATAACAATCAAGGTAAGATCTAAACCCTAATTCATGTGTTAATTCCATTATTGTATGCTAGATCTAGGGTTTATGGCTTTGGATGATTATTGCATGTTCATTAGACAAACTAGATCCAAAGCTTTAGGGTTTGCATGTACACCATAGGAATGATGTAGTGTTCAAAACCCATCACTTTTATTTTTAGCAGATTTTGAATCAGTCGAGTTGGACCGAATCAGGCTCACGGTTTTCACATCGCGACGTTGAGATTGCACTGTGATTCTCACCAGAATATTCTGGTAGGCCCAAAATGAGTTGCTTGGAGAGCAAGGCCTAGGGCTTCTAGGGTATGGCCATAGATGGTATTTTTCTCCCTTCTTGGGTTCGTGCAACTATAAATACCGCTCTCTAGGATCCGTATTGACCACCAAGAAAAATTGAGCTCTATGTGTGTGTGTGTGTGTGATTTCTTCCATCTTTTTGAGTAATCACTTTGTGTTTTTTCCTCTTACATAGTTGTTGGAACGAAGAATAATTTGCATTAAATCTTGGGTGCTTATGCTGAAGCTTATAACTGTAAAGCGATATAAAAACCTTTAAGGACATGAGTCAAATCTATGCAGGCTTCTATAACAAAAATCAGCTGCTCGCAAGTCGGTTTTACTTTATTGTTTCGTCTGTTAATTTCATCCGATAACAGGACATTCTGTTTCTATTCATTTCTTATAATTAGATCTGATCGTGAAGGATCAGTCTTATTTGTGGACGAAATTTTATAACAATAATATTAATAATTGAACTTATTATCATGCAACATTTCAATGTTTAATCCCTTAGCTTTTTGCTTTTGTAAAAACATTTTAGATATTTAATCATAATTTTTATTTATCCACTTAGTTGTTTGTAAATACTAAATAATTCATTATTAATTCTTAATAGTAGTTATCGGATTATTTAAATATAACTCTGAAATTTTAGCATACATGCGTAGATATAATATTTTAGTGAAATTGAAAAAAGGGATATTATATATTATCACTAAATCATGAACGTCTTGTTCATTAACGGTCATCTTTGTAAAATATAAAAAATTAGTCCAAATATATATTTGAAAAAACATCATCAATGGTCCCTGTGGTTTTCCAAAATCTTAAGTTTAATCCTTGTGGTTTAAAAACATCATAGATGGTCCCTATGCTTTCAAAACTTTTGATGGTTGGTCCTGATTGCTAACTCCGTTAAGTTTTGTCCATTAACTGAAGGGGATTTTCATCATTTCACTGTCACAGGGACCATTTATGATCTTTTCACTTATTTAAAAAAAATTAAAATAAAATAAAATAATATGAAAAGAGGTCCACACGCTCTCTCTCTCTCTCTCTCTCTTTCTCTCTCTCTCTCTCTCTCTCTCTCTCTCTCTCAACACCTCTCTTCCTCCCATACTTATATATCTCTCTCTTAAGCCCTCTCTTATTCTCGTTCTTATATCACTAGCCACCATCGCCATGTTTCTCACTCTTTGCTGCTGATCGGAGATAGCCAAACACCATGTGCTGTTGTTACTGCTTGTGTGGCTCCATCAGACTAGCTCCCTCCGACCACCTGTCACCGTTCACCGCCCCTCCCTTTGAGTTCATGTTGGCATAAAACAAACGAGCAAGGCAGTGGAATTGCAATTGCACGCCGCCACCACCCACTACTACATTGAGGACTCCGATTCACTGAAACTAATAGACCCAACAATCTATCTTCTCTTCTACCTCCTAATTTAACCACCGCCTGTATGATTGTATCTATCTCACAAAAGTTTTTAAATCAAGAACCAGGGCATGTATCTTTTCTCTATGAAGAATTAAGACCACCATCTCTATTGAAATCATTCTCTCTTCTCGTACACCATTTCATTGTCCATCATCAGAACACCACCATAATCCTTTTCAATATGCAATTTGAGAACATAAGGAAGAAGGGGCTGTGATTTGAATCTGTACAGATGAGAAGAAAGGCGCACAGGAAAAAAGGGCATCTCAGTCTTCATCTTCAAAGGTTAAGGGTGGGTATAGTTTTCTTGAGGTGTACCTGTTGCTCGATTCACACGAGTTTAAATATGACAGAGGCATCTCTCTTTCGACATCAACAACACTATACGACTCCTAGCTAGGTCATTGTCTCTGCAGCCACATCATAAAAATAAAAAAAATAATAAAAATAAAAGACGACATTTTTTTGTTGTAATGCGCGTATATGCATGTTTGAAGAATATGCACAAATATACATACATATATATTTATAGTTTTCATCGTTTTTTCATATTTTATATATATTTATAGTTTTCATCATTTTTTCATATTTTTTTGATGTACGATTTGTGTGGACAACAACCTTAGGGGTTGTGCGGTGCTATTGGTTTTGAAAATTTTTTGCTCTACAAATTCTCAAATTTTCACATATCTTTTCTTTCTCAACACACACACACACACACACACACACATATATATATATATATATATATATATATATATATATATATATATATATATATATATCCTCATCCTAGCCAACTTTCTATAAATACCAAGGATATCCATGCAATCTCTACAAACACACTCTCTAAAACAAGAAAGACTAAAAATCAAGACCAACCCTAATGGCAAAGAGCATCAGATCAAAAGTGTTGTTTGTCATCTTTATCATCCTTGTAGTCTTCTGTGACACCTCTTACGCCAATCAAGAGGTGCAAACCGGCAATTCAAGCCAACTTTTGCTACGTAAGTTAGGGTTAAAAGTGTCTGATCTGGAATATTATAAGAGAAGGTCGCTTGATGTGAACCCCAAAAGGGTTACACCAGGAGGTCCAGATGGCCAGCACCATTTTTATGAAGCTCCATTGGCTCACTAGGTTTGCCATGATCACATGGTGGATCTGATAGGTTTTAGACATAAGATCTTTCCTATGTGCACATACAACCCTATAGCTTGGATCTAGGTTTCTCTAATTGAACATGCAACATATCCAAGACTTTCATGGCTAGATCTAATGTAAACTAACAATCAAAACATATGAAAACAGATCTATAATCATACCTTGGGTTACTTGCTTGAAACCTTCTTCTTCTTGAAGCTTAGAGTCACAATTGTCACTCCTCTAATGGCTTACAAACACCAACTAGCAAGAAGATGATTTGAGAGAGGTAAGGAAGAGGGAAATCGGCTCTAGGGTTACTCTAATAACAAGGTGCCGATTTCCACAACCCCAAGGGTCTATTTATATTATGAGCTCCTAGGGTTTCACCCCAAAACCCTAATTGGATAACTTAGCCTCAAAGCAATCCAATACCCCTTCTAGATAAGGCCTTGGACGATTTCTAGGTGATCCACATCCTTAAAATCTTCCACCCCATATCCATAAGGATTCTTAGCTCAAAATACAACTATCACACATTTGACAGTTTATACCCCCTTTCTTCAATTAATCTCTTTAAGCCACCAAATTAATTCCTAATTAATTTATGACTTATATTAATCAAATAATATTATTATTACTTTAACATATTATTCTTATAATACATTAATTAACAATAATATCTCTTCTCTCTATATAAATCACCCTGTCAAGTTGTTATGGTGAAGGCAACCCAAAAGGACCATGCATAATCGGATCAAGTACTTACTAAATATAGTTACAGCCTTAGACACTAATCCAACAGTCTCCCACTTGGATAAGTCTAGTAACTATAAATGCAAACACAATCCGATTAGCAATCGTAGCTCTCAAAGATGCTGTCAACTCTGATCTTATCAGTAACCTGTCCTTTAGACAAGGGATCGTATAGTCCTCTGTTTTGATATCGTGCAGACGATTTCATGAAACATTGTCATACTTATTGTCCAACAACTATTTTCTCGATCTCAGATTTATTTGACATAGAATTTAATTGAACACATCAATTCAGTCCTGACCGGGCCCGGCACATAAGTCAAATCAAATCATCGAGCGGCTGTGATATCGCTTTTACCCTCTTAGGATAAAAGTAACATATAAACTTCAACTTATATGCATTTACTTATCGGCTAATCAACTATACGCAACAATGTGTTTTATGAAATCAATTTACTGATGCGGTTTCGCATTATCAATGTACAACCAATTAGTAAATAATAAACCATATATCTAGGTTTTAAGACCATATGATATTATCGTCTTGCGATCACCCCAAAGTGATTCCAGCAAGCGCGGGTTTATTCCAATGCTCAAAACTTGTTCATAAGCACTCATGAACGTTGCAGCAAACCTTTGCTATGTATAATACCATTTAGACAATCTACACACCAATTCATGACAATCTTCATTCATACATACTTCCAACATATGAACGATTGTGGACAGTTTGAATAATTCGATTATTCTTAATAAACTCAATTATTCTGGAAGTCAAAACATGTAAAGTGAAACAATAGCTAAACAATTAACATAAGAGAGTAACTTTACTTATAAACAATACTCTTTTATTTAATCATCAAATGTCAATTACATTTACCTATTACATGTTTCTAAAACTATCTAATTTAAACTAATATCATCCTTCAGCCCAATACACCTAGCATGTTGCAAGTGCTTAACCCTGCTCAGTCCCTTCGTAAGCGGATCTACTGGGTTATCTTCTGATGATATCCTCTTAGCCACAACATGTCCTTCTTCTACTCGATGTCTAATAAAGTGATTTTCGTCGATATGTCGAGATCTACCATGATCCCTCGGTTCCTTGGTCAAGGCAACCGCTCCTTCATTATCACAGTAAATTTCCATGGGCTCCTTTATAGTAGGCACAACTCCAAGATCGCCAATGAATTTCTTCAACCATATTGCCTCCTTTAACGCTTCGCTCACTGCAATGTACTCTGATTCGCACGTTGAATCAGCTACAATTTCCTGTTTGGAACTTTTCCAAGTTACCGCTCCTCCATTAAGGGTAATACCCATCCCTACTGTGAACGGTAGTTGTCCCTGTCGGTCTGGAAACTGGCGTCACTATACCCTCGCACCTTTAAGTCGTCACTCCCTCCGAGGACTAGAAACCATTCCTTGGTCCTCCGAAGGTATTTAAGGATGTTCTTGACCGCAATCCAATGCTTTCTTCCAGGATTCCCTTGATATCTACTGACCATGCTCAAAACAAAGGCCACATCAAGACGAGTACAAGTCATAGCATACATGATTCAGCCAACTGCGGAAGCGTAATGTACTCGGCTCATCTCAACTATCTTGGCTTCGGTACTCGGACTTTGAGTCTTACTTAACTTTGTATTACTTTGTATCGGTAGTTCTCCCTTCTTCGAGTTGTCCATACTAAAACGTTTTAGTACCTTATCTAAGTAAGTATTCTGACTAAGTCCTATTAGTCTCTTACTTCTTTCAATCACTATCCTTATTCCCAAAATATAGGAAGCCTCTCCGAGGTCCTTCATAGCGAAGCACTTCCCGAGCCAGGACTTGACCTCCTACAAAGTCGGGATGTCGTTTCCTATGAGCAGTATGTCATCGACATACAAAACGAGAAAGCTAACTATGCTCCCACTGGCTTTGAAATATACACATGATTCATCTTCGCTTCGTACAAATCCAAACTCTTTGACTTTCTCATCAAAGAAAAGATTCCATCTGCGAGATGCTTGCTTAAGTCCATATAAATGGACTTCTCAAGCTTGCACACTCTATTTGGATGCTTCAGATCGACAAAACCCTCTGGCTGAGCCATGTAAACATCCTCAGCCAACTTCCCATTAAGAAAAGCGGTCTTGACATCCATTTGTCATATCTCATAATCATGAAATGCGGCAATGGCTAGAATCACCCTAATAGATTTTATCTTACCAACTGGTGAGAAGGTCTCATCATAGTCAACTCCGGGAGTTTGAATAAAGCCCTTCGCCACTAGTCGTGCCTTGTACGTGTGCACATTCCCATCCATGTCGGTTTTCTTCTTGAAGATCGATTTGCACCCAACTGCCTTACGTTTGGGCACATTGTCAACCAAATTCCAAACTTGGTTGTCATACATGGAATGAATCTCGCTATTTATCGTCTCTTTCCATTTTGCAGACTCCAGGCCTGCCATGGCTTCCTTATAGCAATTAGGTTCATCTAGATTTATTAGTGTACTATCACTAATATACGTGTCCCCTTCGGTAGTAATATGAAAACCATATAACTGGGTTTGAACTCTAACTCTTTCAGAACGTCTAAGAGGTAAGGGCTCGTCAATTGGTTCAACCGGAGTTTCCTCCTTGGGTTGAGCGCCAACGGTAGAGGTTCCTTCATCACTCGACTCTTGAATCTCTTCAAGATCGATCTGCCTCCCACTGTCTCCATGGTTTATGAGTTCTCGTTCTCCAAAAACCCCTCTTCTTGCTATGAAGACAACATTGTCACTCGGTCTATAGAAGAGATATCCAAAGGATTTATGTGGGTAGCCGATGAAAATACATTGCTCACTACGAGGTTCGAGCTTGTCATGAGTTTCTCGTCTTACAAAAACTTCACAACCCCAAACCTTGATATGTGCCAACGAAGGAGCTTTCCCTGTCCACATCTCGTGAGGTGTTTTGGCAACCTTCTTTGTAGGGACTCAGTTAAGGATATGGGCGGCAGTCTCTAAGGCATACCCCCAAAATGAGATAGGTAGTGAAGCACGAATCATCATAGAACGAACCATGTCTAACAAGGTTCGATTGCGCCTTTCTACCACACTATTTAACTGCGGTGTCCTAGGTGGCGTCAATTGCGACGCTATTCTGCATTCCTTGAGATAGTCGTGGAATTCAAGACTTAGGTACTCTCTTCCTCGATCGGATCGAAGCATCTTGATGTTCCTGCCCAATTGATTCTCCACTTCATTCTTGAACTCTTTGAACTTTTCAAACGTTTCAGACTTGAGCTTGATTAAGTAAATATACCCATATCTACTATAATCATCGGTGAAAGTCACGTAGAAGTGGTTTCCATCCTTTGTGGTGGATCTAAAGGGCCCACATACATCGGTATGTATGAGATCCAATAAACCCTTACCCCTCTCACAAGTGCCAGTGAAGGGTGACTTGGTCATCTTTCCAAGTAAACAAGATTCGCACGTGTCATCTTCCCTAAGGTCGAATGACTCCAACATTCCATCTTTTTGGAGTTGGGCTATGCGTTTCTTGTTGACATGTCCAAGACGACAATGCCACAAAGATGCTTTATCCACACTATTGGAAGAATCCATACACAACACATCATTTCCTAGGTTATCTACAACCATAATAGTTTCATAAATTCCATTACAAGGCATTGCTTCAAAGTATAAAACACCATTTAGATAAGCATAAATAGAACCATTCATATTATTAAACAAATATCTAAATCCTTGTCTAAACAAACCATGAAATGAAATGATGTTTCTTGCCATATCTGGCGAGTAGCAACAATTATTTAAATCTAAACATAATCCATTACTAAGCACTAAAGAATACACTCCAATCTTGGTGACAGGCGACGATCTTCTGTTTCCCATAATTAGATTTATTCTTCCTTGCTCCACATCTCTATCTCTTCTTAGTCCCTACAAATCAGAACAAATTTGGTAACCACATCCTGTATCAAGAACCCAAGAAATAGTATGAGATGAATCATTAGATTTAATTGTGTATATACCTGCAAAAGATGGCTTGATCTTTCCATCCTTGATGGCTTGCAGATATTCTGGTCAGCTTCTCTTCCAATGCCCTATTTTGTGGCACTGATGGCACTCTGCCTCCTTCGGGTTAGGGTTGGGCTTAGCAGGATCAACCTTGGTCCCACTAGAATAGGAACCATCTTGGGACTTTCCCTTGCGGTGGCTCTTTGACGGAGCCTTCCTCTTCTTGCCCCTTCCCTGCCCTATAGCCAAAACAGGAGCAGCGGTTAGTGTGGGAGTTGGTGCAACAGACTTGTCCTTTAGGTTGCTCTCAGCAGTTCTTAGGAGTCCTTGGAGTTTGCTTAGGGCGACCTCTTCCTTGTTCATGTGGTAGGTCATCCTAAATTGGTTGTAGCATGAAGGCAAGGAGTGAAGAACAATGTCGATGGCCAAATCCTCCCCAAAGTTAACATTTAACTTGCGAAGACGATCAAAATATCTTTGCATCTTTTGCAAGTGTACAGTTAACGATTCTCCACTTCCCATCTTGGCGGTGATCATGTTGGTGATGATCTCGTAGCGCTCTTGCCTCGTGCTTTGGTGGTACCTCTCCATCAAGTCTTGATGCATTTCATAGGGATACATGTCCTCATAGGACTTTTGGAATTCTTGGTTCATAGTGGCTATCATGATGCAATTGACTTTCATTGCATCACGTTCGTGTGTCTCAAAGACAGCAATCTCTTCGAGAGTAGCGATTTCCGGGTTGACCTTCTCGAGCTTTTCGTCGAGGACATACTCTTTGTCCTCGTAGCGTGCAACGGTGCGAATGTATCTTATCCATTCGCTAAAGTTCGTACCATCGAAGGTCACCTTTTGGCAAAGACTCGTTAAGGTGAATGAGTTAGCAGCAACGTTGTTTGCGTTGGACATCTACAAATAGAAAGGAAAAAGTTTGATTAGAAATTTGGATCCCTAATTAAACACCCAATATGAAAAATTAGGGCTAGGATCCAACAACATTATTTACATATTAGAAAAGGGATGCTGTAATCCAACATGCAAATAATTTGGAGGTAAGTGAATGACGATTCACTAATTCTTCACCTAGAAAACATAACCTTAAGTTTTATTGAGAATTCCTAGATTTTCTTTGAGATTCATTGAAACTTTCAATGGCATGTTTAATTCTCAATATGCCCCTCTAGTTTGTGACTGGGATACCGAGGATCACAAAACGGGTGTGAATAACCATGCAAATCTACACAGTGCCTTCATTGTTACAATCACCCATTCGATGTGCTGGTAAACCACACAAGCTCCATCAAACTATGATAAACAATGAATCACCCTTTGCTACTTTTGCTTAGAACCAATTAGTGTGCCGGTAAACCACACACGCTCCACTAACTTCTTAGCAAGGGTGCAAAGTGCAATTTCATGGGATTGCATCAATTCACTTTTCCTAAAGTAGCTAAGATTGAGAATTTTATAAATAGTTTAGTTACTTTATAGATTCATTATACTTATTAACGAGGAGAGAGAGTTGCCCTATCCTACCCGTTCGGCTAACGACCCTCCACCAGTCAAGCAAGCGGTAGGTGTGAGTGTACACCCATTAAGCGCCATTTTATAGGCAGCAACCTTATACCCACCTTATAGGCCGGCTTTGTGAATGAGGCCTACTAACGGTAAGACTAGCATTTTAATTTTACTTATATATTTATTAATCTTTTAATAATATCATAGTATAGGGTTGAATTTTAAACTTGTAAAATTCTAGGGGTTGAAATTTAAATTCTTCTGAATTAAACTATTAATCACCAAATTCAAATTTCAAAACTTCGGGATAAATATTGAACTTTTCAAAACAATAGGGATCAAATAACAAATAATTCAAATTAAACAATTAATTTCATAATTATCTATATTTGACCTAATTCAATTTTAGTCATTAGATAATTACCAAATAATCTTAAATAGTCCATATTTATCATATAAATAATTAATATTCAAAAAATTGAAATTATCTATTGTTATGTCAAGGATAATCATTAAATTAGGTTAAAATTCGGATTTACACTTAATAAAACGATTTAGGTATCAATCCAAGACAAAAATAGCAATAAAATCCCGAATTATCCTCTGTCTGACGTTGGGACTCGCCGAGTAGGGCCAACTCGCTGAGTCCAGACACTGACTCCTCGAGTTGGGTCGGACAGAGGTGAAGAAAAATGATTTTCAGCAAGCAAAACAGTTAAGCATCACATTTAATTAAAGCCAATCATGGCTCTGATACCACTGATAGGTTTTAGACATAAGATCTTTCTTATGTGCACATACAACCCTATAACTTGGATCTAGGTTTCTCTAATTGAACATGCAACATATCCAAGACTTTCATGGCTAGATCTAAGGTAAACTAACAATCAAAACATATGAAAACAGATCTAGAATCATACCTTGAGTTACTTGCTTGAAACCTTCTTCTTCTTGAAGCTTAGAGTCACAATTCTCACTCCTCTAATGGCTTACAAACACCAACTAGCAAGAAGATGATTTGAGAGAGGTAAGGAAGAGGGAAATCGGCTCTAGGGTTACTCCAATAACAAGGTGCCGATTTCCACAACCCCAAGGGTCTATTTATACTGTGAGCTCCTAGGGTTTCACCCCAAAACCCTAATTGGATAACTTAGCATCAAAGCAATCCAATACCCCTTCTAGATAAGGCCTTGGACGATTTCTAGGTGATCCACATCCCTAAAATCGTCCACCCCATATCCATAAGGATTCTTAGCTCAAAATACAACTATCACACATTTGACAGTTTATACCCTCTTTCTTCAATTAATCTCTTTAAGTCACCAAATTAATTCCTAATTAATTTATGACTTATATTAATCAAATAATATTATTATTCCTTTAACATATTATTCTTATAATACATTAATTAACAATAATATCTCTTCTCTCTATATAAATCACCCTATCAAGTTGCTATGGTGAAGGCAACCCAAAAGGACCACACATAATCGGATCAAGTACTTACTAAATATAGTTACAGCCTTAGACACTAATCCAACAGGATCTTGGTCTGAAGTTGATGAACGATGAATTCAAATAATAAGTAAATGTTTCTTGCGATATTTATGTTATTGTGTGCTTTGGTTTTGTATGGTTTTGGTTTCGTTCGTCAAATACATGCTTGCCTCCATAAAAGAGAGCAAGTTTACATTTGTGTTCTACAAATACATGTTTGCCTCCATGAAAGAGAAGGAGTTTATATTTGTGTGGATAATCATTGCAAATTTTGAGGTTAATTTTTTTTATTAAAGATAGGATGTGCATGTGAGTGGACATTTAGCTTACTGGTATTAACTTTAGATGTGTTTGACAATTGATTTCTACAAGATTTCAATTCCTGTTAGGTTTTAATTTCAACTACCAGCTACATTAGTTTTATGAAACCTGTTTTTATTTTCACTTGCTAGTATTTCTTAAATTATTGATTCTTATTTTGAGAAATAGGAATGAACAAAATCTAAACCGCAAACTGAAAATACAAAATCAAACAAATAATCATCGTTTTTTATGTTGTAAAAACCAAGTAGATGCAGTGTGATATGATTTAACATTGTACACACCACTGCACAATTTGAAAAAACCACACCGTAAAACAACATTATATGATCTTTTATATATTTAAATAATATATATCATTTATTTGATATTTATAAAATATTTTTCCTCTTTAGACAAAATTACATAAAGGTCCATTTGCTATATCAAATATTATAAACTTAGTTTTGCTAAATTCTTTTACAAACATAGCCACTGTGATTTCCAAAACTTGAATGAATGATGCTTTTTGCTTACATTTTTAGTTTTCGTCCGTTAATGTTTTCAAATAACAGAGACTGAGTTTGTGATCATGGTTTAATCATAGAGACTATTTATATGTTTTTTTTCGGTATTTTATGTTTATGAGTTTGTAACTTTTCTAACCCTTCAAATTTTAAAATATCATTTTGACCATTTACTTAGAAGTTTGTAAAACGTAATTCCACCTCTTAATTTTCTAAACTTTCTTGTTTATCCTCCATAATATGTATAATTTGATTTTTTTAATAACTTTCGTTCGTTAACCTAATAATTTTAACGTGTTTACTTTTATATATGTGTCGGTATAAATTAAAGGTGGTTAACATTTCGATATGAGTTTACAACTTTCGTTCATTAATTTTTTTTTAAACTTCACTGCTTTTTTATGTATGTGTCAGTTAATTCAAGTTTGTCTACGTTTCGACTTAGTTTTTTTTAATCTTTTGTGCTTAATTTAACATACGTTTCCTACGTATGAGTCGGGTCATATATAATAACTTTTGCTTGTTAACTTTAAAAACGTATTATATTTAAGTTTTTCTATGTTTCGACGTAATTTCTCTTACGCTTTCGTGATTAATTTTATGTACATTTCCTATATATGAATCGGGTCGCATATAAGAACTTTCGTTCGTTAACTTAGATAACGCATTATATTCGAGTTTATCTACGTTTCGGCGTACTTGTTTTTACATTTTCGTTATTAATTTGAATTATATATGCTTCGTACATATAAGTCATGTCACATAGAATAACTTTTGTTCATCACATTAAAAAAAACTAATTTTTTCATGCTTATTTTTATGTATGTATCGATATAAATTCAAGTTGTTCAACGTTTCGATGTATTCAAAGTAAATTTAAAACTTTCGATCATTAATTTTAAAACAAATTTACTTGCTTATATTTTATAAAATTCAATACTTTTAATTACACTTTTACCGATGGTACCGATAAAAGTGTAACTTTGACGATTGTATCGACAAAAGTTAGATATCATTGCATTTGTTGGTAGATAACTATATAAGATTGATACCTCAAACTATTCAATTTATACAGTCAAATGAAAACATATTATGTGTGATCAAACTCATATGTAGGAAAAACGTACACACAGTTTACATCGTTACATAAATAAAACTCAAACTTATAGTGGCACGCACATAAAAATAAGTATGCTAGATTTTTTTAAGTTAACGAATAGAAGTTCAAATAATAAAAAACGTATACGTAACCTGACTCATACGTATGAAAACTTATATAAAATTAAGCAAAAAAAAAAACGTAAAAAAAATTTACGTCGAAACACAGACAAACTCTTATTTATGCTGACACCTACATAAAACTAAAAAAGTAAGTTTTATTTTTAAATTAACTATAGAAAATTTTAAATTTATGTTGAAATGTTGACCACCTTGAATTCATACCGATACATACATAAAAATAAGCACGTAAAAATTAGTTTTTTGAAGTTAACGAACGAAAGTTAATGTATGTGAGTATGAAAACCGGAAAAAAAAAAAAGAATACGTAGAAATATAAATAAATTCAAATTTAAACCGGCACATGCATAAAAAAAGCAAGTAACTTTTAAAAAAAATATTTTGAATTAATGTTGAAATATTGACTATATTGAATTTATATCGATACATATATAAAAATAAACATATAAAAATTATTTTTTTTAGGTTTACGAAAGAAAATTTATTAAGGAAAATCAATTCTATATATAACGGAGATTAAACATAAAATTTAGGAAATTGAAGGATGAAAGTAATATTTTACAAATTCAAAGTTAAGGGTCAAAGTGACATTTTATATAGTAAACAATAGAAAAGAAAAAAACTCCTAAACACAAAATATATAAAATTATATAAATGGTCCTTATGGTTTATTCATAACAAAAAAAAAAAAAAAAAAAAAAAAAAAAAAAAAAAAAACTCAATCCATGTTATCCAAAAAGACCAAATTCCCCTCACATTAACAAACGACAAAGTATCACCGTGAACAAAAAGAATCATTGATGCAAGTTTTGGAAACTACGTGTCCATATTTTCCAAAAAAATTACAATGAATGAGTTTGTAAGCTTTGACAAACCATAGGGACCATTAATGTAATTTTGTCTACTGTTTTTTTATTTTTTTCGATTATGTTTGACTATAGAGAATTTAAGAAATTAGATTCATAAGACCATAGCCCGCCAAAAAGCTGCTTTGCATTTGTTTTCCCTATGAATTTTCTTTTGGAGCGGTGGTGATATATTTAAAAATAAAACAAAAAAAGGAAAACAAAAACAAACAAAAACTCTAGTAAGAAGATAGACAAAAAGTTACAAAATAGTTATACGGAGGTTGAAAAGCCCCGATCCCAACATAAATATATAAACTTACTCCTATGTAAATCCAAAAGTAGGAATACAAAACAATTTCATCAAAAATAACGTCACTTTTAAGCTTCACCATTCCAAAAATCAATTCATTATGATACTTTGAAACATTCTAAAAATCAATTCATTATGATACTTTGAAATGATCCACAACATTGAATATGATTATAGTTCGTCGATTTTGTTGTTTAAAAACTGTCCCAACGTAAAAAAAATCTCACAATACATATTGTGGTTTATAAACCAAACACATAGAAACCAAAGTACAAATAAAACTGCAAACCACACCATACAATTTTAACAAGGTAAAAACCGATCTATGTGGTTTTCGGTGCAGTTTTAACGAAAACCGCACCATGCTCACCCCTATTGAGATAATATTTTCATAAAAATCCTATTTTGAGAAATTACATCTATCATAAAATATACTTTTTTAAACAAGGAAGAACTAGATTAAACAACAAAAATAAACACTACATTCAAGATTCTAATGAGGTACAAGATGAAGGTATTAACAAAGAGTATATGGGATACTACACTAAATCTCCCAAGATATCATTCTACTAAACTTGGTCATGTTCATGATCCAAATGTAACACTCGTTTCTCAAAATGGATTAGTGGATGGTATAAAGGAGTCAAAGATTGGTTTTTGAGGAAAACCATATGCCACGACGTAACATGAAGGGTGTCACGACGTGGCATGACAATTAAAGATCACGTATCTGGAATGGTTGTCATAATGTGGCGAATGGTGTGTCATGATGTGACAATAGCTGCAGCCCAAGCCCATGATTTCTTAGGGTTTTCTCCATATTTAAGCACTTTAACTCCAATTTAAGGCATCCTTTTCAGCCTCCAACCTCTCCATTTCAAAAACCACAGCCCATTTGAGTATTCTTGGTGTTCTTGGCTATTTGAAGGCTTATTTTTCATATTTTGGTGTGGAGCTTGAAGACAACGTTCTTGAAAAGTGTTTTGGTGAAGAGCACAAGTGTAGATCTAGAAAAGGGACTTCATTTCTGGTCTATTATGAGAAAAATCTTCCATGTTGATCTTTAGCATACTAGATATTGTTGTTTCAGAAGATATATCCCTTTTGGTCCATTTGAGCTTGTGCTTTGGAGTTGAGTGAACTCTAGCACCTCTTGAGTTTATTTTTGTGACAACCTGAAATTTCTATCTTGTACAACCATTCAATTCAATCAAATTCAGACTTGTTTCTGCTATCTTTTAGCACTGTTTAGAGTCTATTTGAGTGTTCTAAGCATAGTACATTCAAGAATTGGGTGTTAGGAAGTATCTGCTTGAGTCCATTGTGCACTAATCAAGCTTAAACCCCATCATGTTGAGTTTACGGCCAAACCTTCATGAGTTTGGGCCGTAAACTCATCATTGGCCGTAAACTCATGTTATATACATGAGTTTCCATCACTTTTCCTCATTTCTTTCATTTCAAGACTAGAAAACCCAAATTCTCTCTCAAGTATCATAAGATCTTCATCTTGATCTTCCAAAAATGTAAGAATTCTTTCCTTTAATTTGTTGTTACATCTTTTTATCTAGTACAACCCTTTGATTTCATCCATGAAATCACTCCATTTTGATAGATCTTCAAGTGTTCTTCATTTCACCAAGAACACACACTAGTGTTTTTCGACCTTAATCACCCTATCAAGCTTCTATATCGTAAGTACTCTTTCCTTAGCTTGATATATACTTGAATCACATGATAAACACCTTGAAATCATCAAGAATTCAAGAACAAAAGGTGTTTACGGCTAAGACAATCTCTCTTGGCCGTAAACCCTAATTAGTGGTGCACTTGTGCCACAAATCCCTCCTAAGGCTTAGACATGAGACTAGATCACTTCCTTCATGATTTTAAGACCTTAACACACAAAATGGTACAAAATACCATGACTTTATGGCCATAAACTCATTGGGCCATAAACCCATGGGCCGTAAACTCATGGGGGTATTACCATTTGGGCCGTAAACTCTTATGTGAGGCCCTACTTCCCTTATATGCAACCCTAAGTGGTTTAACATACATAACAAGTGTTTCCTAGCCCTTAAGGTTGTTCCATTTCATGATTAGATGTTATAAACACTAATTAGATGCATATATGTATCATTATATGCTAAATAGGATCCGTGTGTGCTCAAGTCTTCACTTGACACTTAGCATCCTATATCGATCTTTCATTCGTATCACTCACTACCAGGTGAGTTCATACCCCCTTAACTTTTCTTTTAAATGATTTTAAATGCTTTTATGGAGGGGAATACAAGTAGAAAAAATGTTAGTTATATAATCAATCACATGTGATTTATAATTGTGTTTCAAACAAAGGATTTCATATACATCAAACAGTGTTTCAATCAAAAGATTTCATACATTTCAAACTGTCTGATCAAACAAACTGCTTTTAAATCGTTTTATAAGCTAACATCAAGTCGTTATTTATTTATTGTTAAAACTCTTTAAATGTATTACAAAACCTCTTTTAAACTTATATATTATCAAAAGCATGTCTATATATGTATAGTTATATAAATAGTGTTTAAAGGACTTAGGACTGTAAACTCGCTTTATTTCCTTTTCCTTGTTTGGATGTGGACTTAGGGTATCGGTTATTTGTCTGAAGGTCATCTAAATACTAGATATATATTATGTATACATATGTAGATATAAAAGTACTATCAACCAGTTTAGTATCTTTGGGTAGCAAAGGTATACATTCATTCGTTTATTCAATTACAAGAATCACTAGTAAACTATAATAGGTATAGTTTAGGAGAATACTACCATATACAAATACTATAACAGAGAATACTATAATAGAGAATACTATAACAGAGAATACTAGACAAAGAATACTATACAAAGGATACTATACAGAGAATACTATACATATAATACAATTACTATAACAAGTATACTATAACAAGATTCAGAGATAACAGAATGTGAGATACTACTTCATGACACATCGAACATTTCGTTGTGTCACGTTTTGTAACCAAAATCTCCTGGAGGGAGAGCGTGAGTTTGCATATAGATCTATACTGGATTGGCTATCCTACACCTTTGTTGTTTGCTACAGTGGGACTTGCAAGTCTACAGGTGCCAAATGTCATTTCTTTTGACGTCTTTCATCGTCATGTTTTAGTCGGTTTAGTATGGTAACAATCTTATCACATTTTCCCTTAATTAAACCATTGGTTTTAAGGTAGTTATTACTACAATAGTTAATACAAATAATGCTGCAGTACACATACATTTTCCCATTATATTCAAATTGTGATCTTCTCACATAAAGGGTAATATAAAACTAAATTTTGGTAATGATAGTCATTTGGGAAAAACATCCACTTTTACAGAGAAACAAACATACAAAAAAGTCGGCTTTTGGTAGAAGACTACTTTTTATACTAGTAGAAAATATAGGATTTTCTAGGAGTTTTCAGACATATACAAACATTTACATTGAACATTTACAAACATTTTCAATAAACTTATACAAACATTGACACTAAATACTTATGAACGCACCAGCTTAAATGTTGATTTACGCTTTCAAAATAACTTATATTCTCATGTCACCAGTAGACATGTACCGATGACCAGGTTTTGAGAAGACGGAGCATGTTCTAGACTCATCTTTTGTTTTGATTATTCATTTTTGGTGTCTTATTACTATTAAAGAAGGCACTTGTATGAAATTATACTATTAATGCAATGGATGATGTTGTTGCTTGTTTACTACTTTGCGTTGTTATGATACTATACATGATGTCATCCACCCTCGAACGTTTCCGCCGTTCCGGTTTTGGGGTGTGACAGATTGGTATCAGAGCATTGTTTATAGTGAATCGAGTATATCAACCCATAAAAGATATACAAACTATAAACACATCGGGATTAAAATACTTTGGTCAAGAGTTTATTCTTTTTAAGTACTAAAATACTTAACTAAAAGTATACATACTTACATACCTACATACTTACTACAGAAACAGTGTCATACTAGAACATAACAAAAATATTTAATTTTTGGACACAACAATCAAACCTGGGCAGTTATGTAATCGTATCTGGGATGAATATAGCTTGATCAACTATATTTATTTGAGATACGGTGAACGTGTGTTTGGGAGTGATTGTGGTGTTGCGACAAACCTAAACTTACCAAACTATACATATACATCTTCATATATAGAAGAACATGAGAACAAAACATAAATTAAAATATTATAGGAGTATTTTAGGCTCTATGCATTCAAAGAACAAACTTCATAAGAACAAAAGTCTTTTGCTGATAGTTCTATGAGTACTAAGTGCATGCATCATGTTGTATATAATTAAGGTTCATAGACTTAGAATGTGGGGTCTAAGCTTTATTTCCTTTTCATTGTTTGGATGTGGACTTAGAGTAGGATCATATATTCAAAGGTCTATTTGACTCAAGTGGTATACAACTGGTATGCACTATGTTCTCATAGAAGTAACCAGTGAGAGTCATATTAGGATTAGCAGTAAGTTTCTCTTATAAAAACTTTTTATTTGTTTATCGCTTTTTTTTTTAGAATTGCTACATAAATTCCTTAGCTTTATTTCTCGTCTAGATAAATGGTTGGATTTCATTTCCTTGGCGATCCATACTTCCCAAATCAAGGCAATGCTGGTTGGCTCGACGCCGAACCAGAAGAAGAGCCTGCGATTCCTCTAGATGATGATTTCGTAGAAGATTTCCCCGAGGATCTTGACTAGGAACCTGAAGTCGAGAATCTACCCCCGGCATCTCAAATCCCAATTCATAACCCTCGTCTGGCTTTTCTTGGTCCGACACCTTTGTGGACCGTATGTATAGACAGGTGGACAAACGAACAGAGGCAGAACCACCCATACCAAGGAGACTGAAGCTTCTACAATCTAGAAGTCGGAGAGTCAACAGACAGAGTACTTCCCGTGCTGGTTCGTCGTATTGCTCGTAATACCGAACATGGAAAGGTTACCATCGATCTTCTTATGCAGAACGAAGCTACTATTAGAGTCGACGTTGTTTGTATTCATAATCTAGAAGACCAACATGGCGCGACAAGAGATCGTACCAACTTCTTGCATGGAGAACTAGCGGCATCCCAAGCCGAAGTTCGAGAGTTGATCGTCTGTTGATGCAGGATAGACGTTTGTACGAAATGGAACTCCGTCTGTCTAAATCCAAAGCTAGATCTAGCAGGAAGTAGACTATGCCCTACTCTATCTTTTGGATATAACTTAGGTCTATGTATAGACGCTAGTAGTAATTTCCATTTATGTTAAGACCTCGAACTATCAGTCGATATGGTATTTGTACTGCCACGATTTTCCTATTTCTAAGATGATGTAAGACATACTCATAGGTCAATTTTACCAAACTTATTTCATTCTTAATATCAATGATATTGGCAGTCAACTAACCTCATGTGCAAAATCGTTGTTCAAAAACCTTCGTTCTTCAAATTCTAAAACTCTATAGAACTTACACTCTCATTTAGTTTTTTAAGTATGGCGATTTCGTTCATGGGACTCATTTATTAACTTCACTATTGGATTCTTATCATTTTGCTCATCTTTTAAAATTATAGTTGAAAGATGCCTCCTTGCAAGCCAACAAGGCGTGATCCTCTGATTATTCAAACTCAAACACCACCTCCTCCACAATTCGATACGGCAGCTCTTAATGTTGCGGTAGCTGCAGCTGTTGCGACAGCCATGACACAATACCATAGCAACCAGGGTACTAGCGAAGGTGGAACGGTCGTTCATTCCACACAAGGTGACGTCATCGTGCGCTCGCAAGAGTGCTCTTATAAAGACTTCATCAACTGTAAACCCCGAGTCTTCAATGGAATCAGTGGAATCATTGCTCTGTCGCAATGGTTCGAGAAGAAGGAAACGACCTTTGAGATATTTTCCTGTATTGAAGGATGCAAGGTCAAATTTGCTGCAAGCACGTTCGGGGATAGAGCCCTGACATGGTGGAATAGCCATGTCAAGTCACTAACTTTAATAGTGGCAAATGTGATGGGTTGGGAAGCTCTTAAAGGGATTATGATAGAAGAATACTGCCCGAGGGGAGAGGTTCAAAAACTGGAACAAGAACTCTGGAGCTTGACCATGAAGGGCTCCAACGTAGTGGCATACACTGTCCGATTTAGCGATCTGGTGGCACTATGTCCCAATATCTTTCCCATTGAAGGGAAGATGTAACGCCTCGTTCTTGAAATATCTATTTATGGGTTCCCGAGAGCAAGAGTAAGGGCGTTTCGGTCCTTGATGTGGATATAGAGTTTGGCGGGAACGGCTTATGATGGAGGAGATGTTGTAAATTAAAGATATTGGCAGCAATGGTCCCTAAGGGGGGAAGTTTAGCAAAGGGGTCCCATGCATGCCAAGCATGCATGCATGTGTTTTGTTGGGTACGCCCAGTGTAAGCTGGATGTACGCCCAACGTAGTGGAGGAAAGGAACGCGGAGGTATCTCGACGTACGCCCAGCGTACGTCTATCATCCAGAAACCCTAAATTTAGGGTCAGCCACTATATAAGGAACATAATGGTTCTTACCCTAGCCTCCATAAGCATTCTCTTATCCTCAAAAACCCTAGATAGCCGTCCCACCTCCATTGTTGGGTGTGTTTGACCTTGGAAAGCTTGTTTTGGCAAAGGGGGGGTCTAGAAGAAGAAAGAGGAAGTTGTCAAAGAAGGAGTTGAGTGGCTGGAGCTTGTAGATCTGGAAAGACATCATCTTTCGAGGCTCTTTTGAGGTAAAAAGTCTCTGGCTTGACAATCATATTGTGTAGATCTATGTGTTGTGAAGTTTTGACATCATTCTTGTCCTAAAAACCTCATCTTGATGCATGTTTCGAGTTGGCTGAGATTAGCTATCCTTTTAGACCTTAGGAGAGGTCTTGAGTAAGAAAAAATGAGGTCCCAAGGGCTTTGGTTGTCTCATATGTGTTAAAGATAGGTCTTAGTGGATTAAGACCTTGGATTAAGAGCTTTATGGACGTCCCAAGTAGTAAAGTTTGAGACTTTATGAATCCTAGGCATATTTGGTCTATGGATCTCAAGTTTGGGCTTAAGAGCTTAAGCCATTAAGATCTTATGAGCATTTTTGTGGAACTCGTGTACGCCCCGCGTAGGAAGCGGTACACCCAGCGAACAGGGTTAACAGCCCGTTTTCCAGTCAACCAGAGACGAAGTATGCCCCGCGTACCAGAGGAGTACGCCCAGCGTACGCCCTCTGTTGAATTTTCATTTTTGGGCCTTAAGAGATTGGGCTGTTGATATTTGCATAAATAGTCATATATTTAGCATACATTTTTATTCATTTTTAGCTAATTATGTGTATAATGTGGACAAAAGGTACTTAATAATGCTTAAATTTTGTTTTCATTCCAAAAGGCATGCTTGGAAGTAAAAGGGAACAAGGAGAAGCAATTAGAGACCAAAGGTTGAAGAATGAAGGAATGACACACTCCTACTTGGTGAGTCTGGGAGATTACTCGGCGAGTACCAAAGAATATTCTAAAAGATAAGTCAAGACTCCAAGTATAAGACGAATTTTGTGCATATACTCGGCGAGTTGGGTCTTTTACTCGCCGAGTACACCCTGTTTTGTGATAATTATAAATACCAAACCATTATCTGAAGGAAGGAGTCTTCTGGCGTTTTGGGAGCTGCACCTGCGATTGAAGAACCCTTGGGAGAGCTGAGAAACTCTAACCTTCAATCCTTTGAAGAATCAAGGCAATTTAGGTTAATCATTCCACTTAACTTTAGGAATTAAGCATGTTTAGCTTAGTTGAATTTTTTTTTGAGTTTGTTTTTGCTATGACTATGAACTAAATTCGTTTTGTTTATGTTGGGGAAGACCAAGTTACTCCTATGGTTTCATTATACTTTTTGATTGATTGTTATTTGGTGATTTTATTAAATTAAGTTTGTTAAAGAACCTTATGCATTAATAACAACTATTTTCTGTTAATTGGAAGGCAATTAAGCTGCATGAACATCTCTTAGTTGTTAACCTCATATGTTACGTGAACACTTTATCATATGCCTATGAATATTGAATATGAAACTAGGATTAATTAAAGAATAGGTAAATTAATGTGTGAGCTTGTTTGAGAAACCAACAAACAAGAGGTTAATTGAAACACCAACTTGATTAACCAATTACAAATCTTATTTAATCCAAACAATTGAACTAGGGAATTAATTAGTTTAAACAATTGGCCACTGCTTGAATTGATTAATTGTCTAAGGGTTAGGAGTAATGAACATGAACCTAATCACTATAGTTCGTAACCAATAATAATTGATCTATCATTTAAATAACCATAAGAGTGAATTGGTTGAACCTAAACAGAAACCCTTTATTAAATTTGGTGAATTTGTCATTTGCTTAAATTGTTTAGTTAGTTAAGTGCTTAAGTGATGTGTTTAAGTTTCTAGTCTTGTAAAACTAGAGAAAAACCTTTTTACTTTTATTACTTGCTTAGTTAAAATTAGTTATTAGATTAATTTTCGTTCCCTGAGTTCGACACCCTACTTATCCAACTATACCACTAAAAGACAGGTTCACTGCCTTTGTGTGCTTAATTTATTAACTAAAAGTAGGATTAAAACTAGCTCATTTGACACACATCAAGTTTTTGGCGCCGTTGCCGAGGAACGGTTCTAAATAGTTACTCTAAAACTAACTTTTTCGATCCTTTGTGTGAGTTTACTGGCACAAAGTTAATTTATTGCAGTTTAGTAGTTAGCAATTAGGTTTTAGCATCTGTTTTAGTTTTATTATTAAGCTTAGTTTTTTTTTCAAAATTTCACTGCTACTCGCTGAGTGCATTCGCACCTACTCGACGAGTATAGCAGTATTTCGCTGTTAATTTTCGTTTTTTTTAGTTGCATTTTTTTTTGTTCTTTTTACGTTTTTATCTTGTTCTATTTCAGGACTTTCATGACCAGAGGATCAAACACTCCGCTGGTACCCCCGTTTTAAGATCCCAAATCCGCATTGAAAAGGAACACAGGAAAGGACGTGGAGAGCTCAAATACACCTAAGAAGTCACCTTTGTCTAATTGAAGACTGTTTTTGGGATGAAAAAGAGCAGCAAAGCAGGTGCATCCAACGCATCTTTAGTAAGTGAAGACCCGATCAAGGAAGACACCGAGTACGACACCGAGGAGGAAGAAGAACCTACATACGAGCACAACTCCGATTCCGGCGACGAGTTAGCTCTTACCATGGCTAACATTGATGAAATCCCAATAAGGGAATGGAAGAAGAGGATGCGCGACGACATTGGCCCAAGACTTGTGCAGCCTGCAATTCCCGCAACTGCTACTTTTGAGCTCAAGGGTCATATCCTAGCTTTACTTAAAGAAATTCCTTTCTATGGAATAGACCACGAACATGCCTACAAGCATTTGGATGAAGTCAATGATGTAGCTGATTACTTTAATGTTCCAAATGTGCCTCGCGTAACTCAGCTACTTCGCATGCTTCTAGTAACATTAAAGGGTGCTGCAAAAGACTGGCTCAAGTGACTTCCCCCCGGATCAGTCACCACATGGGCCAAGATGAAAGAAGAATTCATTGATCACTTTTGCCCACCTTCCAAGATAGCCAAGTTGAAGAAGGCCATTGCTAACTTTAAACAACAAGCTGGAGGGTCGCTATATGAAGCTTGGGAGAGGTACAAGAGTTTGTTAATAAATTGCGCACACCATGACCTTAATAGCCAGCAAGAAGTCTCCATCTTCTATGATGGAGTCAATTTCACAACCAGGCAGTTACTTGACTCGCAAGGCTCGCTCACAAAGAAGCCACCCCCGGTGATCAAGGAATTGATTGAAGAATTCTCTAAGCACTCTAGAGAATACCACAACCCAAGAAATGATGTTACTAGGGGAGCCGCATATGCAGCTACTGAAGACTTGTCCGCGGTCATGGCTATGCTAAAAACCATGGATAGGAGGATGGATAAAATGGATCAAACGATCCATGCTATTCGAATGGGTGGTGAAAACTGCAATGGGTCTCATCTTACTAGAGACTGCGACTTGGATGAAAATTGCAACAAGAAGGTGCAAGTTTGTTACTCAAGTGGAGACCGATATGATGAAGATTGGAGAAAACCAAAGAAAGAGTGGATCCCTTATGAAGAGTACAAGAAGGCTAAGGAGGAGAAGTTCAGGCAGAAAGGAAGAGGTTTTTACCAAAAGGAGGAGCCGACACAAGAAAGAAAACCAAGTTTGGAAGAAATGCTTACCAAATTTGTAGCTGCTTCAGAAAAGAGACATAGTGATCATGATGCTGCAATTCAAGAAACAAGGACCATGCTTAGAAACCAGCAAGCATCTATCCACAACATAGAAACGCAGCTAGGGCAACTTGCTCAACAAATCAACCAAAGATCATCGGGCGAACTTCCTAGTAAAACCGAAAATAACCCACGAGGCGCGCACATAAACATAGTCACAACAAGAAGTGGGAAGATAATCACACCTTTGGCCCCTATTCAGAATGAATCACCCAAAGAAATGCAGAAGGAAGATGAAGAAACTCAAGACAAAAGAGAAAATCCTCAATCTGCAGAGCCTACTCGCCGAGTCCAAAATATGGACTCGGCGAGTCCACTGCCAATTCCAAAAAATCAAATTCCTGAAAAACCCTTTCAGCCTCCAATGCCATACCCAGCCCGAGCTAAGAGAGAAAAACAGGAAGAATAGTACCAGAAGTTTCTAGATCACATTAAAGCTCTTCAAATCAACATACCATTCATTGAAGCTGTCTCACAAATGCCGAAATATGCGAAATTCCTTAAGGAACTTCTTACAAATAGAAGGAAGATGGAGGAAGTGAAGAAGGTGGTACTTAATGAGAATTGCTCAGCTGCCATGCTCAACAAACTACCAAAGAAGAAGGGTGACCCGGGAAGCTTGACTTTACCTTGCCAATTTGGCAATTTGGCTACCACTCATGCCTTGGCTGATTCAGGAGCAAGTGTGAATTTAATGCCTTATTCATTCTTCAAGAAGCTGGATCTCCCGGAACCAAGACCAATTCGTATGGTCATTCATTTAGCAAACAAGACAGTCACTTTCCCAAGAGGAATCTGTGAAGATTTATTGGTCAAAGTGGACAAGTTTGTATTTCCCGCTGATTTCATAATTCTAGACATGGAGGCGGATCCTCAAGTCCCAATCATCCTTGGAAGACCCTTCCTCAACACGGCAAGTGCTATAGTATACATGAGGGACTCGAAGCTCACTTTGCGGGTAGGAGAAGATTCAGTCACGTTTGGGGTTGATCAAGCTATGAAGTATGCAAGGAACAGTGACGACACGGCATTCTCAATTGACATGCTTGATGAATTATTGGAGTAATGCATAAGTGAAGATTCCAGAAAGTTCACAATTTTTGATGAAGAATTTGATGCAGAAAAAGACTTAATGGAAATCGAGAGGCTGCTGGAAGAAGCTGAGTTTGAAGAATTGGTGAAGCAATCTGACACTTCAACTCGCCGAGTAGGGCCGAACTACTCGCCGAGTCCAAGCGAAGAAAAGACAGAATTCATAAATTCAGCTACCAACTCGCCAAGTCCCTTACCTGCACTCGACGAGTACGACAAACAGAACCCAAAAACTGAGCTCAAAAAGTTAGTAGAACATTTGGAGTATGCCTTCCTTGAAGATGGCCATCAAAATCCAGTCATTATAACCTCTGACCTTTCCAAATCTGAAAAAGAAGAACTAGTGCAAGTGTTGAAGAAGATAAAGCGGGCCATAGCATGGAGCATCACCGATGTAAGGTATGAAAGGTGTTGCGTTATGGGCTCGCTCTTTAGTCCATTTTGTCTCCGGATTGGGCCTGTCCATCCGTGAGTTATTTCTAGGGTTTTGTATTTATAGGTGCTTGCATGCATCTTAGTACGTAAGATTTGGAAGTCAATTATTCTGAAAGATATTATCTTTATCGTTTGTAACCCTAATAGCCTCTACAGTGGAAGTTCTTTATCGAGCTCTGCTGAGGCTTGAATCTATTGAATCATTCGACATATTTTGATTCATTCTTGCGCTTTATATTGCTGTTTTCGTTTTAGTGATTAACCTGTTAAAATATCTAAACGATCAAAGAGTTTCTTAACTCTTCAATTGGTATCAGAGCAGGAGACTGTGTAATTCATACACATCTCTTCTGTGAAAGAAGTGATTAGGGTTTATTCCGCATTTACTGATATTTATTGAGTCATCACTCCATAATTGACGTATCTCATTATTTATTCATCTTGCCCTAATATTACGTATTACAAGTCTGATCTTATAACAGGTTAAACGATCAAGCATGGATGATTCTCAATCCAATCCTATTAACATCTCAAACAGTATTGGATCTACGACCAAGATTCCAATTCTCTACACTCAAGATTACGAGGTTCGGGCGCATCACTTTGAAGACTACGTCATTGGATATGAAGATAATGGGTATCTGATATGGGAAGCTATTGTGTCTGGACCATTTGCTCATTCAGGAACATTCAGACTTATTACAACTCAAAAGAAGTATAATGATATGTTGAAAGATGTGAAAGATGTTGCTCAGGACGAAAAGGAGAAGTTTCAGTGCAACATCAAGGCATTGAGACTAATTCAATTCGCTCTTCAATCTGACACGTTTAGATTGGTGAGTTCCTGTAGTACAGCTAAAGAAATATGGGATCGGCTGCGAGAGTTGTATTCCACAGATGAAGATCTGGAGCACTCAATTCAAACCTTACTTCTGTCTAAATTTGGTGAGTTCAAGCAAAATCCTGGTGAGTCTGTTACGCAGACATTTGATCGCTTCGATCATCTTCTCAGCAAGATGACCAAACATGATATTGAAAGGAAGCTCATTGAACAGAAGGTTACTTTTTTGAATGGTCTAAGATCCAAATGGAGAGCTGTTGTGTCAACGGTTAAAGCACACGAGCAGTTCAAATCGTACTCGCTGGCAAAACTGGTGTGAATTCTAAAATCCCAAGAGAAGATAGTGCTGCAAGAGAAAAGTGTGGTTTCAAATCTGGGGTCTCTGGCGCTTCTGTCCAAGGGTAAAAGTGTAGAAGAAGACAAAGAGGATCTAAATCTGGGAGATCACGATCTGACAACCGAAGACTATGCTATGATGGTGTCAAATCCTAGAAGGTTTATCAAGAAAAAGTTTCCTTCCAACAAAAATCGTAATTGGAAGGGAAGCTATAGTTCCGAAAGAGTTAAGGATGAACCGAAGGTTGAGGAATCGAAAAAGGAAGCGAAGGGTGAAGCTGACTCTGGTGTCAGTTGCTTCTACTGTGGGGGAAAGAATCACTATGCAAAAGATTGCGTGCTGAAGAAGATGGCAGAGAAAGATGAAGAGAAAGATGAAAAAGCAAGTCTCATGAAAAGACTGGAAGAGATACAAAGGAAGAAGGCTGCTACTAATTCCTCTATGAATGCTCTTATTGTGCAGGGTTCGGAAGATGATAATGAGTTTGGTGGCGTACAAGTGTGGTCGACCGACTCAGAAGACGATGAAGTGAGAAATCCTTCTCATGGAAAGGCTTATGTTGCAAAAAGTGGTGAAACCGATGGAAGATGTCTGATGGTGACCGATGTATCTCAGATGAGGGGATACAACACTGATGGTGGAAATGAAGAGGCCAAGGAGCGAGAAGACTTATGCTTTACAGCAAAACCTCTTAGTGTGCAGATCAGTGAACTTGATGAACTGATCAAGAAGGTACAATCTGTTTTTGTTTCATTTAAAATTCCACAGAAATCATATGAAAAGGAATTAAATAACTTGAATTCAAGAATCTCAAATTTAGATAGTTGTTTAACTCAAACACGGGTCACGAATTCTAATCTGACTGACCAAATTAGCAGGGTGTCATCCAAGAGTGAGGAATGAAGGATGTGGATAGAGCAGAAAGAGTTGGAGCTGATTAAGTCTAGGGATGAAAACATTTATTTGCAAAGAGACAATCTTAAATTGTTAAAACAAAGGAATGTTTTTTGTTTGATCGCCAAAAGGCTTTATGCTAACATTACTCAACTGCATCTAAATTGTGAAATAGGGCAGAAGATACATCGCATGATTCTACCCTTCCTTGAGTTTAAGGAGGATGAAATCGATGCCGAAGCATAAAACTGTGAAAGTGTCGTATCTTCCAATGATGTTAATCCTACCTACATGTATTGTCTGGACAAAATAGAATCTTTTATAAAGTCCAAAGACCATAAGGACATGCTTAAAAATCTTTTGGATGAAAATGATATGTTGAAAACGCATCTGAACTTAATGAGGACGATGATATGAGTGAAATTTCTATAGAGGACGAAGTTGACTGTTCTGAGTTCATCAGAAGCGAACCCGAAAACCACAAAAACCCGATTTCTGAAAATTCTGTGGAATTCGCTCGTTTTTCCAAAACTAAGTCCACAGTCCTTAAAGAAAAGGCCGTTGCGTTTCAGAAGGTTAGAACTACTCCCAATCAGGTGTATAAGGTCACAGGGGTAACCGAACATCAAACAGCCGAACTCACTGCCATAGTGAACGAAGATAATGCAGATGGCTGTGATGAGTTTTTCTGGTCAGCACCTATAGACAATGCAGACGAAACGGTTGGTCTGTCGGAGTGAACATCCTGGAAGGCCAAAGGTAGTTATGTGCCCGAACCGCTAAATAAGCCTACCAACTTTGACGTACCAAGTACCAGTGGCACGAAAGAGATTCCTGTAGAAGAAGTCACCTCCACAAGCGAAACCTCATCTATGAAGAGTGAACCGGTTGCTAAGAAGCTGAAACAAAAGGCTAATATCCACAAACAACTGAAACAGGTGAAAAATCGAAAGCAGCAGAGAAACCGGAGATACAAGAAAAATCTCTCAGAGCGAAAGCAGTTTTGGCGCTCTCAAAATCCCTGCTACTCTTACCTTGATAAAGATTCTAAGTCAGAGAGAAAGACTTTCGGGCCACACGAAGAACAGAACCGAAAGGATATGTTCGGTCCCGAAAGCAACAGCAACCGAAAAGCTAGTTTCGGTCCGCCAAATAACAACAGGCAAAGACCTGATTTCATTCCATCAAGCTTTTACAATAAAAGACCCAGTTTCGGACCACCAACCAACAACACCCAAATATCCAACTTCGGCTCATCATCAAACGGCTACCGAAGGTCCAGGTTCGGTCCCTCAAATGACCACAACCGAAAGGGTCATTTCGAACCTCAAGTCAGGAAAGACTCTCATTCTAATTTGTTTTCCTCTAATTCTTCTCGTTCTCAATCTTCTTCGAAGCCCAATTCAGTTCCTACACAAAATTAAAGATCATCAAGGGATTTGAAAGGAAACAGGAAGATTTCCTCAGCTAAGGAAGACCGAAAGCAGACTAAAGTCCAAACACCAGAATCTGAATCCAAAATGCTTGCAACTAATTCTAATAAAATCAAAGTGTTTTCTATTAATAGAAAAGATGAAACAACCTTAATAAAACGAACATATCTTGTTGATGTTTCTCTTACTATTCCTGTTTCTGTGAAAGGCTCACGTGGACCCAAGAAACTTTGGGTTCCTAAATCTGCTTAATTTTTGCAGGTTATTAGTGACGAGCAGTTTGACGAAGAATGGTACATTGACAGTGGTTGCTCACGTTACATGACAGGAAGGAAGGAAGAGCTAAGGGAGTTTCGATCACTTCAGAATGGTGGCAATGTCAAGTTCGGTAACAACTCCTATGGAACAATAAAGGTTTATGAGATGATAACCAATGGAGATTTCACAATAAGATAGGTGGCGTATGTAGAAGGGTTGCAGCATAATCTCATCAGTGTATCTCAACTGGTGGGAGGTACCGGTCTCAAAGTTTCATTCGACGACGAAGGTTCAGAAATTATAGAGAAGAAATCCAACAAGGTCATTCTCAAATCAGATCGAAAAGGCAAAATGTTTCCTCTGAATCTCAGACCAGTCAAAGGGAATCCAGCCATATGTCTTTTGTCCAAAGCTCATTCAGATGAAAGTTGGTTGTGGCACCGAAGGCTCTCACATCTCAACTTCAAAGACATCAACAAGCTTGTCACCGGCGGTCATGTTCGGGGTCTTCCATTGCTCAAGTTTGATCGGGAACACTTGTGCACTGCATGCGAAATGGGGAAAAAGAGTCGTCAAAGTCACCCATCGATTATAAACACAAAAGTTGTTGAACCACTTGAGTTGCTTCACATCGACTTATGTGGTCCATCATCAATCGAGAGCATTGGCAGTAACAAGTATATTCTTGTGATTGTTGATGATTTCTCACATTTTACATGGGTATTTTTTCTGAAGCACAAATCTAAGGCCACTCCTAAGCTGAAGATGTTTATCAAGCAGGTCGAAGTACAACTGAGAAAAGTCGTTCGAAACATTAGGAGCGACAATGGACTGGAATTCAAGAACAAACAATTTGAAGACTTCTTGGCAGAAAAAGGAACCAGTCATAATTTCTCAGCCCCCTATACACCTCAACAGAATGGTATTGTCGAAAGGCGAAACTGATCCTTGTGTGAGGCGGCCCAAACTATGCTAAGTTTTGCTTCTCTTCCCTTATATTTCAGAGCTGATGCTATTGCTGCAGCATGTTTTACGCAGAATAGGTCTTATCTCAACAAGCGTTTCTCTCTCACTCCTTATGAGATCATCAACAAAAGGAAGCCGAATATAAAATTCTTCCATGTGTTCGGTTCAAGGTGCTTCATTTTCAACTCCAAAGAACATCGCAACAAGTTTGATGTTAAAGCTGATGAAGGAATCTTTCTGGGATATTCTCTTACTTCAAAGGCATACAGGGTTTTAAATAAACGTTCTAGAAGAATTGAAGAAACCTATTATGTGGCGTTCGATGACAATTACGCCAAGAAACTAAAAACTACTGAAGAAGCAATTGGAGAGATTTTCTCTCAAACAGGTCAAGTCACAGGTACGATTGCTAATTTATTTGATCAGTTCATAGACTTATTCGATGAACCTGAGAAAGCCACTCTCTCGGAAGCCAAGGCAGCAGACAACAAAATCAATCGTCTGAAGCAGATTGTCGAAGATGCAGCCAAACAAATGGGAGAAGGAGAAACAGTTCGAAACGAACCTCCTCAGCATGGCACTTCAGTTGAGGGGGAGAATCAATTCTCTTCAAATCAACAGGACTCACATTTTTATGGGGAGAATCCAATCCCTGTAGCACCCAAAAGCCCAGCTACACCCGAAAGTCCTGTAGCACCGAAAAGCCCGGCTACACCCGAAAGTCCTGTAGCACCCGAAAGCCCGACTACACCTAAAAGTTCAGTAGCACCCGAAGGTCCGAATCAACCTGAAGATCCAAATGATTCATCATCTGTCGAGGGGGAGAATTCTGATCTGTTCTATGATGATGATATTCAATCAGAGTTGTAAGAAATGGTCACTGCTGAATTGGATCCATTCTATGATCCAAACTTTCCTCCACTCACCAAATGGACCAGAGATCATCCTGTATCTCAGATAGTGGGTAATGTGTCTGAAAAGGTCCTAACCCGATCTCAAGTGAAGGCAAAGCAAACTTCCCTATTTTCCAAAGTAGAGTTATGCATGTATAATTCCTTCGTGTCCAAAGTTGAACCAAAGATCGTCAATATTGCTCTTGATCATTCTGATTGGGTCCAGGCAATGCAAGATGAACTCAATGAGTTTGAAAGAAATAAGGTCTGGCCTCTCATTCCAACACTGAAAGATGCCTCAGTCGTTGGTCTCAAATGGGTATTCAGAAACAAAATGGATAAGGAGGGTAATGTGATTCGAAATAAAGCTCGTTTTGTGGTGAAAGGATATTGCTAGGAAGAAGGAATTGATTATGAAGAAACATTTGCTCCGGTAGCAAGGCTGGAATCTATTCAAATATTTCTTGCCTATGCTGCACACAAGAACTTCAAGGTCTACCAAATGGATGTAAAGTGTGCTTTTCTGAATGGGGAACTTGAAGAAACGATTTACGTGGAGCAACCTCCTGGTTTTGTGAATGAAAAATATCCAAATCACTGCTACATTCTAGGTAAGGCAGTTTATGGTCTGAAACAAGTGCCTAGGGCATGGTATGAAACACTAACTAAATTCTTATAGATGTCTAAATCCAAACAAGGTTCGGTTGACCCAACCTTCTTTCATAAAAAGGAAGATAACCACCTTATGATAGTTCAGATCTAGGTCGATGATATCATCTTTGGCTCAACGAATCCTAGCTTAACAGCTGAATTCAGAAAGCTGATGGAGACAAAATTTGAAATGAGCTCAATGGGTCCGATTAACTTTTTCCTTGGTTTAAACATTAGACAGGGACTCGAAGGCATCTTTATCAACCAGGAAGCATATACCAAGACTCTTCTTGCTAAATTCGGAATGATGGGAGATTCAAAGGTCAAAGTTCCTATGACGTTCAGCACGAAGCTCACACCATCCTTGGAAAAACCGGCAGTCGACATAACGCTATACCGCCAAATGATTGGTTCCCTGATGTACCTCACAGCTAGCAGGCCTGGTATAATGTTTTCTGTGTGCTATTGTGCTAGGTTTCAAGCGAATCCCCGTGAACCACACATGCTAGCAGTGAAAAACATACTCTGATATCTGAAGCGAACCACCTTTCTCGGTCTTTGGTATCCCTCAAACTCAGGTTTCTTTGTTCAAGCCTACTCAGATGCAGACCTTGGAGGATGTGGTTTAGACAGGAAAAACACTACAGGAGGCTGTCAATTCCTCGACGGGAAGTTGGTGAGCTGGCAATCGAAGAAACAAACATGTGTTTCTCTGTCTATAGCCGAAGCAGAATATATTGCAACCGTTTCTTGTACATCTCAAATGATTTGGATCCAAAGCCAACTCCGGGACTATGGACTCAATATGAAAAAAATCCCTCTATATTGTGACTCAGAAAGAGCAATTAGGATCTGTCATAACCCTGTGCAACATACCAAAACTAAACACATTGCATTGAGGTATCACTTCATTAAAGATCACGTAGAAGACAGAAACGTAGAGATTCATTTTGTTCGCACTACTGATCAACTGGCTGACATCTTCACCAAAGCTCTTCCTGAAGCAAGTTTTAATAAAATTCTACAAGGGCTAGGTATGATGGAATCGGAGTCAGTACCAAAAACTACTTCTCAAAACTAAAAGTTGGAAGCGAAATGAACCGAACGTTCGGTCTATTTCGGGTTCGGTTCACGTAGGTACCGAAATGAACCGAGCGCTCGGGTTCGGTCCTATTCACTTGTCTTCGCTTATCACTTAAAGGTAGTTTCTTTGGTGGTAAATTTTTTTGTACTCGTATTTCTCAATTATTTCTCACTCATTTCCCAATTCTTTTTCTTTTTCAAACATTTTTTTTGAAACCGAAATGAACCGAGCGTTCAGTCTATTTCGGGTTCGATTCCAAAAATTTTTTTTTTTTTTTATTTTTGTTTTTCTCTTTGAATCAAAAACTCCAAAAATATTTTTTTTTCATTTGTCGATGATCAATGGGGCAGGTATTGTTTTCACACCTTTTACAAGTTAAGTGTCCCTAGAAGCATGCTGTTGTATGTTGTCCAAAGCCTCAACTGATTCTGAATAAAGCCTTACTGACTTGGTATATACAAACCTCGTCTTCCCAATTAGGCTATTATATTTATTCTAATCATGAGCTACCTTACTCTCTTCTCACATGAGATAAGAGTTTTCTGCTTGGTCCTTATTTTAACAGCAGAGGTACTTTGGTTTCTTTACACCATTTCCAATATTTTTCTCCATCCTATTCGCTTCATACACGTAACCCTTGAGACTCTCAGAAATTACCACTGAGGTTTATGGTTACACAATTTCTGTGTTTATGATCTTAGCTTCGTGCCACTACGTGCTAAGTGAAACCCACAATTCAATACCTACTATGCATTGACGGTGAACAATTAAATTTGCTCTAGTTTTCACTAATGAATTAACGAATTCACCCAAGTGGTTGTACCTTGAAATCTCTAATTTTTATTTTTGTGTGATTCTTATGAAATTGTTAAAACCCATAACATTTCTTCCCTTAGAATCCAGTTTCAATTTTTTTTTGAGATTTCACCTAAAAGTATTTTCAACATGTCACTTAAATTCTGTTCACACCTACTTGTTCAACAGACCACATTGGTCTCACAAGTACTTCAGTCGATTTTCTTCTTATGTCAGGATCAGAAATTCTGCACTGAAGCGAAAGCCTCCCAAATTAGCCTTATTAAAAGATGCCTTTCAACACTTCTTAATTAGTGTCTGATCGTAATTCAACGGGAAACCACAGAAACACTTTAAGGTCTCTCTTGACTTTGAAGCAAGAGATTCGTGCCTGGGATCCACTGTTTCGTGTCTTTATTGACATCACAATTTCCCACATATGTGTTGCTTTATTTCTTTTTCTTTGACACTCTATGCACGAAAATCTTTTTGATTTTCCATAAATCTGGTTTCGTTAATTACAAGCTATTTTTGGCTATGGGATTGAATGTTATAAAAGAGATGTGGTTAACAATGTTACACGTAGTTCTCTTGATCCATGACGACTGCTCATACTAAAAGGATAAGTTGCTGACTCAGCCGAAAGTCTAATCGTTTTGATATTTCAAATGACGCTTGATGGGAAGGCGTGTGAAGCGGAATCATTTTTGATTTTCAAACGGCGCCTGATGGGAAGGCGTGTGAAACGGGACAGTCTTTCTCTCTCCTGCGTAATCATCGGGGTTCTAAACTGTCATGCGTCAATCACCTAAGGAAATGCTTCGTTTTTTCCTTGAAGATTTGGGAACAGATTCTTCTCTCTCTTCTCACCACGGTATAAAAGGTAAATTCAACAGTCAATTACCTCTTTACTGCATCAAATATTCAGAGAGCAAGAAAATATTAATTTCTCCTACTGTTATCATCTTCCCCAAAAACTTCTCTTCAATGGCGGACTCCTCTTCAGTTCATGCTACTTCTCACATTTTGCCAATCCGTCCTCAACAAAGCCTGATCATTGATCTAACCCCACAAGTTTACGAAGCTTTCATGTTTCCAATCATGGAATGTCTCAAGTATTCGCCACTGGTTCCAGCACTCACCAAAGTCGAACCTGTTCCAATGGAGTGTCTGTCGTAAATCTTCTCCACAGCGCACTATGACAAGTCTGTCGATCGCATCTTCTTTGACATTCTTGATAACAAGTCCTCCATCTCCAAACTGCGATTCTGTTCTCTTTTACGGTTTGAACCTGATGAGTCTAGGGTTAACCCTGAATCCATTCCCGTGGGACAATTGTTCTCCATGTTTTACAACATGGGTTACACTGAAATTCTGACCACCGTTACAAAGTTCAAGAAATCATGCTTACCTCCTCAGTGGAATGGCTTCTTCACTGTGTTGTTCAAAGGGCTATCAGAACGAAGTGCAGGTTCAGATGGGGAGAGTCGCCTGTTTATGACAATTTTGTATGGGTTGTACCACAGCATCAATCTCGATTATGGATCGGTTTTATGGCAGCAGCTGATTCAGAGCCTAGCGTCTACTTCTCGCCATTCATATCTCTTATGCCAGATTCTGGACAATGGTCACAAAGTGGGTGATGGAAAAGTATCATGTTCTTATTGTTGCTGATTCTCCACTCGCCTTGATAGGAACTTTCGACACTACGAAGATCATAGTGTCTGATTCCTCCAAATTTCAGTTCGTTGGCTCAATCCCTAAGTCGATGTATGGGTGTGTTCCAAGCGACAGTCGCATCATCAGAACTTACAAGGATTTTCGTCACTCAGGTCCCGGAGAGCTCACTCCTGAAATGATTCAATCAATCCATGATGCTGATAGGCCTGCTTCCAGGGGAAAGAAACATGAAAAGGGAAAAGACAAGAAGGTTGTCAAAGGAGCGAAAGGTCCTTCTCCAAAGAAACGCAAACCTTCAAGGGCATCTCAATCCCCTCCACCAAAGAAGAGGAAGACTCAACCCAGGCATAAGCTTATTCTTGCCTCCTCCTCCAGTGAATCTGAGGAAGAAAGTTCAGACTCAGAAGAGTCACTTCGAGGTAATACTCCTCCTCGTTCGCCTACCCCTGAGGTACCTATTTCTTCTAAACCTGTCTCTCCTCCTTCAATCTCCATCTCTATTTCCATTCCCCCCATAACCTCCACTACTCAAATACCACCCACCTCTATCCCTATACCACCTCCTATTTTCACCGAAGCTACCACAACAACCACCGCTGGCGTTCGAACCAACGTATCTGATACGGGGGCTCCTACTATAGCACCCGAAACCACTCCCACTACCGAACATACATCCACACCCGAACCTACTGCCAAAACCGAGCCTCCACCCTCTCCCTCATCTCCCGCTCATTCAGCAGAAAATGATGATCCTTTTCTTGGAGGAGAGGACATGACGTTTGACTCGGTCTATTACAGTCCGTATCAAGTGCAAAGTGATGATGACGATGATGCTCCAGTCACCAAGAAGCATCTCAAGGAGCTTCATGAGAAAATCGATTCTCTCATTGCTTCCTCCTCCTTTTCCTCTTAATCTACTATCTTAGAGGATGCTATTCAGGGGCTCGTTGAAACATTCACCAAGTCTCATGAAGCCTCTATCAACTCTGCCACTGCCGCTATCGACACCTCTACCAAGGCGTGTGCTGCTGCCACCGAAAAAGTCGAAAAACTATTTGTTGATGCTAATTATCTTTTGCAGTCTTTACAGGGAGCCGCTGACTCCAATGCAGAGCAGCTTGACTCTCTTGTCAACAAGCTGGCCACTTCAATTGCCTCCGAACTGGAGTCCTTTGCCAATCTTTGTCAGTCTCTCAACGATGACAACAAATTGTTTCAGGCGACTGTTGAGGAGCGCCTGACTAAGCTGCAAGAAGAACTCGCTTCAGAGAACTCAGTGATGGATGCTCTTGCTCGCAAGACCACTGCTCTCAAGGTCAAGAGTCTTCATCTATTCCAATCTCAAAATGAAGTCGCATCTCTTCGATCTGAGCGTGAGGTTATTTCATCATGTGTTTCGGATGTCCACGCCGCCCTTTCCAACATCATCGAAGCACATGATCCTATCCTGAATTAGTCAGTGAGGCACACTCTTGCAGAGAATCTTGCTCCTGCCCTTGCCCTACTAAGCAAAATTGAAGTGCTCCTTGAGTTTGTGGCCCTATCCGAAACAAGGGGGAGAAGACGTGTCTCAACCGCCTCCCACTTCCACAACAACTAAAACAACCAAACCTCCTCCAGCAGGTCAAGCCTCAGGTTCGGGTGTCAAAGACAAAGGAAAGAAGATTGCTGAAGACAGTGATGATGATGATAAAGAGACCATCGCTGATCTCTTAAAGAAACAAGGTCGGGATAAAGATGCTGACATGAGCGCTCGCGTTGCTAGAGAGTTTGAGGCGAACGAACGAAAAATGAAGGAGGCTCATGATCTTCTTGAGAGTAGAAAAACTCTTTTTCCTCCGTGGACTCTCGAGAAGCTTATAAAAGAAGCAATTGAAACTCCCAGCATCCTGTGGCTTGAACCAGTGATTTCCTTGGATCGAATCAATTCTGTCGATTCTCAGTTCGACATGCCACTGACCAGAAAAGCCTTCATCTTCCATGCTTTTGATAATGTTGCTGATGTCCCTCATCCTCATCCAAAAGTTGATAGGGAGCTTGTTGAATTGTATCTGAAGTCTGCTCAACCTCAGTATCAGACATGGAGCGCTCAGAAGATCGTCAACGTTCGGGTCCTCAAGCCGTTTCGTGAGGGGAACTTCATGAACGTTCGGTTCAAAGTGCTGAGGGGTTCTACTAAAACCGAACACGCTATATCACTGGCTGATCTTCCCAACCTGAATCCACATGATTGGATTATTTTTCATAACATCATCCTCACCAACGAAGCTGAGTATGGTCCAATCATTGATCACTTCAAAAGAATGCTTGTATGCTACATTATGGAGGTTGCCAAGATGGATCAGGAGATCGCTAGTATCTTCAAGAAAAAGCCTACTATTTTTCCTGTTGGCTCTCCTAGTGATTTGAACATGATGCAGATGGGAAGAATCGACCCGAAGCAGAATTTTGTCATGTTTACAAGGAACGAAGGCCAAAAATGCCTGTTCGCCTTGGCATATAAGCACCTTTACACCACTGCATGCTTGGAACATGTTCTGGGAATCATTCATCGTTGCAAACAGAATTCAGCAGATGACAAGAAGTATTTTGATGACATGATCCAGTGGTACATTCGCTTCAGACAGACCATCCTTGCTCTCATCCCACGTCTATTTGAAACCACTAAGAAAGTTACTACAGCTGGACCCAGCAAGCCGAAGTAATAGTCTCGCTCCAATTGACGCAAAGGGGGAGATTATAGGGTCTGAAAGGTGTTGCGTCATGGGCTCGCTCTTTAGTCCATTTTGTCTCCGGATTGGGCTTGTCCATCCGTGAGTTATTTCTAGGGTTTTGTATTTATAGGTGCTTGCATGCATCTTAGTACGTAAGATTTGGAAGTCAATTATTCTGAAAGATATTATCTTTATCGTTTGTAACCCTAATAGCCTCTACAGCGGAAGTTCTTTATCGAGCTCTGCTGAGGCTTGAATCTGTTGAATCATTCGACATATTTTGATTCATTCTTGTGCTTTATATTGTTGTTTTCGTTTTAGTGATTAACTTGTTAAAAGATCTAAACGATCAAAGAGTTTCTTAACTCTTCAACCGACATCAAGGGGATAAGCCCCTCTTATTGTTCTCACAAGATTAACCTGGAAGAAGGAGCAAAGCCATTTGTGCAGCACCAAAGAAGACTAAATCCAAATATGCAAGAGGTGGTCAAGAAAGAAGTGGTCAAGCTTTTAGATGCAGGGATTATATATTCCATTTCCGACAGTCCATGGGTATGTCCGGTCCAAGTGGTGCCCAAGAAAGGAGGGACGACGGTCAAAACCAACGAGAAGAATGAACTTATTCAGACACGAACGGTAACCGGTTGGAGAGTGTGCATCGATTATTGAAAGCTAAACGATGCCATTCGTAAAGAGCATTTTCCTTTACCTTTTATTGATCAAATGTTAGAAAGATTATCGGGCCATAGTTATTATTTCTTCCTAGACGGATTTTCGGGTTATTTCCAAATACCCATAGACCCAATGGACCAAGAAAAGACCACATTTACTTCCCAAGTGGGACTTTTGCTTATCGACGCATGCCCTTTAGGCTATGCAATGCACCCGCGACATTTCAGAGGTGTATGACAGCCATATTCCACGATATGGTGGAAAAATTCATGGAAGTTCTTATGGACGATTTTTCTGTTTTTGGATCTTCCTTCCATGATTGTCTCACAAATCTTCACTTAATGCTTGCTAAGTGTGAAAAAACCGACTTGGTCCTCAACTGGGAGAAATGTCACTTTATGGTCAAGGAGGGTATAGTTTTAGGCCACAAGGTTTCCAAAATGGGGATTGAAGTGGATCAGGCAAAGATTGACACCATTGCCAAATTACCCTCGCCAACTAGTGTGAAGGGCATTAGAAGTTTTCTAGGACACGCGGGTTTTTACCGGCGTTTTATAAAAGATTTTTCTAAAATACCTAGACCTCTAACACAATTACTCCTAAAAGATGCACCATTTATTTTTACTAAAGAGTGTTTAGAGGCATTTGAATTTTTAAAGGAAAAATTGACTAATGCCCCAATCATTGTTGCACCAAATTGGAATTTACCATTTGAAATAATGTGTGATGCTAGTGATTTTGCATTAGGAGTTGTCCTTGGTCAAAGGGTTGATAGGTACTTTCGACCCATATATTATGCTAGCAAGACTTTAAATCCAGCCCAAGAAAATTACACCACCACGGAAAAGGAATTATTAGCTGTGGTGTACACTTTTGATAAATTCTGCCCTTATTTAGTTTTATCTAAAACAACTGTTTTTACTGACCACTCTGCTGTCAAGTATTTGTTTGACAAACACGATGCCAAGCCAAGATTGATACGATGGGTTCTACTTCTTCAAGAGTTTGACATAGAGATACGCGACAAAAAGGGAATGGAGAATGTAGCAGTTGACCACTTGTCAAGGCTTGAAAACCCGCGATTGCAAGAAGATAGAGTTGGAGATGATTTTCCGGACGAGTACATTATGGTGACCGTGGGAGAAGAACCATGGTTTGCAAATATAGCTAATTACTTAGCTAGCAATTACATCCCAAAAGATCTCACAAGTCAACAAAAGAAGAAATTCTTTTCCGAGATAAAGTAATACTTTTAGGATGAACCATATCTTTTCCGAAGCTGCGCGGATGGAATCATACGAAGATGCGTGTTCGGGAATGAAAGCCGGAAAATATTAAAGCATTGTCATAGCGGGCCCACGGGTGGACATAATTGAGCACATTACACTGCTATGAAGATCTTTGACATTGGGTTTTACTGGCCCACGATTTTTAAAGATGCAACCCAATTTGTCAAAGAATGTGATGCATGTCAAAGAGCGGGAAACATTTCATCTCGAAATGAAATGCCACAACATAATATCCAAATGTGCGAAGTATTTGATGTGTGGGGGATTGATTTCATGGGACCATTTCCCATGTCCAAAGGCAACAAATACATATTGGTGGCGGTGGGTTATGTATCCAAGTGGGCAGAGGCACAAGCCTTGCCAACTAATGACGGTCGGGTGGTGGTGAGGTTTTTAAAGAAGTTATTTTCAAGATTTGGGGTCCCGAAAGCTCTCATAAGTGACCGAGGGACTCATTTTGCCAATGATCAACTAGAAAAGGTGTTAAGAAAATATGGGGTAACCCATAAATTCTCTACATCCTACCATCCACAAACTAGTGGACAAACTGAAGTGACAAATCGAGCTTTAAAGAGAATCTTGGAGAAATCGGTGGGGAGCAATCGAAAAGAATGGTCGGATAAGCTAGACGATGCACTTTGGGCCTTACGTACAGCTTTCAAAACCCTTATTGGTACTACACCATATAGGTTAGTTTATGGAAAGAAATGTCATTTACCGGTGGAGATAGAGCATAAATCTTTTTGGGCTTTAAAGATGTTCAACTTAAACATGGAGGAGCTCAAGAACAACCGGTTAATGCAAATGAATGCTCTTGAGGAACTTAGAAATGATGCATACACTAGTTCTTTGATCTATAAAGAGAAAACTAAGAATTGGCATGACAAGAGGATCAAGGAAAATAAAGAATTTCATGAAGGGCAAAAGGTGTTGCTCTTTAATTCAAGGCTAAAACTCTTCTCGGGCAAACTCAAGTCAAGATGGGATGGTCCTTTTCTAGTTAAGAAGGTGTTTCCACATGGTGCTATAGAGCTATTGTCAAAAGATGGTACCCCTTTCAAGGTCAATGGACATAGAGTCAAAAAGTATGAATAAGGAGTCCCAAGGAATGAAGGCATGGAAGAGTTGATGTTACTGGAAGGGATCGCAGCCACGTAGAATGGGAGGAGTCAAGCTAATGACTCCTTAAAAAGAAGCGCTTCCGGGAGGCAACCCGAGTTTAGAGTTTGCATTTCTTTTTCCTTTACTTTCTTTTTAATTTCTTAGGATCTTTTTCATTCATCTTCTTCTGAAAATATGTTCTAAATGATTGCTTGAGGGCAAGCAACGCCTAGAGTGTGGGGTGGTGGGTTAAAAAGTAGAAAAAATTCAATTTTTGTCAAACTGCAAGCTTTACTCGCCGAGTAGGTACGAGTACTCGGCGAGTACTTGTCTAAATAACCGAAAAAAACGCGTAAATGCAGTTCTACTCGGCGAGTAGATCCTTTCTACTCGGTGAGTAGCCAACTTACACAGACGGTATATAATCTGTGAAATAAGGGTTTTCACCCATTTTACCCACACACTCGCCGTGCACAGCCACCCTCAAGCGATTTCTGCGATTTTTGGCTCAATCTTCGACTTTCAAGAGAAAATATATGATTTTTACACTTAAAACTTGTAAAAGGTTAAATCTTTATCACTTCTTTGCCCTTATTTTGTCTAAAGTCGGATTTGGGGGTTTCCTCAAATTCTAGGGTTTTGATTTTACCACGAACTAGGAGGTGTTAGGAGAAATTTCTTTTGGATTAGTAGTTATTGGACTTAGTACAACAAACCCCTGTGCAAAATTAGGTGTTTTAGGTGACCCATATATGACCGACAGGAATGTGGTCCCGATGTTCATCCTACTCGCCGAGTAGGACATGAACTCGGCAAGTAGGAGGCTATACAGATCTGTTTTATTCGATTTTAACTGCTGGGTGTTGTTTGTTTGTGCTTTCTTAATGTTGTTATGTAGTTACCATGTCCAGAAGAGGTCATTCTTCAAGAGGCGAAAGCCAAGGGGACATCCTGTGGCTCTCGTTCTGCCAAATCACATCCAAATCGTCTTAAGCCCGTGCCAAAAACAAGTTGGAGGCTTTGAAAGAAGGAGATTCATTTACCCAATGCAGTGGATTGGGATTGGCTGGGGAAAGTTGGTTTGGAAGAATAGCTAACACCATATTTGGTGAAAGAATGTAATTTGGGGGATTCAACCATCATATGTGATGGTTGGTTACAACTATTCAAAATTCAAGAACCGGTCTACGCTGAATTATGTTGGGAGTTTTTTTGCTACCATCTCATTCCGAGATGGTAGTGAGCACTACAATCCCAATGTAATTTCTTTTTCTCTTGGTGGGGAGCTGCGACAATACAGCATGGCAAGAATTTTCATGGAGGCTTGGAATCTATGAGCAAAGCACTATGTTGAATGAAGATTTTGAAGCTTTTTTAGAGAACTGCCACAAAGATCTCCTCGAGGAAGTGGTTGCTTCTACCTGGTGGAATACTATTGCTAACCGGGTGTACATCCCATCTACCGCACAGAAGGGTCACATACGTTCACCAATCCACCGTCTCATTCATCATTTCGTTGCCAGCACGATTAATATGCGGAAGGACTGGGACAAGGTCCCGACCCTTGACATCTTTTATCTTTGGAGTATTATTACTCCCGATGTTTTCTGCAATCTCCCCTATTGCATAGCTAAGTATCTTGCGGAAGGGGCTGTTAAGGAGAAGATGAACTCTAAGATCAATGGAGGGATGTTTGTGATGAGGCTTGCAAGGTCATTTGGGGTATTGGATTTGCAAGAGTCAAGGGCGCTGATGGTCATTTATCCCCCTCCGTTCAACACCACATTATATAGGAGGGCAAGGATTGTGGAAAAGTTTGGTGATTCTTTTTCTATTCCTCATGCGGATGAGCCGGCTATCCCCGAGGAGCCAGGAAGGCGAGTGAGGCAAAAAAGCGAGCGGGTACGGGAATACCCACCGGTTATTCCGGTGGAAAAAGAGAACGATGGATGGAATCAACTTGAGTACCGGCGCTACTTGGATGATATTGGAAGAGGAGTGAACTATAACAATAAATCATTTGAATATCTCTTCCAGCAAATGAACATCGCACCGAGACTCGGACCCGGCTACCCCTACATCATGAGTTGGGAAGAAAGGATGAGGAGAAGGCATGAAGAAGGAGGAACTGGAGCTGGAGGAGCTAATATGGAGGAAGAAGAATGAAGAATGTTTCTTTTGTGTTTTTAATTTATTTTTGTGATGTTTGATTTGGACAACTTGTTAAACTTGGATGAATTTTATTTCTTAGGACTTTTGTTTGGTTGATTTCACTTTTGTTTGCATTTTTCAGGATTGGAAGGCTAGGATGCATATCGAAGTCTTAAGGGTCAAAGTTAAAGTGACGAATTTTCAAATAAGAGTGCGAAGTTTTGTCATTAAGGTTGAGTCCGTTAGAGTTGGGAGTGATAGAGAGAGTTGCTACTAAAGTAGGGTCACTGAAATACCCCCAATTCAGAACCTTAATCGAGAAGAAAACGAGCTGGAAAAGTTTTTCTCAATACAGCGCCTACTCGCCGAGTGCACAACTTCTACTCGGCGAGTACATGGGTCATTACACGTAATAATTGCAAGTTAAGAGATACTCGCCGAGTACACGGTACTACTCGCCGAGTAGATTGAAATTTTTTCGAGTTCCAGAGCTGTGTTGAGCATTTTCACTGCAGTACTTGTCCTTTTTTCGTGAAGAATTGTTACTGGAGATTTCTAAGAAGTTTTTTCCTTGATATTTTCGACCTGTCAACCACACGAGATGAATGACACCCAAGACATGGATGAGATGTTCCCATGTCTAAAGTCAATTGAAGATGGAGCTGAAAAGAAGAGTTATCAACCTATCGACTGCTACCCCAGGGAAGTTTGTTCCAATTCTCTCTATAGTTTGCATTTTTATTTTTGCATGATATGCAATGAGGGCATTGCATATAATAAGTGTGGGGTAGGGGTTTGGTCAAATATTAGTAAATCTAGAATCTTAATTTAGGCTAATTTAGAAAATCTAGAATCTAGAATCTTAATTTAGGCTAATTTAAAAAAAAAATTGCATACCAAAAATGTGACTTAGGAATTAATTTAGAAAATTTTGGTAAAAAGCAATTAGGATTCTATGTTAGAATTGTGTTGATAATTGCATGAAGACCCAAATGTTTAGTTGAGCCTATATACGTTCTAGTGCATTTGTGGCTTCCTTATTCTAGTGAAATCATGGGACAAAAACATGACCTCGCTCAGCCCGAAGGATGCAATATGTTTTGCATCGTGTACCAGAAATGTATCCAGGAAAATTATTATCGTTAGCCAATAAAGGTTGAAGTTGAAGGCCCCTGCTTAAGCATGTAGGGTTTTGAGTAAAAAAAGTGAGGTACATGTTTAAAAAAAGAGATAGAGAGAGAATTACAAGAAAAGTTTGGAGAATTTTTGGAGCATCAAAGTCAAATATGAAATTAGAAGATCAAAAATTCCAAAGAAATTCAAAAGGTTGAAGATACCAAAAATCAAACAACAAAGTGGTGAATTCAAAGAGATCAAAGATCAAATGCCAAAGAAATGAAGAATTCCAAAGAGCTCCAATGTGGTATAAATTGTAATTATCTAGATTATGTATGCTTGGGTTGCTCAACCAAAAATACCTTGAGGTTAAGAGGTTTTCTGAGGATGGATTCGGAGGGATGCATAAAATGAGCATAGTTCGGGGTGAGTGGGCGAATGTTTATGAAGATTTTGAGTATTTAGAGTATGGGGGTATTTAGGAAAATTTTAGACACAAATGCATGCGTTGCGGTCTTGGCATAATGGTTGGGTTAGATTGGAGTTGTCGTATGTGGTTCTAATGTGTTAAAATTCAGTTTTGCTTGGGGCAAGCAAAAGTCAAGTGTGGGGTATCTTGATATTTGCATAAATAGTCATATATTTAGCATACATTTTTATTCATTTTTAGCTAATTATGTGTATAATGTGGACAAAAGGTACTTAATAATGCTTAAATTTTGTTTTCAGTCCAAAAGGCATGCTTGGAAGTAAAAGGGAACAAAGAGAAGCAATTAGAGATCAAAGGTTGAAGAATGAAGGAATGACACACTCCTACTCGGTGAGTCTGTGAGCTTACTCAGCGAGTACCAAAGAATATTCCAGAAGATAAGTCAAGACTCTTGGTATAAGACAGATTTTGTGCATATACTCGGCGAGTTGGGTATTCTACTCGCCGAGTACACCTTGTTTTGTGATAATTATAAATACCAAACCATTATCCGAAGGAAGGAGACATCTGGCGTTTTGGGAGCTGCACCTACGATTGAAGAACCCTTGGGAGAGCTGAGAAACCCTAACCTTCAATCCTTTGAAGAATCAAGGCAATTTAGGTTAATCATTCCACTTAACTTTAGGAATTAAGCATGTTTAGCTTAGTTGAATTTGTTTTTGAGTTTGTTTTTGCTATGACTATGAACTAAATTCGTTTTGTTTCTGTTGGGGAAGACCAAGTTACTCCTATGGTTTCATTATACTTTTTGATTGATTGTTATTTGATGATTTTATTAAATTAAGTTTGTTAAAGAACCTTATGCATTAATAACAACTATTTTCTGTTAATTGGAAGGCAATTAAGCTGCATGAACATCTCTTAGTTGTTAACCTCATATGTTATGTGAACACTTTATCATATGCCTAGGAATAATGAATATGAAACTAGGATCAATTAGAGAATAGGTAAATTAATGTGTGAGCTTGTTTGAGAAACCAACAAACAAGAGGTTAATTGAAACACCAACTTGATTAACCAATTACAAATCTTATTTAATCCAAACAATTGAACTAGGGAATTAATTAGTTTAAACAATTGGCCACTGCTTGAATTGATTAACTGTCTGAGGGTTAGGAGTAATGAACACGAACCTAACCACTATAGTTGGTAACCAATAATAATTGATCTATCATTTAAATAACCATAGGAGTGAATTGGTTGAACCTAAACATAAACCTTTTATTAAATTTGGTGAATTTGTTATTTGCTTAAATTGTTTAGTTAGTTAAGTCCTTAAGTGTTGTGTTTAAGTTTCTAGCCTTGTAAAACTAGAGAAAAACCCTTTTACTTTTATTACTTTCTTAGTTAAAATTAGTTATTAGATTAATTTCCGTTCCCTGAGTTCGACACCCTACTTATCCAACTATACCACTAAAAGACAGGTTCACTGCCTTTGTGTGCTTAATTTATTAACTAAAAGTTTGATTAATACTAGCTTATTTGACACACATCAGCTATTATTGGGCTAATAGAGCTTGGGCCGTGACTGGACATTATGGATGGAGAAATTTGGACTCGCTAATTATTATGGACCTTGGATCTAGGCCCATTTGGTGAGGTGGGCCCAATTTAGTAAATTGGGCCAATATTGGGCTTTGCTTCAGACTTTTGGTCTTTGGGCCATTAGTGGGCTTGAGAGCTTATCTAGTGATGGGCCTTTCATATTTTTATTTTTGGGCCTTTAGTCGTGGAGTAGATTGAGTTAAGGGTAAATTAGTCAATTTACCCTTGGAAGGATATTGTGCTTGGTCTAATGTTTGTTTTGTCGCTTCGGGTAGTTTGGGATTTTTGGTGAGGCGGCAGTTCGAGAATTTGCTTCTTCAGTTCAGAGTTTCGGCAGTTGCGAGGTGACTTATCCTCACTATATACACAGGGTCTAAGGCACCAAGGCCGGCACTTTATCGAATTGTAATCCGGGTATTGTTGTTATGTTGTTGCTTTGCAATGTTTGCATCCTGATAGATAGGATGGTATATGTTAAAAGACCGGGTTAAGGTCGGTATCCTGGTATATAGGATGATGTTATGCTAGTGACCGGTTAGGTCGGTATCCTTGTTAGGACATGGTTATGTTATGTGATCTGCTAGATCGGTTTGATTGGATGTGGATTGTTATATGATTATATGTTTATGTGCACATGATTGTTGGATTGGGGTTGGGTTGAGGCGACACCTGCTTTGTGTTGTAGGCCAACATACCCAGGGTGGACCGGTTATCCTGAAGGCCCAACGAGCGGTCCGGATAGGCTGTAGGCCCCAAGAGGGTGGACCAGACGTGTTAAGGTATGGAGAGTGGACCAGGCCGACTGAAGGCCCGGTGTGGGCGGACCAGTCATACTGTAGACTCAGAGAGTGGACCAGGTGATTGAAGGCCCGGTGCGGGCCGACCAATCACACTGTAGACTTGATGTATATGGCTAGACTTGGAGGGTACACCAGGTGGACTGTAGGTCGGTGCGGCGGACCAGTCACACAGTAGACCCGGAGTGCATGGCTGTTCTGTATCGGTTATATGATATGGTTATGTTTGTATGGCGTTGGTATTTTGGGGGTATCTCACTAAGCTTTCGGGCTTACAGTTGTGGTTTAAATGTTTCAGGTACTTCAGGAGACCGTGGCAAGGCAAAGGCGTGATCGTACCGCTCCTCGTGCTTTATGTGTTTATGATGTGGTTTCTGGGAAATACTCTCATAATAAATGTATTGAAAACCTTTTTGTAATAACTTTATGAAATTGGGTTGTTTTTGAAAAGTTTAAATTGGTTGGAAATTTTAGAGTGTTACAAGTTGGTATCAGAGCCTTGGTTTGAGTGAATTGGAGGAACATTCGTGTGAATCCAGTCTTAAATCAAGGAGAGTTTTCAAAAGAGATTTTAAAATGATTTTCAAAAATGAGTAAAGGTGGACGCGGAGGTACGATCAGCCGGAGCCAGTAAGTAACCCCAAAATACCAAACAAGTTATTTGTTTATGAGATATGACAGAACATCATGCTAGTACTAGGCTAGGGATCTTCAGGAATTGCATGATAGAATTGCCTGATTTATAATGCCTACTAGCCTAGGGTTTCTTCTGTGTGAGCTTCCCAGTGTTCCTCTAGGAATGAGGGTTAAGTGCTTGTTATGCCTGTTCTTCACTAGGGTGTTGTGCTGATACTTGATATAAATATGGATAGGTGTGGAAGGTAGTATGGGCCCGTACTACTGGAAGCATAGGACCCATACACATATCAAGGAAGTCACAACCCCTAGGGCTGGGGTGAGAGTCGATTCTTGTGTTACGAGTAGCATCTGATGTTTTGCGGTAATTTCAGTATGGTGGTTACGAGGCATGCTGGGAGCGGATCCGGTTCGGGATCGGGAGCAGGAGGAGGCGGTCAGGGTGGGCCAGCACCACCCGAGGTTATCGGTTAGATGAGCACAAACGAGTTGGATGCTAGGATTCATGAGATCCTGCATGATGAGGTTGCTGCTATGTTCCAGCCCGAGTTGCCGGAACTGTTTGGGTCGATCAAGACCGCCATGGTCGAGTATTTTGATGAGCGCTATGCATCTCTAACAGATACGGTTGTCGCGACGGCTACGACGGCTGTAGCTGCGGCAGGGGGAGGAGTCGGTAGAGGTTTTCAGTATCAGGACTTCGATAATACGAAGCCCCCTACCTTCGATGGGGTTCAGGACCCGATTGTTGCTATGCGATGGTTTTCAGATGTGGAGGGATGTTTCTTCACATGTTCATGCCCTGCTGATCAGAGGGTGAGGTATGCTCTGAACCTGTTGAGGCTCGGGGAAAAGGATTGGTGGAGGTTGACTATGGGGACATATTCGGATGCGCAGAGGGCTGCGGTTTCGTGGGATCAGTTCCGGGAGATGTTCAGTACCCGTTATGTTCCACGAGTTGAGAATGAGAGGTTGGCTCAGGAGTTCTTGGAACTGAAGTAGGATTCAGATTCGGTGACGGAGATCACCAGGATGTTCACTAAGAGGGTGATGTTTTGCCCATAGTTTTCTTCGGAGCAGGCTCAGATGTCCCGATATCTGAGTATGCTCAAGAGGGATATCAGGCAGTTTGTGTCTACGCAGAGGTGCGAGACCTTGCTAGAGTTGCAGGAGGCTGCTCGGCGGCGTGAGTTGGAGATTGAGTTACAGTTGAGAGAGGAGAGGCAGGTCCCAGTACAGTCGCAGCTGGCACCGAAACGGTCCAAGACCGTTGATGCTAGGTTGGGAGATCAGGGCAGCCGCACTTATGGGAAGTGCGGGAAGGGTCACACCGGAATTTGTAGGTCCGGTGGTGCATGCCGCAAGTGCGGGAGAGAGGGACATTATGCAAGGGATTGTCTTCAGTCAGCCCCAGTTCAAGATATGAGGATTTGTTATCAGTGTCATCAGGTTGGTCATATGAGGGCCAACTGTCCACATCTTACTGTAGGATCGGTACAGGCTCCAGCACCGGCCACTTTGAGGATTACGGGTGGAGGTCAAGGTGGAGCGGAGCCCAGAGGGCTCAGGGGCGTGCTTTTCAGCTTATAGCAGAGGAGGTCGGGGCAGAGCCGAATTCAGCTGCGGGTATGTTTCTTTCTTGATATCTTGTTATCTTATGGTTGTTATGAAGTATTATATCTGCTAGTCTTGTTTGCATAATTCATGGTATTGCGTTCGTTCGATCTTTCGGGTTTATTGTATTATTGAGGAATCGGTACTTAGGGGTTGAAATCGGTTAGTATCCAAGGGATTGATGGTCAGAATTTGGTTGTATGGTCTTGTTGTCGAATATAGCAATTGCGATTGAGAAGTGTTCAGCGAAGAGTTGAACTCCCTTAGAGTTCGAAATGTGTGATGTCAGGAAAGTGATTTTGTGGAAGTTTCTCGTTTTGATTCAGTTCAAGTAAAAGAGAATTTGTTGAGTAAGAATGTTTAAGTGATGTCGGTTGGGTCACCAGTGGTTGGTAGTCAGTGCTCTAAGTGGGGAGAATTGGAAACATCTCAGGAGGATCGGCAAGTATTGAGGTATATTAGCCATTGAGATTCGACAGTGTTCTAGTCAGCCAAGAGTGTGGGTTGGTGTGAGTAAGTGACAGACTAATAGGGGCAGGGAGCAGACCACGGGTTCAGGAAGGATAGTGGTTGATGTGAGGCCTGGGTTTAGGCCATGGAAAGGATTCCGGGATCGAACGAGAGTTCGGAACCCCTAGGGGGCTAGGACAGTATGTGCGGGAAAGATTCCCCGGAAGGATAGTTGGAATGATGTATGATAGTTTGAGCGGTCCGGGAAGACTGAAGGCCAGAAGGCGTGCCAGTCAGGCCGAAGGCTCAGGGAACGGTCCAGACAAGCTGAAGGCTCGGAGGGCGGTCCAGACATGCTGAAGGTTCTGAGAGTGGTCCAGATAGGCTGAAGGCCTGGAAGGGCGGTCCATTCATGCTGAAGACTATGTATGTGTTAGTGGATCAGTATGAGGAGAATGATAGAATATGTTGCCAGGATATGGAAATTAATATGGTCTGGCCCCAAGTATTGATCATGTTAGTGTAAAGCAGTGCATGGACCCGAGGCTCCTTGCAAGCAGAATCAGAGTAGGCAAAGTTCGGGAATAGCAGTTGCTCTATATGGATCGTGTAGAGTGGAGTTTAGCTCAGTTGTATGCGCAGGCGCGTAAGAGTCGTTGAATGAAATTCCTGAAAAGGAAAAGGTATGTAGCTCCGAAAGGAGCGTGGGTCCTCCGTTAGGGAAGGGAGTGGAGTAAATGGATGACCGTCATGCCTCAGTCATATTTTCAGTCTCCTTGGAAAAGGAGGAGGTTAGTGGCTCCATATAGGAGATTTGGAACAGAGGAAGGTGAGACAGCAGGTTACCAAACTCGGAAGTAGTTTGGACCGGTGCTGAGGACAGTATAAAAGATTTCGGTCGAAGGTCAAGGACCTAGAGACCATGATATAGAAGATGCAGTGGTAAGGTTGCAAGAACCCGAGTTGATTGAGTAATCGGAGTCTACAGTGCAGGAGTTGTGATGAAGGTTATGCTGCAGTAGGCTTCGAGGACGAAGCCTAAATTAAGTGGGGGAGAATTGTAACGCCCAGTTCTTGAAAAATCTATTTATGGGTTCCCGAGAGCAAGAGTAAGGGAGTTTCGGTCCTTGATGTGGATATAGAGTTTGGCGGGAACGGCTTATGAAGGAGGAGATGTTGTAAATTAAAGATATTGGAAGCAATGGTCCCTAAGGGGGAAGTTTAGCAAAGGGGTCCCATGCATGCATGTGTTTGGCTGGGTACGCCCAACGTAAGCTGGATGTATGCCCATCGTAGTGGAGGAAAGGAACGCGGAGGTCTCTCGACGTACGCCCAACGTACGTCTATCATCCAGAAACCCTAAATTTAGGGTCAGCCACTATATAAGGAACATAATGGTTCTTACCCTAGCCTCCATAAGCACTCTCTTATCCTCAAAAACCCTGGATAGCCGTCCCACCTCCATTGTTGGGTGTGTTTGACCTTGGAAAGCTTGTTTTGGCAAAGGGGAGTCTATAAGAAGAAAGAGGAAGCTGTCAAAGAAGGAGTTGAGTGGCTGGAGCTTGTAGATCTGGAAAGACATCATCTTTCGAGGCTCTTTTGAGGTAAAATGTCTCTGGCTTGACAATCATATTGTGTAGATCTATGTGTTGTGAAGTTTTGACATCATTCTTGTCCCAAAAACCTCATCTTGATGCATGTTTCGAGTTGGCTGAGATTAGCTGTCCTTTTAGACCTTAGGAGAGGTCTTGAGTAAGAAAAAATGAGGTCCTAAGGGCTTTGGTTGTCTCATATGTGTTAAAGATAGGTCTTAATGGATTAAGACCTTGGATTAAGAGCTTTATGGACGTCCTAAGTAATAAAGTTTGAGACTTTATGAATCCTAGGCATATTTGGTCTATGGATCTCAAGTTTGGGCTTAAGAGCTTAAGCCATTAATATCTTATGAGGATTTTTGTGGAACTCACGTATGCCCTGCGTAGGAAGCGGTACGCCCGACGTACAGGGTCAACAACCCGTTTTCCAGTCAACCAAAGACGAAGTACTCCCCGCGTACCAGAGGAGTACGCCCAGCGTACGCCCTCTGTTGAATTTTCATTTTTGGGCCTTAAGAGATTGGGCTGTTATTGGGCTAATAGATCTTGGGCCATGAGTGGACATTATGGATGGAGAAATTTGGACTCGCTAATTATTATGGACCTTGGATCTAGGCCCATTTGGTGAGGTGGGCCCAATTTAGTAAATTGGGCCAATATTGGGCTTTGCTTCAGACTTTTGGTCTTTGGGCCATTAGTGGGCTTGAGAGCTTATCTAGTGATGGGCCTTTCATATTTTGATTTTTGGGCCTTTAGTCGTGGACCAGATTGAGTTAAGGGTAAATTGGTCAATTTACCCTTGGAAGGATATTGTGCTTGGTCTAATGTTTGTTTTGTCGCTTCGGGTAGTTCGGGATTTTTGGTGAGGCGGCGGTTCGGGAATCTGCTTCTTCAGTTCAGAGTTTCGGCAGTTGCGAGGTGAGTTATCCTCACTATATCAACAGGTTCTAAGGCACCAAGGCCGGCACTTTATTGGATTGTAATCCGGGTATTGTTGTTATGTTGTTGCTTTGCAATGTTTGCATCCTGATAGATAGGATGGTATATGTTAGAAGACCTGGTTATGGTCGGTATCCTGGTATATAGGATGATGATATGCTAGTGACCGGTTAGGTCGGTATCCTTGTTAGGACAAGGTTATGTTATGTGATCTGCTAGATCGGTTTGATTGGATGTGGATTGTTATATGATTATATATTTATGTGCACATGATTGTTGGATTGGGGTTGGGTTGAGCCGGGACCTGCTTTATGCTGTAGGCCAACATACCCAGGGCGGACCGGTTATCCTGAAGGCCCAGCGAGCGGTCCGGATAGGCTGTAGTCCCCAAGAGAGTGGACCAGACGTGCCGAGGTTTGGAGAGTGGACCAGGCCGGCTGAAGGCCCGGTGTGGGCGGACCAGTCATACTGTAGACTCAGAGAGTGGACCAGGTGATTGAAGGCCCAGTGCGGGCGGACCAATCACACTGTAGACTCGATGTATATGGCTAGACTCGGAGGGTACACCAGGTGGACTGTAGGTCGGTGCGGCGGACCAGTCACACAGTAGACCCAAAGTGCATGGCTGTTATGTATCGGTTATATGATATGGTTATGTTTGTATGGCGTTGGTATGTTGGGGGTATCTCACTAAGCTTCCAGGCTTACAATTGCGGTTTAAATGTTTCAGGTACTTCAAGAGACCGTGGAAAGGCAAAGGCATGATCGTACTGCTCCTCGTGCTTTATGTGTTTATGATGTGGTTTCTGGGAAATACTCTGATAATAAATGTATTGAAAACCTTTTTGTAATATCTTTATGAAATTGGGTTGTTTTTGAAAAGTTTAAATTGGTTGGAATTTTTAGAGTGTTACAGAAGAAGATTGAGAGGTACATTTGGGGGTTGGTGCCTTCATTTCAGGGGAATGTCTTAGTTTCAAACCTCGCTACCTTCGACAGTGCCAAGCAATTGGCACAACAACTCATTGACCACGGAGTCCCTACCCCGACAACAACAACAACCGTAGCTATCGCAGAACCCTCCAAAGCCGCTGACAGCAAGCGGAAGTACTAGGATAACTAAAAGTGCAAGTCGGCGCAGAACTCTACCAAGAATCAGCAAGTTGTGGTTGTTCATGCCGTGATTGCACCTGCTGCTACTGTGCCGAGGAAGCAGTATACTGGAAATCTGCCCAAGTGCAACAAATTCACTTTTCACCATAATGGTGTCTGATGGGATTAAAACAACTTTTAATCTAAGAAGATCGATTAGATCTTGAACAAGTATATGAATAGAAAACAGTTAACAACGCAATAATAAGAACAAACAGCTTGAATCAAACGTGTCGAATGATTAAATAAAATCCTTAGAAGAGCTCGATTAAGAACATCAACTGTAAAGGATTAGAAGATTACAAGAACGATTACAGAAAAATATTTTACTCTTGATCAATCGCTGTATAGATAATCTCTAGAATCTTAACCTAATATGCATGCAAGCATTTAACTTATATACAATACATAAAAGGCTCTCGGTTGGACAGGCCCAAACCGGAGAATAAAAGGCTAATCTAACGAGCCCAAAAGACGCAACATCAAAACTCTTTTCAGCCCAACAATCTCCCCCTTTGCGTCAATATGGAGCGAGACTTTCACTTCCTACTTGGGCCGGCGGCTGAAGCTGGTACCTTCTTCTTCACGGTACTAAACAGACACTTGGTTATAGAAAGGATGGTCTGTCTAAACCGGATGTACCAGTTGATCATATCATTGAAGTATTTGATATCATCAGCCGAATTGTCTTTACACTGCTTGATGATGAATAAGATGTGCTCCAAGCAAGTTGTAGTATAAAGATGTTTGTCAGCTAAAGCGAAGAGACATTTCTGTCCTTCGGCTCTAGTGAACATCACAGAGTTTCGCCTCGAATCTATCTTGCCCATCAGCATTTGATTCAGATCACTGGCCGATCCCACAGGCTTGACTTTCAGTTTCTTCTTAAAAACTGTGGCAACCTCCTGATCTATTAGGGCCACCTCCATGATGTAGCATGCCAGCATCCTTTTGACATGGTCTAAGATGGGACCATATTCGGCTTCGTTTGTCAGCAGGATATTGTACAAGACTATCCAATCATGAGGGTTCAGATTGGGCAGATCCGCCAGAGAGATCATGTGAGCAGTTCTTGCAGATCCTCGGATAAGCTTGAACTTGACGTTTGTGAATCTCCCCATGGCAAAAGGCTTCATCACCCGAACATTGACAATCTTCTGGGCGCTCCATGTAAGGAATTGAGGGCGAGCGGCCTCCAGGTAGAAGTCAATGAGCTCCCTGTCAAGCTCATCGTTCGGATGCGGGACTTCATAAATGTTAGAGAAGGCGTGGAAGATGAACGCCTTTCGAGTCAGTGGCATATCGAACTGCGAATCAATGGTGTTGTTGCAGTCGAACGATATTACCGGCTCGAGCCATAGTATGCTTGGAGTCTCTATGGCCTCTTTTATCAACCGATCCCTGGTCCAGGCAGGGAAGAGCAACTTTCGGCTCTCAAGGAGATCGTTGGCTTCTTTTTGTTTACGTTCGGCTTCTTCAGCTTCACGTGCCACACGACTGACATCGTTATCAGTATTGCGACTGTTCTTTCTCTTTAACATGTCCGCAATAGTCTCCTTGTCTTCATCTTCATCTTCATCTCCATCCTCTGCTATGTGTTTTCCCTTGTTCTTCACACCCGAACCCGAGGCATGACCAGTTTGGGGTGGTTCGGTTGTGTGAGTAGCGTTGGAGGACGGAGGTGGTTTCGATCCTTTCTTCTCTTCTCCCCCTTGTTTCGGAATGGACACGAAACTCGGAAGGCCTTCAATTTTGCTTAAGAGGGCCATGGCCGGGGAGAGCTTTTCAGCGAGGGTGCGCCTCACCGAATGATTAAGGATTGGGTCGTGTGCTTCCAGGATGTTGGATAGAGCCACGTTGACATCCGAAACACACGTCTTGATGACTTCCCTCTCGGATCGAAGAGCTTCCAATTGTTGTTCAGAGTTGGAAAGCTGCGTGCTCTTGACCTTTAGGGCAGTTGTTTTACTTGCCAGAACGTCCATCAGAGAGTTCTCTGCCGCAAGATCCTCTTGGAGTTTTGCCAGACGGGTATCGATGGAGGCACGGAGTGCCGAGTTGTCGTCGCTGAGGTTTTGGCGGAGGGTAGCGAACGAAGTCAACTCCGTCGAGACGAACTTGGCCAATTGTTGAACAATCGGTTCAAGAGTCGTCTTGGTGGCATTGGCGCTTTCCTGCAGAGACTTTAGCAGGTCCGAAGCGTCGGAGAATAGTTTATCGACTTTTTCGGTCGCCGCCTCACAGGCTCGGGTGGAGGCGTCTATCGCAGCAGTTGCGGAGGCTACTGAGTCATGTTGAGCCCGGGAGAAGGCATCAACGATCCTCTGAAGGGCAGCTTCAGATAAGGTGGACTGCTAGTTTGAAGAGGAGGCGAGAAGTTGATCAACCTTCTCGTTAAGATCGCGGAGATGCTTCTTTGTCACTGGAGCATCATCCTCCTCATCACTCTGAACTTGAAACGGACTATAGAAGACCGAATCAAAGTTCATGTGATCACCACCAAGGAATTGATCATCGCCATCGGAGGCGTCTTCTGGAGATTGAGGTGGTGGTGAAGCTGGGGGTGTTATGGGTTTAGTTGGTTCAGGTTGAGTAGGTGGGGGGTTAGTTTCGGGTGGTGGTTGTGTATGGGTTTCGGTTTGTGGAGGTTTGGTTACGGGAGGGGTTTCGGTTACAGGTGGTGTTTCTGTTGAGGTGGTGAATATGGGTGGAGGTATAGGGAATGAGGTTGGTGGTATAGTAGGGGTTATGGTGGGAATGGAAATAGGGATTGTGGGTGGAGGGGAAGGAATTGGGGATTGGTGAAGTTCCATCTCCGGGGTTGGGGACCGAGGGGGTGTGTTGCCTCGTAGAGGAGAGACATCGCCTTGAGATCCCTCAGCGTCCGAACTCTCAACTTCGGATTCACTTGATGAGGAGGAAAGGATTAGCTTTCGCTTTTGTTGGGTCTTCCTCCTTTTCGGTTGTGGTGACGAAGCAGCCTTCGGTTGTTTGCGCTTCTTGGGAGTTGGTTTTGGGGCTTTGGATGGTTTCTTCCCCTTGTCTGCCTTCTTACCCCTGGCCACCGGTTTGTCGGCATCATGAATCGATCTCAACATGTCCGGTGTCAGTTCCCTCGGACCAGATGGCCCTAACTCCTTGATCGCCTTGATCATACTGCTGTCTGATGGCACACTACCATACATCGACTCCGGGATAGAGCCAATGAAGGAGAATTTCGATGCAGCGGATACGATGATCTTCGTGGTGTGGAACGTACCAATCGAAGACATCGGTGCACCGTCAGCAGTTTGGACATCGAACCGGTCCATAGCCCATCTTGTGATCAAGATCCAGAACCGGGCTAGTGACACCTCGGAGTGTCGGGAAGCGGAAGAGAGGCTCTGAATCAGTTGTTGCCAAAGGACAAACCCATAATCGAGGTTGATCCCGTTGTACACCCCGTACATGATTGACAGGAAAAGACGACTGGCTCCGTCCGATCCTGAGCTCCTCTCAGACAGTCCCTTGAAGAGAACTGTAAATAACCCATTCCATTGGGGCGGTAGGCATGACTTCTTGAATCTGGCGACGGAGGTGAGAACTTCCGTGTAGCCCATTTTGTAGAACATGCTGTAGAGCATACCAACCGGAATTGTCTCCGGGTGAACACGCGATGGGTCAGCAGCAAACCCAAGCATAGAGCAGAAGCGGGAACGAGAAATCGACGTATTGTGTTCCGCTACTTCGAAAAAGACTCTGTCAACGGCCTTGTCGTAATAAGCCGTTGCGTAGACCTGAGATAGGGCCACCATGTCACACCCCCAAACCTGAACGGCGGAAACGTTCGGGGGCGGATGACTTCATGTGGTAACGTAACAAATGAATACATAGTAAAGAAAGCAATACAACCATCATATATATAATTGAAAGTTTACATTTGTCAAAAGTTACATGTTCAAAACTCAATTACAATATGATGTCAAAATACGAGATTAAACTGGCGCCGCAGCATCCCTTCATCAAAAGCGAAATGAATACCTGAAATTACTGATTTCCTGGGACATACAAGTAATTTTGAAAGAGTAGATCAGCATTTAAGCTGGTGAATTTCATAAGTATTTAAGTGACAATGTTTGAATGAACTGAAATGTTTTATCTTCGTTTGTTTGTGGTTAGAAAATCCAATATTTTCTGCTAGTATAAAAGTAGCCTTCACTCAAGACCAATGTTTGTTTCTAAAATGTATGTAAATGTAAAAGAACCAATGAATTTGAAAACCTTGTAAATCAATGCATTTTAATACCCCTTGTGAGTTTTATAACCATACTATTGACTCTGAATGCCTATACACAACGTTCTTCAGGCGTTGAAATGTTATGACGTTTGTCACCCCAAACGGTGGACTGCAGCTAACAGTCAGGGCGCGGGTTTGTCAAGCCCGTATAGATCTATACACAAACACCATGCTCCCCCTCCAAGGGATTCTGGTATATAATACAGGACTTGAAATGTGTACTCGAACGTACATGAAGTTAGTGTCTCACAAATCCGTGGTATAAAAACAGATCTACTTGTTAAAATGTTACGTTTGTTCTTGTATACGAAAGTGAACTTCTTGAAATATGTGATTCTACTACGTAAGAGTTAGAAATTTGTTTCGTAAAACCATACCTATTATAGTTTCCAAAAAGCGTGTCTTGTTTGTTTAGAAACATTGAGAAAAGGAATCGCTTGTTTATGAAAGTATAGATTTTTGGGTGTAGAGTCTAGGATAGACAAGAAAAATCTCAGAACAGATTAGTTTATACATGCATTACAACAACATTATATTTTTAAAAGGGAAAATGCTATTGGGACATATGTTATATATATACATATATACATATATATATATATATATAAGTTCCTTTAAATGTTTATAAATCGCATGTGATTTGAATATATAACAGTATATAAAAGAATTTCTTTATGTAACGCACGATAATACTCGTGTGTTTTACTTGTAATCCCCCCCTTTGAAAGCATATAAAAGTATTTAGACTAATTAAAAAGGTTGATTTAGGGGTATGAAACTCACTTGAAAGTTTGAAGATAGCGAGATGGAAAACCGGGCAGAGTTTCGTCTCGGGAAACGGATTTTCCTCGGGATTCTCGGGAATCTCGGAAGTAAAATCGACCTTCGGGACTTGAGCCAAAAAGACCAGAGCTTCGGGTTTGAACGGACACGGAAAACGAGGCAAAGTTGAGAGAGAGAAGAGAAATGAACCCTTTCTTTGGAAACCCTCGCATTCTATTTATAGGAAGGCTGGTCTGCCTCGGTACGCGGGGCGTACGCTCGTACGCGCTGCGTACGCGTACGTCATGCATGACCGAAGCCTCGACTGCCTCGGTTCGGATGGGACGGGTTGCTGGGGAGGTGGGTCGGATGGGACGCCGGGTCGGATGGGACGTCGGGTCGGACGGGTCGGACGGGTCGGATGGATCGGATTCCTCGGATATGGCGACGTGGACGATCCGAGGCCAATCCTCTCGGTTACGCGGGGCGTACAGGAGTACGCAGCGCGTACTTCGGAGGAGGATGCTGACTCCCCTTCGGATAATATCCGAATTTTGAATTAAATAAATAATTAATTTATTTAATAAACTTCAAAAATCCATATCTTCTTCATACGAACTCCGTTTTCGATGGTCTTTATATCCTCGCGTAGGTGAGACTACGCTCTACAACTTTCGTTTAGACTCCGTTGGCAAATTCCAAAATTATATTTTTATTATTTATTAAAAATCCATCGTGTTTAAGGAATTTCTTAGAAAATTCATAACTTCTTTATCTGATGTCGGTTTTTGCCAGACTTTTTACCGCTGGAATACCATTGTCGAGACCTTCGATTCTCGTTTAGGTCATTCCGGCCAAAAGTCGCTCGATCTCCGATTCGAGTTTTTAGCGGTCTGTTGCTAAGCCGAACTTGGAAAAATCACATCTTCGCTATATGAAGTCGGATTTGGGCGTTCTTTTCACATACGATCATGGTTCAAAGACATTTAATCATAGAAGGAAATTAAATAGAACTATTTGTACGTTTTATTATGAAAGTAAATTTTATTACTTAGAAGCGGTTACAATACTTGACCCATTCTGGTCCTTACAAGGAGTTGAAATATCGGGTTGCCACATCATCCCCCCGTTAGAGAGAATTTCGTCCCGAAATTTAAAGTAGCAAAGATACTAGTGAACATGAAAGAGATGAGGGTACTTTTGTTTCATCTGATCTTCGCGTTCCCATGTGAATTCGGGTCCCCGCTTGGCGTTCCAGCGAACCTTCACGATGGGTATGCGACTTTGTTTTGTTTGTTTGACCTCTCGATCCATGATTTCTACTGGCTCTTCCACAAAGTTGAGGCTCTCGTTGATCTCGATCTCGTCGAGTGGAATAACAAGAGTCTCGTCGGACAGACACTTTTTCAAGTTTGAGACGTGGAAGGTTGGATGGATGTTACTAAGTTCGCGCGGTAGGTTAAGCTTGTAAGCCACAGGGCCGATCCTGGCAAGAATCTCGAAAGGCCCTATGTATCTTGGATTTAGTTTCCCACGCTTTCCAAATCGTATTAAACCCTTCCACGGTGAGACCTTTAATAAGACGTGGTCTCCTACCTGGAATTCTAAAGGTTTCCTCCTTTGGTCAGCGTAGCTTTTCTGTCGGTCTCTTGAGGCCTTCAATCGTTCACGAATCTGAACGATCTTCTCTGTTGTTTCACGTATGATCTCCGGACCTGTGAGAGTGCTTTCAGGAACTCTTCCTCTAGCTAACTGGGTATCGCCAACTTCAGTCCAGCACAGAGGGGATCTGCACTTTCGACCATAGAGGGCTTCAAACGGAGCAGCCTTTATGCTTGTATGATAACTATTGTTGTATGAAAATTCGACAAGGGGTAAATGAATATCCCATGCCTTTCCAAAGTCAATCACGCAGGCTCTCAGCATGTCTTCTAAAGTTTGTATTGTTCTCTCACTTTGTCCGTCTGTCTGTGGGTGGTAGGCTGTACTCATGTCTAGCCTAGTTCCCAGGGAACTTTGTAGTGATTGCCAGAACCTTGAAGTGAATCTACTATCTCGATCGGAGATAATGGATATCGGAACACCATGCAGTCGCACTACTTCCCTTAAGTAAGTTCTTGTCAGCTTCTCCATTTTGTCAGTCTCCTTGATGGGTAGGAAATGTGCGGATTTGGTCAATCTGTCGACAATGACCCATATGGTATCGAGTCCACTTGTCGTCTTGGGTAACTTGGTTATGAAGTCCATAGTAATCCGCTCCCATTTCCATTCCGGTATCTCTGGTTGTTGTAGTAGTCCTGACGGTTTCTGATACTCGACCTTAACCTTAGCGCAAGTAAGACATTTACTCACGAAGGTAGCAATTTCTGCTTTCATGTTAGGCCACCAGTACAGTTTCTTAAGATCCAGATACATTTTATCTGAACCCGGGTGAACGGAATATCTTGAATTGTGAGCCTCGGTCATGACTACGTTTCTGAAACCACCATGATTTGGGGTCCAGATTCGGTCCATGAGATAGTAGGCTCCGCCACCCTTGACTTCTAAATTCTTCTCCATTCCTCGCAGGGATTCACCCGCCACATTTTCAGGTTGCAAAGCTTCCATTTGTGCTTCTTTAATTTGTGTGGATAGGTGGGAATGGATAGTCATGGTCAGAGATTTGACCCTCCGACCAGTGTATTCCTTTCGACTGAGGGCGTCGGCTACTACGTTGGCCTTGCCAGGATGATAACGAATTTCGCATTCGTAGTCATTCAGTAACTCAACCCATCGTCGTTGTCGCATGTTGAGTTCCTTCTGATCGAAAATGTGTTGAAGGCTCTTGTGATCGGTGAATATAGTACTCTTTGTTCCGTATAAGTAGTGCCTCCAGATCTTCAGAGCAAATACCACTGCTCCTAACTCGAGGTCGTGTGTCGTATAGTTCACTTCGTGTGTCTTAAGCTGTCGGGAGGCATAAGCGATAACCTTCCCTCTTTGCATAAGAACACAACCAAGTCCTTGATTTGAAGCATCGCAATACACTACGAAGTCTTCTATCCCTTCGGGGAGGGATAGTATCGGTGCGGTGCACAAGGCCTGTTTTAGTGTCTGGAATGCCTTCTCTTGTTTCGCTTCCCAGTCAAAGGCCACTCCTTTCTGGGTTAATGAAGTAAGAGGTTTCGCAATGCTCGAAAAGTTCTTTATGAATCTGCGATAGTAGCCAGCTAGACCTAGAAATTGACGAATTTCTGTAGGTGTCTTTGGTGCCGACCAGTTCTCAATAGCCTTAATTTTGAAAGGGTCCACGTGTATACCTTTCTCGCTAACAACGTGACCTAAAAATTCGACTCTTCGAATCCAAAATTCGCATTTAGAGAACTTCGCATAGAGTTTCTCCGTTCGCAGTGTTTCTAGGACTTTTCGTAGGTGTTGACTATGCTCTTCCTCACTTCGAGAGTAGATAAGTATATCATCGATAAAGACGATGACGAACTGATCCAAGTAAGGGCGGCATACCCTATTCATTAGGTCCATAAATACTACTGGTGCATTGGTTAATCCGAACGGCATCACCACGAATTCGTAGTGTCCATAACGAGTTCGGAAGGCTGTCTTTGGAATGTCCCTCTCTAGAACTCGTAATTGGTGATATCCGGATCGCAGGTCTATTTTGGAGAAGTAGTTCGCCCCTTGAAGTTGATCGAATAGGTCGTCGATACGGGGTAGAGGATAGCGGTTCTTGACAGTAAGTTTGTTCAGCTCTCTGTAGTCGATGCACATACGGAACGATCTGTCTTTCTTCTTTACAAACAAGACCGGTGCTCCCCAAGGTGAGAAACTTGGTCTTATGAATCCTTTGTGAAGGAGTTCATTAAGTTGACTGGAAAGTTCCTGCATCTCTGCTGGTGCAAGACGATAAGGCGACTTCGCTACTGGGGTAGCTCCTGGAATTAAGTCGATTCTAAACTCGACTTGGCGTTGCGGTGGTAATCCTGGCAGTTCTTCTGGAAAGATATCGGGAAAGTCGCGTACTACCGAGATGCTCTTGATGTCCTTCAGTTCTTGACTTGTATCGACGATGTGCGCTAGGAATGCTCGACAATCCTTCCGCAAGCACTTTCGAGCTTGGATGCACGAAATGATGCGAAGGTTTGCACTAGATTTGTCGCCGTAGATAACTAATGTTTCGTTGTTTGGGAGGTTAAGACGGACTGCTTTCTCAAAGCACATGATGTCGGCGCGAAGGAGGCTCAACCAATCCATGCCGACTATGACGTCGAAACTTTTAATTTGAACCGGCATGAGATCGATTGGGAAAGAATGGCCGTCTAATGTTAACGTACAGCCCATGTATATGCAATTTGTGTTTGATTCTTGTAATGGTTTGGTAAGTTTTGACTTGTTGCTTACTACGATCATTCCTCGATATACGTTGGTCCAATCTTGGGCAAATATAGTTGATCACGCTATATTTGTCCAAAATCTAATTACATATATCGAGTCCCAATCGTAGTGTCAACTTGTCTAAATACTTGTATAGTTGTATAACATGAAAATAGTTCGTGGTAGGCATGTATTTGTACTTAAATGAACTACCAATTTAAGTTGAACGAAATGCTGCTTAAGTGTAAAAAGAAAATTTGTTTTGTCAGAGAGTATTAGTCCCCTAAGCATTTATAGTTTGTATATCTTATGTGGTTCGATATACTTAGTTCACTATAAACATTGCTCTGATACCAATCTGTCACACCCCCAAACCTGAACGGCGGAAACGTTCGGGGGCGGATGACTTCATGTGGTAACGTAACAAATGAATACATAGTAAAGAAAGCAATACAACCATCATATATATAATTGAAAGTTTACATTTGTCAAAAGTTACATGTTCAAAACTCAATTACAATATGATGTCAAAATACGAGATTAAACTGGCGCCGCAGCATCCCTTCATCAAAAGCGAAATGAATACCTGAAATTACTGATTTCCTGGGACATACAAGTAATTTTGAAAGAGTAGATCAGCATTTAAGCTGGTGAATTTCATAAGTATTTAAGTGACAATGTTTGAATGAACTGAAATGTTTTATCTTCGTTTGTTTGTGGTTAGAAAATCCAATATTTTCTGCTAGTATAAAAGTAGCCTTCACTCAAGACCAATGTTTGTTTCTAAAATGTATGTAAATGTAAAAGAACCAATGAATTTGAAAACCTTGTAAATCAATGCATTTTAATACCCCTTGTGAGTTTTATAACCATACTATTGACTCTGAATGCCTATACACAACGTTCTTCAGGCGTTGAAATGTTATGACGTTTGTCACCCCAAACGGTGGACTGCAGCTAACAGTCAGGGCGCGGGTTTGTCAAGCCCGTATAGATCTATACACAAACACCATGCTCCCCCTCCAAGGGATTCTGGTATATAATACAGGACTTGAAATGTGTACTCGAACGTACATGAAGTTAGTGTCTCACAAATCCGTGGTATAAAAACAGATCTACTTGTTAAAATGTTACGTTTGTTCTTGTATACGAAAGTGAACTTCTTGAAATATGTGATTCTACTACGTAAGAGTTAGAAATTTGTTTCGTAAAACCATACCTATTATAGTTTCCAAAAAGCGTGTCTTGTTTGTTTAGAAACATTGAGAAAAGGAATCGCTTGTTTATGAAAGTATAGATTTTTGGGTGTAGAGTCTAGGATAGACAAGAAAAATCTCAGAACAGATTAGTTTATACATGCATTACAACAACATTATATTTTTAAAAGGGAAAATGCTATTGGGACATATGTTATATATATACATATATACATATATATATATATATATATATATATATATATATAAGTTCCTTTAAATGTTTATAAATCGCATGTGATTTGAATATATAACAGTATATAAAAGAATTTCTTTATGTAACGCACGATAATACTCGTGTGTTTTACTTGTAATCCCCCCCTTTGAAAGCATATAAAAGTATTTAGACTAATTAAAAAGGTTGATTTAGGGGTATGAAACTCACTTGAAAGTTTGAAGATAGCGAGATGGAAAACCGGACAGAGTTTCGTCTCGGGAAACGGATTTTCCTCGGGATTCTCGGGAATCTCGGAAGTAAAATCGACCTTCGGGACTTGAGCCAAAAATACCAGAGCTTCGGGTTTGAACGGACACGGAAAACGAGGCAAAGTTGAGAGAGAGAAGAGAAATGAACCCTTTCTTTGGAAACCCTCGCATTCTATTTATAGGAAGGCTGGTCTGCCTCGGTACGCGGGGCGTACGCTCGTACGCGCTGCGTACGCGTACGTCATGCATGACCGAAGCCTCGACTGCCTCGGTTCGGATGGGACGGGTTGCTGGGGAGGTGGGTCGGATAGGACGCCGGGTCGGATGGGACGTCGGGTCGGACGGGTCGGACGGGTCGGATGGATCGGATTCCTCGGATATGGCGACGTGGACGATCCGAGGCCAATCCTCTCGGTTACGCGGGGCGTACAGGAGTACGCAGCGCGTACTTCGGAGGAGGATGCTGACTCCCCTTCGGATAATATCCGAATTTTGAATTAAATAAATAATTAATTTATTTAATAAACTTCAAAAATCCATATCTTCTTCATACGAACTCCGTTTTCGATGGTCTTTATATCCTCGCGTAGGTGAGACTACACTCTACAACTTTCGTTTAGACTCCGTTGGCAAATTCCAAAATTATATTTTTATTATTTATTAAAAATCCATCGTGTTTAAGGAATTTCTTAGAAAATTCATAACTTCTTTATCTGATGTCGGTTTTTGCCAGACTTTTTACCGCTGGAATACCATTGTCGAGACCTTCGATTCTCGTTTAGGTCATTCCGGCCAAAAGTCGCTCGATCTCCGATTCGAGTTTTTAGCGGTCTGTTGCTAAGCCGAACTTGGAAAAATCACATCTTCGCTATATGAAGTCGGATTTGGGCGTTCTTTTCACATACGATCATGGTTCAAAGACATTTAATCATAGAAGGAAATTAAATAGAACTATTTGTACGTTTTATTATGAAAGTAAATTTTATTACTTAGAAGCGGTTACAATACTTGACCCATTCTGGTCCTTACAAGGAGTTGAAATATCGGGTTGCCACACACCATTGGCACCGTTTCAATCCGTGACAGTGCCGGAGCAAGCTGGGAGTATTTGAGACACTCGATGATCGGCGACATGTAGGGATCATAGGCCAGTGGGTTCAGATCAATCACGAGGCATTGCTGAGGACGGATTGGAAGAATTTGAGAAGTAGCATGGACGGAAGAGGATTCAGCCATTGTTGTAGGTTGGAGAAGATGATAACCGGGAGAGAGTTTGGAAGTATTTTTGCTTTGGAAATTATGGGGCAGTAAAGAGGTAAAAGGTGGTCTGGATGGGTTTTTATAGTAGGTGATAGGAGAGAGAAAGATCGATTCAAATCTCTTAGGGAAATACGGAAGGGTTTTTGAGTGACTGACTGGTGACAGTTGGGACGTGCGATGATCACGTAGGAGAGAGAGTGTCAGATTCCTAGGATCACGCCGCCCAATAAGCGCCGGTTCAGAGAGAGGAACCGTTTCCATTTCCACACGCGCCATTAATGCTAGATGGATGACGCTTCAATACTGCACACGCGTCCAAATGTGTCAGAAAAAGCGCGGCCGCTTCAAATTCACGCGCCCTCCTTTTTACCGTCGTTTGAATATCTATCCTTTGAACTTCCGCCGCGTCAGCAACTTTTTGTCTTTTTCCCTTTTTTTAATCAGCTGTATTCAATTTGAGGACTCACGTGGCTAATTTTTGGCCACAACTTCATTAATAATTCCTCAGTAATAAACCAGCCTGTAAAATAATTAGTAACGGAATTTTGAAAATCTAGGATTTTCGTGCAAAGAGTGTAAAAGATAAGGAAATAAAGCAACTCTTTTTGGAATAATCTGTGATGTCAATTATGACACGAAACTGATGATCCCGGGCACGAATCTCTTCCTTCAAGATCAAGAAAGACCTCAAAGTGTTAGTGTGGAATCCCGTTGAATTACGATCAAACATTTATTAATAAATGTTGAAAGGCTTCTTTTAATAAGGCTAATTAAGGGTGGTTTCGCTTTGATTCAACAATTCAATTCTTGATATAAGAACGAAAGTGAACAAAGTACTTGTGAGACCGGTGTAGTCTGTTGAACAAGTAGGGTAGAGTTGATTTTTAAGTGACTTGGTTAAGTATAAAATCTCAGATAAAAAAAATTATAACTGGATCCCATGGGAAGAAATGTTATGGTTTGTAACAATTTCATTGGAATCGAAAAAAAATTGAGATTTCATGAAGGTACATTCGTCAATTCATTGGTGAAAACTTGATCAAATTAATTTGTCACCGTCAATTCTTTGGTGTTGAATTTTGGGTTTCACTCAGCTCGTAGTGGCACGAAACTAAGATCATAAACACAGATGTTGTGTAACCATAAACCTCAGTGGTAGTTTCTGAGAGTCTCAAGGGTTACAGTGATGAAACGAATGTTATGGAGAAGAGTAATGGGGATGGTGAAAGAAGACATAGTACCTCTGCTGCGAAAGAAAGGACCAAGCAGGAGACTCTTAACTCATGTGAGAAGAGTGTGAGGTAGCTCACGATTAGAATAAATAAGTTAGCCTTATTGGGAAGACAAGGTTTGTGTATACCAAATCGTGAAGGCAATTATTCAAAATCTTATGAGGCTTGGGACACATACAGCAGCATGCTTCTAGGGACACTTAAGTAATTCAGCAAATATATCCCCATAAGTAAACGAACATACAAAAAAAATAAAAACATATTTTTGGAGTGTTTGAAATTTATATATAAAAAAAAAATTAAAAAAAATAAAAATAAAAAAATAGAAAAGATAAAAAAATAAGACAAGGAAAAAAAAAACTTTTGATTCAAAAAATGGAAAACCGAACCCGAACGTTCGGTTGGTTTCGGTTGGAAAAAGTTGAAGAACCGAACCCGAACCTTCGGTTGGTTTCGGTTCAGGAAAATTTTGAAAAACCGAACCCGAACCTTCGGTTGGTTTCGGTTCTTGAAAATTTTAAGAAACCAAGAAGTTTAGAGAAAAAAAAAACTTGTTACGTAAAGAAAAATAAATTTTGCACAAGAAATACACAACACAGAAAAACTACCTTTGAAGTAATGAGCGAGTCAGATGATTGAACCGAACCCGAACGTTCGGTTGGTTTCGCTTCTTACGGTTGAGATTGAGTGGTAGTGTGAGGAACTGATTCTGATTCCATCATACCGAGCCCTTGCAATATTTTATTGAATGATGCTTCAGGAAGAGCTTTGGTAAAGACATCAGCCAGTTGATCAGTGGTTCTTACGAAGTGAACTTCGACATTTCCATCTTCCACATGATCTTTGATGAAGTGATACCTCAGTGCTATGTGTTTGGTTTTAGAGTGTTGCACTGGGTTATGACAGATCCTAATTGCACTTTCAGAGTCACAATATAGTGGGATCTTCTTCATATTGAGTCCATAGTCTCGAAGTTGACTCTGGATCCAAATCACTTGTGATGTGCAGGATGCAGCGGCAATGTATTCCGCTTCAGCAGTAGACAGCGACACACATGTTTGTTTCTTGGATTGCCAGCTAACCAACTTCCCATCAAGAAATTGACAGCCACCAGTTGTGCTTCTGCGGTCGAGTCCACATCCTCCAAGGTCAGCATCAGAATAGGCTTGAACGAAAAAGCCTGAATTGGATGGATACCATAGACCTAAGGAGGCGGTTCGCTTGAGATAGCGTAGGATGTTCTTCACTGCCAGCATGTGAGGTTCGCGTGGGTTAGCCTGAAATCGAGCACAGTAACACACAGAAAACATGATATCAGGCCTGCTAGCAGTTAGATACATCAATGAGCCTATCATTTGACGATAGAGCGTGATGTCAATAGCCGGTTTATCTAGTGAAGGGGCCAGCTTGGTGCCGAATGCCATTGGGACTTTGACTTTTGAGTCTCCCATCATTCCAAACTTCGCTAGAAGAGTCTTAGTGTAAGCTTCCTGATTGATAAAGATGCCTTCAGGTCCATGTCTTATGTTTAAACCAAGGAAAAAGTTAATAGGACCCATTGAGCTCATTTCAAACTTAGTCTCCATCAACTTTCTGAATTCAGCTGTTAAGCTGGGATTCGTGGAGCCAAAGATGATGTCATCGACATAAATTTGAACTATCATAAGGTGGTTACCTTCCTTTTTACGAAAGAAGGTTGGGTCAACCGAACCTTGTTTGAATTTGGACATCTTCAAAAATTTTGTAAGCGTTTCATACCAGGCTCTCGGAGCTTGTTTGAGGCCGTACACAGCTTTATCCAGAATGTAGCAATGATTTGGATACTTTTCGTTCACGAACCCAGGAGGTTGCTCCACATACACAGTTTCTTCAAGTTCTCCATTGAGAAATGCACACTTGACGTCCATTTGGAAAACCTCAAAGTTTTTGTGAGCAGCATAGGCCAGAAATATTCTAACCGATTCTAGCCTAGCTACTGGAGCGAACGTTTCTTCGTAATCTATCCCTTCCTCCTGACAGTATCCCTTGACAACCAGACGAGCCTTGTTCCTTATGACATTACCTTCCTTGTCCATTTTGTTTCTAAAAACCCATTTAAGACCAACAACCGAAGCATCTGGAGGAGTTGGAATGAGGCGCCAGACCTTGTTCCTTTCAAACTCATTCAGTTCGTCTTGCATCGCTTGAACCCAATCAGAGTGATCGAGGGCGGTGTTCACTGTCTTCGGTTCAACTTTTGATACGAATGAGTTAAACATACAAAACTCAACCTTTGAGAATAAGGATGTCTGTTTTGCCTTCAGTTGAGATCGGGTCAGAACCTTTTCAGATACATCACCAACTACTTGGGAGATAGGATGATCTCTGGTCCATTTTGTGAGAGGAGGGTAGTTCGGATCGAAGGTTGGATCTAGTTCAGCATTGATCATCTCTTCGGGCTCAGATTGGCTATCGTCATCATTCGTCATATCATCATGCTCCCCCTCAATTGATGAGTCTTGAGAAACATGAGTTTCAGGGGTTTCTTGTGGTGCTGGAGTTTCAGGCATTGAAGCACCTTCGTTTGGAGGGGCACCTTCGGTTGGAGAAGTACCTTCGGATGAGGTTGTAGAGCTTTGCTCCCCCTCGATATGAGAACTTGGCTCCCCCTCGACTGAAGCATTGTTGGTTGGAGAGTCATCAGTGGGCGATTCTCCTTCATGCATTCTTCTTGCAGCATCTTCGACAATCTGCTTCATATGATCTATTTTGTTGTCAGCTGCACCTGCTTCGGAGAGAGAAGCTTTTTCCGGTTCGTCAAAGAGATCCAGAAAGTTCTCGTACATATTGGCGATTGAGACTGTGACTTGACCAGTTTGAGGAAAGATTTCCCTGGCAGTGTCATCTATGGCCTGTAGCTTCTTGACATAGCTATCGTCGAAGGTCACATAGTATGTCTCTTCAATCCTTCTTGATCGTTTGTTTAGGACCCTGTACGCCTTTGAAGTGAGTGAGTAACCCAGAAAGATTCCCTCGTCAGCCTTGACATCAAACTTGTTGCGGTGTTCTTTAGAGTTAAAGATGAAACACCTTGAGCCAAACACGTGGAAAAATTTCACGTTGGGTTTTCTGTTATTTATTATCTCATATGGTGTGAGCGTGAATCGCTTGTTGAGATAGGACCTGTTTTGTGTATAATAAGCAGCAAAAATAGCGTCAGCCCAAAAATAAAGAGGTAAGGAAGCGAAACTTAGCATAGTTCGGGCAGCTTCACACAACGATCGGTTTCGTCTTTCGACTATTCCGTTCTGCTGTGGTGTATAGGGAGCTGAGAAATTATGACTGATTCCCTTTTCTGCAAGAAACTCTTCAAACTCTTTGTTCTTGAATTCGAGACCATTGTCGCTCCTTATGTTGCGAACGACCTTCTTGAGCTGGACTTCAATTTGTTTGATAAACGCTTTCAGCTTTTGAGTCGCTTCAGATTTGAGCTTTAGAAAGAACACCCATGTAAATCGAGAGAAGTCATCAACGATAACAAGAATGTACTTGCTACCACCGATGCTTTCAACAGATGAAGGACCACACAAATCGATATGAAGCAATTCGAGTGGTTCAACAACTTTTGTGTTAATTATGGATGGGTGACTTTGACGACTCTGCTTTCCCATTTCGCATGCAGCACACAAATGCTCTCTGTCAAACTTGAGCAATGGAAGACCCCTAACATGACCTCCAGTGACAAGTCGGTTGATATCCTTGAAATTGAGATGAGAGAGTCTTCGGTGCCACAACCAGCTTTCGTCGGATTGAGCCTTTGATAGCAGACATATGGCTGGATTTCCTTTGATGGGTTTCATGTTCAGAGGAAACATTTCACCCTTTCGCTCTGACTTCAGAATCACTTTCTTTGTCTTTTTCTCTATGATTTCCGAACCTTCATCATCGAATGAAACTTTGAGACCAGTACCTCCAACAAGCTGAGATACACTGATGAGGTTGTGTTGAAGTCCTTCCACATAGGCCACCTTTCTTATGGTAAAATCACCATTCGTTATCATTCCATATCCCTTTATGGTCCCGAAAGAGTTATTTCCAAACTTAACATTGCCACCATTTGCAAGGGATCTGTATTCCCTAAGCTCCTCTTTCCTCCCTGTCATGTGACGCGAGCAGCCACTGTCGATGTACCATTCTTCGTCAAACTGCTCGTCACTTATAACCTGCAAAAAATTAAGCAGATTTAGGAACCCAAAGTTTCTTGGGTCCATGTGAGCTTTTCATGGGAACAGGAATAGTGAGAGAGATGTCAACTAGATATGTTCGTTTTATTAGAGTTGTTTCATCTTTCTTTTTAATGGTAAAGACTTTTATTTTATGAACATTAGGGATGTTCGTTTTGGACTCAGGTTTGGATTCATCGACCTTTTGCTTTCCCTTCTGTTCAGCTGAAGAATGAGGTTTTCGAGGGCAAGCGGGATTAGTTATGGAACTAGATGGAGATGAATGAGTGGAAGTAAAAGAACGAGAAGAATTAGGAAGAGAGGATTTGGATTTGGATGGAGATGTCTTCCTTGCTGATGACTCTAGGTGACCCTTTTGCTTTTTATCGTTGGTGGGGTTAATCTTTGAGTCTTGTTCCTTTTTCATTTTGGAGCCGAACCTCTGCGTTCGGTTGGTGTTGTTCTTGGAACCGAACCTTTGGTTTCGGTCGAAGTCCTTTTCAGAACCAAACCTTGGCTTTCGGTTGGTATCTTCTTGCGAACCGAACCTTGGCTTTCGGTTAGTATCTTCTTGCGAACCGAACCTTGGCTTTCGGTTAGTATCTTCTTGCGAACCGAACCTTGGCTTTCGGTTAGTGGAACTTTCAGGCTTTCGTACAGGATTGTTTTCATACTTCAGATTCTTGTCCTTGTGTGTATAGTATGCATTCTGGGAGTGCCAGAATTGTTTCCTTTCAGAAAGATTTTTCCTGTATCTTTGGTTCCTCTCTATCTTCTTATCCCTCATCTGCTTAGGTTGATGATGAACGTTCGCTTTTGTTTTTGCTGTAACTTTGACTGATTCCTTTTGAACTTCAGGAGTTTTTCTTTGTGCAGAAGGAACAGATGGAATATCTGAAGAAGATTCAGTTTGTACTAAGGAAGCGGAAGGAGTATCTGATGTAGTTTCGCTTCGAGCTGTAGGTGTTGAAGGAATGTCTTCTTTTGCTAAACAATCATCCTCTTGAGGAATTTCTTTGGTACCACTTGTACTTGGTTCACTGAAATTATCAGGCTTGTTCAAGGGTTCAGGTATGTACCTCCCTTTCTTCATCCAGGAGGTTCTTTCAGAAAGACCAACGGTTTCGTTTCCATTATCAATAGGAGCTTCCCAGAAATACTCATCACAACCATCAGCATTGTCTTCGTTAACAATAGCTGTGAGTTCAGCTGTTTGATGTTCGGTTACTCCAGTCACCTTGTATACTTGATTTGGAGTGGTCCTGACCTTTTGATACACAACAGCTTTTTCTACTAATTTCGGGGACTTTTGTTGGGACAATCTAGCGAATTCCACAGAATTTTCAGAAATAAGGTTTTTGTGGTTTTCAGTTTCGCTTTTAACAAATTCTGAGCAGTCAACCGTATCCTCCACAGAAATTTCACTCATGTTTTCGTCCTCGTTAAGCTCAGATGAATTTTCAACATCGATTTTGTTTTCTGAGCTTACGTTGGCGTTAAGAGAGTTAAATTTTTGCATGGTTTCGGTTCTCAGTTTAAGTCGGTCATTTTCGTCCAAAAGGTTTTTGAGCATGTCCTTGTGGTCTTTGGACTTAATGAAGGACTCAATTTTGTCCAGTCCATACATATAGGTTGGATTGACATCATCAGACGATATCACACTTTCACAATTGTAGGCTTCGACATCGATTTCATCCTCCTTAAATTCTAGAAAGGGCAAAATCATGCGATGGATCTTTTGACCTATCTCACAGTCCAAGTGAAGTTGAGTAATATTGGAATACAAACGTTTAGCTATTAAACAAAAAACATTTCGTTGTTTTAACAATTTCAAATTGTCTCTCTGCAAATAAATGTTTTCGTCTTTAACTTTAATTAATTCCGACTCTTTTAACTCAATCCACATTCGCCGCTCCTCACTCTTCGACGCCGCCCTGCTTAATTGATCAGTCAGGTTAGAATTGGTGACTCGAGTTTGAGTTAGGCTACTATCTAAATGAGAAATTCTTGTATTGATATTTTTTAGTTCTTTCTCGTAAGAGGATGGTGGTACTTTAAATGAAATAAAAGCAGATTGTACCTTCTTTATCAGTTCATCGAGTTCATTGAACTGCTGGCTGAGTGGTTTAGCCGTAAAGCACATATCCTCCTGCACCTTCGGTCCATTGCTTCCTCCATCGGTGTTGTATCCCCTCATTTGAGACACCTCAGTCACCATGAAGCATTTTCCACCACTGCTTTCCTCCTTAGCCACATATGTCTTTCCATGAGTAGGCTTTCTCACTTCTTCGTCTTCTGAGTCAGTAGACCAAACTTCAGTGCTACCGAACTCATCGTCATTGACCGAACCCTGCACAATAAGAGCATTAATAGAAGGGTTAACGGTAGACTTCTTCTTTCTTAACTCATCCAATCTCTTCTGCAGCACAGCTTCCTCATCATTTCCATTGTCCTTTTCAGCCATCTTCTTAAGAACACAGTCCTTAGCGTAGTGGTTCTTGCCACCACAATAGAAACAGCTTACTCCGGAATCGCCATCTGCTTTCGGTTCATTTTTAGGCTCCTCAGCTTTCGGTTCATTGTTTGCTTTTTCTGAGGTGTAACTCCCCTGCCAGTTTCGGTTTTTGTTGCTGGGGAATCTCTTCTTTATGAACCTCTTAGGATTGGATACCATCATGGCATAATCCTCAGTTGAGAGGTCATATTCATCCAAGTTGAGCTCTTCATCCTCCACCACAGCTTTACTTTTAGATAGGAGGGCCAACGAACCAAGACTAGAGACAACATTCTTTTCTTGAACCACATTCTTCTCTTGGGACTTTAGAATACCCACCAGTTTTGCCAACGAATATGATTTAAACTGTTCATGGGCTTTGACTGTGGAAACAACTGCTCTCCATTCAGATCGCAGTCCATTCAAAAAAGTAACCTTTTGTTCGATAAGCTTCCTTTCAATGTCGTGTTTGATCATCTTGCTGAGAAGATGATTGAAGCGATCAAACGTCTGGGTCACAGTTTCTTCGGCCCCTTGCCTGGATTCACCAAATTCAGATAGAAGTAAGGTCTGGATGGAATGTTCAAGATCTTCGTCTGTGGAATACAGTTCGCGAAGTCTATCCCACACTTCCTTTGCCGTAGTGCATGAGCTGACCAGCCTGAATGTGTCGTACTGAAGGGCGAATCTGATCAACCTAAGTGCCTTAATATTGCACTGGAGTTTGTCTTTTTCATCTTGCGCGATATTCGTCACGTCCTTGAGCAGATCATTGTACTCTTTTTGCGTCTTGATGATTATGGACGTCGTAGAATGAGAAAACGGTCCACTGATGATGGCTTCCCATATGAGATAACCATTTTCCTCCGATCCAATCACATAATCTTCGAAATGATGCGCCCATACTTCATAGTCATGGGTGTACAAGATTGGAATCTTTGTCGTCGAACCGATGCTGTTGGAAATATTAATAGGGTTTGATTGCGTTGCGTCCATAATGATCGTAAAAACCTGTTCAAAGATCAGACTTGTAATAAAGCAGATTAGGGCAAAACAATAAATACTAAGATACGTCAATTAAGATGACGGCTCAATAAATATCGATGATTGCGGAAAACCCTAATGGAAACCTTTTTCACAGAAAAGATGTGTATCGATTACACAGCCTCCTGCTCTGATACCAATTGATGGGATTAAAACAACTTTTAATCTAAGAAGATCGATTAGATCTTGAACAAGTATATGAATAGAAAACAGTTAACAACGCAATAATAAGAACAAACAACTTGAATCAAACGTGTCGAATGATTAAATAAAATCCTTAGAAGAGCTCGATTAAGAACATCAACTGTAAAGGATTAGAAGATTACAAGAACGATTACAGAAAAATATTTTACTCTTGATCAATCGCTGTATCAATAATCTCTAGAATCTTAACCTAATATGCATGCAAGCATTTAACTTATATACAATACATAAAAGGCTCTCGGTTGGACAGGCCCAAACCGGAGAATAAAAGGCTAATCTAACGAGCCCAAAAGACGCAACATCAAAACTCTTTTCAGCCCAACAGTGTCTGTCGGGAAATGCAGTGCGCTAACTGTAACAGGAAGGGGCACACTGCCCGTTTCTGCAAGGCTCCGGTGAGGCCAATTAACCAAATCCCAGGCAATGTTGTGTGTCAGGCTTGCTACGGTTGTGGCGAGGTTGGCCATTTCAAAAGAGACTGCCCGAAGGCAGGAAATGCCGGCGGAGGGGAAAGAATTCTGGCAATAGGCCACGAGGAAGCAGTAGTTGATCCTACGGTAGTTACTGGTACGTTTCTCCTCGATAATTCATATGCATGCATACTATTCGATAGTGGAGCGGAGAGCAGTTTCGTGAAGCAGAAATTTGCTCACTTACTTAAACAAAAACCATGTGCACTAGAAGAATCAGTCACTGTACAAATGGCAAACGGGAAAACGAAAAGCACTAATTGCATATACTTAGGTTTTACTTTAACACTAGATGTTCATTCTTTTCAAATCGACCTCATGCCGGTCTCAATTAAAAGTTTCGATGTCATAATCGGCATGGATCGGTTGAGTCTTCTTCGCACCGACATCATGTGCTAAGAGAAAGCAGTTCGTCTTAACCTCCCTAACAACGAATCTCTAGTTATCTACGACGGCAAATCAAGTACGAACCTTCGCATCATTTCGTGTATTCAAGCTCGAAAGTGCTTACGAAAGGAATATCATGCATTCCTTGCGCACATCGTCGATACGATACAAGAAGTGAAAGACATTCAGAGCATCCCAAAAGTAAGCGACTTTCTCGACATCTTTCCAGAAGAACTACCGGGATTACCACCATAGCGTCAAGTCGAATTTCGAATCGACTTAGTTCTAGGGGCTACCCCAGTAGCCAAATTGCCTTATCGTCTGGCACCAACAGAGATGCAAGAACTTTCCAGTCAGCTTAACGAACTTCTCAGGAAGGGATTCATTAGGCCAAGCTTCTCACCATGGGGAGCACCGGTCTTGTTCGTGAAGAAGAAAGACGGACCGTTTCGTATGTGCATCGACTACAGAGAGCTGAACAAACTTACCGTCAAGAATTTTTATCCTCTACCTCGCATTGTTGATTTATTTGATCAACTTCAAGGAGCGAACTACTTCTCGAAGATAGATCTAAGATCCAAGTATCACCAGTTACGAGTGCTAGAGCAGGATGTCCCCAAGACAGCCTTCCGAACTCGTTATAGACACTACGAGTTTGTAGTGATGTCGTTCGGATTAGCCAACGCACCGGCCGTATTCATGGATCTAATGAATAGGGCGTGTCGTCCTTACTTGGATCAGTTCGCCATTGTCTTCATCGATGACATATGTATGTACTCTCATAGTAAGGAGGAGCATAGTCAACACCTACGAAAAGTCTTAGAAAAATTACGATCAGAGAAGCTCTATGCAAAGTTCTCTAAGTGAGAGTTTTGGATTCGAAGAGTCGAATTCTTGGGCCACGTTGTTAGCGAGAAGGGAATTCACGTGGACCCTTCCAAAATCAAGGCCATTGAGAACTGGTCAGCACCAAAGATACATACATAAATTCGTCAATTTCTAGGTCTCGCTGGCTACTATCGCAGGTTCATACAGAACTTCTCTAGTATCGCTAAAACACTTACTTCACTAACCCAGAAAGGCATGACCTTTGACTGGGAAGAGAAACAAGAGAAGGCTTTCCAAACACTGAAACAAACCTTATGCACCGCACCAATATTATCCCTCCTAGAAGGGATAGAAGATTTCGTTGTGTATTGCGTCCAACCAAGGACTTGGTTGTGTTCTTATGCAAAGAGGAAAGGTCATTGCCTATGCCTCCCGTTAGCTTAAGACACACGAAGTCAACTATACGACACATGATATTTAGTTAGGAATAGTGGTATTTGCTCTGAAGATCTGGAGACACTACCTGTATGGTACAAAGAGTACTATCTTCACAGAACATAAGAGCCTTCAACACATATTCAATCAGAAGGAGCTCAACATGAGACAACGACGGTGGGTCGAGATACTCAATGACTACGAATGCGAAATCCGTTATCATCCTGGCAAGGCCAATGTAGTAGCTGACGCCCTGAGTGAGAAAGGATACTCTGGTCAGAGTGTCAAATCTATCACTACGACCATCCATTCACACTTGTCCACACAAATTAGGGAGGCTCAACTAGAAGCCTATAAACCTAAAAATGTAGTGAGTGAATCCCTGAGAGGAATGGATAAAACCTTAGAAGTCAAGGGTGACGGAGCCTTATATCTCATGGATCGTATCTGGACACCAAAACACGGTGGTTTCAGAGACTTGTTCATGACTGAAGCGCAAAACACTAGATATTCTGTCCACCCAAGTTCAGATAAGATGTATCTGGATCTTAAGAAACTATACTGATGGCCTAACATGAAAGCATATATTGCTACCTTCGTGAGTAAATGTCTTACTTGCGCAAAGGTTAAGGTCGAGTACCAGAAACCCTCAGGATTACTACAACAACCGGAGATACCGGAGTGGAAATGGGAGCAGATTACTATGGACTTCATAACCAAGTTTCTCAAGACAACGGGTGGACTTGATACCATTTGGGTCATTGTCGACAGATTGACCAAATCCGTGCATTTTCTACCAATCAAAGAGACTGACAAGATGGAGAAACTTACAAGAGCTTACATCAGGGAAATCATATGGCTTCATGGTGTTCCAATATCCATTATCTCTGATAGAGATAGTAGATTCACTTCAAGGTTCTGGCAGTCGCTACAAAGTTCCCTAGGAACTAGGCTGGACATAAGTACAACCTACCATCCGCAAACCGACGGGAAAAGTGAGAGAACGATACGAACTTTGGAAGATATGTTGAGACCCTGTGTGATTGACTTTGGAAAGGCATGGGATATCCATTTACCCCTTGTCGAATTTTCCTACAACAACAGTTATCACACGAGCATAAAGGGTGTCCATTTGAAGCCCTCTATGGCTGTAAGTGCAGATCCCCTCTGTGTTGGGCTAAGGTGGGCGACACACAATTAGCTAAAGGACAAGTTCCTAACAGCACTCTCATAGGTCCGGAAATCATACGGGAAACGACGGAGAAGATCGTTCTGATTCGTGAACGATTGAAAGCCTCTAGAGACTGACAAAAAAGCTACGCTGACAAAAGGAGGAAACCTTTGGAATTCCAGGTTGGAGACCGCGTTGTACTGAAAGTCTCATCCTGGAAGGGCTTGATACGCTTTGGAAAGCGTGGAAAGCTAAATCCAAGATACGTAGTACCTTTTTAGATCCTCTCTAAAATCGGCCTTATAGCTTACAAACTCAATCTACCTCGTGAACTCAGTAACATACTACATTCTACTTTCCACGTCTCGAACTTCAAAAAGTGTCTGTCCAACGAGACTCTTGTAATCCCACTTAACGAGATCAAGATCAATGAGAGCCTCAACTTCGTGGAAGAACCAATACAGATCATGGACCGAGAGATCAAGAAAATGAAGCAAAGCCGTATCCTGATAGTGAAGGTTCGTCGGAATGCCAAGCGAGGACCTAAATTCACTTGGGAGCGCAAGGATCAAATGAAACTGAAATATCCTCATCTTTTTACTTAGATATTTGTAACTACTTATTTGCTTAATCTCTAATTTCGGGAGAAAATTCTCTCTAACGGGGGATGATGTAACAACCCGAAATTTCTATCTTGAACAACCATTCAATTCGATCAAAGTCAAACTTGTTTCTGCTATCTTTTACCACTGTTTAGAGTCTGTTTGAGTGTTCTAAGCATAGTGCATTCAAGAATCGGGTGTTAGGAAGTATATGCTTGAGTCCATTGTGCACTAATCAAGCTTAAACCCCATCAAGTGGAGTTTATGGCCGAACCTTCATGAGTTTGGGCCGTAAACTCATCATTGGCCGTAAACTCATGTTATATACATGAGTTTCTATCACTTTTCCTCATTTCTTTCATTTCAAGAATAGAAAACCCAAATTCTCTCTCAAGTATCATAAGATATTCATCTTGATCTTCCAAAAATGTAAGAATTTTTTCCTTTGATTTGTTGTTACATCTCTTTATCTAGTACAACCCTTTGATTTCATCCATGAAATCACTCCATTTTGATAGATCTTCAAGTGTTCTTCATTTCACCAAGAACACACACTAGTGTTTTTCGACCTTAATCACCCTATCAAGCTTCTATATCGTAAGTACTCTTTCCTTAGCTTGATATATACTTGAATCACATGATAAAAACCTTGAAATAATCAAGAACTCAAGAACAACAGGTTTTTACAGCCAAGACAATCTCCCTTGGCCGTAAACCCATTAGTAGTGCACTTGTGCCACAAATCCCTCCTAAGGCTTAGACATGCGACTAGATCACTTCCTTCATGATTGTAAGACCTTAACACACAAAATGGTACAAAATACCATGAGTTTACGGCTGTAAAATCATTGGGCCATAAACCCATGGGCTGTAAACTCTTATGTGAGGACCTACTTCCCTTATATGCAACCCTAAGTAGTTTAACATTCATAACAAGTGTTTCATAGTCCTTAAGGTTGTTCCATTTCATGAATAGATGTTATAAAGACTAATTAGATGCATATATATATATATATATATATATATATATATATATATATATATATATATATCATTATATAATAAATAGGATCCATGTGTGCTCAAGTCTTCACTTGACACTTAGCATCCTATATCGATCTTTCATTCGTATCACTCACTACCAGGTGAGTTCATACCCCCTTAACTTATCTTTTAAATGATTTTAAATGCTTTTATGGAGGGGAATACAAGTAGAAAAAAATGTTAGTTATATAATCAATCACATGTGATTTATAATTGTGTTTCAAACAAAGGATTTCATATACATCAAACAGTGTTTCAATCAAAAGATTTCATACACTTCAAACTGTCTTATCAAACAAACTGCTTTTAAATCGTTTTATAAACTGACATCAAGTCATTATTTATTTATTGTTAAAACTCTTTAAATGTTTTACAAAACCTCTTTCAAACTTATATATTGTCAAAAGCACGTCTATATATGTATAGTTTCATAAATAGTGTTTAAAGGACTTAGGACTGCAAACTCGCTTTATTTCCTTTTCCTTGTTTGGATGTGGACTTAGGGTATCGGTTATTTGTCCGAAGGTCGTCTAAATACTAGATATATATTATGTATACATATGTAGATATAAAAGTACTATCAACCAGTTCAGTATCTTTGGGTAGCAAAGGTATACATTCATTCGTTTATTCAATTACAGAAATCACTAGTAAACTATAATAGGTATAGTTTAGGAGAATACTACCATATAAAAATACTATAACAGAGAATACTATAATAGAGAATACTATAACAAAGAATACTATAACAGAGAATACTAGACATAGAATACTATAAAAAGGATACTATACAGAGAATACTATACATAGAATACTATTACTATAACAAGTATACTATAACAAGATTCATAGATAACATAATGTGAGATACTACTTCATGTAACAACAACCATTTTGTTGTGTCACATTTTGTAACCAGAATCTCCTGGAGGGAGAGCGTGAGTTTGCGTATAGATCTATACTGGATTGACTATCCTACACCTTTGTTGTTCACTATAGTGTTACTTGCAAGTCTACGGGTGCCAAATGTCATTTCTTTCGACGTCTTTCATCGTCATGTTTTAGTCGGTTTATTATGGTAATAATCTTATCACATTTTGCCTTAATTAAACCAATGGTTTTAAGTTAGTTATTACTACAGTAGTTAATACAAATAATGCTGCAGTATACATACATTTTCCCATTATATTCAGATTGTGATCTTCTCACATAAAGGGTAAAATAAAACTATATTTTGGTAATGATAGTCATATTTGGGAAAAACATCCACTTTTACAGAGAAACAAACATACAAAACAGTCGGGTCTTGGTATAAGACTACTTTTTATACTAGTAGAAAATATAGGATTTTCTAGTAGTTTTCAAACATATACAAACATTTACATTGAACATTTACAAACAGTTTTCAGTAAACTTATACAAACATTGACACTAAATACTTATGAACTCACCAGTTTAAATGTTGATCTATGCTTTCAAAATATCATGTATTCTCAGGTCACCAGTAGACAGGTACCGATGACCAGGTTTTGAGAAGACGGAGCATGTTCAAGACTCGTCTTTTATTTTGATTATTCATTTTGGTGTCTTATTACTATCAAAGAACACACTTGTATGAAATTATACTATTAATGCAGTGGATGATGTTGTTGCTTGCTTACTACTTTGTATTGTTATGATTATATACATGACGTCCTCCGCCCCGAACGTTTCCGTCGTTCTGGTTTTTCGGTGTGACAATTTTATCCCCCAGTAATCTTACTGGACTAGGAAAGTTTGCATCTTGATCTTGTTTATGAAGCCATGCATGTTTTGGAAAGGTTTTATGATATTAAGGACTTAGGGTTTAGGATCAAGTTTTATGGTGAGGTCCTAATGGATAAAGTTGGAAAGTTTATCTATTAAGTCATTGTGAAAGAGTAGATCTGAAGATATAAACACTGGTTTGAAGGAATTAAGCACTTAATGAGATTTTGGCATTCTGCTAGAAGTCACGACATGACGTAGGGTTTTCCACGAGGTGAAGGTGCTCAGAATCACGAGTGTTTTTTACTTGCTTTTTCATAATGTGACACATAGAGTCACGACGTGAAGTTGACTTTGGTTAAGTTGACCATTGACTTAGCATACCTTTGTCCATTGACTTTTAACCAGTTTAAATTGAGGTCAAACTTGTAGGATTTTGGTTGTGACTAAGGATTCATCTCTTTTGGTGATTAGTCGGTTTAGGAATTGAGCAGTACCAGGTCTGGGTCAGCTTTCTGCTCTGCCGCCAAGGCAAGGAAGAGTTTACATCAGGGTTGTATGGGGTTCTTAGCGTATGTGACGGATTCACGGGCTGTGTTATAGAGATCGCGTTCTATCACCAAGGTTCGATTGTATGCGAGTTCCCTGATGTTTTTCCCGAAGAGTTGTCATGAGTGCCTCCCGAGAGGCAAGTGGATTTTCAGATTGATTTGGTTCTGGGTGCGGCACCTATCACCAAGGCACGTTATCGCCTTGCACCACCATAGATGCAGGAAGGGCAAGGGCTTTATCAGGCCGAGTAGTTCGCCATGGGGAGCACTGATCCTTTTTGTCAAGAAAAAGGATGAGTCACTCCGGATGTGCATTGATTATCTAGAATTGAACAAGCGGACGGTCAAGAACCGTTATCCATTTCTGAGGATCGACGATCTGTTTGATTAGTTGCAGGGGGTGTCTTGGTTTTCCAAGATCGATTGGAGGTCTGGATATCATCATATGAGAGTTCGGGAGGAGGATATCCAAAAGACGACCTTTAGGACTCGTTATGGGCATTACGAGTTCGTGGTGATGCCTTTTGGACTCACCAACGCACCGACGGCGTTCATGGATCTCATGAACCAGGTGTGCAGTCCCATATTGGATCAGTCGGTGATCGTGTTCATTGACGATATCTTAGTATATTCAAGATCTAGAGAGCAGCATGAGGAGAATTTAGAGAGATTCTTGGGGTATTATCGTCGGAGAGTCTTTATACCAAATTCTCCAAGTGCAATTTCTGGTTACGAGAGGTCCAGTTCCTGGGACACCTCTTTAACCATAATGGGATTTTGGTTGATCCAGCCAACATTGAGGCAGTTATGAGATGGGAGGTGCCGAGGTCCCCTACCGAGATCAGGAGTTTTCTGGGTTTGTGTTGGGTTGAAGTTTTGGTTAAGTGTTGCGTCTTTGGGCTCGGTTATTTATTTACTTTATTTATATTCCGGTTTGGGCCTGTCCAACCGAGAGCCCATTATGTTTAATATATAAGTATATGCTTGCATGCATATTAGGTTAACGATTATTCTAGAGCGTAACGATAGTATTACAGATTTCTTTGATCGTTCTTGTAACCTACCAATCCTCTACAGTTGATGTTCTTAATCGAGCTCTTATGAGGATTTTGTTTAATCATTCGACACGTTTGATTCACTCTTGTCTCGTTCTTATTTTCGTGTTCTTACAGTTTTATATTTACTTACTTGTTCAAGATCTAATCGATCTTCATAGATTAAAGGTTTTAAATCTCATCAATTGGTATCAGAGCAGGAGGCTGTGTAATCGATACACATCTTTTTTGTGAAAAGGTTTCAATTAGGGTTTTTCCGCAACTACCGATATTTATTGAGCCGTCATCTCATTATTGACGTATCTTGATATTTATTGTTTTGCCCTAATCTGCTTTATTACAAGTCTGATCTTTGAACAGGTTTTTTCGATCATAATGGACAAGTCGCAATCAAATCCTATCAATATTTCCAACAGCATCGGTTCAACCACGAAGATTCCAATCCTATACACCCATGACTATGAAGTATGGGCGCATCACTTCGAAGACTACGTGATAGGATCTGAGGATAATGGGTACCTCATATGGGAAGCCATCATTAATGGACCATTTTCTCATTCTGCAACGTCCAGGATTATTAAGACACAAAAGGAGTACAATGATCTGCTAAAGGATGTTAAGGATATTGCACAAGATGAAAAGGACAAATTCCAGTGCAATATCAAGGCATTAAGATTGATCAGATTTGCTCTTCAGTCCGACACCTTTAGATTGGTCAGCTCATGCACGACGGCAAAGGAAGTTTGGGATAGACTTCGTGAACTGTATTCTACAGACGAGGATCTTGAACATTCTATCCTATCCTTGCTCTTATCTGAGTTTGGAGAATTCAGGCAATGAGCCGAAGAAACGGTGACCCAGACGTTCGATCGCTTCAATCATCTTCTCAGCAAGATGATCAAACATGACATTGAAAGGAAGCTTATCGAGCAGAAGGTTACTTTCTTAAATGGTCTGAGGTCTGAATGGAGAGCAGTGGTGTCTACAGTCAAAGCCCATGAGCAGTTTAAATCATATTCTTTGGCAAAAATGGTGGGTATTCTCAAGTCCCAGGAGAAGATTGTACTGCAGGAGAAGAATGTTGTTTCAAGCCTTGGTTCGTTGGCCCTCATGTCAAAGAGTAAAGCTGTGATGGAGGATGAAGACCTTAACTTGGAGGAGTATGACCTTACGTCTGAGGATTATGCTATGATGGTGTCTAACCCCAAGAGGTTCATAAAGAAGAGATTCCCCAGCAATAAAAACCGAAACTGGCAGGGGAGTTACAGTTCAGAAAAAGTTAACAATGAACCGAAGGTTGAAAAGCCCACGAAGGAACCGAAGGTGGATGGCGATTCCGGAGTAAGCTGTTACTACTGTGGTGGGAAAAACCACTATGCTAAAGATTGTGTCCTTAAGAAGATGGCTGAAAAGGGTGATGAAAAGGATGAGGAAGCTGTGTTGCAGAAAAGGCTGGATGAGTTGAGAAAGAAGAAGTCTACCGCTAACCCTTCTATTAATGCTCTTATTGTGCAGGGTTCGGTTGCTGATGACGAGTTCGGTAGCATGGAAGTTTGGTCTACCGACTCAGAAGACGATGAAGTGAGGAAGCCTACTCATGGAAAGGCTTATGTGGCAAAGGAGGAGAGCAGTGGAGGAAGATGCTTCATGGTGTCTGATGTATCTCAGATGAGGGGATACAACACTGATGGTGGAAGCGATGAACCGAAGGGGCAGGAGGACATGTGCTTTACGGCCAAACCACTCAGCCAGCAGTTCAATGAACTTGATGAACTGATAAAGAAGGTACAATCGGTTTTCATTTCATTTAAAGTACCACAATCCTCATATGAGAAAGAACTAAAAAATGTTAACACAAGAATTTCTCATCTAGATAGTAGTTTAACTCAAACTCGAGTCACCAATTCTAACCTAACTGATCAATTAAGCAGGGTGTCTTCGAAGAGTGAGGAGCGGCGGATGTGGATCGAGTTGAAGGAGTCTGAATTAGTTAAAATAAAAGACAAAAACATTTATTTACAAAGAGACAATTTAAAGTTGTTAAAACAGCGGAATGTTTTTTGTTTAATTGCAAAACGTCTATATTCTAATATTACTCAGCTTCACTTGGACTGTGAAATAGGCCAAAAGATCCATCGCATGATTTTGCCCTTCCTTGAGTTTAAGGAGGATGAAATCGATGCTGAAGCCTATAATTGTGAGAGTGTGATATCGTCTAATGATGTCAATCCGACCTACATGTATGGACTGGACAAAATTGAGTCCTTCATTAAATCCAAGGACCACAAGGACATGCTTAAAAATCTTTTGGATGAAAATGATAGACTTAAACTGAGAACCGAAACCATACAAAAATTTGACTCTTTAAACGCCAACGTAAGCTCAGAAAACAAAATTGATGTTGAAAATGCATCTGAGCTTAACGAGGACGACAACATGAGTGAAATTTCTGTAGAGGACACGGTTGACTGCTCAGAATTTGTAAAAAGTGAACCTGAAAACCACAAGAATCTAATTTCTGAAAATTCAGTGGAGTTCGCTCGATTGTCCCAACAAAAGTCCCCGATCTTAGCAGAGAAAGCAGTTGTGTATCAAAAGGTCAGGACCACTCCAAATCAAGTATACAAGGTCACTGGAGTAACCGAACATCAGACGGCTGAACTCACAGCTATTGTAAACGAAGACAATGCTGATGGCTGTGATGAGTACTTCTGGTCAGCTCCAATAGATAATGCAAACGAAACGGTTGGCTTATCTGAAAGAACCTCCTGGATGAGTAAAGGAAGATACATACCTGAACCCTTGAATAAGCCAGATAATTTCGATGAGCCAAGCACCAGTGGTACGAAAGACATTCCTAAGGAGGATGAAAGTTCGGCAAAAGAAGACGTTCCCTCTACTCCCTCAGCTCAAAGTGAAACTCCTTCAGTTCAAAAGGAACCAGCCAAGGAAAAACCGAAAATGAAGGCAAATATTCATCATCAACCAAAGCAGATGAGGAACAAGAAACGTGAGAGGAACCAAAGATACAGGAAGAATCTCTCTGAAAGGAGGCAATTCTGGCAATCCCATAATGCATACTTCTCACATCAAGACAAGAATCTGAAGTATGAAAACAATCCTGTCGGAAAGCCTGAGAGCCACAACAACCGAAAGCCAAGGTTCGGTTCACAAGAAAATACCAACCAAAAGCAAAGGTTTTGTTCTGAGAATGACTTCAACCGAAAGCAAAGGTTCGGTTCAAAGAACGATTCCAACCGAAAGCAAAGGTTCGGTTCTGAAGTCAAAAGAAATCAAAACTCTAAGGTTAGTCTCTCCAATGATCAAAAGCAAAAGGGTCACCTAGAGTCTCCAGCCAAAAAGTCCTCTCAATATAAACCCACTTCTTCTAGTTCTTCTAATTCTTCTACTTCCACCAATTCATCTCCATCTTGCTTTAAAGCTAATTCTGTTCGTTCTCAAAAATCTCATTCGTCAGCTGAACAAAAGGGCAAACAGAAGGTCAATGAATCCAAACCAGAGTCCAAACCGAACGCACCCAATCCTAATAAGATAAAAGTTTTTACCATTAAAAAGAAAGATGAAACAACACTCATAAAACGAACATATCTAGTTGACATCTCTCTTATTGTTCCTGTTCCCATGAAAAGCTCACGTGGACCCAATAAACTTTGGGTTCCTAAATCTGCTTAATTTTTGCAGGTTATAAGTGACGAGCAGTTCGACGAAGAATGGTACATCGATAGTGGCTACTCACGTCACATGACAGGGAGGAAAGAGGAGCTCAGGGAATACAGGTCTCTTGCAAATGGTGGCAATGTCAAGTTTGGAAATAACTCTTTCGGCACCATAAAGGGATACGGGATGATAACAAATGGTGACTTTACTATAAGGAAGGTGGCTTATGTGGAAGGACTCCAGCACAACCTCATCAGTGTATCTCAGCTTGTTGGAGGTACAGGTCTCAAAGTATCATTCGATGATGAAGGTTCTGAAATTATTGAGAAAAAGACAAAGAAAGTAATTCTCAAGTCGGAGCGAAAGGGTGAAATGTTCCCTTTAAACCTTAAACCCATCAAGGGGAACCCAACTATTTGTTTGCTATCAAAAGCTCAATCTGACGAAAGCTGGTTGTGGCACCGAAGACTCTCTCATCTCAACTTTAAAGATATCAACCGACTTGTCACTGGAGGTCATGTTAGGGGCCTTCCATTGCTCAAGTTCGACAGAGATCATTTGTGTGCTGCATGCGAAATGGGGAAGTAGAGTCGTCAAAGTCATCCATCTGTAATTAACACAAAAGTTGTTGAACCACTCGAATTACTTCATATTGATTTGTGTGGTCCTTCATCTATCGAAAGCATCGGTGGTAGTAAGTATATCCTTGTTATTGTTGATGACTTTTCACGATTTACATGGGTGTTCTTTCTAAAGCTCAAATCTGAAGCGACTCATAAGTTGAAAGTGTTTATCAAGCAAATTGAAGTACAGCTCAAGAAGTTCGTTCGTAACATCAGGAGCGACAATGGTCTGGAATTCAAGAACAGGGAGTTTGAAGAATTTCTAGCAAAAAAGGGAATAAGTCACAACTTCTCAGCTCCTTACACACCTCAACAGAACGGAATAGTCGAAAGACGAAACCGATCTTTGTGTGAAGCTGCCCGAACTATGCTAAGTTTCGCTTCCTTACCTCTTTATTTTTGGGCTGATGCTATTTCTGCTGCTTGTTTTACACAGAACAGGTCTTATCTCAACAAGCGATTCACGCTCACACCTTATGAGATTCTAAACAACAGAAAGCCCAATGTGAAATTTTTCCACGTGTTCGGCTCACGGTGTTTCGTCTTTAACTCTAAAGAACACCGCAACAAGTTCGATGTCAAAGCCGACGAGGGAATCTTTTTGGGCTACTCTCTCACATCCAAGGCATACAGGGTCCTAAACAAGCGTTCGAGAAAAATTGAAGAGACATACTATGTGACCTTTGATGATAGCTATGTCAAAAAGCTACAGGCCAAAGAAGACACCGTTGGGGAAATCTTTCCTCAAACTGGCCAAGTCACAGTCTCGATCGCTAATCTATACGAGAAATTTCTGGAGCTCTTTGATGAACCAGAGAAAGCTTCTCTCTCAGAAGCAGGTGCAGCAGACAACAAGGTTGACCACATGAAGCAGATTGTCGAAGAAGCTGCAAGGAGAATGAATGAAGGAGGATCGACTTCTAATGAACCCCCATTCAACAATGCTTCTGTCGAGGGGGAGCCAAGCTCACATGTCGAGGGGGAGCCAAGTTCTACAACTGCAACCGAAGGTGCTTCTCCAACCGAAGGTGCTTCTCCAACCGAAGGTGCCTCTCCAACCGAAGGCGCTTCAACGCCTGAAAGTCCAGCACCACAAGAAACCTCTGAACCTCAAGTTTCTCAAAGCTCATCAATCGAGGGGGAGCATGATGATATGACGCTTGATTACGATAGCCAATCCGAGCCAGAAGAAATGATCGATGCTGAACTAGACCCTACCTTTGATCCAAACTATCCTCTTCTTACCAAATGGACCAGAGATCATCCTATCTCTCAAGTGGTTGGCGATGTCTCTGAGAAGGTTCTGACACGATCACAACTGAAGGCAAAACAGACATCCTTATTTTCAAAGGTTGAGTTTTGTATGTTTAACTCATTCGTATCAAAAGTTGAACCGAAGACAGTTAACACTGCCCTCGATCACTCTGATTGGGTTCAAGCAATGCAAGACGAACTGAACGAATTTGAAAGGAACAAAGTCTGGCGCCTCATTCCAACTCCTCCAGATGCTTCGGTTGTTGGTCTCAAATGGGTCTTTAGGAACAAAATGGACAAGGAAGGTAATGTTATAAGGAACAAGGCTCGTCTGGTGGTAAAGGGATACTGTCAGGAAGAAGGGATAGATTATGAAGAGACTTTCACTCCTGTAGCTAGGCTGGAATATGTAAGAATATTTCTTGCTTATGCTGCCCACAAAAACTTTGAAGTTTTCCAAATGGACGTCAAGTGTGCATTTCTTAATGGAGAACTCGAAGAAACCGTGTATGTGGAGCAACCTCCTGGGTTCGTGAACGAAAAGTATCCAAACCATTGCTATATTCTGGATAAAGCTGTGTACGGCCTTAAACAAGCTCCGAGAGCCTGGTATGAAACGCTAACTAAATTCTTAAAGATGTCTAAATTCAAACAAGGTTCGGTTGACCCAACCTTCTTTCGCAAAAAGGAAGGTAACCACCTTATGATAGTTCAAATTTATGTCGATGACATCATCTTTGGCTCAACGAATCCCAGCCTAACAGCTGAATTCAGAAAGCTGATGGAGACTAAGTTTGAAATGAGCTCAATGGGTCCTATTAACTTTTTCCTTGGTTTAAATATAAGACAGGGACCCGAAGGCATCTTTATCAACCAGGAAGCTTACACGAAGACTCTCCTAGCAAAGTTTGGCATGATGGGAGACTCCAAAGTCAAAGTCCCAATGGCATTCGGCACCAAGCTAACTCCATCCCTAGACAAACCAGCTGTTGATATCACGCTTTATCGTCAAATGATAGGCTCACTAATGTATCTAACTGCTAGCAGGCCTGACATCATGTTTTCTGTGTGTTATTGTGCTCGATTTCAGGCAAACCCACGCGAACCTCACATGCTTGTAGTGAAGAACATTTTGCGCTATCTCAAGCGAACCACCTCCTTAGGTCTATGGTATCCTTCCAACTCAGGCTTCTTCGTTCAAGCCTATTCTGATGCTGACCTTGGAGGATGTGGACTCGACAGAAAAAGCACAACTGGTGGCTGTCAATTTCTTGACGGGAAGTTGGTCAGCTGGCAATCCAAGAAACAAACATGTGTGTCGTGGTCTAATGCCGAAGCGGAATACATAGCCACTGCTTCCTGCACCTCTCAAGTGATTTGGATCCAGAGTCAACTTCGAGACTATGGACTCAATATGAAGAAGAACCCACTATATTGTGACTCTGAAAGTGCAATTAGGATCTGTCATAACCCAGTGCAACACTCTAAAACCAAACACATAGCACTGAGGTATCACTTCATCAAAGATCACGTGGAAGATGGAAACGTCGAAGTTCATTTCGTAAGAACCACTGATCAACTGGCTGACGTCTTTACCAAAGCTCTTCCTCAAGCATCATTCAACAGAATATTGCAAGGGCTAGGTATGATGGAATCAGAGTCAGTACCTCATACTACCTCTCAACCTCAAACGTAAGAAGCGAAACCAACCGAACGTTCGGGTTCGGTTAAACCATCTGACTCGCTCATCACTTCTAAGGTAGTTTTTCTTAGTTGTATATTTCTTGTACAAAATTGTTTTTCTTTGTGTTGAAAGTTTTTTCCAATTGCATATCTAAATTCCTTGGTTTCTTAAAAATTTCCAAAACCGAAACCTACCGAAGGTTCGGGTTCGGTTTTTCAAAATTTTGTTGAACCGAAACCAACCGAAGGTTCGGGTTCGGTTTTTCAAAATTTTGTTGAACCGAAACCAACCGAACGCTCGGGTTCGGTTTTTCAAAATTTTCAGGAACCGAAACCAACCGAACGCTCGGGTTCGGTTTTTCAAAATTTTCCAACCGAAACCAACCGAACGTTCGGGTTCGGTTTTTCATATTTTTTCCAAAGTTTTCTTTAAGTCTTATTTTTTTCTCTTACTTATTTTTTTATTTTCTTTTATTTTTTTTAATTTCTTTAAATAAATCTCAAAAACTCCAAAAATATTTTTCTCTTTTATTTTTCTTGTGTGTTCGTTCGTTTATGGGGGTATAATTGATGAATTACTTAAGTGTCCCCAGAAGCATGTTGCTGTATGTGTCCCAAGCCTCATAAGATTTTGAATAATAGCCTTCATGACCTGGTATATGTTGGGTTTCGAGCATTCTAACACTCCTAAGTGTACATGCAACCCTAAATACCTTGGATCTATGTTTTCTCTATTATACATGCAAATAATAACTTCCAAGGTATTATCCTAATCTAGCATACAAAACAATAACTATAGCAAGATAGAATACATACCTCTTTGATGTAGAAAGTCTTCATGAAGCTTGAGTGCCTAGTGCCCCAAGTGTGACACCTCAAATGGAATCACAATCATCAAAACACTTGGAATGACTTGAGAGAATTCTACACTCATCAAAATCGACTAGCCCTTTCACTTCACACACTAGTGTGATTCTCGTCACCGATTTTGCCAAGAATAATATCTTTATATAGTGTTACAATTAGGGCAAACCCTAATTGTCATGACTTTCCATTTCCTTGGATCCATGGGTTCAAATACACCATGGAGCATCCATGAACCATCCTATGGGTTTTAGCCCAACTTGATTATCCATGGAGCATTAGCCCACTATACAAGTATGGATGATTTACACAATCAACCCATATATTTAATTAGTCTTCTTTTGATCACTTAATTAATCCTAGATTAATTCTTGATCAATACTAATTAAATAATCTTATTATTCTTATTATTAATATACTAGAACTTATAATATATTAATAACCATAAGTGTCTTATTTCTCTCATCCAAGTGCATGATGGTATGCAACCCAAATGGACCATGCCGGGTCGGGTCAAGTCTTACCAATTATAGTTATGGACTTAGACATTAATCCAACAGTCTCCCACTTGGATAAGTCTAAAACTATTATTGCGTATGACTTCAGGAACCAACTGGCAATCGTAGCTCTCAAAAGCTTCTGTCGAACTCTGACCTTGTAGATGAACTCTGACCTTTGTCAGTGACTTGTCCATTAGATAAGGGATCATATATTCCTCCATTCTAGATATCATATGGACTGAGACATGGATTATAATCATTCTCTCTGTCCATTTGTTGTTTCCCGATTTCCGATTTATGACGACTGACTAATTGAACAAATCAAATCAGTCCTGGCCCGGCCGAGCACTTCCATTTGTCATCATCAAATCATCGAGGGGCCCACAGATATCACTTTTATCCCGAAGGTAAAAGGAATGGATAAACTTTGACTCATATGGCTTGTTCTACTACTTGTTGAATCATACACAAAGGCACGTTTTATAGCACAGAGTTACCAAATGCGGTTTCGTGCAATCAATGTACTATCAACTCATAGTAACAACTCATATCTCTAGGTTTGAAGAATATAAGATATTATCGTCTCATGATCACTCGTGATAAAATCCATGAAGTGATTCCAATGAGCGCGGGTTGAATCCAATACTCAGAACTTATGAGCACTCATGAGTGTTGTAGCCCATTGTCCAACACCTTAGACCTCTACAAGCCAACCCATGACAGTCTTAATTCATATCTACTTCCAACATATGACCGACTGTGGATGGTTTGAATAACTTAGTCACTCCGAAAGAATAACCCAGTTTATTCGGGAAGTCAAAACATGCAAAATGAAACACAATAATAATTGAATCCAATATGGTATCAACCCTTTGAACATAAATAAAACACATTTTATTTATCACCATATGATTACACATTATTCATTGTATACTGTTTCAACTATCAACTTTATTCTTGAATTTAAAACAATAGTTGTCCCATGCGCTCCAAGCATGCACACTATGTTTTCTAAACACTAGTCATGCCATACACCAAGTATGCATACTATGTTTGTCTATGATCTTTACTTTGTGAACTAGATCAATTGAACATAACTTCAATGATTCTCTTTTCACACTCCCAAATCCTTACTGCAAATGCAAGAATTCCAAATTCATGCCATTTACTGAGATCTGTTAGATTCTAAACTTATATGCATTGATCCTCTTGTAATAATTATGTACAAAGTCATAAAGACTTGACAACAACCATTACAGAGTATTCCAAAGGAGATCAGCTCCTTGGAAACATCCTTCTTGCATTAAGTTTCCTAATCTTAAACAGATTGAAAATTCTAACTTTGAAACATTTCCAGATTCCATTTTGACTATCACTTCTGAACAAGAGTTGCCTCCTTACAGATTATGTCAATATGGTCCTTCCAGAATTATCACTATACTTCCAACTGTCCTTGAGCAACCAATCTTTGGTAAACCTTAGATTGTCCTCGACAATTGTTTAATCCTTTTAGTCATATCCAGTTCTAAACCTTTTCCCTTCTTAATGCCCCAGGCATTTGGAAAATTTTAGAACGGATGATTATAGCACATGTAATCGATCCTATATCTGAAGCATATGGGACACGATTCATGATGTCTCACATAAAGACTAAACCAGTCTTTTGCTATAATATTTCCATTTCAATTTGCCAAGTTCTCATAATTCAGATTATGAAAAGGGATGCCGTAATCATAATCGAATTTTAGAACGCAAATAATGGACCCATATACAGAATTTCCTTATGTTGAGCCATTCCAACATGAAATTCATATATATATGCTTGACTAAATGATTAAAACCTCACGATCTAAGCTTATAGATTTGAGATGAAGCATAATTTCCTCTCCCTTAATTATAGCAAAACAACTTTTTCCCAATTGAAACTTTTGTTTTCTATAATTAACATTGCTAGCTCGCAACACTTAACATAATTATCATGCTCCCACTAACATGATGATTATTAGCATATCACTTATGCTCCCACTAGCTTTGACATGTACTCAGAAATCAGCTGACTTTCTTACCAAAGTTCAGATTTCTGATAATAGACTGTTTTGATAAGACTTTATCAAAATCATACACCTTCCCTTAGATAGCACACTTGTGTATCTAAACAATTATGAAGAGGGATGCCGTAATCATAATGTTTAGACCTTTTTGCCACTTCTCACAAGTCCATGTTAGTGTGCCGGTTAACCACACGCGCTCCACTAACGACTTTGAGAATGCAAATATCACAATTGCTATCTAGCTAAAATCTACTTAGTGAAAGTGTTTCCTCACCATCATTTTCATGAATCGAAGAGAAACCTTATGACACTTAGATTTACTGGTGTATGTGTTCTTATCCATGTGAGTTGTCAAAATCATAGTCACAAGACAAGGATAATGACAAATCCAAACTCATATGGACTGAACTCAATCTTAATTTCTTGCCACTTGGCAGCTCAAGGGCCTGCCATTGCTTCCAAGTTGTTGTGCAACAAATTGAGAACTCTAAGAACTCATATGCAAAACCAACTTTAACTGGAATGGGCACAGAATATGTCAACACGATAGGTTATAAACCTCAAGTCGTGTGCTAGTGAAGAACTTCAGGTTCTATTCTTGATTAGTTCTTGAGACTTTCAAGACCTTTAAGACTCCCACTGTCCTCTTGACCTATAAGACTCCCTTGTCAAATATCCAAGTGATAGTGTGGATTCTAATCAAGACAAACACTTCACACAATTGGCCTTAGTTGATCTTTGTTTTATCCAAAACATCACAACTTACCAATTTCAAATGTACAAGAGTAGAAAACTTTTACTCTTACACTTGACAAGTGTTTTAAACCTTCTTTAAGACATGTCACTCAAAATACAATCTTGGAGTATGACTCTAAGACTTGTATTGGAACGAGGTATGACTCATCTTCTTGATTTAACCATTTCAACAATTCAAGATCCTTTTCTTAGTCATAAAAATGCACTAAGATTTCCTTAGAGAACTAATTGTGCTATGGTTTCTTAATCATTAAGATGATCACAAAAGCTGATACTAAAGTACTCTCCCATCTTTTCAGATTTGAGAAACTTTTATCCTTCTGCCTAATTTGATTCTTCTTATTCGCTCTGCCATACATTGAAACCTTTTTTTCCAATGTCTCAGAATTACACTTAAGCTTGTAAGTATAATCATATTTACTGTGCTTTAGTAAATCATGACGAATAGTCTTATCAATCTTTTGTGGTGGACTTGACCAGTGCACAAGACTATGTACTCGATCCCTTAGTCCATTACTTGACTCACACATCCATGTGAATAAGTAATTAGTCTTAATTTTCCAAAACTTGAAAGTTCTCATTCATCGTGCTATACACCTTGCATGATTCCAAGTTCCGGTCCAATTGAAACTTGGGTGATGAGAATCTTTCCTTATTTGGTAAATTTAGACATTACCACAAATGAAAGAATCAATTTCATATTTCCACTCTTGCTTTTAATGGAATCATATAAGCAACAATTTTTCCTCAAATGCCATTGTAAGGATATTTTAAAATAAATAAAATCAAAAATTTTTCTTTTATTTTAAAACTTTGCGGAAAAAACTTATCCTTACAATCCATAAGCACATGAAAACTTGTTGTTATCTATTCCTAAGCAATATATAATAACTCCTAAGAAGTAGCTCAAGAATCCAATTTTTTTCAAACTATGCGATAGAAATCCATCTATGCGATCAGATTCAGCATATTCTTTCTTTAAGTTTCTTCACTTTTCTTTGATTCTTAAAACATCACCATGTGACCCAGTCACATCATGTATCAAGAACCTCAGAATAGAAACTTAACAGAGTTAGATAGTGGAATTTACCTGAAGTAGAGTCAAACTTATTGACTTTAACATCCTTAGGTAAATTTTGGCAGCTTCGCAACCAATGCCCCTTTCTTTGGCAATACAAACATATGGACCCTTTGATAATGGTACACAGGACTATCACAGACTTAGCTTTTCTCTTTACCATTTGGTCAACCGAGTTGACTATGGCCGATCCCTTTCCATTGGGAAGAGAATGCTTTCCGAGATTTCCTATGTCACTATTGTCAATGTCCATCAAGTTTTAAGAAAGTTGATCTTAGATAAGATCATTAAGGGTCTTGTCATAGTCTATTTCATAGGTGTCCCAAAGGAACTCACTAAGTGACTTAGAAAGTGATTGAACCACCAACTTTCTCAAGACTTTGACACCCAACTCTCCCGGCTTGTCAATATGTGACTACATCTCCAAGATGTGATCACACCTAGACCTTGCCTTGCCAATATGGCTTGAGTGACCTTAAACTTTTCAAGAACTTGTGGGTTTAGGAGAATAATTTGAAGAGGTGAAGAAGTATGATATCCATGGGACATCATCTTCATTAGGAAAGCTTGTTTCAAGAGATTTGGGAAGATCATAAATGTCTAAACCAGACATCTTTTGGGAGATATTCAAGATAGTTGATCTTAAGTCCTTAATATGACACCCAATATGAAATATTAAGGCTAGGACCCAACAAACTATTTTATAACTTAGAAGAGGTATGCCGTAATCCAAGCTATAAAATATTTGAAGGTAGGTGAATGACGATTCACCAATTTCCACCAAGATAAACGAAATGTATAATTAGGTTTTAATTGGTTTTGAAACTCCTAGATCTTTGAGATTCATTGAACTTTTCAAAGGCATGTTTCAATCTCGAGTGTGCCCTCCAAGTTTTGTGACTGGGATGCCGAGGATCACAAAACGAGGTGTGAAGTAACCATGCAAATCACTTGGTACCCTTAATAAATTACCCCTCAATCGATGTGCCGGTTAACCACACACGCTCCATCGATACTATGATAAATATTAAGTCACCCTTTACCTACCTTGTTAAGTCCAAGTTAGTGTGCCGGTTAACCACACACGCTCCACTAATGACTTAAACAAAGTGCAAAGTGTAATTTCATGGATTAGCACCTTATTCACATTTTTCTAAGTAACTAAGATTGGGTATTATTAAGAGTTTAGTTACTTAGTATTATCATTAATACTTTTAATGAAGGGAGAATTCTAGTCCTGTCAAACCCGTTCGGCTAACGACCCTCCACCGGTCATGCAAGCGGTGGGTGAGAGTGGACACCCATTAAGTTGTCATTTTATAGGCAACAACCTTATACCCACCTTATAGACCGGCTTCGTGAATGAGGCGTACTAGCGGTAAGACTGACTTTACTCTTATACATATATATATTATTAACTTATAATATTATAAAGTATAAGGGTTGAATTTTAACTTTTAAAATTCTAAGGGCTAACTTGGAATTAAAGTATTCATAAGTGAAAACTTTACAAATTCCAAAACTTGAGGGCAAGTTTTGAAACTATTCAAAACTAATTAATTCCATAACTTATGTGTTTAAAGTAGTTTTAATCCAAAAACTCTTCAAGTTCCATAACTTGAGGACAAGTTATGGAAGACTTTAAACTAATAAAAGAACTAACTTTTCCTTTTATTTTATAACTTATGGATTTAATTATGGTTACATATTTTTCTTTTAATGAAGTGACTCTTGAACTTCCATAACTTGAGGACAAGTTATGGAGTCATAAAAAAAACATTCAATGACACAAGACTCTTCATTTTGTAACCATTTCCAACTATTATGAGTTTTATGAGTCTTTAATGTGACTCTTCATGTAACTTGAGGACAAGTTACACAAACACATTTTATACTCAACTCTTAGATTAAAATGGATTGAAAACAACTATTTCACTCAACATTTCTATTAATCTAAGCAACTCATAAGAACAAGATAATTCAAATCAAACTTTTTCATGTAATTAGTCTAAACCTTAAACTAATACAAAACATGAATCTATTGACAATTATCTTTGAAAATGGATTAGCATGAACATTACCACATCAAAAACAAGTTTATAAGTTCAAAAACAACTTAGGGTAATGTTCCTAGTCCATTTCTAGCCAAAAAACTCGAAAATATGCTGTCTGGGGGTCCAACTCGTCGAGTGCATGAACAAACTCGGCGAGTTGGATCGAATTCATCACTTTTTAGGCATGGACTCGCCGAGTCTCCTGATGGACTCGCCGAGTCTGATGGCCAGACAGCACCAGATTCGTTTTTTCAGCTTTTATTGCAGGTATAACAAGAAAACAAGCCTAGTCTCTGATACCACTGTTGGGTTTTGAGCATTCTAACACTCCTAAGTGTACATGCAACCCTAAATACCTTGGATCTATGTTTTCTCTATTATACATGCAAATAAGAACTTCCAAGGTATTATCCTAATCTAGCATACAAAACAATAACTATAGCAAGATAGAATACATACCTCTTTGATGTGGAAAGTCTTCATGAAGCTTGAGTGCCTAGTGCCCCAAGTGTGACACCTCAAATGGAATCACAATCATCAAAACACTTGGAATGACTTGAGAGAATTCTACACTCATCAAAATCGACTAGCCCTTTCACTTCACACACTAGTGTGATTCTCGTCACCGATTTTGCCAAGAATAATATCTTTATATAGTGTTACAATTAGGGCAAACCCTAATTGTCATGACTTTCCATTTCCTTGGATCCATGGGTTCAAATACACCATGGAGCATCCATGAACCATCCTATGGGTTTTAGCCCAACTTGATTATCCATGGAGCATTAGCCCACTATACAAGTATGGATGACTTACACAATCAACCCATATATTTAATTAGTCTTCTTTTGATCACTTAATTAATCCTAGATTAATTCTTGATCAATACTAATTAAATAATCTTATTATTCTTATTATTAATATACTAGAACTTATAATATATTAATAACCATAAGTGTCTTATTTCTCTCATCCAAGTGCATGATGGTATGCAACCCAAATGGACCATGCCGGGTCGGGTCAAGTCTTACCAATTATAGTTATGGACTTAGACATTAATCCAACAGTATAAACAAACCTTGTCTTCCCAATAAGGCTACCTCATTTATTCTAATCATGAGCTACCTCACTCTCTTCTCACATGAGTTAAGAGTTTTTCTGTTTGGTCCTTATTTTCGCAGCAGAGGTACTTTATCTTCTTACACCATCTCTATTACACTTCTCCATTACATTCGTTTCATCATCGTAACCCTTGAGACTCTCAGAAATTACCACTGAGGTTTATGGTTACACAACATCTGTGTTTATGATCTTAGTTTCGTGTCACTACGAGCTGAGTGAAACCCACAATTCAACACCAAATCTGAATTGACGGTGATCAATTAATTTGCTCAAGTTTTCACCAAAGAATTGACGGATGTACCTTCATGAAATCTCAAATTTTATTCTGTGTGATTCCTATGAAATTGTTAAACACCATAACATTTCTTCCCTTGGGATCCAGTTTTTATTTTTTTATCTGAGATTTTATATTTTTCCAAGCCACTTTAAAATAAAAACTCCTACCTACTTGTTCAACAGACTACACTGGTCTCACAAGTACTTTGATCCCTTTCTTTCTTATTTCAAGATTAGAATTGTTGCATCAAAGAGAAAACCACCCCAATGTAGCCTAATTAAAAGAAGCCTTTCAACATTTCTAAAAAAGTGTTTGATCGTAATTCAACGGGATTCCACACTAACACTTTAAGGTCTCTCTTGACCTCGAAGGAAGAGATTCGTGCCCGGGATCATCAGTTTCGTGTCATTATTGACATCACAGTTAATCCTAAAAAGAGTTGCTTTATTTCTTTTTTTTACACTCTTTGCACGAAAATCTTTGATTTTCCAAAATTCCGTTACTAATTAATTTCAGGCTAATTTGTTGCATTGGTGGTTAATAATTAAGACGTGGTCAACAATCCTCCACGTGGGTAGTTTGTTCAAAAAGATGCGCTTTAAAAGATAAGACGAAAGGTTGTTGACTCGGCGGGAATTAAACGGATTGAATTTAAAACGAAGGTAAAAAGGGGCGCATGTGAATTTGAAACGCCCATACTTTTACTGACATCATGGACGCGTGTGCGATTTTCAAGGGATTTCTCTCTGGCACTTAAAGGCGCGTGAGGATTTGAAACGGTTTTCTTCTGAAACGGCGCTTGTTGGGTGACGTGATCCTAGGAATCTGACACTCTCTCTCCTACGTGATCATCGCACGCCTCAACTGTCATCCATCTGTCACTCAGGAAACCTTTTCGTATTTCCATAGAAGATTTGAAACGATTTTTCTCTCTCCTATCACCCACTATAAAAGGCAGTCTTCACCACCATTTACCTCTTTACTGCCTCCGATTTTTCGAGAGAACAAATACTCCCAAAAAGCTTTACTGTTCATCATCTTCTTCAATCCTCAACAATGGCTGAATCATCTTCCGTCCATGCTACCTCCCAAATCCTTCCCATTCGTCCACAACAATGCCTGGTGATCGACCTCAATCCTCTGGCATACGACTCTTACATGACGCCGATCATCGAGTGCCTGAAGTACTCCCAAATAACTCCAGCTCTCTCAAGGATTGAGTCTGTGCCAATGGTGGCTCTCTCACAGGTGTATGCGACTGCGTATTACGACAAAGCAGTTGAGCTGGTATTCTTTGAAGTTGCTAATCACAAGACCTCGATTTCAAGGCAGCGATTATGTACTCTGCTAGGATTTGCTGCTGACTCTTCAAGAATCAACCCAGATACGATTCCGGTGGGCCATCTTTACAACATGTTTTACAACATGGGGTACACGGAGGCGCTCGTCTCCGTTGCAAAGTTCAAGAAGTCTTGCTTGCCGCCACAGTGGAACGGCATGTTCACAGTCTTTTTCAAGGGCTTGTCGGAACGGAGCTCAGGATCCGACGGTGCTAGTCGACTTTTCTTGTCGATCATGTATGCAGTCTACAACGGGATCAACTTGGATTTTGGGTTGGTCCTATGGCATCAGCTCATCCAGAGCCTTTCTTCTTCATCTCGACATTCTGAGGTGTCGCTGGCCCGGTTCTGGATTCTCATCACCAAGTGGGCGATGACTAAGCTGGATATACCTACTGCTGCTGGTGCAGTGATGTCTTCGGTCGGTACTTTTCATACCACCAAGATAATCGTTTCTGATGCATCCAAATTTTCCTTCATTGGCTCTATTTCGGAGACAATATATGGCGATGTTCCTTCTGACAGCAGGATCATCAGGACGATCAAGGAGTTCAAACAGTCAGGGCCAAGGGAACTCACACCGGAAATGCTCAAGTCCATCCACGATGCTGACAAACCGGTGCCCAGGGGGAAAAAGGCGGACAAAGGGAAGCAAGCGACCAAAGCTCCTAAGGGTCCTTCTCCCAAGCAGAGGAAACAGACAAGGGCTGCACAGTCCCTGCAGCCGAAGAGGAGGAAGACTCAACCGAAGCGCAAGCTTGTTATTCCCTCTTCTTCAAGTGATTCTGAGGGCGAGAGTTCGGGTTCAGACGGCTCTCAAGGAGGCGAAACCCCTCAAAGAGGCAACACACCACCTCGATCACCCACCCCAGAGATGGAACTTCATAATTCACCAGTTCCTTCACCTCCTCCAACCATTCCTACTTCCATTCCGACCATAAACCCCACTACCACTATTCCCCCAACCTCTTTCCCTATACCACCACCCATTTTCACTAATACAACAACAACCACTGCAAAGGTTACAACCAACGTATCTGATACGGGGGTTCATACCAGTGCAACCGAAACCCCACCCGTAACCGAACCACCACAAACCGAAACCCATACAACCAAACCTACCCACACTTAACCACCACCCGAAACTACTCCACCCCATACTCAACCTGAACATACCCAAACCACAACACCCCCAGCTTCACCACCTCCACCATCTCCAGATAATGCCTCTGATGGTGATAACCCGTACCTTGGCGGGGATAACATGACCTTCGATTCGGTCTATTTCAGTCTGTTTCAGGTTCAGAGTGATGAAGAGGATGATGCTCCAGTGACAAAGAAGCATCTTAAGGAGCTCCACGAGAAGGTTGACTTACTTCTCGCCTCTTCTTCCAACCAACAGTCATCTCTATCTGAAGCTGCACTTCAGAAGATTGTTGATGCCTTCTCCAGGGCTCAGCATGATTCGGTAGCTTCAGCAACTGCCGCCATCGAAGCCTCTACCAAAGCCTGTGAGGCTGCGACCGCAAAAGTCGATAAACTATTCTCAGACGCCTCTTCGCTGTTGAAGTCACTTCAAGAGAGTGCGGATTCTACAAAGACAACTTTGGAACCGATTGTTCAGCAATTGGCCAAGTTCGTCTCAACGGAGTTGACCTCGTTTTCCAACCTTCGCCAATCACTAAGCGACGACAACTCGGCCCTTCGTGCCTCCATCGATGAGTGCCTTGCTAAGCTACAAGAAGATCTTGCAGCTGAAAACTCTTTGATGGACGTTCTCGCAAGCAAAACCACAGCCCTGAAGGTCAAGAGCACTCAGCTATCCAACTATCAACAACAGCTGGAAGCTCTTCGATCCGAAAGGGAAGTCATCAAGACATGTGTTTCGGATGTACACGCTGCGTTATCCAACTTCCTAGAAGCACACGATCCTATTCTCAACCACTCGGTGAGGTGAACCCTTGCTGAAAAGCTTTCTCCTGCCATGGACCTACTAAGCAAAATAGAAGGCTTACCTAGTTTCGTGTCCATTCCGAAACAAGGGGGAGAAGAGAAGAAGACCGGATCGAAACCACCTCCTTCCTCCAAAGCTACTCACACAACCGAACCACCTCCGACTGGTCAAGCTTCGGGTTCGGGTGTGAAGGACAAAGGGAAAAATATAGCTGAGGAAGGAGATGAAGATGAAGATGAAGACAAGGAGACCATTGCCGACATGTTGAAAAGAAAGAACAGTCGCAATGCTGATGATGATGTTAATCGTGTGGCGCGAGAGGCCGAAGAAGCCGAACGCAAGCAGAAGGAAGCCAACGATCTCCTTGAGAGCAGGAAGACTCTCTTCCCTGCATGGACTCGGGAGAGAATGATCAAAGAGGCCATAGACACTCCCAGCATATTATGGCTCGAGCCGGTGATTTCGTTCGACTGCGTTAATTCTGTCGATTCGCAGTTCGACATGCCGCTGACTCGAAAGGCGTTTATCTTCCACGCCTTCTCAAATATCTTTGAAGTCCCTCATCCGAACGCTGAGCTTGACAGGGAGCTCATCGACTTCTATCTGAAGGCTGCTCGTCCTCAGTATCTAACTTGGAGCGCCCAGAAGATAGTGAACGTTCGGGTACTGAAACCTTACACCGAAGGTAGATTCATAAACTTTCGGTTCAAGGTGATTTGGGGATCTGCAAGAACTGCACATCATATCTCCCTGGAGGATCTACCGAACTTAAATCCTCATGATTGGATTGTTCTGCATAACATCCTCTTGACAAATGAAGCTGAATATGGTCCAATCATAGACCATCTCAAGAGGATGATTGTGTGTTATATCATGGAGGTTGCCCTTATGGATCAGGAAGTTGCCACTGTCTTCAAGAAGAAACCAAAGATAGCTCCTGTGGGATCGGCCAGTGATCTCAACCAGATGAAGATGGGCAAGATCGACCCGAGACGCAATTCAGTTATGTTCACTAGAGCAGAAGGACAGAAATGTCTCTTTGCTTTAGCTGACAAACATCTATACACCACTGCTTATCTAGAGCATGTGTTGTCGATCATCCAAAGGTGCAGAGAGAATACATCGGATGATGTTAAGTACTTCAATGACATGATCCAATGGTACATCAGGTTTAGGCAGACGATTCTGGCTCTTATCTCTCGTCTGTTTAACACCGTGAAGAAGAAGGTACCTGGCACCGCTGCTGGCCCAAGTAACAAGTGAAGGTCTCGCTCCAATTGATGCAAAGGGGGAGATTGTTGGGTTGAAGTTTTGGTTAAGTGTTGCGTCTTTGGGCTCGATTATTTATTTACTTTATTTATATTCGGGTTTGGGCCTGTCCAACCGAGAGCCCATTATGTTTAATATATAAGTATATGCTTGCATGCATATTAGGTTAACGATTATTCTAGAGCGTAACGATAGTATTACAGATTTCTTTGATCGTTCTTGTAACCTACCAATCCTCTACAGTTGATGTTCTTAATCGAGCTCTTCTGAGGATTTTGTTTAATCATTCGACACGTTTGATGCACTCTTGTCTCGTTCTTATTTTCGTGTTCTTACAGTTTTATATTTACTTACTTGTTCAAGATCTAATCGATCTTCATAGATTAAAGGTTTTAAATCTCATCAGTTTGGCCGGCTACTATCGGAGATTTATCAAAGATTTCTCCAAAATTCCCGTCCCCCTCACCAGGTTGACCCGGAAGGGCGTTACTTTTACTTGGGTTCCCGAGCAGCAGACCTCATTTGAGACTCTTTGCCACAAGTTGTGCGAAGCACCGGTGTTAGCCCTTCCCGAGTGGATGGAGGACTTTGTGGTTTACTGTGTCGTGTCTATATCCGGGTTGGGTGCGGTGCTAATGTAGAGAGGGCACGTGATAGCATACACATCGAGACAGTTAAAGTCTCATAAGATGAGGTACCCTACCCACGACCTAGAGCTGGGGGCAGTGGTGTTCGCCCCCAAGATCTGGCGCCACTATTTGTTTGGGGTTAGGTGTACCATATACACATACCACAAGAGCCTGAAGTACCTTATGGACCAACCCAATCTGAATATGCGACAGATGAGATGGTTGGACGTGGTGAAGGACTATGACTGTGGGATCCTGTATCATCCGGGCAAGGCTAACGTGGTAGCCGACCTGTAGTGACAAAAGAACATGGTTTGGCATGCGGAATTAAAGTCTGGACAATTGAACATGGTGATTTGGGTGCTAAAAGATATATTCGATCATAGTAAATGAGTACAAAAAGGGATCTAGTCTAGAACTTCATAAATATCTCACTCACTAATCACTATGACTACATTTCTCAAGCACACCTCTATAAGTGGACAAACCCACCTTATATAGAGGTGTTTACATGTCTCCTCTCACTCTCAAACACCCATTAGTCAAAAGGCTAATGCACCACATGCAAGTGGGTCTACACAAGTCAAACCATTACAAAGTCATACATGAAGAACTTTGCATCCCAACATTCTCCCCCTTAAAGTTAGGAATGGATGAATCACTTAAAATCTTCCAAAGTCGAGCAACTACACGGTTCGAGCCTCAAAGGTGACACGTGTCGAAACAAAATTCAATCTTCAATTCTTCCATGACTCTTCAATTTGGGCTCTAGGATGTGAGACCATACAATCCGAGCAGCAACAAATGATTAACTCCAAATAATCACCCAAAAGTTACGCATAAAAACACACCCCAAAAATCTTTAATAAAACCAAACCCATTTCGAATACATCATTTCCGAACTTCCAATTGCATCATCTCGTAGGCTTCAAAACTTCAAGATCACTTCGGTCTTCAAATCCGCGTAATATGAAAAATTCAAGTTCGAATTTCCATATAAAACTTCTCCCCCTTTTTATAATCAAAATTTGATTACAAAACTCCCAAGGAAAAAGAATGTGCTTTATTCGGAATTTTTTGTGTCAAAACTCCCCCATAACATGTGGCATAAACTTTGTGTTTCAATCTGGAAAATCCAAAAAAATAATCAATTTTTATTTTCGTTCACGGATTACCATTGACAAAATTTCTGAAAAATGGGTAGAAATTGTCAATTTCAAAATTTTGCAGTGACCCGTTGCGCCTAAAACAGTAAAATATGCAAAACTCTCCCCCTTTTTCCAAATCTGAGTAAAAAACGTCAATTTGCACAAACTACAGGGCCTGACATGCACTTTATTCAATTTTCAGCAAAAAGCAGTCCTTTTTCGAATTTGGGTGCAAACTGCAAAAACGTCGAAGCTTCATGGACTATTTTCGAAAATTCTGCCTTTATGCTTAAATCATACAAAGAATCCCCAAAATATACGAAGCTCCAAAAAAATTTTAAATTTTGGGTGAAAAGTGTCAAACATTCGAAACTTGGGTTAATTTTCGATGTGTCAAAAATTCGAAGGTTCAGCAGTCGAATTCAAAAATTTGCTATTTGTTCAATTTATACAAAATGTTGAACATTTATTCTAAGCATACGAAGCTTGACTAATGAACAGTAAAACTTCGTGTGAAATCAAAAACCCCTTTTCGTATATTTTTCAAACAAACACCCCTTCGTTCATTCCTAAACAAATATTCCTTCGTTCCAATCAAAAACCCCCTTCGAATTTTAATCCAAAACTTCCCAGTCTTCGTACGAACTGATAACCATCAACACATGATTACAATCCAAATCTTCGAATATAACTTTCAAAGTATCAAAATCGAATTTTTTCAAATCTCCATTCCAGTTAACAAACACTAAAATCTGATATCCTTCGTATTCATTCAATTAAAAAAAACGACATCAGACTATTGAATATTGATTCTCAATTCGTTCTAACTATCAATCACAATACTTCGATTGTTCAATCCCAATTCATTTTTTGTTCGATTCCAAGACTCACTTTGTTCGATTCCCAAACAATCCATTCAAAATCGACTCACAAATCAAGCTTTTCCCAGTTCGTTCTTCGTATATCATCAACAGTCGTCGACATCAAGAGCACTAATCACAACCAATTTTCGAGATAAAATCACAAATTGGACTGGATCTCAACATCTAAAGTTCATATACAGCTTGTATCATTCGATTTTTCTTTCACCAATTCGTTGATTTATCCCAAGAAAATTGACCTTGAGTTTTTCTGAACTTGACTTATAAAATCGATACGAATTCATTGATTTCGAAATCAAATCAATTTCCGAGTTCGTTCCAAAACTATAAACATTCGACCTTGATTTCAACATGATCTATTTCAACTTACACAGAATTTGAATATTCAATTTTGACTTTCTGTGTCTAACTTTATATTAATCTGTTCTTGAAATACCACAATCGATAAAATCAATAATCGAAATCGATAACAATCCAAATCAACAATTTTCGAGTTTAATCAAAATCTTCAAACCAAGAATCATTGACCTATCGATCAGATTTAATGAGTAACTTGATCGATTCAAAAGTTTGTCACAAAAATCGAACCTCATCGATTATTAGAAATGATAAAATGAAAACGAAAATCAAGAACAAGATTAACAGTAATGCTGATTGCGACTTCTGAGTTTTGAATATATGTTGACGAACAGATACACATCAAAGGATTTTGATGAATAAATGGGATCGATTTTGTGAACTGTATCGGATCTATTCATTTGGGCTCAAAATAAGATTGATGAAAGTAAAATAATATTAATCTTGGGCTTCAAAACTCGGACGCGAACAATATTTTTGGAATTTTGGGCTCTCAAAACAAATAATAAACAGCAATCGAATTTAAATTTTGTTTTTGGTTGGATTTGATCTTAAAAACAATATTGGATCATCAATGGGGTTTTTCAAGAAAAATTTCATCCAATGAGTCAAACGATCAAAAATAAAAAAAATGCAATGCACGATTCAAAGAGATTAAGAGAGATCATAGAAAGAAACTCACCAAAATTGTTCAAATTGCGACAAATATTGCCAAACCGAGAATTGTTCTTCAAAAATCACATTGATCTTGAAGACCCGCTCTGATACCAATTGTAGTGACAAAAGAACATGGTTTGGCATGCGGAATTAAAGTCTGGACAATTGAACATGGTGATTTGGGTGCTAAAAGATATATTCTATCATAGTAAATGAGTACAAAAAGGGATCTAGTCTAGAACTTCATAAATATCTCACTCACTAATCACTATGACTACATCTCTCAATCACACCTCTACAAGTTGACAAACCCACCTTATATAGAGGTGTTTACATGTCTCTCTCTCACTCTCAAACACACATTAGTCAAAAGGCTAATGCACCACATGCAAGGGGGTCTACACAAGTCAAACCATTACAAAGTCATACATGAAGAACTTTGCACCCCAACACGACGCTCTGAGTTGTGACATTCCCATTTTCATGGCCAGAAAAGACGATTTTGTTTATGATTTATAAAAATCAGAGTATCTCTTTTAATAAAAATGTTGCAGAATTTGTTCCCAGAAAAACATGATAATCGCGTTATCAAAGCATTTCTAAAGAAATATATTTTTATTCACTTTTAAAACATTTGGGATGTCATCGTCAATATAGGAACATAAGCATAAACGGAACTTACATTTATTTACACTAGTGATCTACATCTTTGTAATCTCTCAGTGTAATGTCACTTCATATCGACACCTGTGATATAAATAAACTGAGTGGGTCAGGTTGGGAAACCTGGTGAGTACATAGGGTTTTCAACCCACAATAATATAATTATTATGTTTAATCATCAAACAGTTAACCCAATTACCCATCCCCATCATCTTCTTTATTCTTAATGATCTACCCTAAGAATCAGCTATTTCTTGTTCATTCATTCCTAAGGAGTATCCTAAGGAATAGGTACGAATTCAATCGTTGTAAATGACACATCTGTCAAGCACAACTGCTAGTTCTGTCACTTAGGTGCAGCTGCCAAAATTATGACCTTCTCTATGGGACACATCTGCCGGGATAGTCGTTTAGGCGCATCTGTCGGGGTTATGACGTTCTCTATTAGGTGCTTCTGCCGGTAGAGTCCTTTAGACGCATCTGCCAGGGTTTTATTGACAGTATCGTTTCCAGAGTCCACTCGCAATACATATCAATGGGTTTTTAGAGTACACCTGGCGAATACACAGTTCAAAACACCTACAGGTTACGAGCCTGCTAGTGTCCACTGAACTGTCTAGAATAGTACGTGGTTGTCATCCATACTCTGTTGGATGACGGGGCCATCACTTGGGAAAAAAGCTTCTCACTTCGTCCACCTCTCACGCTCACCTCACGGTCTATTTCACCTGTCAACTCATCATCCAACTCATATTTCATCTATTACATCTACCCACGTCTTACCCCCAACATTTTCGTAGATATAAAATACATATACAGTTTAAATCATTTAAAACGTGTATAAAATCGTTCATCCAGCATAGACAGCAAGTACTCAGGTAATATGCACACATAGCACGTAATTTATATAAAATACTTCATATCTATGTGTAAGATGAAAGTAACTATGCACTCACCTGGTAAGGTGGTGAGTCGGCACTCGGACAGCACTTCGTTACTCTTAAAATAATTATCCCTTAACGAAACCTAGTATCATTACCACTAGAGTTTAGTCTAACGTTAACCACGACTAATTAATAGTCTAGCTATTATTACTATTATATAAGTGTTAAACAATACTTATATAACCCATAATAATAGCCCAAATACTCCTTATAAGGTCCTAATAACATTACTATATTGAAACATAAGCTATACTAAAGATAGGTTAGGCGTATCTCACTTACAGCGGGTTTTCTCAAAAACTGGGCTTCGCTGGAGCAGCGTTCCTGAGCCGAAAGGCTCTTTTCTCGGAGCCGTCAGGCGCTCCGGGGCTTCCGCCTCGTGCTAGGGAGTTACCCTAGGCTTTGGGGGGTTATGGAGGCTTAGAGAGAGAATATAGAGAGAGAAAGAAGAGGGTTGAGGGGTGAGGAAATGAGGGAACCCGACACCTCTATTTATAGGGGTGCTGACTGATGGACTCGCCGAGTAGGAGGACCTACTTGCCGAGTTGGGGCATGTGGCAGCCTTCTGGAGGTGCCACGTGTCCAATTCTGGTGGTGACACGTCACCCCTATCGCGTATTGTGACATCCCCAAAATCTCGGCCAGAAAAGAGCGATTTTCATTTATGCTTTTAAAATAATTTCGGAGTAAATCCTTTTGATTTGAAAGAGTTGCGGAATTTGTTCCCAAAAACAAAACGTGATAAAACAATGTTTACCAAAGCATTTCATGAAAGAAATGTATTTTCATTATATAATCAAAACTCGGGATGTCATGTTCCAATACAGACCACAAAGCATAAACGAAAACATTACAAGTCATTCAACAAATATATGCATATACAGACTTGTAAACAAAACCGCTTGATGGTTCATCCATCTTATGCCCTTGCGCCACTTCCTGTAATACAAATAAAACTGAGTGGGTCAGGCTTGGGAGCCTGGTGAGCATATAGGGTTTTCAACCCACAATAAATAATTATATTTAATTTCCACCAACCAACAATAATCCAATTACTCATTCCCGTTATTCTCACTTTACGTCCCTAAGACAACTAACATAAGGGACCTAGTCTAAGAATATTTCATCGGGGCGACAACACATGCTTCGAGGGTTCCTCAGCAATAGAAGTCAAATAAGGCAACCATGAGGGGGATGGAATACAGCGAATGAACACCCAAGTTCATTAACACCTACAGGTTATGAGCCTGCTAGCGTTCCACTGGACTGTCTAGAAAAGTCTGTGGTCGTCATCTAAATTTCGCTAGATGACTGGATCAAAACAACATCGAGGCTTCTCATCTGTTTATTACACACCAACTATCTACCCATGTTCTACCCGACATATTAGTAGATAAAATATACATTTTTATACATAGTTTCAAAACCTGTATAGCCCTCGACACCCTTTTATAGGGGCTGGAAGTTCGATTTACGCTGGGCGTAAATCCTAGTTACGCTGGGTGTAACCTGGATAGGATCGCTGACTCCCCCCTTCGGATAATATCGGAATATATATATATATATATATATATATATATATATATATATATATATATATATATATAAATCAAATATCGAAAATATTTAATAAACTTCAAAAAATCATATCTACCTCATACGAACTCCGTTTTCAATGTTCTTTATATCCCCGTGTAGGTGAGACTACGATCTACAACTTTCGTTTAGACTCTGTCGGCTAATTTTGAATTTATTTTTATTATTTACTTTTAGTAGGCCGGGACAAGAAAACTCCGTTATAAAATCATAACTTCTTCATCCGATGTCCCTTTTCGCCTATCTTTTTATCGTTTTACTCCTATTAACGATACCTTCGATTCTCATTTAGATTGTTTCGGCTAAAAACCGCTTGATCTCAAATCAAGTATTCGGGTTGCATACTGCTAAGTCGAAATTTCGAAAAATCATAACTTCCTCATACGAAGTCAGATTTTGGCATTCTTTTTATGCATGCTCTCTGTTTAACGAACTCTACGACTTTCGTTTAGATCACTAAGGCTAAATATTTCTCTAACGTAAATTTTACTTTTTACGTCATTCAGCGTTGTCGGTTCTGTCGCGAAACTTCGACAGGTCACAACTTCTTCGTTATAACTCGGATTTCGGAATTCTTTATATCTTCGGAATCCTTGTTTCGACCACTACATCTTTATGCAAAGATATTGGGATTATCCCACAATTCAAATTTGACGCTTATTTTATTCTTAATTCATTAAATTATAATAATTAAGAAATAAACACATAATTCACATAATACTCAAATATTTCATCTTTAATACTTCAAAAAGAGTTACAAGGGTTAACCTAGACTATTACATCAATGATAATGCCTAGCCTGGAAACGCGGGCGTTACAATTCTCTCCCTCTTAGGATGATTCCGTCCCCGGAATCACACATCAACAAACAAATGCGGATAGCAACTCAACATTTCACTCTCCGTTTCCCAGGTGAGATTTGGCCCATTCGAATGTTTCCAATGAACAAGCACTAATTCGACCATATTGCGTCGAAGCTTCGTAGTCTTTCGGTCAACAATTGCCTCTGGTTCTTCAATTAACCTCTTGTTTTCATCAATTCTTAATTCAGAAATTGGAATTATATCGGGAACTTCTCCCGTGAACTTCCTCAAATAACACACATGAAAAGTGTTGTGAATTCCATTCAGTTCTTCGGGTAATTCGAGCTTGTAAGCTTGGTTCCCAACCTTCTGAAGAACTTTAAACGGTCCAATAAACCTTGGACTTAACTTTCCCCTTTTACCAAATCTTATAAGTCCCTTCCACGGCGAGACTTTAAGCAAAACCGAATCTCTAACCTCAAAAGTCATCGGTCTTCACTTCTTGTCAGCATAGCTCTTTTGATGATCTTGAGCTGCTAACATTCTTTCTCTAATTATTTTCAACTTTTCAGCGGTTTGATTGACCATCTCGGGACCCATAAACTGCTTTTCCCCAGCCTCAAGCCAACAAGACGGCGTACGACACTTCTGTCTGTACAAAGCTTGATAAGGTGTCATCTTTATGCTCGAGTGGAAACTATTATTATAGGAAAATTCTACCAAAGGTAAATGTTCATCCCAATTACCTAGGAATTCCAAGGTACATGCTCTTAGCATATCTTCAAGTGTTTGTATCGTTTGTTCGCTTTGACCATCAGTCTGCGGATGGTAAGTTGTACTTAAACACAACTTGGTACCCAATTCCTCTTGTAGACTTTTCCAAAACCTTGAGGTGAAACGGCTATCACGATCTGATACAATCGTTAACGGAACACCGTGAAGCCTCACAATTTCCTTCACGTAAGAATTTGCAAGCTTCTCCATAGACCATTTCTCCTTGGCTTCTATGAAATGGGCACTCTTAGTGAATCGATCAACGACCACCCAAATCATGTCGTGACCATTTTTTGTTCTGGGCTGTTTAGTGACAAAATCCATAACAATGTCATCCCACTTACCCATAGGCACAGGCAATGGTTCTAAACTCCCATACGGTTTCTGATGTTGTGTCTTTACTCTCGCATAACTCACACACTCAGCCACATACTTTGCAACATCAAGCTTCATCGTCGGCCACCAGTAGTAGGGTTTTAGGTCCTTATACATTTTAGTGCTACCGGGATGAATCGAGTACATGGTTTTGTGAGCTTCTTCCATCAGAAGATCTCTGACTCCTCCTGTCTTAGGTATCCAAATCCGATCTTGGAACAACTTCAGTCCATGACTGTTTACACCGACCACCAACGTTTTGCCCAAACGTTCCTCCTTTCGGTCATTCTTCTTAGAAGCTTCGCTTTGAGCTATCTTTATACTTTCCAAAATAGCCGAGACAACTTCAATTCTCAACGCTCTTGGCCTTTTCCTTTCAAGATTGACTTTCCGACTGAGAGCATCAGCAACAACATTAGCCTTACCAGGGTGGTAAAGTATCTCGCAGTCATAGTCTTTAAGTAATTCTAGCCAGCGTCGTTGCCTCATATTCAATTCCTTCTGACCAAAGAGATATTGGAGACTCTTATGATCAGTGAAAAGTTTGCACTTTGTGCCATAGAGGTAATGCCTCCATATCTTCAGAGTGAAAACTACCGCTGCCAACTCCAAATCATGAGTCGGGTAGTTCTTTTCATGCTCTTTCAGCTGTCGAGACGCATATGCTATCACCTTTTCTCTTTGGGTCAAAACACAACCCAATCCAACCCCAGACGCATCGCTATAAACAGCGAAGTCTTCCACTCCATCAGGTAAAGAAAGTATTGGTGCCTCGTATAGCTTCTTCTTTAGCTTCTCGAATGCTTCTTTATGCTTATCACTCCAAGAATAAGTAGCTCCTTTGTGGATCAAAGCTGTCAACGGAGTAGCGATCGAAGAAAAGCCTTGGATAAACCTTCGGTAATATCCAGCTAATCCCAAAAAACTTCGGATCCCGTGGGACTTTTTGGTTGTTCCCATTTCATCACAGCTTTGATCTTCGCTGTATCAACCATTATCCCTTCTTGGTTGACCACGTGACCCAAGAATTGGACTTCACGAATCCAAAAATCACATTTGGAGAACTTAGCATACAGTTTCTCCTTCTTCAAGACTTCTAACACTTCTCGCAAGTGTCTGCCATGCTCCTCTTGGCTTTTCGAATAAATCAGAATGTCATCTATGAACATTATCACAGATTTATCAAGGAACGGATAACAAACTCTGTTCATTATATCCATGAATGTTGCTGGAGCATTGGTTAGTCCAAACGACATAACCAAAAACTCGTAGTGTCCATTTCGTGTTCTAAATGTAGTCTTCTCTATATCCTGCTCTCTTACTTTCAGCTGATGATATCCAGACCTTAGGTCGATCTTTGAAAAATAACTTAAACCTTGTAGCTGATCGAACAGGTCATCAATCCTCGGCAACGGATATCTATTCTTTATTGTTGCCTTATTCAGCTCTCGGTAATTAATGCACATTCTCATATTTCCATCTTTCTTCTTTACAAATAAAACCGGAGCTCCCCAGGGTGATGAACTAGGTCTAATGAAACCTTTGTCCATTAACTCCTGAAGTTGCATCATCAACTCTTTCATCTCCGTCGGTGCTAATCGATAAGGTGCTTTTGCTATTGGCGTGGTTCCTGGTAACAAGTCAATTCTGAACTCCACTTGTCTATCAGGTGGTAATCCAGGAAGATCTTCGGGAAATACTTCCGGATAATCACACACCACTGGAATACTCTGCATCACCTTCTTTTCCTTTTTAGCATCAATCACGAATGCTAAATATGATGTACATCCCTTGGTCAAACACTTTCTGGCTTTGATTAGGGAAATGATTCTAGAATTCACTCTGCGTTTGTCCCCAAACACCATAAACGAATCTTTCCCAGGTGGGTTTACTTTAACTATCTTCTTCTTGCATAAAATTTCAGCATCATTGGCGCTAAGCCAATCCATTCCCAGAACGATGTCGAAACCATTAAGTTTGATAGGTAATAATTCCTCGTGAAACTTATTCCCATTAAGGTCGATTAAGATATCTTTCATACGATGGCTAACAGGTACAAACTTGCCACTAGCAACTTCGACTATAAAGCATTATCTAGTCTATTAACAGGCAAAGCTAGTTTCCTACCAAACTCATGCGAAATAAAGGAGTAGTTGGCTCCAGAATCAAATAAAATTTGAGCAGGTAATTCGTTTACGAGAAAGGTACCTGAAGCGACATCAGCTTCATCTTTCGCAGCTTCAAGTGTCATCTAGAAGGATCTCACCTTCGGCTTTGGTGGAATGTTGGGCTTAGCTGCCTCCTTCTTCTTCGGACAGTCTTTCAAAATGTGCCCCTCTTCATTACAACCAAAACACATCCTTTTGTTGTTCGGACACTCATTGGCAAAATGCCCAATTTTTCCGCACTTGTAGCAGGTTACATCCTCACTACATTTCCCAAAGTGCTTCTTCTTGCACTTATCACACCACTTCGCTTCTCCTCCTTTTCCTCCACCAAACTTTTTATAATCAGATTTCGAAAATTTGCTTTTCTTACCGGAACCAGATGTTCCCTCAAACTTTCTCTTCTCACCAGCCTCAACCTTGTCGGTGGTTCTCCCCTTGATCATGTTCTCAACAGACTTGGCAGCCCAGATAGCTACCTCTAGAGTATGTGCCTGACGTACTGGCACCTCGTACTCCCATGGGAGTCCTTTTGCGTATCGGTCAACCTTTTTCATTTCATCTGGAACGATGCGCAAAGCAAAATCCAACTTATCGGTAAAGTTATTAGTGTATTCATCAACTGACATGCTGCCTTTCGTCAATGCCAATAACTTATTCTCCAACTCCAATAGATTTTGAGCCGAGCAGAACTTGCGCTTGAACTGCACCAAGAACTCTGCCCATGACAATTGCAGTGGCTCATTAGGGCTTAAAGTCTTCCCTAGAGTGTTCCACCAACGAACGGCTCCACATCGGAACTGACGCACTGCATAGATAGTCTGCAACTTGCCTCTGCAGCCACAAGTCATGAAGGCTAACTCCATTTCGTAGATCCAATCCATAACTCCAATCGGATCCTCCTTTCCATTGAAGGTCGATGGTTTGCAAGTTAGAAATTCCTTGTACTTGAATCCCATTCCATCATTCCTTCCATTATGGTTGTTTTGCCTAACTATCGGTGGGTTGGCTTGACCAACAGACCCACTGAAGTTTCCACCTTCCTAGTGCCCTTCATTTAATTCGGGCTCTTCCACACGAATTGACAGTTCTTCACGATTCTGTTGAAGCAACTGCCTATTCTCCTCCATTTGACGATCCAACATTGTTTGAATCATCATTTGCACACCAACCATGGTTATTGGCTCAGGTGCTGCTGCTACGACAGGTATTTGTTCAATCACTGGTGGTTGATTCCTGTTTTCATCAGCATTTCCAACTCCACTTCTTGTTCTCACCATTTTTGATCTACACACCGAATAAGGTGAAATTAAATACTCATTCACGATAGATATTCAAATCATCCTTATCACTCCGAAACGTTTACATGCTAGTTCTAATATCATAGACATACGCTTAGAATCCTACACACATAAGGTTTCCAGATCCGGTCGGCAACAGACCATAGATCCGAACAAATAATATCATATATGGCAACATATAACATTTAACACATAAAAGCATTTTAGAAAACCCTCCTAAAATAAACTATTGCTCGTGTCTAAAATATCACAGACACACATCTCAAAATTTCACTTAGCATTCTAAGTTTAAGTCTAGAAATCCTACAAATTCCTAGTTCGCTTAAACTAATGCTCTGATACCAACTGTGACATCCCCAAAATCTCAGCCAGAAAAGACCGATTTTCATTTATGCTTTTAAAATAATTTCAGAGTAAATCGTTTTGATTTGAAAGAGTTGCGGAATTTGTTCCCAAAAACAAAACGTGATAAAACAATGTTTACCAAAGCATTTCATGAAAGAAATGTATTTTCATTATATAATCAAAACTCGGGATGTCATGTTCCAATACAGACCACAAAGCATAAACGAAAACATTACAAGTCATTCAACAAATATATGCATATACAGACTTGTAAACAAAACCACTTGATGGTTCATCCATCTTATGCCCTTGTGTCACTTCCTGTAATACAAATAAAACTGAGTGGGTCAGGCTTGGGAGCCTGGTGAGCATATAGGGTTTTCAACCCACAATAAATAATTATATTTAATTTCCACCAACCAACAATAACCCAATTACTCATTCCCGTTACTCTCACTTTACGTCCCTAAGACAACTAACATAATGGACCTAGTCTAAGAATATGTCATCGGGGCGACAACACATGCTTCGAGGGTTCCTCAGCAATATAAGTCAAATAAGGCAACCATGACGGGGATGGAATACAGCGAATGAACACCCAAGTTCATTAACACCTACAGGTTATGAGCCTGCTAGCGTTCCACTGGACTGTCTAGAAAAGTTTGTGGTCATCATCTAAATTCCGCTAGATGACTGGATCAAAACAACATCGAGGCCTCTCATCTGTTTATTACACACCAACTATCTACCCGACATATTAGTAGATAAAATATACATTTTTATACATTGTTTCAAAACCTATATAGCATGCTCAATCAATACATTTTCCACATAACAGATGAGGCACACATACATAACACGTATTTCATAGAGAAATAATCAGATCTATAAGATAGAAGAAAGTGAATATACATTCACACATATAACAACAAAGTATACACATAACACGTATTTTATATATAATGCTTCATAATTATGCGTTAGAAGAAAGTAACCACACACTCACTTGATCAGAAGATGATCGGACAGCACTACGGCTTGTAGAAATAGTATTCTTCGGCAAATCTGGAAGATCTTCACAAAAACCGGACTCCTCGCGGGCAGAGCTTCGGCTCGAGAATCTTACTTCTCGGGATCTTCGGGACCTCGGGACTTGCTTCGGGGCTCGGGAATGATACCAGGGCTTCGGGATAATTCTTGCACGAAAAACGATGCAAAAACACGAGAAAAAGGGAAGAAATGAGCAAACTACTCGGCTGCCCTCGACACCCTTTTATAGGGGCTGGAAGTTTGATTTACGCTGGGTGTTACCTGGATAGGATCGCTGACTCCCCCCTTTGGATAATATCAGAATATATATATATATATATATATATATATATATATATGTATGTATATATATATATATATATATATGTATGTATATATATATATATATATTAAATATCGAAAATATTTAATAAACTTCAAAAATTCATATATTCCTCATACGAACTCCGTTTTCGACGTTGTTTATATCCCCGTGTAGGTGAGACAACGATCTACAACTTTCGTTTTGACTCGGTCGGCTAATTTTGACTTTATTTTTATTATTTATTTTTAGTAGGCCGGGACAGGAAAACTCCGTTATAAAATCATAACTTCTTCATCCGATTTCTGTTTTCGCCTATCTTTTTATCGTTTTACTCCTATTAACGAGACCTTCGATTCTCATATAGATTGTTTCGGCTAAAAACCGTTCGATCTCAAATCGAGTATTCGGGCTGCATACTGCTAAGTCGAAACTTCGAAAAATCATAACTTCCTCATACAAAGTCAGATTTTGGCGTTCTTTTTATGCACGTTCTCAGTTTAACGAACTTTACGACTTTCGTTTAGATCACTAAGGCTAAATATTGCTCTAACATTAATTTCACTTTTTACGTCATTCAACGTTGTCGGTTCTGTCGCGAAACTTCGATAAGTCATAACTTCTTCGTTATAACTCGGATTTCGGCTTTCTTTATATCTTCGGAATCCTTGTTTCGACCACTACATCTTTATGCAAAGATATTGGGATTATCCCACACTTCAAATTTGACGCTTATTTTATTCTTAATTCATTAAATTATAATAATTAAGAAAATAAACACATAATTCACATAATACTCAAATATTTCATCATTAATACTTCAAAAAGAGTTACAAGGGTTAACCTAGACTATTACATCAATGATAATGCCTAGCCTGGAAACACGGGCATTACACGTATCGGCCTTCAAACTTAGAAAAATCATTACTCTCGCATACGGGCTCCGTTTTTGACGTTCTTTTTCATCAACGCGTAGGTAAAATCAAGATCTAAAACTTTCATTTAGACTCCATTGGCTAATTCTCGACCGATCTCAAATTTAACAGTAGGAGGTGTCTAGACTGTTAAATGACCGCGAAGAATTCGTAACTCTTTCATACGGACTCCGTTTTCGTCCATATTTTTACTGTTGAGTTCCTATTAATGAGATCTTCAACTCTCATTTAGGTCGCATAAGCCAAAAACCGCTCGAACTAAAATTCGAGTTTCGGGTCGTGCACTGCTAAGCCAAATCTTAGAAAATTCATAACTTCCTCATACGAAGTCAGATTTGGGCATTCTTTTTGAAGTGTTATAAAAAACTCTTTGATCGATTAGATCTTTGTAACAGGTAAATAAAGAACGTAAAAACAATGAGATAAAACAAAAGTATGGATCTGAATGAGTCGAATGATTAGATTAACTCAATCCTCAGCAGAGCTCGATTAAGAACTTTCGTTGTAGAGGATTCTAGGGTTACAAAAATAAGAACGATGAATACGCTTGAAAATCTCTATCAATTCTTATCTAATCGTTACGTTCTAGGATGCATGCAAGCATCTATTTATAATAAACCCTACATAAAACTCACGGATGGACAGGCCCATACCGGAGACAAAACTTGGACTAGCTAATGAGCCGAAAGGACGCAACACTAAGCTGGACCTAACAATCTCCCCCTTTGCGTCAAACAGACGTGAGATAAGGGCGAGGATTGTCTGTCTGAAGCGAATGTACCATTGAATCATATCATCAAAGTACTTCTTGTCATCTGCCGTGTTCTGCTTGCACCGATGAATGATCCCTAAGACATGTTCCAGACATGCAGTGGTATAGAGATGTTTGTCTGCCAAAGCGAAAAGACATTTCTGGCCTTCGTTTCTAGTAAACATAACGGAGTTTCTCTTTGGGTCTATCTTTCCCATCTGCATCATGTTTAGGTCACTTGTTGAGCCAACAGGAGATATGGTAGGCTTTTTCTTGAATACGCTCGCTATCTCCTAATCCATCTTGGCAACTTCCATGATGTAACAAACAAGCATCCTCTTGAAGTGGTCGATGATCGGACCATATTCTGCTTCGTTTGTAAGAAGGATGTTGCGCAAGATGATCCAGTCGTGTGGATTCAAGTTGGGAAGATCAGCAAGCGAGATGGCATGTTCGGTCTTGGCAGATCCTCTCAGCACCTTAAACCGAACGTTGGTGAAGTTTCCTTCCCTGTACGGCTTTAGAACCCAAACATTGATAATCTTCTGAGCGCTCCATGTTTGGTACTGTGGTTGAGCGGCCCTCAGATAGAAATCGACTAAGTCCCTGTCAACCTTTGGATGTGGATGAGGGAACTCAGCAATGTTGTCAAAGGCATGGAATACGAACGCCTTTCGGGTTAGTGGCATGTCGAACTGAGAATCGACAATATTAGAACGATCTAGAGAGATCACCGGTTCTAGCCACAAGATGTTGAGTGTTTCGATGGCTTCTTTCAGCAGCTTCTCAAGAGTCCAAGGAGGAAAAAGAGTTTTCCTACTCTCGAGAAGGTCGTGAGCTTCTTTCTGTCTTCTTTCGGCTTCTTCAGCCTCTCTAGCTACACGAGCGCTGATGTCAGCATCTCTATCTCGACCTTGCCTTTTCAGAAGGTCCGCAATGGTCTCCTTATCTTCATCATCACTCTCCTCAGCAATTTGCTTGCCCTTGTCTTTAACACCCGAACCTGAGGCTTGGCCTGTAGGAGGAGGCTCGGTTGTGTGTGTTGCTGTTGAAGAAGGAGGCGGTTGAGACACATTTTCTTTTTCTCCCCCTTGTTTCGGAATGGACACGAAATCAAGGAGCCCTTCAATCTTGCTCAGGAGAGAGAGGGCAGGAGCAAGTTTTTCTGCCAGATCACGCCTCACAGAATAGTTGAGTATCGGGTCATGTGCTTCTAGGATGTTTGAAATAGATGCGTGGACATCCGAAACACACGATGAAATCACTTCTCTTTCAGATCGAAGAGACTCAATCTCCTTTTGAGAATTAGAGAGTTGAAGAGTGTTGACCTTCAAAGCGGTGGTCTTTCTGGCAAGAGCGTCCATGAGTGAGTTTTCAGCAGGATCCTCATGGAGCTTAGTCAATCGTTCCTCTATCGTCACTTTAAACGCTGAGTGGTAGTCTGAGAGATTATGAAGAAGAAAAGCAAAAGACTTCAGTTCTGATGCAACGGATGTAGCCAGCTGGTTGACAATGGGTTCCAGCGTTGTTTTGGTGGCTTCAGCATTTTCCTGTAATGATTGTAACAAAGAAGAAGCATCGGTGAATAGTGTATCGAATTTTTCGGTCGCTACCTCACAGGCTTTGGTTGAGGCATCAATGGCTGCAATGGCGGAGTCTAGAGAGACTTGTTGAGCTTTGGAAAAAGCATCAACAATCTTCTGAATGGCAGCTTCAGAGATGGTAGACTGGGATGTAGAAGAGGAGGCGATGAGCGAATCTATTTTATCGTGAAGCTCCTTGAGATGCCTCTTTGTGACAGGAGCATCATCATCGTCGTCACTCTGAACTTGAAACAGACTATAATAGACCGAATCAAATGTCATATCCTCCCCGCTGAGGAATGGTTCTTCACTCTCTGCTGCATGAGCAGGAGATGAGGGTGGTGGTGAGGGTGGAGGTTCGGTAGTTATAGTAGGTTCGGGTTGGGTGGTATGTTCGGTAGTTGGTGTGGGTTCGGGTGCTTTAGTATGAACTGATGAAGAATCCGCCATTTTTGTGAAGAAGATGGGAGAGATGATGAACAGTAGAATGTTTGAAGGTTTTCTTGCTCTCTGAAATATGGGCGCAGTAAAGAGGTAAACACTGGTTTACGTTACCTTTTATACTGTGGGTAGAGGAGAGAGAAGAATATGTCCCAAATCTTCGAGGGAAATACGAAGGGTGTTTCGGAAGTGATGGATGCGTGACAATTACGAGCGCTGATGATCACGCATGAGAGAGAGTGTCAGTCCCGATTTACACGCCTTCCCATCAGGCACCATTTTTAAATGAAACGGTTCCAATTCGCACGACTGACCTTCTAGCGCCGTTTGAAATCAAATCAATTGGACTCCCGCCTAAGTCAGCATCTTATCCTTTTAGATTAAAGGGCATCTTAAAGCAAAATTGACCACGTGGATCATTATTAACCACAACTCCCTTAGAACTGCAAATCCCATTTAAAAAGTATGCCTTGTAATTAATGAAACCAGAATTTTGGAAAATCAAAAAGATTTTCGTGCTTAGTGTGTAAAAGAAAAGGAAATAAAGCAACACATATGAGGGATTTTGTGATGTCATTAAAGACACGAAACAAAGGATCCCGGGCACGAATCTCTTCCTTCAAAGTCAAGAGAGACTTTAAAGTGTTTGTGTGGTTTCTCGTTAAATAACGATAAGACACTTATTGAGAAGTGTTGAAAGGCTTCTTTTAATTAGGCTTATTTGGGTGGCTTTCGCTTCAATTCAGAATTCCTGATCTTGATATAAGACAGAAATCGAACGAAGTACTTGTGAGACCAATGTACTCTGTTGAACAAGTAGGTTTGAAATAATTTAAGTGGATAGATAAAATAGTTTATGTAAAATCTCAAAAGAAAAAAATTAAAACTGGATTCCAAGGGAAGAAATGTTATTGGACTTAACAATTTCATAGGAATCACATAAAAGAAAATTAGAGATTTTACTTTCCATCCCCATGGATAAGTCCGTCAATTCGTTAGTGATAGCTAGAGCAAAATTGATTGTTCACCGTCAATGCATAGTAGGTATTGAATTGTGGGTTTCACTTAGTTCGTAGTTGCACGAAGCTAAGATCATAAACATAAAATTTGTGTAACCATAAACCTCAGTGGTAATTTCTGAGAGTCTCAAGGGTTACGTTTATGAAACGGATGAGATGGAGAAAAGTAGTATAGATGGTGTAAAGAAACCAAAGTACCTCTGCTGTTAAAATAGGGACCAAGCAGAAAACTCTTATCTCATGTGAGAAGAGAGTTAGGTAGCTCATGATTAGAATAAATATGAAAGCCTAATTGGGAAGACAAGGTTTGTTTGTACCAAGTCAGTAAGGCTATTATTCAGAATCAGGTGAGGCTTTGGACACATACAGCAGCATGCTTCTAAGGACACTTAACTAGTGATATGATTTCCCCACAAATAGACACACAAAAAGATAAGACATAAAACAAAACAAAATAAAAAATATTTTTGGAGTTTTTGAATTCACGAAAAGAAACTAAGAAAAAGAGTAAAAAAAAATATTTTTGGAATTTTTGATTTAAAGAAGAAAAAAAATAAAAAAAATGAGACACAAAAAAATTTGGAACCGAACCCGAGCGTTCGGTCTATTTCAGTTAAAAAAAAATTTGGAACCGAACCCGAGTGTTCGGTCTATTTCGGTTTTAAAAAAATAAGTTTGAAAAAGAACTGCACTTTGAAAATAAGAGAACTAAATTTGAGAAAATACTACAGAAGGTTTACAACCAAAGAAACTACCTTTGAGTGATAAGCGACGATCAGATAATACGACCAAACCCGAGCGTTCGGTTCATTTCGGTATACCAAAACAAGACCCGAACCTGAGCGTTCGGTTCATTTCGGCACACATGAGACCCGAACCCAAACGTTCGGTCTATTTCGCTACCAACTTTTAATTTTGAGAAGTAGTCTGTGGTACTGACTCCGATTCCATCATTCCTAGCCCTTGTAGAATTTTGTTGAAAGATGCTTCAGGAAGAGCCTTGGTGAAGATGTCAGCCAGTTGATCAGTGGTTCTAACAAAGTGAATTTCGAGGTTCCCATCTTCCACATGATCTTTAATAAAGTGATACCTTAGTGCTATATGCTTTGTCTTGGAATGTTGCACTGGGTTATGACAGATCCTAATTGCACTTTCTGAATCGCAATATAGTGGAATCTTTTTCATATTGAGTCCATAGTCCCGGAGCTGGCTTTGGATCCAAATCGCTTGAGATGTACAGGAGGCAGCTGCGATGTACTCTGCTTCGGCTGTAGACAGAGATACACATGTCTGTTTCTTTGATTGCCAGCTAACGAACTTCCCGTCTAGGAATTGGCAGCCTCCAGTGGTGCTTTTCCTGTCTAAACCACAACCTCCAAGGTCTGCATCTAAGTAGGCTTGAACGAAGAAACCTGAGTTTGATGGATACCATAAACCGAGAGAGGTGGTTCGTTTCAGATACCAAAGTATGTTTTTCACAGCAAGCATATGGGGTTCATGAGGATTCGCCTGAAATCTAGCACAGTAACATACATAAAACATCATATCAGGCCTGATGGCAGTAAGGTACATTAAAAAACCAATCATCTGGCGATATAACGTAATATCGATTGCCGGTTTCTCCAAGGATGGTGTGAGCTTGGTGTCGAATGCCATTGGAACTTTAACCTTTGAGTCTCCCATCATGCCAAATTTTGCAAGAAGAGTCTTGGTGTAAGCTTCCTGGTTGATAAAGATGCCTTCAGGTCCCTGTCTAATATTTAAACCAAGGAAAAAGTTAATCGGACCCATTGAGCTCATTTCAAATTTAGTCTCCATTAGCTTTCTGAATTCAGCTGTTAAGCTAGGATTCGTTGAGCCAAAGATGATATCATCGACATAGATTTGAACGATCATAAGGTGGCTACCTTCCTTCTTACGAAAGAAGGTTGGGTCAACCGAACCTTGTCTGAATTTTGACATCTTTAAAAACTTGGTTAGCGTTTCATACCATGCCCTAGGTGCTTGTTTCAGACCGTAAACCGCCTTGTCCAGAATATAACAGTGATTGGGGTACTTTTCATTAACAAATCCAGGAGTTTGCTCCACGTAAACTGTTTCTTCAAGTTCTCCATTCAGAAACGCGCATTTCACGTCCATTTGGTAGACCTCAAAGTTCTTGTGTGCAGCATAGGCCAGAAATATTCGAACAGATTCCAGCCTCGCTACCGGAGCAAAAGTTTCCTCATAATCAATTCCTTCCTCCTGGTAGTATCCTTTCACCACTAGACGAGCTTTGTTTCGAATCACATTGCCTTCCTTGTCCATTTTATTTTTGAATACCCATTTGAGACCAACAACTGAGGCGTCTTTAGGAGTTGGAATGAGGCGCCATACTTTGTTTCTTTCGAACTCGTTGAGTTCATCTTGCATAGCTTGAACCCAGTCAGAGTGATCAAGAGCAGTATTTATTGTCTTTGGTTCAACTTTTGAGACGAAAGAATTATACATGCAGGACTCTACTTTGGAGAACAGAGATGTTTGTTTTGCCTTCAGTTGAGATCGGGTGAGGACCTTTTCAGAGACATTACCCACTACCTGAGATACAGGATGATCTCTGGTCCACTTAACAAGAGGAGGGTAATTTGGGTCATAGGATGGATCCAATTCAGCATTCACCATTTCTTCTAATTCAGATTGACTATCGTCGTCGTAGAACATATCGACATTCTCCCCCTCGACTGATGAGCTTTCCGGTGTAGCTGGACTTTCTGGTGCTACATGACTTTCGGGTATTGATGAGCTTTCGGGTGCTGAAGGGCTTTCGAGTGCAGAAGGGCTTTCGGGTGGAACTAGAATAGAATTCTCCCCCTCAATTTGTGATCTTGGTTGTTTTGAAGGAGGTGGATTCTCCCCCTCAACTGAAGCACCATGCTTAGGAGGTTCGTTTGGAACATATTCTCCTTCACCCATTCGTTTGGCAGCATCTTCGACGATTTGCTTCAGATGGTCGACTTTGTTTTCTGCAACCTTGGCCTCTGATAGAGTAGCTTTCTCAGGTTCATCGAATAATTCCACAAACTGATCGAACAGATTAGCAATCGAGGCCGTGACTTGACCAGTTTGAGTAAAAATCTCTCAAATTGCTTCTGCAGCAGCCTTTAGCTTTTTGACGTAGTTGTCATCGAAAGTCACATAATATGTTTCTTCGATCTTCCTCGAATGCTTATTTAAAACCCGGTATGCTTTTGAAGTAAGTGAGTATCCCAGAAAAATTCCTTCATCAGCTTTAACGTCAAACTTGTTACGATGTTCTTTGGAGGTTAAGATGAAGCATCGTGAGTCGAATACATGGAAGAATTTTACGTTCGGCTTTCTGTTGTTTATGATCTCATAGGGAATAAGAGAAAAGCGCTTGTTGAGATAAGACCTATTCTGCGTGAAACATGCTGCAGCAATAGCGTCAGCCCAAAAATATAAATGAAGAGAAGCGAAACTTAGCATCGTTCGGGCCGCCTCACACAAGGATCGGTTTCGTCTTTCGACAATTCCGTTCTGTTGACGTGTATAAGGAGCTGAGAAGTTGTGCCTGGTTCCTTTTTCTGCCAAAAAGTCTTCAAATTCTCTATTCTTGAACTCCAGTCCATTGTCGCTCCTGATGTTGCGAACGACTTTTCTCAGTTGCACTTCAACCTGCTTAATAAACATCTTTAGTTTGATTATAGCCTCAGATTTGTGCTTCAGAAAGAACACCCATGTAAAACATGAAAAATCATCAACTATAACAAGGATATACTTGCTACCACCAATGCTTTCTATTGATGATGGACCACATAAGTCGATGTGAAGCAACTCAAGTGGTTCAACAACTTTTGTGTTTATAATGGATGGACGACTTTGACGACTTTGCTTCCCCATTTCACATGCAGTGCAAAAATGTTCTCGATCAAACTTGAGCAATGGGAGACCCCTAACATGACCTCCTGTGACAAGCTTGTTGATGTCTTTGAAGTTAAGGTGTGAGAGCCTTCAGTGCCACAACCAGCTTTTGTCAGAATGTGCTTTGGATATAAGACATATAGTCGGATTTCCTTTGATAGGTTTGAGATTGAGAGGAAACATTTCGCCTTTGTGTTCTGATTTGAGAATCACTCTTTTTGTTTTCTTTTCTATGATTTCTGAACCCGCATCGTCAAATGAAACTTTGAGACTGGGACCTCCTACCAGTTGAGATACACTGATGAGATTATGCTGTAGCCCTTCAACATACGCCACCTTTCTTATTGTGAAGTCTCCATTGGTTACATCCCATAACCCTTTATCGTTCCATATGAGTTGTTCCCGAATTTGACATTCCCACCATTCTGAAGAGATCGAAACTCCCTTAGCTCCTCCTTCCTCCCTGTCATGTGACGTGAGCAGCCACTGTCAATATACCATTCTTCGTCGAACTGCTCGTCACTAATAACCTGCAAAAATTAAGCAGATTTAGGAACCCAAAGTTTCTTGGGTCCACGTGAGCCTTTCACAGGAACAGGAATATTAAGAGAAACATCAACAAGATATGTTCTTTTTATTAATGTTGTTTCATCTTTCTTCTTAATGGTGTATACTTTGATTTTGTTAGGATTAGCTACATTCGTTTTGATGTTTGGGCTTTAGACTGCTTTCGGTCTTTCTGGACAGAGGAAATCTTCGATTTTCCTTTCAGGTTCGTTGACGATTTAGAATTTTGTGCACGAACAGAATTGGGTTTAGAAGAGAATTGAGAACTAGAAGAATTAGAATGGGAATTTCTTCTGACTTGTGGTTCGATATGACCTTTTTGTTTTTGGTCATTGGATGGACTGAACCTGGACGTTCGGTAGCTATTGCTTTCGGGACCGAACCTGTCCTTTCGGTTGTTGTTGCTCTCTGAACCGAACCTGTCCTTTCGGTTAGTGTTGCTCTCTGAACCGAACCTGTCCTTTCGGTTAGGTTCTTCATGTGGCCCGAAAGCCTTTTTCTCTGACTTTGAATTTCTATCATGATAAGAGAAATGATTGTTTTGAAACTGCTTTCGCTCAGAGAGATTCTTTTTGTATCTTTGATTCCTTTGCTGCTTTTGATCCTTCACTTGTTTCGGCTGTTTGTGGATGTTAGCCTTTTGCTTCTGCTTCTTGTCAGCCGGTTCACTTTTCACAGATGATGTTTCGCTTGTGGAAGTGACTTCTTCTACAGGAACTTCTTTTGTACCACTAGTGCTTAGCACGTTGAAGTTGTCAGGCTTGTTCAGTGGCTCTGGTACATATCTGCCTTTGGTTTTCCAGGACGTCCGCTCTGACAGACCAACAGTTTCGTCAGCATTATCTATAGGAGCAGACCAGAAAAACTCATCACAGCCATCTGCATTATGTTCGTTCACTATGGCAATGAGTTTGGCTGTTTGATGCTCGGTTAATCCTGTGACCTTATATACCTGATTTGGCGTTGTTCTCACCTTTTGGTACACAACTGCTTTTTCTTCAAGAATCGGGGACTTATTTTGGGATAAACGAGCAAACTCTACAGAATTTTCAGAAATTAGATTTTTGTGGTTTTCGGGTTCGCTCTTGACAAACTCAGAACAGTCGACTTCATCCTCTACATAAATTACACTCATATCATTGTCCTCATTAAGTTCAGATGCGTTTTCAACATCAATTTTATTTTCTGAACTTAAATTAGCATTCAATGAGTCAAATTTTTGTATGGTTTCGGTCCTTAGTTTCAGCTTATCGTTTTCATCCAAAAGGTTTTTCAGCATGTCCTTGTGGTCCTTGAACTTTATGAAAGATTCTATTTTGTCCAGACCATACATGTAAGTGGGATTCACATCATCAGACGATACAACACTTTCGCAGTTATATGCTTCAGCATCGATTTCATCTTCCTTAAACTCAAGGAAGGGTAAAATCATGCGATGAATTTTCTGCCCAATTTCACAATTCAGATGCAGTTGAGTGATGTTAGCATAAAGTCGTTTAGCAATCAAATAAAAAACATTTCTCTGTGGGACTTTGAATGAAATAAAAATAGATTGTACCTTCTTGATCAATTCGTCAAGCTCATTGATCTGCACACTGAGAGGTTTTGCTGTGAAGCATAAGTCCTCTCGCTCCTTGGTGTCCTCATTTCCGCCATCTGTATTGTATCCCCTCACGTGAGATACATCAGTCACCACCAAACACTTTCCACTACTTTCGTCACCTCTTGCAACATATGCCTTTCCATGTGAAGGCTTTCTCACTTCATCATCCTCTGAGTCGGTTGACCATACCTGCATGCCACCGAACTCGTCATCATCTGTCGAACCCTGTACAATAAGAGAATTCATAGAAGGGTTAGTAGCAACTTTCTTCCTCTTGATCTCTTCAAGCTTTTTCATTAAGACATCCTCTTCATATTTTTCCTCATCTTTCTCTGCCATTTTCTTCAGAACACAATCTTTAGCATAATGGTTCTTTCCTCCACAGTAATAGCAGCTAACGCCAGAATCTCCTTCAACTTTCGCCTCTTTCTTTGGTTCCTCTGTCTTCGGCTCCTCCCTTACCTTTTCAGAACTATAGCTCCCCTGCCAATTTCTGTTTTTATTTGTAGGAAACCTCTTCTTGATGAACCTCTTGGGATTGGATACCATCATAGCATAATCTTCTGACGTAAGATCATAGTCTTCTAGGTTTAGATCTTCGTCTTCCACTGCATTCTTGCCTTTTGATAGGAGGGCCAAGGACCCCAAACTTGAGACCAGATTCTTCTCTTGCATGACAATCTTTTCTTGGGATTTCAGAATTCCCACCAGCTTTGCCAATGAATAAGACTTGAACTGCTCATGAGCTTTAACTGTAGACACGACAACTCTCCAGTCAGATCTTAGGCCATTCAAAAAGGTGACCTTCTGTTCAATCAACTTCCTTTCTATATCATGTTTGATCATCTTGCTAAGAAGATGATTGAAGCGATCAAACGTCTGAGTGACAGTTTCATCAGAATTCTGCTTAAATTCACCAAACTCAGACAAAAGCAACATCTGAATGGAATGCTCCAAATCTTCATCTGTGGAATATAGCTCTCGTAACCTATCCCAGATTTCTTTAGCGGTACTGCAGGAACTCACCAACCTAAATGTATCAGATTGAAGAGTGAATCGGATCAGTCTCAATGCTTTGATGTTGCACTGAAACGTTTCCTTTTCGTCTTGAACAACATCTTTTACATCTTTTAACAGATCATTATACTCTTTCTGAGTTTTAATGATTTTAGATGTTCCTGAGTGAGCAAATGGTCCAGACACGATGGCTTCCCAAATAAGATACCCATTATCTTCAAATCCGATGACATAATCTTCAAAATGATGCGCCCAAACTTCGTAATCCTGGGTGTAAAGTATAGGAATCTTTGTCGTTGATCCAATGTTGTTTGAGATGTTGATAGGATTAGATTGAGACTCGTCCATGCTTGATCGTTTAACCTGTTTGAAAGATCAGACTTGTAATACATAATATTAGGGAAAAACAAATAAATGCTGAGTTATGTCAATTATGGAATGACGGCTCAATAAATATCAGTTAATGCGGCATAACCCTAATCGCTTCTTTCACAGAAGAGATGTGTATGAATTACACAGCCTCCTGGTCTGATACCAATTGAAGTGTTATAAAAAAAACTCTTTGATCGATTAGATCTCTGTAACAGGTAAATAAAGAACATAAAAACAAAGAGATAAAACACAAGTATGGATCTGAATGAGTCGAATGATTAGATTAACTCAATCCACAGTAGAGCTCGATTAAGAACTTCCGCTGTAGAGGATTCTAGGGTTACAAAAATAAGAACGATGAATACGCTTGAAAATCTCTATCAATTCTTATCTAATCGTTACGTTCTAGGATGCATGCAAGCATCTATTTATAATAAACCCTACATAAAACTCACGGATGGACAGGCCCATACCGGAGACAAAACTTGGACTAGCTAACGAGCCCAAAGGACGCAACACTAAGCTGGACCTAACACTTTTTATGGATTTTATCGGTTTAACATATTCTACGAATTTCCTTTAGGTCGCTAAAGCTGAATCTCGCTCTATTGTAAATTCACTATTTATGCTTCCCGGTGTCGTGCCGGTTTCGTCTCGAAACTTCGACGGGTCATAACTTCTTCGTTATAACTCGGATTTTGGCGTTCTTTATATGTACGGAAACCTTGAGACATATTCTACAACTTGGTTAAGACTATTTATTATAAATAATATTTTGCCGAAAATTCGTTTTCGACACTTATTGCCTCTAAATTGACTAGCCTAAATCTACAGGTGTTACAATTATCTCCCCCTTAGGATGATTACGTCTCATAATCATCAACAAAACAGGGCTCGTATAATGACTCCATACGTCATCTCTTCATCTTAGGTAATAATTATAACTTCTATATTCCTTCAAGTCTATCTCTTAGACTTATTGACTGTAAGTAGTACTTGATCGTGCACCTGCTCTTTACCTTAGGTTAGACTCCAAATTATGACCTATCATCATGTGATGCACGTTTAGACTCAGCTCTGTAGAGTTAAATTCTAAAACAGACTATGCCTTCCTTCATGTTCTAATTTGATATAATCACACTTTAACATGTAGCATTTCTAACTACCAACTTTTTTAAGAACGAGCGTGATACTTTTATTGATTGCTTTGATTTCAATTGTTTGGTTTAAGTCGGACGCTACATCAAACTTGGTTCTCTGAACCACGTAACCTACTCATCGTAGTCAGACTTAATGTGATATGACCACTAGGTTTGGGATAACAACAATTTTTCTTAGTCATTACTGAAACAATGGTAACACCATACTTGAATAAAACGAAATCAATTACTAGCTTCTTGGTAACCTTGTGACTGTCCCTGATCCAAGTGTGAGTCCTGTGCTTCCGGAAGTATATGCCTCTACTACCATCCACACCTACTCATACTCGTCCCAAGTATTGTCCCGCAGTTTTCCAAGTCACCATACAAGAAAATCACATAAAAACTTAACACATCAAATATCAAAACGAAGGTTTTATATTATTCGTTGAAACGATTACATGGGTGTTCAAGTTCACCCTAGATTACGCCTCTAATAGGCCACACCATATGACACTATCTACTTGGCTTCTTCATAACTTGATCTCCATATATCCATCCTCACTACTGATTCCTTGCATCATCAGCTGTTTCCGTCTAGGATCATATGGAATGCTCTTTCCTTTGGTTTTGGCGGCACATTTGGCTTTGTTGCCCCTTCTCTCTTTGGGCAATCTTGCTTGAAGTGTCCTTCATCATTACATTCGTAACACACCCTTTTTTTGAATTTACACTCGTTGGCATAATGCCCATGCTTCCCACACTTGAAACAAGTCACATCCTCACCGCATTTTCCAGAGTGTTTCTTTTTGCACTTCTTGCACCATCTTTCTTCACTCCCTCATCCTCTAAACTTCCTTGTACTGAACTTGATTCTCTCATTGATCTTCACAGACGCCTCAAACTTCCTCTTTTCGCCAACCTCGGTCATGTTGGCAACTCTTCCCTTGATCATCTCCTCAACCGACTTGGCAGCCCAGATAACTGCCTCCAAAATAGGTGCCTGACGTACTGGCACTGCATACTCCCATGGAAGTCCATTAGCGTACTTGTCGATTTTCGTCAGCTCATCTGGGACAAGACGTAAGGCGAACTCCATCTTCTCTGTGAAGTTGTAGGTGTATTCATCAATAGACATGTTTCCTTTCTTCAAGGTAAGGAGTTAGTTTTCTAGCTCGAGCAAATTTTGGGCTGAGCAGTACCTACGTTTGAACTGCACCAAAAACTTTGCCCACATCAGTTGCAGGGGCTCTTTGGGGCTTAGAGTTTTCCCCAGAGTGTTCCACCAACGAACTGCGCCTCCTCTGAACTAGCGTACCGCAAATGTGGTTTGTAGTTTGCCTCTGCAACCACATGTCATGAAAGCTAACTCCATCTCCGAGATCCAATCCATGACCCCGATCGGGTCTTCCTTTCCAGTGAAAGTCGATGGCTTGCAAGTCAGAAAATCCTTGTACTTGCATCCATTCATCTCGACTCCGTCATCTTGGTTGTTTTGTCGAACTATTGGTGGGTTGACTTGACCAACGGTTCCACTGTAGTTCCCCTCCTCAATTTGCCCTTCGTTCAACTCGGACTGTTCGATCAGTATGGTCGCTTCCTCTCGATTTTGTTGGAGCAAACGTCTGGTTTCCTTCATTTGACGATCCAACATCGCCTGGATCATCACTTGCACTCCGACCATCGTTATTGGCTCAGCAGCGGCCACCACAACCGGTATTTGCTCAATCACTAGGGGCTGATCTCGGTTCCCATTTGCATTCACGTTTCCGCTACGGGTCCTTGCCATCCTAATCTATACACCGAATAAGGTGAATCTAGATCTTTATTTAGGATTGACATTTATATCATCCTTATCACCCCCGAAATGTTTATATGCTAGTTCTAATATCGTAGTTAAATGCTTAGAATCCTAAACACATAAGGTTTCCAGATCCGGTCGGCAATAGACCATAGATCCGAACAAATAACAGCATATCAGGCACAAGCATTTAGCACATAAAAGAATTTTAGGCACAACCCCTAAAATAATCTAGTGCTCACACCCCACAATCATCGCTTAGCATTCTAAGTTTAAGTCTAGAAATAAATCCATATTCCTAGTTCGCTTAAACTAATGCTCTGATACCAACTGTTACAACCCCATTTTCATGGCCAGAAAGACGATTTTGTTTATGCTTTATAAAAATCAGAGTATCTCTTTTAATAAAAATGTTGCGGAATTTGTTCCCAGAAAAACATGATAATCGCGTTATCAAATCATTTCTAAAGAAATATATTTTTATTCACTTTTAAAACATTTGGGATGTCATCGTCAATACAGGAACATAAGCATAAACGGAACTTACATTTATTTACACTAGTGATCTACATCTTTGTAATCTCTCAGTGTAATGTCACTTCATATCGACACCTGTGATATAAATAAACTGAGTGGGTCAGGTTGGGAAACCTGGTAAGTACATAGGGTTTTCAACACACAATAATATAATTATTATGTTTAATCATCAAACAGTTAACCCAATTACCCATCCCCATCATCTTCTTAATTCTTAATGATCTACCATAAGAATTAGCTATTTCTTGTTCATTCATTCCTAAGGAGTATCCTAAGGAATAGGTACGAATTCAATCGTTGTAAATGACACATCTGTCAAGCACAACTGCTAGTTCTGTCACTTAGGCGCAGCTACCAAAATTGTGACCTTCTCTATGGGACACATCTACCGGGATAGTCCTTTAGGAGCATCTGTCGGGGTTATGAGGTTCCCTATTAGGCGCTTCTGCCGGTAGAGTCCTTTAGGTGCATATGCCAGGGTTTTATTGACAGTATCGTTTCCAGAGTCCACTCGCAATACATATCAATGGGTTTTTAGAGTACACCTGGTGAATACACAGTTAAAAACACCTACAGGTTGCGAGCCTGCTAGTGTCCACTGGACTGTCTAGAATAGTCAGTGGTTGTCATCCATATTCTGCTAGATGACGGGGCCATCACTTGGGAAAAAAGCTTCCCACTTCGTCCACCTCTCACCCTCACCTCACGGTCTATTTCACCTGTCAACTCATCATCCAACTCATATTTCATCTATTACATCTACCCACGTCTTACCCCAACATTTTCGTAGATATAAAATACATACACAGTTTACATCATTTAAAACGTGTATAAAATCGTTCATCCAGCATAGACAGCAAGTACTCAGGTAATATGCACACATAACATGTAATTTATATAAAATACTTCATATCTATGTATAAGATGAAAGTAACTATGCACTCACCTGGTAAGGTGGTGAGTCGGCACTCAGACAACACTTCGTTACTCTTAAAATAATTATCCCTTAACGAAACCTAGTATCATTACAATTAGAGTTTAGTCTAACGTTAACCACGACTAATTAATAGTCTAGCTATTATTACTATTATATAAGCGTTAAACAATACTTATATAACCCATAATAATAGCCCAGATACTACTTATAAGGTCCTAATAACATTACTATATTGAAACATAAGCTATACTAAAGATAGGTTAGGCGTATCTCACTTACAGTGGGTTTTCTCGAAAACCGGGCTTCCCTGGAGCAGCGTTCCTGAGCCAAAAGGCTCTTTTCTCGGAGTCGTCGAGCGCTCCGGGGCTTCCGCCTCGTGCTAGGGAGTTACCCTAGGCGTTGGGGGGTTATGGAGGCTTAGAGAGAGAATATAGAGAGAAAAAGAAGAGGGTTGAGGGGTGAGGAAATGAGGGAACCCGAAACCTCTATTTATAGGGGTGCTGACTAATGGACTCGCCGAGTAGGAGGACCTACTCACCGAGTTGGGGCATGTGGTAGCCTTCTGGTGGTGCCACGTGTCCAATTCTGGTGGTGACACGTCACCCCTATCGCGTATTGTGACATCCCCAAAATCTCGGCCAGAAAAGACCGATTTTCATTTATGCTTTTAAAATAATTTCAGAGTAAATCCTTTTGATTTGAAAGAGTTGCGGAATTTGTTCCCAAAAACAAAACGTGATAAAACAATGTTTACCAAAGCATTTCATAAAAGAAATGTATTTTCATTATATAATCAAAACTCGGGATGTCATGTTCCGATACAGACCATAAAGCATAAACGATAACATTACAAGTCATTCAACAAATATATACATATACAGACTTGTAAACAAAACCACTTGATGGTTCATCCATCTTATGCCCTTGCGCCACTTCCTGTAATACAAATAAAACTGAGTGGGTCAGGCTTGGGACCCTGGTGAACATATAGGGTTTTCAACCCACAATAAATAATTATATTTAATTTCCACCAACCAAAAATAACCCAATTACCCATTCCCGTTATTCTCACTTTACGTCCCTAAGACAACTAACATAAGGGACCTAGTCTAAGAATATGTCATCGGGGCGACAACACATGCTTCGAGGGTTCCTCAGCAATATAAGTCAAATAAGGCAACCATGAGGGGGATGGAATACAGCGAATGAACACCCAAGTTCATTAACACCTACAGGTTATGAGCCTGCTAGCGTTCCACTGGACTATCTAGAAAAGTCTGTGGTCGTCATCTAAATTCCGCTAGATGACTGGATCAAAACAACATCGAGGCCTCTCATCTGTTTATTACACACCAACTATCTACCCATGTTCTACCCGACATATTAGTAGATAAAATATACATTTCTATACATAGTTTCAAAACCTGTATAGCATGCTCAATCAATACATTTTCCACATAAAAGATGAGGCACACACACATAACACATATTTCATAGAGAAATAATCAGATCTATAAGATAGAAGAAAGTGAATATACATTCACACATATAACAACAAAGTATACACATAACACGTATTTTATATATAATACTTCATAATTATGCGTTAGAAGAAAGTAACCACACACTCACTTGATCAGAAGATGATCGGACAGCACTACGACTTGTAGAAGTAGTATTCTTCGGCAGATCTGGAAGATCTTCACAAAAACCGAACACCTCGCGGGCAGAGCTTCGGCTCGGGAATCTTACTTCTCGGGATCTTCGGGACCTCGGGGCTCGGGAATGATACCGGGGCTTCAGGATAATTCTTGCACGAAAAACGATGCAAAAACGTGAGAAAAAGGGAAGAAATGAGCAAACTACTCGGCTGCGCTCGACACCCTTTTATAGGGGCTGCTGGGAGTTCGATTTACGCTGGGCGTAACCTGGATAGGATCGCTGACTCCCCCCCTTCGGATAATATCGGAATATATATATATATATATATATATATATATATATATATATATATATATATATATATCGAAAATATTTAATAAAATTCAAAAATTCATATATTCCTCATACGAACTCCATTTTCGACATTCTTTATATCCCCGCGTAGGTGAGACTACGATCTACAACTTTCGTTTAGACTCCGTCGGCTAATTTTGACTTTATTTTTATTATTTGTTTTTAGTAGGTCGGGACAGGAAACCTCCGTTATAAAATCATAACTTCTTCATCCGATGTCCGTTTTCGCCTATCTTTTTATCGTTTTACTCCTATTAACGAGACCTTCGATTCTCATTTAGATTTTTTCGGCTAAAAAACACTCGATCTCAAATCGAGTATTCGAGCTGCATACTGCTAAGTCGAAACTTCGAAAAATCATAACTTCCTCATACGAAGTCAGATTTTGGCGTTCTTTTTATGCACGCTCTCGGTTTAACGAACTCTACAACTTTCGTTTAGGTCACTAAGGCTAAATATTGCTCTAATGTAAATTTCACTTTTTACGTCATTCAGCGTTGTCAATTCTGTCACGAAACTTCGACAGGTCATAACTTCTTCATTATAACTCGGATTTCGGCATTCTTTATATCTTCGGAATCCTTGTTTCGACCACTACATCTTTATGCAAAAATATTGGGATTATCCCACACTTCAAATTTGACGCTTATTTTATTCTTAATTCATTAAATTATAATAATTAAGAAATAAACACATAATTCACATAATACTCAAATATTTCATCTTTAATACTTCAAAAAGAGTTACAAGGGTTAACCTAGACTATTACATCAATGATAGTGCCTAGCCTGGAAACGCGGGCGTTACAATTCTCTCCCTTTTAGGATGATTCCGTCCCCGGAATCACACATCAACAAACAAATGCGGATAGCAACTCAACATGTCACTCTCCGTTTCCAAGGTGAGATTTGGCCCATTCGAATGTTTCCAATTAAAAATCACTAATTCGACCATCTTGCGTCGAAGCTTCTTAGTCTTTCGGTCAACAATTGCCTCTGGTTCTTCAATTAACCTCTTGTTTTCATCAATTCTCAATTCAGAAATTGGAATTATATCGGGAACTTCTCCCGTGAACTTCCTCAAATAACACACATGAAAAGTGTTGTGGATTCCATTCAGTTCTTCGGGTAATTCGAGCTTGTAAGCTTGGTTCCCAACCCTCTGAAGAACTTTAAACGGTCCAATAAACCTTGGACTTAACTTTCCCTTTTACCAAATCTTATAAGTCCGTTCCACGGCGAGACTTTAAGCAAAACCGAATCTCCAACCTCAAAAGTCATCGGTCTTCGCTTTTTGTCAGCATAGCTCTTTTGACGATCTTGAGCTGCTATCATTGACCTATCGATTAGATTTAATGAGTAACTTGACCGATTCAAAAGTTTGTCACGAAAATCAAAACTCGACAATTATTAGAAACGATAAAATGAAAACGAAAATCAAGAACAAGATTAACAGTTATGCTGATTGCGACTTCCGAGTTTCGAATATATGTTGACGAATAGATACACATCAAAGGATTTTGATGAATAAATGGGATCGATTTTGGGAACTGTATCGGATCTATTCATTTGGGCTCAAAATAAAATTGATGAAAGTAAAATAATATTAATCTTGGGCTTCAAAACTCGGACACGAACAATATTTTTGGAATTTTGGGCTCTCAAAACAAACAATAAACAGCAATCGAATTTAAATTTTGTTTTTGGTTGGATTTGATCTTAGAAAAATAATGGATCATCAATGGGGTTTTTCAAGAAAAATTTGACCCATGAGTCAAACGATCAAAAATAAAAAAATGCAATGCACGATTCAAAGAGATAAAGAGAGATCATAGAGAGAAACTCACCAAAATTGTTCAAATTGCGACAAATATTGCCAAACCGAGAATTGTTCTTCAAAAATCACATTGATCTTGAAGACCCGCCCTGATACCAATTGTAGTGACAAAAGAACATGGTTTGGCATGCGGAATTAAAGTCTGGACAATTGAACATGGTGATTTGGGTGCTAAAAGATATATTCTATCATAGTAAATGAGTACAAAAAGGGATCTAGTCTAGAACTTCATAAACATCTCACTCACTAATTACTATGACTACATCTCTCAATCACACCTCTACAAGTGGACAAACCCACCTTATATAGAGGTGTTTACATGTCTCTCTCTCATTCTCAAACACTCATTAGCCAAAAGGCTAATGCACCACATGCAAGGGGGTCTACACAAGTCAAACCATTACAAAGTCATACATGAAGAACTTTGCACCCCAACACGACGCTCTAAGCTGTGACATCCCCATTTTCATGGCCAGAAAAGACCAATTTTGTTTATGCTTTATAAAAATCAGAGTATCTCTTTTAATAAAAATGTTGCGGAATTTGTTCCCAGAAAAACATGATAATCGTATTATCAAAGCATTTCTAAAGAAATATATTTTCATTCACTTTTAAAGCATTTGGGATGTCATCGTCAATATAGGAACATAAGCATAAACGGAACTTTCATTTATTTACACTAGTGATCTACATCTCCTTAATCTCTCAGTGTAATGTCACTTCATATCGACACCTGTGATATAAATAAACTGAGTGGGTCAGGTTGGGAAACCTGGTGAGTACATAGGGTTTTCAACCCACAATAATATAATTATTATGTTTAATCATCAAACAGTTAACCCAATTAGCCATCCCCATCATCGTATTTATTCTTAAGGATCTACCCTAAGAATCAGCTATTTCTTGTTCATTCATTCCTAAGGAGTATCCTAAGGAATAGGTATGGATTCAATCGTTGTAAATCACACATATGTCAAGCACAACTGTTAGTTCTGTCACTTAGGCGTAGCTGCCAAATTTGTGACCTTATCTATGGGACACATCTGTCGGGATAGTCCTTTAGGCGCATCTGCCGGGGTTATGAGGTTCTCTATTAGGCGCTTCTGCCGGTAGAGTCCTTTAGGCGCATCTGTCATGGTTTTATTGACAATATCGTTTTCGAGAGTCCACTCGCAATACATATCAATGGGTTTTTAGAGTACACCTAGTGAATACACAGTTCAAAATACCTACAGGTTGCGAGCCTGCTAGTGTCCACTAGAGTGTCTAGAATAGTCCGTGGTTGTCATCCATACTCTGCTGGATGACAGGGCCATCACTAGGGAAAAAGGCTTCTCACTTTGTCCACCTCTCACCCTCACCTCACGGTCTATTTCACCTCTCAACTCATCATCCAACTCATATTTCATCTATTACATCTACTCATGTCTTACCCCAATATTTTCATAGATATAAAATACATATACAGATTAAATCATTTAAAACGTGTATAAAATCGTTCATCCAGCATAGGCAGCAAGTACTCAGGTAATATGCACACATATCATGTAATTTATATAAAATACTTCATATATATATATATGTGTAAGATGAAAGTAACTATGCACTCACCTGGTAAGGTGGTGAGTCGGCACTCGGACAGCACTTCGTTACTCTTAAAATAATTATCCTTTGACGAAACCTAGTATCATTACCACTAGAGTTTAGTTTAACGTTAACCGCGACTAATTAATAGTCTCGCTATTATTACTATTATATAAATGTTAAAAAATACTTATATAACCCATAATAATAGCCCAAATACTCCTTATAAGGTCCTAATAACATTACTATATTGAAACATAAGCTATACTAAAGATAGGTTAGGCGTATGTCACTTACAGCGGGTTTTCACGAAAACCGGGCTTCGCTGGAGCAGCGTTCCCGAGCCGAAAGGCTCTTTTCTAGGAGCCGTGGGGCGCTCCAGGGCTTCCGCCTCGTGCTAATGAGTTACCCTAGGCTTTGGGGGTTAGGGAGGCTTAGAGAGAGAGAGAGAGAGAGAGAGTATAGAGAGAGAAAGAAGACGGTTGAGGGGTGAGGAAATGAGGGAACCCGACACCTCTATTTATAGGGGTGCTGACTGGTGGACTCGCCGAGTAAGGGGACCTACTCGTCGAGTTGGGGCATGTGGCAGCCTTCTGGTTGTGCCACGTGTCTAATTCTGGTGGTGACACGTCACCCCTATCCCATATCAGCCTTCAAACTTAGAAAAATCATAACTCTCGCATACGGGCTCCATTTTTGACGTTCTTTTTCTTCAACACCTAGGTAAAATCAAGATCTACAACTTTCATTTAGACTCCATTGGCTAATTCTCGACCGATCTCAAATTTAACAGTAGGAGGCGTTTAGACTGTTAAATGACCGCGAAGAATTCGTAACTCCTTCATACAGACTCTGTTTTCATCCATATTTTTACCGTTGAGTTCCTATTAATGAGATCTTCAACTCTCATTTAGGTCGCGTAAGCCAAAAACCGCTCGAACTAAAATTCGAGTTTCGGGTCGTGCACTGCTAAGCCAAATCTTAGAAAATTCATAACTTCCTCATACGAAGTCAGATTTGGGCATTCTTTTTATGGATTTTCTCGGTTTAACATATTCTACGAATTTCCTTTAGGTCGATAAGGCTAAATCTCGCTCTACTTTTAATTCACTATTTACGCTTCCCGGTGTCGTGTCGGTTTCGTCTCGAAACTTCGACGGGTCATAACTTCTTCGTTATAACTCAGATTTCGGCTTTCTTTATATGTACGGAAACCTTGAGACATATTCAAAAGCTTGGTTAAGACTATTTATTATAAATAATCTAATTCCGAAAAGTCGTTTTCGACACTTATTGCCTCTAAATTGACTAGCTCGGATCTACAGCCGTTACATGAGCCGCAGAACAGAGAGTGCCGCAAATCGAGATGTGTGTATGATGATGACAGTGATGTCTCCAGTATTGAAGACCATTTGATAGGCCCAGGCATAGGCCGTGAGACCGGAGAATCGCATGTTGGGTCAAAAAAATTGGTTTATACTTTGCTTTTCTGGGCAATTGTAATTTTATGTAATATTTTATGTGTTTATGGTTAGGTGGGTGTTTACGGCCATAAACAGGTTTACGGTCGTAAACCCGTTCACGGCCGTGAACTTGTGTTCGGTCCATGTTCCATATAAATATAGGTGTAAGGGGTGAGGAATAGAGAGAGAGAGAGAGAGAGAGGGAGGAGCTTATGTGTGTGTGTGTGTGAATCTCATGTAAAAGAGCATCATTCCAATCTATTCAATACATTGAAGATTCATTATCATCTTCTTCTTCTTCTCTTCTAATGATCTGGCATCATCCGTTTGATCGGGATTCCGCATCATCAAACGGATCTGATTGATACTCAAGCAGTTTAGGGTATGATAGTGTTCCTCCACCTTTCAATCATAACTACACATCCATCCCTATGACACAGGAAGAAATTGACAGGGAGGCACATCTTCAATATGGTAAACCAGCTGAATTTGTGTTAGGAGGTATTCAGGTTGAAAATACTAATGTTTCTACTTCATGTGCAGGTAATGTAGCAGAAGATGAGAACAAGGAGAACACCATTGAACAAACCAACATCTCCTTGAGCTCTGAATCTATTGCTTCGAACTTAGCTGCTTCTAATCAACCTGCTGTTGAGAACTACAGGCCACAAAAATAAGAGACACTGACGGCCTGTTGCAACTGTGCTTGTGGGAAAAATAAGAGACAAGGCAAGGATACGCCACCAGGGGTAGGAAGAAACAACTTTACGGTGAAGAAAAAGACATGTTTTCACTGTGGAACACCTGGACACATTGCCAGAAATTGTCCTAATTGCGCATACGTTCCCTATTATGCAGAAGGGTGGAAAAACGCGCCAAGAGGGAGATACTCCATAAGAAACCCCTCAATGTCACGTTCAGACAATGACGACTGGAATGCCACGAAGGATAAGAACCCAATCCCCAAGGCCAAGAATCCAAATCCCAAGGGAAAGAAGGGAATGCCGGCCAAGAAGCCAAATCCAAGAGATGCTCCCGTAAAGCCAAAATCAAAGTCATCTCAACAGCCGACATCAAGATCAAAAGCAAGTACTGAGCCACCCATTAGATCGAAAAAGAAATGGGTTAAACCCAACTACAAATGGGTTTCGAAGGCTTAATCTCCCAAATCAACTACTGGATCTAATATTTCTTCATCTTCTGTTTGTGATAAACAGGATATGTCATGGGAGAGATTACCCTGCAAAGATAACAAAGGTCAACCCAGTTTCAAAATGGAATGGGTTCCAAAGACCAACTGATCCCGCTCTATGTTGGAGTAGCTATGGAGACATATCATCAGACTTTGATTTGTTGATAGTGGTTGTTCCAGGCACATGATAGGAGGCATCTCTCAACTGTACAACACTTTGAATTTTGTTTGAGAGTATGTGTCCTTTGTGGGAAGGGAAGAAGGGAAGGGATCACATGGGGTTAGTTCTTAATGACATGAAGAATTTTCGGATCTGTTCTGAGATTATGCGTGCTGTTCTCAGACCTTCTGGATGCAAATTCAATCGGTGAATTACGGTTTGCGTTTTGCTCTCTATACTCCTGAGTTTATCTTAATCTGATTCGTTTTAAAGACAATCTTTTATAGTTTTTCTTTGGTAGGTATTGTTTGCGAAGTTATATCAAGAAAGTGATAATGAGTAGTCTAAAACATGTGTAAAGGACCGAATCTGAATTGTCTAGACTCTGTGATCAATGTCTTGGTAGGCACGAAGGATTTGACAGTGTGGATTTAGTTAGGATTGTTTGGATTGACCATACGACGTTCGGGTAGATTGAGCAGTGAGATAAACACGGGAACCCACGGGATAAACTAAATTAATATGCATTTAGAAATGTGGTTCAACTTTTCCTTGATGTATGGACTTACGTCCTTAATTTTGGTTTTAATAGGGCGAATGGGGGGTTCTGATAAAGTAGGTCTGTAGGAAATTATTTTCTTGCTCTTTATCTGTTAGTCATATGTTGTTTCCTCTGCGTGATTGGAAGAGATCCGACTTGGATTGCAACATATGCAACTCTATTTCTACGCCTCTCCTTATCTATGAAACTATTTCTATCTGTTTTCCATATGTTGTCCCCTCTGCGTGATCGGAAGATCTGACCTGGGACACAACATATGCAACATTCTACCTCTTAATCCCTCTATATCTGTTAGTCATATGTTGTCCCCTCTGCGTGATTGAAATAGATCCGACTTGGGACACAACATATGCATCTATCTCTAAATCTGACTTCCTCCTCAATAATTGTTTACTCACCTAAAGTAAGGAGTCCTTAGGAAGTTCTTGATAATCAGGGTATATCGGGCAGCAGGGAACACATTCCAGTGCAACTAAAATTGAACCATTTAGAGGTTGCCTGTAGACCTCGTTGCTTAATTTAAGTGGACAACAATACCAGTGGTCGTTGTCAGCTAAATGGTTATTTAGAAAAGTTTTTTGATATCCTTCGTGTTTAAGTGGACCACAACACCGGAAATTGACCAGATCTATTCATGAAGGTGAAGGTACTTATAAACAACTTCAGGCTGTCTCACAACTTTGATCCTAAATATTTTTGTTTTTGTTAAATTTATTCATAGTTTTCCTCTATGCACAAATTTAGGGGGAGAATTAAAGAAATTTCAAAAATCAAATAAAAATCAGAAAATTAAAAATCCAAAAATAGTATTATTTCTGTTTTATTTCTTGTTCATAAAAATCAAGAATCCAAAAATATTTTTGTTTCTGTTTTATTTTTTTCAAAAAATATGAAAAACCCAAAAATATTGTGTGCTAAGATTTCTTTTAGTTTTGTTTTGTCTTGAAAAGTGAACTTAGGTGAAGATGAAACTCATGGAGTTTGTGTCAGAGATTTTCTGAGCCAAGGCTTCATCCGTGATCATTGAAGAATTCTCATTCGAAGGAACAAGAAATGAAGATTATTCTTTCAACATTCAATCTTTCAACCCCAGAAGCAAGGTGAAGCTGACATTGAAGATTATGTGACGGATTGCATTGAAGCCTCCTCCATCAGTCTGCTGCTATCTTGAACCTGCTGAAGTGATCTAGAAGATTTGTTCTCTCTGATGTTCTCTCTGAAGATTCTCAAGCTGAAAGCGCTATCTTTCAAGAATCAGTACATCAAGAAGCCTCCTCACCCAACGTGTGTTCAAATTCAAATCATGAAGAAATGCCTAACCGCTAAGGATGAAGTAATTTATTGAAGATTCATCAAGTTCATCTTGAAGCTATGAAGAAATCAATGGTTAATGTTGAAGCCAAGCTCCCAATGAAGATTATCAAGAAAAGCCAGCTACTTTTTAGGGGGAGCTTGTTGGGTTAATTAAGAAAACAAATCTATAAACCAAAGGGGAGATTGTTGGGTAAAAAAATGGTTTATACTTTGCTTTTCTGGGTAATTGTATTTTTATGTAATATTTTATGTGTTTACGGTTGGGTGGGTGTTTATGGCCGTAAACCTGTTCACGGCCGTAAACCCATTCAAGTCCGTGAACTTATGTTCGGCCCATGTTCCATATAAATATAGGTGTAAGGGGTGAGGAATAGAGAGAGAGAAAGGAGCTTATGTGTGTGTGTGTGAATCGCATGTAAAGGAGCATCATTTCAATCTATTCAATACATTGAAGATTCATCATCATCTTCTTCTTCTTCTCTTTTATTGATCCGGCATCATCCATTTGATCGGGATTCCGCACCATCAAACGGATCTGATTGATACTCAATCAGTTTAGGGACTTACACTGAAAGAGGGAGCGGGTGATTGGGCAGGTATCCGAGTTTTTGACGGATAGCCAAGGGCTTATGACTTTCCGAGGGCAGATTTGGGTGCCATATTCGTGTGGAGCTCGGCGTATACTGATGGAGGAGGCACATAGATCGAAATTCTCGATCCACCCCGGGGCCACTAAGATGTATTTGGACCTGGAGAGAGAGATTATTAGTGGACCTGTATAAAGAGAGATGTTGCTTGGGTAGTTGAGAGGTGCTTGACCTACCGTCGGGTCAAAGCAGAGCAACAGCGTCCACATGGTCCATTGTAGCCTCTGGAGATTCCCCAGTGGAAGTGGGAACAGATCTCGATGGACTTTATCACCAAGTTACTGTTAGATGCCATTTTATACATCTTATAGGGTAGTTTTCATCATCATTTAGCATCATATTGTGTACATTTTCATGTCATTTATTTAAATAATGTTCAGCTCATGTATTTCGTTAGAATTCCCGTACTTCTCATGTTTTTATGTCAATTTCAGATAGTTCGAGTGGAGCAGTGCTTTGGGAGCAGTTGGATGCACGTTTGGAGCTTAAAGTGGAGCTTGGGACTTATGGAGTATGTTGAGTAATGATTGGAAGATGCTTTGGTCAAGAAACATTTGATCGAATTGATCACACGAAGATAATCTAAAGTTAAAGGATGTTGCTGGCAGCTTTGACCTCTTGTCAGTATTTTGAGCATATCTCGAGAACCGTAACTCCGATTGATGCGATTAAAATTGATCTGAAAAATAGACGAAATTTCGAATGTCATAGGTACAACATGTGATCGCAAGTATGGTCCATGCAATCACATGAGGCCTTTATGCAATCGTGTGTTGGGTCGCAACTTGTCTTCGAGGTTCTTTTGTGCCAAAATTTCATCCGGAAGTGAAATATCAATACATGCGATTGCAGATTGTGTACTTGTGATTGCAGGTTGGCCAAAAAGTGTCAAAATAGCATCATACTATTGGGTTTTGAGCATTCTAACACTTCCTAAGTGTACATGCAACCCTAATAAATCTTGGATCTATGTTTGTCTAAAATACATGCAAAATTTGTTTTCCAAGGTTTATAACTTATCTAGCATGGCATGGGGAACTTTTAAACATAAAAGAACTAGATGAATTACATACCTTTGATGAGTGTTGATTCCTTGGAGTTTGAGAGCCAAGCACCAATAATGTGAATGCCTCAAATGGAAATCACAAATCACCACAAACTTGGAAACCCTTATGAAAGTGTATACTTTGCACTAGAAATCGGCCACCACTTCTCACACACACTAGGGTGTCAATTCATGCAACATAGACTTGTTTATATAGTGTAGATGATTAGGGTAAACTCTAATAACCGATGTCTTTTCCTCTTCCAAGGATCCATGGGTTAAAAGCTCCATGGATCATCCATGGACTTCCATATAAGCTAAGCCCATTCCCAAATGAGTGTTAGCCCACACCATATAAATATAATAGCCCATGATTTAATTAGTCTTCCTTTTAATCACTAAATCGATTCATAATTAATTTAAGAAAAAACTTAATTAAATAACATGACTTTATATTAATATATTATAATTTATAATATATTAATAAAACATAAGTACAAAATTCTCATAATATTATCCATAAATCGTTAGGGTGAAGTGTACCCCGAATAGACCATGTCGGGTCGGGTCAAGTATATACCAAATAAGTTATGGACTTAGACACCTTATCCAACAGACTCCCACTTGGATAAGTCTAATAACTGTATTTGCTTATATTACTTCAGGAACCAACCGACAATCGTATCTCTCGAAAACTATGTTGAACTATGAAGCGCCATTTTAGATAAGTGGTCATATAATCCTTTGTTCTCATGATATCATCCGGACAAACACATGGAACATTGTCTTACTTATTGTCTGGCAGTTGTTTCCCGATTTCCAATTTGTTTGACAAAGAACTTAACTGGACACATCAATTTAGTTCTGACCGGGCCTGGTACATGGGTCAACACAAAATCATCGAGGGGCCCAGATATCGCTTCTATTTCTAGAAGGAACAGATAAACTTCGACTCATATGCTTGTTCTACTACTTGTTGAATTGCAAACAAAGGCGTGTTTTATAACATCAAGTTACTGATGCGTTTTCGTGCAATCAATGCACAACCAACTCATATCTCTAGGTTTGAAGACTTATATGATATTATCGTCTCACGATCACTCGAGATAAATTCCATGAAGTAATACAAGTGAGCATGGGTTTATTCCAATACTCATAAATTATGAGTACTCATGAACGTTGTAGCAACCATTGCTATGTCTAAACACCTTTAGCCATCTACAAACCCAATTCATGACAATCTTTATTCATACCTATTTCCAACGTATGACCGATTGTGGAGGTTTGAATAAATTAATTATTCTGAAAGTCAAAAAATGCAAAACTGAAACAATAGTAAATAATTGACTATGATAGCAACACTTTACTCAAAAATAAATCACAAATTTTATTCATCATCAAACGTCGATTACATTTTACAAGTTTCAGAAAAGGCTATCTAATCTGTAAAAATTAATATCGTCACTCAGCCCGATGCGCCTCGCATGCTGCAAATGCTTAACCCTCGTCAGTCCCTTCGTAAGGGGATCTGCAGGGTTCTCATCTGACGATACCCTCTTTGCCACGAGGAGTCCTTCTTCTATCTTGTGTCTTATGAAGTGATATTTTTTGTCAATGTGTCGGGATGTGCCATGATCTCTCGGTTCCTTGGCTAAGGCAACCACACCATTGCTGTAACAGAAAATCTCCATAGGCTCCTTAATAGCTAGTACAACTCCAAGGTCTCCGATGAAGTTCTTCAGCCATATCGCCTCCTTCGCTGCTTCACTCGCTGCTATATACTCTGATTCACAAGTCGAATCAGCCACCGTCTCGTGCTTGGAACTCTTCCAAGAGATTGCCCCTCCATTTAGGGTAAAGACCCAACCCGAATGAGAGCGGAAGTTATCCCTATCAGTCTGAAAACTAGCATCACTATACCCTAATACCCTCAAGTCATCACTCCCACCAAGGGTAAGGATCCAATCCTTAGTCCTCCGCAGGTACTTGATAATGTTCTTTACCGAGATCCAATGAGCCTTGCCAGGGTTCCCCTGATATCTGCTGAGCATGATCAAATAAAAGGCCATATAAGGGTGGGTACAAGTCATAGCATACATGATCGAGCCCACAAGGGAAGCATACAGTAATCGACTCATCTCTGCTATCTCAGCCTCTGTACTCGGACTCTGAGTCTTACTCAGTTTGGCATTGCTTTGGATCGGTAAATCTCCTTTCTTGGAATTCTGCATGTTGAACCTTTTCAACACCTTATCTAAGTAGGTACTCTGACTAAGTCCAATTAGTCTTTTACTCCTTTCTCTTAATATCCTTATCCCTAGGATATAGGCAGCTTCCCCTAGGTCCTTCATAGCAAAGCACTTCCCAAGCCAGGACTTAACCTCCTGCAAGGTCGGGATGTCATTTCCTAAAAGTAGTATGTCATCTACATACAGTACCAAGAAGCTAACTATACTCCCACTAGCTCTGACATACATGCAAGACTCATCTTCACTTCTTGAGAAGCCAAACTCTTTGACCTTTTCATAGAAACCAAGATTCCAGCTACGAGATGCTTGTTTTAATCCATAAATGGATTTCTCAAGCTTGCACACTCTATTAGGGTATTATGCACTGAAAAAACCCTCTGGCTGATTCATGTACACATCCTCAGCCAACTTTCCATTAAGAAAAGCAGTTTTGACATCCATTTGCCATATTTCATAATCATGAAATGCAACAATGGCTAGCATAGCCCTAATAGGCTTAATCTTTGCTACCGGTGAGAAGGTTTCATCATAATCAATACCCTAAGTCTGAGTAAAACCCTTCGCAACCAGTCGAGCCTTATAAGTGTGCACTTTTCCTTCCATGTCGGTCTTCTTCTTGAAGTTCCATTTGCATCCGACTGTTTTACGGCCTGGTACATTGTCAACCATGTTCCAAACTTGATTGTCATACATGGACTGTATTTCGCTGTCCATAGCCTCCTTCCATTTAGCAGACTCCGGGCCTGCCATAGCTTCCTTAACATTGCTAGGTTCATCCAAATTTACCGGTGTACTATCGTTGATAAATGTATCACCTTCTGTAGTAATATGAAAACCATAATAAAACTCAGGTGTGTTCCTAACCCGTGTGGAATGCCTCGGAGGTACAGACTCGTCAGCTAGCTCAACAGGAGTTTCCTCCTCAAGTTGATTGCTAGTGTCTGAGGTTCCTTCACCAATTGATTCTTGAATTTCTTCAAGGTCAATTTGCCTCCCACTGTCTCCTTGGCTTATAAACTCTCTCTCACGAAAGACCCCTCTTCTTGATACAAAGACCACATTCTCACTGGGTCTGTAGAAGAGGTAACCTAAGGGTTTTTGTGGGTAGCTGATGAAAATACACCTTTCACTTCAGGGTTCGAGCTTATCATGAGTCTCACGCCTCATGAAAGCCTCGCAACCCCAAATCTTGATGTGGTCCAAATTGGGAACCTTCCCAGTCCACATCTCATGAGTGTTTTGGTAACCTTCTTTGTATGGACTAGATTAAGAATATGGGCGGCAGTCTCTAAGGCATACCCCCAAAAAGAGATTGGTAGCGAAGCTCGACTCATCATAGAGTGAACCATGTCTAACAAGGTTTGATTACGCCTCTCAGCAACACCATTTAGCTATGGTGTCTTGGGAGGAGTCAATTGTGAGACAATCCCACACTCCTTAAGATAGTCAAGGAACTCGATACTAAGATACTCACGACCTCGATCGGATCGAAGCATCTTAATGTTCCTGCCCAATTGATTTTCTACTTCCTGTTTAAATTCTTTAAACCTTTCAAAGGTTTCTGACTTATGTTTGATTAAGTAGACATAACCATATCTACTAAAATCATCAATAAAAGTCACATAATACCGATTAGCATCCCTTGTGGCGGTTTTGAATGATCCATATACATCAGTATGTATTAGGTCCAATAAACCCTCACCCCGTTCACAAATACCAGTGAAGGGTGATTTTGTAATCTTTCCAAGTAGACAAGATTCACAACTAGCATCCGATTTAAGGTCGAATGATTCCAAGACTCCATCCTTTTGGATTTGGCCTATGCGTTTCTTTTTTACACGTCCAAGACGACAATGCCACAATGATGCTTTGTATAGGCTAGTAGAAGAATCAATATACAATACATTATTTCCTAAGTTGTCTAAAACCGACACAGTTTCATACACACCATCACAAGGTAATGCTTTAAAATAAAACACATAATTAAAGAAAGCATTAATACCACCACATTCATTATCAAATGAAAAAGTAAAACCTTGTTTGTACAAACCATGAAAAGAAATAATATTTCTCGCCATTTCAGACGAGTACACACATTTATTCAAATCTAATTTTAACCCATTATTCAGCAACAAAGTATAAACTCCAATCTTGGAAACAGGCGAAGCCTTCCTATTCCCCATGATCAAGTTTATCTTCTCGTGCTCCACATCCTCAGTTCTTCTTAGGCCCTGCAAATTTGAATATATGTGAATACCAAATCCTATATCAAGCACCCAAGAGTTAGAATATGATGAGTTATTAGAAAATATTGTGTAAATACCCGCGTGGGTGGGTTTTACTTTCCCATCCTTTAGATCCTGCAAGTACTTAGGGCAGTTTTGCTTCCAGTGCCCCTTGTCCTGGCAATAGTAGCAATCAACATCCTTGGGAATGGCAGAAGGAGTGACAGAACCACTTTTGGTCCTTGATGAGGAGCCTTCAAGAGACTTTCCCTTGGTACCCTTCGAAGGGATCTTCCTCTTTTTCCCTTGGCCTTGCCTGATAGCCAAGACAGGGTTAGATGTTGGAGTAGGAGTAGTAGAGGTAACAACCGACTTACCCTTAAGACTGGATTCAACGGTCTTCAAGAGTCCTTGAAGTTTGCTAAGAGTAACTTCCTCCTTGTTCATATGATATGTCATACGAAATTGGTCATAATAAGAAGGTAAGGAGTGGAAAATGATGTCAATTGCCAACTCCTCAGGGAAGTTAACATTTAGCTTGAGCAAACGGTCCACATACATTTGCATCTTTTGCATGTGGCCCGTGATGGATTCACCATCCTTCATGCGGGTTGTTATCATGGAGGAGATTATTTCATACCGCTCATGATGAGCACTCTGATAGTACCTTTCCATCAGGTCTTGGTGCATCTCAAAAGGGTAAAAGTCCTCATAAGAATTTTGGAGCTCGGCTGTCATCGTGGCCATCATGATGCATGCTACCTTAGTAGCATCTCTCTCATGCGACCTGAATTCAGCGATCTCCTCAGGAGTAGCAGTGGACTCATCAAGCTCCTTTAACTCCTTATCGAGGACGTATTCATTTTCCTCATAACGAGTAACCATCATAATGTTCCTAATCCAGTCCATGAAGTTGGAAACATCAAAGATGACTCTCCCACAAAGATTCATGAGAGAGAAAGAGCCAGTTGGGTTAGAGCCCGAAGCATTATTGTTAGAAGACATCTGAAAAGAAAAAAACAAGTTTAGATTAGATATATAGAGTCCTGAATAAGACACCCAAATGTAATATTAAGGCTAGGATCCAATCACAATATATTATATTTAGAAGAGGGATGCCGTAATCTAAGTAATTACACATTTGAAAGGTATGTGAATGACAATTCACCAATTCCTACCATGAAAAACGAAATGAATTATTAGGTTTTAATTAGATTTAAAATTCCTAAATTCTTTTGAGATTCATTGAACTTTTCAATGGCATGTTTCAATCTCGATTGTGACCTTCAAGTTTTGTGACTGGGATGCCGAGGATCACAAAACAAGGTGTGAATAACCATACTAATTCACTTGGTACCCTTAATATTATCACCTAATCAATGTGCTGGTTAACCACACATGCTCCATTGATCTATGACAAACATTAAGTCACCCTTTGTGATCCTTACTAGTCCAAGTTAGTGTGCCGGTTAACCACGCACGCTCCATCAACAACTTGGTAAGGTACAAAGTGTGAATTCGATGGGCTAGCACCATGTTCACATTTTTCCTAAAGTAACTAAGATTGGGAATTAAAATATTTGGTTACTTTATAATAATCATTATACTTTTAATGAGAATTTAAAGTCATTGTCCTACCCGTTCAGCTAACGACCTTGCACCGATCAAGGAAGTGGTGGGTGAGAGTGGACACCAATTAAGCTGCCATTTTATAGGCAACAACCTTATACCCCCCCCCCCCCTTATAGACCGGCTTCGTGAATGAGGCCTACTAACGGTAAAACGACTTATTCTTATACATATATATATATAATAATTAAACATTAATGTTATAAATAGTATAAGTGTTGAATTTTAACTATTAAAACTCTAAGGGTTGGAATTAATGTTTATTAAAGTGTGTGAAACTTTACAAATTCCAAAACTTGAGGGCAAGTTTTGTAACTATTCAAAACTTTTCATTTCAAAACTTATGAATTAATGGTTCATAAAAATGAAGACTCTTCATTTTTATGTAACTTATGTGTTTTTAAATGTGTGTTTAAAAGAAGTGACCTTTGGATATCCATAACTTGAGGACAAATTAAGGACTCCATTAAAACATATAAATGATCAAGAATTAATCCTAAACAATTCAGCAAATAATTCCTATCATCTTCTAAATTCATAAGAACATGAACATGATCATCAAAGTTTCAAGAATTATATGAACACATACAAAGCATGAAATTTTTATATAAGCTATTGTAAATGGATTAGAACAACCATTACACCAACTAAAACAAGTTTTAAAACACCAAAACAGTTTAGGGTAATGTTTCTAGTCCATTTTCAGCAACAACAATCAAAAAATTGCACTCTGCATGACCAACTCGTCGAGTGCATGAACCGACTCGACGAGTTGGATGAAAAAACGCTTGGACTCATCGAGTCCCCCCATGGACTCGGCCAGTCCCCTGTTCAGACAGCAAGCAGTTTCGATTTTAAGCACAATTTTGCATCAAGTATCAACAAACAAGCCTAGGCTCTGATACCACTGTTGGGTTTTGAGCATTCTAACACTTCCTAAGTGTACATGCAACCCTAAATGTAACTCCCCGGGTTTTCTCGGTACGTTTTGTTATTTTAATTTAATTATCCTTGTAACCTTGGGTTAATTTATTTAACCAATGTCTAATTTCTTATGTTATTGGACTCTTTTGATCATCTTGTAAACTCCTTTTATTGAAGTCCATGGGCTATGGGCCTATTTGCAAAGTCCATCTAGTTAATAGTACTTAATGTGTAAATTGAATCATTTGGAACACACACAAGGAAAACACTCTAAACCCTCCCTCTCTCTCTCAAAAATCGTCCCTCTCTCTCTCTCTTTGGGATCAAGAGCAGCCAAGGGGCTGTTTGGAGCTTAATTCTTGTTCATTTCCAGCCTTGATTCGTATTGGTATGAACCTCCTTATCCTTTCTTACAACTTGATTCATAACCTTGTTCTAGTTTTATGATTTCATCTTCACCTCTTCTCCTTCTTATTTTATTTTTAATTGTATGTTATACATCATCTCAAGATCCTATCTTCACCCCATATATGGTGGATGATGGATCTAGGGGATTACATGTGGCAAAAGATCATGGAAACCCTAAAAGGGAGAATGATGATTTTATGTGCTTATGTTTATTTTCATGTTGATTATTATTACATCCTTGTGGCTAAATGAAATCCTAATGATCCCTAACCCTTTTTAGTACCATCATTATCATGGGGACTGAATTGGGATGATGAACACATCTTAAAATGTGTTTCAAAAGGAGAAGGATGGATAAGCCAAAAAGGAATCACGGGTGGCTACGATTCTGTTTTCCATCAGATCTGTAGTCATTTTGTAAAAATCATATCTGGAGCTCTAGAACTCAAACGGACCCCAAACCAGCTCCAAAAGTTCACAAATTGAGTTGGCTAACTTTCTTAAGAAGGCCAACCTCACTGATAAGGGCTTTATCTATGTGAAAGAATGACATCTTTGCTGTTAGGTCTGATCCGGGTCTGTTCTGATATGTCATTTTGTTTTCATCATTTCTAAGGCTTGGAAAAGGATCCAGAGTGATTCCAAGTTTCTATATGTTCCTTATATCATTAATTTAAGATCTGGAGAGTATGGGGTGTTATTTCCAATTATAAATTGGTTAGAATGGATCCACACTCCAGGTCAGTGGGCAGTCACCAGCTTTTGCTAGTGCTGTGATTGTCCACAATGTGAATTTTATATCTGGAGTTTGAGAGATGCTTTTCATTCAATTCCAACTCTGAGACTTTCACTTGTATGTCCTTTACTTCTCTTAATTTTCTTTTGGACGAATTATACTCACAAGTTGGGTAGAATTGGCCAACATCACTTGACTGTATTGTTGGAGACAGAAGTGATACACCATTTTGTAAAATTCATATTTAATTCATCTTTTGGAGTTAGAATGAGTTCTTTATAGTTGTGGAATCCAGAGCAATCATAGTTTCCTATAAAATTTAGTTAAAGCTATGTTTCTGTTTTAGATTTTGGAGTAAATCCATTTTGAACAGCAGGTCTGTTTCAGAGACCTTGCTGTGATTACTCTTTTCTCAATTCATAGCTTCATTACTTCTCCTTTCTAACCTTTAGTCCTTCTTAGGTGAGGTTTTGAAGTTTGCTCAAGCTTGGTAGCATTATTTGATTGTTAGCCATCCTTAATACTCACTCAAGGTGAGTTCTCTCACATCGTTGTATTGATGATTGTGTTTGCTAGTTAGCTCGTGTGTGATTATTTGAATTTATTATAAAAGTATGCTATATAAGTATTGTTTTAATTCGTACATGTGCACTGTATGTAACAAATTATGGATATGGGGACACCACCAAAGGATACGGATTTACCGGTGCGGTGGGTAGGCAAGATCACCAACGTAATACTCTTCGTGAGGTGCGGTGATTAGGGCCAAATGATACGGGATCTTCCCGGTGCGGTTCAAACCTACAAGTCCTTCTCGTAATATAGACATTGATTCGTTCTTTGCCTTTATCATTATAATTGGAAAATGGATTAGGGCTAGTAAATATGAATGTTAGTACAATTTCTGTGTTTGAATTCACTAAGCTTCGTGCTTACGTTTTTCCCTTATAACTTTTCAGGTGTTAAGATTAAAGAGGCTAAGGCTTGACATGGAGCATCGGGACATCGCTACTAGTTATTTTGTTGGGACCTTATTATTATTATTACTTCCGCACTTATTTTATATGATTATTAAGTTGATGGATTATGTTATGACTATTTCAGTTGTTTTAATTTAATTTAAGATGAGTTTTAAAAGTTTAAAATTTTTGCAAAAAAAAATTGGGTGTCACACTAAAAAACCTTGGATCTATGTTTGTCTAAAATACATGTAAATTTTTTTCCAATGTTTATAACTTATCTAGCATGGCATGGGGAACTTTTAAACATAAAGGAACTAGATGAATTACATACCTTTTGATGAGTGTTGATTCCTTGGAGTTTGAGAGCCAAGCACCAATAATGTGAATGCCTCAAATGGAAATCACAAATCACCACAAACTTGGAAAACCTTATGAAAGTGTATACTTTGCACTAGAAATCGGCCACCACTTCTCACACACACTAGGGTGTCAATTCATGCAACATAGACTTGTTTATATAGTGTAGATGATTAGGGTAAACCCTAATAACCGATGTATTTTCCTTTTCCAAGGATCCATGGGTTAAAAGCTCCATGGATCATCCATGGACTTCCATATAAGCTAAGCCCATTCCCAAATGAGTGTTAGCCCACACCATTTAAATATAATAGCCCATGATTTAATTAGTCTTCCTTTTAATCACTAAATCAATTCATAATTAATTTAAGATTAAAACTTAATTAAATAACATGACTCTATATTAATATATTATAACTCATAATATATCAATAAAACATAAGTATACAATTCTCATAATATTATCCATAAATCGTTTGGGTGAAGTGAAACCCAAATGGACCATGCCAGGTCGGGTCAAGTATATACCAAATGAGTTATGGACTAAGACACCTTATCCAACACCTACTTCATTACAAAGACACGAGACGCGTTTTCTTCAAAACCTGGGATCGCAGGTTGTATACATGCGATCGTATGTGCGTCTGCTGTTGGACGTATAAATAGACAATGATAGCATTCCTGTAACCTAAGTTGGCGATTCCAGAGGTACCAGAAGACGAAATATATAGAAATGTTTTTAGGAAAACTATATATGTCAAAACCATAAGCTAAAACTATAAGTTGAGTGAAATATATAAAAAAAATTAGATACATGTGAATACAGAAAAACTAAAAAAACACACATTGGTCCTACTTCGTGAACAATTATTGTAAATTAAAAAATATATATATATATATATATATATATATATATATATATATATATATATATATATATATATATATATAGTAATAATCACATATGTGTGTGTTAAATAAAAAATCATTAATTATACTATACATATTAATCACCGAGTTGGCCGAGTTTTACAACAATGCTCGCTTCAATAAGGGGTTGATCGGGGACTACTCAGATTTTGTAACTCGCCTCGGTAAGGGGCCGAGTAGTGAGTACTCGGAAGTGTACTCGGCCAACTCAGCGAGTTTTACAACATTGTATATACACACACACAAACACATACACACACACACACACACACATATATATATATATATATATATATATATATATATATATATATATATATATAGAGAGAGAGAGAGAGAGAGAGAGAGAAAGAGAGCTAACTTGAGCATTTTGGTGAATCTTTGCAAGGAAGGAGGAGGTTTTCAAGCAAGGAGCGAAAGAAGGCTGTTAGATCTATTAATATTCACCCAAGAGCTTTTGTTAGAGGTATCAAGTTCGAACCTTCCGATCTTCTTTGGGTAGATTTCACATTTTGGAGATTAGGGCTTTTTTTTCCTATACGTGTTGGGACTTTGAGGATTTTGGGTTCATGAGGAGGCTTGAACTCCAGATCTAGACCTTAGGAAGTCCCTAACATCTAAAGGTTCTTGCTTTATTCAGTCTTGGTGGAATTCTTGAGTGAAAAACCCATTTTAGAGCATGTTCTTGGCATTTCATGCCCAAAATGCCATGCATGGATGTAAAGTCTGTGACTTTAAGTGATAAATGTGCCATGAGAGTGTGGATCTAGAGTTTGGGAAAGTATCCTGCCTTAAAACCGTCTGAATGCAAGTTGGGTCTACACGGACTCGCCTAGTTGATGAGCTGACTCGGCGAGTAGATTAGGGTTGTCCCGATTAGCTGGACCATGCGAGAGCTTGGCGAGTTAGGGGTAAAGTCGATAAGTTCGACCTTCATGAGATTGATGAGAAACGATGGGACTCGACAAGTCGCACAAGTGCACTCGACGATTCTAGTCAATTTGGACTGTTGACTCGAGTTGACTTCTTATGACATTAGGGTTGGAGGTCTGGGAGGGGTGAAATGGTCTTTTACCCATTCCTAGCGCTAGAGTGAAAGATAGGACAATGTTTGGTGTATTTGAGCGTGAGGAAAGTATTAATTAGAGATATTTTCCTTGTAATAGGTGGAAGCTAGGTCGAGGATTCCAAGCACAAGATTTTACTTGCTAGCCTACGAGGTGAGTCTTCTCACTATACTTTACCTAGAGTGGTAACCAGAGTTGTATGGCAGAGTATCTTATATGCATTTTGTGTGTTGTGATGTGTTGCATTATTTCTATGTGAATTATGTTATGTATTATTCATAGTTCCTAAAGTTAGGACCGGAAAGTCCATAGAGATAAGACCAGAGGGTCCACCAGGGTTGTGGGACTGGAGGGTCCTATTGAGAGACATTGACCAGAGGGTGTTACAGAGTTGTAGCCTCGAGTTGCTAATTTGTTGTATGTGGTATTTTGGGGAACTCACTAAGATTTGTGTTTACCGTGTTGCGTGTTATGTGTTTCAGGTAGTTCCGAGGATCGCGGGAAGGCACCGGTATGATTGTACACACCCACCAGAGATTGTTTTATGATTTAGAAGATCCTGAAGTTTTATAAATTGTTTTCTTTTAAAACATGAGTTTTAGTGAATTGGCCTTGTGACACTATGTGATTTATCTATTAAAAATCAATGTGTTTTGGAATTCAAAATTTGGTCAAATTTTTACGTCGTTACAAATGAACTTTTCTGGTTATTTTGTTTGTTCAATTTCTTTATGGCATAAACGTTTAGCACACACTAATGTTAAAAACATCGAAAAAAATGCAAACAAAAGGAATGTTAAAATATGACACACAATATTTTGAAATGTGAAACTTATGTGGAATCAAAATTTACAAACAAACCATTTCCATTAGTTAAGAGAAATACATCATTACTTGAGTTGATTCTTTCTGATATATATGTGAAGTAAATGGAATACTTACTTGAGGATGAAAAAGGTATTCATCACAATTTGCGATGACTCTAGTCAATATCTACATTTTTATATGTTGAGATCAAAAGATGAAACTTTTAATGCTTTTAAAATATATATGGCTGAATTTGAAAGTCAACTTGAAAGACACATTAAATTTCTAAGCTCGGATAGAGGCGGGGAATATTTCAACCAAGAGTTCATATTTTGCAAAGATAATCAAATCAAACACGAAAGAACTTCACCCTATAGTCCCAAGAAAAATGTTTTGGCTTAAAGAAAGAATAGAACCCTTTGTGAGATGGTCAATTGCATGTTGAACCAAATGGGTAGACCAAACAATGTGTGAGGCGAAGTAGTATCGACTGCTTACTATGTTCCTAATAGGATCACAAGTTGTCTGATTCCTACAATTCCTTTTGATTTGTGGAAATGTAGAAAACCTGACCACGACAGTCATCGGTCTGAAACCACAATATAATCATTTGTGATAGAAACCCAACTTGACATTAGTGCCCCTAATTCTTAAGTTTAAAGGGTAAAAATGAAGCCACTAACGATAGAAGCCACTATCATAAATGATACATCCATGTGAGGTATGATAGTATGTCGTTACCGAGAACGAGGTTGAGCTAAGACTCTTAACAAAGTTTTGGAGACATCTAAGAAATGAAGATATTTTAAAACATTTCCTATATGATCCAGAGGTTGTGCCACCTCAAGAGAAGATTAGTGGTTTATCTTCTAAAGGGACATGAAAATGATCTTAGCGCATGACCATATTAACGATAAGCGAGAATGCAAAGATGGTAGTTGATGTGTGTGGGTAAACTGAGGAGGTCACAAGGTTCGTTGCTTAAACCTATAAGGATACCATAGGATCGATCTCCTGTTGTTTGTCCATATAAAACAAGGGTTTAATCTGTGTGACACCCAAGTGACATCATCTGTCTGAGTTAAATGAAACTTTCCAACTTGGTGGGGGATTGTTGGAAATAATAGAGGCATAATAGCAAGTTAGTTATTTTCCTTTATCCCATATTGGTGGAAGAAACATTTAGTGGGTTTATAATGTTTTTCACTTGATAGACCATCAAAGGTTTTAAGTGGATCAAGAGCTGGATTAAGTCGATACACGCACGCCTAGCCTATCCAGTGTCGCGAGTGCGCATAATGGCACACTTCACACTTCGCACGACGCATCGGTTGCTAGGAGCTAAGGAATTTTTCTTTTTAGCAGATTCGGAATCGGTCGAGTTGGACCGGATCAGGTTCACGGTTTTCGCGTCGCGACGGTGGGATTGCGCTGCAATTCTCGCCATAATATTATGGTAGGCCCAAAATGAGTTGCTTGGAGAGCAAGGCCTAGTGCTTCTAGGGTATGGCCATAGAGGGTATTTTGCTCCTTTCTTGGGTTCATGCAACTATAAATACCACTCTCTAGGAGACGTATTGACCACCACGAAAAATTGAGCTCTATGTGTGTGTGTGATTTCTTCCATCTTTGTGAGTAATCACTTTGTGTTTTTTCCTCTTACATAGTTGTTGGAATGAACAATAATTTGCATTAAATCTTGGGTGTTTACTCTGAAGCTTATAACTGTAAAGCGATATAAAAACCATTAAGGACATGAGTCAAATCCTTGCAGGCTTCTATAATAAAAATCAACTGCTCGCAAGTCGGTTTTACTTTATTGTTTCGTCTGTTAATTTCATCCGATAACAAGTCAATTTTTTTCTATTCATTTCTTATAATTAGATCTGATCGTGAAGGATCAGTCTTATTTTTGGACGGAATTTTATAACAATAATATTAATAATTGAACTTATTATCATGCAACGTTCCAACGTTTAATCCCTTAGTTTTTTTTTTGTAAAAACATTTTGGGTATTTAATCATAAATTGTATTTATCCACTTAATTGTTTGTAAACACTGAATAATTCCTTATTAGATCGTAAAAGTAGTTATTGGATTATTTAAATATAATTCTGAAATTTTAGCATACATGGGTAGATATAGTATTTCAGTGAAATTGAAAAAAAAAGGATATTATATATTAGTATACTCTATTAATTTCCATGGTTATTATGTACAGGATACTTAACGTTTTCGTATATTGGCCACAACTGTCTTAATTTTAATTTAATTGGCCACAAATGTCTTAATTACGTCTAAAACCACAAAATTCTTTTCCTCCCTCTTCCGTCTACTACTACGATTTCCGTCTATAGTTTTTTCTCATACTTCTCTGATCTTCACAATTTCTTCGGTCGGCGTTGTCTAATCAATCAGATAACAAGAGGGAGTGATTTGGGTTCTGAGTCCGCATACGGTTTTTTGTTCTACTTCAACATCCGTTCTTCTTGTGCTTAGGTTTTGGCGAATAATCATAGAAGGTTGGAATCAAGTTCTTTTAAGTTGCTGTTCCTGTTGTTTGAAAAAAATGAAAGGGATTAATTTGGGTTTTGATTAAACGATTGATTTAGGTTTAGGTTGAGATAGATTGAGCAATTGTTTGTGCATCGGGATTCCTACTCTGCTTCAACTATGTGCTTCTCCTGATTATATTTTGTCAATTTCTGATAAAAGGTGGGTACAATATTCTTTATTATATTGTTCTTTATCCTTTGTTGTTGAATTCTTGGATCGATGTTTCCACGTAAACGAAAAAAAGGTTCTGCTTCTGTTCCTTCTATTTCAAGACGCTCACGCAGAAATATGGTTGTAGTGCATGTTCCTATATTGCTTGTGTATTACGATTGTGGCAATTGTTCTTGTATTTGCGAATTCTGTGGTGCAATTTTTTGGTATAATGAAAGGGTTTTGTATCTGTCACGGGCTGATAATCTGCGGTACACCAAGTGTTGTAAGTCTGGCACTATTGTTCTTCCTCCCCCACTGTCTCCCCCTGTTGTGTTATCGTAACTTTTCGAGGATGGTCACTTTCTACATAATATAAGGGCTTATAACTCTATGTTTTCTATGACATCTTTTGGTGAAAAAGTTGATGACGAAATTAACAAAGGTCGTGGTCCATATGTGTTCAAGATTTCTGGTCAAATTTTCCATAGGATTGGTTCTTTTTGTTAAGATGATTCTTCACATCCACGTTTTTTACAGTTGTACACATGTGATGATGAGAATGAAATATCTAATAGGTTATGTTCTTTTCATACTAACGGTGATGTAGTGTTTTCTGTGGATGTCATTAATTCTTTGAGTCACATGTTGGACACTCACAATGAGTACGTCCGTACCTTTAAAACAGCGAGGGATATGGCTGAATCTATGTGTTTGGATTCATATGGTGTATGCCTCTTCAATAATGTTCCTGACAGAAGATATGGACCACCTTCTCCTGGGACATTGGGTTGTATTGTCTGTGGAGATAATGTTATTGGTGCTGTTTATGATATTGTTATTTATTCCAAGTCTAGATTACCTCAACGAGTTAGCAAGTTACATCCAGCATACATGCCTCTACAATATCCTTTGTTATTCCCTTACGGTGAGGATGGGTGGTCACCTAAAACGTGTATCCGTGGTGGTTCTGCATCAGAAGATAGAAGTGTAACTAATAACATGTATTACAGTTACCAAATTCATGAGCGGAGGGGTGTCTATTCTTTGATTTTACATGCACAATGTTTGGTTCAACAATATTTAGTGGATGCTTATACATGCATTGAGCAGTCTAGGCTTGATTACATAGAGCATCATCAACAACAGTTAAGGTCTGAGTATATTAGTGGTGTTTACGATGCCCTATCTCGAGGAGACACAGACAACCGTGTGATTGGTAAACGTGTATTTTTGCCAACTTCGTTCATTGGTGGCCCTAGGTATATGTACAAACACTATCAAGACGCTTTGTCTATATGTAGAGTTCATGGAAAGCCCCAGTATTTCATCACTTTTACCTGTAATGTGAGATGGCCTGAATATAGAAGGTATATGGATGTTGTTAGGCAAGGTGACATACAAAATAGACCAGACATTATAGCCCGAGTCTTTCACATAAAGGTCCATGCCTTTATAACCTTTCTTAAAGAGGATAAGACTTTCGGCGATGTCAAAGCATGTAAGTTATATTCATAGTATTTGTCATTGGGGTATTTGGAAGTTTTAATGACATATCAACTTTACGGCCACAATGTTTCCGTAAATATTTCTTTCACCTGATCTAATTTATTATAATTAACGTAAAACTATAAAATAATAGAAGAACAGCAAATGTACAAATAGTAAACTATACAATATATTTCTATTTTTTTAAATTTTTAAATTTTGCCTTTTTTTCTTTCTCTTTTATATAAAACAACAACATAAATATGTTTGTCTATAACTAAAACAATATATTTCTATTTTTTTAAATTATATTTTTATGTAACTATAACAATATATTTCTATTTTTTAAAATTATATTTTTATGAATTATGATTTATTTTTAAATGACTTTAATATCCCTTAGATTAGATCCTGTAGTGAAAATGTTGATGACACCTGTATGAACTAATTTATGTAAAAATAATTATATTCATTTATTTTGTAATTGTACATCATAGAAACATGTTACATTAGATCATTCCATTCCTTTAAATGAATCAAAACATAACAATTGGATGTAATCATTCATTCCATAGTATTGCTGTTTCATTTACTTTCTTTAATCTTTACCTTTATTTCCATTTTACCAGATAAAGCCTTAATTTAAATGTTCAAAACAGTCAGCAACATAATTATCAACATATATTAGGTCTTGTATAGTTCCTTTATTCGATTTAAACTAATATAGTCTCATCTTTATGTAGATCTTTACACAATTGAATTTCAGAAGAGAGGTCTACCTCATTGTCATACACTTTTATGGGTTACTCCACCTTTTAGAATACGAGAAGCTGGTGATGTTGACAGGTACATAACAGCCGAATTGCCAGATCCTGCAAGTGAATCAGACTTGTACAAGACAGTCACCACGTGCATGCTACATGGTCCATGTGGTTTACTCAATATACGTGCTCCTTGTATGCAAGATATGAAGCGCACAAAACACTTTCCAAAACCATTTCTGGAGTCCACTACTTTTGATGAGAATGGCTATGTTCGGTATAGAAGGCGGTCTAATATCAGCCATGTTCTACATAACGGTATTATAGTTGATAACGGGTATGTAGTGCCATATAATAAGCGTTTATGCAGCCGGTTTGATGCCCACATTAATGTTGAATATTGCGGATGGAACATGATGATAAAATACTTATTTAAGTACATATCTAAAGGTGTAGATCGTGTCCGTTTAACTCTTCAGAAGAGTGAAGGTTATTGTGGTGGCTCCACATCTGTTGCACCTGTTGTTGTGAACGAGATTAAGTCATTTTTGGATGGCCGATACATATGCCCGCATGAAGCAACATGGAGGATCCTTAACTTTTCTATTCACGAACGTTATCCAGCAGTTCAAGTGCTTCCTATTCACTTGGAAGGCATGCAGCCTACTATATTCAAGGAAAGTGCAAGATTAGATACATTGATAGATAATCCGGACTTTGGAGTTACAATGTTGACTGAATGGTTACATAATAACCAAAAAGATTCAAGAGGTGTCGGGCTTACATATAATCAATACCTAAGTAAGTACAAGTGGGACACCCGTGCAAAAGCATGGGTTCATAGAGCTGTAACAATTACATCAACTTCTACAACTATTGGTAGACTTGCGTATGTACATCCCACCGCAGGAGAGTTGTTTTATTTGCGAATTTTTCTTTCTCACCAAAAAGGATGTAAGTCTTTCGTAGATATCAGAATTGTTCGCGGGCAAACGTACTCTACTTTTCGAGATGTGTGTGATGCATTAGGTTTGACAGGCGACGACAAGGAATGGTTAATAGCCTTCCATGAAGCGGCGTTTTCAGCATCATCATCGGAACTAAGATCCCTGTTCTGTCACCTACTAATATTCTTTGAAGTTGGCACTCCTCTGTTACTATGGGAATCAGCAAAGGATAAAATGGGTGACGACATATGTTATTCATACATGCAAACTTACTCAACTTATCAAATTATACCTGACACTAATATCATTGAACAACAAGTCCTATTAGAAATTCAAAAAACACTACTTCCATCAACACCATCCAAATCACTTGCAGACTTTGGGCTACCATTGCCATCCTCTTTTGTTCTAGCTGTTCTTAAGAATAGATTGTTATTAGAGGAAACAAGTTATGACAAACAATCGCTGGCCTCCCAATACACATACATGGTCTCACAATTGAATCCACACCAACTCAAGGTTCATGAGTATGTTGTGAAAGCCACTGAAGACAAAAGACAAATACTCCTTTTCTTATATGGTCACGATGGCACCGGTAAAACGTTCCTATGGACAACCCTACTTTCATATCTAAGATCCATTTGAAAAATTGTCCTTGCAGTTGCAGCCTCAGGAATTGCATCATTACTCTTACCATCTGGTCGTACTGCACACTCAAGATTCGTCATCCAAATTGATCTTACTGATAAGTCGTCCCGTAATATTAAAAAAAAACACAACTTGTCGAGCTATTGAAAACTACATCCATGATAATTTGGGATGAGGCTCCAATGAGTGATAGACGATGCTTTGAATTCCTTGATAAATCTCTACGTGATATCTTGGAAGATGATAGTCATTTTTTGGCGGGATGTCAATGTTGTTAGGTGGTGACTTCCGTCAAACACTTCCAGTTCAACCTAAAAGCAGAAAATCTGACATAATTAGCTTTACTCTCCCAAATTCATATTTGTGGTCAAGCTTTATAGTATTCAGGTTGCATCACAACATGCGATTGTCAGACACAGGAACTTTTGCTGACTCTACACGTCTAACATCAGAATTTGCTTCATGGTTACTAGACATAGGTGATGGAAAGATCGGAACTCCCAAAAACGAGACTGCAGAACATCTCAATACTCAAATTTTGTCAAAAACACAAGGTCAAGAGGTAGTGTATAACAGCTATGATTCAATAAAATCACCCACTCGAGATGCATTGGACTTGGATACACTTTATCCACAAGATTACCTAAATAACTTAGATTTCTTCGGTGTTCCCACACACAAACTTGTGTTAAAGTTAAACACACCTATAATGCTGCTAAGAAATATCAATCAAAGAGAAGGTATGTGCAATGGGACACGTTTGGTTATTACACAGTTGCTACCGTCGGTCATTGAGGCATCCATACTAACAGGAACATGCATAGGCAAACGGGTGTACATTCCAAGAATCAAGTTTATTCACAATAGTCCAGACCTACCATTCATTTTCACAAGAAAACAATTCCCAGTAAAATTTTGCTATGCAATGACCATAAACAAGAGTCAGGGTCAATCGCTAAAAAAAGTCGGTCTATTTCTTGAAAACTCCGTTTTCACACATGGTCAACTATACGTCGCACTATCTAGAGCTACCTCACCCGACTCAATTAAAATTCTATTACAACAAGAGGAAGATTTAGCAATGAATAGTACCAAGAACGTTGTCTTCAAAATTTTGTTGGTGAAAGTTGAAATGCACGAGGTTTTATATCATATATATGTATTTGGAATATGATCTATCTAACCAAATGTGTAAAATTGTTTTGTTATAGAATTTCAAACTTCATGGTCTCCATATTATTGTTTTTCACTTACTAAAAAGCTAATCAACAATTTTTTTTATGCTAGCACCCAAGTGATGCCAGATATGGATAGAATATCCGACCTCTACTTCGGAGCACTAGGAAAACCACTAGAGATACGTGTGCTTCAAAAATGGACATCGAACTTCAGGAAAAAGGACACCTGGTTCATCATTGTGGACAAACATGTAAGGAACAAATTGAATCACAAAGCACCTCAATCATCCACATTTATGTCTGGAACTTTCTTGCTTTTTTTTCAACAGAGAGATGCAATCCAACTACTTGAACAAAAAAAAGATGAAACAACTATAGAGTCAAAACTACTACTCAATGAATGCTATCGTATTACAGATTACACATGTACAACTCCAGATAAATACCAAAAAATTCTAGATCACCCAGTTCACGTTAACATTGGGGAGGCATCAACAATTGAACAAATATTTGAATATCCATCCCTTCCAAAAGTATGGTTTCGATTCCAACCACGTGCTCACTTACATACCATAGCTGACAAGAACATCGAATATCCAGGTATAGTTTGCATGCAGACACAAAGATCACCTTACATTGTATAACATATGTACACAACTTCCTTAAAAACATACTCATTGCAATTAAAACTATGTTCAAATTTCATCGGGGGTCCTAATAAACATAAGGGAACGAAAGAAGAAAAACAAGGAACCCTTCATGGCAATGACACTTGCAGACGCAAAGTAAGTAATACATATCATAAACAAATCTCATCCGAGAAATGCATAGGACTAACATTTTAATTCATCACCACCTACACAAGTGCTGAGGAGATCACAATACTTTTATGGAAAGAATGTATAGACTCACCGACAAAGTTTGACCGGAATGTCATTATGTCTAATCCCAGCACATCTGGCATTGCTCTAACAAATGTCAAGGCAACAATGTATAACGGTTAGTTTTACAACATTATTTCTTATCAAATCACCAATGTGACACATTATTCAATATTAACTAATTTTGTATTCTAAATAGGAAGCTTATCCTTAACAAGTAGCATGGCAACATACCTATATATCAATCCGCCAATTTCTGAAACCGAAACTCTTCTTCAAAGGTAATTGACAATCTAATATACTGATAAATAGCATCAATACTCTATTCCGCAACTGAGCTTTCTACTGAAAATTCCAAACTTTTTAAACTTAATATAACCAATTACAAGGTTTGGAACTGAATTCCGTCCTAGGCTTAGTCCCACAGCAGTAACAACTACGCTACAACACCTCAAAAACTCAAATTATTCCGACATTGAGGTAACTATTCACCTCATCCCCTATCTCCAAAAAAACACATATAACATTCGTTTAATATCTAATTAAAACATGTATCAGGGGAAGAAATTCATCGTCGAGGCTACAATAACAGACTTTACATTCAAAGATTGTTGGTACCATGTTCCTTGCAATACCTGTGCAAAATCAACACACAAAAAGGGAAATGGGTGGTTCTGTATATCACATGGAACTATCAATGATCCAAAACTTCTGTGAGTGACAACTTTGTTGCACCATACTCCAATTATCCATACCCACTAACAAATAATTTTTCAGCTAATAACAGTTACAAAGTTCCAGCTGTTGTCACAGACAACACAGACTCAATGACAATTTTTATGTCAGATGAAGCCACACAAACATTGACAAAGGCTACCTCAGAAGAATTGATCAACCGCAATCTAAGTCAACCAAGGGATATCCTACCCCCAACATTAGAGAGATGCAAAGGATCAACAAAAAATTGGTTTATACAATGCACAAATTTATCAGCCACCAACAACATCCGCTTCATAATCACCTCAACAAGTGAAACTGGAAATCGAGAACCCAAGGTTGTCATCCCTTCAAACACACCAGTTACACCAATGACAACAACAGAACACATTACGGTCACAACAAAAAAATCGACACCTGTTGCAACAACACTCAAATCTGAAAAACGGCTAACATCTGAAGATACTGGTATGTCACATAACTATACTATGTGGGTATCAAAATGATGCATAACATTTTTCCTGCTTTTACAGATGCCACTTATGAACAACAACAACTAACAAAAGGGAAACATACAAGAAAGACAACATCAAGGGAAACAATCAATCCAACAACATAGCACCAACAACTGACCATCACAACATAACATTATGTATAACATAAGATACAATTATCATTACAAAAATGTACCACCTTTACTGATTAATGCTAACTAGGTCGTTTGTGTGGTAAAATGTTGACATTCAGATACTTTTTAGTTAAATAAATTTCATGAATCTGTTACAAAATGGTCCCACGTAAATAAATTGCTTAAATTTCCCTCTTTTTCTAGGTTTTTTTTTCCAATATATAAATTTTTTTCCCAAGTAAAGAAGTTTTTGTATGTGTCATAATTATTGATTTTCTGTTTCATTTTCAATTATGATTATGCAAAAAATGTTTTTACAATCCCGTGAATTAAAGGAAACCGGAAAAAATGTTTTATGGCTTTCTTGAAATTTTGCTCCTTACATCCTTTAATTACGTCACCATTATGGATACGGGTAAAAGACGATTTTGCCCTTGCTAGAATCCAAAGGTATGAATTGGATAATCTTGAAAATGGATAATGAATGACTACTTAAGATTCAGGTTTTCCAGTTATCATTAACATAATAAGAATTTTGTATTCATTAAAATTAAATTTTAGAGTTGTTTTAGTTAACATTCGCTTGATTTTTGATCAATTAGGAAAAAGAATTTTATAATATACCCACATAGTAAGTTGCTAATTAGAATAGTTAGTTTCAATTTTACTTTTCTTATCGAGTCTAATATTTGGATTGATTAAGAGTATGTTAAAGTTCATCAAATCTGGATTTCCATTTCAATCCAACAGTCCAATTGTGACATTTTTTATAAGTATAACGCCATTATTTTTACTTTTAACGTATAATGCTATAATGGGCATATTTTGCAACCACAATTGCATTTTTTAAAGAATGATTATTATTTTTCTTTTTTATAGTATAATGCTATTATAGGCTTACTTTGCTACCACTTCTTACATATTTTGAAAGTACAATGTCCTTCTTTTATGTTTCTAGAAGTTTATATTCATACAATTTGAACACTTGATCTGTAGCATAGGTGCATTTCGGTTTGGTATTTGTTAACATAGAATACGATAGAATGGATGTGAAATTGTTCATCAATTCACCCATTTCTTCTAAAAATTCAAATATGATATCCTTTAGTTAGACTTCTTGATTTTTGCTACTATTTTCAACGAATAAACATCCAAAACATGTGCCCAACTACTATATTAGAAAGAAGCGAAATTTTGTATAAGGAGAAGAGCATAAAAGACTAGGTAAAAGCGGAAATTAAAATTACAACCGGGAAAGGCCAACTTTCTAATAGGGAAATCATGACTTTGTTCTTCACCATTATTTCAAAATGACATCTCCTTATGGAAACGAACTTTATCAAATAAACTAATTATACAACAGTTACAATTAGTTGAAGGAAGAATTTTCATTTATAAAATATCATCTATATTATGTCTTTTACTACCTTTTTAAGTGTACAATACGCAACACTATTAATTGAAACGTTTATCATTTAGAAAACGATGACAAAATAAAACAAATAACGTGACCCGTTGTTCACCACGGGTTCATATACTAGTTATCACTAAATCATGAACGTCTTGTTCATTAATGGTCATCTTGGTAAAATATAAAAAATTAGTCCAAATATATATTTATTTTAAACAAAAAATGGCAGTTTTTGTAAATATTCCATATTTTCTCCGTTTTATTATCATTGCCCTCGCCGCTTGTGTCATACTATTTTACTATTAATGGTAATTAATTTGACTTTATAAAATAAAAAGTTTAATTAATATACTTGTAAAAGTGCAAACAAGAAACAACTGCTTCATAAAGTAATTCGAAAAACACATGATTCAAGATATAATCAGACAGGAATTTAAAATAAAATAGAAAACCATTCTTTCCAAAGGAATCTTAACAGATTTTAAAGATGAAAAAAAAAGAGATTATGACTTGCAGCTTATCCATGGTGTATCATGACTCAAAATTTTCCATAGATTCTTAAATAACATGGCTCTCTCTCTCTCTCTCTCTCTCTCTCTCTCTATATATATATATATATATATATATATATATATATATAGAGAGAGAGAGAGAGAGAGAGAGAGAGAGAGATATGATAGATGCGTGACACGCTTTGAGTTTGGACAAATGCCGTGGGTGATGATGCATGCTGCATGGTTTACGCGCAGCTCTTAGGCAAAGGTTGCCTGCCTCATTGTCATTATTGCTCTCATGCAAACCTTCTATAACACACTACAACACACACAATACGACTCCTAGGTCATTGTCTATGCAGCCACATCATAAAAACCAAAAAAAAAAAAAAAAAAAAAAGACGATGCTTTTTTGTTGTAATGCGCGTATATGCATATTTGAAGAATATGCACAAATATACATACATATATATTTATAGTTTTCATCCTTTTTTCATATTTTATATATATTTATAGTTTTCATCGTTTTTTCATATTTTTTTGATGTACGACTTATGTGGACAATTACCTTTGTGGTTCTGCAGTGCTATTGGTTTTGAAAATTTTTTGCTCTACAAAATTCTCAAATTTTCACATATCTTTTCGTTCTCAAGATACACACACACACACACACACATATATATATATATATATATATATATATATATATATATATATATATATATATATATATATATATATATATATATATATATATATATATATATATATATATATATATATATATATATATCCTCATCCTAGCCAACTTTCTATAAATACCAAGTATATCCATGCAATCTCTACAAACACACTCTCTAAAACAAGAAAGAGTAAAAATCAGGACCAACCCTAATGGCAAATAGCATCATATCAAAAGTGTTGTTAGTCATCTTCATCATCTTTGTAGTCTTCTGTGCCACCTCTTATGCCAATCAAGAGGTGCAAACCGGCAATTCAAGCCAACTTTTGCTACGCAAGTTAGGGTTAAAAGTGTCTGATCTAGAATATTATAAGAGAAGGTCGCTTGAAGCGAACCCCAAAAGGCTTGCACCAGGAGGTCCAGATGGCCAACACCATTTTTCTGAAGCTCCATTGGCTCACTAGGTTTGCCATGATCACATGGTGGATCTTGGTCTGAAGTTGATGAACAATGAATTTGAATAATAAGTAAATGTTTCTTGCAATATTTATGTTATTGTGTGCTTTGGTTTTGTATGGTTTTGGTTTCGTTCTGCAAATACATGCTTGCCTCCATAAAAGAGAGCAAGTTTACATTTGTGTTCTACAAATACATGTTTGCCTCCATGAAAGAGAACGAGTTTATATTTGTGTGGATAATCATTGCAAATTTTGAGGTTAAATTTTTTCTTTTTATTAAAGATAGGATGTGCATGTGAGCAGACATTTAGCTTACTGGTATTAACTTTAGATGTGTTCGAAAGTAAATTTCTACAAGATTTCAATACCTATTAGGTTTTAATTTCAACTACCAGCTACATTAGTTTTATGAAATGTGTTTTTTTTTTCACGTGCTAGTATTTCTTAAATTGTTGATTCTTATTTTGAGAAATAGGAATAAACAAAATCTAAACCACAAACACAAAATACAAAATCAAACAAATAATCATCATTTTTTATGTCGTAAAAACCAAGTAGCTACAGTGTGATATGATTTAACATTGTACACACCACTGCACAATTTGAAAAAAACCACACCGTAAACCACATTATATGATCTTTTATATATTTAAATAATATATATCATTCATTTGATATTTATAAAATATGTTTCCTCTTTTTAGAAAATTACATAAAGGTCCATTTGGTATATCAAATGTTATAAACTTAGTTTTGCTAAAAAATTTTACAAACATGGTCTCTATAATTTCCAAAACTTTTTGCTCATACTCTTAGTTTTCGTCCGTCAATGTGAGAGAAAGTTGATATTTTCAAATAATAGATACTGTGTTTGTGATCATGATTTAATCATAGAGACTATTTATGTGTTTTTTGTCGTTATTTTATGTTTATGAATTTGTAACTTTTCTACCCCTTGGAAATTTAAAATATCATTTTGACCATTTACTTAGAACTTTGTAAAATGTAATTTCACCTCTCAATTTTCTAAACTTTTTTGTTTATCCTCCGTGATATGTATAATTTGATTTTTTTAATAACTTTCGTTCGTTAACTTAATATTTTTAACGTGTTTACTTTTATATATGTATCAGTATAAATTAAAGGTGGTCAACGTTTCGATATGAGTTTTCAACTTTCTTTCATTAATTTTTTTTAAACTTCCCTGTTTTTTTATGTATGTGTCGGTTAATTCAAGTTTGTCTACGTTTCGATTTAGTTTTTTTTTAATCTTTTGTGCTTAATTTAACGTACGTTTCCTATGTATGAGTCGGGTCATATATAATAACTTTCGTTTGTTAAATTTAAAAACGTATTATATTCAAGTTTTTCTATGTTTCAACGTAATTTCTCTTACGCTTTCGTGATTAATTTTATATACATTTCCTATATATGAATCGGGTCGCATATAAGAACTTTTGTTCGTTAACTTAGATAACAAATTATATTTGAGTTAATCTACGTTTCAACGTATTTGTTTTTACATTTTCGTTATTAATTTGAATTATATATGCTTTGTACATATAAGTCAGTCACATAGAATAACTTTTGTTCATCACATTAAAAAAAAAAAACTTATTTTTTTCATGCTTATTTTTATGTATATATCGATATAAATTCAAGTTGTTCAACGTTTCGATGTATTCAAAGTAAATTTAAAACTTTCGATCATTCATTTTAAAACAAATTTACTTGCTTTTATTTTATAAAATTCAATACTTTTAATTACACTTTTATCGATTTTACCGATAAAAGGTGTAACTTTGACGATTGTATCGACAAAAGTTAGATATCATTGCATTTGTTGGTAGATAACTATATAAGATTGATACATCGAACTATTCAATTTATACAGTCAAATGAAAACATATTATATGTGATCAAATTCATACGTAGGAAAAATGTACACATTGTTTACATCGTTACATAAATAAAATTCAAATTTATACGGACACGCACATAAAAATAAGTAAGTCAGATTTTTTAAGTTTATGAATAGAAGTTCAAATAATAAAAAACGTATAGGTGACCTGACTCATACGTATGAAAACTTATATAAAATTAAGCAGAAAAAACGTAAAAAAAAAAAAAAAAAAAAAAAAAAAAAAAAAAAATTATGTCAAAACACAGAGAAACTCTTATTTATACTGACACCTACATAAAACTAAAAAAGTAAGTTTTAATTTTAAATTTAACTACATTAAATTCTAAATTTACGTCGAAATATTGACCACCTTGAATTCATACCGATACATCCATAAAAATAAGAACGTAAAAATTAGTTTTTTTTAAGTTAACAAACGAAAATTAATATATATGACCCGACTCATGTGTAAGAAACATACATAAAATTAAGTATGAAAACCGAAAAAAAAAAATATATGTCGAAATATAAATAAATTTAAATTTAAACGGGCACATGCATAAAAAAAGCAAGTAACTTTTAGAAAAAAAATATACTAAATTAATGTTGAACTATTGACTATCTTGAATTTATATCAATACATATATAAAAATAAACATATAAAAATTAGTTTTTTTAGGTTTACGAACAAAATTTATTAAGGAAAAGCAATTCTAGAGACAACGAAGATTAAACATAAAATTTAGGAAATTGAAGGGTGAAAGTAATATTTTACAAATTCAAAGTGAAGGGGGTCAAAATGTGTAGCATCCCGAAATATCAAGAGTAGAGTTGAGGGGCTAAAAGAGTAAGTTGTGGAAGAGTGACTCGGCGAGTCCATGGATGGACTCGGCGAGTAGAGTCGCGACTGGGCCGCGTGTTAAGTAGCCGACTCGACGAGTCAGTAAGGAGGACTCGGCGAGTAGGCGCTGAGTGGAGAAAACCCAAATTCCCGGGGTTGAGCCCTATATAAAGAACATAACAGCCCACTCTCAGCCTTTTTATTCATCTCCAAGTCCAGAAACCCTTAGCCTTCGTGTGTGAGTGATCATATCTCAATTGGGAGCTTGAAGGAGATGATTATTGAAGGAATTTTGAGAGATTGAAGGCTGGGAGCAAAGGGCTTTGCTTGGATTCGAATTACATTGCAGTTGGGGCGTCCATTGGATCTCGTTCTTGGACTGTTGTTATGTTGTTTCTTCATTTTGAGGTTTGTGGGAACTTGTCTATGGATGTAATTGGAAGTCTAGAGGTTAGATCTGAGGTTGCTACCTCAGATCTGGAATGGAGAAGAATCAGAGAGCATGAAAGTCCCTGTGTTGGAGTGTTTAGTGAAGCTTACATGTCCCAAACCCTAAACCAAGTGCAAAAAGCCTAGATCTCGTTGGATTCACGTAAAGTTTGCCACTTTACGTGATGAAGGGGTTGTAGGAAGCTAGATCTATGTTTTGGATCAATTGCATGGCTTGGAGTGCTTCTGTATGGATTCAGACCGGTGGTACTCGGCGAGTCACATGGGTGTACTCGACGAGTTGTTTGAAGATGAGCTGGGACTCGGCGAGTTGGAAGAACAACTCGGCGAGTTGGATGAAGATGGCCTGGAACTCGGCGAGTTGTATGAACAACTCGGTGAGTAGGTTGAAGATAGCCATAGACTCGGCGAGTCTGTTCTTGGACTCGGCGAGTCTTTTCGAAGAGTTCTGATATTCTCTGGTTGAGTCGAGAATCGGTGAGTCAAGGGATGACTCGGTGAGTTGTGTGCGAGAGGACTCAGAAGTTGTGGGACTCGGCGAGTCTCGGGGTGACTCGGCGAGTTAGGTCGCGGATTGAGTGAGCTCTGAGTATGGGAACGTGGCGAGTCATCGGGTTGACTTGGCGAGTAGGGTCAGTCAGGGGATTGACTTTGACCTTGTCTTTGAGCAAGGGTTGACCAGTGGTTTCCAGGGGTATTTTGGTAATTGTTGATTATTGTTTGAGTTCAGTGCATTGGTGGCTGTCCAGAGGTGGAGATCGTATCAGTGATCGGAGCAGCTTGGGTTATTTGTTCAGTCGGAAGTCTCGAGGTGAGTTATCCTCACTATATCGACTGGGTCTACGGCACCAAGGCCGACCCTTTATCGGATGGAAATTCGGGTAGTGTCTGTTGTTATGATATTACGTTATGGGCCGGAAGGCATTATATGTTGTGGGCCGGAAGGCATTACATGTTGTGGGCCGGAAGGCATTGCGATGAGGACCGGAAGGTCATGGCCTGGAAAGGCGTATGTGTGTAATTAGTATGTTGACTGATTCGTAGGGTGATGTTATGCTAGTGACCGATTAGGCCGGTATCTTGGTTAGAGTAATGTTATGTTATGTGATCTGTTGATCGATTTGCTGACTGTGATCTGTTATATGGTTATGTGTTATGTGCAAGGTTGCTTGGCCTGGGGTTTGACCCGATATGTATGGTTGTTCTATGATCTGTTATGTTATGTATGTATTTTATGCTATGGGCCGGAAGGCGATATGTTATGGGCCGGAAGGCAATATGTCATGGGCCGGAAGGCGATGTGTTATGGGCCGGAAGACAATATGTTATGGGTCGGAAGGCAATATGTTTTGGACCGGAAGGTCGTGGCCTGGGAGGGCGTATATGTGGTTGGTATTTTGGGGGTATCTCACTAAGCTTTCGGGCTTACAGTTGTGGTTTTATGTTTTCAGGTTCTCAGGAGTCTGTGGCAAGCCAAAGGCGTGATCGTACCGTTCCTCGCGTTGGCGTTTTATGATATGAACCTGGGAAAATACTCTGTTAAATAATGTATTGAAAACCTTTTTGTAACAACGTTATTAAAATGGGTGGTTTTTGAAAAGTTTTAATTGTTTTGAAATTTTGGTCGTTACAAGTTGGTATCAGAGCCTTGGTTTGAGTGAATTGGAGGAACACTCGTGTAACTCCAGTCTCAAATCGAGGAAGGTTTTAAAAAGAAAAAAATTAAAATGGTTTTCAAATTAAGTAAAATGAGGACGCGGAGGTACGATCAGCCGGAGCCAGTAAGTAACCCCAAGATACCATACATGATATTTGTCTTATTGAGCTTGATAGAACAGCATTGTAGTGGTAGGCTAGGGATCTTCAGGATTTCATGATGATGTTGCCTGTTATGTGATGCCTGTAGCCTAGGGTCCCTTATGGGAGATTCTCAGTGTTCCTCTAGGGGTGAGGGTTGATCGTTGTTATGCATGTTCTCTAGGGTATTGTGGTAGTACTTCATACAAATATGGGTAGGTGTGGAAGGTAGTATGGTCCCGTACTACTGAAAGCACAGGACCCATACGCGTATCAGGGAAACCATGATCTCTAGGGTTGGGTTGAGAGAGTTGGATCCCAGGTTCGTGGGGTGAGTCTGAGATTTGGTATAGTGTTTTTCAGTATGGAGATTCCGAGGCATGATGAGAGTGGATCCGGATCGGGATCGGGAGCCGGAGGGAGAGTTCCGGGTGGATCGGTGCCGTCTGAGGTTATCGATCAGATGAGCACGAGCGAGTTGGATGCGAGGATTCGCGAGATCCTGCATGATGAGGTTGCTGCATTGTTCCGGGCTGAATTGTCGGAACTGTTTGGGTCGATCAAGACCGCCATGGTTGAGTATTTTGATGAGCGCTATGCGACTCTCGCGGAGGCGGCTACCGCGGCGGCTACAGTGGCTGTAGCAACGGCAGGGGGAGAAGTTGATGGGGATTTTCAGTATCGGGACTTCGATAATACAGAGCCTCCCACCTTCGATGGAGTTCAGGACCCGATTGTTGCTACGAGGTGGTTATCGGACGTGGAGGGGTGTTTCTTCACGTGTTCATGCCCTGCTGATCTGAGGGTGAGGTGTGCTCTGAACCTGTTAAGGCTCGGGGCGAAGGATTGGTGGAGATTGACCACGGGGTCATACTCGGATGCGCAGAGGGTTGCGGTTTCATGGGATCAGTTCAGAGAGATGTTCAGCACCTGCTATGTTCTGCAGGATGAGAGGGAGAGATTGGCTCAAGAGTTCCTTGAGCTGGAGCAGGATTCGGAGTCGGTGACTGAGATCACCAGGATGTTCACTAAGAGGGCGATGTTTTGCCTTGAGTTCGCTTCGGAGCAGGCTCAGATGTCCCGATATCTGAGTATGCTCAAGGGGGATATCAGACAGTTCGTGTCTGCACAGAGGTGCAAGACCTTGTTGGAGTTGCAGGAGGCCGCCAGGCGGCGTGAGTTAGAGGTTGAGTTGCAGTTGCGTGAGCTGAGGCAGGCTCCGATGCAGTCGCAGCCGGCGCCGAAACGGTCCAGGACCGTTGATGTTAGAGTGGGGGATCTGAGCGGCCACACTTGTGGGAAGTGTGGGAGGGGTCACACCGGAGTTTGTTGGTCCAGTGGTGCATGCCGCAAGTGCGGAAAGGAGGGGCACTATGCGCGGGATTGTCGGCAGTCAGTGTCGGTTCGAGATTTGAGGATTTGTTATCATTGTCGTCAGGTTGGACATTTGAGGGTCAACTGTCCACAGCTTTCTGCAGGACCGGTGCAGGCTCCAGCACCGGCCACTTTGAGGATTTCAGGTGGAGGTCAGGGTGGAGCGGAGCCCCTAGGGGCTCAGGGTCGCGCTTATCAGCTTGCGGCAGAGGAGGTCAGAACAGTGCTGGATGCAGTTGCGGGTATGTTTCTTTCTTGATGTCTTGTTATCTTGCGATTATTGCAGTGTATTGTTTGTGCTGGTATCTTTGTGTGGATTCGATGCGGCATTCGTCGTTTTGCGGGTTTGGCATGGTTATGGATTCATGTTTCGGGTTTTCGTCTTGGTATCCGTTGTTCCCTGAGGGTTTGGTATGATTATAGTTTGGTGTTTTGTGCTATCGTTGATTATCGTTCGTGGGGGTTATTAGTGGAGATGCTGCATTGGGTTGAATGCCGGGTAGCATCTACATTCGTGGAAGGGATAATTGGAGATCGGATTCTTTTTGAGCGGATTGATCAGTGAGGAGATGTGTTTTGCTGAGGGTTGCTCATGCTTGTGGGAAGCAGTCAGTGTGTAAGTGTTCTCTTTGTGCGGGGTTGTTCTGGAAGGTCGTTAATGGCGACCGGTGGTTGTTAGTCAGTGCTTTAAGTGGGGGAGAATTGGAGAATTCTCCGGGAGATCGATGAGTATTTGAGGGTGCTTAGCTGTTGGGATTCAGCAGTGTTCTGTCAGCCCAGAGTATAAGCTGATAGGAGCGAGTGTCGGGCATGCGGGGCGGGATACAGACCTAGGGCATTTGATTGTGGAGGCCTGGAAGTAGGCCGGGATCAAGTTTGAGTAGGTGACCGGGGTTATGTGATCAGAGTATTTGTATGCTTTATGTACGTGATGTGTGGTACTGCATTAATTCTATGGGATTTATGTTGTGCATGTTTATAGAGTTGGAACCGGAAGGTTCCCAGAGTTAGAGCCTGAGGGTTCACAGAGTTTGGGTGTACGGACCCACAGAGATATAGCCTCGAGTGGCTAATGTGTGTTATGTGAGTCGGTCCAGTCATGCTGGAGACTTTGCTGGTATTGTTGGATCAGTTTGAGATTTCGAATTGTGTATGTTGCAGTGTGATTGCATTGGAAGGTCTGGCCCCGGGTAGTGATCTTGTTTAGTTGAGGTAGTGCATGGGCTTGAGAGTCCCTGCGAGGAGAGTCAGAGTAAGTGTGTTGGATGGATAGCAAACACGCTAAGGGTGGTGTAGCGTCGGGCGAGCACCGTGGCATTTGTCGGAGTGACATTGTGACCGGGTGGATTCCTTGGTAAAGGAAGAGAGAGAGGTAAGAGGTGTGTAACTCCGAGAGGGAGTGCAAGTTCACGGAAGTGAAAGCGGCAGAGCAGAGTTATGATTAGAGCAATTCGAGTATGGTTATTGAGCAGCGTGTTTGCGGCAGTGGATTAGAAGCTCATCCGGTTTGGAATGTCTGCTGAGGTCGCGGAGGGAAATCCGCAATTGTAGAGCCAAGGGGCTCGAAAGGGATGCAGAGAGAGAGAGAGAGAGAGAGAGAGAGTCTTGAACTCTCAGTGTGATTCTGATCAGGGTATGGGGTGTATATTAGTGGTTCATTCTGGGGGATGTTTGAGGGTATTATCAGTGTATCAGGTTTTCCCAACCTGAGGGTGTTAGAGCTAGTTCAGCATGTGTATGCAGTTGCAAGGGGAGAACTCGTGCGAGTTGCTCTGAGATTGAGAATGGGTCTCTCAGTCGTCCCGGAATGGATAGAGTGGGATTCGGATCGGGGATCCGATGGTTCATGGTTTTCTAACCCTTATGGGTCGAGTGATTGTTGAGATTTAGAGTAGAGTTGCATCTTGGGTAATTCTCGGTTATTGAGAGTGATGATCAGGGGTACAGTCGGTGCCCGGTTCGAGACGGTGGTCAGGACACCGTGAAGGAGGGGAAAGTGTGTTCGAGTTTGATAAGTATGCCTTGAGGGACCTGGTCCGGTTAAGGCCAGGTGGAGCGTTGTGGGAGTATCCTTAGAGTTGAGTTGTTGTAGGCTTCGAGGGCGAAGCCTAATATAAGTGGGGGAGAATTGTAACATCCCGAAATATCAAGAGTAGAGTTGAGGGGCTAAAAGAGTAAGTTGTGGAAGAGTGACTCGGCGAGTCCATGGATGGACTCGGCGAGTAGAGTCGCGACTGGGCCGCGTGTTAAGTAGCCGACTCGACGAGTCAGTAAGGAGGACTCGGCGAGTAGGCGCTGAGTGGAGAAAACCCAAATTCCCGGGGTTGAGCCCTATATAAAGAACATAACAGCCCACTCTCAGCCTTTTTATTCATCTCCAAGTCCAGAAACCCTTAGCCTTCGTGTGTGAGTGATCATATCTCAATTGGGAGCTTGAAGGAGATGATTATTGAAGGAATTTTGAGAGATTGAAGGCTGGGAGCAAAGGGCTTTGCTTGGATTCGAATTACATTGCAGTTGGGGCATCCATTGGATCTCGTTCTTGGACTGTTGTTATGTTGTTTCTTCATTTTGAGGTTTGTGGGAACTTGTCTATGGATGTAATTGGAAGTCTAGAGGTTAGATCTGAGGTTGCTACCTCAGATCTGGAATGGAGAAGAATCAGAGAGCATGAAAGTCCCTGTGTTGGAGTGTTTAGTGAAGCTTACATGTCCCAAACCCTAAACCAAGTGCAAAAAGCCTAGATCTCGTTGGATTCACGTAAAGTTTGCCACTTTACGTGATGAAGGGGTTGTAGGAAGCTAGATCTATGTTTTGGATCAATTGCATGGCTTGGAGTGCTTCTGTATGGATTCAGACCGGTGGTACTCGGCGAGTCACATGGGTGTACTCGACGAGTTGTTTGAAGATGAGCTAGGACTCGGCGAGTTGGAAGAACAACTCGGCGAGTTGGATGAAGATGGCCTGGAACTCGGCGAGTTGTATGAACAACTCGGCGAGTAGGTTGAAGATAGCCATAGACTCGGCAAGTCTGTTCTTGGACTCGGCGAGTCTTTTCGAAGAGTTCTGATATTCTCTGGTTGAGTCGAGAATCGGTGAGTCAAGGGATGACTCGGTGAGTTGTGTGCGAGAGGACTCAGAAGTTGTGGGACTCGGCGAGTCTCGGGGTGACTCGGCGAGTTAGGTCGCGGATTGAGTGAGCTCTGAGTATGGGAACGTGGCGAGTCATCGGGTTGACTTGGCGAGTAGGGTCAGTCAGGGGATTGACTTTGACCTTGTCTTTGAGCAAGGGTTGACCAGTGGTTTCCAGGGGTATTTTGGTAATTGTTGATTATTGTTTGAGTTCAGTGCATTGGTGGCTGTCCAGAGGTGGAGATCGTATCAGTGATCGGAGCAGCTTGGGTTATTTGTTCAGTCGGAAGTCTCGAGGTGAGTTATCCTCACTATATCGACTGGGTCTACGGCACCAAGGCCGACCCTTTATCGGATGGAAATTCGGGTAGTGTCTGTTGTTATGATATTACGTTATGGGCCGGAAGGCATTATATGTTGTGGGCCGGAAGGCATTACATGTTGTGGGCCGGAAGGCATTGCGATGAGGACCGGAAGGTCATGGCCTGGAAAGGCGTATGTGTGTAATTAGTATGTTGACTGATTCGTAGGGTGATGTTATGCTAGTGACCGATTAGGCCGGTATCTTGGTTAGAGTAATGTTATGTTATGTGATCTGTTAATCGATTTGCTGACTGTGATCTGTTATATGGTTATGTGTTATGTGCAAGGTTGCTTGGCCTGGGGTTTGACCCGATATGTATGGTTGTTCTATGATCTGTTATGTTATGTATGTATTTTATGCTATGGGCCGGAAGGCGATATGTTATGGGCCGGAAGTATGGGCCGGAAGGCGATGTGTTATGGGCCGGAAGACAATATGTTATGGGTCGGAAGGCAATATGTTTTGGACCGGAAGGTCGTGGCCTGGGAGGGCGTATATGTGGTTGGTATTTTGGGGGTATCTCACTAAGCTTTCGGGCTTACAGTTGTGGTTTTATGTTTTCAGGTTCTCAGGAGTCTGTGGCAAGCCAAAGGCGTGATCGTACCGTTCCTCGCGTTGGCGTTTTATGATATGAACCTGGGAAAATACTCTGTTAAATAATGTATTGAAAACCTTTTTGTAACAACGTTATTAAAATGGGTGGTTTTTGAAAAGTTTTAATTGTTTTGAAATTTTGGTCGTTACAAGTTGGTATCAGAGCCTTGGTTTGAGTGAATTGGAGGAACACTCGTGTAACTCCAGTCTCAAATCGAGGAAGGTTTTAAAAAGAAAAAAATTAAAATGGTTTTCAAATTAAGTAAAATGAGGACGCGGAGGTACGATCAGCCGGAGCCAGTAAGTAACCCCAAGATACCATACATGATATTTGTCTTATTGAGCTTGATAGAACAGCATTGTAGTGGTAGGCTAGGGATCTTCAGGATTTCATGATGATGTTGCCTGTTATGTGATGCCTGTAGCCTAGGGTCCCTTATGGGAGATTCTCAGTGTTCCTCTAGGGGTGAGGGTTGATCGTTGTTATGCATGTTCTCTAGGGTATTGTGGTAGTACTTCATACAAATATGGGTAGGTGTGGAAGGTAGTATGGTCCCGTACTACTGAAAGCACAGGACCCATACGCGTATCAGGGAAACCATGATCTCTAGGGTTGGGTTGAGAGAGTTGGATCCCAGGTTCGTGGGGTGAGTCTGAGATTTGGTATAGTGTTTTTCAGTATGGAGATTCCGAGGCATGATGAGAGTGGATCCGGATCGGGATCGGGAGCCGGAGGGAGAGTTCCGGGTGGATCGGTGCCGTCTGAGGTTATCGATCAGATGAGCACGAGCGAGTTGGATGCGAGGATTCGCGAGATCCTGCATGATGAGGTTGCTGCATTGTTCCGGGCTGAATTGTCGGAACTGTTTGGGTCGATCAAGACCGCCATGGTTGAGTATTTTGATGAGCGCTATGCGACTCTCGCGGAGGCGGCTACCGCGGCGGCTACAGTGGCTGTAGCAACGGCAGGGGGAGAAGTTGATGGGGATTTTCAGTATCGGGACTTCGATAATACGGAGCCTCCCACCTTCGATGGAGTTCAGGACCCGATTGTTGCTACGAGGTGGTTATCGGACGTGGAGGGGTGTTTCTTCACGTGTTCATGCCCTGCTGATCTGAGGGTGAGGTGTGCTCTGAACCTGTTAAGGCTCGGGGCGAAGGATTGGTGGAGATTGACCACGGGGTCATACTCGGATGCGCAGAGGGTTGCGGTTTCATGGGATCAGTTCAGAGAGATGTTCAGCACCTGCTATGTTCTGCAGGATGAGAGGGAGAGATTGGCTCAAGAGTTCCTTGAGCTGGAGCAGGATTCGGAGTCGGTGACTGAGATCACCAGGATGTTCACTAAGAGGGCGATGTTTTGCCTTGAGTTCGCTTCGGAGCAGGCTCAGATGTCCCGATATCTGAGTATGCTCAAGGGGGATATCAGACAGTTCGTGTCTGCACAGAGGTGCGAGACCTTGTTGGAGTTGCAGGAGGCCGCCAGGCGGCGTGAGTTAGAGGTTGAGTTGCAGTTGCGTGAGCTGAGGCAGGCTCCGATGCAGTCGCAGCCGGCGCCGAAACGGTCCAGGACCGTTGATGTTAGAGTGGGGGATCTGAGCGGCCACACTTGTGGGAAGTGTGGGAGGGGTCACACCGGAGTTTGTTGGTCCAGTGGTGCATGCCGCAAGTGCGGAAAGGAGGGGCACTATGCGCGGGATTGTCGGCAGTCAGTGTCGGTTCGAGATTTGAGGATTTGTTATCATTGTCGTCAGGTTGGACATTTGAGGGTCAACTGTCCACAGCTTTCTGCAGGACCGGTGCAGGCTCCAGCACCGGCCACTTTGAGGATTTCAGGTGGAGGTCAGGGTGGAGCGGAGCCCCTAGGGGCTCAGGGTCGCGCTTATCAGCTTGCGGCAGAGGAGGTCAGAACAGTGCTGGATGCAGTTGCGGGTATGTTTCTTTCTTGATGTCTTGTTATCTTGCGATTATTGCAGTGTATTGTTTGTGCTGGTATCTTTGTGTGGATTCGATGCGGCATTCGTCGTTTTGCGGGTTTGGCATGGTTATGGATTCATGTTTCGGGTTTTCGTCTTGGTATCCGTTGTTCCCTGAGGGTTTGGTATGATTATAGTTTGGTGTTTTGTGCTATCGTTGATTATCGTTCGTGGGGGTTATTAGTGGAGATGCTGCATTGGGTTGAATGCCGGGTAGCATCTACATTCGTGGAAGGGATAATTGGAGATCGGATTCTTTTTGAGCGGATTGATCAGTGAGGAGATGTGTTTTGCTGAGGGTTGCTCATGCTTGTGGGAAGCAGTCAGTGTGTAAGTGTTCTCTTTGTGCGGGGTTGTTCTGGAAGGTCGTTAATGGCGACCGGTGGTTGTTAGTCAGTGCTTTAAGTGGGGGAGAATTGGAGAATTCTCCGGGAGATCGATGAGTATTTGAGGGTGCTTAGCTGTTGGGATTCAGCAGTGTTCTGTCAGCCCAGAGTATAAGCTGATAGGAGCGAGTGTCGGGCATGCGGGGCGGGATACAGACCTAGGGCATTTGATTGTGGAGGCCTGGAAGTAGGCCGGGATCAAGTTTGAGTAGGTGACCGGGGTTATGTGATCAGAGTATTTGTATGCTTTATGTACGTGATGTGTGGTACTGCATTAATTCTATGGGATTTATGTTGTGCATGTTTATAGAGTTGGAACCGGAAGGTTCCCAGAGTTAGAGCCTGAGGGTTCACAGAGTTTGGGTGTACGGACCCACAGAGATATAGCCTCGAGTGGCTAATGTGTGTTATGTGAGTCGGTCCAGTCATGCTGGAGACTTTGCTGGTATTGTTGGATCAGTTTGAGATTTCGAATTGTGTATGTTGCAGTGTGATTGCATTGGAAGGTCTGGCCCCGGGTAGTGATCTTGTTTAGTTGAGGTAGTGCATGGGCTTGAGAGTCCCTGCGAGGAGAGTCAGAGTAAGTGTGTTGGATGGATAGCAAACACGCTAAGGGTGGTGTAGCGTCGGGCAAGCACCGTGGCATTTGTCGGAGTGACATTGTGACCGGGTGGATTCCTTGGTAAAGGAAGAGAGAGAGGTAAGAGGTGTGTAACTCCGAGAGGGAGTGCAAGTTCACGGAAGTGAAAGCGGCAGAGCAGAGTTATGATTAGAGCAATTCGAGTATGGTTATTGAGCAGCGTGTTTGCGGCAGTGGATTAGAAGCTCATCTGGTTTGGAATGTCTGCTGAGGTCGCGGAGGGAAATCCGCAATTGTAGAGCCAAGGGGCTCGAAAGGGATGCAGAGAGAGAGAGAGAGAGAGAGAGAGAGTCTTGAACTCTCAGTGTGATTCTGATCAGGGTATGGGGTGTATATTAGTGGTTCATTCTGGGGGATGTTTGAGGGTATTATCAGTGTATCAGGTTTTCCCAACCTGAGGGTGTTAGAGCTAGTTCAGCATGTGTATGCAGTTGCAAGGGGAGAACTCGTGCGAGTTGCTCTGAGATTGAGAATGGGTCTCTCAGTCGTCCCGGAATGGATAGAGTGGGATTCGGATCGGGGATCCGATGGTTCATGGTTTTCTAACCCTTATGGGTCGAGTGATTGTTGAGATTTAGAGTAGAGTTGCATCTTGGGTAATTCTCGGTTATTGAGAGTGATGATCAGGGGTATAGTCGGTGCCCGGTTCGAGACGGTGGTCAGGACACCGTGAAGGAGGGGAAAGTGTGTTCGAGTTTGATAAGTATGCCTTGAGGGACCTGGTCCGGTTAAGGCCAGGTGGAGCGTTGTGGGAGTATCCTTAGAGTTGAGTTGTTGTAGGCTTCGAGGGCGAAGCCTAATATAAGTGGGGGAGAATTGTAACATCCCGAAATATCAAGAGTAGAGTTGAGGGGCTAAAAGAGTAAGTTGTGGAAGAGTGACTCGGCGAGTCCATGGATGGACTCGGCGAGTAGAGTCGCGACTGGGCCGCGTGTTAAGTAGCCGACTCGACGAGTCAGTAAGGAGGACTCGGCGAGTAGGCGCTGAGTGGAGAAAACCCAAATTCCCGGGGTTGAGCCCTATATAAAGAACATAACAGCCCACTCTCAGCCTTTTTATTCATCTCCAAGTCCAGAAACCCTTAGCCTTCGTGTGTGAGTGATCATATCTCAATTGGGAGCTTGAAGGAGATGATTATTGAAGGAATTTTGAGAGATTGAAGGCTGGGAGCAAAGGGCTTTGCTTGGATTCGAATTACATTGCAGTTGGGGCGTCCATTGGATCTCGTTCTTGGACTGTTGTTATGTTGTTTCTTCATTTTGAGGTTTGTGGGAACTTGTCTATGGATGTAATTGGAAGTCTAGAGGTTAGATCTGAGGTTGCTACCTCAGATCTGGAATGGAGAAGAATCAGAGAGCATGAAAGTCCCTGTGTTGGAGTGTTTAGTGAAGCTTACATGTCCCAAACCCTAAACCAAGTGCAAAAAGCCTAGATCTCGTTGGATTCACGTAAAGTTTGCCACTTTACGTGATGAAGGGGTTGTAGGAAGCTAGATCTATGTTTTGGATCAATTGCATGGCTTGGAGTGCTTCTGTATGGATTCAGACCGGTGGTACTCGGCGAGTCACATGGGTGTACTCGACGAGTTGTTTGAAGATGAGCTGGGACTCGGCGAGTTGGAAGAACAACTCGGCGAGTTGGATGAAGATGGCCTGGAACTCGGCGAGTTGTATGAACAACTCGGCGAGTAGGTTGAAGATAGCCATAGACTCGGCAAGTCTGTTCTTGGACTCGGCGAGTCTTTTCGAAGAGTTCTGATATTCTCTGGTTGAGTCGAGAATCGGTGAGTCAAGGGATGACTCGGTGAGTTGTGTGCGAGAGGACTCAGAAGTTGTGGGACTCGGCGAGTCTCGGGGTGACTCGGCGAGTTAGGTCGCGGATTGAGTGAGCTCTGAGTATGGGAACATGGCGAGTCATCGGGTTGACTTGGCGAGTAGGGTCAGTCAGGGGATTGACTTTGACCTTGTCTTTGAGCAAGGGTTGACCAGTGGTTTCCAGGGGTATTTTGGTAATTGTTGATTATTGTTTGAGTTCAGTGCATTGGTGGCTGTCCAGAGGTGGAGATCGTATCAGTGATCGGAGCAGCTTGGGTTATTTGTTCAGTCGGAAGTCTCGAGGTGAGTTATCCTCACTATATCGACTGGGTCTACGGCACCAAGGCCGACCCTTTATCGGATGGAAATTCGGGTAGTGTCTGTTGTTATGATATTACGTTATGGGCCGGAAGGCATTATATGTTGTGGGCCGGAAGGCATTACATGTTGTGGGCCGGAAGGCATTGCGATGAGGACCGGAAGGTCATGGCCTGGAAAGGCGTATGTGTGTAATTAGTATGTTGACTGATTCGTAGGGTGATGTTATGCTAGTGACCAATTAGGCCGGTATCTTGGTTAGAGTAATGTTATGTTATGTGATCTGTTGATCGATTTGCTGACTGTGATCTGTTATATGGTTATGTGTTATGTGCAAGGTTGCTTGGCCTGGGGTTTGACCCGATATGTATGGTTGTTCTATGATCTGTTATGTTATGTATGTATTTTATGCTATGGGCCGGAAGGCGATATGTTATGGGCCGGAAGGCAATATGTCATGGGCCGGAAGGCGATGTGTTATGGGCCGGAAGACAATATGTTACGGGTCGGAAGGCAATATGTTTTGGACCGGAAGGTCGTGGCCTGGGAGGGCGTATATGTGGTTGGTATTTTGGGGGTATCTCACTAAGCTTTCGGGCTTACAGTTGTGGTTTTATGTTTTCAGGTTCTCAGGAGTCTGTGGCAAGCCAAAGGCGTGATCGTACCGTTCCTCGCGTTGGCGTTTTATGATATGAACCTGGGAAAATACTCTGTTAAATAATGTATTGAAAACCTTTTTGTAACAACGTTATTAAAATGGGTGGTTTTTGAAAAGTTTTAATTGTTTTGAAATTTTGGTCGTTACAAAATGATATTTTAAATAGTAAACAACCCAAAAGAGAAAAACTCATAAACATAAAATATATAAAATTACATAAATGGTCCCTATGGTTTATCCATGATAAAAATAAATAAATAAATAAATAAACTTAATCCATGCTATCTTAAAAGAACAAATTCCCCTCACATTAACAAACGAAAAAGTATCACTATTAACAAAAAGAATCATTTATGCAAGTTTTTGAAACCAAATGTCCATATTTTTCAAAAAAAATTACAATGAATTAGTTTGTAAGCTTTGACAAACCATAGGGACCATTAATGTAGTTTTATCTTCTATTTATTTTTTTTTTCAATTATGTTTGACTAAAGAGAATATAAGAAATTAGATTCATAAGAAGAGAATATAAGAAATTAGATTCATAAGACCAAGAGAATATAAGAAATTAGATTCATAAGACCATAGCCCGCCACAAAGCCATTTGTTTTGCCTATGAATTTTCTTTTGGAGCGGTGGTGATATATTTAAAAAAAAAAAAAAAAAAAAAAAAAAAAAAAAAAAAAAGAAAAAAAAAAAACACTCTAGCAAGAAGCTAGACAAAAAGTTACAAAATAGTTATACGGAGGTTGAAAAGCCCCGATCCCAACATATAAACTTACTCCAATGTGAAATCCAAAAGTAGGAATACGAAACAATTTCATCCAAAATAACGTCCCTTTTAGGCTTCACCATTCGAAAAATCAATTCATTATGATATTTTGAAACATTCCAAAAATCAATTTATTATGATACTTTGAAATGATCGACAACATTGAAATATGATTATAGTCCGTCGGTTTTGCTCTTTAAAAACCGTCCCAACGTAAAAAAATCCCACCATACATATTGCGGTTTATAAACCAAAAACATGGAAACCAAATTACAAATAAAACCACAAACCATACCATACAATTTTAACAAGCTGAAAACCGATCTATGTGATTTTCGGTGCAGTTTTAGCGAAAACCGCACCATGCTCACACCTATTGAGAAAAATTTTTCATAAAAATCCTATTTTGAGAAATTACATCTATCATAAAATATACTTTTTTAAACAAGGAAGAACTATATTAAACAACAAAAATAAACACTACATTCAAGATTCTAATGAGGCGCAAGATGAAGGTATTAACAAAGAGTATATGGGACACTACACTAAATCTCCTAATATATTATTCTACTAAACTTGGTCAGGTTCATGATCCAAATGTAACACTCGTTTCTCAAAATGGATCAGTAGATGTTATAAAGGAGTCAAAGCTTGGTTTTTGAGGAAAACCATATGCCACGACGTGACATGAAGGGTGTCACGACGTGGCATGACAATTGAAGATCATGTATCTGGAATGGTTGTCACAATGTGGCGAATGGTGTGTTATGATGTGACAATAGCTGCAGCTCAAGCCCATGATTTCTTAGGGTTTTCTCCATATTTAAGCATGTTAACTCCAATTTAAGGCATCCTTTTCAGCCTCCAACCTCTCCATTTCGAAAACCCTAGCCCATTTGAGTAATCTTGGTGTTCTTGGCTATTTGAAGGCTTATTTTTCATATTTTGGTGTGGAGCTTGAAGACAACGTTCTTGAAAAGTGTTTTGGTGAAGAGCTCAAGTGTAGATCTAGCAAAAGGGACTTCATTTCTGGTCTATTGTGAGAAAAATCTTCCATCTTGATCTTTAGCATACTAGATATTGTTGTTTCATCATATATATCCCTTTTGGTCCATTTGAGCTTATGCTTTGGAGTTGAGTGAACTTTAACACCTCTTGAGTTTATTTTATCCCCCAATAATCTTATTGGACTAGGAAAGTTTGCATCTTGATCTTGTTTATGAAGCCATGCATGTTTTGGAAAGGTTTTATGCTATTAAGGACTTAGGGTTTAGGATCATGTTTTATGGTGAGGTCCTAATGGATAAAGTTGGAATGTTTATATACTAAGTCATTGTGAAAGAGTAGGCCTGAAGATATAAACACTGGTTTGAAGGAATTAAGCACTTAATGAGATTTTGGCATTCTGCTAGAAGTCACGACATGACGTAGGGTTTGCCACAACGTGAAGGTGCTCAGAATCACGATTGTTTTTTACTTGCTTTTTCACGACGTGACACATAGAGTGTCACGACGTGAAGTTGACTTCGGCTAAGTTAACCATTGACTTTGCGCACCTTTGACAGTTGACTTTTGACCAATTTAACTTGGGGTCAAACTTGGAGGATTTGGGTTGTGACTGAGGATTCATCTCTTTTGGTGATTAGACGGTTTAGGAATTGAGCAGTGCAAGGAGTTAGATTGTGGTTGTGCTTCTCCGATTATGCGGTTCAGGTGAGTTTCTCACTATTCCACATATCTTATTGTATATCCTTTGCATGTTAGGATAGAAGTGTTGGTGGGCACAAGTATGTTAGTGGTTATGATAACTCATGTGTATATATGTGTAGTGTGAGTCACTTAGTGTCTTTGTATGCTAGACTGGTAAGGTTTCACCTATTAATTGTATGTTACTGTTAGATAATGGTGTAGTCGGGTGTGACATCCCCAATTTTACAACCAAAACTGACCGATTTAGTTTATGCTTTTATAATAAAATCAGAGTAATCCTTTGATTAAAAGTGTTGCGGAATTTGTTCCCAAAACAAAATATGATAAAGATTTATCAAAGAATTTCTTAAAGAAATGTATTTTCATTATATATATATATATATATATATATATATATATATATATATATATATATATATATATATATATCAAAACCTCGGGATGTCATGTTTTGGCATAGACCAAAAGCATAAACAGTACATTATAAACCTTACAACAGTTATTTACAACTACTGACCTATAATCCATAAATCCTCATCATCATCCAAATTATGCTCTGGGTCCACTACCTGTAAAACAGAAAGCTGAGTGGGTCAGGTTTGGGAGCCTGGTGAGCATATAGGGTTTTCAACCCACAAATAATAATAAATTTATTAATTTCATCGACCAACAACAAATTTATTAATTTCATCAACCAACAATAACCCTGATTATCCATTCCCATTATCCTCACTTTACGTCCCTAAACACCTACACAAGGGACCTAGTCTAAGGATTTTATCATCGGGATGAACTTTACTGCTAAGGGGATTCCTCAGCCATATATGTCTGTAAGGCAACCATGAGGGGGATGAAGTACATCGATGAACATCAAGCCCACAAACACCTACTGGTTGCGAGCCTGCCAGCGTTCCACTGGACTGTATAGAAGATTATGTGGTCGTCATCCATACTCCGCTAGATGACTAGAACACCAACAACATCGAGGTCTCTCATCATTTTATCACACACCAACTATTTCATCTACCCATGTTATTGATGGGTTTTGTACAAACAATCATTTGTATGCATGCAACCCTAGATTTGGATCTATGTTTTCTCTATAAGATACACAACATTATGAACACATGAAGAACCCTAGCAAGCCTTAGTATTTTAGAAATTTGCATAGAAGAATAGATCACATACCTCTTGTTGTTATATTGCAATAACAACTCAAATCTTCAAACCCTAAGTCTTGAAAGCAAGTACCACAAGTGTAGTACCTCTAATGGCTCACAAACACCACAAGCAATTGGAGAGGCAATAGAGAAAGAAGAGGAGAGGTAGAAATCGGCTCTAGGAACCCTAGGGATCAAGTGGCCGATTTCTATAGCCTTAGGGGTCTTTATATAGGGTAGAGATTAGGGTTTCAGTCCTTATCCTTATCTAGTTGCTTGCCCATCAAGTAACCATAAGATAAGCCTTGAAAACCCTTATCCTTGGACGATTTCAAGGTTCCTTATCCTTGAATTCGTCCAACCTATATCTAAGGTAACCATTGCCCTACTTTGCAACTATCATATAATTACAACTCAGCCCCTCTGTGGCAACCCAAAATTTATTCCGTCACTGTAACCCACATTCCGTTAATAAAATTTATTTTTATTGAAGTTTTTCCGTTAACTTTTGGGTTACGAAAATCAATTAAGATTTTTATTATGATTTCATAAGTGTCGGAACGAAATAAAATCACGTGAAACACCCTCGATATTCCTTTGGAAAGTTCTAGTTTGCGACCAAGTCGGGTTACGACCATTTAATCGGGTACGACCATAAACTCCGTTTAATGTCAGGATTGGGTGGATCCCCATCTGGCCGTGAACTCAAACCCTATATAAGGGTTGAGTGGCCACCATTTGAACCTTTTTCACACCCTTATAACTTTCTCTCTCTACTCTCTCTCTCTCTCTACAACTCGGGTTTCGATCGAAAAACGCCCCATTCAAGCTCCAAAATCATAAGTAATCCTTCCTAGCTTGGTGTTTAGCTTTTTATACTTGCAAATTCGTGATTTAATCATCCAAAGACCCTAAAATCATGTGTTTACAGTTGAGGAACACCCTCCCAAAACCGTAAACACCCAAAAGGGGGTTTTGATGCCTCAAAACCCTTCCAAAACACTTCCAATGCTTGGCTTATGACTTAAAAGCTTGCATGAATGATCTTAGAACCCCAAAACATGAAATTATGAGAGTAAACATGAGTTTACGGTAGAAGAACATTCCAAAACCGTAAACTCCTTTTCAAGGTGTTAAAGTGCCCTTAAACACCTCCTATAGCTTGGATAAATGTCTAGAACCTTGTATTCCTTCATATGAAGCACAAAAGCATGCAAGATTGTGCCAAACATGAGTTTACGGCCGTAAACTCATGTGTTTATGGCAGTAAACTCACCAAGGGTCATTCAAGAACCGTAAACTCCATTTCTAGGGTCATATCAAGTTCCAATCACTTCCTAAGCCTTTGATTCAACCCTAGGACCTTCCCTCGTGTAACATGAGACCTTTGAGCACCCAATAACACCCATCCCATCATTTTATGGCCGTAAAATCATGGGGATATGGTCTTTGGGCCGTAAACACCCCTAAGGGTTTACACTTGAAGAGTAAACTCCTTACCGAGGCCATATACTCCTTAGATGCAACCCGTATCACTTCTAACACTTGAAATAAAGTGTTTTCATGCATCAGAGTATATTTACGTACTTAATTGGTGATTAAATGACTAATTAGATACCATTATGTGTCACTACATGTTTCATAGGATCCGTGTGTGTGTTTAAGTCCTCACTTGACACCTAGCATCCTACCCGACATTCCATCCACTCTTACTCACTGCAGGTGAGTTCATACCCCTTAATTAACCTTTCAAATGTTTTTAAATGCTTTTATGGGGGGATACAAGTTGAATCCAATAAATTATAGTATCAATCACATGTGATTTATGACTTGCAACCAAAAAGGATTTCTATATTTATAACTGCTTTGTTAACAAAACTGCTTTAAATGTTTATCAAACTCATTTCCGTGTTAAATTATTATAAAGACTAGTTCCAAACTCTTTTAAATTTCTTTGTTTCTAAATCATACCTTCACCAATATATATTTATATAAATCAGACTTGAAGGACTTAGAACTGATAGCTCACCTTACCTCCTGTTCTTGTTTGATTGTGGACTTAGGGCTATAGCTAACTGTCCGACTGTCATTGAATTCTTAATTATATATTGTATATATATTCGTGTTGGATATAAAAGTCTTTATCTCAGTTCAATACCTTTGAATATCAAAGTCATGCAACTAGCTTTCTATTTAACTATAATGAGTATAGTTAAGGATTACCGCTCATTACTATTATTACTATGGCACTTACTATAGTTGGTACGGTTATGAGTCTATACACGTTAAATACTACAAAGAGAATACCATATACTATATAAGAGAACACTCAATACATTATACCAAGAAGTACATTATACTATAATACAAGAGAATATACTAAAACATAATGTGACATACTATTCCCCGATACGACACTTCACCGTGCTATCACCGTGTAACCAGAGTCTCCTGGAGGGAGAGCGGGCATTATATGTATAGATCTATACAGGACAAACACTCCCACATCCCGACTGCTAGCTACAGTCCGAGCCGTCTAGGCCCAGGGGTTACAAAATGTCACCACACTCCGTGTGACCTGGAGGGTCATCAGTTATTCGATCGTCACTCAGCATGGTTACATACAAGTTCACATTCAAACATTTAATTAACACATTAGGAATTAAAGGCAAAATAAACTCCCCGAGGAGTATTGTACTTTTTAATACTACCTGGAGTCTGCATTCTATTACAGTCAGCCGGCAGTGACACTGCTGGGGGTAAAACATTATTTTTCCCATTTACTTTACATAAATGAAGTTCAAAACTAAAATTTTTCATAACAGATAGTTCATTGGGAAAACTTTTATACACTCAAAGGACCAAACTTCCAAATAACCAAGTCTTGGTAGAAGACTACTTTTATTGGAAAATATGGGATTTTCTAAGGATTATACTATTCTCAACATTGATAACAGCTATTATTGTACATGATTGTAAATATTTTTATACAAGCAATGACACTAAATACTTATGAACTCACCAGCTTTATGCTGATACCGTTTTTTAAAATAACTTGTATTCTCAGGTCAACGATAGACAGGTACTGATCCAGCTTTTGAGAAGATGGAGCACATACAAGACCCATCTTTTATTTTTGTTATACTTTTGGTGTCTATCAAACTGTATAGAACATGCTTGTATTACAATTATTATATTAATGCAATGGATGTTGTTGCTTGTTTTTACTATTATGCATTGTTATGATACTGTACATGACGTCCTCCACCCTAGAACGTATTTCGCTGTTCTTGGTTTTGGGGTGTGACAAATTGGTATCAGAGCATTGTTTATAGTGAATCAAGTATATCAACCCATAAAAGATATACGAACTATAAACACATCGGGATTAAAACACTCTGACCAAGAATATATATACTTTTAAATACTAAAATATTTAACTAAGTGTATATATACATCCATAAATACAACGGATCAGTATCATACTAGAACAAAACAAAAGTATTAAAATTGTTGGACAACATAATTAGACTTAGAGACATATAGTCAAATCTGGGTGGATGTAGCCTGATCAACTACATTTTTCCAGGAGTGACTAGCATGTGCCTAAGAGTGGCTGTGGTGTTGCAACAAGTCTACAACTTACCAACCCTACTACAAGAACATTAGAACAAGAATACTATAGGAGTATTCTGCAATTCTATAACTTACATATGTGAAAACTAAAAAGGTCGTTACTAGTGGAGCAATAGTTGCTAAGTGGATACTTTACGGTTACATGTGATTAACGCTTTATAGACTTAGAGTTTGTGATCTTTGCTTTACTTCCTGTTCCTTGTTTGGTTGTGGATTTAGAGTTAGGGTCATTTATTCGACGACCTATCCTGCCTCGGTCGCATGTAATTAGTATGCACTATGCAAGTATTGGCCTAACTCATAACGATCATCTTATAAGTATCTTAGATTGGAACGCCTATTAACTATTCTTTCCCCATTTCCCGCATAGATAGCATGGCTGGCTTCCACCTTCCCGACGATCCGTACTATCCAAACCAAGGCAATGGAGGATGGCTTGATAAGGAGCCAGAAGATGATCACCCGGTCCCTTTGGATGATCACCGTGCAGAGGGTTTTTCAAATAGCTACGACTCCGAACTAGAAGTCAACAACCTGCCCCCAGTAGCTCCAAACCCTAACCCCCGTCCAGCACTTCAGGGTCCCACTCCCATGTGGGCCATAACCTTGAACCGATGGAGCGATGAACAGGGTCAGCCCTTATCTTTCAATGGAGACCGAAGTTTCTACAACATAAGCGAGGGATGTTCAGCAAACCGAGTCTTGCCCATCATGGTCCGAAGGATTTCCAGGAAATTCGAACAAGATCAAGCAGCCATTGGCAGAATTGTGGAAGTTGATGCCAACTCTAACCTTAACACTGCTCGTATCCGCCAACTAGAAGAAGCCATGGATAGGACGAGGAGGACCAATGAGGCTCTGCAACAATAGCTAGCTGCATCCCGAGCCGAAGTTAGGGAACTCCAAGCGCGTCAGAGGGCTCATGAAAGACATCTTCAAGAAGTTGTACGCCAACTGGCTAATCTTAGGATTCGCCCAATGGGTACCCGTCGCCAGTAGAAGATGTCAACTCACCTTTCTCTTTTGTTGAGGACTAGCCTTTCCTTTCCTATGCTCAATAGAGCACTTGTCTGTAAACATTCCTAACTCTGAAAATACTCTAACTAGACTCCTAGGCTGCCAACATTTTCCCTTATGGTTTGATGTAAGACCTACTGTTAGGTCATTTTTCTCGAGCTCATTTTACATCATTAATACCAATAATTTTGGCAGTTCTCTACTTCGTGGGAAATTCTATACTTTCGTGTTTCCCTACTCTGTTGCTATGACTCTATTTGATATTTGGACTATGGAGGTTTAGTCCGTAAAACTCTCTCATCATGTTTACAATCGATCCTTACTATTGTCATTATCTTTATAAATTTTCAGTAAAAGATGCCTCCCCGCAAGCGTCCGAACAGAGGCAGACCTGCAACTCAAACTCCACCTCCACCACCACCTCCTCCACAGTTCGATCCGGTGATGTTTCAGACAGCTGTAACTGTAGCTATGGCCCAAATGAATTATGGCGATGCAAGTGGAGCCGGAATGAGCACCAACTTTAGACATGGTGAAATCCACGCACGTACCCAGGGGTGCACCTATAAGGATTTCATGAGCTACAAACCAACATTATTCAATGGAACCGGAGGGATCATTGCACTGTCCCAATGGATCGAAAGAACTGATGTCGTCTTTGAAATGTGCTCGTGCCCCGAGGAAAGCAAGATAAAGTTCGCTGCTGCCACCTTTACTGAAAGGGCCTTGACATGGTGGAACGACCATGTCAATTCACTCTCCTTGGTAACAGCCAACGCCATGGGCTGGGACACACTGAAGGACCTTCTGAGAAGGGAGTACTTCCCTAGGGGTGAAATTCAAAAACTCGAGGAGGAACTCTGGAACCTCAAGATGAAAGGGACCGACATAGTGGCTTATACGGCCAGGTTCTGCAACCTGGTAACTATGTGTCCTAACATGATCCCTTCTGAGAGCAAGAAAATTGAACGATACATGTGGGTTTTAATGCCCCCGTATCGAGGGAACGTTTTAGCATCACGCCCTACAACCTTTGATAGCACCAAGGAATTGGCTCAAAGGTTGATTGATCATGAAGTTCCTTCCACCCCATCAACAACCACAACGGTTGCCACTGTACCAACCAAGTCATCCGACAACAAGAGGAAACAGTGGGACCGAAAGAAGGGCAAGTCAACTCAATCATCCTCCAAAAACCAACAGACAGTGGTTGTCCATGCTGCCACTACTCCTGCTGCCCCTGCACCTGCCGATGTATTCCCAGAAGATCTTCTAGGTGTACCACTCGCGCGACAAGTCGAATTCCGAATCGACTTAATTCCCGGAACTACCCTCGTCGCCAAAGCTCCATACTGCCTAGCACCAGCAAAAATGCAAGAACTGTCCAGCCAGTTGAATGAATTGTTGAGGAAAGGGTTCATCAGGCTAAGCTTCTCACCTTGGCGAGCATCGGTCTTGTTTGTAAAGAAGAAGGACGGATCATTTCGCATGTGCATAGACTATAGGGAGCTAAACAAACTCACTATCAAGAACCAATATCCCCTAACCCGAATCAAAGACCTCTTCGACCAACTCCAAGGAGCAAGCTACTTTTCAAAAATCGACCTGAGGTCGGGTTATCATCAGCTACGAGTTCAAGAAGAAGATATTTCCAAGATTGCATTTAGAACTCGCTATGGGCACTACGAGTTTGTAGTAATGCCCTTCGGATTAAAAAATGCACCGGCGGTATTCATGGACCTGGTGAATCGAGTGTGCCGACCCTACTTCAACAAATTCATGATCGTATTCATCGACGATATTTTGGTCTACTCCCGAAGCGAGGAAGAGCACCGCCAACATGAACGACTAGTCTTGGAAACACTAAGGGCTGAGAAGCTTTATGCCAATTTCTCTAAGTGCGAATTTTAGATCAGAGAAGTGAATTTCCTTAGACATGTGGTCAGCAAGAAAGGGATACATGTGGATCCCTCCAAAATCAAGGCCATCGAGAACTGGTCAGCACCTTCAACACTGACATAAATCCGAAAATTCCTAGGGCTCGCCGGCTACTACCGAAGATTCATACAGAACTTCTCCAAGATCGCTAAACCACTCACCACCTTGACTCGAAAAGGTGTGATGTTTTAGTTGGGAGATAAACAAGAAGTCGCCTTCCAAACGTTAAAGCAAGCCCTATGTAGCACGCCGGTCTTGTCTTTTCCAGAAGGAATCAATCACTTCGTGGTATATTGCGATGCTTCAAACCAAGGTCTCGGATGTGTGCTCATGCAGAGAGGGAAGGTCATCGCTTACGCGTCAAGGCAACTTAAGACGCACGAAGTTAATTATACTACCCACGACCTTGAACTGGGAGCATTAGTATTCGCCTTAAAGATCTGGAGGCACTACCTCTACGGCACAAAGTGCACTATCCTCACCGATCACAAAAGTCTTTAGCATATCCTCAATCAAAAAGAGCTCAACATGCGACAAAGAAGATGGGTACAGTTGCTGAACGACTACGAGTGTGAAGTCCGCTATCATCCGGGCAAGGCCAATGTAGTGGCCGATGCCCTAAGTAGAAAACAATATTCGGGTCGCCGAGTAAAATCCTTAACCATGACAATCCATTCACACTTGACCACCCAGATCAAGGAAGCTCAACTAGAAGCCTTGAAACCAGAAAATGTGGCAGGTGAGGCATTAAGGGGAATGGATAAGAACTTAGAAGTCAAGGATGATGGAGCTCGTTATCTCGTGAACCGAATCTGGACACTGAAGTTCGGTGGGTTCCGAGACATCGTCATGAACAAAGCACACAAGACTCGATATTCCATCCATCCAGGGTCAGATAAGATGTATCTAGACCTCAAAAAGTTATACTAGCGGCCGAACATGAAAGCTAAAATTGCTACCTATGTGAGCAAGTGCCAAACTTGCGCCAAGGTCAAAGTAGAATACCAGAAGCCATCAGGACTACTACAACATCCGGATATACCTGAGTGGAAGTGGGAACGGATAACCATGGATTTCATAACCAAACTGCCTAATACATTGGGTGGGCTTGATACTATATGGGTAATTGTAGCATATTGACCAAGTCTGCACACTTCCTGCCGATAAAAGAAACCAGGACGTACATGTAAGTCCCTAGTTTGCTTGTGTATCAATCAGATCCGTTTGATGGTGCGGAATCCCAATAACACGGATGATGCCAGATCACAATAATAAGAAAAGGAGAAGAAGATGATGATGAATCTTGTATGTATTGATATGAATGAAGATCCGGATACAAGATTCACACACACTAACACACACTCTCTTTTCTCTCTCTCTAGAACACCTTCAAATGCACACACTTAAGCTCCTCTAGTATTCATCCCTCTATTCTTCACACCCCTCACCCCTATATATATTGGACTGGGCCGTAAACTCTGTTTACGGTCGTAAACTCACTTCCTGACCGTAAACACATATACAATATTACATAACAAATCAATTTCCTAGAAAAGCAAGGTATAAACCAAAATATTGACCCAAGAATCTCCCCCTTGGCTTATAGCTTTCTTTTCTTTTCTTAAATAACCCAACAAGATCCCCCTAAAAAGTAGCTGGCTTTCTTGATAATCTTCATTAGGAGCTTTGACTTCAGCTTTAATCTTCGAATTCTTCACAGCTTCAAGATGAATATGATGAATCTTCAATAATTGACTTCATCTTGAGCAGTTGGGCATTTCTTCAGAATTTGGCATTGAACGCACGTTGGGTGAGGAGGCTTAACGTACTGATTCTTGAAAGATAGCGCTTTCAGCTTGAGAATCTTCAGAGATAACATCATAGAGAACAAATCTTCTGGATCACTTCAGCAGGTTTAAGATAGCAACATACTGATTGAGGAGGCTTCAATGCAATCTGTCACATATTCTTCAATTTCAGCTTCACCTTGCTTCTGGGGTTGAAGGATTGAATGTTGAAAGAATAATCTTCATTTCTTGCTCCTTCGAATGAAAATTTTTCGATGCTCACGGACGAGGCTTTGGCTCAGAAATCTTCAACACAAACTCCATGAGTTTCATCTTTACCTGAAATCACTTTTCAAGACAAAACAAAACTAAAAGAAAACTTAGAACAAAACGTAAAACAGAAATAACACTATTTTTTATTTTGAATTTTTTTTTATTTTTGTTTTATTTTCTTTTTAATTTTAATTCTCCCCTAATATTTAAATTAGAAGAACACTATGAGCAAACTTAACAAAAACAAAAATAATAGCTAACTTTAAGAGTGATTTGGGATCAAAGTTTTTAGACATCCTTAATCCACTTATCGGTACCTTTCATCTTCACGTCTTTGTCTGGTCGATCGCCGGTATTGTGATCCACTTAAACACGAAAAATTGTGACTGATTTAGGATATACTATTTGATACAAGACAAGGTGAACTTAAGTTCCTAGATATTATATCTGATCCTAAGTTCCTCGATACTATATCTTAAGGACCATTCAGCTGACGACGACCAGGGATATTGTTGTCCACCTAAATTGAGCAGCGAGATCTATAGACAATCTTTGAGTGTTCAGTTTTTATTGTACTGGAACATGTTTCCTGCTTCCTGATATGCCCTAGCCATCAAGAACTTCCAGAGTACTCATTACACCGGGTGAGCAGACAATCATTCAGAGAGAGAACAGATTCAGATTGCTATTACTTATTGTTTCAGAGGGGTTGAGAAGTAGAAGGTTGCATATGTTGTGTACCAGGTCGGATTGGAAGTCACGCAAAGGAGATAGCATATGGCTAACAGATAAGAGGAATTTCATATATATAACATGCAGAGAAATAGAGTTGCATATGTTGTGTACCAGGTCGGATTGGAAGTCACACAAAGGAGACAACATATAACTAACAGACAGAAAGAAAGAAAACGATTTTCTACAGACCTAATTTATCAGAAATTACCAGTCGCCCCATCCAACCGGAATTAAGGATACAATCCGCACATCGAGGAAAAGTTAAACCACGGTTCCAAGTACGGGTTCATTTAATGTGACGAGTGGATTCCCATATATATCTCCCTGCTCAATCAATCCAAGCATCGTATTGTCAGGCTAAATGGATCTAACTAGGTCAAGATTTGTCAACTCTATGAATTCCTTAAGTTCAACTCTGCCTAGTCAAGTCCATTTAGAATCTTTCGTGCCCACCGACACATCAAACCAGAGCGAAGACCCTTCAACTTTAGGTACGTTATGCAAACTCAGGTTGCCTGTTATCACTTGATAATATCACTTCCCAAAATAATCTCCCTCAAGCACACTTCATAACCAACATATTTTTGATTTTCTGATTTTCTAAAGTTTTTTTTTAATTTTTGAAAATTTTCTAATTTTTGTTTTGTTTTTATTTCTCACCCTGAATTTGTGCATAGGAGAGAAACGAAAGTAAATGCGCAAATTTAAACTATCCTAAAACAAAAATTAGTCTTTAAAGCAAATCAGCTTAAGAAAAACTCAGGAGTATAGAGAAGAAAAACTCAAACCGTAAGTCACCGATTGAATTTGCATCCAGAAGGTCTGAGAACAACACGTGTAATCTCAAAACAGATCCGAAAATTCTTCATGTCATTAAGCACTAACCCCGTGAGTGATCACTTCCTTTCTTCTCTTCCCGCAAAGGATACATTACTCTCAAACAAATGTATGAATATTGTACAGTTGAGAGATGTCCCCTATCAAGTGCCAGGAACAGCCACTACCAACAAACCGAAGTCTGATGATATGCCTCCATAGCTGCTCCGACACAGAGCGGAATCAGTTGGTCTTTGGAACCCAGTCCATTTTGAAACTGGGTGGACCTTTGTCATCCTTGCACGATACACTCTCCCATGACATATCCTGTTTATCACAAACAGAAGATGAAGAAATATTAGATTCATTAGTTGATTTGGGAGAGTGATACTTTGGAACCCATTTGTAGTTGGGTTTAACCCATTTATTTTTCAATCTGATGGGTGGCTCAGTACTTGCTTTGGAACTTGATGTCGGTCGTTGAGATTACTTTGATTTTGGCTTCACGGGAGAATCTCTTGGATTTGGCTTCTTGGCCGACATTCCCTTCTTGCCCTTGGGATTTTGATTCTTGGCCTTGTGGGTTTGATTCTTGGCCTTCTGCGTGTTCCAGTCATCATGGTCTGAACGTGACCTTGAGGGATTTCTTTTGAAGTATCTCCCTCTTGGCGCGTTCTGCCAGCCTTGTGCATAGTAAGGAACGTATGCGCGATTTGGAGAGTTTCGGGCAATGTGTCTAGGGGTTCCACAGTGAAAACATGTCTTTTTCTTCACTATGAAGTTGTTTCTTCCTGCCCCTGGTGGCGTATTCTTTCCTTGTCTCTGATTTTTCCCACATGCACAATTGCAGGAGGCACTCTGTTTCGCTGGAATTGGTGGCATGTATTTCTCAACAGCAGGTTGATTAGAAACAACTGAGTTCGAAGCAACAGATTCAGAGTTCAAGGAGATGTTGGTTTGTTCAATGGTTTTCTCTTTGTTATTATCTTCTACTACTTTACCTGCACATGAAGCAGAAACATTAGTATTTTCAACCTGAATACCTCCTGACACAAATCCAGCTGGTTTGCCATATCGAAGATGTACCTCTCTGTCAATTTCTTCATGTGTCATTGGGATGGATGTGTAGTTATGATTGAAAGGTGGAGGAACACTATCATACCCTAGACCCTTGTTTTGATTGTCTTTGAATTTTAATTGGGTTTCAAATAAGGACTCGACTGTCTAACTTGATGCAGTATAATTTTTGAAACTAACATTTGCTTTTCCACACTTAATTTTCAAGGCATCAAGTTCTTCAGTTACAGCAGCAAGTTTTCTTTTAATATAGTTATAATTTTCTATACTCTTCATGAAGTTTCCTAAAGTCTTTGTTTTTTGCTTCTAATTCAGCCTTCAGGGGTTTCTGTCCTTTCCTGAGTTGATATCCTTCATATCTCAGGTCCTCAACTTCTCTTTTTAATAAATCAGTTTGTTCCCGAAGAAATTGAATCGTATCTTCACTAGATAGTGTACATGGAACTTCACATGATTGAGAACATGAAACTTCACATGAATGAGAACATGGCACTTCATGACCGAAAGGTTTGCAGAACTCATTGTTTTTCGACAATTCAAAGCGTCAACTTCTTCAATTATATCAGCCAGACTAAGACGATTGAGATCTTTTGTCTTCTTGATGTCAGCCACGTCCATATCCCACTATTTCGGAAGTGCATTCAGCACTTTTTTGTTTATCTCAGATTTGGTCAAGAAGATCCCAACTATATTCATCTCAGTAGTAAGCATGGTAAATCGCTGCAACTGAGTTTCCAGCGTTTCTCTAGAGATATAATCGAACATGTTGAAATTTTGTCTTAACATCTCCTGACGACTCTCTTTCATGTTTTCAATTCCCTCGTAAACTTCAAAAACTATTAAAAACACAACTAGAAGTCAAACTTTAAATTTAAAAATGCCCTTTGACTATAAACCTCAAAAGTCAAATTTAAAGAGTCAAACTCAAAAGTCAAACTAAAAATCTAAATTTGAAAATTTAAAAGTCAAACGAGAAAGTCAAAGTTTAAAGTCAAAGGTCAAACTTTAAAAGTCAAAATCAAAATTTAAGTAAAAAGTTAAACATAAAAATTTAAAATTTAAAAACTGAAGTTTTGGTTGAAAATGGAGCTTAAAAATAAAAGAAATTGATTTTTGGGCAAAAAGTGTAAAATTTGCGAAACTGGTGCGACAGGGAGAGGTTAAGTTTAATATTTCGAGGGATTGAAACAAATGATCAGTTGGTCGAGTTGGCTAAGTGTGTTGTGTCAATGACCTAGAGGTCGCGGGTTCGATCCCCGCCTCCCCCTAACTTCGCGTCCCTTTTTTATTTGAAGCTGCTGCGAAGCTGACTTCCCTAGCCGCGATCCGAGCCGAACTGAAATCCGAGCCGAGGACGCAAACTCTGGCGACACGTTTCCGACCGTAAACTCCGGCGACCCGTTTTCGGCCGTAAACTCTGGACCGTAAACCCTTCAAACACCGTAAACTCTTCAGAAATCGTTGTTATTGACGAAAAACAGCGTTTTTTTTCACACTTTTTGCTCCAAAACTCGATCAAAAACTCGTTTTTATGAAAAACGCGAAGAACACCCCCCCCCCCCCTAATTTTTATAGATCTATCCAAAAACGCAAGAATTGTTCCAAAATAAGATCAAATCAGCTCCAGATCTGACAAAGATGAGTGATACAAACCAAGCTCTGATACCAATTGTAAGTCCCTAATTTGCTTGTGTATCAATCAGATCCGTTTGATGGTGCGGAATCCCAATCAAACGGATGATGCCAGATCACAATAAGAAGAAAAGGAGAAGAAGAAGATGATGAATCTTGTATGTATTTATATGAATGAAGATCCGGATACAAGATTGACACACACTAACACACACTCTCTTTTCTCTCTCTCTAGAACACCTTCAAATAAAAACACTTAAGCTCCTCTACTGTTCATCCCTCTATTCCTCACACCCCTCACCCCTATATATACTGGACTGGGCCGCAAACTGAGTTTACGGTCGTAAACTCACTTCCTGACCGTAAAAACATATACAATATTACATAACAAATCAATTTCCTAGAAAAGCAAAGTATAAACCAAAATATTGACCCAAGAGTACATCAAGGAGATTTTGCAACTGCATGGTGTACCAATATCCATTATCTCCGATCGAGATAGTAGATTCACCTTGCGGTTTTGGCAGTCCCTACAGAAATCTCTGGAAAATAGGCTTGACATGAGTACAACCTACCATCCACAAATCGATGGGCAGAGCGAGTGAACCATATAAACATTAGAGGACATGTTGAGAGCCTATGTGATATACTTGTTGGATTAGTGTCTAAGTCCATAACTATTTTGGTATGTACTTGACCCGATGGTGCATGGTCCTTTTGGGTTGCCTTCACCAAAGAAACTTGATTGGAGAAATAAATAGAGAGAGAGGTTATTATGATTTATTAATATGTTATAAGAATAACATATTAAAGGAGAAATCATATTTGTTTAATTAATATTGGTCAATAATTAATTAAGAATTAATTTTGTGATCTAGTGTAATTAATTAAACTAGAGGGGATGAATTGTAATTATGTGATAGTTGCAAAATAGGGCAATGGTTATCCTTGTTAAAGGATGGACGAATTCAAGGATAAAGATATCCTTAAAATCGTCCAAGGTCCATGAGATAGGGGTTTTCTAAAACTTATCTTATGGTTGCTTGGTGGGCAAGCAACTAGATAAGGATAAGGACTAAAACCCTAATCTTTACACCTATATAAACCCCCTAAGGCTCATGAATTCGTCTAACCCTTCCCAAGAAGTCCTAGAGACGAATTCTTATACCTTTCCTCTCTCTTTATACCTTCTCCACTTGCTTATGGTGTTTGTAAGCCATTAGAGGAGTGACACTTGTGACTCTAAGCCTTCCAAAGTCAATTCAAGGAGGAATTGGGATTGTTATTACTACATAACAATCAAGGTAATATCTTAAACCTAATTTTATGTTAATATTGATTTTCATATGCTAGAATTTGGGTTTATAGTCTTGGATTCAAAGCATGTACAATAGAGAAACCTAGATCCAAGCTTTAGGGTTTGTATGAGCACATAGGATGTCTTATGACCAAAACCCATCAGTGGTATCAGAGCCATGATTGGTTTCTATTGTATTGATGCATTGTAAGTTTGAAAAATTCGTTTCTTGTGGTTCTGCCTCCTGAACTCGGCGAGTAGCACAGTGTACTCGGCGAGTAGGCCTCAACTCGGCGAGTACAGTGTGGTACTCGGCGAGTTCGAGCGTCAGAAAGAGGTATATCCTGGATTTCTTGCTGTTTTGGCTTATGGATAGTTACCTTATCATGTTAGATCTATATTAACCCGATTATATGATATATTTGACTATATTCTTGATCTAATTGAAGATATTTATCAATTAATAAGATAATTGTTTCCTTATAAGATAATTGATTAATTATTTTGAGTAAATTGATAAATTGTTTTGCAAGAAATCATTAAACAAATCAAATATGGATAATTATGTAATTAAATGTTAGTTTAGATTATTTGTTATTTGATCCTTGTTGTTATGAAGAGTTTCATATTTTGCCCTTTAGGTTTTATAGTTTAAATTTGAACCCAATAGTTTTGTAGTTTTGAAATTTAAATAGTTGAAACCCTAATGTTTTGAAAAAAGGTTTCAAAACTTGTCCTCAAGTTTTGGAATTTAAAAGTCGATTAAAAGTTTAATTAGGAATGCTAAATTCTAAAACCCTAATATTGTTTTGAAAAGTTCAAATCACACCCTTATGGTTTTATTAATTAATCCAGGTGTATAATTAAAAGAAGTTTAATAAATCCATAAAAGTTTAGGTTTACAATTTAATTGAATTAAAAGTATAATTGTTAAATTAGACCACCTAGTATTTTGAAAGTATAAAATACACCCTATACTATATATAACATTAAAAGTCTAACATTATATATATGTATGAGTAAAAAGTCAGTCTTACCGTTAGTAGGCCTCATTCACGAAGCTAGTCTATAAGGGGTGTTTAAGGAAATTGCCAATAAAATGGTGATTGAATGGGTATCCACTCTTACCCACCGCGCTCTTGACTAGTGGAGGGTCGTTAGCCGAACGGGTAGGATAGGACGAAACCTTCCATTATAAGTATAATGAAGTATAAAAGTAACTAAATGTATTCATAAAATTCCCAATCTTAATTACTTAGGCAAAAGTGAATTGATGCAATTCCATGAAATTACACTTTGTGCCCTTGCGAAGACGTTAGTGGAGCGTGTGTGGTTAACCGGCACACTAAATGGTTCTAAGCAAAGGTAGCAAAGGGTGACTCAATGTTTGTCATAGTTCGGTGGAGCGTGTGTGGTTTACCGGCACATCGAATAGGTGACTATAACATGTGAGGGCACCATGTAAGTTTGCATGGTTATTCACACCCGCTTTGTGATCCTCGGCATCCCAATCACAAACGAGAGGGGCATATCGAGATTTAAACATGCCATTGAAAGTTCAATGAATCTCAAAGGATCTAGGAGTTTTCATATATTTAAAACTTAAATTTCTTTTTCGTTTTTCGTGGTGGAAATTAGTGAATCGTCATTCAATTACCTTCAAATATTCTGCAATTAGGGTTACGGCATCCCTCTCCCGAGTTGTAGAATATTGTGTTGGGTCCTAGCCTTAGTATTTCATTTGGGTGATTTACTAAGGACTCAATCTATCAACTAACTTGAATTCGTTTTTCTCCCGTTTTGTAGATGTCAAAGTTCGACAACTATGGTCTTCTCAAATCCCGTGGAACAAGCATTCCACATGAAGATGATATTCCACGATTCGACCGAGGAACAAGAAATCATGATTCACTTCCTCTACCTCCTCCAATTATTCTCCCTAACCCACAAGTTCAAAGGCTTGAAAAGTTCAAGATCACTCAAACCCTTTTGGCAAGTAAACATAAAGAAGGAAAGTCCGTGTGTGCACACATCCTAGGGATGAAGTCACACATTGATATGTTAAGAATGTTGGGATCCGTTGTTTGTGAGGAAATGGTTGTTGATTGGGTTCTTCAGTCAATTCCCAACTCATATAGTAAGTTCGTAAGAGAGTACTATATGATGAACTACGACGTGACCCTTATAGATCTCACCTATATGCTTATTGTTGCTGAATCAGCAATGATTTGGCGCAATAGAAAAGCAAAGTTGATTGGTGAATCTGCCTTTGAGACCTCTATGGATATAGACAATGGCAACGAAAGACATGCTATGATCGAAAAGTTTGATCATAAGAGAAAGGCGATGTCTGAAGTAGTTCCATGTCCTGTTCCAAAAAAGTCGATTTGCTTTTATTGCCAAGAGAAGGGGCATTGGAAACGAAGTTGCCCCATTTGCCTAAGAGATCTAAGAGATGGGAGAGTCGAAACGTATGGCTCTAATTTAGGTAAAATCCATTGACTAACTCTTTTAAGCTTCATTCTAGATTCTGAATACATAATGTGATAAGATTACAATTGATGTGTTGTAGGATCGAAGAAAAGAAAGGAAGCTTAAGGGAAGAAGTGAGCAGAATCTAACCGTGAAGGAATGGATTTCGATCGCGTTTCTCGAAGATTAGATTCTTGAGCTACTACTTAGAGTTAGAATTAGATTGCTAAGAAAGATGTATTAGCATAAGTTTTTCAATGAGTTGCATTGTAAGGACAAATTTTTCCGCAATAAAATAAATTTTGATTTTAAATTTTATCCTTACAATGGCGTGTATGAAAAATTGATGTTAAAATGCTTCTATTATTAGCAATAATGGATTTGGTTCTTATTATGTTATTTATGGAAAGTCGAGAATTTACCAAATAGGGAGAGTTTCTCATCGCCAAAGTTTCAATTGGACAGAAATTTGGAATCACGCAACTTGGTTGCACGATGAATGAGAAATTTCATATTTGGAAATTAGACTAATTCGTTGACAAAGTGTCAAGTGAAGGACTAGGAGATCGAGTACACAAAGTTGTGTGTTGATCAAGTCCACCATAAGAGTAACAAAGACATTCGTCATGATTTACTAAAGGTTTAGTAAATATGATTATGCTTATAAGATTAAGTGTAATTATGAATTCATTGAAAATGTTTAAATCAATAGCAGAACGAATAAGAAGAATCAAGTAGGCAGAAAGATAAAAGTTTCTCCATTCTAAGAAGAAGGGAGAGTACCTTTTATGCTTTATGATAGGTCTTAATGATTAAGAACCATGTCTCAATTGATCCTCTAAATAAGTCTTAGTACAATTGTATGTTTAAGAAGAGGAATCAAGGATTGAAGAAATGGTTAAATCAAGAAGTCTATCATACTTCGTTCCAATAACAAGTCTTAAAGTTAAGATTGTGGCAATGAGTGAAAAGTATTAAAGGTTTATAACATTCATAAAATGTGGAAAGTTGTGATGTCTTGAATAAGACAAAGACCAACTTGGACCAATTTATGAAGTGTTTTGATAAAAGCTACACTAACTCTTGAATATTTGTTTGTCAAGAAATGGTTATTAACAAAAGAATCTTATATGTCAAGGAGTCAGTGGGAGTCTTAATGGTCTTGAAAGGTTTCAAGAACAAATCAAATAAACCTTATCAATCATCGCTAGCACATGAGTTGAGGTTTACAACCTATCGTGTTGACAAGATTTTGTTTCTGTGCCAATCCAATCGAGTTAATTATGCATATGAGTCCTATGAGTTCTCATTTGAATGCATAAAAGGCAAGGACCTTGATCAATGGAAAGTACATTGATAGGAAAAGGTGAGCTACTTAACTACTTGGAAGACGTGGTGGGCAGCTGTGCTACCATAAGGCAAGAAATCAAGATTAAGAAAGTTCGATCCATATGAGTTTGAATTTGTCGTAAACTTTGGTTTTAACAAATTCACATGGATAGGAACACATACACCGTTTAAATCTAAGTGTCATAAGATTTCCTCCTTCATGTAAATGATTGTGAGGAAATGCTTTCACTAAGAAAGATTTTAAGAAGATAGTGATTGTAAAATTGCATTCTCGAATTCAATTATGGTTACGGTATCCCTTTCCATAATTTGAATTGTGAAGTTTGGCAATTAGTCTGAAGTGTTTAGACACACATATGAACTATCGAAGGAAAAGGTGTATAAGTTCAAGAAGCCTTGATAAAAGATTATCAAAGCACTAAGTATTAGAAACATGGACTTAAGAAATTCAATAGGTATTGTCTTTCTGGAAGTTAAGATGTTTATGAATACATGTCGAAGCTAGTGGGAGCATAAGTGTTATGTTTTATAATAATCATCATGATAGTGGGAGCATAAATGTTATGATTGTATGATTATTAAGGAAAGAATTGCAAGTTGGCAATATTAATTATAGAAAACAAGAGTTATACCTTGCAAAGTCGTAAGGGTTGTAAACTTGTTTTGCTATAATTAAGGGAGAGAATATTATGCTTCATTTCAAATCTAAAGGATTAGGTTGAGAAATCTTAATAAAATTTAGTCAAAGGTACAAAGTGTGTTCTTAAAATTTCGATTATGATTACGGCATTCCTCTTCACAATTCGAATTTTGAGAACATAGCAAATAAAACATTATGCGTCGTGTCCCATACGATTCGGGTATAGGATCGATTGCAAATGCTTTAATTTTTGACCATTCTAAAATTTTCCAAATGTCTAGCGCATTTAGAGGGAAAAGGGACTAGAATTGTTTTTGACTAAAATAATTAAACAACTATCAAAGGACAATCCAAAGTTCGACGAGGATTGGTCGCTTGTGAGTAGTTGGAAGTATAGTATTGGAAAATATGGAAATGTTTCCATATTGGATGGACCGTATCGACATCATTACGAATAGATAAGATTCTATTAAGAATGAGTTGTCATATGGAAAATATGGAAGCGTGTCCATATTGGGAATTGAATATTGAAAAATCTATGTCTAGATTAGAAACTTTTATGCAAAAGGATGTTCAAAGGAATGTACTTTGAGTGAGAGACATCATATCTAAGAAATTGTCTTGTAACAATCTACGATAGAGGACTTTGTAATATCGTTGGCAATAGTCTTTGTGACTTTGGTACAGTGACATTACGAAAGGATAGTTGCATAGAATGTTAGAATCTAGCATATTCTATAAGTAACAAGAATTTGATATTCTTTAACTTATGAAAAAACGGATTTGGAGTTGTGAAATGAGAAGGATTGGAAATGTGTTCAATGTGATCTATTTCACAAAGTAAGAACCATAGGTAAACATTGTGTACATGCTAGGAGCATGGGACAAGTGTTGGAATTCAAGTAAGAAGTTGATTACCCGAAACGACAAATAATGAGTAATCGATATGGTGATAAATAAAAGGAGTTTTATTTATACTCAAAGGTTTGAGGCCATATGGGATTAGTATTATTCTTGTGTTTCACATTTGCATGTTTTGACTTCCAGAACAATTGAGTTTATTAAGAATAATCGAATTATTCGAACGGGCCACAGTTGTTCATATGTTGGAAGTAGATATGAATGAAGACTGTCGTGAATTGGTGTGCGGATTGTCTAAAAGAGTATTAGACATAAGCAAATGTTTGCTGCAACGTTCATGAGTGCTTATGAATATGATTTGAGCATTGGATTAAACCCACGCTCACTTCGATCACTCCATGGATTGTATCACAAGTGATTGGTGAGACAATAACATCTTATATTCTTGAACCGTGATGTGTGAGTTGTATCTTGCGAATCGGTTGCACATTGATAATATGTAAACGCACTAGTAACTTGGTGTTATAAAACATATTGTTGTGTATGATTCGGTGCGTGAGTGCAAGCGAGCATTGTATCAAAGTTTATCCATTCCTTTTATTCAAAGTAGGATAAAGGTGATATCTTTGGGCCCCTCGATGGTTTAGTGATGACAAACGTAAATGCTCGGCCGGGCTAGGGCTAATTTGATTTGTTCAATTAGTCTGTCGACATAAATCAGAAATCGAGATATAGTACAAAGAGAATGATTTGAAATCATATCTCATATGATATCTAGAATGGAGGAATATATGATCCCTTATCTAAGGACACGCGTATTTGATATGATCAGAGTTGACAGCGGCTTTGGAAAGCTACGATTGCAGATCGGGATCCGAAGTCATACGCAGAATAGTTATTAGACTTATCCAAGTGGGAGACTGTTGGATTAGTGTCTAAGTCCATAACTATTTTGGTATGTACTTGACCCGATGGTGCATGGTCCTTTTGGGTTGCCTTCACCAAAGAAACTTGATTGGAGAAATAAATAGAGAGAGAGGTTATTATGATTTATTAATATGTTATAAGAATAATATATTAAAGGAGAAATCATATTTGTTTAATTAATATTGGTCAATAATTAATTAAGAATTAATTTTGTGATCTAGTGTAATTAATTAAACTAGAGGGGATGAATTGTAATTATGTGATAGTTGCAAAATAGGGCAATGGTTATCCTTGTTAAAGGATGGACGAATTCAAGGATAAAGATATCCTTAAAATCGTCCAAGGTCCATGAGATAGGGGTTTTCTAAGACTTATCTTATGGTTGCTTGGTGGGCAAGCAACTAGATAAGGATAAGGACTAAAACCCTAATCTTTACACCTATATAAACCCCCTAAGGCTCATGAATTCGTCTAACCCTTCCCAAGAAGTCCTAGAGACGAATTCTTATACCTTTCCTCTCTCTTTATACCTTCTCCACTTGCTTATGGTGTTTGTAAGCCATTAGAGGAGTGACACTTGTGACTCTAAGCCTTCCAAAGTCAATTCAAGGAGGAATTGGGATTGTTATTACTACATAACAATCAAGGTAATATCTTAAACCTAATTTTATGTTAATATTGATTTTCATATGCTAGAATTAGGGTTTATAGTCTTGGATTCAAAGCATGTACTATAGAGAAACCTAGATCCAAGCTTTAGGGTTTGTATGAGCACATAGGATGTCTTATGACCAAAACCCATCAATACTTTGGTAAAGCATGGGATACCCATTTACCGCTTATCGAGTTCTCCTACAATAACAGCTATCACACTAGCTTTAAAGTCGCACCATTCGAAGCTCTCTACGGTCGCAAGTGCAGATCACCCCTGTGTTGGGCTGAAGTGGGGGATACACAGCTAGCTAGGGGGCAAGTCCCTAATAGCACCCTCACTGGTCCTGAAATCATAAGGGAGACCAAAGAAAAGATTGTTCAAATTCGGGAAAGACTGAAAGCATCCCGAGATCAGAAAAAAAGTTATGCGGATAAGCGACGCAAACCCTTGGAATTCCAAGTCGGTGATCGGGTACTACTAAAAGTTTCCCCTTGGAAAGGAATGATACGTTAAATCCAAGGTACATCGGTCCATTCGAAATCCTTGCCAGGATTGGGCTAGTAGCATACAAACTTCGATTACCTCTAGAACTCAATAAAGTACATCCTACATTTCACATATCAAACTTAAAGAAGTGTCTGTCTGACAAGAGACTCGTAATACCACTCGACGAAATCGAAGTTAAAGAAAATCTCCACTTCATGGAGGAACCAGTCAAAATCATGGATCGAGAGATCAAAAGAACGAAACAAAGTCGTATTCCCATCGTGAAGGTCTATTGGAACGCTAAATGAGGACCTGAGTTCACCTGGGAACGCGAAGATCAAATGAAACAAAAATACCCGCATCTTTTCCCAAACTCTTGAAGTCCCAGTCAAAATGCAAATTTCGGGACGAAATTCCCTCTAACGGGGGGATGAGGTGACAATAGTCAATTTTGGGTCAAGTCAAAGTCAAACAAAGTCAACAAGTCAAACCGGTCGACTCAATTAACCCTTGTATATTAGGGATTACGTTATGTAATTAAATACAACTCGCTATTTTAATGAGAAAACATCATTTGGAAAATTCGTGTGTTTAATTTTCCTTAGCCTTGATAGTGCTAAACAATGAACCTAAGCGATAAAACACTATTGCACACTCACCGGGAGTGTGTATGACACTAAAACATGGCTTAACGGGGTTTACGGACCTTGCGTTGCGAAGCCGGACACTCAAAAAGGTCATAAACAAAACCTCTCTGAATCTCTTTCACTTTATCTCTCTCTATTTCAAATATTTCCCAAATCTCTCCATGAATGTGGAATCTCTCCCAAATCTCTCTCAAAACCTCTTTTGAGTTTATAATCATTTTGGGGCATCCCGACACTTGACTTGGTGAAAAACCACTCAAAAAGGGGTGATATCTTGGAAAATAATCTCTTAGGGCCGATGCCTCCCTATATGGGCCAAGTCCTCCCTGAACCGAGGCCACAAGAATTGAGACCGAAATCTCCTTGAGTAGCCGTAGCCATTTGGCCGCAGCCACCGAACCCGGAACTAAGCCCCGCATCCGAGCCGAGCCTTTGGACCGCAGCCCCTTCCCCTCGGACCACAGCCAGCAACCAATCCACTCCGGTGCTTGGGCTGCTGAGACCGAACCCTTGCCCATACTTCGGATTTTCCATGTTTTTGCCCGGTTTTCGACCACGACTCCGTTTTAATCCCGTTTTAATTATTTTAAAGGGGTATTTTCACCCAAACTTATATTTTGACATATAAGGTCCCATATATTCATAAATTCAGCATATTTTTAAAGAAATCCTTATTTAAGAATAAAATCCATTAAATAAGATTTTGTGGTGGAGTGTTGACTCTTCCATAATGTTTGACACAAGCAACCACCCCCACACCCACTCCATGACCAGCCATTGTCCTCCCCACCATCCCTAGTCACTTCATAGTCCTTTCCCAACCATAATCATGTCCAAAGAGCTGGAAAACCCACTCTCTCTCTTCACTTCACTCACTTCACTCATTTCCACCAAAGATCAAACACCGCTTTTCTCTCAAATTCTCTCACACAAATTCGAGATTTCCAATTCATTTTTCAAGCTTTCCTCCTATATTTGGTAAGTATCATCACCATCCTTATGGTTATTACATTTCCTTTTACTCAAATCATTGATTCCTCACACAAACTCCATCAATATTGTGTTAGATTCTCGAATCTTCAAGCAATCCTTTAAGTGTTCTTGAGTTGAACACTTCTCTCCTTCAACATCCATCCACTGAAATCACACAAGGTGAGTTCATACCCCTATATTTTCATGCTTTTGTAAGTTTTTTTTTAATTTTTTTTTTTGGGGGGGGGGGGGGGGGAATACAAGTTAAAACACCAAGAACACAACTAAATTCTTCTAACAGCTTTCATCAGAAAAGTTGGGCTCCATTCACGGACTGTTTGGATTAGCTTAAACATTTTAGTTTTCAAACATGTTTTAGGTTCTAGTAGTTCCAGTTCTTAGCATTAAAATGGCTACTTTCACATCCCCATACGATTTTTCTACAATTTATGGTTATTTTTATAAAATTGTCTATCATTTCAAGAACCAATTCGGACCAGTCTGTGATTATGGACTCTTTGCCACATGTTGGAGATCACTAAAAATCATGGGAAAATTTATAAAAAAAACTAGACTCAATTTCCAAACTCTCAGAATTTACGGATTTTCATTTGGACGTTTGATGATTTTTCTACAAATTTTCTAAGAACAGTAACAGAAAATGTTATCCACAGAAAAATGCTATCAATTTCATTTCACCTTGTAACATGTTGAGCAAGGTGTATATCTTTATGTGAATATATGTTATTGCAAAATATGACATTTTGTCTTAGTATATAGACATGCATCATTTAACAATTGGATTTTTATATATAGAACAGAGGAAATAACAAATTGTTATAATCAAAGTACATCCATTACATACAAACATTTGGATAAACTATGTTAACTATAGTTTATGTACATTAGTACTACTACCCTTGTTTTGATAAACTATAATAGGTATAGTTTATGATACATTACATAACACACTCATTACAAAAAGGGTACATTTATACAAAAAGGGATTTTCGTTACATTTCACGTAAATTCTTTAACGACTTTTGTGAGACATTCGCTTCACATTACCAACAAGTCCTGTATTGTAACCAGAGTCTCCTGGAGGGAGAGCGTGATAGTTGTATATAGATCTATATTGGGTTTGACAAACCCACGCCTTAGCTGCATGTGTGACAACCCAAGTTTGTTCCGTTACATTTCCCCGTTACCGTTAACGGAATATTCCATTTTTGTAAAAAGTTTCGTTAATTAGAGGTCGCCAATTTAATAAATATTTCATTTATTTATGTCGTTAAGTCGTGATAAAAGAAATAAAAACTCATAATACACATTTCCATTTAGTTGGAAAAGTTAGTTTTTATTATTACGACCACTAAATCGGGTGCGACCAAAAGCCCCGTTAAACGACAGTATTGGGTAGAATATCACTGAGCTCCAACTCCCACCCATATATAAGGGGGAGTAAGCTCCATTTGAGCCTCTTCCACCCTCTCTCTATATACTCTCTCTCTAGACTCGTTTTCGACCCGAATCCGCAACCAAACGCTTCCAAATCGTAAGTCCACTTACCCTAGCTTGTTCTAAACATTATGACTCGTGATTATAGCTTAAAATTCGACCATTTAAGCTGTTGAAAAGGAGTTCACGGCCTAAGATCCTCCTTAGGCCGTAAACACCTTAATTGAGGCCAAAAAGACCCAAACTTGTCCCTAAAAGCTTGGAAATAAATTGAGGAAATAGCCTAGGAGTGTTTGCTCATCAAAACATAAATTTTTAGGGCATAAAGGAGAGTTTACGGCCCAAGCACATGCTTAGGCCGTAAACACCTCTAAACCTTGTCAAAATGCCCCAAACACACCCCTAAACCACCCTTAGGCTTAATACATGAATTAGGGGCTTGCTATTTCGGGTTTAGAACATTTAAACTCAATGAAATGAAGGGATAAAAGGAGTTTACGGCCCAGACATGTGTCAAGGCCGTAAACACCCTTAATGATGCCAAAGTGTTGGTTTTTATTCCCCAAATGGACTTAGACTATTACTCTAAAATGCTAGGAAGGTATTAAGGGCTTAAAACTTCACTTAACTCATGGCATAGGAGTTCACAGCCGTGAACTCCCTTAGGGATGGTTCATGGGCCGTAAACTCCCTAATGATGCCTTTAAAAGCCCTAAACTCATTCATGCCTCTTGGATTTGGACCCAGCAAAATTCCACTAACAAGATAGAGCCTTAAAAACACACTAGAACCCCTCACCATGAGTTTACGGTCGTAAACTCATGGGGGGTTGTCCCTGGGCCGTAAACTAAGTGTAGGGAGTTTACACTCGGAGAGTAAACTCCATTCCTAAGCCATTCACACCCTTAGATGTTACCCGGGACACCCAAACGCTTAACCAAAGTGTTTTCCGCTCCTTAGAGTGCATATACTTGTTTAATTGGTATATAATATACTAATTATATGTGAACATATGTTATCATATGTTAAACAGGTCTCTAAGTGTGTCCAAGTCCTTACTTGACACCGAGCACCCAACCGGCGCCTTTGTCGGATCCACTTACACCAGGTGAGTTCATACCCCTGAATGAACCTTTTAATGTTTTTACATGTTTTATAGGGGGAGGGGGGAATACAAGTTAAACATGCCAGTTATCATATCAATCACATGTGATTGATAACCCGCATGCACAAGATTTTACCACACTGTACACTGTTTTACCGAGTAGGATACTATGATGGTTTCAAAAAGGTTTTCATTTGTTTCAAAACTCTTACTTATACTGTTTTATCTAAATTCATTTTAAACTGGTTTATAAAGGTTCAAAGGATTTATAAAGCTTTTCAAACTTATTTTACCAAGAATACCAAATGTGATTTTCCCTGAGTATAAAGGTTTTTTTTCCAAGGTTTTCATCAAAGTTCCCTTTCACGACGTATACTTTTACTTGTTAGTTACTGCTGCTTCGCTTATACTTATTTAAAAACTCCTACTTGATAACGTATTTCTTTCGTGATACGCTTATATCGGTTATTGTCTCTATATCGCTTATACTTCTAGTCACTTATGCTTGTTAGACGCTTTTACTTCACCAATTGTCGTTCCCACTTCGTAATACACCTATACTTGGTACACTTATACTTCACGACTCGGATATTCCACTATACGCTTATACTTCACGACTCGGTTATTTCACTGTACACTGATACTTCACAAGTCGGTTAATCCACTATACACTTATACTTCACGATATGATTCCACTTGATACACACTCAAGCGTAGTTAGATGTATGCCTGTGCTTGTATAGATGCATATAAATAATGATTAAATGACTTAGGAAGGCTTGTCCGCCCTATTTCCTTTTCTTCGTTGAGATGTGGTCTGGTGGGATCGGATGTCCATCCGAAGGTCGTTTGATTCATTAGTTATATAGTATGTACACAATCATAGACATATAGGTTTACTTTAGTCAATTCAGTTATGAGTCTCTACCTCTAGTTCAGTACTTACATTAGAAACCCACTATTTGGAAGTCTCTACCCACTATTTGGGATGTATCTTCAGGACACGACCTTCTCCGTCGTCTAGTTGGTAACCAGAGTCTCCTGTAGGGAGAGCGGACATTGTGTGTATAGATCTATACGGGATTGACACCCCTGCACCCTGACTGCTAGCTACAGTCCACGGCCTACCAAGCCAAGGGGTGACAAATGTCATATTTTATAGACGCTTGTAGGGCGTCTAGAACTCTAGTCAGTATGGTTACGAGTATCCTGGGTTACCTTATAATTCATGGTCTTAAGGTAACGGTATTTCACCGGCAATTTACATTGTATGCTGGTAACTCATTTTTAGAGTCACACTGTTTTGACCTTGCAAGATGTATCTTTCATTTGATACTGTCTGCGGTCCGTATTCTCTATTTTGACCTTGCAAGATGTATCTTTCATTTCATACTGTATGCGGTCTGTATTCTCTGTTTTTACCTTGCAAGATGTATCTTTCATTTGATATTGTCTGCGGTCGGTATTCACCGTTTTAGACCTTACCATTTGTACCTTTCATTTGGTACCTTCTGGGGTCTGTGTCTTCTTTTGTTAGACTGAACCAGGTGTGTCGTTCGTTCGATACTCTCCTGGAGTCTATGATTCCTTTGCCTTAGTCAGCAGTCCTCACTGCTGAGGCATATGTATTTCTCTGACTTCTCTTGCTTTCTTGAATAATCAAATTCCGTATTTTGATATCGATAGCGATTAAGGGAAAACTACTTTCTACCACCTAATTCTGACCAGTCTTGGTAGAAGAATGCTTTTTAATTAGAAAATATAGGATTTTCTGGAAAGGACTCTATTTCACTGTATACTTGAAAAACTACCACTTATATAAAGTTACTTGATTAAAATGTCACTAAATGCTTATGAACTCACCAGCATTTGTAAAAATGCTGATACTCGCTTTTCAAATAACTTGTATTCTTAGGTCAGCTTTAGACAGGTACATCCCAGGAGCTGTTGATGAAGATAGCTTAGTACCACGCCGTACTTATTCTATTACCTGTATTACTTTGTTGTATTGTAATGTAAATCATATAAAACTATTACTATTAATGCAATGTTTTGTTGTACTTTGATTACTATAATGCATGTGTTGTGATACTTGACATAACGTCATCCACCCCGAAACATTTCCACCGCTCCGGTTTTGGGGTGTGACAGCATGCAACAGCTAGATTGGCAGGTCTGAGGTGACAAATGTCATAACGTTTCGGACGCCTGAAGAACGTCGTTTCAGGCCAACTAGGTCATAGTATGGTTATAATAAATCACATTAAGTGTTAACAAACATAGAATTTACGGCGATTTCATTGAAGTCAAACAAGTTTATGTCGATTTAAACTTGCATTGTTTTACTATAAATATGACAAATTATTTGTACATTCCGGTCTTTGGGTTTTAAGACTACATTTACACATTAAGGAAAATATTGGATTTTCTGAAACGGACACTACTTTTACAAGAAAAGATTTTCATAACTACATACAAAAACTTATGAACTCACCAACCTTTGTGTTGACACTTTTTCAAACAACTTGTATTCTCAGGAAACCACTAAACAGGTAACCAAGTGCTTTTGAGGATGGGACGTTAAGGCGTCAAACATTTGACATTTTTGTCAACATATTGTCATTGATTTGGAAACATGTAATTCATACAATGATGTAACTCTTTCAATTTTATATATGTTGGTTGTGTTTACTTTAATCACTATTGCAATTGTTGTTATGATACAATACATGAATTCCTCCACCCCCGGACGTTTCCGCCATCCTTGGTTTGGGGGTGTGACAGGTGTGGGGTGTCACCCCCGTATAGATCTATACACAAACTCCTGCTTTCCCTCCAGAAAACTCTGGTTATAACTACAGGCTACGATTGTACACTCAAAGGTGCCAACCGACAGTTCTCAGTAGATCCTTAATCGAAAATTTACACGGAAAAGAAAAAAGAACACATATGAAACTCATTCCTAGGCCCAATAAATATGTAAGTGGACCACTAAGGCCCACTATACATGTCCATTATTTCTAGTCTCAAAGGAATATGAATGTCAATCCTAATCCCAATATACATGTAAAAGAACACTAAGTCCCACTAAACATGTATATTATTTCCAGACCCAATAAGGATATGAATATCGTTTTTAATCTGTTTGTTATTGTTTTGTTTATTTTAGCTTGATTATTTACAAAATTGATATAAAAAGCCCACTTTTTATAAAAATGACGGTCTTGGCCCAATAAGCCACAAAGTTTTCAATTAAGGCCCAATTATAGTAAAAATAACACTTTAGCCAACATTTTGTTCAAAACTTGTGTTTTTGACTAGTTTATGGTAAAAATAACATTTTAAATTCATTTGGTTGTCAAAAATATCATTTTTGGCTTGATTTTTGTGAAATACACATTTTTCTGGTTTTTGGCTTTTCTGACCTAGTTGTTGGAAAATTTGTAGAAAAATCATCGTAAACCGAAATTTGGATCCGTAAATTGTGGAAGTTTGGAAATTTTGTCTACTTTGTTCACAATTTTTCTCATAATTTTAGTTGGCCTCTAACATGTGTGAAATTGCTCACCTTCACAGGTTGGCCCGAAATTATTTCAAATCTGATAGGCAGTTTTGTAAAATTCGCCAAAAATAGTAGAAAATTCGTATGAAAACGTGAGAGTAGTAATTTTAAAGGTAATAACCTGAAAGTTTTTCATGTAAAACAGTTTTGAAAAATATTACAATTAAGGAGGTCAAAATAGTTCGAGATTGGACTAAAACTTTTCTGTCAAGGGCTGATTTTTTAGTTTAAGTTTTCTAAGTTTCTTCACAACACATATTTTTGCTATTTTAAGTGGATAAATCCCAGATATACAAGTTTAAATGTATTATATGTGAGGAAACATACTTTTCTCAAGGTTTATATGAAGATCCAAATGATAAACTTCATTTTCAAGTAAAGATCTAAAAGTTAAACACATAAACATGCATATATACATAGATCTAACACAAAAGCACTTGTATTCTCCCCCAAAAACATTATAAAACCGAAAACAAGGGGGTATCAAGCTCACCATGGGGGTTTTCAAAGTGTAGAAGGAGATGAAGAAGAAACTTTGAGTCTATATTGAACAACTTGGAGGGATCTTGAAAATATGGGTGTGCTAAGGTCCAAAATCACGAAAATGAAGTTGTAAGAGGAAAGGTCTTAGAATAGGCTTGAAATATAACATCTAGAGATGAACATGGACTTACCAAGTTATGATACTTGAAGGAAATCTTGAGGATGGCACCACCACCCACGAATTTTTGAGAGAAATGAAGGAGGATTCTTGAGATTATGTGTGGGAAGTGAGAGTTTTTTGTGTGTGTGGTTGCTCTAGATGTGGCCGAAAGATAAGAGGGAGGAGGGAAAAGGAATGGAGGTGTTGATTTATGTAGAGATGATAGGATGGTTACCTTAAGATATGTTGGATTTTACCTAGATATTTGATGTACAAAAATGAGGTGTCATGCCTTATTATCCAATCTTAATCTCCTTTTTTTATTAAACCATTCCCTAATCGAGCCCTAGAGGTGTTCTCGGACCAAGATTGGCCCAATATGGTAGGTTTCGATTTGGCTTGGCCCAATGAAGGTTTTCGGCCCATTGGGCCCTCTTTATTGGGTTTACAGCTCAAGAATGATAAAGGAATTAGGTTTACGGCTCAATAAGGTTCAAGAAGGTTGTTTACGCCTTAATCTAATTTTTTGTCAGTTATGACAGCTATGAAGTGTGTACTTTTCGTAAACCGATCAACGACCACCCAAATCATGTCGTGACCATTCTTCGTTCTGGGTAGTTTAGTCACAAAATCCATGGTGATGCATTCCCATTTACCCATGGGTACAGGTACATGTTCTAAACTCCCATACAGTTTCTGATGTTGTGCCTTGACTCTTGCACATGTCACACACTTGGCCACATACTTTGCAGCATCGCGCTTCACCGTCGGCCACCAATAATAGGGTTTTAGATCCCTATACATTTTAGTGCTACTGGGATGAATCGAGTACATGGTCTTGTGAGTTTCTTCCATCATAAGATCTCATATTCCTCCCGTCTTAGGTACCCAAATTCGGTCTTGGAATACCTTCAGTCCTTTACTGTTTATACAAAACACTAACGTTTTGCTCAAACGTTCTCCCTTTCGGTCATTCTTCTCTAAATCTTCTTCTTGAGCTTTCTTTATACTCTCCACAATTTTCGAGACAACTTCAATTATTAATGCTCTTGGCCTTTTCCTTTCAAGGCTTACTTTCTGACTGAGAGCATCAGCGACAACATTGGCTTTACCTGGGTGATAAAGTATCTCACAGTCGTAGTCCTTGAGTAATTCCAGCCAACGTCGTTGCCTCATATTTAGTTCTTTTTGATTAAAAAATATTACAGACTCTTATGATCAGTGAAAAGTTTGCGCTTCGTGCCATAGAGGTAATGCATCCATATCTTTAGACCAAAAACTACCGTTGCCAACCCCAAATCATGAGTGGGGTGGTTCTTTTCATGCTCCTTCAGTTGTCTTGATGCATATGCTATCACTTTATCCCGCTGGGTTAGAACACAACCTAACCCAACTCCTGATGCATCGCTATAGACTGCAAAGTCTTCAACTCCTTCGGGTAAAGAAAGAATTGGTGCTTCACATAATTTCTTCTTTAACTTCTCAATGGCTTCCTTATGCTTTTCACTCCAAGTATAAGTAGCTCCTTTGTGGGTCAAAGTTGTCAATGGAGCAACTATCGAACAAAAGCCTTGGATAAACCTTCGGTAATATCCAGCTAATCCCAAAAAGCTTTGGATCTCCGTGGGACTTTTTGGTTGTTCCCACTTCATTACAGCTTCAATATTTGCTGGATCAACCATTATTCCATCTTGGTTAACCACATGACCCAAGAATTAGACTTCCTGAATCCAAAAATCACATTTGGAGAACTTAGCATACAGCTTCTCCTTTTTCAATACTTCTAACACTTCTCGCAAGTGTTTACCATGCTCCTCCTGGCTTTTCGAGTAAATCAGAATGTCATCTATAAACACTATCACAGATTTATTGAGGAATGGTTTACAAACCCTATTCATCAAATCCATGAAGGCTGTTGGAGCATTGGTTAGTCCAAATGACATAACCAAAAACTCGTAGTGTCCATATCTTGTTCTAATGTAGTATTCTCATTATCCTGCTCTCTCACCTTTAGCTGCTAATATCCTGACCTAAGATCAATCTTCGAGAAATAACTCGAACCTTGCAACTGATCAAACAGGTCATCAATCCTTGGCAATGGGTACTTGCTCTTTATTGTTGCCTTGTTCAGCTCTCTGTAATCTATACACATTCTCATGCTCCCATCTTTCTTCTTTACGACTAACACTAGAGCTCCCCAAGGTGATGAACTAGGTCTAATGAAACCTTTGTCCAATAACTCCTGAAGTTGTGTCATCAGCTCCTTCATCTCTGTCGGTGCTAATCAATATGGTGCCTTTGTTATTGGAGTGGTTCCTGAAAACAAGTCTATTCAAAACTCTACTTGTCTATTAGGGGGTAATATGGAAAGGTCTTCGGGAAAGACTTCCGGAAAGTCACACACCGCTGGTATCTCCTGCACATCCTTCTTTTCCTTTTTAGCATCAATCACAAATGCTAGATATGATGTATATCCCTTGGCCAAACACTTTTTGGCTTTCATTGTGGAGATGATTCCAGACCTCACTCTGCATTTGTCCCCATACACCATAAATGACTCTATCCCTTACGGATTTACTTTAACTATCTTCTTACTACATAATATTTCGGCATCATTGGCGCTAAGCCAATCCATCCCCAGCACGATGTCAAAACCATTCAACTCAATAGGCAATAATTCCTCGTGGAACTTATTCCCATTTAATTTTATGAATATGTTTTCATGCGATGGCTAACAGGTATAAACTTGCCACTAGCAACCTCGAATATTAAAGCATTATCTAGTCTATCAACAGCCAAAGGTAGTTTTCTACCAAATTCATGCGAAATAAAGGAGTAGTTGGCTCCAGAATCAAACAAAATTTGGGCAGGAAATTCGTTTACGAGAAAGGTACCTGAAGCGACATCAACTCCTTCTTTCGCAACTTCAAGTGTCATTTGGAAGGCTCTGGCTTTTGTCTTTGGTGGGAGATTGGGCCTTGCTTCCCCTTTCTTCTTTGGGCAGTCCCTCAAGAGGTGCTCCTCCTCACCACACCCATAACAGACTTTCTTATTGAGGGTGCATTCATTGGCATTCTGCCTAAGCTTTCCACATTTAAAACATATGACCTCTTCACCACATTTCCCATGGTGCTTCTTCTTACATTTGTCGCACCATTTGGCTTCTGCTCCTCCTCCTCCCAGACCAGACTTCGAGAATCTGATTTTCTTGTTGGATTTTGAGGATCCGTCAAACTTCCTTTTCTCACCAACCTCTGTCCTCTCCAAACCCTTCTCCATGATCTGGGTCTCAACATTCTTAGCAGCCCAGATGGTGGCTTTCAATGTGGTTGCTTGCTTAACCGTTGGACCAAAATTCGCTGGTAAACCATGTTCAAACCTATTGACCTTAGAGAGTTCAGTTGGAACTAGGTATGGAATAAGCTTCATCTTTTCTGTGAAACTAGCAGCGTATTCCGTAACACTCATTTTTCCTTTCTTCAAATTTTGAAACTCATTATTGATTTCCAGAAGATCCTGCTCAGAGCAGTATTGCAATTTTAGTTGTACCACAAAGTCCTCCCAAGACATCTTGCTAGCTTCTCCTTTAGGCATCGAATCAACTAGTAACTTCCACCAACTCAATACACCAGATTTTAATAGAGGAATTGCAAGTGCGGTCTTCTGTTTGTTGCTGCACTCACAACTTTCAAACATTGTCTCCATTTCGGAGATCCAATTTATAACTTCCACAGGTGTCGGACTTCTGGATAGACACAGTGGTTTGGATGCCATGAAATCTTTGTATTTGCGTCCACGTCCATGACCTCCTCCATCCTGTTTGTTACGTCTAACTATCAATGGGTTGGCTTGACCAACAGTCCCACTATAGTTCCCTACTTCTGATTGCCCTTCATTCAAATCAGGTTGTTCAACAGGGACCATAGTTTCTTCCTTATTCTGTTGCAGTAATCGCCTTGTCTCCTCCATTTGGCGATCCAACATCATCTGCATCATCGCTTGTACCCCAGCCATCGTCATTGGCTCAGGTGCAACTCCAGCAACAGGTACTTGCTGAATCACTGGGGGTTAATTCCTATTTCCGTTTGCGTTTCCAACTCCACTTCTAGTTCTTTCCGTTCTTGATCTATACACCGAATAAGGTGAATTTAGATCTTTATTCACTATAGACTCTGAAATGTTTACATGTTAGTTCTAATATCGTATCCATACGCTTAGAATCCTACACATATAAGGTTTCCAGATTCGGTCGGAAACAGACCATAGATCCGAACAAAGAACGACATATATAGTAAACATATAGCATTTATCACATAAAAGCATTTTAGGCAACTTTCCTAAAATATACTAGTGCTCGTGTCTTAAATATAGTAGACACTTATCTCACAATCATCACTTAGCATTCTAAGTTTAAGTCTAGAAATCCTACAAATTCCTAGTTCGCTTAAATTAATGCTCTGATACCAACTGTGACATCCCCAATCATGGTCATAAAAGACCGATTTAGTTTATGCTTTTATAATAAAATCAGAGTAATCCTTTAATTAAAAGTGTTAAGGAATTTGTTCCCAAAACAAAACAGGATAAAAATTTATCAAAGCATTTCTTAAAGAAATGTATTTTCATTATATATATATATATATATATATATATATATATATATATATATATCAAAACCTCGGGATGTCATGTTCTGGCATAGAACAAAAGCATAAACAGTACATTATAAGCCTTACAACAGTTATTAACAACTACTGGCCTATAATCCATAAATCCCTCATCATCATCCAAATTATGTTGTGGGTGTACTAACTATAAAACAGAAAGTTGAGTGGGTCAGGCTTGGGAGCCTGATGAGCATATAGGGTTTTCAACCCACAAATAATAATAAATTTATTAATTTCATCGACCAACAATAAATTTATTGATGTCATCAACCAACAATAACCCTGATTACCCATTCCCATTATCCTCACTTTACATCCCTAAACACCTACACAAGGGACCTAGTATAAGGATTTTATCATCGTGATGGAGTTTACTGCTAAGGGGATTCCTCAACCGTATATGTCCGTAAGGCAACCATGAGGGGGATGGTGTACACCGGTGAACATCAAGCCCACAAACACCTATAGGTTGTGAGCCTGCCAACGTTCCACTAGACTGTCTAGAAGAGTATGTGGTCGTCATCCATACTCTGCTAGATGATTGGAACACCAACAACATCGAGGCCTCTCATCATTTTATCACACACCAACTATTTCATTTACCCATGTTATACCCAACATATTTGTAGATAATATATATATATATATATATATATATATATATATATATATATATATATATATATAATTTAAATCATTTTAAAACTTGTATAAAACATTCATTCAACAACCATCTTAAATAAACAATCAATATATATACACATTGCACGTATTTATATAAAATACTTCATATCTATGTGTAAGATGAAAGTGACTATACACTCACTTGATAAGATGATAATCGGGCAGCACTTCGTTTCTTAAAACGATCGTTTCCAATAAAACTGGGGGATTTAATGAAAAATCAGGCCCTGCAAGGGTGGAGCTTCAAAACCAAAAAGATAAATTTTTCTGGGTCTTCGAGTACTTCGGGACGTATTTTGGGTGATGGAAATGATACCAGGGCTTCGGGGAAAGTTGAGATGAAAGAGATATTGAATTTAAGGTGAAAAAGGGCAATTTTCTAAAATATACCCAGGAGGTCTCGCAGCCTCTATATATAGTTGCGTGCTTCAGATCCGAAGCTGGGAGATGAAGACACGCGGCGTAGATGTGAGGCTCGGATAACAGGTGGCTCGGTTAGGACGGAGGCACGCGTCCGAGTTCGGATGCTACAGCGCAACGCCATGCATCGGAAGGGGAGAGGGCCACGGCTTCGGTCGAATCCGATAGTAACGTGTGTCAAATTCTCGGTTGCACAGGACATTGACGTCGGACACGCGGCATGCTCGGAGCAAGGTGACGTGGCCGGTCCGGATGAGGTTTATCCATGCGAAAATTTTCGGAAATTGTGCCAAAATCTTCTAAAATCCATGACTTTCGCGTACGAGCTCCGCTTTTGACGTTCTTTATATGCACGTGTAGGAGAGAATATATTCTAACAGACCGGGACAGGAAAATCCGTTAAAAATTCATAACTTCTTCATCCGACATCCGTTTTTGTCAGACTTTTTACCGTTGTACTACTATTGATGAGACCTTAGATTCTCGTTTAGGTTGTGTCGGCTAAAATCACTCGATCTTTATTTCGAGTTTTTAGCTATCTAGTGTTATACCGAAACTTAGAAAAATCATAACTTCCTCATACGAAGTCAGATTTTAACGTTCTTTTTATCAAAATTCTCGGTTTAACGAATACTACGACTGTTGTTTAGATTGCTAAGACTAAAAAGTACTTTATCGTAAATTCACTTTTTACATCACACAACGTCGTGCCGGTTTTGTCGCGAAACTTCAACAGGTCATAACTTCTTCGTTATAACTCGGATTTTGTTATTCATTTATACCTTCGGAATCCTTGTTTCGGCCACTACAACTTGCTTAACAAATATTGGCTTTATCCAATATTTATTTTTCGACGCTTATTTTTATCCTTAATTCATTAATCATATTAATTAAGCAAATAAGCACATAATTTACATAATATTCACATAATTCCTCTTTATTACTTCAAAATGAGTTATAAAGGTTGACCTAGACTATTACACCATCATTAATGCTTTAGCCCAGAAACATGAGCGTTTCATCGGGCCGGTAATCCGAGAGAACCTAAGACCAGCCCGGTACTTACAAGGCCGGGCATGAAGAAACTATAGCCTCTAATGAACAAACCTAAGCTCAAGTAACCATGCACAAATCTCAAAACCATATCTCAGGAAACATGCACAAAAGAGGATATGGAGCAATAAAATAATAAAAGGACAAAAGGCATGAGTGCTTACAAAACGGATAATAAATGAAGAACCGAACCGAACTGTAAACCCTCGGAACCTCGAAAAACCTATAAATGCCTTAGAGACATGATAACTACGTATGGGCAAAAGAGAAGCAAGAAACATCACGCACAATACTATAGCACCTGTGATATTCTCAATCTAACTTAGACATCAGAGAGCAATACCAGGGTTCAACCCTAGGTATGGATATATGACCTAGTGTCTATCCATCTTATGCAGAGTGGATTCTCGGATGTTTATTAGACAACGATCAATCAGAGATAAAGTTAAACATGCACTTGGAGTTCTCCATAACAACATTGGCGCCATTTGTATTGTAAGGGTGTCAAAGTGGCAAACCACAGAGACACCCAATAAAGATTTTAAGACTAAGGCAGCATAAGCATGGCAACATGGAACATGGTCAACTTAAAAAAAAAGCTCTCTTGGGTGCAGAAGAAAGCAATGTTGAATGTTTATACAATATGTTTAAATAAGGAACAAAGCATGTCTCCTATCACCAAGGGGACGAGCCTATACTTATATATGAGCACATATACGATATAGGTATCCACATGATATATTGTGATAATGGCAGTTCAACCGAAATCATGTATGACCATAGTTTCTCATAGTTACCAGAGCAAACATGGAAGAAGAAGAAATGACCGATAGGACACTTAACAAGCTTCACGAGACACTCTGTGTGGACAAAAAGAATCTTGTCCGTTCTGATAAACTTAATGTTAGGTCCAGTTTAGTGTTGCGTCTTTGGGCTTGTTAGCTAGTCCAAGTTTTGTCTCCGGTATGGGCCTGTCCATCCGTGAGTTTCGTATAGGGTTTATTATATAAAGATGCTTGCATGCATTCTGGAGCGTAATGTTCTGATAGAGATTTCATAGTGTACACGTTCTTATCATCTGTAACCCTAGAATCCTCGACAGCGGAAGTTCTTTATCAAGCTCTGCTGAGGATTGAGTTAATTGAATCATTCAACTCTTTCAGATCCATACTTGTGTTTTTGTTTAACTGTTATTGTTTTCATTATTCGCCTGTTTTAAAGATCTAATCGATCAAAGAGTTTTATAAACTCATCAATTGGTATCAGAGCAGGAGGCTGTGTAATTCATACACATCTCTTTTGTGAAAGAAGCGATTAGGGTTATTCCGCATTAACTGATATTTATTGAGCCGTCACTCCATAATTGACGTATCTCTTTATTTATTCGTTTGCCCTAATATTACATATTACAAGTCTGATCTTTCAAACAAGTTAAACGATCAGGCATGGATGATTCTCAATCTAATCCTATCAACATCTCAAACAGTATTGGATCAACGACGAAGATTCCTAGTCTATACACCCAGGATTACGAAGTTTGGGCTCATCATTTTGAAGACTATGTCACCGGATCTGAAGATAATGGGTATCTTATTTGGGAAGCCATTGTGTCTGGACCATTTGCTCACTCAGGAACATCCAAGATCATTAAAACTCAGAAAGAATATAATGATCTGTTAAAAGATGTAAAAGACGTTGCTCAAGACGAAAAGGAGAAGTTTCAGTGCAACATCAAAGCATTGAGACTGATCCGATTCGCTCTTCAATTTGACACGTTTAGGTTGGTGAGCTCCTACAGTACCGCTAAAGAAATATGGGATAGGTTGCAAGAGCTGTATTCCACAGATGAAGATTTAGAGCACTCTATTCAGACGTTGCTTTTGTCTGAGTTTGGAGAATTCAAGCAAAATTCTGATGAGACTGTCACACAGACGTTTGATCGCTTCAATCATCTTCTTAGCAAGATGATCAAACATGATATCGAAAGGAAGCTGATTGAACAGAAGGTCACCTTTTTGAATGGCCTAAGATCTGAATGGAGAGTTGTCGTTTCTATAGTTAAAGCTCATGAGCAGTTCAAGTCATATTCATTGGCTAAACTGGTGGGGATTCTAAAATCCCAAGAAAAGATTGTCATGCAAGAGAAGAATGTGCTCTCAAGTTTGGGGTCCTTGGCACTCCTGTCCAAAAGCAAGAATGTAGTAGAAGATGAAGATCTGAACCTGGAGGACTACGATCTTACTTCAGAAGATTATGCTATGATGGTGTCCAATCCAAAAAGGTTCATCAAGAAGAGGTTTCCTACCAATAAGAACCGAAATTGGCAGGGAAGCTACAGTTCAGAAAAGGTAAGGGAGGAGCCGAAGACTGAGGAACCAAAGAAAGAGGCAAAGGTTGATGGAGATTTTGGTGTGAACTGCTACTACTGTGGAGGAAAGAACCGTTATGCCAAAGATTGTGTTCTGAAGAAAATGACAGAGAAGGATGAGGAGAAAGATGAAGAGGCTGTCTTGTTGAAAAAGCTGGAAGAGATCAAGAGGAAGAAAGCTGCTACTAACCCTTCTATGAATGCTCTTATTGTACAGGGTTCGGCAGAGGATGACGAGTTCGGTGGCGTGCAGGTGTGGTCAACCGACTCCGAAGATGATGAGGTGAGAAAGCCTTCGCATGGAAAGGCGTATGTGGCAAGAGGTGGTGAAAGCGGCAGAAAGTGTTTGATGGTGACTGACGTATCTCACATGAGGGGATACAATACAGATGGTGGAAATGAGGACACCAAGGAGCGAGAGGACTTATGCTTCACAGCAAAACCTCTCAGTGTGCAGATCAATGAGCTTGATGAATTGATCAAGAAGGTATAATCTCTTTTTATCTCGTTCAAAGTTCCACAGAAATCATATGAAAAGGAATTAAATAACCTAAATTCAAGAATCTCAAATCTGGATAGTTGTTTAACTCAAACACGGGTCACCAATTCTAACCTAACTGACCAAATAAGCATGGTGTCATCCAAGAGTGAGGAGCAAAGGATGTGGATTGAGCAGAAGGAATCGGAGCCGATTAAGTCTAAGGATGAAAACATTTATTTACAAAGAGACAATTTGAAACTTTTAAAACAAAGAAATGTTTTCTGTTTGATTGCTAAAAGACTTTATGCTAACATTACTCAATTGCATCTGAATTGTGAAATAGGGCAGAAAATACATCGCATGATTCTACCCTTCCTTGAGTTTAAGGAGGATGAAATCGATGCTAAGGCATACAACTGTGAAAGTGTTGTATCGTCTGATGATGTGAATCCCACTTACATGTATGGTCTGGACAAAATAGAATCTTTCATAAAGTCCAAAGACCATAAGGACATGCTGAAAAATCTTTTGGATGAAAACGATAAGCTGAAACTAAGGACCGAAACCATACAAAAATTCGACTCATTGAGTGCTAATTTAAGTTCAAAAAATAAAATTGATGTTGAAAACGCATCTGAACTTAATGAGGACGATGATATGAGTGAAATTTATGTAGAGGATGTAGTCGACTGTTCTGAGTTTGTCAAGAGCGAACCCGAAAACCACAAAAATCTTATTTCTGAAAATTTTGTGGAGTTCGCTCGTTTGTCCCAAAATAAGTCCCCGATTCTTGAAGAAAAGGTTGTTGTGTACCAAAAGGTGAGAACAACACCAAATCAGGTGTATAAGGTCACAGCAGTAACCGAGCATCAAACAGCCGAACTCACTGCCATAGTGAACGAAGATAACGCAGATGGCTGTGATGAGTTCTTTTGGTCTGCTCCTATAGATAATGCCGACGAAATAGTTGGTTTGTCAGAGCGAACGTCCTGGAAAACAAAAGGAAGATATGTACCAGAGCCGCTGAACAAGCCTGACAACTTTGACGTGCCAAGCACAAGTGGTACAAAAGAAATACATGTAGAAGAAGTCACTTCCACAAGTGAAACATCATCTGTGAAAGGTGAACCGACTGACAAGAAGCTGAAACAAAAGGCCAACATTCACAGACAGTCGAAACAAGTGAAAGATCAAAAGCAGCAAAGAAACCTAAGATACAAAAAGAATCTCTCTGAGCGAAAGCAGTTTTGGCGCTCTCAAAACAATCATTTCTCTTATCATGATAAAAATTCAAAGTCAGAGAAAAAGGCTTTCGGGCCACATGAGGAACATAACTGAAAGGACAGGTTCGGTTCAGAGAGCAACAACAACCGAAAGGACAGGTTCGGTCCCGAAAGCAATAGCTACCGAACGACCAGGTTCGGTCCCTCCAATGACCAAAAACAAAAGGGTCATATCGAACCGCAAATCAGAAGAAATTCCCATTCTAATTCTTCTAGTTCTCAATTCTCTTCTAAACCCAATTCTGTTCGTGCACAAAATTCTAAATCGTCAACGAACCTGAAGAAAAATCGAAGATTTCCTCTGTCCAGGAAGACCGAAAGCAGTCTAAAGCCCAAACACCAAAACCTGAAACCAAATCCACTGTTGCTAATCCTAACAAAATCAAAGTGTTTACCATTAAAAGAAAAGATGAAACAACATTAATAAAAAGAACATATCTTATTGATGTTTCTCTTACTATTCCTGTTCCTGTGAAAGGCTCACGTAGACCCAAGAAACTTTGGGTTCCTAAATCTGCTTAATTTTTGCAGGTTATAAGTGGCGAGCAGTTCGACGAAGAATGGTACATTGACAGTGACTGCTCACGTCACATGACAGGGAGGAAGGAGGAGCTAAGGGAGTTTCGATCTCTTCGGAATGGTGGGAATGTCAAGTTCGGCAACAATTCTTATGGAACGATAAAGGGCTATGGGATGATAACCAATGGAGACTTCACAATAAGAAAGGTGGCGTATGTTGAAGGTCTACAGCATAATCTCATCAGTGTATCTCAACTGGTAGGAGGCACCGGTCTCAAAGTTTCATTTGATGATGAAGGTTCAGAAAAGGGTAATTCTCAAATCAGAACGCAAAGGCGAAATGTTTCCTCTCAATCTCAAACCAATCAAAGGAAATCCAGCTATATGCCTATTATCCAAAGCTCATTCTGACGAAAGCTGGTTGTGGCACCGAAGGCTCTCACATCTCAACTTCAAAGACATCAACAAGCTTGTCAAAGGAGGTCATGTTCGGGGTCTCCCATTGCTCAAGTTTGATCGAGAACATTTGTGTGCTGCGTGTGAAATGGGGAAGCAAAGTCGTCAAAGTCACCCATCCATTATAAACACAAAAGTTGTTGAACCACTTGAGTTGCTTCACATTGACTTGTGTGGTCCATCATCTATCGAAAGCATTGGCGGTAGCAAGTATATTCTTGTTATTGTTGATGATTTCTCACGTTTTACATGGGTATTCTTTCTGAAGCACAAATCTGAGGCTACTCCTAAGCTAAAGATGTTTATTAAGCAGGTTGAAGTGCAACTGAGAAAAGTCATTCGCAACATCAGGAGCGATAATGGACTGGAGTTCAAGAACAAAGAATTTGAAGACTTTTTGGCATATAAAGGAACCAGTCACAACTTCTCAGCTCCCTATACGCCTCAACAGAATGGAATTGTCAAAAGACGAAACCGATCCTTGTGTGAGGCGGCCCGAACGATGCTAAGTTTCGCTTCTCTTCCGTTATATTTATGGGCTGATGTTATTGCTGCAGCATGTTTCACACAGAACAGGTCTTATCTCAACAAGCGTTTCTCTCTTACTCCTTATGAGATCATCAATAACAGGAAGCCGAATGTAAAATTCTTCCATGTGTTCGGCTCACGATGCTTCATCTTCAACTCCAAAGAACATCGTAACAAGTTTGACGTTAAAGCTGATGAAGGAATTTTTATGGGATATTCTCTTACTTCAAAAGCTTACCGGGTCTTAAATAAGTGCTCTAGGAAGATCGAAGAAACATATTATGTGACTTTCGATGATAACTACATCAAAAAGCTAAAAGCTACTGAAGAAACAATTGGAGAGATTTTCACTCAAACAGGTCAAGTCACGGCCTCAACTGCTAATCTGTTCGATCAGTTTGTAGAATTATTCGATGAACCTGAGAAAGCTACTCTCTCGGAAGCCAAGGCAGCAGACAACAAAGTCGACCATCTGAAGCAAATTGTCGAAGATGTCGCCAAACGAATGGGTGAAGGAGAACAAGTTCCAAACGAACCTCCTGAGCAAGGTGCCTCAGTTGAGGGGGAGAATCCACCTTCTTCAAAACAACCGAGCTCACAAATTAAGGGGGAGAATTCTATTCCAGTTCCACCCGAAAGCTCAACTGCACCCGAAAGCCCTTCAGCACCCGAAAGCTCGACAACACCAGAAAGTCCTGTAGCACCAGAAAGTCCAGCTACACCTGAAAGCTCATCAGTCGAGGGGGAGAACTCTGATATGTTCTACGATGACGATAGTCAATATGAATTGGAATAAATGGTTAACGCTGAATTGGATCCATCGTATGATCCAAATTACCCTCCTCTTGTTAAATGGACGAGAGATCATCTTGTATCTCAAATAGTGGGTAATGTCTTTGAAAAGGTCCTCACCCGATCTTAGCTGAAGGCAAAGCAAACATCTCTATTCTCCAAAGTAGAGTTCTGCATGTATAATTCTTTCGTATCAAAAGTTGAACCGAAGACAGTAAATACGGCTCTTGATCATTCTGACTGGGTTTAAGCTATGCAAGATGAACTCAACGAGTTCGAAAGAAACAAAGTATGGCGCCTCATTCCAACTCCTAAAGATGCCTCAGTTGTTGGTCTCAAATGGGTGTTCAAAAATAAAATGGACAAGGAAGGCAATGTGATTCGAAACAAAGCTCGTCTCGTGGTGAAAGGATATTGCCAGGAAGAAGGAATCGATTATGAGGAAACTTTTGCTCTGGTAGCGAGGCTGGAATCTGTTCGAATATTTTTGGCATATGCTGCACACAAGAACTTCGAGGTCTACCAAATGGACGTGAAATGTGCCTTTCTGAATGGAGAACTTGAAGAAACGGTCTACGTGGAGCAACCTCCTGGTTTTGTCAATGAAAAGTACCCAAATCACTGTTATATTCTGGACAAGGCAGTTTACGATCTGAAACAAGCACCTAGGGCATGGTATGAAACGCTAACCAAGTTTTTAAAGATGTCAAAATTCAAACAAGGTTCGGTTGACCCAACCTTCTTTCGTAAGAAGGAAGGTAACCACCTTATGATTGTTCAAATCTATGTCAATGATATCATCTTTGGCTCAACGAATCCTAGCTTAACCGCTGAATTCAGAAAGCTGATGGAGACTAAATTTGAAATGAGCTCAATGGGTCCGATTAACTTTTTCCTTGGTTTAAATATTAGACAGGGACCCGAAGGCATCTTTATCAACCAGGAAGCATACACCAAGACTCTTCTTGCTAAATTCGGCATGATGGGAGACTCAAAGGTTAAAGTTCCAATGGCATTCGGCACCAAGCTCACACCATCCTTGGAAAAACCTGCAGTCGATATTACGCTATACCGACAAATGATTGTGTCTTTAATGTACCTTACTGCTAGCAGGCATGATATAATGTTTTCAGTGTGTTATTGTGCTAGGTTTCAGGCGAATCCTCATGAACCACATATGCTTGCAGTGAAAAACATACTCCGGTATCTGAAACGAACTACCTCTCTCGGTTTATGGTATCCATCAAACTCAGGTTTCTTCGTTCAAGCCTACTCAGATGCAGACCTTGGAGGTTGTGGTTTAGACAGGAAAAGCACCACTGGAGGCTGCCAATTCCTAGACGGGAAGTTGGTTAGCTGGCAATCAAAGAAACAGACATGTGTTTCTCTGTCTACAGCCGAAGCAGAGTACATCGCAGCAGCTTCCTGTACATCTCAAGTTATTTGGATCCAAAGCCAGCTCCGGGAATATGGACTCAATATGAAAAAGATCTCACTATATTGCGATTCAGAAAGTGCAATTAGGATCTGTCATAACCCAGTGCAACATTCCAAGACAAAGCATATAGCATTGAGGTATCACTTCATTAAAGATCATGTGGAAGATGGGAACATCGAAATTCACTTTGTTCGAACCACTGATCAACTGGCTGACATCTTCACCAAAGCTCTTCCTGAAGCATCTTTCAATAAAATTCGACAAGGACTAGGTATGATGGAATCAGAGTCAGTACCAAAAACTACTTGAGGTTAACTAAAGGACCAAATTAGTTAGCTATTACAAGTCTAAATTAACCCGAATAAATAATCTAGTGAATTAAATTAAATTAGACAACTGACCACTGTTTTAGTTAGTTTGTTCTCTAAGGATTAGTGCAGCAAACGTGAATCTAATCACTTGAATCGGTAGCCAATAGGAGAATTAATCCATTGCACTATTACCATAATATCAACCATAGGATCAATTGAGTTAAACTAAACAGAAGTTCCCTTCTTTATTGAATTTAGTTAAATCTTTGCTTTTCTAGTTTTTAGTCTAAGTAATAGTAGTAAGTTTCTAGTCTTGTAAAACTAGACAAAACCCCCTTTTTATTATTTAAGTTTAGATAAAATTAGTTTTTAGATTGAATTTACCGTTCCCTGTGTTTGATACCCTACTTGCTTAGCTTTACCACAACTGATAGGTCCACTGCCTTTGTGTGCTTATTTTATAATTAAAAGTAGGATTAAAACTAGTTGAGTTTACATACATCAAGTTTTTGGCGCCGTTGCTGGGGAACGGTTCTAAATTAGCACTAATTTCTATTTTTATCGATCCTTTGTGTGAGATTTATCTTACACAAAGTTAATGCTTAGGAAATTTAGTAAATAAGTTAGGTTTTAATAACTATTGGTTTTTATTTTAGATTTGTCAATTTTCTGTTTTTGCCTTGAACTCGCCGAGTGCACTCAAAACAACTCGGCGAGTCCATCGCTGATTCACAATTTTAGTTTTTATTTTATTTTTGTTCTTTTTACGCGTTTTTCTTGGTTTTTTGCAGTTGTTTCATGACCCGAGGATCTGAGACACCTTTAGTCCCTCCACTAGAAGACCCAGAATCCGCCCTAAGGAAGAGCAAGGGAAAATCCGTTGGAGAATCCGTTTCTTCAAAGAACTCGCCACTAAAGAATCTAAAATCCGTTTTCAGTACGAAGAAGAGCAGCAAACCAGCAGCTTCCAGCGCCTCTATAGCAATAGAAGACCCGATCAAAGAGGACACCGAGTACGAAACCGAAGGAGAAGAAGACCCCACTTTCGGGCATGAATCCAACTTTGACGATGAATTATCCATTATCATGGCTAACATCGACGAAGTCCCCATGGGGGAATGGAAGAAGAGGATGTGTGACGATACCGGTCTGGGACTTGTGCAACCCGCAATTCCCGCTACTGCTACTTTCGAGCTAAAGGGCCATATACTTGCTTAACTAAAGGAGATTCCTTTCTATGGAAAAGACCACGAAGATGCTTACAAGCACTTGGATGAAGTCAATGATGTGGCTGACTACTTTAATGTTCCAAATGTGCCACGCGAGACCCAGCTACTTCGTATGCTTCCAGTCACATTCAAGGGTGCTGCAAAGGATTGGCTCAAGTCACTTCCCCCCAGGTCGGTCACCACATGGGCTAAGATGAAAGAAGAATTTATTGACCACTTTTGCCCACCTTCTAAAATAGCCAAATTGAAGAAGGCCATTGCTAACTTTGAGCAACAAGCTGGAGAGTCACTATATGAAGCTTGGGAGAGGTACAAGAGTCTGCTAAGGAATTGCCCACACCATGACCTTAATAGCCAACAAGAAGTCTCCATCTTCTATGATGGAGTCAATGTCACAACAAGGCAGTTACTTGACTCGCAAGGCCCGCTCACAAAGAAGGCACCCCCAGTGATCAAGGAATTAATCGAAGATTTCTCTAAGCATTCTAGAGAATACCATAACCCATGAAATGAAGTAAGTAGAGGGTTAGTGAACACGGTCAACGATGGCATGGCGGCGATGATGGCTAAACTAGACAGTTTAGATAGAAGAATGACGAAGATGGATCAAACAATCCATGCTATCCGGGTGGGTTGTGAAAATTGTAGGGGACCTCATTTAACTAAAGAGTGTGACTTGGATGAGAATGGAAACAAAAAGGCACAAGTTTTCTATTCAAGTGGCGATAGATACGATGAGACTTGGCGGAAACCCAAGAAGGAATGGCTTCCGTATGAAGAATACAGAAAGGCAAAGGAAGAGAAATACAAGCAGAAAGAGAGGGGTTTCTATCAAAAGGAAGAACCGGTGGTGGAAAAGAGAGCCGACTTAGAAAAAATGTTCACAAGATTTATAGCTGCTTCAGAAAAAAGACACAATGATCATGATGTTGCAATACAAGAGACCAGAACTATACTTAGGAATCAGCAAGCATTTATTCTGAACATTGAGAAACAGCTAGGACAACTAGCACATCAAGTGAACGAGAGAAGACCGGGTGAAATTCCAAGTAAAACCAAGAATAATCCAAGAATGGAGAATGTGAACGCTATAACATCTAGTTATGGGAAAATTTTCACTCCTCTGACCCCTGCACAGAAGATCTCAACTAAGGTGCGAGCAGAAAAGGAAGAAGAGTCGAGTTCTGCTAAACTCGACCCGACTCGCCGAGTCCCTCTAATGGACTCGACGAGTCCATGCCCTGATGACAAATTTGTTGTATCCTTAAAGCCTTACAGGCCTCCTTTGCCATTTCCAATTTGAGCCATACCTGATGAAAAGGTCAAAACATACAGAGCTTTCATGGAACATGTTAAAGCCCTTCAAGTCAACATTCCATTTGTTGAAACAATTCTTCAAACACCCAAATATTTAAACTTGCTTAAGGGCCTTTTTGCTGCTAGGAAAGATATGGCGGAAGTGGCGGAATTAGTATTGAATGAACTACCAGAAAAGAAGGGAGATTCGGGAAGCATCTCGATTCCTTGCCAATTTGGAAATATACTTGCTACTCAAGCGTTGACCGATTTGGGTGCAAGTATTAACTTAATGCCTTTTTCTTTCTTCAAGAAGCTGAATTTACCGGAGCCGAGGTTTATTAATATGAAGATCCATTTGGCGGATAAGACAATCATTCGTCCAAGAGGTGTTTGTGAAGATCTTCTCATAAAAGTGGACAAATTTGTATCCCCTGTGGACTTTGTAGTGCTGGATATGGAAGAAGACCCCAAAATTCCAATTATTTTGGGAAGACCATTTTTAAATACCGCATGCGCATTGATAGATGTATGCGAATCCACACTAACATTGAGGGTAGGAGATGAGTCAGCTGTGTTCAAAGCTATACTAGAGATTAAGCAAAAAGACACAAGAAAGGAAGAAGTTTCCTCCATTGATTTGGATGACGAAATACTACAAAAAGAACTTGCACTCCTACAAGAAGAAGATCCAAGTAAATTTCTACTATCTTCTGGAGGAAATGAAGATGTTGAAAAAGACTTAGAGGAGATAGAGAAGTTGCTAAAAGGAACTGATTCAAAAAACACAAAGGAATATGAGGAATTCGTACCGACTCGACGAGTCCAGGCGAAAATATCAGCAACTTGGGTTATCTTGATCTGCTTTGTACCAGTCCCTTGCCTGATTTGGACATGAAGATTTTTCCAAATTCTTTAGGAGATCGAGCAGCGGAAGGCGGAAGTGTTAAAGCGTATGGTGACTTCCAATATGTTCAAGTAGCTTGTCTCGATACAATGATGCAAGAAGATGAAGACATTCAACTCGACAAGGAGGCAAGTTTTAGGGAAGAGGGGAATGCAGCGGTTAGGAAAGATGATGTTGATAACCCATTCATTGAGTCATGTATAACCAAACCTCGAGCCCGAGTTTTTACAAACTATGAAGTAATGAAGTTTAATGAAGGCAAAGGACAAAAGAGGGTTCAACAGAATGGGGTGAAGAAGAAGAAGGTGGAGAAAAGGACCATGCATGCAATTGAAGAAGATGCCACACGGAAAAAGAGAGAAGAATTGAGACGGGCTTACAAGAGGAAGATACATGCCTATAAGATGAAGTATAAACCGCAAAAGATTAGGCGTGCATTCCCGATGCAGGAAAATGAAGAAACGTAGATGGGAAGGAGTCCAGCTAACGACTCCTTAAAAAGAAGCGCTTGGTGGGAGGCAACCCGTTATGAGAGTTTGCTTTCTTTTATCTTTCTCGTTTTTTTATTTATTTTCGTTTTTAGGATTTTCTTTTTCTGTTTTCATCTTCTAAATCATCAAACATGACTGCTTGAGAGTATGTATGGGCTGAGTGTGGGGTGGATTGAATTTTTTTATGAATACATCACAAAATGATATAATTTTTTGAAATGATTGCAAGTGACTCGCCGAGTCTGACCCTGACTCGACGAGTCTATTAAGATTCCAAACAAGTTTCAATTCGCGACTACACTCACCGAGTCTGACCCTGACTCGACGAGTCGATTTTATTTACAGAAAAAAAAATTAATAATTATACTTTTACATCTGGTAAAATTAGGGTTTTTACCCTAATGTGCTCACATTCCATTCATACTCGTCGTGCTACTCGTATTCTCTCTCAAGCTCTCATCAAGTTCTTCACTTTTTCTTCAAAATTATCGAATTCTATCAACCAAGGTACTTAATTTCTTCAATAATTCTGTTAAAGCCATGTTTTTAGATGTTATAAGGTATCATTTTTATAGAACACCCGTTTATGAAGTTTAGTGGATTTTTAGGGTTTTGATTTTGGATTAATTGTAGTGTTTTGGATGAATATTTTTGCTATAATACACCTTATGGACATCCCTGGACAAAACCCTTGGAAAAATTTTTGAGTTTTTATGGGTGCATTGGAACCGACCGGTCGACTAACTCGCGCAGTTCATCTGACTCGCCAAGTTGTTCATGGACTCGACAAGTCCAGTCGGGATCCCAAAAAAATTTTTGTTTTAATGTGTTTATGTTTTTTTTTGGATTTGTTAATTGTTTCACAGGAACCATGTTTTCAAGAGGACAAAGTTCTCGAGGAAGTCAAGGAGATTTCCCGTGGTTGCATTTTCCACAAATCAATTCAAATTCAACAAGAACCAAGTGGAAGAAGAAGCTTGCAGAGCTCCAGAAAAAAAAATTATCATTTATTAGCTAATTTATTGCATATCATGGACAAAAGATACTTAAAAGTGTTTGAATTGTGTTTTCAGTCCAAAAGCGAAGTTCGGGAGTAAAAGAAAGCAGGAGAAGCGGTTGGGAGCTCGGGAATTGATCAAAGAAGAAAAATGCTAAAAAGACAAGGTACTCGGCGAGTCTCACCGAAGATTCGAGAAGATAAAGACTCTGTGACTTACCGTATACGGGAATTAAGGGATGGACTCGACAAGTCGGTCTTGGACTCCGCGATTCGGATCGAATCTAAAAAACAGCTGTCCAGATCGACATAAGGTATTCTGGAACCCTTGGGGAGGAGCAAGCTGCGAATCAGAGTCAGAAGAGCTCTAAAGAACGAAGATACAACTCTAAAATCAATTCCGAAGGAGATTTGAGGCAAAATTACATCATTCTTACTTTAATTATGTTTAGACTCTTAGATTTCGTTTTGGTGCTGTTAAATACCTCAATCATGAGCTAAAACTTTTATACTTCTGTTTGGGGAGACAACATTGACACTATGGTGTGATTTATGGTAGGATTAATTTAATATTGGTGATTTTGTTGATTCTAGCTTGTTAAAGAACCTTATGTGTGAATGATAACTAATTTTCTGTTAATAGGAAGATAATTAAGCTGCATGAACATCTCTTAATTGCTACCTCATATAATTTATGTGACCACTTTATTATATGACTAGGATTAGCGACTGTGAAACTAGAATTAATAGAAAATTAGGTAAATTCATGTGTGAGCTTGTGTGATGACCATCAACAAGAGGTTAACTAAAGGACCAAATTAGTTAGCTATTACAAGTCTAAATTAACCCGAATAAATAATCTAGTGAATTAAATTAAATTAGACAACTAACCACTGTTTTAGTTAGTTTGTTCTCTAAGGATTAGTGCAGCGAACGTGAATCTAATCACTTGAATCGGTAGCCAATAGGAGAATTAATCCATTGCACTATTACCCTAATATCAACCATAGGATCAATTGAGTTGAACTAAACACAAGTTCCCTTCGTTATTGAATTTAGTTAAATCTTTGCTTTACTAGTTTTTAGTCTAATTAATAGTAGTAAGTTTCTAGTCTTGTAAAACTAGAGAAAACCCCCTTTTTATTATTTAAGTTTAGATAAAATTAGTTTTTAGTTTTAATTTTCCGTTCCCTGTATTCGATACCCTAATTGCTTAGCTTTACCACAATTGATAGGTCCACTGCCTTTGTGTGCTTATTTTATAATTTAAAGTAGGATTAAAACTAGTTGAGTTTACACAAATCAGTCACCAAAACACCTCACGAGATGTGGACTGGGAAAGTTCCCAATCTAGATCACATCGATATTTAGGGTTGCGAGGCTTTCGTGAGACGCCAGAATCAGGATAAGCTCGAGCCTTGAAGTGAGAGGTGTATTTTCATCGGCTGCCTACGAAATTCTTTTGGTTACCTCTTCTACAGACATGATGAGAATGTGGTCTTTGTGGCAAGAAGAGGAGTCTTTCGAGAGAGTGGTGAAGGAATTCAAGAGTCAAGTGGTGAAGGAACCTCAGACACTAGCAATCAACCTGAGGAGGAAACTCCTGTTGAGTCAGCTGATGAGTCTGTGCCTCCAAGGTGTTCCACAAGGGTTAGGAACACGCCTGATTTTTATTATGGATTCCATATTACTACGAAAGGTGATACGTTTATCAGTGATAGTACACTGGTAAATTTGGATGAACCTAACAGTTTTAAGGAAGCCATGGCAGGCCCAGAGTCGGCTAAATGGAAGGAGGCCATGGACAGCGAGATACAGTCCATGTATGACAATCAAGTTTGGAGCTTGGGTGACAATGTACCAGGCCGTAAGACAGTCGAGTGCAAATGGATCTTCATGAAGAAGACCGACGTGGATGGAAAGGTGGACACTTACAAAGCGGGACTAGTTGCAAAAGGTTTTACTCAAACTCAGGGTATTGATTATAATGAAACCTTCTCACCAGTAGCGAAGATTGAGTCTATTAGGATTATGCTGGCCATTGCTGCATTTCATGATTATGAAATATGGCAAATGGATGTCAAAACCACTTTCCTTAATGGGAAACTGGCTGAGGATGTTTACATGGTTCAGCCAGAGGGTTTTGTCAGTCCAGAATATCCTAATAGGGTGTGCAAGCTTGAGAGATCTATTTATGGATTGAAACAAGCATCTTGCAGATGGAATCTTTGTTTTGATGAAAAGGTCAAAGAGATTGGCTTCTCGATAAGCGAAGATGAGTCATGTGTGTATGTCAGAGCTAGTGGGAGTATAGTCAGTTTTTTGGTACTGTATGTGGATGACATACTACTCATAGGAAATGACGTCCCAAAAATTCAAATCTAGTCCTTACATGATGTCATTAACCATAAAGTTTCCAACTTTATGGTCTTGTAAGGCTATTAAGTGCTCAATACCAAAAACCCAAATTTCCTAACCCATTAAGACATCCTAGCTCTCACATGGAAGGAAACTAATGACCAAGATCACGTTTTTATGCTTCTAAACACTCCAAAACGTCTGAAAGGAGTACGTATATGAATTAGAGTAACCTCTACTCATAATACCAAGCTTATGGGACCAAAAGAACACAAATCCATAGCTACACAAGATCAAATCAACACTTCATCAAGTTCATAGCTTTTTACCTTCAAATTATGCCAAATGGTGATGAGATTTTGGATCCAAAGTGTTCCGCTCTTCTAGGATGGTTTCCTCTTCCTTCTTCCTACTTCAAGAACACCAAAATGTACACTCAATGCTCAAATGTGCTCTCAAATGGATTAGGGTTTCATAAGGGTCGAAATGAGGTTGGATTCTGATGGATGAAAGGAGCCTTGAGAGTTAAGGATGAATAAATAGTGCACAAACCCTAAATATGAGGGTTTTCAGGCTCGGGCCACGTACGCCCCGCGTACGACTGGTACGCACAGCATACGCATGCAGCTCCAGATATTACAAAAATGCCATTTAGGACTAATTTGTAAATAATTCTCATGCCAATGGTGAAAATATAAATTCCAGGAAATCGAGATGTTACAATTCTCCCCCACTTAAATTAGACTTCATCCTCGAAGTCATTCCTTACCATCCCTCAGAAATACTCTACAATTTGGAAAATTCTTCCATGACCCTATCTGAATTGTGAATTCGTCTCCTACAAGTGACTTCCTTCCCATGCAACAATCGAAACCCAATCTTAGAAGAACTACATACCCTGGTTCATAATGAATCCTTGACCTACTATCTTTAACCCTTTAAGAATAATCATTACAACTCTGCCCAAAATCCGGAATCCAAAGCCTTGACTGATTATTCACTGCTGTCAAACCCTCCACTTGGTAACGATGTGACTCTCAACATGAGTCTCCGCACAAAAAAAAACTGATATATAGAACACACACACACATAGTCTACATATTCCATAACTCCCTTTAACCAATTCAAAGTCAAGGCTTCATATAAGGAAAACTCAAGAATCCACTCGGAACTCGTAGTTGCCAACCAATAATACAATAACCTGAAAATACTCATCTATAACGAGGACTGTAAGACACAACGTCCAGAGAAAACCACTCATACCAGGAACTCTCAAAACTACAACCACAAGTCAACTCCATCAATATACTTCTATGAACCGTAAATCCATCAGTCCAAACTTCAAAAACCATACCCTAAGACTGATGATCAGCCATATGCCGTACATACTCTTAGTCCTTGGCTAGGAACACCACCAACTTATGCAGATAGAATACTTAGAAGACACCGATCGTGCATTTCCAACAAATCCTCAAATACGAAAGTTTTGCCAAAAACCCTTAAATACACACTTGACTTCCTAACAAGTCATCACCAACCCACTGCCCCCCCCCCCCCGAGCATAATGATGGTCCATCCAAGAATTTCACGTTGCATCCAAATCCCTTATAAGCTCAGGTGTACCTCCACCTGATAGATCACTCAAGACATCTACTACGAACTTCATGACCCGAGATTTCAGAACCAATACCTAACACTGGTAATCAAACTTCTAATAAACAACCTACAAGGAACGGGGTCCACCATTGCAAACATTCATCAAGCGACTTCTGGTGCACAACCAACACATCAATTAAACAAACTTTTACTAACCACTTGATACAAACCAGTTGGTTCCTGAGTCTCCCGACTCTTAGCACTACACTAACATCCAAAGCACTACACGCGAAAAATAAACAAACATGATCACTAGGCCCATAACCTAAGCCTGGAATACCCCTACAAGGTCCTCATCATAAGTCTGGATTGCCTCCAAGCCAACAACATGAGTCCGGAATGCCTCTGCTATCTTGGTATTCCATATGACTACCGATCCCTATCATGCCAACATGACTAACGATCTTGAGACGTTAGGGTCTCAACCAATTGACTATCAAGTCCTACCCACATGGAACATACAACCACTGGTTCACGATACATTATGACACCTTCTCACCACTATAATGATAAGCTTACGGTACCACACTAATCTTTCTATCATTCCACCACTCGCCTAAAACTCACGACCAACACCACGACCTAAAGATACTCAACCTCAATCCACCATATTCCAGGAACCCAATCAACATCCTTTTTATCATTAACCGGTCATCATGCTGCCATACTCTTTTACCACGCTCCATTCCTTTCACATCACAGGCTATTACCAATGCAAAATCCTATGAAACATAGTCACGCACGTCCCAAGGATAGGATAGATGGTTGTACCCTTTCCCTAATTCAAAGGCTATAACCCAAATAAGAACCATGCATATAATTCGAAACAAGTACTTCATTGCTATCTTGTCCAGCCCATACACCCCTAACGACAATATCCAATGAACTTACCACATTACACATCATTAAGGAAACCCACAACCTTACCCAAAGGTTGAAGTACCAGAAGATCTAACGAGATGTCGAACCTCAATCATTAACAGAAACATTCTCGTGAATGATCACAACAAGATTCCATGTCTTGATTGAGACTGAATAGACCCCATAAATACGTAACTATATTGATAAGATTTTGAAAGTTATCCAGAAATGTTGCTAAAACCTTGTTCGGACCCGCGCAATTACTAACCCTACCAGAAAGGCATGTCATAATAGATTCTATGAAGATTTAATGTCACGTCTAGAAAAACTAGACAACACTGCCCTACCTTCTAAACTTCCAATAACCAAAGACATATTCCAACTCAATCCGAGTCTTGAAGATAGGTTGACGCATCCAGTGCACTTCACTGATATAACTCGAAACTTCCAAAGAATTTTCGCTATTGATGATGAACGAAATGACCAACGATCGAGGACGCACTAACAACTAATCTAGATAACCAATGCACTACTGAACCAAAACCCACGCGGAGCTGAACATACCCATCTGTGAAACTGATTTACCGAACGACAATTGTTCAATCTAGACTATAAATATCAATCCATAAAAGAAGCTGACAAATCCCTCAACAACCGATACTCAAACTATGGATCCCTACGAACCATTTTTCCGACACCAAAAATTCAAACAGATCGACACTACAAATAAAATGACATTCAGTGACATATAAAAAGTGTCACTAAAGACCCTTCTGACAATCAGCAGCACAAAAAAAAGTGCCACTAAAATATTTGCCACTAAAGACTTTTAGTAGCACTTTTGGTTGTACCGCTGCAGGCTAAATGGGTTTTAGTGGCACTTTTCGATTATGTCACTAAAACACTTGTAGGTTTTAGTGGCATTATTTTTATATCACTATTTAACTGCAAAAATAATTATTCTTTTCATGCTTTTAATAACACTTTTAACACAAAAATTATATTAATAAATTAAATCTGTTTTTTTAATTTTAAATAACATATAAAACAATAATAAGAAAATTAAGATAATAAATGTAAAACACAACATCTTTACTTCAATTCAAACTTTTCCTATAACAATATTCTCAATAACTAAAACACTAATGTCTTGAAAAAATAATAAGTCTAAATCATGCTAGCTAGTACTCAAAACATAATATTCCTAGCTTCGAGATCAGCACCGTCAGGTAAATCAAACGGATTGTGAGATTTTGTATCAAGTCCATATGATTGTGCTCCATCATGAATCAATCAAATATAAAAAAAAAATTAATAATGATATTTATAATTATATTACGGTAAATGTAAATTTAGAAAATTTAAATTTAGATTAAAAATTATTGATCTGCGATCACCTGTTTGCAACTAATTATCTTACTAGCATTTTTAAAAAACTGTTTATCACTTTATGACTCCACATTCGAAAACTCCCTTAACAAAAGTTATATCCTTATATTATTGTTTAGAAACCGTGGTTTTCTACAACTTTACATCTAACAACAAAATAAATCTTTACTAATTTATAAAAGAAATCTTATTATTTCTATAAATAGATCCAATAAAATAATATTATTTTTTTAAGACGTTTAATTCTCTAAGCGTAAAATACAACTAATCATGAATAAAATAATATTAAATTTTAATCTGATTACCTTTAAAATCTTATCTCTTCCAAAAATTTGACCGAATCTCTTATCCAATTAAAATAAAACAAATAATCCATTATATAGGCCCTTTTATTTGTAATTTTTTTAAGTTTTATTTATTATTTAAGCCTTCTAATCGAAATTGACCAATCAGTTGTAAAATCAAATACTTTGTTTAATATTAAGAAAAAATATCTATGTATGATTTATGACTAATAGAAAATTAGTATTCTATTTGTTATTCATGTTCCATGAAATATGGTTGTATTAATTTTATTATTTTTCGGTTTAAAACTTTAGATAGTAAGTGGATAATAGGATATATCCGTTTAGACTTATTTGTATCAAGCAAACTGGGTTGTTAAGATTAACTTTGATTCTCCCTTTTATTAACTTTATCAATACCAATAAAGGTATAAGCAAGTCACTTCGTATGGATGTGTCCTGATTTCTAAAATGAATGACTATAAACGTATACTACACACCAAAATATTTATTTTCTTTTGTATTGCGAGGGTTACATTTATTTGTTGCCATAAAACCGATTGATAACAATATGCATATGTTTTGTGTTACTTGAAAGCTAACATGTTTCCGTATAGAACTTATTGTCGAATGAGAAACTATTTTTCGCCGCCGCTTTGCGCGGGTCTACGGCTAGTAACTCATAAGTCATAACAACTTGAAAGTAAATGTGTTTCTACCGATTTAATAAAGACTTGGAAATAGTTTACAATTACATTTAAAATCTTAACAACAAAATCGGATTGGCACCAAAAGAATATCTCCCCTTCTACCGTTTGATTTTAAATAAGGCTTTACAAACCAACTAAAGTTCATAAAACTAAGAAGATTTAGAGTAAATTTTATAAAGAACGATTTTTTACTTTGAAATGTCACATTTTCAACCACTTTGGCTTCACCATCTTCTTTCTAGCTGGCTTTTTGTATTGGAGCAACATGCGCGAATCCAGAAGAATGGAAATCCTAAGACATGTTCTTTATTTGCATTTTTGGGGGTGTAGTATCTGGAAAAAGATGCAAAGAATGCCCTTATGTATTTATTCGTTTTCATTATATAACATTTTATATACTTTATGAAGAGTGTCATACGTTAAACATTTTACACCTTTTGGGCCGGAACATATGTCAACGTCCCAAAAATTTATCTCTAGAAACAATGAGATTATAATAAGATTATTGTGTTAAAACAATAAACAGGTTCTATAATAAAAGGCTAACCATTTTGTAACATAGGCTTGTCTAATCAACACATGACAAAAAAATGAAGCAAAATTTAAGAAAAAACGAATTGATTTGAAGTATTCATGTTAATATTTGCAACACCCAAAAAACACTTGCATAAATAATTTGATCTCAGAAACAACAGTACCATTAAACTAGAAATTGATCTATTTACCCATAAAAAAACAATCACTAAAAAACACACAAACAAAGCCATCATATTGGAAATGCAAGATTTTAGCAAAGAGTTTCCCTTAAACAGAAATTATACCACACCTTAAATTATAGATAAAAGAACCATTACATTTCCTTACTCAACTTTTACCCGATACAAAAAACAACTTTTAGAAACGTATACCTTCAGACCACCATGAGGCTTGTTCATTTTAATCCAACAACCCAAAATTTAAAGGGACAAAATGTTGGATTAGGTGTCTAAGTCCATAACTATAATTGGTATGTACTTGAATTGATAGCAGCACAGTCCTTTTGGGTTGCCCTCAAACCTAGCAACCAGACAAGGAAATTATGAAAGGAGAGATATTAATTTATTATAAGATTAATAAATTAATATAAATGAATTTATTAATATGTTAAAAGATTAATATATTAATAAGAAATCATTTTATTTAATTAGTTGTTAGCCATAAATTAATTAGAATTAATTTCGGGGTTAAAAGAATTAATTATAAGGTGCAGGGACTAGTTTGCAATTATCTAATAGTTGAGTGGAAGGCTCTAGAACCCCCTTGGATAAGGGTGGACGAAATCTTTAGGGGAAACCTTAATAATTTCGTCCATAGGGGCTTGGATAAGGCCCTTGGGTTTGCTTAGGCCCTTGGGTTTGCTTAGGCCCTAAGCAAAGGATAACTAGGGTTTCCCCTAAACCCTAGATCCCTCAGCTATATAAGGAGCCTCTTGGTTCATGTTTTGGTCACTCTTTTCTTTTGAAGAAACCCTAAGGGGCGAAATTTTGCATACTCCCTCTCCCCTCTCTCCTCTACTTTCCTTCTTGCTAGTTTGGGTGTGATTCCATTAGAGGCATTACACTTGTGGTGCTAAGCTTCTAAGAAGATCAAGATCAAAGATCAAGGGAATTATCAATTGTTTACTATAACAATTGAAAGGTATGTAATTACTAAACCCTAGTTTGTAAATTTCGATTATAGCCTCTCTCCTCTAGGGTTCTTGTTTTGCAATTCAAAGTTGTATGTTCAATAGATAAAACATAGATCCAAAGTAGGTTGCATGTGAACTTAGGAATTGTTTTCTAGTTTATTTGTTTTACCTAAAACCCATTAGTGGTATCAGAGCCTTTGTTTGTTTTAAATTGAATTGTTATAATTGTTGAATTGCAAATTAGGGTTTATAGCTATTAAACCCTAAAGGCCATTTTTTCGATTTTTTAGGGTTGTGGATCAAAGGGTTTTTGAAAACCCTAGCCTCCAAAGAACCCTAATCGAAATTAGGGTTAGGGTTTTGAAAACCCTAGCCTCCTCCCTTGGAAATTTCGAAATATGCTATAAAGATTAGGGTTTCTTTGTTTTGGATAATAGTTGCCTTATTGGATAATTGAGAAAAATAAGGAAATTATCTTATCCCCATATTTTCGAAATCTAGAAGGGATATGGATTAGGATTAAATTAATTGTTTAATTTAATTAGATAATCCTTACAAGATTTAATAAATTAATTAAAAGTTAATTAATAGATAAATATTAAATCTAATTAATTGGTTTATTTAAATTTAAAATTTAATAGTTTAAATTTCGAAAAAATTTATATAAACCCTTGGAGTTTTAAAATGTTTTAAAACACACCTTATATATATTATAATTAAAAGTTAAATATTATATATGTATAAGAATATGGTTAGTCAAATCGCTAGTATGCCTCATTCACGAAGCTAGTTTATAAGGGGGGTATAAGGAAACTGTCTATAAAATGGTAGTTGAATGGGTGTCCACTCTCACCCACCGCTTCCTTGATTAGTGGAGGGTCGTTAGCAGAACGGATTTGATAGGACAACTACTTCCCATTAAAAGTATAATGCTATTAAAGAAAGTACTAGAACACTATTTTTCAAAATCCCAACTCTAGTTACTTTAGGAAAAATGTGAAAAGTATGTTAATCCATGAAATTGCACATTATGTTTTATTGGTCGTTAGTGGAGCGTGTGTGGTTAACCGGCACACTAAAAGGCACTAATAAAGAGTAGTAATGGGTATCTTATAATTATCATTTTGATGGAGCGTGTGTGGTTTACCGGCACATCAATAGTTAATGATAAAGACAATAAGGTTACCAAGCACATTTGCATGGTTATTCACATCTAGTTTGTGATCCTCGGTATCCCAGTCACAAATAGTAGAGCATAATCCGAGATTAAAACATGCCATTAAATAGTTTTAATGTATCTCAAAAGAATTAGGAATTTCACTTCGTTTATTTTGTCTAATGGTGGAATTGGTGAATCGTCATTCGCCTACCTTTATGAGATTTGAACTTGGATCTCGGCATCCCATTTCTAAGTTGTAAATCGTCATAGTTGGGTCCTAACCTTGATATGATATCTTTGGGTTATTATATTGAGGTGTCTTGTAATCTAACTAAAACTATCTTTCTTTTCAGATGTCTACTCCTGGAAACACTTCTGCTTCATCATCCTCCAGCCACAACTTCTCTCTACTAAACATCTGCTCCAAAGTCGTTATGGATGGCTCCAACTATAACGATTGGATGCGTAACATCAAGATGGCGCTTAGATTCGAGGACAAAGAGTATGTCCTTGAAAAGGAGCTCAAAGAACTTGATGAGTCAAAAGCCACTCCCGAAGAGTATGCTGCCTACAAGAAACACTATGATGATGCTACCAAAGTGGCATGCATCATGGTTGCAACCATGTCCCCAGAATTGCAGAGGTACTATGAGGACTACTGGCCTTTTGAGATGAACAAGGACCTTATGGAAAAGTACCATAAGCGAGCTCGTCAAGAAAAGTTTGAGGTAGTCAAGTCACTCATGGCTTGCAAGATGAAAGAAGGGGAATCGGTTGTATCTCATGTGCAAAGAATGCAACGCTACATAGAGCGTTTGGTCAAGCTCAACATTCACTTCGATGAGGAATTGGCCATTGACATGGTCTTGAACTCGTTGCCTGATTGTTATGGTCAGTTTATCTTAACTTACGATTTGAACAACACGGAGCAGACTTTGGCCCAATTGCACAACTTGTTGCAGACAGCTGAGGCAGGGATGAAGGGTAAAAGTATACCCTCCACACCTGCAAGTGCCCCTGTCTTGGCCATTGGACAGGGAAAGGGGAAGAAGAGGAAAGGTCCTCCCAAGCAAAACTGGAAGAGCAAGGTTCAAGTTGTGTCATCTAGTAATGACCCGAAGGCTAAGCCCAATGGTTCCACTCCCCATGTTTCTGATCCAAAAGAGGTCATTTGCTTTTACTGCAATCAAAAGGGGCATTGGAAGAGATCTTGCCCACAATATCCGCAAGATATCAAGGATGGCAAAGTGAAGCCATCCTCGGCAGGGGCTAAAGGAAAGTGAGGAGATAGAGCATGGGAGGATAAACTTGATCATGGGGAACAGAAAGTCTTCACCAGTGACCAAGATCGGAGTTTATCAACTATTGCTTAGTAATGATGTTAGATTAGACTTAATAAATTGTTGCTATTCGTCTGAGATGAAGAGAAACATTATTTCATTTCATGCATTGTTCAGAAAAGGTTTCAAATATTCTTTTAATGATTTGAATGGTTCAATTTCTGTTTATAAGAATGGTGTTTTTGTGTTTGAAGCTTTACCTTGTGATGGTGTGTATGAAACAGTGACTTGTGTTGATAGCTTAGGAAATAGTGTACTTAATATTGACTTGTCTAATAGTGTAGACAAGGCATACTTGTGGCATTGTCGTCTTGGACACATTAACAAGAAACGCATAGACCAACTCCAAAAGGATGGAGTGTTGGAATCATTTGACCTAAAATCAGATGATATGTGTGAATCTTGTCTTTTGGGAAAGATGACAAAATCACCATTCACAGGGTCTTGTGAAAGAGGTGAAGGTCTGTTGGATCTCATACACACAGATGTGTGTGGGCCCTTCAGATCAACCACAAGGGATGCTAATCGATTCTATGTGACTTTCACTAACGATTATAGCAGATATGGTTACATCTACTTGATCAAACATAAGTCAGAAACCTTTGAAAAGTTCAGAGAATTCAAGCATGAAGTCGAAAATCAATTGGGCAGAAAGGTCAAGATACTTAGATCCGATAGAGGCGGGGAGTATCTTAGTACCGAGTTCAACGACTATCTGAAAGAATGTGGGATAGTCTCACAATTGACTCCTCCTAGGACACCACAGTTAAATGGTGTAGCTGAGAGGCGTAATCGAACCTTGTTAGACATGGTTCGTTCTATGATGAGTCGTGCCTCGCTTCTTATTCACTTCTGGGGGTATGCCTTAGAGACAGCCGCCCACATCCTCAATCTTGTCCCTACAAAGAAGGTTGCCAAAACACCTCACGAAATGTGGACAGGGAAAGTTCCCTCGTTAGCACATATTAAAGTCTGGGGTTGTGAAGCTTTCGTAAGACGAGAGACTCATGACAAGCTAGCAGCTAGAAGTGAGAAATGTGTTTTCATTGGTTACCCAAAGCAGTCTTTTGGATATTTGTTCTACAGACCTAGTGAAAACGTGGTGTTTGTAGCTTGAAGAGGAGTCTTTCTGGAAAGAGAGCTCATATTCAAAGAGGACAGTGGGAGTACCATTGACCTTGAAGAGATTCAAGAGTCAACCAATGAAGGAACCTTAGATGACACTAGCACTCAACTAGAGGAAACAGTTCTTTTTAAACCAGTTGATAAATCATTACCTCTTCGAAGATCCTCTAGGGTGAGTGTGCCACCTGAGTTGTATGGTTTTCATATTACTTCAGATGGTGACACATTCATAAGTGACAGAACATTGGTAAACTTAGATGAACCAGTCACTTATAAGGAAGCAATGGCAGGCCCAGAGGCTTCCAAGTGGAAAGAGGCAATGGACAGCGAGATTAAGTCCATGTATGACAACCAAGTTTGGAATTTGGTTGATAGTGCACCAGGTCGTAAGACAGTTGGGTGCAAATGGATCTTTAAGAAGAAGACAGACATGGATGGGAATGTGCATACATTCAAGGCTCGACTGGTTGCAAAAGGTTTCACTCAAACCCCAGGGGTTGACTATGATGAGACCTTTTCGCCAGTAGCTAAGATTAAATCTATTAGGATATTGCTCGTCATAGCTGCCTTTCATGACTATGAAATCTGGCAGATGGATGTCAAGACTGCCTTCCTTAATGGGAAGTTGGCTGAAGATGTTTACATGAGTCAGCCAGAGGGTTTTGTTGATGCAAAGTTTCCCAATAGAGTGTGCAAGCTTGAGAAATCCATCTATGGATTGAAACAAGCATCTCACAGCTGGAATCTTTGCTTCCATGAGAAAGTCAAAGAGTTTGGTTTCTCTAGAAGTGAAGATGAGTTTTGTGTGTATATCAAGGCTAGTGGGAGTATAGTAACTTTTCTGGTGTTATATGTCGATGACATATTACTCATTGGTAACGACGTTCCAACCTTGAATGAAGTTAAGTCTTGGCTTGGAAAGTGTTTTGCCATGAAAGACCTAGGAGAAGCCGCCTATATTCTTGGGATTAGAATATTGAGAGATAGAAAGAAGAGACTAATTGGACTTAGTCAGAGCACATACTTGGATAAGGTACTAAAGAGGTTTAGTATGGAAAATTCCAAGAAGGGAGAGCTACCTATCCAGAGCAATACCAAATTGAGTAAGACTCAATGCCCGAGTACAGATGAGGAAATAGATGACATGAGTCGTGTACCTTATGCTTCCGCTGTCGGATCGATCATGTACGCTATGACATGTACTCGCCCTGATGTGGCATTTGCTTTGAGCATGGTCAGTTGCTATCAGGGAAACCCAAGTAGAGCTCATTGGATAGCCGTGAAGAATATACTAAAGTATTTGAGAAGAACGAAGGACTGGGACCTTGTACTTGGTGGCAATGATACTTTGAGAGTAGATGGTTATAGTGATGCCAGCTTTCAGACGGATAGAGATAACTTCCGTTCTCAGTCAGGCTAGGTATTCTTATTAAATGGAGGAGCGGTTACTTGGAAGAGTTCCAAGCAAGATACGGTGGCTGATTCTACTTGTGAATCAGAGTACATAGCAGCAAGTGAAGCGTCAAAAGAAGCAGCTTGGTTGAGGAACTTCATCGGGGATCTCGGAGTTGTTCCAACCATCCAGGAGCCTATGGAACTGTTCTGCGATAATGAAGGAGCGGTTGCCTTGACAAAGGAACCGAGAGATCATGGTAAAACCAGACATATCGACAGAAAGTACCATTTCATCAGACATAGAGTAGAAGAAGGCCATCTTATAGTGAAGAGGGTGTCATCTGAAGATAACCCAGCAGATCCCCTCACAAAGGGTCTGAGTAGGGCTAAGCATATTCAGCATGCTCGGAACATAGGATTGAAAGATGATATTAGTTTTAGCAGTTAGATTAGTTATGTTCTGAAACTTGTAACAAAGTAAATGTAATTGACTTTTGGTGATTAAATAATAAAGTATTATTTATAAGTTTGGGTTCTACCTTTTGTCAATTATTGTGTTTCATTTTTGCATGTTTTACTTCCCGAATAATAAGATTATTCAAACTCCACAGTCGCTCGTACTTTTGGAAGTAAGTAGTGAATCAAGACTATCATGAACTGGATTGTAGATTGTCTAAGGATAGACATGGCAATAGATTTTGCTGCAACGTTCGTGAGTACTCAGAAATTGAGATTTGAGTATTGGATAAACCCTCGCTCAGAGTATTACTTCATAGAGTTCATCACGAGTAATACTGAGACGATAACATCTTATAATCTTGAAACAGAGATATATGAGTTGTAATTTGCAAGTCGGCTATGCATTGGTAATACGAAAACGCATCAATAACTTGGTGTTATAAAACGTATTATCATGTATGGTTTGATGAGTAAAAAAATACAAGCATATGAGTCAATGTTTATTCGTTCCTTTTTCCTTAATGGGAAAAAGCGATATCTGTGGGCCCCTCGATGATTTGGTGTTGACTTATGTGCTGGGCCCAGCCAGGACTAAATTGATGTGTTCAATTAGAAGTCCTACATCATCACTAATCAGGAATCGGGAAACATAGATTCTGGACAAAGAGGTTGATTGCATTCCATGTCTTTTGTCTAGGGATATCTAGCAGAACGAAGGATTATATGATCACTTATCTTAGGACACGTAACTGACTGGGTCAGAGTTCGACAACAGCTTTTTGGAAGCTACAATTTGCTGGTCAAATTTAGAAGGCATACTAGCAATTATAGTTACAGACTTATCCAAGTGGGAGACAGTTGGATTAGGTGTCTAAGCCCATAACTATAATTGGTATGTACTTGAATTGATAGCAGCACAGTCCTTTTGGGTTGCCCTCAAACCTAGCAACCGGACAAGGAAATTATGAAAGGAGAGATATTAATTTATTATAAGATTAATAAATTAATATAAATGAATTTATTAATATGTTAAAAGATTAATATATTAATAAGAAATCATTTTATTTAATTAGTTGTTAGCTAAAAATTAATTAGAATTAATTTCGGGGTTAAAAGAATTAATTATAAGGTGCAGGGACTAGTTTGCAATTATCTAATAGTTGAGTGGAAGGCTCTAGAACCCCCTTGGATAAGGGTGGACGAAATCTTTAGGGGAAACCCTAATAATTTCGTCCATAGGGGCTTGGATAAGGCCCTTGGGTTTGCTTAGGCCCTAAGCAAAGGATAACTAGGGTTTCCCCTAAACCCTAGATCCCTCAGCTATATAAGGAGCCTCCTGGTTCATGTTTTGGTCACTCTTTTCTTTTGAAGAAACCCTAAGGGCCGAAATTTTGCATACTCCCTCTCCCCTCTCTCCTCTACTTTCCTTCTTGCTAGTTTGGGTGTGATTCCATTAGAGGCATTACACTTGTGGTGCTAAGCTTCCAAGAAGATCAAGATCAAAGATCAAGGGAATTATGAATTGTTTACTATAACAATTGAAAGGTATGTAATTACTAAACCCTAGTTTGTAAATTTCGATTATAGCCTCTCTCCTCTAGGGTTCTTGTTTTGCAATTCAAAGTTGTATGTTCAATAGATAAAACATAGATCCAAAGTAGGTTGCATGTGAACTTAGGAATTGTTTTCTAGTTTATTTGTTTTACCTAAAACCCATTACAAAGAGACTAGGGCTGGCAATTCTCGACACGACCCGCGACACGACACGAAATAAATGGGTTTGGGTTGAGTTTTTCAACCCACCAATCCACTAACCCGCCAACCCGTTCATTAAACGGGTCATATATGGGTTTCTCAAAAAATAAACGGGTTGACCCGCCAACCCGTTTATATTCTTAATAAAAAATTATTATATTTTTAAATGTATTTATGTATTTATGTATAAAGTATTAATATTTAATAAGTATTATATAATATATATCATTTATTCATAGACCATTTGATTGTTTTGACATTATTACTCGTGGTGGATAGTCTAAGGTCATAAGTCGTAACCTAGAAGGATAAGTTTGTACCATGTTTCTATGAATGTTTTTAATTTTCATTTAGAGGTTTAAGACTTAAATATCTAAAATTTGGACCCACGAACCCAAATCTAACCCACGAACCCGCCAACTTGTGAACTCGTATAAATAAATGGGTTGGTGGGTCATATATGGGTTTATGTTCCAAACCCGCCAGCTCGTGACCTGTATATTTAAATGGGTCGTGTTTGGGTTGGCATATTTTGACCCGCCAACCCGCGACACGCCAACCCGAACGCGACACGATTGTCAGGCCTACAAAGAGCAACTAATTGGGAACCATTAAAACAGATGGGAACTAAAAATAGAGGTAACTTGAGGTCTTAGGAAAACTGTAAACATTCCCAAAAAAAACATCATAAACATATATGCAATTAAAATAAATAAAGGAAGATTTACCTTTTCTAGTCTATTCTACAGGTTGGTGGATGCACAACTGGTGATGTTGGCTTCAATCTCGTTCAACTGATAAAAATAAACAACACTATACAGCCAAAACAAAAGTTTCGATTCGAACTAATAGGGGAATCATGGGGAAATCGAATAAAAATAGAAGTGCCTTAATCTAAGTGGGATGAGTTTCTTCCTTCACAAATAGATGCTCATAAATTTTTATTCGAACTTATGGAGGATGAGGGAACATTGAATCGATGTAGTGAAGTTGTGGGATGAAGGAGACGGGGTTCTAGAGGGAAAACATTGATCGATTGGAACAGACGGTGATGATGGCGGTATCGAACTATCGATTGTGTGTGGTGGAGAAGACGGTGTGTGGTGGTTAGGTCGCCGATTAGGGAGAGATTAGGGTTGCAGAGAAGATTGGCGTCTGGAGACAGGGAATTAGGGTTGCCTCTCAGGTGATATTAGTTTGGGGTGAAAAGCGTATCTAGACTTGGAGGGAACTTGGAGCGGGATCATCAAAACTAAAAAAAATCAATTTAAGGGTATTATAGTGGCGGAAATAAATATGTGCTACTAAAAACATAACCATTGTGGCACCAAAAATTTTTGCCACTAAAAATTTGTGTCACCAAATGTAATTTTATTTGTAGTGCGATGATCCTCCAAGAAGGATACCCAGTTCTCCCCCACTTAGGGTTCGAACCACCACCAATTGGAATTACAAACTGAGCAAATACTCAAACCGGCTAACCTAGACCAATAGTATCCCTGACCCTTAGGATATATATATATATATATATATATATATATATATATATATATATATCAGATTGCTTGATGACCTTCTAGATAAAGACCAAGCCACTCAAAAGAGTCTGACTCTCAGACCGGGACCTCGGGAACTTCCAATCATAAGCACCTCTTCCACAAATCCCCCAACCATCAATTCATCACGAGGACCATTCTTATATATAGTAGGCATCACTCTCATAATTGGGATACATCAAAGACCACAGAAGTTGTCATTCTTAATTCACTTCCCTGATCAACTGAAGCAATCAACTAGCACTTGCCCTAACTATATTCAAAGAAAGAAGATCCTTAATCTCATCTCAAGGAAATCATACCACGAGGATCCTCTTTTGTATTCCCACACTGCCATACATACTGACAAAAACCGCAACTATCTATCCATGTGTTGGGTCTACACCCCAACTGTGAAGGCCACAAGTCCGCTATGTCCTTCCTCTGAGCATGACAAGCTGGAAGAACATAATATGCGCCGTATATAGTAACATTCCAATTTGTCTATCACCACTCAGCTTCTAGCCACAATCCTCGAGCCGATCAGAACAATTGCTTCCATCTTGAGTCCCACAACTCTACTGGTACTACCTCGAGTAAGGCCCTCGAGACCTCAAGACCAATTAAATCACTTAGGTATGCACCATTCAACCCAAACTAACATGACCACAAAGGGCTAAACAATCACTAGACCCACTCTCATGCTTGAACAATCATAACCAAAAGACTGTCAGATATGGAAACACTGCCACGAAGCATGGTATCAAACCATGCTATCTTCCCCAGTAGTCATCTCAGCAGTCCCCCTTATAGTTTGCAAGGCTGTAGTTCACTCCTCGAACTTGGCAATTATCCTGCCAACAATCTAATCCACGATACCAGACAATTCTTCCTGCAATATCAGAGACACCTCAAGGGTAATCATCTCTTGCATCTGATCAACCATCAACCCTGACCTATCCTAGTCATCAGCTCTAGATATTGAACCAGATGCTCCTGTGAGCTCCATATTGAACCGAACCTAGGGGTGGCAACTCTCGACCCAACCCGTAACCCGACACGAACCCGACACGAAAATAAGCGGGTTAGGGTTGAGATTTCTGACTCACCAACCCGTCAACCCACCAACCCGTTTATTTAATGGGTTGGGTTGGGTTACCTGTTTGGGTTCGCGGGTCAACCCGCCAACCTGCCTAATATATTTAATTATCTATTTATTTTAATTTTTAACAATCTTACATCATATTATACTATTAGTTTCTATTTATGATATCCTTAAATTTTAATTTGGTATTCGTTCGTAATTTTGTATATCATCAGCCATATGTTTGGGCAATGTGGCATTGTGTTGTGGGCTACTGTTGGGCTTGTGTCTCATGATCCCGTCATCCATCTTTGACCTTGACTCCTTGAGTGTTGACTGTTGAGTCCTTGTGCAGCCAGCCATTACGTATTTGCGTGCCTTAATAAAAAAATCGTTCCTCACCCGCTCCAGTCTCCACATTCATGAACGATCAAACGAAGGATAAAGATTAAGGAGTTAAGGACCGATCTTCGAAGGAAGCAACATCACGAACTCACGATTTAATCACTCATCGGGCCAATCCTCACCCACTCCTCATCCGCTCATCGCTGTTCGCACTCACTCTTGTCATCTTTGACGTTTTCGACCCACCTTCCTTTCTCTCTACGGTAAGTAACAATCTACACTCTACAGTATGTTTGAACAATTGCACTTTTCGTGAATGTTTTGATTTTTAGAGTTTTATTTGAATGTTTATGACTTTATGTTTAATGTTTATTTTGGATGTTTATGAATTTATGTTTAATGTTTATGACTTTTAGACTTCATTTTATTTGGATTTTTCAATTTCATCTTAAAATGTGTTGCTTATTAAATGGGTTATACGTGTTGGGTTCGACCCACTGACATGTGAACCCACCAACCCATATATTTATACGGGTTATATGGGTTGGGTTGGGTTGATGTTTCTTACCCGTCAACCCGTGACCCGACAACCTGCCAACCCATATATTATATGGGTTGGGTTGAGTTTCTGAATTTCAACCCGCCAACGCGTCAACCCGTGACCCGCCAACCCGAACCCAACCCAATTGCCAGGCCTAACCGAACCAAAATGCATCAGAATGCCCCAAAACACATTGCTACATCCACATGGTTAGACTATCCCTCGAGGTTTGTGACTTCCTTACTACGCATACGGGTCATGTGCTTTCAGTAGTACGGGCCGATACTACATTTTATACTTACCCATATTTATCTCAAGGATCATCACAATCGCCCAAAAGAAATACAACAACTAGGATACGCATACATCTTATCCTCACCCCCTAGAGAGTGGCTAATCGTGCCTCATATGGCTGACTGCTCACACATATACTCATCCATGAAACTTCCACCAACCTTGCAGCACTCGTGTATGCTAATCATACATAACACTGGATCCTATAGACAGTCGAATACTTGATTCTACCCTAAGCCCTTCATCAAACAAGAACATGAAATAAGGCCACACCAAACATTCTTAAGTTATAGAATCTTAGTTATGTAAAACTATGATGCATATACTAAGAAACTATAGTAATGATGTCAATTCCATAAAAGAAAATCCTAGGCTACCAGGCATCACATATCATGCAATTCTATCATGCAATTTCTGAAGATCCCTAGCTTATCACTAGCATGTTTTTCTATCATAAACATAATAACAAATAACATTGAGGGTAATTTGGGGTATACTTTCTTGCTCTGACTGATCGTACGCATCACAACCCTCATTGGTTACTTTTGAAAAAAAATTGAAAACCATTTTAAAAAACTTTTACAGTTCCCTATTTTGTGTCTGGATTCACACAAATGTTCATCCAATTCTCTCAAACCAAGGCTCTGATACCAACTTATAGCATCCCAAGAATCGCAATAAATTTTAACTTTTCAGAAAAAAAAAACCATAACCATAAATGTTTACAAAATCATTGTTTCAAAAATGTGTTTTAGTAATCAGAGTATCCTAAAATCCAAACAACATAAAAACCAAAGGATGTGCACGATCACGCATTCGCCTTGCCACAGTTATCTGAAGTGCCTGAAACAATAAATTGAAACTGTAAGTCAACGTTTAGTGAGTTCTCCCAAAGTACCACCACACAACATATAATATACATAAATTAGCATGACGGGTCCACAACCTCCCGGTTGGATTACCCTACATATCATGTATTGGGTTCATAACCTCTCGATTGGATTACCCGTGGCCCACAACCTCCCGGTTGGATTTCCCCGGTTTGTTGACTGACAGCACAAAGCAGTAGTCTCAACCCCAACGTAATATGTCGATATATAACAAATAATATATATATATATATATATATATATATATATATATATATATATATATTCAGCAAAAAGATAATTATACAACCAGTAATCACATGTAGTCCCTAAGATCTACCAGTCTAACACATATCAGTAACTATCAGATAATCAAACAGTTCTATCGTATACTCAACATATCATAACTCAATATCCAACATGATATTAATCCATTGGGTCGGACTTGGTGCCTTCGACCCGCAAGTACAGTGAAGAAAACTCACCTCTCAGTCTAAAATATAGTTGAATAAGACATTGCTCAAAATATCAACTCAACCGGTTACATATTCATGAAAATTAGTAACTCAATTAAAATTCAAAATACCCAGAATACCCCCAGGTCAAACTAGGTCAAAATCTAGTCAAAGATGAAAGTCAACAAAATCACCTGAGTTGACTCAACTGAGTACTCCTTGCGTACTCAGCTTGTACACTCAGCGTATGCAAGGCTTGACCAAGGTCGGGATGTTGACCATGTGCGCATTGCGTACGCCAACGTACGCACCATCCAGCCACACCTTTGATTAAGAGCTTAACCTTAAGCGGCCTTTTGCCCAAAAATTCAAATCTACTCCTTAAATGATGTCCTTAACCATAAGGTTCCAACTTTATGGTCTTGCATGGCCATTAAGTTATCAATACCAAAAACCCTAACTTCTTAACCCATTAAGACATCCTAGTTTTTGCATGGAAGGAAACTAATGACCATGATCAAGTTTTTATGCTTCTAAACACTCAAAAACGTCTGAAAGGGAAACTTATATGAATTAAAGTAACCCATAACCATAATACCAAGCTTGTGGGACCAAAAGAACACAAATCCATAGCTACACAAGATCTAATCAACACTTCATCAAGTTCAGAGCTTTTTACCTTTAAATGATGCGAACTGGTGATAAGATTCTGGATCCAAAGTGCTCCACTCTTCTAAGATGGTTTCTTCTTCCTTCTTCCTCCTTCAAGAACACCAAAATGTACAATCAAGGCTCAAATGTGCTCTTGAATGGATTAGGGTTGTGTAGGGGTCGAAACGAGGCTGGAGGCTGATGGATGAAAGGAGCCTTGAGAGTTAAGGATGAATAAGTAGTGTACAAACCTAAATATTAGGGTTTTCAGGTCCATTCCACGTACGCCCCGCGTATGCTTGGGTACACCCAGCGTACGCATGCAACTCCAGAAATTACAAAAATGCCATTTAGGACCAATTTGTAAATAATTCTCATACCAATGGTGAAAATGCAAATTCTTAGAAATCGAGATGTAACAACATTAATGTGTATATATACAGATGTGCATATATGCATATTTTCATTTTATGTATAAGTACATATGGTCCACATTTTACGTAATTATTTATTTCGAATATCAATATAGAAAGAGGTTAATAAATAATGAATTTACATATTTTTAGTTATTTTTCGATAAAAGATAAGCTCTAAAACAAAGGTTGCAATCATGCACATTTGTGTTTGTGCATATATGTACATTTTTTTTAAAACTTTTCATAGATATTTTTTAAATGTCTTGATTGTCTAAGATGTTAATATATAAGGTGATTCGTTGAAATTATAAAAAAATGAGTTTTCGTTTACAAAAAATATGCATTTGGTGCACATTTTCGTAGAATCTTTTTTTTCCGAATATCAATATGGAAAGAGATTGAAAATAAAGAAATTTACATATTTTTAGATATTTTTTGATAGACGATAAGCTCTAAAATGAGGGTTCAAAAAGTATCATATTGATCCTAAAAAAGTTAGTGCTCTTATTGAACTTAAAACACACACACACACACCTCTCTCTTTCTTTCTCTCTCTCTCTCTCTCTCTCTCTCTCTCTCTCTCTTTCTCTTTCTTTCTTTATATATATATATATATATATATATATATATATATATATATATATATATGTATATATATATTCTCTCACCACTGTCAATATATCCATGCAACCTCAACAAAAGTCTTCATAAAAAGAATGAATCAAAAAAAACCCCATGAACCCTAATGTCAAATACACTTGGATCAAAAGTGTTGCTACTCATCTTCGTAGTCTTGTGTGTCACCTCTTACACTAATCAAGCTGTGCAAACCAACGATTCAAGGCAACTTTTGTTACGAAAGTCAGGGTGGAAGTTGTCAGATCTTGAATATTACAAGGGAAGGTCACGTGGTGTGAGTCTCCAAATGGTTGCTCCAGGAGGCCCAGATGATCATCACCATTTCGCTCATGCCCCGTTGGCTCGCTAGATTTGTCATGGTGGTTTTAAGTTGATGAATTCGAATAATAGGTAAATATTTCTTTCAAGATTTATGTTATGTTATGGTATACGGATACATGTTAATTTGCCTCTATATGTTAATTTACACGTAAATGAAACATATTATCAATCAACTTCTATTTTAGTGAACATACTTTCAATATCAACGAGGGGGCGAAAATCATATGCTTAGGGGGGGTATATCTCTGATAGTTCTCATCTTGGGGGGGGGGGGGGAGAGAAGGACAAATAACATGAGCTCATAAATGAGGTTGCATGACATGTGAAAGATTTATAAATAGTTTTTTGTAAATTTTGTAAAAGTTAGATATTCTGTATTGTGACAACCCGAAATTTTCTATTATGTACAACCATTCAATTCAATAGAAGTTAGAACAGTTTCTGCTAACTTTCAAGCTTTTTGGATTAAGTTTGATGGTTTTAAGATTAGTACTTCAGGAGATATCAGGAGAGAGGATGCCCTAGGGTTTATTGTGCAACAATAAAGTTCCAAAACTCTGAGAGTTTGGAGTTTGCGGCCTAAACAAAGTTGTTTACGGGTGTAAACCCTAAAAGGGGGTATAAACATGACACTTAGTCATATTTTACCATTTTTCACAACTTCAAGATCCAAATCTCAATTCTCTCTCAAGTACCATCCACCATTTCTTCAAGAACTTCAATATGTAAGTGTTTCTTACCCTAAAAAGTTGATATCTAGCTTAATCTAGTGATCTTACACACTTCCATTCGTGAAATCATTCCAAAATGTCTAGATCTTCAAGATCCTCAAGAACACCAAGAACACTTGTGTGTTCTTGGGCCGTGAACTCCCTTACAAGCCTCTACATTGTAAGTATTCATCCTTTAGCTTGTTATATGCTTAGATCATGTGTTAAACATCAAGAATTCATCAAGAATAATAGTTTACGGCCCAAGATCTTCTTAGGTCGTAAACCCCTTTAAGTGGTGCAAATGGCACCCTAGTCCCCCTTTTGGACTTGGACACTAACCTAGATCACCTCCATGGTGTATTAAGGACCTTAAACACCAAGTTTTGAGGGTTGAATGAGAGTTTACGGCCAAGGATCTCCTCAAGGCCGTAAACTCCCTTAAGTGGTGCAAAGTTGACCTAACCACCTTACCAAGCCTTGGATCTTAGTCTACAATTATACCACATTGAACTAGGGACTTCAATCAACGAATTGGTACTTCATACCATGAGTTTACGGCCGTAAACTCATGGGAAAGTGGTCCCCAAGCTGTAAACACATGTAAGGGTCATTTTTGGACCTTAAACCCACCTAGCCTCTTGTTTAAGCCTTGGAGCACTTAACCACTTAAGTCATAATAGCTTTAAGCCTCATTTGGTGACCCAATTGAGAGTTTACGGCCAGGAGTAAACTCCCCTGGGCCGTAAACACCAAAAAGTATGGTCCATTGACCATAAACTCCCCAATAAGGCCTTGTACTCCTTTGTTGCAACCCAATGGCCTCCTAACACTTTGACCAAAGTGTTTTCCTCACATTAGGATGTTTATACATGTCTAATTAGTGTTATAATCACTAATTATATATTTACATATGTCTTCATATGTTATTAGGATCATTGTGTGTGTTTAAGTCTTCACTTGACACCGAACACTTGTCCAACACTTCCATCCGATCCACTCACTACAGGTGAGTTCATACCCCTTAATTAACCTTTTAAACATTTCTAAATGTTTTTAAATGCTTTATGGGGGGGGGGAATACAATTTGAATCATGCTAGTTGTTATATCAATCACATGTGATTAATAACTAGCATGCAAATGGATTTACTATACGTTAACTGTTTTACTAAACATATTTCTTCAAATGACTTTCTTAAACGTTTTTACATGTTAAAACTCTTTATCAAACTGATTTACATACTGTATGTTTCCTTTCAAACTCTGTTACAAATGTGTTTCAAACAAAGGGTTTTCCTTATACTTAAACTGTCTTATCAAACAAAATACTTTCAAATCGTTTTATAAACTGACATCAAGCCATCGTTTCTTAGTATTAAACTTTTCAAAGGTTTTACAAAACTTCTTTTATGCTTTTGTATTATCAAATGCATGCCCATATATGTATAGTTATACAAGTAATGTTTAAAGGACTTAGGAAGGCTAACTCACTTTATTTCCTTTTCCTCGTTTGGATGTGGCTTTAGGGTATCGGTTATTCGTCCGAATGTCGTCTAAATATTAGTTATATATCATGGATACATATATAGACATAAAAGTTCCCTCAGTCAGTTCAGTACCTTTGGGTAGCAAAGGCATACTTTCGGTTATACACGTACATTACTAGTAGCTATAATAGGTATAGTTAGGAGATACTACTTACTATCCTAAGTACAAGGAATCACACAAGAGTCAGTTCATTCATGAGTCTATACTAATACATTACATGTTACATGATTACACTTACATAGATACACTTACATTAATACGTTTACATAGATACGCTTATATAGATACGCTTACATGAATACACTTACATGAATACGTTTACATAGATATGCTTACATGAATAAGCTTACATAAATACGATTACAATACACGATAACAGAACAGACATAACAAGGTGCTATAGCATGAAACAATTTCAGGATCTAACGCGGCTTGCAATCATTGCAGGGGTCGCGTGTGGTTCCCAAAATCTCTTGACAGGGGAGCGTTTAGCATGGGATCTAGTCATCACATTATGCCTTAACCCTCAATTAAGGCAAAATAGTACAAAAAGTAGTCACTTATTACAAATACTACAGTACTTATACTGTATATACGACAACTACAAAAGGATATAAAACTCCAGTTAATATATTATTTATACCTTTACTATGTGTCATATTCACATAATCGATGAGGTAGATTAGATTTGAATAATAATAGTCGTACAGTCAGGTCTTGGTAGAAGACTACTTTCAAAACAGTCGAGTCTTGGTAGAAGACTACTTTCAAAACAGTTAGGTCTTGGTAGAAGATTACTTTTTATACTATTAGGAAATATGGGATTTTCTAGGGTTTTCAAACGTTTACAATTACTTACAAACATTTTCATACTTATACAAACTTTCTTTCAAAACAATTTCAAGTCTTTCATTACAAGTTTTATAAATCAAAGACACGTTAGTACTTATGAATTCACTAGCTTTTTGGTTGATACTCGCTTTCAAAATAACTTGTATTCTCAGGTCACAAATAGACAAGTATGACGACCAGGTTTTGTGAAGACGGAGCAGTCAAGACTCGTCTTTTATTTTGATTATTCATTATGTTGTTTATTACTATGAAAGAACACATTGTAATTACAATTATACTATTAATGCAATGGATGATGTTGCCGCTTGTTTACTACTTTGCATTGTTGTGATACTTTAAATGACGTCCTCCACTTTGGAACGTTTTCGTCGTTCTCGTTTTGGGGTGTGACATGTAATTTATTTTATGTATAATAGATTAGTTTCGATATCATCAAATATGAGGAGATTGTTGAGTAGAACTCTTAGATTTGATGATGTACATTTTTGCACTGCCACTGATGGTCTCAACGTATGTTACGTTGATGGCCTCAGTACGCTACTCGAAGACATCGAACAACGTAAAGAACTTCTTGAGCTACATGACAAATCCTTTATTCTTGATAAGTATCAACTAAAGATATAGTTACCCATGTTAACTGAGGACTCCTTGATCTTAGAGATTGTTTTGACAATTGTACCTAACTTGTATGTTAAGCTAATGTTTTGTTATATATATATATATATATATATATATATATATATATATATATATATATATATATATATATATATTTGAACCAATGAAAACATGACAACACATCATTTCCACAATACATTACTTGTGAAGAAAGAAATGGACACGTGTCATTTGATTATTGGTTCCGGTAGATGTTGCCCTAGTTATTTGTTTTCCATTGAACTCATTTATATATATATATATATATATATATATATATATATATATATATATATATATATATATAGGGAAAAGTGAATATACCCTTAAGAGTATATAAGCTTAGGTACCCGAACACACCATAATACGTCGTTTCGTTTGATAAATTCATTATAATATTCATAAACTTCAATCTTAAGTTGATTTACTTTCAAGATATTCGAAATTTCCGTATAATCTTTCTCTTACATCACATCTTTTTGCCGAACACTTATTAGGCTATATATATTGTAGATGAAAATGAAAATTATGTAAGAGAAAGATAAATGTGTAATTTATAAAAAATCATGGAAGTAAATCAAGTTAGAAGTTAAATTATAAGAACATTAGACAATTAGAATGTATTATATGATACAAAACAACATATTATGGTGAGTTTGGATACCTAAGGTTATATACCCTTAAGGGTATATTCACTTTACCCATATATATATATATATATATATATATATATATATATATATATATATATATATATATATATATATAGTTAACCTTTTGTGTGAAGGTAAGTCAATCCAAGAGTGTTTTCATAATTAGATTTTGTTACGTGATTATCTCTTGTACATACGAAATTAATTCTTGAAGCAGTAAAATTTTAGTTTCAAAGTATTGGATTGTTTTCTTCCTTTATAGCTTGATTGAATCATTACTTAGGACCAACAAAAGATTATCTCTCTACGCTAAAAAAGACGGGTCACGGAATCTTCCCAACATTATTGTTGTCTCTCCTCTCTAACAGCCTTTATGGAGCTATTTTTTTCAAAGAATGAAAGAAGTTTAAGTTTAAGGTAAAAAGAAATAATAATAAACAAGCAAAATTTAAAAAATAAACAAGAAAAGAAGACAAATGGGTAAAATATTCTTTTAATTTACACTTAATAAATTATTTTAAATAAAAATAAAATTTTATCCTATACGGATTAGTCTACCTGATAGAGACTTTGTCTTTTAAATTGAAGGTCCTGATTTCTAATCTGGATATTGACAATTTTACTAATTAACTAATACTAACAATTTTACTAACCAAGTTAATCGACTATAAAAAAACTAACCAAGTTAACTATAAGAAACCACAAAAAAACATATTTGTAAACCGCGTTGAGCGTTTGTGTTATTTCAGTCTTAAAAGTTAAAACAATCCTCCATAATAAATGAAAATAATTTTGGCACATGTCACTCTCTCATTAACTTGGACACATATCAATTTTTGGTATTTTTGTTTAAATGTGTTTTTTCATTTGTCATTTTTTTTTTGTCTTTTCTTAATTAACAATCATATTTACACTTCAATTAATAATTGTCTTAATTGAAAATAACCAATAAATTATAATATTAGTACGCATATAGTATTTGATATGTTTCCTTTTAAATTTAAATTTTAAATCTAAAATTTCAAGTTTAAATAAATTTTTGTTTAAACTTTCATATTTTATTTTTTGTTTTATCAAACTTATATAGTATACGGGTTTTATATGAATAATACTCTGATTTTTTAAAAATTTAATGGTAGATGTATACGGAGAAAGTTGGGTGCTCGTTGATTCACAGATTGAATGTTCGGGGAGTATTTTGGGCAACACATCATTCAAAAGGGTCCAAATCGCCCATCTATTAAAGCTTCGATACTCAGAAATTGACACGCGCCACCATCGCGCGTGGTTAAATTCTTGTGACATTACGCACGATGGCGGTCAGCTTTCATAATCTCGCAAGATCATCCGTTCGTTTATCCAGTCCACGTCATCTTCACAAAACCTCGGCCCTACGATCCGCACCACTCCGACGGGCCACCCTCGACGCCTTCACTCCATTATCGGTGGCGATATCATCCTTCAGGACCTGTCTATGGTCGAAATCTAAGCCAGAGAGAGAGAGAACGAGAGAGAGTAGAGAGAGAAAGAATAAGCGAAGAATCCAATGAGTTAATAAGGGTTCGATCTATTTGAAAAGGTACTTTCTCGGAACCCTAGTGTGTTACTATCACTCTATCAGACTTAATTATGTTTTGTTTGTGTAAAATTATAGAAGCTGTGTGAATATTGGTTTTAATCTTAAAAATTGTATGAAAATCTAGTATTTTGTACATGTTTGTACAATCAAAGCAGATTGAGTCAGGGTTTTTGGATTTCATGTATGAATTCGGAGAAAATTTTCAGTAGAAAGTCCTTCAAAGGTTTGAACAACAAGAAGAAGAAGAATTCAACACCGGCTCACAGTTCAAACCTAGCTTCAGAAGACGCAAACCCTAGCCAGGTATTAGTTATGGGTTCTCGGGTTCCTCCTGGAAACGGGGGAAGTAAGTTTGGATTTCGAAGGCAGGAGAATCGAGTTACTATCCAGCTGACATCTAAATCGAAGCAAGAGATGAGAGAAATTAAGAGGAAGCTTGTTAGTGAGCTTGAACTGGTTAAGCGATTGGTGAAGAAGATTGAGGAGGTAGGGTCGAGGCCTTTGAATCAGTTAAGTATCTCTGTTTTGGAGAACACTCAGGGTACAACTACAAGTGAGAATGTAGAGAAGGAGAAAAGAACTCCAAAAGCAAACCAGTTCTACAGGAAATCAGATTTTCTTCTTGCTAGAGATAGAATCCCTGCAACTGAGAGCCACAAGAAATTAAAACCTAGTGGCAAGAAACAAGGAGGAGTTGATGCTAAGTTTTCAAACAAATTGTTCAAGAGCTGTAGTACTTTGCTTGAGAAATTAATGAAGCACAAACATGGCTGGGTGTTTAATAAACCTGTTGATCCACTTGCCCTTGGCTTACATGATTACTTTGACATCATTAAGCATCCAATGGATTTGGAAACTGTAAAATCACGTCTGGATAAAAACTGGTATAATTCTCCAATGGAGTTTGCAGAAGATGTAAGACTCACATTTCACAATGCTATGACATATAACCCAAAAGGGCAAGATGTTCATGCCATGGCAGAGCTTCTGTTAAATTTTTTTCAAGAAAAATGGAAACTCATAGAAGCAGATTTTATCCGTGAGTCTAAGCTTGCAGTAAATAATGAAATTGTTTTGCCACCTCCACCTCCACCTCCACCTGCTCCAACCATTGATCCTAAACCAAAGCCTATGAATCCTTCTACCATGGGTAGAACTCCTTCTTCAAAGAAACCAAAGGCTAAGGAACTCAACAAAAGGGAAATGACATATGATGAGAAGCAAAAGCTTAGTATGGACCTTCAGAATCTGCCTTCTGAAAAGCTAGATAATGTTGTTCAGATTATCAAGAAACGAAACCCGTCATTGTCTCAAAAAGATGATGAAATTGAAGTGGATATTGATACTTTTGATACTGAAACTCTATGGGAGCTTGATCGGTTCGTTACAAACTACAAGAAAGGTTTAAGCAAGAACAAAAGGAAAGCTGATTTTCCCAATCAAGAAACAATGGAAGTTGAACCAAATGTACAGGAAAACGTGAGTCTTTCACACCATCTTTTTTCCTTTATGTAATGAAATATGCCAAAAGAAAAAAAACATGATTTTTCTTCCTAATTTCAGATTCCACAACCAATTGTTGTTGATGCCTTTAAAGAAGCTGATGAGACAGATGTTCAGATGGAGAAGAAAGTGGAGGAGGAAGTTGCTCAAGGAGACAACAAGTCCAGTAGCTCTAGCAGCTCCAGCAGTGTATCTGGATCCTCTTCTAGTGGTATTAATTAACTATTAACATATGAGAATTAATGGTTTTGTTTATTTTTGACTTAATATAAAGCCAAAAAACCTGGCTTAATGTATTAAGACACTAACCCATTACCTATCTCTCCTTTTTTTCCTCTCATCTCCTCATGTTAAAATTGATTCATATATTCAAAATTGTCTTTTTTTTTTATCTAATGATTTATCTTAATTTTTTTAATTGATTACAGATTCTGATAGTGATAGTTCATCTGGAGCAGGATCTGATGCAGGTCATTCTTCAAAGGCATGATTGCAACAAGAAGGTATTATTTAATTATCTTAATCATGTATATTGTGATTATTTTCATCTCACTCCTGTTTTAAAATGTTCATTCTGCTAATATATTTAAACCCTTTTCTTTTGCAGATTTCTGAAACTGCACCAAGTAGTACTTATTTGTAGAAGATGAAGATGTAACATATGGACCAAATGTACAACTCTTGATGCACAACGTGCAATTCGAATTTAGGTGTTTGTTGTTGTATCTGTAACTGTTAAGTTGTAAACTTATTTTGGCACGTGAAGTATGTAATCAAGACTGAAGTAAGTTTGTAGTGTCTTAGAATTAGTGACAGTTTGTTTCAGGTTGGTTAATTTAACTGTCTGTTTTAAGAGCTTCTGTGTATTGCATAAAAAGCTCACTCAACATCCCCTGAAGGTTGTAAAGTTATTTAGTTTTATTGCAAACTTTGTTAAAATGTCAAAATAACATCTAGTTTTTGTTACAATGAGCAGCTTTAGACTAGTATAGAGTGTTGTTAATTAGTTTGATAAAAGTCTTCAATTAATGACTGAACAAGTGCTTCTTAAAACCCAATTTTTAGAAAACTTGTAAGGGACTAATATTTTATAACAATTATTAACGTGCAAATGTGTAAAGTTAGAAAAGTGTCGATTTCCGAAAGAGAAAAGACGTATGAAATACTTTCTAAAATAAGCTACAACAAAGGGAAGAGCGTGGTGTAAAGCATTATTCCTCTAGCTGTTGTTATTGTGGGAATATGAATACCAAAGAGAACACGAATAAGAAATAATGGATACCGTGTGTGTGTGTGTTTTTTTTTTTTTTTTTTTTTTTTTTTTTTTTGTGATTAATATTCTTATAACTACAATGGTGTTTTTATGCGGTACACCCAAGTAATTTTTCTATTGCTTGCTTATTTTCAGTTTGTGTATTTTATGATAGTATTTTATATAAATAATCGTCTTAGCATAAAACATACTTTTTAAAGTTATTTTCTTATTGATATAGTTTTTTATCCAAAAATATTATGTTAAAAAATAAAAATAATTCATTATGTGTAAAAAGACAAGTCAATGAAATATAAAAATGTCTTTTTTCAATCATTTTACATGTACAAGTTCAAATTTTCAAAAAAAAAATAACTTTTAAATTTATTATGGTTTGGTATCCAAACACTTAAAAAGAAATTATATTTTAACACCTCATAACATAATAATTTTTAATAAATTGTTTTAAATAAGCAATCCTAAACATCTCCTTCAATATGTTATTGATGTTCTATTTCCAAATTGATTGTTTACATTACTAAATTAATTAAAACAGGAATAATATGAGTCGTATATCTATAAGAGCATGAATACGGCCTTCATAAACTTAGGTCGTAACTATAAAGATTCAACTGACAGCAAAATTTCTATAACATGACTAGATTCTAGTCTCAAATATTTATCGACTATCTAAATAAAAAAATTAAAAAAAATACATAGAATGATAAAAATGCAAATGACGTGTTTGCTTCTTTGTGGAGAAAAACACATCTTATCTCATTTATTATCTTTTTAGAAATAATAAAAAGTTAACTGAATTATCAAGATAGTCTATCATTGTTATAGATGAAATATGTGAATTTTTTTTTTGAAACAACAAACGAATTAAATGAGAGTAAAATTTATGAAATGACTAGTCATAACCGAGATCACCACTAGAAGTTGTTTTTAAGAAAAAAAATCATGGGGCTCATAAGTGAAAATATATGTTTTACATTCCGAAAGAAAAATCATTTTTTTGAACTTTTTTGTAGTAAAATCTTCAAAGATCATTTTTACAAGAAAAAATAGCTTTATATTGTAAGTTTAATCTTCAAAAAAAAAAAAAAAAAAAAAAAAAAAAAAAACAATATCAAAGAATTTCACATAAGTAATATATGACATTCTTAATTTCTTATATATGATCCGGGAAAATTAATAAAAATACATTTTTTAAACTTTTTTTGTGCTAAAATCCTGAGAATAAAGGCTTAAATAGTCTAAAAGTTTGATTTTTTTTTAGATTTTTTACCTTAAAATGATATAAAAGTGAAGAAACATGATAAAAATATGTCTTATATATGATTACCATTTACCAGTACACAATTTATTTCGCAGCCCATTAAGGTTTTTGGCAGCCAAAAATGACTTTGTCTCGACACGTTTACTAATTTTGTAGATTTTTTCATTTGATTAAATTTTTTATTATTTCTTGAATACTATATGACGGAATTAACTTATTAAAAAAATTGCGAAGAAATATTTGAGTGAGGGACTAATATTGTAATTTACTAAAAGAGAAGCAAAACTACAATACAATAGATTGCGTTGCGTAGCAAATATAAACACCCTTTCGCTTATCCCTTCACCAGCAGAGACCAGATACAGTCATACAGAGACAGAGACAGTGCAAGCAAAAATGTGTTGCGGTGATGGCGACTGCAGACCTTTGGGTTTCCTACTCGGTCTCCCCTTTGCTTTCCTTTCCCTTCTTCTATCAATCATCGGCGTCGTCGTCTGGATCGTCGGGTACGTTATAATTACTTACTCATTCTCGAAATCACTTGTCTAATCGTTTGATCCGCTACTTGAAAATTTTAAATTCGAATTGAATCTCAATTTCTGATTATACTGATGAACTGAAACAGATTGTCGTTGACATGCATATGCCCCTGCTGTTTGTGCCTTACGGTGTTAGTTGAAATAGCAATCGAGCTGATTAAGGCTCCGATTCATGTCATGGAATGGTTTACTTCGAAGATTCCTTGTTGAGTTGTAGTTATGAAACCTAACTTTGTGTGTGATTATTCGTGCATAGTGAATTACACTTTTTAGCATCTTCTCAATGTTCTTTTGAATATTTATGATATGGTGATTTGATTACTTTATTACTTTACTCTGTAGCATCATTTGCTTGTGTATCTAGTGTTACATCAATCGATTTATGATCCTGTATGTTTATCTATGTATATGTCGGTCAGCACTTATTTGATTAATTAGGGGGTGTGTGGCTAAGCTTTTTAAAACAATTAATTATTAGGTTCCATATAAAATAACTTATTATTCTGGTAGCAACCTCTAATAAATTGTTTTTTCATAAGGTACTCTTAACTTATAAACTAATAAGCAATAAGTTTTTTTTTTTTTGCCAAACACCCCCTTAATAGCAATGTTATATGCTTTTAGAACATTATTTAAAACATTTGATCAAAGTGTTGAATATATTGGCAAAATGTAACAAATAACAATGCAATTTTTAATTTTTCTTTCTTATTATAACATTGTACTCTTTTTGTCTTTATTATAACATTTTTCTTTACTTCAACTTATTCTTTTTGATAATCAATACCCATTTTCTCATTCAATACCCATTTTTCTTTACTTCAACTTATAACATTTGGGGATGGGTATTGTATCCACATCCACAATGTATTCAATTCTATATAGTTTAATTGATTGACATCAAACTCTATTTTTTATACAACTTTTTGAATCTATAAAATTCAATTGAACATATTTAGAAAAACATATATAATCCTTTTTGATAATCAATAATCATTTTCTCATTCAACATTTAAATGGGTATTGAACCCAAATCCATTTTATACCAACTTGACAGCGATTATAATTGAGCTTAAAATATTGTATATTTGTATGTCAATTAGTGTGTATACATGTAACTTGAGTTGAAATGTTTTGAATAAGATGAAGGTTGCGAATTAATGACGTTTTGGGGATGTCGTCTCTATCTCATATATCTTCTAGAAGCGATGCCAAGAATGTCCATTATCTAGTACAGAACAATGGTGTCTTCTCCTCTTGTTTTCTTTCACATGTAAATATTGAATGATACAATACATTCGGCAAGATTTTTGTTTTCTATATGATTGTCTACGTTTTTAAAGACATCCAAAACGAAACAAACACCGTTGACCAACATTTATGTTCCCAAGGAGGTGAAATCGCACTTCATCGCAAATTTTAAAGTCCATTATCAATTTAACATGGTTTACAAAGTTGGTTTGTTATTATAAGAAAGTTTAATTCACAACAATGAGATTTCAGCTCCACGAAAATAGTATTTATAAATATTGCTCCCTACCACTCCATATCTTATGAACACTTCCAATCTCTCCCTCTCTCTCTCTCTCTCTCTCTCTCTCTCTCTCTCTCTCTCATTAGTCCTTAATGGAGACAAGTATGCACTTGTGGCTTACAAGCTCTTTTGGAGTGGCCATGGTGGTTATTGTGGCATGGAGGTTGTTGAAGTGGGTGTGGGTGAAACCAAGGAGGCTTGAGAGGCACCTAAGGCTTCAAGGGATCAAGGGAACCTCCTACAAGTTCTTTTATGGGGATACAAAAGATATGAAACAACTGGTCAAAGAAGCCAACCAAAACCCCATCAGTATCCATGATGATATCATTCCAAGACTCTTGCCCTTTGTTTCTAGGTCAACCAAAACCTATGGTATCAATTGGTTGCTTCCTAAAATTAATTTCCAATCACAAAATAAGCAAAAGTTGGATAACAGGGTAATTAAACTTATATAATCGTTATTGAAATACAATTCTAATTTATTTCACAGGTAATATTTTCTTTGCGTGGTTGGGGCCAAACCCAATAGTGTATGTCCTTGATCCCGGTCTAGCCAAAGATATACTCTCTAGAATCAACGATTTCCAAAAGCTTAGGAAAAAAAATCCCTATATTAAGTTATTATCTCAAGGATTAATTGATTACGATGGAGATAAATGGGTCAAACATCGAAAAATCATCAATCCCGCATTCCATGCGCACAAATTAAAGGTTTATTAATCCTCTTTGACATACATATAACATTCAAATCTTCATCTTTTACATGAAACGATGGATTTCGTTCATCGAAATAATGTTTATAATTTGTTATGTAGTACATGGCTCCAGCTATTCATTTGAGCTGTAGCGAGATGATGGAGAAGTGGCAGAAGTTGTTAGCATGTGAGCATTCATGCGAGCTCGATGTGTTTCCATATCTTCAGACACTAACGAGCGACATAATCTCACGCACGGCATTTGGTAGTAGTTATGAAGAAGGAAGAAGGATATTTGAACTTCAGAAAGAACTTATTACTTTACTATTGGAAATCATACATTCCGTATACATCCCTGGATCTAGGTAAAGCATACATACATATACATTTTAAATCCTTGAGACGTATGAAATATCACACGATCATTGATATGTCATAATCTTCTTAATTCCCTTAGGTTTTTGCCCACTAAAAAGAACAAAAGAGTGAAAGAGATTGATCGACATGTGAAGGCTTCCATAAGAGGTATTATTGAGAAAAGACTGGTGGCAATGGAAGATGGTGAAGTTAGCCATGATGACTTACTAGGCATATTGTTGGAGTCCAATCAAAATGAGATTCAAGGAATGAGCATCGAAGATGTCATAGAAGAATGCAAGCTCTTTTACTTTGCAGGCCAAGAAACCACCTCCAATTTGCTCGTATGGTCCATGATCTTACTAAGCCAACATCCATCATGGCAAGAACAAGCAAGAGACGAAGTTTTTCGTGTCTTTGGACGTGAAAAACCAGATATTGATGGACTAAGTCACCTGAAGATCGTATGGAACTAGCTAATTTCACCTACACAATATATTTCTGGTTGTTGTATATAGCTTGTAAGCTTATGGTTCTGTTTACATTAATGGTTTTATTGTTGTTTGATCGTAGGTTACTATGATTTTGCATGAAGTTCTAAGGCTATATCCTGCAGTATCGGCATTATACCGATTGGCTAATGAAGAAACTAAGCTAGGAGATATGAGTTTACCGGCTGGAACTGCAATCACAATACCTGTGGCTATGTTGCATCATGACCATGAGATATGGGGTGACGATGCAAATGAGTTCATGCCTGAGAGGTTCTCTGAAGGTGTCTCAAAGGCAACTAAGGGACGAATGTCGTATTTCCCATTTGGTTGGGGACCTCGTATATGCATCGGCCAAAACTTTGCTTCGATGGAAGCCAAAATAGCATTAGCGATGATTCTGCAACATTTCACTTTTGTGCTTTCACTGTCTTATTCACATGCTCCTCATTCGGTCCTTACTGTACAACCCCAGTTTGGAGCTCACTTGATTATAAACAGGGTTGATCATTATTAAGCGAATATGTATTTTCTTTGTAATATGATTCTTTATATATCGGTTTGATCAATGATATATAATGGATGTCATTAAAGTGAACATATAGGGGTTTAATAAGATGGTTGGGAGTATATGTTTAGGGCATATACAATGCAAGTTGTATAAGAGTTTAATAAGATAGTGACTAGGATTGAATGAGTTTTTAATGGAACGTGGGTGATGATATCGAGTAAAGTTGAATGAAACAATTGAATAATCATTCAACTCTTCTATAAGATTCAATAGAAAGAATAAAATGACGATTATGATTAAATACATGTTTAACGGGTTGTCGGTGGTAAAATTAATTTTGAATAGGTATTTAATGTATGATGTAACAATTGATTGAACTTTATAAAGTATAATGGATTATGAATACTCTTAAGACATAGATGGTTAAAGTTTGGGAAGTGATATTTCCACTTAATAATTTGATCCATCCACATGAGGTATAACATCTTTGCAGCTATCATACAAGTTGGTAAAACATACATTTAAATCAATTTATCAAGTGAAAATATGACTTTTAGTCAAAGTCATATTAAACAATTTGATACTCTTAAAAGATTGCCGGTTAAAGTTTTGTCCAAAATTATGACTAAATAATCAATAGTTAAACGCAGCAAGTCAAGGACAAACTTGAAAACCTTAAAAAGGTTATAAATACAAGAGTTTGAATTGTGGACCATGACACAATAGGACTTGGGATAAAGTAAAAAAAGATATACATAGCAATAGTTATAGCATTTAAAAATTATTTGAAACAAGTTGCGTTTGTAGTCCAACGGTTAGGATAATTGCCTTCCAAGCAATAGACCCGGGTTCGACTCCCGGCAAACGCATTTTTGAATTATTTATTTTCTTTTTGGATTTTAGGTTAAAAGGGTCTTGTCGTCATTCTTGTGTATTTTACCGCTCAACCGATCGTCGTCACTGCTCGCTACTCTCAAACCCCCCAATTCTCTGCATCCACGATTGGATTTTTTATTGTTAGCGCAGGCATATTTTCAAACATCTCTGCCCAAGGATTTCGATTGGGGTTTTGGTCGGGGAAGCGAACATATTCAAGAGACTGAACCTGAAGAATCCCACCTACTTCTCGATCAATTTTCCGTTCAAATTTTTTCAATACAATGAATGAAGGAGGGGAGGGGAAGTCTGTCGATTTTGCTGGAGATCAACAGCCGCAGCCGACCACTGATGTTCCTCAATCCACGCTGCCTCTAGTGATGCAAGCCAATCCCCAAACCCTTTCAGGTATGTACAGTGATGTATTTATCAGAGTCATCGACTTTGGCTATCTTTTATTCCTCTTGAAATTGATCATCTTTATAATATAAACCAACTTAGGGCCTTCAACAGCTCTCAGTCTTAGGTTATCATATGCAATAGAGTAATGAGGCACTTATGGAAGATTATTTGAATTGGTCGCAATCCTTAAGGTTTAAAAGATGAGAATGGTTTTACTAAGTAGGTTTTAGATATGATGCTTGTTTTTCTCCCACTTTTCTTCTAATATGCAAGTTTGCACTTCTTGGAAATGCTACAAGCTTGTACATGGTAAATGTTAGTTAACATATGATAAAGGGAATGAAGACAAACTGGCTTTCAAGTTCACTAGTTAGATTCTTGATTATCTACAGTTCGCCTTGAGACAATAAATCAGAGTAATTGTAACTCAATCTTTTCAGAACGAAGGCTTTTATCTTAAGCCATATCATCAAATTATCGAAAATGTTTTCCCTTCTATATGACTTTTAAAATTTAAACCATCTGTTCTGCATGATGCCTTTTTTTCACACACTTCTACTTCTATTCAAATCCATTCATTTGGTTAAAGTTTGTTCCAAAATCCCAGAGAAAAACACTAGAGTTGATGCTGTGTGGCAGCAGATGAACAAAGGAATTTCTAAAGAGAAGCTGAATTCCATTATAAAGAAGTCTCCCTCAAATTCAAAAGGAACTTCATCTAAACCTTCTTCAAAAACATCTTCTTCCGTAAGTCTTCTCATAAATTTTACATAAATAAACATTTTCAACTCAACATATTACATATTCAATGATTCGTTTTTCATTAGAGTTGGATGACAGTTCTTGGACTTGGTCCAAAAAAGACTTCACCTCTACAGCCCACACCAAAGTCAAAGCCAGATGATAAACAAGACGGTGTTAGTCAAGACACCATGAAACTTGCAGCTGCCGCCCTTTCTGCCGCCAGGGATGCCGCCAACATGGCCAATGTTTCAGGAAGAGGCAAAATCGAGGTGAGAGAAATGAGAGACTTTGCAGGGGAAGCCATTGAAGTAAAGAAGTTTGTTGATGCAAACACAAAAGAAGCATCAGAAAAAGAAAAAGGGAGTAGTGCACCTTCTGCAGTAGATTCGATTCTTGAACAAATTAGAAAGAAACCAAAACTAAGTGTTCTTGATAAGACCAAAAAAGATTGGGGTGAATTTAAGGAAGAAAACCGGTTGGATGAAGAGCTTGAAACTTATAAAAAGAGTGGAAATAAGTATTTGGATAAAGTCTCTTTCTTGCAACGTGCAGATTATCGTGAGTTTGAGAGGGAAAGAGATGCAAGATTAGCTGTGCAGGCTAAAAGGAAGACTGATATGCGAGAAGATGACTAATAAATACCAATATTTTATAAAATGTTTTATTGTTTCATCTTTGTTTTTAGAGATTTTGTAACATGAGAGCGGATATTGTTTGATAATTTTCATCTATGCATGAGATGCGCACAAACTAGTGCATTTGGTATTTAACTGTTGTGCATTTGATATGTAATGTTGTATACATAATTGAGTGCATCTCATATATACTTTGGTTCATGTTATGCAAAAGTTTGTGCATCTCATCTAGAATCATGTGTATGTTATTTATTAGTTATGCATAAGCTTGTGTATTTTCATGTACAAGCATCTGCATCTCATGCATAATCTAGTACAACTTATGTATGTTTTTAAACTTAATTATATGGGATATTGACTACATTGACCAACTCTTTGTTTACTATTAACAAAATAGACCAACTAGTTTAATAATTTGAAAAATGACCACTGAATCTGTAATTTTAAAGAGAAAAAATATGAATTCGACAAACTAGGTTTGGATCAATTTTCCGTTCAAATTTATTCAATATTATAATGAATGAAGGAGGGCATGGCATGTCTATCAATTTTCCCCAAACCCTTCCAGATACGTACAGTGATTTATTTGTCAAAATCATTGAATTTTGCTATCTTTTATTCCTCTTGAACTTATCATCTTTATAAGTATTACATAGTCGGAATTACAGGAATTAGCAATGGATTTCACTCTCTTTACTAATATAGGAAATGTACTTTAGTTTCTTACATATAATAGCAATGTAATTTCATTTCTCTACTCATAATAGCAATGTAATTTAATTTTCTTACCAATAATAGCAACATACGTGGCTTTTTGTTTATTAATAATAGAAAAACATTTATAATTCCTTACATTTCTTTAAAGATCCAGACATATTTAGCATTCCGTACATTTCTTCAAAGATTCAGACACTGTTAAGAAAATACACAATTTATCATTCACGGGTTATTGCTTAGCACAACACTCTTGACGTACCTAGTATATATAAAGAAAACAATGTTACTCATTTAAATCATTGTCCCTTTTTAATAACTTTGCAGTATTTCTATCTATTATTTTGGAGATTTATAATTCTTCCGTTTTATTGGATGGAATTTCAACGAATTGGATCTATAAGAACCCCCAAGTCCTAGCTTTTCAATAAAAAATGAATCATTTAGAGCTCAAAATCATGGTTGTCAAAATCGCGATCCTGATCGTAGGATTGTATGATGTTTTAAAAACGTTCTTATGAGATTATGGATTTGGTAGAACAAGACGAAGAAAAAAATATTGTACGATTATTTCCATGTGATTTAAACTCATTTCTCCCATATTGATAACAACAATCCCTTGACTAAATCCTTATTTATGAATAAGACCTTAAACTTTGTTTTAATGCCACATTTTACTACAATCTCACCTTGGCATTCAAACTAAGTATTCAAAATTAAACAAAAAATGTAAAATATGAACTTTTTTTAATGAACAGACACCTTGAATACCCAAACAGTATCCAACCAAACCTTTCGAGTCATCAAACCAAACACCATGAAGTTTACCAACTTCACCTTGATCTCTACCAAACCTCTCGCCATCCAAACACACCCCGTACAACCCTATGTACTCCTGCTTTGGCAAATGCTACCCTGACCCGCATGTGATCCACCATCTAATAAAGACTAAAGTGCATAAGTGGCCCTTGTGGTTTGCTCAAAATTGTCACTTTGGTCTAAAAACGTTTTGACTAGACCAAAGGTCCAAAGTTTTCATTTTGTTGCGAGTTTGATCCAATTTGATTTAAAATGTTTTAGAATGTCGATTTTGCCCTTACTTTTTTGCTTTTCAGTTTTTCTTTATATATTTATGTAACACCCATAAAATTTATGTCAAATTTAAAACATTCTAATCCATTCAAAAACCAGTAAGTTATTACAACTTGTTTTCAAAATAGTTTAAACATCAGAGTATCCCCAAAACCAAATCATGAAATATGAGGAGCGGTACGATCACGCCTTTGCTTTGCCACAATCTCCTGATGTACCTGAAACAATAAACTGAAACTGTAAGCCCGAAAGCTTAGTGAGTTCCCCCAAAATACACATACACACATAACCATACACGTACAACAATGAACAACATATTATGGGCCCAATCAACCATCCAGTTGGAATACCCATGGCCCTCAACCTTCGGGTTGGAATGCCACATACTATGAGTCCAATCATCCTAGCAGGATGGAATACTCTCGGCCCACAACCATCGGGTTGGAATGCACCGGGCACCTACACATACAACAACTACTATGGGTCCGATCATCCCTCATGATGGAATACCCCAAGCCCTCAACCATCGGGTTGGAATGTCAACCTACTATGAGTCCAATCATCCTACCGGGATGGAATACTCCTGGCCCACAACCATCGGGTTGGAATGCCCTACCTACTATGAGTCCAATCATCCTACCGGGATGGAATACTCCTGGCTCACAACCATCGGATTGGAATGCCCACACACTAACAAACATGTGCACCTATCAGATAATCACATAACAGTCTGCAGAAACAACATACTAGGCCCTATCATCCTACCGAGATGGAATACCCTCTACTACTGCTCAAACATGTGCACATATAACAGGTAATCTCCTACCAGCATTTAGACAGTCAGACCAACTATAGGTCACTAAGCATAGCCACATCCAATCTACCAAGATTCCGACCTAAACAATCAATACTAACACATAATCATCCTTTCTACCAAAATATCAACTAACATATCACAGCAGTAACTATCTCAAATAACAATCAAAGGGCCGGCCTTGGTGCCTTAGACCCTTGGGTATAGTAAGGATAATTCACCTTGAAACTGCCGAACCGAACCACGAAAGCATAATCCCGAAGCACTGCCCCAGACTCCAACACCCATAGCCATCAATGATCCGTTGACATAAATATCCAAATTACCATAATACCCTTGAAGGTCAAACAGGTCAAAGTCAAAGTCCTGGCCAAAGTCAACCTTCCTGATTGACCCTACTCGCCGAGTCAACCCATTGACTCGTAGAGTTCTTAAACTCAGAAGAATCTCATATCACGACTCGACTCGCCGAGTCACCCCATGACCCGTCGAGTCCATCAATCTCCGAGTCCTATCCTGTCCAACTCACTGAGTCACCACTCAACTCACTGATCCGAGTCTTAACCAGAAGAGGTTGGGGGGTTCTGCGCTATAACTTGTCGAGTCCAAGAACAGACTCGCTAAATTCACGACAATCTTCATCAGACTCGCCGAGTTGTTCATCCAACTCGTCGAGTCCATGCCCATCATCATATGACTTGTCGAGTCAACCCATGCGACTCGCCGAGTCTCTTCAGTCCTTCATCCATACAGTCACTTCATGCAGAGGCTCCATACTGTAGATTCATCCTCCTAGGGCATGACTCTCACGTAAAACTACCAACTTTACGTGAGTACAAGGTGTTATTGGCCCAAAACAAGCTAGGGCTAGGGTTTAAGGCAAGAATGCTTCACAACCAAACCAAGGGATGATGCTTTATGATTTCCTGGACCAAGGCAAGTCTAGATCTGAAGTTGCAACCTCAGATCTAGACCCATAACTCGAAATGGATCTTAAACATACTAAAATGGCCCCAAATCCATCCATAAGTTAATCTAGAAAGGAAGGGATCAAGGTAACAACTTGTTACCTCAAAAATGTGCCCAAACTGAAGTAGATTTTGGATCTATACGAGTCCCTTGATGCTATACACTTGATCTACAAGCCTCATTTGCTAGAATCTCCTTCCAAAGCTTCCAAGCTCGCTCCAAAGGCTCACACACGATTTTAGGGTTTTCTGACTCTCAAGGGTAACTAGGAGGCTGGGGTGAGGACTTATTTACTTTGGTTCATGGTATGCAAAAGTTTGTGCATCTCATCTAGAATCATGTGTATGTTATTTAGTAATTAGTAGTTAGTGTATCTCGTGAATAACCTTGTGAATGTTATGGATAAGCTTGTGTATTTCATGTGCAAGCATCTCCCTAACAAAATCATTAAAATCATTGTCAATTTTCTCAATCTCCTTAATTACATTATCCCAAGTTAATTCTTAATTAATTAATTGCTTTGATTGTGATTCATATATCTTTTATTTGAAAATTGATCAATAGTAAGAAATAAGATATATTTTCTACTGTATTTTGTTGTTAAAATATTGAATTTCGGATTAATAAAATATTACACAAAATAAAAGAACTTTGGATGAACTTTAGATCAATGCAATTTGAATGCACTTGTTGTGCCAATTTGGGGAAGCATAAAACTATAATTAACATTTCTCCCATATTTACAACAATGACCCCTGGACTAAATCCTTATTTATGAATAAGATCCTAAACTTTGTTTTAATGCCACATTTTACTACAGCACTAATCAACATTCCAATTGATTTTATTTTTCTAATAATAATAACTCGTCACGATTCAAATCTCCACAATGAAAACTACTTGACAAGACCCAAACTGATGATTCCCCAAGAAGTATGTGGCCATGACCTCTCCTTTGCCTTACTCAACAACACCCTACCCCAAGAAACCCACCCTTCCCATGAGATCCTCTTGTCCCATGGACACCCCCATTCCAGCAATAGACTCAAACCCTTTTCAGCCTCTCTCTCCCCTTCCTCGAACCTCCCTCTGCTCAAATAAAACTGACTCAGCAACACATGAGGCTCACCTACAAACGGGTTCTTCTCGATACACTTCAACAACATCTCTTCACCCTTCTCCTTCTTCGACCCTTCGTCGTTAACAGCCTCCCAATACAAGTCTCGTGCCACTATCTGCTCACTTGGATCAAGAATCTTGGTGCATCTCTCGAAAACAGGTGGTATTACCAGCTCTATATCTTCGTCTCTGTTATCAGCTACAATCCCATTAACATGCCCATCTGCTCTTCTCCTTTCCTCTGCGTACATCTCTTCTTCTCTTACCAACAAAGTGTAAATAGCTGCCATTTTCGATATCAGGTTCATCCACAGTCCTGGCTTCCCATTTCCGGGCCATAAGGTGTAGAAATTGCTGTTACCAATGAACTCCAGCCGACCATCGGTGTTGTCGTACAATGCATCCTGATAACCATAGTATTGATCACCGAAATCAGCTATGGTCATCAGAAGGAAAACGGCGACCACCCTTCTTGGAACAACCACTGGTTCGCCAGTTCTGATATGCTTCACCTTGATTCCGGTGGCTGGAACGATCGTCTGCAGCTTCTTCCTCCACCGTTCTTCTCTGTTCCAACAACCGTTGTCCTTGACGTCTCTCAAAGACTGTTCAGAAGCTTGGAGATGCTCCCGGAGCTCCGAATCAGTGTAGCGAAACACAAGATCATCATGAATGAGAGGGTGGCGAGGTACAACGCAAAACAAGTGAATGAAACGCTCAGCGACGGGACCAACATGGTTCCGAACAGTTTCCCGGTCGGTGACGGGGTCGAAGATTGCAAGGTCATGATAGGAGTTGGAGTAAACGGAATGAAAAAGGCCAAAAAGACAAACGGAATCTGGTGCATTCCAGAGCTTGAGGATCCGGTAGACATGGTAGAGGTGATCAAGAAAGGTTCCTAGCCGGTGCCAGCACTCACCAGCGCCAGCGGAGCGTAAGATGGCCAAGAGGGCTGGCAGTTTGGTGTCCACTGACTCGGGTTTGTCACGGAGGAAAGGACGAGCTGACTCAATGAGATCTTGAAGATGCTGATCATCGTGGTGATCAAGAGAGACTGGAGTTGAAGAGGGCATGTTTGCGGTTGCTTGAGAAGATAAGAATGGAAAAGATATGCATATGATGATGGATGAAGAGTAGATGAGACCATATATTTATATACACGTATATACATAGCTAGTGTCAATTTGGTAAGAATTAATTAGTACGTGTCACGGAGCCTTTGTTCGTAGGACACTTGGGTTGTCAAATCGCACCCCACTCGGATTTGGAGTTTTCATTTGTGATTTGTGTAGAATCATATCAAAGACGAGTAGACGACGACAAAGTGTGAAATTGTAATCAAAACTCAAGAGTTGGTGTACGTAAACTTTTTGCCTTTGGTACGATGTCTACTCCCTTTCTAGTTTCTAGACAAGAATTGATGGTACCATGACGTAAAGTTTTATGAGTGGTTATTTTCGTTCGCTGTATCTTTTTTTTTTTTTTCGCTCTTTTTAAAGGACTCATAATCTCATATATGATAATGGTAAACCAAGAAAATGATAAAATTCAATGAATCTAATCCTCTTAGATAATGTGTGTCTATAATTTGTTAAGCAATACATAAAAAGTGGAGTTGATCATCAATTCCTTCTTCTTATGTTTCAAAACAGCATCAGAAGTCTCAAATACAAGCAATTCTTCCTGAAAGTTGGGCTTTAGCAGGTAAAAATATGATGATATGATTTCAGTTAGGAATACTAAGTGTGTGCACTTACATATTCAACTTCAGTCTTTGAAGGTATATCCAATATAGCATATATTTCATCTGATATTTACCCAAATGATATCACACCCGCTAGTTTTGAACCTTCAATCAACTATTTCAAAGCATGTATAAGAGTTTAAAGAATCAGTTGTAGCTTTTGAGAAATTATCAGCAACACAAATCTAATGAATGATCTGCTAACACTTGCTTTTTTTCAATAATATCTTTGTTTTTGCAAATTGTTGCATGACATGTCTGAGATAAACCTCGGTCTACATATCGAATCAATACCAAGAATGATCAACATAATTCATTCACTCAAGTCGGTCATTCCCACCCGCAATAAAGTCTGCATGCATGTTCGCAATCATCAAACCCCAAAACACAAACAACACAACAAAATTATATGATATATGAATAAAGCGAACAACAAACCACCCACCAATAATCATACAATCGAACCACAAAACCTCACTATACACACACAAACTCAGTTAACCCGTGAAGTACTATTAAGCCTTCCCCACCATTTCTTTTTCCCCTTATCACCATGTCCATCCCCATCTTCATGTCCAAGCTTATTCAAAATGACCTTTGTCTCCCTCAACCTCACACTATAATCCTTCTTCCACCCTTCAAACATTTGTTTCAGCCTCCTAAGTTCATGATCCGGGTTCAAATTGGCAGCATCTGTTTGACCCGATTTAACCTCAACCAAAAACTTTGCATCATCACCAAACACTTGACTCCTTTGTTCAAACTCTTCAGCCAATCTGCTTATCACACTCAAACCAGCACTCATCGGTCTCATATTGTCATGTCCATTTCTTCTAGCATTCCCATTTGCACTCCCATTTCCATCCCATGTGTCATCATTTGTTATATTGATGGAAGCATCAGAATTCCTTTCAGAAGTGGTATTATTATCATCAAGTGAAAGGCTCTTTTTGGCTATTGAGAGGCTTGATTGTAATGAACGCATTTGTTTCTGCCATACTTCTTCCATTGATTTCATTTTGAGCTCGTATTCTGACCACCTGCTTTCGTATTGTTGCAGACGTTGGTGTAGAATATCGTTTTCTTCTTCTTTTTCTCTTAATCCGGCTTCTGCTTTAAGGATTCTTCTCTGTAACTCAGCAAGATATGATGACTTCACCACCACTTCATCTGACTCATTACCCTGTTTCCAAAAATTAATCTCACTTGATGAGTTGTGAAATGATTTTATATTTTTATATGTTATTAAACAGAATCTCATTAAGTGTGTACCTTTCCAGAACCAAATTGAAGTAGTGCAATGTCCCCTGAGCATCTTCTAACCAACCACCCTCGTATAACTGAAAAAATATATATATATATATATATATATATATATATATATATATATATATATATATATATATATATATATATAAGTTTTAATAACATAAATCAACACCATAATTATAATTATAATATCATTATGATATAGAAAAAATAATATACCAGCTTGTAACACAACAGTAGCGCCATGAATGTCTTCAAATCTTTTTCTGGTTATTTTTGATTTAATCTGTTTCTGTATAACAACAGCTGCCCTATGTCTTTGTAGCAATACCACAAACTCCTTTCGGGTTTTTTCACCACGAACATCTGTAGAAAAATATTCTTGTAATTAAATGATATCTCAATATTTCTTCTACATAAAAATAAATAAATAAATAAAAGGCATACACGACTGAAGAGTGAAAATCCCTCGTTTAAGTTCCTTCAAATACTGACGAGCTTTGTGACCTCTAAAGCAGCTTTGAACACGCAATATGCCATTAAGAGTTCGATTCCTTGTATCTTCAAGCTTTCCAATCTGACATATAAATTTATATATAGCATCAGTTTTTGTATAATTACTAAGATTTAATAAATTAACAAATAATCAAACCTGTCCAGTTCTAAAGAACAACTTTGTGTAACCAATTTGATACATTTCAGGAAGAATATCAAACTGGTGAAGAATGGCAACCGATACACTTAGTGGATCTTGCGATGCAACATGCTCTAGCAAAAGAAACCCGTATCTAATAATAACAAAAAAAAAAGCAAGTAAATATTAACTAGATAAGGAAAAACTATTATAAAAGAAAGGAAATAGTATGTATATACCTTCTTGCAAATTTCTGATGTGTCATTCTTGTTGGGAATCCAGAGCGTGAAATCCTAACAACTTCCAAAACACCACAACATCTGAGCTGTTGCAACACAAGTCCTTGATGATAAATCCCAGGGGATTGTGAGTTGTTTGGTTTAATGCAACGTATGAAATGTGGTGTTGTGCTTTCTAATCGTTGCATTAATTGAAAAAGTTGTCCCTGAACAAGATCAAACACATCTAACTTAGTATATATTATATAATAACTAGTTAAAATTCCAAAAATAATCTTCAATACCTTAAATTTTGTGACAACACTAAGCTTTTGGGAATCTGCTCCACCTGATTTGTGTAAAGGTCCAAGAACAGGCTTTTCCGATAAAGAAAGCATATTTGAGGCGAATGCTTGTGGAAGCTCACATGTGCAAGAAGACAAAAGTTGAATGGAATCCAGATGTAATAGGTCACGGTTTTTTTCTAGAAATCCTGTTGTATCATACATAACCTGAAGAAAAATTTTTTTAAAAAAAACAAATTTTGTTAACACCAATTACCATTTTGGTTAAAAATAAAATAAAGATGGATTGTGTACCTCTCCTGCATAATGATGAACTGTGAATGCTTTGCCTCGTTCTCCTCTAAAACATGAATTGGATTTCAAATGTTGTTTTAGTTTGGCTGCAAATGTCATGTCTGTCCCATTTGGGAAAGTTGACTCTTCATCTAATAAAGTCAATAGACCCAATGGTTTCTGTAATAAAATACAAACAACATTTTATAAAATACGTATTCCATTAAAAAATAATGTATTCAAGTTTTAGGTGATGATAATAATAATAATAGGCAAGGAACCTTTTCAAATAGGTTGAGACAATCTTGATTGTCTTCAAATTCCACTTTTGCCCAATCAATCCCATCTTGAATGTATTCCTAAAACATCGACATCAAATTTTAGTTCACGTTACAAAAAGTTCAATCGTACCAAAAAAATAATAATAAAACACCAAATACCTCCTGTTCCAACTTGAATAAATGGCGATTGAAATGTTGTTGTAATCGCTCGTTTGCATAATTTATGCAAAACTGTTCAAAGCTATTTACCTGAAAAAACGCAAAAATACATGAGTTAAGTTAACCATAAAGTATTTGATATAAAAATTACACACGCTAAAAAAGTTTTTATACATCGAATGATTCGAATCCATAGATATCAAGAATGCTAATAGATCTTCCAGTGCGACGCTTGCCTACAGCAAGTGATTTGTTGATTTGTTCCACCAACCAATCAAACAAACAAGAATATATTGATTTTGCCAAAGCATCCCGTGTGTCAATCGCCTGAAATAAGGACAGAATTTTTTTATAAATCACAATATTGTTTTTTTTTTTTTGTTAAAATAATATTTTTACCTGGGCTAGGGTTAGCTTTTGAACAATATTATCATTACCAACTTTCATTTTCCGTGTAGATAAAGCAAGCTTTAAATCATCAGCCTCACAACCAATTAATTTAGCCACATTCAACAGAGCTGCAATGCACAACAATATAAAACTTATAAGATGAAAAGCATAAAATATAAAAATAAAAATAACTATTTTTTAACTTTACCTTCATCAATCACAGGTTCCACATGGTTTTCATTATCAACAATTGAAAATGTTACATCTCCTAACCACAACACTGCTGCAAGCATGGAAAATGCATTTTCTTGATTCTCTTTGCTAACATGAACTGCATCCAGGGCTTCCTGAAAATATTTTATAAAAAAAAAATCTCTGGATTATTTTTAAAATTTAAATGATTTTAAAAAATGAAGTACAAGGTTTCATTCAAATACAGTACCACTACAATACGAAATTCTTCAGCATCATCAACCCCATTAATTGAATAGCAAGTGCTCTGCTGTAAGTATTTGTATTCATGAACACTCTTCAAGTTTAATTTTTCTGTAACAGAAAAATAAAAAGATAAGTGATAATAAATATTTTTTAAAAGTATATGTAAAATTCAAGAAAATTAATACATACCTCTAAGAGAAGGTGGAGCTCCAGCACAAAGCTGATAAAATGAATGATATGATCTTTCTCCCTCTGTGCATTGAACAACTCTTGACTTTTCAAGCAGAACTAAAAAAATTTGGGAATTACAAGACACAAATGTAACAAAATTGTCAGACTTTGATATAGTAAAAAAAATCCAATATTATAATATAAAAGAAATGTGACATCTTACATGTTTGGATCTTGGCACCCGATATTTTTCCAGTTTCACTAAAGTGAATTTCAATCAATTTTCCCTGAAATTCATTTGGGATATTATTAAAATGATTCAAAAAGTAGCAAAATAGAACTTCATTTTCCTAAATATATAAAGAAAAATCAACTTACAAAACGACTTGAGTTGTTGTTTCTTGATGTTTTTGCATTACCAAAAGCCTCCAAAATTGGATTAGTTTTGAGTATCTCATATTCTATTCCACTTCCACCTCCAAGAGCAGCCAAATACTGCATTGCTATCTTTGCTGTTTCAGTTTTTCCAGCTCCACTTTCTCCACTACACAAAAGGAAATTAAAAAATTGTATAAATGCAATATTATATTAATTGTATAAACACTTTTCTAATGTGCAATCAAGAGAGTTTAACTAACCTTATTACAATAGATTGGTTTACTTCATCTACAAAGAGGAAAACACCAAAAAGAAAAAACAAGAATTACTGATTGAAATTGAATTACAAAAGGTGACAAAAACTAATTTAAGTATAAAAGGAAGAAGGTTAAAGAAACCTCTAATCATTTCCCTGATAGCTGTGTCAGCAATGGCATATACATGAGGGCTGTCTCTGGATTTACTCTTATACCCTTCAATGTAATCACTCCCATACAATGGAATTTTCTTGAAAGGGTTGATGGCAACTAAAACTGGTCCTGCCTTGGACTATAATTCAAAGAAACAAACACAACATGAATTAAATAATGCAAGCTTTAATGGCTATGAAAAATCGCTAAAATACTTACATAGATCATGTCTCTATCATATCTGTATTGAAGATTATACAAGACTGATGGTTCGTTTAGATAACTTAGTTGCATGAGATCGTCTACACCATCAAGGATTTCTGGGTTTGCAGGTAATAGGCTGTCAGAATTCACCTTTAAAACCTAAATTAAGAAGTAAATTCAGAAGTTGTGATTAGTAGAAGCTACATGTAGAAGGAAGGAATCAACACCTACAGGAGGTAGCTTACTTTTCCTTCAGAAAATGAGATGAGTGACTCATTCCCTGAAATAGATAGAATCTTGGCGAGCTCCCAATTCCCATCAGAGGATTGATACCATGATTGAAGCTTCTGAATCACAGTGAAGAAATTAGCCAATTAGGATATCTGAGTGAATTCATCGAGCATTCAGACAAGAAACAAGTAAGGGAGTTGTGATTTGGAGTCCAAATTTACCTTCTTAGCAATATACGAGGCAGTATCGCCCCATTTGGTTTCACCCCATGAAGAAAGAACAGATCCTTGAGGAGAAATCGACGGATTAACATCTTCATCATCCATGGAAGGTCTATCATTCATGAAGAAAGTTGATCTGTGACCATATGGTGAATCATCATCAACAATCTGATCAGTGTTACCATTCTCGGGTATACTAACAGAGATCATACTGCTAGTACTGCTTGTAGACTTTTCGGCTGAACCCATAAACCTATAATCCACTGGCAACGATTTAATTGACTTGAAACGAGGAGCTTTATCGGTCGACATTATTAGCAGAAGCCGATCCTTGAATGCAAGTAACTAAAAATGGAAGTATGGAACAAGTTCAGTTCTTAGATAACTAAAAGGATCACAAAAAGGTGATAGCCCATCTGCCCGAAAAGTAATAATCATTAACACAAGGTCCTACTGGCTGACTTATTAATGGAGGGAGGGGACCCTAAATAATATTGCTATAGTGCTCTTCGTTCTTCCTTCTTGATCAATCTCCCGACAACTTCAGCATCAAATCGAAATCAACAACGAAAAGTTGCACAATAATACTCCACTTCAAAAGAAAAACATACCCTCTTACCAAACTTGTTGCAGATGTATAAGTAACCTAACCTGTCACGATCTAAACACAAATCCTGAAATTCACCCTTTTAACACAGCTTGAACTCGATTTTCACCAACGGCACTTAAACCAGTCACAGATCTTCGAGTACCCAAGTAGTGAAACTGAATGTTACACAAGAAATTACCTCTTTCAACTTGCACAATTACTTCTTGAAACCCCCAAAAGATCCGTTGCCTTATCTCTATAGTACAGATCTCAATCCAACAAGAACACTCAAGAAAACAACAACCCAATTTCCCCAAAGATGAATGGGAGAAGATGGAGAGCTTAAACCCTAGTACGTGAAAGAGGAAATGGTCCAAGGCACATGGAGAGAGACGATGGTTGCCGCTCTGCTTTTTCACTTTTTCATTTTTTAATCTCTCTCTCCAACACACATTCTTTCTCCATAAAATACTTATATATATAAGCTTCTCCTTTCACCACACCAAAACTCACTAGCTACACAAAACGTACAACTGTTTCAAGACAACGTACAGCCTCTTACTGAACCATCCTTCTGTACAACAAAACTTTTCTTCTGGAATTATTATTCTTCTTCCAGAGCAAAATTCACTAACTCCAGAGAATCGAGCAATTTATAATGAGAAAAGTACAGGTATTTTAAAAAAAGTTACTCTGTGACTGGAGATTTATGGTGTGGATTAAAAGGTTCTAACCGGTGGGGACTTTACAACCTCCAAATGTTTTCGCCATTTTTGCGCACCAACCAAATTTGAAATTTTAATATTTGTGGAATGCGGGCGGTGGGAAGTCTTTTATTCGATTTATATTTTTATTATTATTATTTTTTAATTATTTATTGTGGATTATATTTTAGGAAACTTTTAAATGAGGCATGTGGCATCATTCAATGTAACATAATATTGTGGAGTACGATTTTTGTAACGTTCATTGATGCCGTTTTATGATCATAAATTTTTGTAATTTAATACCACATATATTTTTGAGAGAATCTTATTTTTATTTTAGGAAAAGATAGTGACTTGAAATCCTAGTACATAAGAATAACGGATGCACTTCTATAATGTGCTATTATTAAAACTTTAGAATAAATCTCCTTAAAATAGATTAGATAGATAAGTTCAACATAAGTGTTCAAATCAAAAAAATAAGTTTTAAACAATTGTGTAACGATGTTATTAAATTTTTTTAACGACCGGCGTCTTAATGCTGATGATTTGTAATTTAATACTAGTACATTTTTTATTGGGACTTTAAGTATTTAAAATAAGGTAGTTTTATATTAAATGATCCTGAATGTTCCACCATCAAAGTGGTCTAAAAATCATTTCGTATGAAACATTATAAAATATAGTTGATTCAGATTCGATCTTATTTAGTTTTAAAATAGGCTAGTCTTTAAAAAAAAATCCTAAATCTCCTTAAAAAAAGGTTTACCAAGATTTTTAAATGACATTAATTGCAATTAAAAGAGTGTGCGGGAATTTTTTTTACCATATTTTGTGATTATATTTTTTCGTCTAAAAAGTACAAAATATATTTATTTCTTTGTTTGTCTTAAAAATACATCATTTATCTTTGGGAAACGATATTTCCACTGTATATTTTAATCCATCCACTTAACAAATTTGTATTTTCCCTTTTATGCCCTTCTAAAATCCGTGAATAAAATCCTCCTGTCCCTTAACTTCATTTCAACATTAATTACGATTTTATCCTCGTTTTAATTTTGGTTTATACTATTACCTTTTTGTTTTATTTTAATTATGATTTTATTTATATATTATTAAATAAATTATATTTAAATAACAAAAATATCTAAATATTTAAAGCAAAAATTAAATAAAAATCATAAAAATATACGATACCAACACCTTATAAACATAACATTACCGAAATCGGTTAAGGATTTTTATTTGATATAATAAATATTATACTACAAATAAATAAATAAATAAAAATGCTAACGGTCACGAACCGCAATTTGAAACAACAACCCTTGAGGGAGTAAGTTGCAGTTCGCTTTGGTTTTTAGTCGAACTCGAACCAAAACCTGGAACTTCAGTTTATGAAGTTTAGAAACTGTGTGACTTGTATTTTTGTTTTGCGGTTTTTTTTTTTTTTTTTTTTTGGCCTTTTTACAAAAATGATCCATGGAAAACAACTTTTCCTTGTAGTTTGAAATTTGAAGATCGATAAACATTTTTTGCCAACATGAAACATATGTAACTTATTTATTGGTTTGGGTTTTAATTATTTATATAAGCAACAAACGTTTTTTTAATACACTATATAATACACAACGAGTTTTGAAATCAAATACTCCTATATATTTACAGTTTTTGCAAAACTAAAAACCGCATCGATGGATTTTAATTTCAGTTTTAATTTGTTGGTTTTGGACTTTTGATTCATGCAATTTTTTCAGTTTGCAGTTAAGTTTTAGTTCACCATTAGTTTCTATAATGAAATAGTGACGATAAAAGCATATTCACGATACTCAAATAAAATGTTACACAACGAAAACATTCAAGCGAATGCATATCATTAAAAATGTTCAAATTATGCTTTGCGAGAACCGTTATTTCAAATCATGGTCCGTCACCGCTATTTTATTTTTGACCGTGATAAATGTTTAGATTTCCGTAATAAGTCGATGTGGTATATGATGTTGATATTATATTTATATTATCTTTTATTTATATTTTCTTCAAATTTAATTATTCTTTATATATATATAATCAAAATTCAACTAAAATAATAAAATAAAAATAAAAAATAAAACTAATTAAGGCTCACTCGGTATATTTGGTTTTCTAAATAAGCTATATACTAAAATGATAATAGAAACAACGACAAATCAAAATAAAAGAATGTGGTGGTTTCAAAGGGCATAAAAGGAAAAGTTTAATTTTGTTAAGTGGATAGATAAAAACTATAAGTGGATTTATCACCTCCCTTTATCTTTTGTAAGTTCAAAATATTATTATTTTTGCCATTGGGTAATCACCCGTTAAAATGATAATTTGAATTTTGATTCACAAAATATTTTTATTAATAAATACTTTTAACCGTGACATTTTAATTTTTTAGATTCTCAACGAATAAGGGTATATAAAGCTTAGGTACCTAAACTCACTATACTACGTCGTTTTATATATATATATATATATATATATATATATATATATATATATATATATATATATATACCTTGAGAAAGTACATATATATTTGTTTGTGGTAGCAATATTTAGGTATATGTATATATGTGTAGTGATAAGACAAAATTTACAATGATGGAAGAACTAGAAGTTGGTTAAGGTCTTTGGGTCGGCGGTAACGTCAAGGTAGTTGATCGGACTTTGCCCTAGTAACAAAGGGATGAATCAAAACTAACCATGCCATAATATTTACAAGTTTGCTATGGAGATCATGTGACAAAACAAAACCTAACCCTCATCATCATAATTCATAATCGCCTTTAGTTGACATGGCTTTTTTGGGTCTCACATACCAACATCACTATAGATGTTCATGGTCTTGGATCTTTTTCTACATCGTGGGACCCTCAAAATCATGGGGTCAAAAAAGTCATTTATGATTTTCCTTCCGTAATTGCATATTCGTATTTTTTTTGTTTCATAATTCACACAACTCAATTTCATTTCTAAGGTTGATGTTGGTTTCGTGAGGATGATGAACCTAGAGAATTTTAAGGTAATTCTTCTTTCACTACTAGAAAAACAGCATTTTACGACGCGCAATTTATGATACGCATTGATTCACGATACGCAAACGAGTGTGATCTAAAAACAATGTCATCTCTCTATAAATTTTAAGGATTTAGGGCGCGCATTTTTGCGTACCCTTAAATTAGTGTCTAAAAAAAACACGGAGGGCGCCTATAATAAAACGTGTGTCGTCTGAGGATGTCGCTTTATAAATTTTAATAGAAACGCGCCTTCCATCCTTTAGTAGCTGAGGGGGAAAATGAAATCCTAAAAGACTAAAATCCCTGCCTTCCTTTTTGTTCCTTTCCCTCTTGCCCTAATTATCGACGATCCTTCCTTCCCCCTGCCGACATTGACTGCCACCTACTTCTTCCCTCACACTTCGACCATCGTTACTTGCCATTCCCGGTCGTCGACGTCGATCAAGGCAAGCACGCCACCAGCCGACAGCCTTCAATCTCTCCTTCTCATTTTCTCTGTAAACCCTAATCCGTATATGGTTTCCAGTCGTTTCCCCAGAGGAAACAGATTTGATCCAATCGTTTCCCCAAAGGAAACAGATTTGAACCCTCTTGATGACTATTAAGAATTCTTTGATGATCGATTGGTTCAAGACTTTGACTATTGAATGAAAAATGCATAATGGACACAGACTTTCTTGTTCAACTATGGTTTCCAGTAATTAGACAAGGCAAACATGGGGCCCATGTGAAGGAAGATCCGGGCCCATTTATGTGATTGAATCCGCTTCGTATGTGTTCGATCCAGAGATTTTAGGGTTCTTTGAGGCGACCTCAACCCAACAGCTCGTATCGGGAGAAGGTATTGCTGGTAAAGCGTTGGGTACAAACCAACAGCTCGTACCAGCAGCTCGCAGGTTGTCCATCATCAGCCACACACCGTGTTTTATAGGCCACAAAGACTTGGAGTAGATGAAATTGAAATCGAAATTGGTATTATCTAGCTGAATCGATATCGATTTGACTCCAAATTGCAGTCAATCGAAGGATTATTTGGTAAGGTGCACTCCCATGTATTGTAAAAATTGCTCTTCTTTCTCCTTTATTCATGCCTCTGATTTCGATTTTGATTCTTCTTGTATTCTCCTCTGTAAAACCCTAACTGGAAAAGCGATACAGATATTAATCGTGATTTCCTCCTCTTTCCTTGATCCCCAATTCTACACTCTAAGCATCTCAGGTACGCTCCATTCCATCTCCCTTATTAACAAATTCAGAGTCATTAATCTCTCAACAAAAACACTAGAGGTTGGTTAATGGTTTCTGAGTTATAATGATCTTCTTTCTTCATTTCTTCATTTGTTGTATTCTTGCAGTTTTGGTTCTTGTTCATGCACATGTTCAAATAGGTTAGCCCCATGAACTTAGTTATCTTTTGTCTCTATTCTGTTATAGCCTTGTATTTTATGTAAATAAAACTTCGATAATAAAACAATAGACTATATGTCTATATCACTATATGCCAAATTGTTTAAAAGTTAAAACCCATATTTGGATTCTTTTTATATAGGGTATATAATCATTGATTGTGGATCACCTAAAAATTTCAACTATGTGGATCTTGATACGGGTATAATTTACACTTCAGATGGATCATTTATAACCACAGGAGTCAACAAGAACATTTCTTTACAATACACGTATCCAAACAACCCAATGCTTCCACAACCTTCAAAACATACAATGATAAACTATTCAGTAAGCCTACTGAGTTGTCATTGGAACAAATTTTGGTAAGTTTTTCCTACCATATGATTTAGTCTAAATCATCACTACAATTTGTTAAGTAGAGGCCCATTTGTTTTTATCATATATAGCTTGTTGAAAAGATGCATGTTCTTATTTGAATTATTTAGACTACATGTTTCTCTCTTACATTATTTTTGTTTCATTACTCTGTAGGGTGGAGATGATCATCTTGACCAAGCTACAAAGGAAGGGGAAGATAGAGATACATTATTTTTGTTTCATTACTCCATCACTTGTATCTTGATTTCTATGTAGGTGTCTGCTATGTGTTGTGATGGCCAATCTACTTCTACCTTTGTCTCCTAATTTCTGATGTTCACTAAGATTATGAGTTTGAAACAACACCATTTTTTATCTTACTGATGTGGAAACAAAAGCTCCAAAGTGTTTAAGGTTTGACTTTTTTTGTTGTAGGTGATTGCTTTGACCGAGGAACTTATAACAACTGCAAATGAAGAAGCTGCGAATTCTGGAGTGGGCATTGGGACAAGTGCTAATTTATCCCCTGGTTTTCACCGTTCTGGAGGTACCTTTTAGAATGATGGGTAACTTTAAATATGGGATGTGTTAGGAGACATGCTATTTAAACTGCTTAAAGTTTATGGGTAATTTTAAAGTATTGATGAATCCATGTGCTAACAACTAAGGGAAGTTTGACTTTAATGATAAAAAATAGCCAACTGAAGGATTCAGATTCAATGTAGATACAGAATAAAGTTAGACTTGTAGTAAAGTAATAACGGGTTGTTAAGTAAAAGAAAAAGGTTGTCAATAAAGTGAATAAACAAAGCTTTAATTTGTACATGAAAAAACATATCGGTTACTAAGTCAAAAAGTGACTTTTTTGATAAAGTCAACCTGTCAAATATCTCCTTTGAAAAGAAGTAATTTGTTGCTCGAAATGCCCAAAATAGTAACAATTTCCATCTCAATCTTGATCCATAACTAGTTTTACATCAAAATCCAAAACATGTGAAGGTGTGTGTGTGTTTTATGTGCATATCATGGTATTTATTTCCAATATCTATCACTCACAATAGTAAATGATTCTTGTATTATTTGTTACTTGCAGCGTGGATATGGTTCAACTGCCATAGAATTGTTGTCAAGGTACTTACTTTAAATCAACATGTTTATATTTTGGTATTTCCATATCTACCCCTTTGATCACATAGTAGTTAATTATAGTAAGTTCTTATAGTAGGTACTTTGAAGGTTAATTCACTTCCATCTCTGAAGAAGATGATGTCCAAAACAAACCAGAGTCTTCACATCTCAGAACCATTGAAGCTGCTGAGAAAGTAAGATAGGTCTCCTTTCTTATTAGTGAAACTTTTTTTAATTGGAATTTTGGATAAAACTTTTTCTGAAATTTGTAACTGCCAAGTGTCATTGATTGAAGAAAATATAAAGCTAAGATACGATCTATCTTAGATTTCATTAAGATGATGGTTTATACTTGAAGTCATACATGAAGTCCAACCATTTTTGTCCCATATTCCTTGTATAGTTGCTATGGGGGAGCAATGGTTTCCTAAAATGTGGTATTCACTTTATTTTTTGCTCATTATATTCTTAATATGTAAACATATATCATTTGTTTGTTACTGTTCAAGATTTGACAATTATTATCAAAATAAACCTCCTGGAATGTTGGTGAGCTGTCTTCTCATTTAAATATACATCTTTCTATCATTAAAGACATAAGTTCCTTAACAATACTTTATTGTGTTACATGTACTTTATTACTTACTCATAATATATACTTCAATCTGATTATTGATTATGTTTGGAGAGATCGTGTTCTCTGTTCTTGATGTTGCATCTGATAGGGAACCAAAAGTGAGGGGTCAGGAGTGAGCAGATGCTTTTACGAGCAATGCTTTACAATATTGAAGGAACTTTGGATAAAGTGCAACATGAACTACAGAAGGCGAAATTAATGCTTAATGAAACATTTACGACTTTGCTACTTGAACCTGCACTTTCAACAGTTCCTTTGTTGCCATGGCAGGTGGGTAGGACCCCTCTCGCCAGTTTTCTATCACAGTAACCTAATCAGTTCTGTTCTAACTAGTAACTTTTTTTCCTTTCTACAGGAAGTAACTCCTCAACTATTTGCTCGGTTAAGCTCTCACTATAAAGAAGATGTTAGGAAACAGCTCGAGGGCATTTTGGTCATGCTGGCAAAACAATCTCCATGGTCGATAATTTACTACACTTATTATTTATTGTTGAATGCAAGAAACAACAACATATTTTCTTTTACACGTGTATTATATCATCCTATTTCATCTCATTCTATTAAATCCTTGTACTTTGTTGTGTTTAGCCCTATAATTAGTTATTTATACTATGGGAAAGTGGTGAGATATTCATTTACTTTGTTTCATTTTTCAGCTGCTCAAAATGGCAGTGCAAGTTCTATAACAAGCACTCCAATCCAAGCATGGGTACAAGGAGCCAACAGCAATAGCAACACATCTGATGGTGCTCCTAACAGCAACAACAACACTAACACTAACACGACTCCCAATCCCATAACATAAAACCGAAATTTGATTAGAGAATGGTAAGAGGAGTTCTGTTCTTCTTTGTGCCTTTGAAACTGCAAGAGATGTTGCATGTTATGTTCTTCTTTGTGCCTTTGAAACTACAAGAGATGTTGGAGCCCTTAGAGAACCTAAGGACAAACTGGAGAAGTGAGTTGAAGAGCTGACATGGAGATTAGACTTTGAAAAGCATTTGAGGGTATATTTTTTATATTTCTTGTATCTAATTAGTTTGTAAATTTTTGTTACAACTATTGATTTGTTTTATCTTTCCATGGAACGATTATTTGTATGACGTTCAATTTTATGCAATAGATTGTATTTTTTATATATGATTTTTATTTTCTATTATGAGACATTAAATACAAATTTAATTTGAAAATTAGTAAATCTATAAATAATATTTTTTTTAAACATTTAAAATTATGATACACAAAAATGTGTGTCATCTTCATTTATGACATGGCCTTTCTTGACAGAGGCTTTCTTGATACGCATTGCATGTCATTAACACGCGCGTCGTAAGGTTATGACACGCGAATGCATGTCGTCTTCCTTTATCATAGGGCCTTCCTTGATACGCATTGCGTGTCGTAAACACGCGTCGTAATTGCGCGTCGTAAATGAGCATCGTAAATGAGCGTCGTAAATGCGCGTCGTCTCTCTTTGTGACAGGGCCTTCCTTGACGCGCATTTGCGCGTCGTCTGAGCCTTTTACGACGCGCAATGAGCGTCGTGAAAGGCTGTTTTTCTAGTAGTGTTTTGACTTTTTACTTGTGGATTATGGTAACCTATTACATTTGCACATGAAATGATGAAATTAGCGTGGTTTCTGGAGGGAAAAAGCAAGGGGCCCAGTCCAACATACAATGGGCCCAGCTCAATATATCAATGGGTCCAACCCAGCATATCAAGGGGCCCAACCCAATACCCAAATGGGCACAACTCAATATACAAATGGGACCACCTTAAACATACAAATGCAAGAGTCAAAAAGACACGTAGCATCCTACATAATATAGTGAGAAGACTCACATCGTCGACGCAGTCCATAGCTAACAATTCTTACAATCAACGAATGAATGCTAAACACCTCTTAATAAACCACACAATGTAAACCCTAAGTCACATTCTAAAAATATAAATTTGACCAAAAGTCAAACCATGCCAAAAGTCGACGGTCAAAGTCAAGTCAAGGTCAATAATCATCATCAACAAGTCTCCACGACGTGGCCTCCTTGTGGTCACGTCGCGGTCACAAAATGCCAAAATAGTCGAGTTGATCCCCTGTTGCCACGTCGTGGCATCCAGAAGGCCACGTTGTGGGTATTGGGCCTAAATAACTTAATGGATTAAGTTATTTTTCTTCATCATTAAGATCTCCAAAGCTCAAATCTGATTCTCCTCAAGGTCTTGATGGATAAAGTTTCCAACTTTATCCACTAATACATCCCAATAAGCTAAGATCCTTAAACCTAGGTCCTTAATGGCAACTTAAGGCATATAGTCAACCATTAAACACTTAATCCTTAAAATCTCAATACCACAATTTCCAAAATGGTTTCCTACTCCAAAACCACCATAAAAATCAGTGTTTTATGGACATGCATGTCCAATGCATGTCTATTCCCAAACTAGGTCAAAATCATGAAGAAATGAGCTCAAACTTATTCATGGGACCAATAAACTCTAGATCTACAACGTATAACACCAAAAGGATCTCAAGGATCCACAAAGTTGCCAACTTTATGAGATCCATTCCTCCAAACTGTTGGATAAGGTGTCTAAGTCCATAACTTATTTGGTATATACTTGACCCGACCCGGCATGGTCCATTTGGGTTGCACTTCACCCGAACTATTTATGGATAATTTTATGAGAGTTATACACATATGTTTATTAATATATTATAAGTTATAATATATTAATATGAAGTCATGTTATTTAATTAGTCTTAGTCTTAAATTAATTATGAATTAATTTAGAGATTAAAAGGAAGATTAATTAGATTGTGGGCTATTGGTTTTATATAGTGTGGGCTAACACTCATTTGTTAATGGGCTAGGCTTGTAAGGAAGTCCATGGATGATCCATGGAGCTTTTAACCCATGGATCCTTGGAAAAGGAAAGGTCATGGGTTATTAGGGTTTCACCCTAATCATGTACACTATATAAGCATGCTTATGTTGCATGAAATAGCCACTAGTGTGTGTGCTTGTGTGTGGCCGAAAATTACAAGTGTGTGTACACTCTCTCAAAGTTTTCCAAGTGTTGGTGATTTGTGATTCCATTTGAGGCATTCACACTATTGGTGCTTGGCCCTCAAACTCCTTAGGAATCAAACTCATCATCAAAAGGTATGTAATATCATCTAATTCTTTTATGTTTAAAAGTACCCCATGCCATGTTAGATAGGTTATGAACCTTGGAAAATTATTATTTTGCATGTATTTAGACAAACATAGATCCAAGGTTTATTAGGGTTGCATGCACACTTAGGAAGTGTTAGATTGCTCAAAACCCAATAGTGGTATCAGAGCCTAGGCTTGCTTGTTTGATACTTGATGCAAAATAGTGAAAAAAAGTTGACATTGTTGCTGTCTGGCTGATGGACTCGCCGATTCCATGGGGGGACTCGCCGAGTTCAAGGCAAAATTCATCCTACTCGGCGAGTAGGTTCGTGCACTCAGCGAGTAGAATGATCAGAATCAGAATTTCGACTTTTGTTGCTGGAAATGGACTAGAAACATTACCCTAAACTGTTTTGGTGTTTTAAAACTTGTTTTAGTTGGTGTAATGGTTGTTCTAATCCATTTACAATAGCATATATCAAAATTCCATGATTTTATGTGTTCATATAATTCTTGAAGTTTTGATGATCATGTTCATGTTCTTATGAATTTAGAAGATGATAGGAATTATTTGTTGAATTGTTTAGAATTAATTCTTGATCATTTATGTGTTTTAATGGAGTCCACAATTTGTCCTCAAGTTATGGATATCCAAAGGTCGCTTTTATTTAACACACATTTAAACACATAAGTTACATGAAAATGAAGTGTCTTCATTTTTATGAAACTTTAATTCATAAGTTATGAACATCCAAAAGTTTTTGAATTGTTCAAAACTTGCCCTCAAGTTTTGGAATTTGTAAAGTCTCACACAAACTTTAATTCCACACCCTAGAAGTTTTAAAAGTTAAAATTCTACCCTTATACTATTATAAGATTAATGGTTAATTATTATATATATGTATAAGAACAAGTCGTTTTACCGTTAGTAGGCCTCATTCACGAAGCCGGTCTATAAGGTGGGTATAAGGTTGTTGCCTATAAAATGGCAACTTAATGGGTGTCCACTCTCACCCACCGCTTGCTTGACTGGTGGAGGGTCGTTAGCCGAACGGGTAGGATAATGACTTTAAATTCTCATTAAAAGTATAATGATTATTATAAAGTAACTAAATGTTTTATTTAATTCCCAATCTTAGTTACTTTAGGAAAAATGTGAATTTGGTGCTAGCCCATGGAATTCACACTTTGTACCTTACCAAGTCGTTGGTGGAGCGTGTGTGGTTAACCGGCACACTAACTTGGACTAGTAAGGATCACGAAGGGTGACTTAATGTTTGTCATAGATCAATGGAGCGTGTGTGGTTAACCGGCACATTGATTGGGTGATAATATTAAGGGTACCAAGTGAATTGGTATGGTTATTCACACCTTGTTTTGTGATCCTCGGCATCCCAGTCACAAAATTTGAGAGGGCACACTCGAGATTGAAACATGCCATTGAAAAGTTCAATGAATCTCAAAAGATCTAGGAATTTCAAATCCAATTAAAACCTAATAAATTATTTCGTTTTCATGGTGGAAATTGGTGAATCGTCATTCGCCTACCTTCAAATATTTTATAGTTTGTATTACGGCATCCCTCTTCCAAATTATAAAATATTGTGTTGGGTCCTAGCCTTAATATTTCATATTGGGTGTTATATTAAGGATTTTGAATCAACTAACTTGATTTTCTCCCATTATAGATGTCTGGTTCAGACAACTATGATCTTCCCAAATCTCTTGAAGATGGTGTCCCTCAACATCATGCTTCACTTCCTCCACCACCTCCAATTATTCTCCCTCACCCACAAGTTCTTGAAAAGTTTAAAGTCACTCAATCCCTATTGGCAAGCATAGTCTATGTGTGCTCACATCTTGGAGATAAAGTCACATATTGACAAGCCGGGAGAGTTGGGTGTCAAAGTCTCGTGAAAGTTGGATGTTCAAATCACTTTCTTAGTAACATAGTGAGTCTCTTTGGGACTACTATGAGGCAGACTATGACATGCCCCTTAATGATGTTATCTATTTGCTTGGTGTTGTGGAATCAACAATGATTTGGAACACCAGTAAAGCAAGTTTGATTAAAAGAACAACTTCCCAGGTCTACATGGACATTGACATGGTAGCATTGGATATCTAGAAAAGGATTTCTCTTCCCAATGGAAAGGGATCGGCCATAGTCAACTCGGTGGACCAAATGGTAAAGAGAAAGGCTAAGTTTGAGATAGTCTCATGTGCCATTACCAAAGGGTCCATGTGTTTTGTTGCCAAAGGAAGGGGCATTGGTTGCGAAGCTGCCCTATTCACCTGAAAGGTCATAAGGTTGATCAAGTCAAGAGGTTTGACTCTACTTCAGTTAAAGTCCACTGACTAACTCTATTAAGTTCCTATTTGGAGATTCTTATTACATAATGTGAATGGGTCACATGCTGATGTTTTAAGAATCAAAGAAAAGATAGGAAGCTTAAAGTAAGTATATGTTGATTCTGATTGCGAAGGTGGGTTTCGATCGCATGGTTCGGTAATCAGAATTTTGAGCTGTTGCTTAAGAGTTATAATATATTGCTTATGAATAGATAACAACAAGGTTTTCATGTGGATTGTAAGGATAAGTTTTTCCGCAAAGTTTTAAAAAAAAGAAAAAAAAAAGGGTTTTAATTTTATTTATTTTAAAAATATCCTTACAATGACATCCGTGGAAAATTGTTGCTTATATGTTTCCAGTAATAGCAATATTGGAAAGTGGATTTGATTCTTTCATTTGTGGTAGTGTCTGAATTTACCAAATGAAGAAAGTTTTTCATCACCCAAGTTTCAATTGGACAGAAACTTGGAATCATACAAGTTGTATTGTATGATGAATGAGAATTTTCATCTTTGAAAATTAAGACTAATTCTTTGATCACATGTATATGTGAGTCAATTGAAGGACTAAGGAATTAGGTACACTGGGTGTGCGCTGGTCAAGGTCCACCACAAAGATTGATTTGTCATGATTTACTAAAGATTAGTAAATATGATTATACTTATAAGGTTAAGTATAATTCTATAACATTGGAAAGGTTACAATGTATGACAAAACAAATGAGAAGAATCAAATTAGGCAGAAAGATAAAAGTTTCTCAAATCTGAAAGGATGGGAGAGTACTTTAGTATCGTATTTCATGATCATCTTAATGATTATGAAACCATATCACAAATTCATACTCAAAGGACGTCTTAGTGCATTGTTATGGCTAAGAAGAGAGGTCATGAATTGTTGGATTGGTTAAGATCGAGAAGATGAGTCATACTTCGTTCCAAAACAATTCTTAGAGTCATACTCCAAGATTGTAACTTTGAGTGACATAAAGGAAGATTTATTAACACTAGTCAAATGTAAGAGTAAAATGTTTTCTACTCTTGTACAATTGAGATTGGTAAGTTGTGATGTCTTGGATGAGACAAAGACCAACTAAGACCAATTGTGTGAAGTGTTACTCTTGATAAGAATCCGCATTGTCCCTTGAATATTTGTTTTGTAAAGGAATGGTTCTTGACTGGGGAAACTTATATGTCAAGGGGACAGTGGGAGCCTTAAAGATCCTGAAAGAGTTTCAAGATTTAATCAAGAGTAAAACCTGTAATTTATCACTAGCACACGACTTAAGGTTTGCAACCTATCGTGTTGACATAATTCTTATTTATGTACATACTTCAAATAAGTTGAATTTGCATGTGAGTTATCAGAGTTCAACTTGGAAGCATTGGTGGGCCTTGTGCTACCAAGGTGACAAGAAACTAAGACTGAACAAGTTTAATCCATGTAAGGCTGAATTTGTCACTAATTTTATCTTGTGATTATGGTTTTGACAAATTCACATGGATAGGAACTCATACACTATAAAATCTAAGTGTCATAAGGTTTCCTCTCCGATTCATGAAAATGATGGTGAGGAAACGCTTTCACTAAGTAGATTTTACGTAGATATCAATTGTGTTATTTGCATTTTCAAAAGTCGTTAGTGGAGCGCGTGTGGTTAACCGACACACTAACATGGACTTATGAGAAATGGCAAATGCCTAAGCAATTGAGACTATGATTACGACATCCCTTTTCATAGTCCTGAAAATTGTTTAGACACACATGTGAGCTATCTAAGAAAGGGTGTATGAATCTAAATTTCAGAAGTCCAGCAAATTTCTGGAAATATGTCAGAGCTAGTGGGAGCATAAGTGTTATGCTGATAATCATCATGTTAGTGGGAGCATGATTATTACGTTTAGTGTTGCAAGTTAGCAATGTTAATTATAGAAAACAAAGTTTCAATTCGTGAAGTTGCAGGGGTTGAAAAGTTGTTTTGCTATAATTAAGGGAGAGGAAATTATACTTCATTTCAATTCTAAAGCTTAGATTGAGATTTTAATCATCTTTAGTCTAGAATATATATATGAATTTTATGTTGGAATGGTTCAAATTGAAAAAATTCTATATATATTGCGTTTTCAAAATTTGATTATGATTACGACATCCCTCTTCATAGTTAAATTTTGAAAAATATGGCAAATAAAAAATATTGTAGCAAAAGACTTGTCTAGTATCATGTCTTTATATCAAACATCATGAATCGTGTCCCATATGTTTCGGATATAGGATCGATTGCATGTGCTATAATATTCATCTTTTCTAAATTTTCCAAATGCTTAAGGCATTGAGAAGGGAAAAGTCTAGAACTGGATATGACTAAAGTGATTAAGCAATTGTCGAGGACAAATCTGAGTTTCGCCAAAGATTGGTTGCTCAGGGAAAGTTGGAAGTATGATGTAAGTTGTCGGAAAGGACCGTATTGACATGTTCTGAAAAGAAGTAACTCTTGTTCGGAAGTGATAGTCAAAATGGGACTATGGAAATGTCTCCATAGGTGGAAGTTATTCAATCTATGTAAGATTACAAAACCTTAATGCAAGAAGGATGTTCAAAGCAATGTACTTTGAATATGAGACTTCGTTTCTATAGAGTTGATCTCCTTTGGAATACTCTGTAATGACTGGTGACAAGGTTTTGGTGACTTTGTGAATAATCATTACAAGAGGAACATTGCATAAAAGTTTAAAATCTAACAGATTTTTTGGTAAATGATAGGAATCGGGGATTCTCACATTTACAATAAGGATTTGGGATTGTGAAATAAGTATCATTGGAATCATGTTCAATTGATCTACATCACAATGTAAGGATCATAGACAAACATAGTGTGCATACTTGGAGTATGGCATAACTATTGTTTTAGAAAAACAAAGTGTACATGCCAGGAGCATAGGACGACTGTTGTTTTTATTCAAGTCTTAAGTTGATTGATTGAAACATTATACAATGAATAATGTGTAATCAATATGGTGATAAATAAAAGGTGATTCTATTTATATTCAAAAGGGTTCTGAGACCATATTGGATTCGATTATTATTGTGTTTCACTTTGCATGTTTTGACTTCCAAAATAGCTAGGTTATTCTTTCCGAATGACTAAGTTATTTAAACACTCCAAAGTCGTTCATATGTTGGAAGTAGGTATGAATCAAGACTGTCATGAATCGAGTTTGTACATGGCTAAATGGGTTTAGTCATAGCAATGGTTGCTACAACATTCATGAGTGCTCATAAGTTATGAGTATTGGAATAAACCCACGCTCACTTGTATCACTTCATGGAATTTATCTCGAGTGATCGTGAGACGATAATATCATATAAATCTTCAAACCTAGAGATATGAGTTGTTACCTATGAGTTGGTTGTGCATTGATTGCACGTAAACGCATCAGTAACTTGATGTTATAAAACGTGCCTTTGTGTGCAATTCAACAAGTAGTAGAACAAGCATATGAGTCGAAGTTTATCTGTTCCTTCTAGAAATAGAAGCGATATTTGGGCCCCTCGATGATTTTGTTGTGACCTATGTACCGGCCGGTCAGAACTAAAATTGATGTGTTCGATTAAGTTCTTTGTCAAACAAATCGAAAATCGGGAAACAAACTGCTGGACAATAAGTACGACGTTGTTCCATGTATTTGTCCGACTGATATCATGAGAACAGAGGATTATATGATCACTTATCTAAAATGGCGCTTCATAGTTCAACAGAGTTTTCGAGAGCTACGATTGCTGGTTGGTTCCTGAAGTAACATACGCAAATATAGTTATTAGACTTATCCAAGTGGGAGTCTTTTGGATAAGGTGTCTAAGTCCATAACTTATTTGGTATATACTTGACCCGACCCGGCATGGTCCATTTGGGTTGCACTTCACCCGAACTATTTATGGATAATTTTATGAGAGTTATACACATATGTTTATTAATATATTATAAGTTATAATATATTAATATGAAGTCATGTTATTTAATTAGTCTTAGTCTTAAATTAATTATGAATTAATTTAGAGATTTAAAGGAAGACTAATTAGATTGTGGGCTATTGGTTTTATATAGTGTGGGCTAACACTCATTTGATAATGGGCTAGGCTTGTAAGGAAGTCCATGGATGATCCATGGAGCTTTTAACCCATGGATCCTTGGAAAAGGAAAGGTCATGGGTTATTAGGGTTTCACCCTAATCATGTACACTATATAAGCATGCTTATGTTGCATGAAATAGCCACTAGTGTGTGTGCTTGTGTGTGGCCGAAAATTACAAGTGTGTGTACACTCTCTCAAAGTTTTCCAAGTGTTTGTGGTAATTTGTGATTCCATTTGAGGCATTCACACTATTGATGCTTGGCCCTCAAACTCCTTAGGAATCAAACTCATCATCAAAAGGTATGTAATCTCATCTAATTCTTTTATGTTTAAAAGTACCCCATGCCATGTTAGATAGGTTATGAACCTTGGAAAATTATTATTTTGCATGTATTTAGACAAACATGGATCCAAGGTTTTTTAGGGTTGCATGCACACTTAGGAAGTGTTAGATTGCTCAAAACCCAACACAAACATCTATCACATGAAAAAAAGGACAACGAACTTAGATATAGAAGTATGCATCCAAAAAGCTTGAATCTTAGACACTTACAAAGGTCTAGAATATACACAAAATGATGATGGTGATGAGGTTTCCTTGCTAGATCAACACACTAGAACACCAAGAGGATTAGGGTAAGGGTTTCAGAGGTTTAAGTGTGATGGATGCTAAAAATGAAACACCTAAATCTAAGATTAGGTGTTTAAATACGAAGGAAAATCCTAAAAGATCACGCAACCCGTGCCACGTCATGGCCACACTCATGTCACGTCGTGGTATTCTTACGGGTACGCGTTCTTATTTTGGCTCGTCATTTCGTGACCACCTTATGACCACGTCGTGGCACATAATTTTTCCCAAAAACCATGCATTTGACTCCTTTATGCCTTATATTGATATAATCTGGAAAACGAGTGTTACATGCTTTCTGGCTGGAAGGGGAAAATAATTATTTTGGTTATCCAAGTAGAAATATACCCGTCACATCACATCAAATCAGAACCCCACGTTGAGATTTATATATTTTATCCACAGTAATCTCATCACATATATGACCTAAAAACAATTATTAGATTATGTAAAATTAAAATTAAAACTACTGGTAATAGCTTGGGATTTCTATCAGCTTGGGTTGTGGGTGCGAGGCAAGGAAGGTATCTCAGCTTCAAGCACCGATATGATCACTTCCTTTACTGTATCTTTAAATCATGCTAGTCATGAAATGAAATCAATACATAATGGTGATTTTGTTGGCATAAAATGTTGTGATATTTAATTTCTTACAGCTCACCTGTGAAAACATATGGTAAAGTTTGGAGGAAGGTGAGTGGAATTTATGATTATAACCTTCATATTTACTGAAGAAAAGAAACTTGTGAGGTTTATGAACCTTGACAATCCATTAATTTCTACTCTTCCACAAACCACTTGACATCCAGGTCTTGAACTTGGAGACTTTCCCACTGCCAGCTGTGGGGATATCTGTAATGAAACATACTCTGTAAAAACTGCATATACAAGGAATGTAAAACTCAAAACAATTAGAGAATAAAATTAAATTATCTTGAGAGCTCATATCACTAAACAAATGATAAAAATGTAAAATCCAAAAGAGTTTAAAAATGATGTAATCAATAAAGACCACAACTTATGGCTAAGAAAATGAAATTGACCTGAACCATAATGGGATAGAAATCGTATCAGGATTCTATGTGGTAGAAGGATGAATTGATTGAAATTAATATAAATTAATTTAATCGTAAACTATGGAATTGGGCCAAAATGAACAATTAAAAATGAAATCGGTATAATAAAAATAGGAATTACTCGATATTTGACATTGGGAGGCTCATTGAGGCAAAGATCCATTGTCTTTAAGAGCTAGTGGGAGTCTAGATACAAACCACCACATATTAGAATTCAAAAGTGAGGTCTCTTTAACCTTTGATTCCAAATTTATGATGGAAACAACAAAATGAGTTTTGAGATGAGAGTGAATTAAGAACAAATTAAGTGTCTTTAACTTCCAATTCAAAAATAACGACTGATTGGATTTGAACTTTTTTGTGAATATCGTTACAAATAATAAAGTACACTACAAATAAGTAGTAAAACTGACATATATAATCGATTTTTGGCAAAAAGAACCATGAATTGTAACACCCCATTTTGAAAAGTACTTCGGTTGTGGATTCGGAGGCCTAGGGTATAAGTTATTCGGTCTTTTATGGGTTCCGGGTTTTATTCTAAAGGTTTTAAGGCTTGGGTGTGTAGTTAGACGCATAGGGCTTCTCGCCACCTTTTCATGAATATCAAGTTCGTCGGAAACGGACTTAGAACGAAGGAGTTATAACACTTTGAAGTCATTGGCAGTAATGGTCCCTAATGGAAATGTTTGGCAAGAAAGTCCCATGCATGAAAGAGAAACATGCACGTGTCTGGTTGGGGTACGCACAACGTTAGCTGGGAGTACACTCAGCGTAGTGAGGTAAATGAGCGCAGGTGTGAGAGGAGTACGCCCAACGTACTCTCATAGACCCCAAACCCTAATTTTAAGGCATGCCACTATATAAGGAACATTATGGCTCAAACCCTAGCCCCTTATCAGCCTCCCCAACCTCAGAGAAACCCTAGAGTGCCTCATCCCTTCATTCTTGTATAATATTGATCTTGAAAAGCTCATTTTGGTGGTTTTTAAGCTTGGAAGAGGAAAGAAGAAGTTGGCAATGATGGACTTTGGAAGTTTGAGCTCATAGATCAAGGATAACATCATCATTTAGGACTCTTTGGAGGTATAAAGTTCATAACTTTTCATGAGAATGCTTAGATCTAGTGTAGTTTGGTTTTGAAGTCCTTTTGGTCCAAAGGATGAAGCTTTATAGTCCAAATCTGATTTCTAGGCTAAGGGTTGCCACCCTTAGTGCTAAATGGCTCCTTAAGTCAGAAAGTTGCCATCTTGAATGTCTTATTGGGTCCATGCTTGATTTAAGAGTGTTTATATGAGAATGGAATATCACTTTTGGAGATTGGACTCGTTTGGGGCATGCAAAGTCACCAAGTCAGTGACTTTTATGGATTAAGGCGTTGAAAAGGACTTAGATTTGTGTTTGTAGCTTCTGGAGTAGAGTATTAAGCATTTAATGGGAAAGTGAATTAACATGGGGAGTACGCTGAGTGTACATGCAGGTACACCCAACGTACACACCATTTGGCCAGTACGCTTAGCGTACATAGGAGTATGCCCAGTGTACTTATTAGATATAGGTTTGGGCCTCGGTTTGGGCAATGCAAGGGAATTTGGTTCTTTGGGCCTTGATGGGCCATCAGAAGTCAGATAATGTGGGCCAAGAAGATGTTTTGGCTTAGGGTAAGGCCCTTTAGAGGGATTGGGCCCAATTTGGCAAATCGGGCCATTAGTGGGCCACTAGTGGGCTTAGGAAGCCTACCTAGTGTTGGGCCTTTTATATTAAGTCTTGGGCATTTGAGATGGACCAAGTTGGACTAGGGGGTAGAATGGTCATTCTTCCCTAAGAAGGATTATTGATTCAGTCTATGTAATATTTTGGTATTGGTAGCTGGGAGAGTCGGCGGATCGGCAGCTCGGGGATCTTAAGATAACAGCCAGAGGAAGAGTTGTATGTGCATGTTAGATTATACTTGTTGTCTTTGTGATAGTTGTATGTGCCTGGTAGGGAGGTGAGTGTGAGCAAGGTCCCATATCTCATATGTGACATCCCAAAAATCACGGTCAGAAAAGACCGGTTTAATTTATGCTTTTAAAATGATTTCAAAGTAATCCTTTGATTAAAAGAGTTGCGGAATTTGTTCCAAAATCAAAATATGATAAAAATAAGATTTACCAAAGCATTTCTTAAAGAAATGTATTTTTCAATATATTACAATACTCGGGATGTCATGTTCCGATAAACAGACCAAAAGCATAAACATTTCAATACAGACCTTACAAAAGTTATTTACAACAATAGGTCTATAATCCAAAAATAACTTGACAAGTCATCCAACTTATGCTTTGGCGTCACTACCTGTAATACAAAGAAAACTGAGTGGGTCAGGCTTGGGAGCCTGGTGAGCATATAGGGTTTTCAACCCACAATAAGTAATTAAATTTATTTTCATCAACCAACAATAACCAAATTACCCATTCCTGTTATTCTCACTTTACGTCCCTAAAACAACTAACACAAGGGACCTAGTCTTATAATATTTCATCGGGGCGACAACACATGCATTCGGGGGTTTCCCAACAATATATGTCAAATAAGGCAACCATAAGGGGATGGAGTACATCGAATGAACACCCAAGTTCATTAACACCTACAGGTGGCGAGCCTACTAGCGGTCCACGGGACTGTCTCGAAAAGTTTGTGGTCGTCATCTAAACTCTGCTAGATGACTGAATCAAAAACAACATTGAGGCCTCTCATCTGTTTATCACACATCAACTATCTACCCATGTTCTACCCAACATATTAGTAGATAAAAATATATATATTTATACATAGTTTAAAACCTGTATAGCATTCTCATCAATACATATTCCAAGCAACAGATGAGACACATACACATAACATGTATCTCATAGAGAATAAATTATATCTATGAGGTAGAAGAAAGTGAATATACATTCACACATATAATAACAAAATATACACATAACACGTATTTCGTATAAAATACTTCACAATTATGCGTTAGAAGAAAGTAATCACACACTCACTTGATCAGAAGATGATCGGACAACACTACGACTTATAGAAGTAGTATTCTTCGGCAGATCTGGAAGATCTTCACAAAAACCGGGCTCCTCGCGGGCAGAGCTTCGGCTCGGGAATTGCACTTCTCGGGATCTTCGGGGCTTCGGGACTTGCTTCGGGACTCGGGAATGATATCGGGACTTCGGGATATTTCTTGCACGAAAATCGAGGTAAAACGGGATAGAGGGAAGAGATTTTGGCAAAAGAAACCGACTGCCCTCACATTCTATTTATAGGGTGCTGAAAATTGGATTACGCTGGGCATAAATCTAGGTACGCTGGGCGTACGCGACGTCATTGCAGGCGTATGTACTTGAGTGACGTCATTGCATGCGTAGTTGAGGCAGTTCCGGGTACGCTGGGCGTACTCCAAAATTACGTTGGGCGTACTCGATTAAGCAGACTTCAAACTTGCGTAACTTTCGCATACGAGTTCCGTGTTTGATGTTCTTTATATCCACGCGTAGGTGAGACTAAGCTCTACAACATTCGTTTAGACTTCGTCGGCTGATTTTGACTTTATTTTTATTATTTATTTTTAGTAGGTCGGGACAAGAAAACTTTGTTATAAATTCGTAACTTCTTCGTCTGATGTCCATTTTCGACTGTCTTTTTATCAATGCACTACTAATGACGAGATCTTCGATTATCGTATAGATTGTTTCGGCTAAAATCCGCTCGATCTCAGATTGAGTAATCGGGTTGCATACTGCTAAGTCGAAAATTCGGAAAATCATAACTTCCTCATACGAAGTTAGATTTGGACGATCTTTTTATGCACGCTCTCGGTTTAACAAACTCTACAACATTCGTTTAGATCACTAAGGCTAAATATCACTCTATTTCAAATTCACATTTTACGTCATTCATCGTCGTGCCGGTTCTGTCGCGAAACTTGAACATGTCATAACTTCTTTGTTATAACTCGGATTTCGGCGTTCTTTATATCTTCAGAATCCTTGTTTCGACCACTACAACTTTATGTAAAGATATTGGACTTATCTCACACTTTAATTTTGACGCTCATTTTATTCTTAATTCATTAAATTATAATAATTAAGGAAATAAACACATAATTCACATAATACTCAAATATTTCATCATTAATACTTCAAAAATAGTTAAAAGGGTTAACATAGACTATTACATCAACAATAAGGCCTAGTCTGGAAACGCGAACGTTACAATTCTCTCCCCCTTAGGATGATTCCGTCCCCGGAATCACACATCAAAAAACAAATGCGGATAGCGACTCAACATGTCACTCTCCGTCTCCTATATGAGATTTGGCCCGTTCGAATGTTTCCAATGGATAGGCACTAATTCGACCATCTTGCGTTGAATATTCTTAGTCTTTCGGTCAACAATTGCCTCTGGTTCTTTAATTAACCTCTTGTTTTCATCAATTCTCAATTCATAAATGGCAATTATATCGGGAACTTCTCCCATGAACTTCCTCAAATAACACGCATGAAAAGTTTTATGAATACCATCCAGTTCTTCTGGTAGTTCGAGCTTGTAAGCTTGGTTCCCAATCCTCTGAAGAACTTTAAACGGTCCTATAAACCTTGGACTCAACTTTCCCTTTTTTCCAAATCTTATAAGTCCCTTCCATGGCGATACTTTAAGCAAAAACGAATCTCAAACTTCAAAAGTCATCGGTCTTCGCTTTTTGTCAACATAGCTCTTTTGACGATCCTGAGCTGCTAACATTATTTCTCTAATTATTTTCAACTTTTCAGCGGTTTGATGGACTATCTCGGGGACCATAAACTACTTTTCCCCAGCCTCAAGCCAACAAGATGGCGTACGACACTTCTGTCCGTACAAAGCTTGATAAGGTGCCATCTTTATGCTCGAGTGGAAACTATTATTATAGGAAAATTCTACCAAAGGTAAATGTTCATCCTAGTTACCTTGGAATTCCAAGGTACATGCTCTCAGCATATCTTCAAGCGTTTGTATCGTTCGTTCGCTCTGACCATCAGTCTGTGGATGGTAAGTTGTACTCAAACACAACTTGGTACCCAATTCTTCTTGCAGACTTCTCCAAAATCGCGAGGTGAAACGACTATCACGATCTGACACAATCATTAACGGAACACCGTTAAGCCTCACAATTTTCTTCACATAAGAACTCGGGAGCTCATCCATAGACCATTTCTCATTGGCTGCTATGAAATGTGCACTCTTAGTGAAGCGATCAACGACCACCCAAATCATGTTGTGACCACTCTTTGTTCTCGGCAGTTTAGTGACAAAATCCATGGCAATGTCTTTCCATTTACCCATAGGTACATGCAAAGGTTCTAAACTCCCATATGGTTTCTGATGTTGTGCCTTAACTCTCGCACAAGTCACACACTCTGCCACATACTTTGCGATATCAAGCTTCATCGTCGGCCACCAGTAATAGGGTTTCAGGTCCCTATACATTTTAGTGCTACCAGGATGAATCAAGTACATGGTTTTGTGAGCTTCTTCCATCAGAAGATCTTTTATTCCTCCTGACTTAGGGACCCAAGTCCAATCTTGGAATACCTTCAGTCCATGACTGTTTACACTGAACACCAACGTTTTTCCCAAACATTCTCCCTTTCGGTCATTCTTCTCAGAGGCTTCCTCTTGAGCTTTCTTTATACTTTCCACTATGGTCGAGACAACTTCTATTCTCACCACCCTTGGCCTTTTTCTTTCAAAATTGACTTTCCGACTGAGAGCATCAACTACAACATTTGATTTACCAGGGTGGTAAAGTATCTCACAGTCGTAGTCCTTGAGTAACCCTAGCCAGTGTCGTTGCCTCATATTCAATTTTTTCTGATTAAAGAGATATTGGAGACTCTTATGATCAATGAAAAGTTTGAACTTCGTACCATAGAGATAATGCCTCCATATTTTTAGAGCAAAGACTACCGCTGCCAACTCCAAATCATGAGTCGGATAATTCTTTTCATGCTCCTTCAGCTGTCGGGACGCATATGCTATCACCTTTTCTCTTTGGGTCAAAACACAACCTAACCCAACACCAGACGCATCGCTATAAACAACGAAGTCTTCAACTTCATCGGGTAGAGAAAGCATCGGTGCCTCGCATAACTTCTTCTTTAGCTTCTCGAATGCTTCTTTATGCTTATCACTCCAAGCATAAGTAGCTCCTTTGTGGGTCAAAGTTGTTAATGGACTAGCGATCAAAGAAAAGCCTTGGATAAACCTTCTGTAATATCCGGCTAATCCTAAAAAGCTTTGGATCTCCGTGGGACTTTTCGGTTGTTCCCACTTCATTACAGCCTCAATCTTCATTGGATCACCCATTATCCCTTCTTGGTTGACCACGTGACCCAAAAATTGGACTTCTCGAATCCAAAAATCACATTTGGAGAACTTAGCATACAATTTCTCCTTCTTCAAGACTTCTAACACTTCTCGCAAGTATCCGCCATGCTCCTCTTGGCTTTTCGAATAAATCAGAATGTCATTTATGAACACTATCACAGATTTATCGAGGAACGGATTACAAACCCTATTCATCAAATCCTTGAATGTTGTTGGAGCATTGGTTAGTCCAAATGACATAACCAATAACTCGTAGTGTCCATATCATGTTCTGAATGTAGTATTCTCTATATCCTGCTCTGTTACTTTCAGCTGATGATATCCTGACCTAAGATCGATCTTTGAGAAATAACCTGAGCCTTGTAGTTGATCAAACAGGTCATCAATCCTCGGCAACGAATATCTATTCTTTATTGTTGCCTTGTTCAACTCTCTGTAATCAATGCACACTCTCATGCTCCCGTCTTTCTTCTTTACGAATAACACCAGAGCTCCCAGGGTGATGAACTAGGTCTAATGAAACCATTGTCCAATAACTCCTAAAGTTGCATCATCATCTCCTTCATCTTCGTTGGTGCTAATCGGTACGGTGTTTTTGCTATTGGCGTGGTCCCTAGTAACAAGTATATTCTGAACTCCACTTGTCTATCAGGTGGTAATCCAGGTTTCTCTGAACTACATAAGAAAACAAAAGAGTTCAACATCAAACCTACAATCAAGCCAAGTCTACAAGTTTCTCTAAACTACAACCATTACCATCTTGGGGAATCATTTTTTTCCTCACGCACAATTTGGTGATTTTTTCTGAAGCTTTCCTCTTTCGTAATTGAACTGCACTTTGAACTGGTCTTGTAGAAGTGGATCTTGGTCTTGGAGTTGCAGAAGTGGATCTTGGTCTTATAGAAGTAGATCTTGGAGTTGCAGGAGTGGATATTGGTATTGGACTTGCAGGAGTGGATCTTGGAGTTGCATAAGTGGATCCTGGAGTTGGAATTGGAGCTGGAGTGGAAGATCCAGGATCACCTGTTGTTGGAATTCTTTTTGTTGGGCACCTATTTTTTTATGCCCACTAACATAGCATATTGAACACCTTTTCAACTGCTTTACTCTTGATACTGTGTGTGTGCTTGATGTAACGCCCGCATTTCTAGGCTAGGCATTATCATTGATGTAATAATCTATGTTAACCCTTGTAACTCTTTTTGGAGTATTAATGATGAAATATTTGAGTATTATGTGAATTATGTGTTTATTTTCTTAATTATTATAATTTAATGAATTAAGAATAAAATAAGCGTGAAAACTAAAGTATGAGATAAGCCCGATCGAAACAAGGATTCCGATGATATAAAGAATGCCGAAATCCGAGTTATAACGAAGAAGTTACGACCTGTCGAAGTTTCGCGACAGAACCGGCAACGCTGAATGACGTAAAAAGTGAAATTTATGTTAGAGCGATATTTAGCCTTAAGATTTCATTAAACCGAGAGCGTGCATAAAAAGAATGCCCAAATCTGACTTCGTATGAGGAAATTATGATTTTTCGAAGTTTCGACTTAGCAATATGCAACCCGAATACTCGATTTGAGACCGAGCGGTTTTTAGCCGAGACAATCAAAACGAGAATTGAAGATCTCGTTAATAGTAGTAAAACGATAAAATGATAGGCGAAAACGGACGTCGGATGAAAAAGTTATGAATTTATAACGGAACTTTCCTGTCCCGACCTACTAAAAATAAATAATAAAAATAAACTCAAAATTAGCCAACGGAGTCTAAATGAAAGTTGTAGGGCGTAGTCTCACCTACGCGGGGATATAAAGAACGTCAAAAACGGAGTTCGTATGAGGAAGATATGAATTTTTGAATTTTATTAAATATTTTCGATATTTAATTTAAATATAAAATAACCGATATTATCCAGGGGGAGTCAGCGATCCTATCCTCATTACGCCCAGCGTAATTTCATATTACGCCCAACGTAAATTGATGTTCCAGCCCCCTATAAAAGGATGTCGAGGGCAGCCGAGTTCTTTGCTCATTTCTTCCCTTTCTCTCGCGTTTTTGCATCGTTTTTCGTGCAAAAATTATCCCGAAGCCCCGGTATCATTCCCGAGCCCCGAAGCAAGTCCCGAAGCCCCGAAGATCCCGAGAAGTGCAATTCCCAAGCCGAAGCTCTGCCCGCGAGGAGCCCGGTTTTTGTGAAGATCTTCCAGATCTGCCGAAGAATACTACTTCTATAAGCCGTAGTGTTGTCCGATCATCTTCTGATCAAGTGAGTGTGTGATTACTTTCTTCTAACGCATAATTGTGAAGTATTTTATACGAAATACGTGTTATGTGTATATTTTGTTGTTATATGTGTGAAGGTATATTCACTTTATTTTATCTCATAGATGTGATTTATTCTCTATGAAATACGTGTTATGTGTATGTGTCTCATATGTTGTTTGGAATATGTATTGAATGAGAATGTTATACAGGTTTTAAACTATGTATAAAAATATATATTTTTATTTACTTATATGTTGGGTAGAACAGGGATAGATAGTTGTGTGATAAACAGATGAGAGACCTCGATGTTGTTTTTGATTTAGTCATCTAGCGGAGTTTAGATGACGACCACAGACTTTTCTAGACAGTCATGTGGAACGCTAGCAGGTTCGCCACCTGTAGGTGTTAATGAACTTAGGTGTTCATTCGTTGTACTCCATCCCCCTCATGGTTGCCTTATTTGACATATATTGTCGGGAAACCCCCGAATGTATGTGTTGTCGCTCCGATGAAATATTATAAGACTAGGTCCCTTGTGTTAGTTGTTTTAGGGACGTAAAGTGAGAATAACGGGAATGGGTAATTGGGTTATTGTTGGTTGATTGAATTAAATATAATTATTTATTGTGGTTAAGATCTGAATTTGTATCATGCTGTTTGGTTGGAACCTCTGAATTGTTGTCTGAATTATAAAAATGACCATTTTACCCTTTTGTATTATTTTTTCTAAAAAAATGATTTTGTTTAAAATATAAATGTACCAACTTCTTCGATATATATATATATATATATATATATATATATATATATATATATATATATATATATAAACACCATACAAAATCCAAATTAAACAAAAATCAGAATCAAACATAAATATTTGACAAATCTAATCCAATTAGCAATTAAAGTTGCTTTGTTTTGGAAGACATGGCTTTAACTAAATAGATTTTTCAAAATACAATGGTCTAATAGGAAGAGGTGAAAGTTTGACTCTATAATAACTAGATCAACAAAAATAGATTGCTATTTCTTACATATCATGACAAGTACAAACACATTCTTGAAAGAAAAACCCTTAATAGTTATTCCAAATCAATGATATGAGGTTCACCAAATGAATGTTCAAACTTTAAGCTCTTTAACTAATTCACTTCATCAGCAAATTCATCTAGAAGCTCAATGAAAACATCCCTACAAAACAACAAAAAAACAGAACCCATAACCTCTACTCAATTCTTTTAATAACCACACAAGCATCATTCATTCCAACATCAAGAAATACACATATAATTTCGGCATTTCAAACACTCCAAGCATTCCAAACATCACCACATCATATTCCAACATCAAGAAATACACATAATTTCAGCATCTAGATGGTCATATGATTTAAAAAAAAATCAAAATAACTCTGATGGTCATCATATTTCAAATCTTCACGCATTAGAAATAGTTGTACACAATATATTTCAAATCTTCACATTTCACAATTTGTTTGTATGTGTAGTTGATTATTGAAATTTTGCAAAAAGAAAATCAAGCACAAGGAATATGTATGCTAACTAGGAAATCCACAAATAATATAGTGGCCTAGTGAAAATCGAATTCAGGGAAAAAATAAAGAATAAATTGATCGATTTCAGGGAAAGAAAAAACATCGGAACATCAAGAACAAGAGAATCTTACCGGTTGGAGCAGATGGGGTGTTGGTGTTGTGAGAGGTCGATTATAGGGGCGACGGTACCGTACGATCTATTGGGTTGTGCAACGACATCAGAGATGTGTGGATCAGAGATGTTGGCGGTCAAAGCTGAGTTGGGGCAAAAGAAGGAAGAAAAAATCGACTCAGTCGGTAGTAGCCGGTGCAAGAGTCGGTCGGAGGTGGTCAGCGTTGGAGTTGATCGGAGATGGGAGGAGACCAGCTGGTGGCGAAGGTCCGGTGGAGGTTGCAGATCATCGGAGGGTGTGGGATGGAAAATGAGTTAAGAAATAGAAAGGGAAGAAGCGTAGGGTAAAGAAGGAAAAACGCGTCTTTTTTATTTTCAGACACAACCCCAGATCTGAAATATTAAGAGCCTTCTTAATTTTTAAGAGGCAAAAATTAAGATGTTACCAAACAGTCTAAATCTGAATTTTTAAGAGCTTGCCTCTTAATTTCTCAATTAAGAGGCTACCAAACAGCCCCTAGGTCCCTTGTGTTAGTTGTTTTAGGGACGTAAAGTAAGAATAACGGGAATGGGTAATTGGGTTATTGTTGGTTGATGGAATTAAATATAATTATTTATTGTGGTTAGAAAACCCTATATGCTCACCAGGCTCCCAAACCTGACCCACTCAGTTTTATTTGTATTACAGGAAGTGGCGCTAACGCATAAGATGGATGAATCATCAAGTTGTTTTGTTTACAAGTTTGTATATGTATATATTTGTTGAATGATTTGTAATGTTATCGTTTATGTTTTATGGTCTGTATCTGAACATGGCATCCTGAGTTTTGATTATATAATGAAAATACATTTCTTGATGAAATGCTTTGGTAATTTGTTTTTGGGAACAAATTCCGCAACTCTTTCAAATCAAAAGGATTTACTCTGAAATTATTTTAAAAGCATAAATGAAAATCGGTCTTTTCTGGCCGAGATTTTGGGGATGTCACAGTTGGTATCAGAGCATTAGTTTAAGCGAACTAGGAATTTGTAGGATTTCTATATTTAAACTTAAAATGTTAAGTGAAATTTTGAGATGTGTGTCTATTATGTTTTAGACACGAGCACTAGTTTATTTTAGGAAAGTTGCCTAAAATGCTTTTATGTGCTAAATGTTATATGTTGCCATATATGATATTATTTGTTCGGATCTATGGTCTGTTGCCGACCGGATCTGGAAACCTTATGTGTGTAGGATTTTAAGCGTACGTCTACGATATTAGAACTAGCATGTAAACATTTCGGAGTGATAAGGATGATTTGAATATCTATCGTGAATGAGGATCTACTTTTACCTTATTCGGTGTATAGATCAAAAAAATGGTGAGAACAAGAAGTGGAGTTGGAAATGCTGATGAAAACAGGAATCAACCACCAGTGATTGAGCAAATACCTCTTGTAGCTGCAGCACCAGAGCCAATAACAATGGCTGGTGTACAAATGATGATTCAAACAATGTTGGATCGTCAAATGGAGGAGATCAGGCAGTTGCTTCAACAGAATCGTGAAGAACTGTCAATTCAAGTGGAAGAGCCCGAATTAAATGAAGGGCACTCAGAAGGTGGAAACTTCAGTGGATCTGTTGGTCAAGCCAACCCACCGATAGTTAGGCAAAACAACCAGGATGGAAGGAATGATGGAATGGGATGCAAGTACAAGGACTTTCTGACTTGAAAACCATCGACCTTCACTGGAAAGGAGGACCCGATCGGAGTGATGGATTGGATCTCCAAAATGGAGTTAGCCTTCATGACTTGTGGCTGCAGAGGCAAGTTGCAGACTACCTTTGCAGTGCGTTAGTTCCGAGGTGAAGCCGTTCGTTGGTGGAACACTCTAGGGAAGACTTTAAGCCCTAATGAGCCACTGTAATTTTCATGGGCAGAGTTCTTGGCGCAGTTCAAGCGCAAGTTCTACTCGGCTCAAAATCTGTTGGAATTGGAGAACAAGTTTCTGACATTGACAAAGGGCAGCATGTCGGTCGACGATTACACTAACGCTTTCACCGACAAAATGGAGTTTGCTTTGCGCATCGTTCCAGATGAGCTGACAAAGGTTGACCGGTACGCAAAGGGACTCTCATGGGAGTACGCAGTGCCAGTTCGTCAGGCACCTACTCTAGAGGCAGCTATTTGGGCTGCCAAGTCTGTTGAGGACATGATCAAGGGAAGAACCTCCCAAAAGGTTGAAGTTGGAGAGAAGAGAAAGTTTGAAGGAACTTCAGGTTCCAATAAGAAAAGCAAATTTTCGAAGTCTGATTCGAAAAAGTTTGGAGGAAAAGGAGGCGAAGCAAAATGGTGTGAGAAGTGCAAGAAAAAGCACTTTGGTAAATGTAGTGAGGATGTAACCTGCTACAAGTGTGGAAAAATTGCGCATTTTGCCAATGAGTGTTCGTCCAACAAAAGGATGTGTTTTGGTTGTAATGAGGAAGGGCACGTTTTGAAAGACTGCCCGAAGAAGAAGGAGGCAGCTAAGCCCAACATTCCACCAAAGCCGAAGGCGAGAGCCTTTCAGATGACACTTGAGGCTGCGAAAGATGAAGCTGATGTCGCTTCAGGTACCTTTCTCGTAAACGAATTACCTGCTCAAATTTTGTTTGATTCTGGAGCCAACTACTCCTTTATTTCGCATGAGTTTGGTAGAAAACTAGCTTTGCCTGTTGATAGACTATATAATGCTTTATTATTCGAAGTTGCTAGTGGCAAGTTTGTACCTGTTAGCCATCGTATGAAAAACATCTTAATCGACCTTAATGGGAATAAGTTTCACGAGGAATTATTGCCTTTCGAACTTAATGGTTTCGACGTCGTTCTGGGAATGGATTGGCTTAGCGCCAATGACGCCGAGATATTGTGTAGAAAGAAGATAGTAAAAGTAAACCCACCAGGGAAAGAGTCATTTATGGTGTACAAGGACAAACGCCGAGTAAATTCTGGAATCATTTCCCTAATGAAAGCCAGAAAGTGTTTGACCAAGGGATGTACATCATATTTAGCACTCGTGATCGATGCTAAGAAGGAAAAGAAGGTGATGCAAAGTATTCCAGTGGTTTGTGATTATCCGGAAGTATTTCCCGAAGATCTTCCTGGATTACCACCTGATAGACAAGTGGAGTTCAGAATAGACTTGCTACCAGGAACCACACCAATAGCAAAAGCACCGTATCGATTAGCACCGACAGAGATGAAAGATCTGATGATGCAACTTCAAGAGTTATTGGACAAAGGTTTCATTAGACCTAGTTCATCACCCTGGGGAGCTCCGGTGTTATTCGTGAAGAAGAAAGATGGAAGTATGAGAATGTGCATCGATTACAGAGAGCTGAACAAGGAAACAATAAAGAATAGATATCCGTTTCTGAGGATTGATGACCTATTTGATCAATTGCAAGGTTTGAACTATTTCTCAAAGATCGATCTAAGGTCAGGATATCATCAGCTGAAGGTAAGAGAATAAGATATCGAGAAGATTGCATTCAGAACTAGATATGGACACTACGAGTTCTTGGTTATGTCGTTTGGACTAACCAATGCTCCAGCAGCATTCATGGATTTAATGAATAGGGTTTGTAATCCGTTCCTTGATAAATCCATGATAGTGTTCATAGATGATATTTTGATTTACTCGAAAAGCCAAGAGGAGCATGGCAGACACTTGCGAGAAGTGTTAGAAGTCTTGAAGAAGGAAAAGTTGTATGCAAAGTTCTCAAAGTGTGATTTTTGGATTTGTGAAGTCTAATTATTGGGTCACGTGGTCAACCAAGAAGGGATAATGGTTGACCCAGCAAAGATTGAAGCTGTGATGAAGTGGGAACAACCGAAAAGTCCCACGAAGATCAGAAGCTTTTTAGGATTAGTCGGATATTACCGAAGGTTTATCCAAGGCTTTTCTTCGATTGCTACTCCATTAACAGCTTTGACCCACAAAGGAGCTACTTATGCTTGGAGTGATAAGCATAAAGAAGCATTCGATAAGCTAAAGAAGAAGTTATGCGAGGCACCGTTACTTTCTTTACCCGATGGAGTTGAAGACTTCGCTGTCTATAGCGATGCGTATGGGGTTGGATTGGGTTGTGTTTTGACCCAAAGAGAAAAGGTGATAGCATATGCGTCTCGACAACTAAAGGAGCATGAAAAGAATTACCCGACTCATGATTTGGAGTTGGAAACGGTAGTTTTCGCTTTGAAAATATGGAGGCATTACCTATATGGCACGAAGTGCAAACTTTTCACTGATCATAAGAGTCTCCAATATCTCTTTAATCAGAAAGAGTTAAATATGAGGCAACGACGCTGGTTAGAGTTACTCAAGGACTACGACTGTGAGATACTTTACCACCCCGGTAAAGCTAATGTTGTTGCTGATGCTCTTAGTCAGAAAGTCAATGTTGAGAGAAAAAGGCCAAGAGCGTTGAGAATAGAAGTTGTCTCGACAATTGTGGAGAGTATAACGAAAACTCAAGAAGAAGCTTTAGAGAAGAATGACCGAAAGGAAGAACGTTTGGGCAAAACGTTGGTGTTCGGTATAAAGAGTCACGAACTGAAGGTGTTCTAATATTGGATTTGGGTACCTAAGTCTGGAGGAATAAGAGATCTTCTGATGGAAGAAGCTCACAAGACCATGTACTCGATTCATCCTGGTAGCACTAAAATGTATAGGGACCTAAAACCCTACTACTGGTGGCCAACGATGAAGCTTGATGTTGCAAAGTATGTGGCCGAGTGTGTGACTTGTGCGAGAGTCAAGACACAACATCAGAAACCATATGGGAGTTTAGAACCTTTACCTGTGCCTATGGGTAAATGGGAATGATTGTGATGGAATTTGTCACTAAACTACCCAGAACAAAAAGTGGTCACGACATGATTTGGGTGGTCGTTGATCGATTCACTAAAAGTGCGCATTTCATAGCAGCCAATGAGAAATGGTCTATGGAAAAGCTTGTGAATTCTTACGTGAAGGAAACTGTAAGGCTTCACGGTGTTCCGTTAACAATTGTATCGGATCGTGATAGCCGTTTCACCTCAAGGTTTTGGAAAAGTCTACAAGAAGAAGTGGGTACCAAGTTATGTTTAAGTACAGCTTACCATCCGCAGATTGATGGTCATAGTGAAAGAACAATACAAACACTTGAAGATACACTGAGAGCATGTACCCTGGAATTCCAAGGTAATTGGGATGAACATTTACCTTTGGTTGAATTTTCCTACAATAATAGTTTCCACTCGAGCATAAAGATGGCACCTTATCAAGCTTTGTACGGACTGAAGTGTCGTACGCCGTCGTGTTGGCTTGAGGCTGGTGAAAAGCAGTTTATGGGTCCCGAGATGGTCCATCAAACCGCTGAAAAGTTGAAAATAATTAGAGAAAGAATGTTAGCAGCTTAGGATCGTCAAAAGAGTTATGCTGACAAGAAGCGAAGGCCAATGACTTTTGAAGTTGGAGATTCGGTTTTGCTTAAAGTCTCGCCGTGGAAGGGACTTATAAGATTTGGTAAAAGGGAAAAGTTGAGTCCAAGGTTTATTGGACCATTTAAAGTTCTTCAGAGGATTGAGAACCAAGCTTACAAGCTAGAACTACCAGAAGAACTGAATGGTATTCATAACACTTTCCATGTGTGTTATTGAGGAAGTTCATTGGAGAAGTTCCTGATATAATTCCAATTTCTGAATTGAGAATTGATGAAAACAAGAGGTTAATTGAAGAACCATAGGCAATTGTTGACCGAAAGACTAAGAAGCTTCGATGCAAGATGGTCAAATTAGTGCTTGTCCATTGGAAACATTCGAATGGGCCAAATCTCACATGGGAAACGAAGATTGACATGTTGAGTCGCTATCCGCATTTGTTTGTTGACATGTGAATCCGGGGACGGAATCATCCTAAGGGGGAGCGAATTGTAACGCCCGCGTTTCCAGGCTAGGCATTATCATTGATGTAATAGTCTAGGTTAACCCTTGTAACTCTTTTTGGAGTATTAATGATGAAATATTTGAGTATTATGTGAATTATGTGTTTATTTTCTTAATTATTATAATTTAATGAATTAAGAATAAAATAAGCGTGAAAACTAAAGTATGAGATAAGCCCGATATCTTTGCATAAAGATGTAGTGGTCGAAACAAGGATTCCGATGATATAAAGAATGCCAAAATCCGAGTTATAACGAAGAAGTTATGACTTGTCGAAGTTTCGCGACAGAACAGGCAACGCTGAATGACGTAAAAAGTGAAATTTATGTTAGAGAGATATTTAGCCTTAGTGATCTAGACGAAAGTCGTAGAGTTCATTAAACCGAGAGCGTGCATAAAAAGAATGCCCAAATCTGACTTCGTATGAGGAAATTATGATTTTTCGAAGTTTCGACTGAGCAGTATGCAACCCGAATACTTGATTTGAGACCGAGCGGTTTTGAAAATCTTTTTATCTTTCCCTTAGTTTGAGTTCAGATGCACCCGGAGGTGTATCCGAATCCCTCAAACCAGGGCTCTGATACCAACTTGAAACGCCCCAAAAATACGACCCAAAAATTTCATTTTTTAATATAACCAAAAACCATAATCTGAGTGTCATGTCATAAAAACCATACGTGATGTATCCCAAACATAATAAAAACACTGTGCGGAAAACTGTATCATATCCATGTAGTGAGGATGTAACCTGCTACAAGTGTGGAAAAATTGCGCATTTTGCCAATGAGTGTTCGTCCAACAAAAGGATGTGTTTTGGTTGTAATGAGGAAGGGCACGTTTTGAAAGACTGCCCGAAGAAGAAGGAGGCAGCTAAGCCCAACATTCCACCAAAGCCGAAGGCGAGAGCCTTTCAGATGACACTTGAGGCTGCGAAAGATGAAGCTGATGTCGCTTCAGGTACCTTTCTCGTAAACGAATTACCTGCTCAAATTTTGTTTGATTCTGGAGCCAACTACTCCTTTATTTCGCATGAGTTTGGTAGAAAACTAGCTTTGCCTGTTGATAGACTATATAATGCTTTATTATTCGAAGTTGCTAGTGGCAAGTTTGTACCTGTTAGCCATCGTATGAAAAACATCTTAATCGACCTTAATGGGAATAAGTTTCACGAGGAATTATTGCCTTTCGAACTTAATGGTTTCGACGTCGTTCTGGGAATGGATTGGCTTAGCGCCAATGACGCCGAGATATTGTGTAGAAAGAAGATAGTAAAAGTAAACCCACCAGGGAAAGAGTCATTTATGGTGTACAAGGACAAACGCCGAGTAAATTCTGGAATCATTTCCCTAATGAAAGCCAGAAAGTGTTTGACCAAGGGATGTACATCATATTTAGCACTCGTGATCGATGCTAAGAAGGAAAAGAAGGTGATGCAAAGTATTCCAGTGGTTTGTGATTATCCGGAAGTATTTCCCGAAGATCTTCCTGGATTACCACCTGATAGACAAGTGGAGTTCAGAATAGACTTGCTACCAGGAACCACACCAATAGCAAAAGCACCGTATCGATTAGCACCGACAGAGATGAAAGATCTGATGATGCAACTTCAAGAGTTATTGGACAAAGGTTTCATTAGACCTAGTTCATCACCCTGGGGAGCTCCGGTGTTATTCGTGAAGAAGAAAGATGGAAGTATGAGAATGTGCATCGATTACAGAGAGCTGAACAAGGAAACAATAAAGAATAGATATCCGTTTCTGAGGATTGATGACCTATTTGATCAATTGCAAGGTTTGAACTATTTCTCAAAGATCGATCTAAGGTCAGGATATCATCAGCTGAAGGTAAGAGAATAAGATATCGAGAAGATTGCATTCAGAACTAGATATGGACACTACGAGTTCTTGGTTATGTCGTTTGGACTAACCAATGCTCCAGCAGCATTCATGGATTTAATGAATAGGGTTTGTAATCCGTTCCTTGATAAATCCATGATAGTGTTCATAGATGATATTTTGATTTACTCGAAAAGCCAAGAGGAGCATGGCAGACACTTGCGAGAAGTGTTAGAAGTCTTGAAGAAGGAAAAGTTGTATGCAAAGTTCTCAAAGTGTGATTTTTGGATTTGTGAAGTCTAATTATTGGGTCACGTGGTCAACCAAGAAGGGATAATGGTTGACCCAGCAAAGATTGAAGCTGTGATGAAGTGGGAACAACCGAAAAGTCCCACGAAGATCAGAAGCTTTTTAGGATTAGTCGGATATTACCGAAGGTTTATCCAAGGCTTTTCTTCGATTGCTACTCCATTAACAGCTTTGACCCACAAAGGAGCTACTTATGCTTGGAGTGATAAGCATAAAGAAGCATTCGATAAGCTAAAGAAGAAGTTATGCGAGGCACCGTTACTTTCTTTACCCGATGGAGTTGAAGACTTCGCTGTCTATAGCGATGCGTATGGGGTTGGATTGGGTTGTGTTTTGACCCAAAGAGAAAAGGTGATAGCATATGCGTCTCGACAACTAAAGGAGCATGAAAAGAATTACCCGACTCATGATTTGGAGTTGGAAACGGTAGTTTTCGCTTTGAAAATATGGAGGCATTACCTATATGGCACGAAGTGCAAACTTTTCACTGATCATAAGAGTCTCCAATATCTCTTTAATCAGAAAGAGTTAAATATGAGGCAACGACGCTGGTTAGAGTTACTCAAGGACTACGACTGTGAGATACTTTACCACCCCGGTAAAGCTAATGTTGTTGCTGATGCTCTTAGTCAGAAAGTCAATGTTGAGAGAAAAAGGCCAAGAGCGTTGAGAATAGAAGTTGTCTCGACAATTGTGGAGAGTATAACGAAAACTCAAGAAGAAGCTTTAGAGAAGAATGACCGAAAGGAAGAACGTTTGGGCAAAACGTTGGTGTTCGGTATAAAGAGTCACGAACTGAAGGTGTTCTAATATTGGATTTGGGTACCTAAGTCTGGAGGAATAAGAGATCTTCTGATGGAAGAAGCTCACAAGACCATGTACTCGATTCATCCTGGTAGCACTAAAATGTATAGGGACCTAAAACCCTACTACTGGTGGCCAACGATGAAGCTTGATGTTGCAAAGTATGTGGCCGAGTGTGTGACTTGTGCGAGAGTCAAGACACAACATCAGAAACCATATGGGAGTTTAGAACCTTTACCTGTGCCTATGGGTAAATGGGAATGATTGTGATGGAATTTGTCACTAAACTACCCAGAACAAAAAGTGGTCACGACATGATTTGGGTGGTCGTTGATCGATTCACTAAAAGTGCGCATTTCATAGCAGCCAATGAGAAATGGTCTATGGAAAAGCTTGTGAATTCTTACGTGAAGGAAACTGTAAGGCTTCACGGTGTTCCGTTAACAATTGTATCGGATCGTGATAGCCGTTTCACCTCAAGGTTTTGGAAAAGTCTACAAGAAGAAGTGGGTACCAAGTTATGTTTAAGTACAGCTTACCATCCGCAGATTGATGGTCATAGTGAAAGAACAATACAAACACTTGAAGATACACTGAGAGCATGTACCCTGGAATTCCAAGGTAATTGGGATGAACATTTACCTTTGGTTGAATTTTCCTACAATAATAGTTTCCACTCGAGCATAAAGATGGCACCTTATCAAGCTTTGTACGGACTGAAGTGTCGTACGCCGTCGTGTTGGCTTGAGGCTGGTGAAAAGCAGTTTATGGGTCCCGAGATGGTCCATCAAACCGCTGAAAAGTTGAAAATAATTAGAGAAAGAATGTTAGCAGCTTAGGATCGTCAAAAGAGTTATGCTGACAAGAAGCGAAGGCCAATGACTTTTGAAGTTGGAGATTCGGTTTTGCTTAAAGTCTCGCCGTGGAAGGGACTTATAAGATTTGGTAAAAGGGAAAAGTTGAGTCCAAGGTTTATTGGACCATTTAAAGTTCTTCAGAGGATTGAGAACCAAGCTTACAAGCTAGAACTACCAGAAGAACTGAATGGTATTCATAACACTTTCCATGTGTGTTATTGAGGAAGTTCATTGGAGAAGTTCCTGATATAATTCCAATTTCTGAATTGAGAATTGATGAAAACAAGAGGTTAATTGAAGAACCATAGGCAATTGTTGACCGAAAGACTAAGAAGCTTCGATGCAAGATGGTCAAATTAGTGCTTGTCCATTGGAAACATTCGAATGGGCCAAATCTCACATGGGAAACGAAGATTGACATGTTGAGTCGCTATCCGCATTTGTTTGTTGACATGTGAATCCGGGGACGGAATCATCCTAAGGGGGAGCGAATTGTAACGCCCGCGTTTCCAGGCTAGGCATTATCATTGATGTAATAGTCTAGGTTAACCCTTGTAACTCTTTTTGGAGTATTAATGATGAAATATTTGAGTATTATGTGAATTATGTGTTTATTTTCTTAATTATTATAATTTAATGAATTAAGAATAAAATAAGCGTGAAAACTAAAGTATGAGATAAGCCCGATATCTTTGCATAAAGATGTAGTGGTCGAAACAAGGATTCCGATGATATAAAGAATGCCAAAATCCGAGTTATAACGAAGAAGTTATGACTTGTCGAAGTTTCGCGACAGAACAGGCAACGCTGAATGACGTAAAAAGTGAAATTTATGTTAGAGAGATATTTAGCCTTAGTGATCTAGACGAAAGTCGTAGAGTTCATTAAACCGAGAGCGTGCATAAAAAGAATGCCCAAATCTGACTTCGTATGAGGAAATTATGATTTTTCGAAGTTTCGACTGAGCAGTATGCAACCCGAATACTTGATTTGAGACCGAGCGGTTTTGAAAATCTTTTTATCTTTCCCTTAGTTTGAGTTCAGATGCACCCGGAGGTGTATCCGAATCCCTCAAACCAGGGCTCTGATACCAACTTGAAACGCCCCAAAAATACGACCCAAAAATTTCATTTTTTAATATAACCAAAAACCATAATCTGAGTGTCATGTCATAAAAACCATACGTGATGTATCCCAAACATAATAAAAACACTGTGCGGAAAACTGTATCATATCCATGTCATATCAAAATCAAAAACTAAATCAACTCCCAGGATAAAAGCTGAAGCTGTGGTGTGTGCGATGCCATCAACCTATGAACAACTCGACGAGTTGTTCATAGGACTCTGCTAGCGGAAGTACCTGAAACCCAAAACTGAAACTGTAAGCACGAAGCTTAGTGAGCTCCCCCAAATTACCACATACCATACAGTAACATATCAAGCACATACTGGGGCCTTGCCCCCTCCATCGGACCGAAGTCCGAAGCTGACATCGGACCGAAGTCCGAAGCTGACTGGGACCTTGTCCCCTACATCGAACCGAAGTCCGAAGCTGACTGGGACCTTGTCCCCTACATCGAACCGAAGTCCGAAGCTGACATCGGACCGAAGTCTGAAGCTGACTGGGACCTTGTCCCCTACATCGAATCGAAGTCCAAAGCTGACATCGGACCGAAGTCCGAAGTTGACTGATCATAGCATAACCACATCACTAACATGAACACACATAATCCTGTCTGATCCACGAAGGCATCAAACATGCTAACTACTGCATCGGATCAAAATACGGATACTACTGCTAGCTAAACGGGCCGGCATTGTGGCCTTAGACCCGTTCCTACTGAAAGGAAACTCACCTCGTGAACTGGCTGCTGAGTGAATAGCTCTGAGGGCTAACTGTTGCTGCTCCGGTATCTCCCAGGCTACAAGTCCATAAACACATTCAATCAAATACTAAACACTGCACTGGGTAAAATGACTCTTTTACCCTTGGTCAAAGTCAACTCTCAGACAAGGTCAACAGTTTCAGTTTTGGGTTTCAGGTACTCTCCCCATCCAAGAATTCAGACAATCTTCATCCGACTCGCCGAGTCCTATGAACAACTCGACGAGTTGTTCTTGAGCTTAAGAAGATTGCCTTGGACTCGCCGAGTTGTATGAACAACTCGTCGAGTCCCCCCATTACTGAGTCTACCCTCAAACTTGCTGAGTCCACTCCACTACTCACTGGTCCCACTCGACACCGCTCAAAAAGGAAGAAACCGGGGACTCGCGACTCGACTCGCCGAGTCGTTCTTCCGACTCGCCGAGTCACCACCATGCAACTATTCTACACTCGATTCTGCTTGAATCCAATACATACAAATGATAGATCTGAGTCCAATAAGCTGATTTACCACGTAAAGTTTCCAACTTTACGTGTACAAACGCATGAACAAGGGAATAAAGGCTAAAAGATGCTTAAAAGGGGTAGATCTAGGGTTAAAATGCAAAATAGCTCCATAAAGGCAATAGATTTGGGCTCTACAACTCCTAAATGAACAGATCTAAGGATATCTCGGCATAATAGAGCTTCCATATCAACATAAGGCTTGAGAAAAGCACTAACAAGATCTAGAAAGGGTTTTAAAGCATAAAAGGGAAGGAAATCTGAAGAATACCTCAAAGAGCTCTTGCTTTCCCTTGAATCCCTGCTCTGCAATCCTTCTCCTTGCTCCTTTCTTCTTCTCCTTCTTCAAGCCTTCACAATTGCACACAAAAACACTTAGAATCACTCAAGAACGAATTAGGGTTTTCTCACAGCTTTTGAGGGTGAAGGAGGCGAGATTGGGGGCTATAAGGTGGCTTAAATAGTGGGCAACCCGGGGATTTAGGGTTTCTCCCTGACGGACAGACTCGCCGAGTCCAGAATATGGACTCGCAGAGTCGCCAGCTAACACGTGCTCGAAATCCCGACCCTACTCGGCGAGTCAGGCTATGAACTCGCCGAGTCCCTCTTGCAAAAATTCAAAATAAATACCAAGGAATTATCATACCGGAGACGGGTCGTTACATATTATTTGTTTATGTCTAGCCTCAACTATTTTAGCATTAAAACTCTTTGAAATTCCATTTTCCACAGCATCACAAAATACCCCTTCTTCTTGAAAAGCCCTGCAATAACATTTAGGGTCACTTTCCATGAGATAATCAAATGCCCCCTGTCTAATTCCTTGATCTCTTGCATAGCAGCTTCATGTCTCTGTTTTGTGGTAGCTTTCACAACTCTCCAAAATGGCTTGATAAAATGCTTACCTTTGAACCTGGAGTTGAAGTTGGCTAGTATGTGCCTAGCACATAATCTGTGCTCAACATGAGGAACCCTTTCCTTGATAGCTTCAATTAAACCCTGTACAATGTACAATATTAAGTAATAATTAAACTATAAAGTTAAGAGTAAACATGAGTAGTATCCTTGTGTCCATCTGATATAAGAGTAAGCCCATTTCCATTGCCTTTGTCAGTATCATCCATGAGTAGATCAAGAAACCATTTCCAAGTTTCTTTGTTCTCAACAGTTACAACAACCCAAGCTAGGGGGAACATGTTGTTATTGGCATCGTTACCCACGACAATTAAGAGTTCACCCATGCAAATTCCTTTGAGAAAGCATCAATCAATCCCAATGATTTGTCTACATCCTTCTACCCAACCATCTCTTACACCTTTAAAGCATACATACAACTGTTTGAACATTAGACTTCCATCAAGGATATGGTCCACTTCCATATTCACAGTTGATCCTGGATTAGCTCTTTTGATTTCCATGCCATAGTCCCACAACCTACTATAATGCTCTTTTAGAGTGCCTTTTATCTCAGACAATGCAAACTTTTTTTTTTTTTTTTTTTTTTTTTGCATTTCTACATTCTCCAACGCTAATTATGATGTTGTATGTACTTGAGATTTGAACTTTCATCTCCCTCAAACTAAGCTTGGGGTTTTCTAGAAGTACATTGAAATATTGTTTCCCTATCTATTTGTAAGCCACTAAGCCTATTTTAAAAACTCTACTACAGTTATGACTTGATTTAAGTGACTTAATCTGAAAAGTCCTTTCCTCTTGCAACTAAGAAGCCCACAATCGAAAAGGACATGTAGGTTATTTATCTTTGCAACACTTCACTAGAAGTATGTTTTTATCATTCTTTTCATACCACAAATCATAACCATGCTTAACAACATAGTTGGTAAGACATCATTTAAGTTCATCAGGATTGGTGAATTTCATACCTAACACAAGAGCCATTTCATTCCATTGTTGCTCATAATTATGCACAGGGTATACAGGTGGTAGTTGCTCAACATTAGACTCTTCTTACTCTTCAACATTTGAGCAAAGTTTGTTAAAAAACTTGTCTTTCTTTTGAGTAGTTGTTGTTGCCCTTTTCATTGAAAAATCCTCATCATCCACCTCGTGTTCCCAACACTCTTTATCTAGTAACACTGAATCAACATCTTCATCTGCGTTGGAGTTGGTATCGTCTTCAACTTCAGGCTCTTCCATTTCAATCCACTCAAACAGGGGTTCATGCATATGGTCCACATACACAATTACTTTCTTTTTCTCATGAAGACACTCAAGAAATTCATGGTAATCACATTCGTTCTGCAATGCGGCCAATCCTTGACACAATGTTTGGCCATCTGGACAATAGTATACGTCTTTGCACATTCTTTTAGTAATCACGTTGAGGTGAGCAATGAATTCAACATACCCCTTCTCCCTGAAATCGGCGTACATTATCTCTTTTTTATCTGGATCAAAATAGATAAATGGTTTGTTGATGAACATCCCGTTGTACTGGACTTCAACGACCGGTGTATCATCTTCAGCCATCTGATCGTGGATTGATCGAAGTAAGAACAGTGGGTGGGGACGATTGAGTGAGAGTGAAGAGAAAGTGATTGGGGATTCGTCTTGCCCTAATTTAAGGAGACGAAATATACATTAAATGCCACCTAATAATCCATGTAATGGCCTAATAGCCACGTAACACCCGTATATAACATGTATTCAGTTTGTAACTGGTTAAACAAGAAGAAACCGGTAAAAAAGACTATTTCTAAACGGTAATAACAACTATATTGGTCTAATACGCACAAAAAAAACCTTAGTGACCTAATACGGATAAACTGGAAACCTAATTACCCTCCTAAGTCATTAACCCTGACAAACAACGAACAAGTAAAATACATAAATACTTGATTATTAGTTTACCTTGTTACGGGTAATTGGTAAAACCATGGTTGTCAAAATCGCGATCCTGATCGTAGGATCGTACGATCCTAGGTATGAAAAACGATTTGGATCGTAAAAGGATCGTATTTGGGATATGATTGCAGGTAGGATCGTAGGATCGATATCCGATCCGATCCTACTTTCCTTTTATTTGATTTGATATTTTTTCTTTTTTTTTTGCAAATGAAAATTATTTTTACCACTATATATTTTTTTACCCTTTTACCAATTTACCATTTATAATATTCTGTTGTGACTTATGACTAATATTTTGAAGTTTTTATAACTTTTGAACTAAAAATTAAATTATGAAATATTTTTCATGGTTAAAAATTATAAATTAAAATTATGTTTTATTTTGTGGGATCATAGGATCCCGATTCCAATCTTACAACCCAAAAAACAATCATACGTAAGATTCCGATATTGAAAACCTTTAATAAAACCCATTTAGAGCATAATCCGCATCTAACCGATTCGAACAAAAAAAATGTTAACTTTGATTTAAATTTCTTCCACAGTGGTCTCTATCTAACCGATTCGAATAAAAAAAAAAAAAAAAAAAGTTAACTTTGATTTAAATTTCTTCCACAGTGGTCTCGATAAAGGGTGTCTGCAGCAGCCATTTTTTTTTAAAGTTTAGTCTGCGAAAATGGAGAAACCCTACAAAAAGGAAGTGCTCCTCTTCTACTGCGTGGAATCCGAAGAACTTGCTCGCAAAATTTCCGCTCAATCGGACCTTATTCAACTCCAGTCCATCAATTGGAGGTTTGCTCTCACCCATCTAGATCAAAATTGTTATTTCTAGTCGTCTATGCAAATTAGTCATTCAATTTATTGTTTTTCCACCCTATTTATTCAATGAGCATACTTTCAGCTTTGATAATAAGAATATAACACATTGAGATTCCTTTAAACTTCACTGGTTCAGTGAAGACTGCTACTAGAACAAGATTGTTATATAGACATATCGTAGAGAGTTAGGGTTAATCTACAATACTGAAACTGTAGAGTGCATTGATGGGCGTATATAAATGAAAACCCTAAACTACAAAGTGCCTGTGTGTTTCTTCCCTCATTCTCTTTTGAGCATAATATTATCGAGTTTCCGTATTGTGATTTGTTTTGTAGGAGCTTTGATGACGGGTTTCCTAACTTATTTATAAACAATGCGCAAGAAATCAGAGGGCAGCATGTTGCTTTTCTTGCATGTTTCAGCTCTCCAGCTGTCATATTTGAGCAGCTATCTGTTATATTTGCACTCCCACGGCTTTTTGTTGCTTCTTTCACATTGGTGTTACCTTTCTTTCCAACTGGCTCCTTTGAAAGAATGGAAGAAGAAGGAGATGTAGCAACTGCATTCACCATGGCAAGAATCTTATCAAATATTCCTGTATCAAGAGGTGGTCCCACAAGCTTAGTTATTTATGACATCCACGCTTTACAGGTCTGTTTCTGTTTTTTAATAAACATTGCTTCAATTCAAGTCCATTATGTCTGTAATCTGTATATTATGGTTTCTAATTCTATCTATATTTGCAGGAAAGATTTTACTTTGGGGATCATGTTTTGCCTTGTTTTGAAACTGGGATGCCCCTTTTGAAACAGCGTCTTCACCAACTTCCTGATGCTCAAAATGTTAGCACTTCTATCTGATATCTGTTAATTTGTTCTTTATGCATTAAGTCAAAAAGAAACAGATACATAATCTTTTATGTGGTAATAATAAGATCTATTGAATGAATATTCAGATTGTGATCGCCTTTCCAGATGATGGAGCTTGGAAGCGATTCCACAAACAGCTTGATCACTTCCCCACCGTGAGTTTATTTATTTAATTAGGAAATTGAATATTTTTAATATAAAATATATAATATATGTGATGACGTGGCAAACGACAGGTGGTTTGTGCAAAGGTTCGTGAAGGTGATAAAAGAATAGTAAGGTTGAAAGAGGGTGATCCTTCAGGTTGCCATGTGGTAATTGTTGATGATTTGGTGCAATCTGGAGGTACTCTGATTGAATGTCAGGTAATAGCAACCTACTTTACTCCATAAGCAATTTACTTTTACTACTTGTAAAATGTTTCAGAAAGTAGATTGCTATTATGGGTGTTTAATGTTGGTATTGTTATGCAGAAAGTTTTGGCAGCTCATGGAGCAACAAAGGTGAGTGCTTATGTGACTCATGCAGTGTTTCCTAAAAAATCATGGGGGAGATTTGTTCACACAGATGGTAAGATCATCTTGAATATATAATCTTTAATTTATGTTAAATGGATTAAAATGGGGTTTGACCGTTTGACTTGTATGTGTGTTTAGAGAAGTCGAAGAGGGCGTTTTCGTACTTTTGGATTACAGATTCGTGTCCTGTTACTGTTAAAGAGATTGCAAACAAAGCTCCTTTTGAAGTTTTGAGTTTGGCTGGATCTATTGCTGATGCACTTCAAATATGATGTTGTGTTATTACGTTGAGGTGTTTTAAATTAATGTTGCCTGTTTTTGTGTTTAGAATAATGTGATATGTGGACATGTTTGAGAGGAAGAAAAAAAGGAATCGACACTTTGACAAAAAAAAAAAGTTAATTAGTTACATTACGTGTTGGTTCTTTATGGTGATTTGATTTGATTAAATTGGGAAAAATTGATGTCTATCATTGATATGACATTCAACTATAAGTATTCAATTCATCATTTAATTACAAACGTTTGGGCTTGTCAATGCCATTAAATTTTGAGTATTCATTTTTTTTAATTATTTAAATATTTATTATTATAATATGTAAACCATATATAAAAGATGTACAAGTTTACTATCATTTCAATTATAAATATAAATTATGAAAAATGGAATTTTATAATATACAAATTAGGTGTATTGATTATATCTAAAATCATGTCGTTTTGGCAAAGCTTGGAGGGACATGAGATATAGGAGGGGAAGGTGTGACCCACATAAAGTTAAAGGTTATCAAGATCATGTTTCATGTAGCATTGTAATGATTATTAATGAATGAAATTATAAAAATGAATTTTAATTGCAAATCTAATAAAAAAGAGAATCTTACGTTTTATGAGACAACTCATGGTATGGATATGGATATTATATTTTGTTTATTATAATCAATTTGTTGTCGATCACAATATAAAATATTTGATTTTGGCATGACTTTTTAGGAAAACATATACAAACCACTCTTAAATGTTTCCACTTCCGCCCTTTGCAAGTGAAGAACTTTTTATGTTTATGTCTTTACATACGTATTCGAACAAAAAGTAATATGCATCACATGTTTCTGCTTTTATATTATTTATATAGTTGAGATGGCTAAGTGCTAACATTATATCTAGCAAATTGTAATAAGATGACATCTATTAGTCAATTTGATTAAAATTAGATAGATATATGCAATAAATATGATCATAAAAGTAAAAATACTTTATAAATATTCTATTTGCATTTTTAACTCAAAACAAAATGAAAAAAATACAACTCAACATATATGACTAGAAGCATAATATTTTTGACATTTTGTTAACAAATTCAAATCCAAGTTGATAAACATCAATCAACGTATGAATAATAGAGATAGATGTCCATATGAAGATCCCCTTTGTGTCTTTTACAACTTTTAGTATAAAAAAAATAAAACAAACTTAAAACTTAAACTCAACCCCAACAACAATCTTTGACTACATTTCTACCTAAAACAAACACTACTATTTCTTCAACCAAAGAAACTACTATTTGACCAACATGAAAAATAGTCAACGCAATACACATTCTTTTACAAAAGAACGACCACCTGAGCTGCAAGAGACAACAAGATCAAAATAAGTACTACAGTACTAGGTTGTTATATGTTAGCAAAATTTAAGGTTCTAGAAAATAATTGGCAATCAATAATAATAAGCGACTCACGCGTATTCAAGATGAATGTTCATGAATCGCGCGTTCTCTTTGCTTTGTGTTAATGTAACCTTCCCATCAATAACCTGATCTTGCTCTACCTCTATCGGATCATAGAAGTATATCATTGTCTGCCAATATCAATATAAATAAATAAATAATATCCAACTTTAATATATCAAATCAAATATTAAACAAAAAAATTGAATTAATTTTTATATTACCTGTTGCCAATGTGTGGGTGGATCTTCGGGTGCAGTGGAAAGAACAAGTGCTTCACTGGGATTTGCACGCTTCCTTCTAGGGTTTGACTTTGTTGACTCTGATGATGGTGCATCGTTCTCAGCAGTGGTCCCACAAAACTCCACATCAAACCAAAATGCAAATCCATGAAAAGGAGCTGAAATAAATGACTTTCTTTTATAAAATTATATAAAATTATAGATCATGATGAAGATGAAATGAAGTTTTACCTCGCATCATGGATTGAAACTTGAAGTTTGTGGTAACAGATTCCAATTCTTGAAGTGTGATTGTATAGCAATCCACGTGTTTTACCTGTTTGTTTCCAGCAACAACAATTTTCATATATTCTTAATTTTTTTAAAAAAAGGGTATATATAGAATTTTTTATTTTTATTTTTACTAACCACATGTGGCCATGTAAGGACATTCTCTCCACTGATGGTCTCAACAGATGGTTCTTCAAAGGCACATTGTTTTGCCAATGGCATTATTGGGGACACTGCAAAAAAAATAGAAATAAATAAATAAATAATTAGTGTATCTGAATGCATTCAGTATGTCTGAATGCATGTGACATGTACTACTCACTGTCAATCCCATAGACATTACGCCAGAAATCAATACTTTCAGCATATCTGTCTGGATGTGTAACAGGGGCCATGTATAGCTGAAATCAAACACAACAAAATATAACTAAATTTTCATAATCTAAAAAACACTAAATGTTGACAATAAAAATAAATAAATAAGAAAGTATAGATATAGTTATATACCACTGCATTTGAAGGAAGAATAAGACCACCAGGTCTTAACCAGCGGTCTCTGGCAACAATAACACTCCCAAGCATGCTCTACAAAAAATATATAAAAATATAAAATGAAAATGCTTTTTTTAATATATTTATTAAAGATAAATTAAACAGTTACCTCGTAAAGAAGCATATAACCCATCCATTCTGATACTATAACATCAACCTCTTCATCAATTTGAACATCCTGTATAGACACAAAATATGATGCAATTAAATAACATGATATTTGTTTTATGAACATTGTTTATGGAAATTGTATTTGTACCTCAACACGTCCATGTAAAACAATGACTGTGTCAGAGAGGTTATTTGCCTTGACAACTTCATTTGCCTAAAGTTTTTAACAAAACAAAAACAAGATTAACATTTATGACCATTGTTTTCTAAATGGATTGAATATGGAGGAAATGTCATTAACAGATATACCTGCAATGCTATCTCACTGGCATCCACTGCATACACCTGGTGTAATGAAGTTTGAACAGGAATAATGTCAAACAGATTAAAACAAAAAAAAAAAAAAGTTGAACATTTTTATGGTATCAAGCAAAATAGAAAGAAAGATAGGTTTCAACGTTTCATTTCCTAACATGGAATTGCAGAAGAGAAGGAAGAAATACAGGTGTTGGATATAGGAAAGTGTTGACTTTGGGTTTTGGAGATTTGAAGATATTCATGTTGGTTGATTAATGCTGCATGTTGTAGGGTTTATATTATAATTTATAACTAAACAAGTGTGGGTTCCATTACAAGTTGTTATAATCACCCAAGATTAAAGTGTTGACTTTAGGGCGTTTGGGTCAAACTTTTGATTAAGAGAATTGGTGATACTATTATTGGATATAATCATTATGTATTGCTTGAATAATCTTACCCGTTTTGCCCCTGCCTGAGCACAGAATATTGAGAGGATTCCTGTGCCACAGCCAACATCTACAACAACCTATGATACATGAGACATGTAGTTGTGATAAATATATATAGTACATTCAAAAACGAAAACAAAATAAACCGATATACATGTGGTTGAAAATATTTTCTTACTTTGCCTTGTATGTAACTCTGATGTTGTAAAATGGCTGTCTTGTATGTTTCTGTTCGCACACGATCCTGCAAAACTAGAATAATTAGCCTAAAGTTTAAAGAATAAAGACCAAGTGGGAGTAGAAAACTGTGGAAAATGTAAATACTAAAGAAAGAGACTTGTTAAAGAAATCAATTATTCCTTGAAGAATCAAAAATGGAACTGTGCAGTGACTGCAGTCTACTTTAAGTAACCAAAACAAAACCAATTGTTAGCCCTAGTGTGATAAGATTCCAGATAATATACCATGTCCATGGCAAAACTTCTTGGTTCCTTTCCAGAACATTCTACAAATCTAACAACAGAAACTTTGAGAGTAGCATACGCACAGAGACTTTGTGTCCAGAGCAAAGTAACTAGGGATATCAACCAATTAGGCCAAAAGTGCAAGTCGCCATGTGTAAATTGAAAATTAGGGATGTGGAATTGTAAAGAAGATGACACAATCATGGAGCGAAACGAAATAATAACACAAACACATGAAAAATCCGCAATGCAGACTGATGTATGTATGAGAAACAACACTAGATTCCAAAAACGACGAGATAGTTCTCGCAATACCTTGATCATCTCTTCGTGAATACCGACGTGGGAGTAAGACTGAAAGTAAGCCTTATCAAAATCTGTACACGGGGGAGGCGCCTCTGTTTCCTGCTGCCCACTGGAAACCCTAGTCACGCCGCTCTGACGGGACCTCCGGGACCTGAAATGATCCCTTTGCGCGGTGCCGCCGCCGAGCAGCTTGTGGTGGTGGCCATTACTGTAACTCCCAGCCGGTGGCGACCTAGACATCCCTTCCATCACTCTCTACCTACTTCTGTATTCTGCACAACCGAGAAGAAAGTGCTTTCCTCAAGGGTGAATGGTATTATTACTGATTATGATTTCACACAGAAAGTACGAGGGCTTCAAGGGCTTCTATGGAAAATGAGGGGTCCCATGGTAAACATAAAAAAAGAAAAAAGAGAAAAAGTAAAGGGTAATTCAATCAAATGACCAAAAAGGGAAAATGAGACCTTAGGGTTTAGGACAAACAAATAATTTGGGTTCGAATCTTTCACAAAGGTAGTTATGAGTTTTTTTAAAGTTGTAGTTTTCAATCTAAAAGAGCTCATTATTATTAACTAGAATTGAGTACTATTAACAAGAGAGTTTACATATTAACAAGAAAGTTTACATAAGTAGCAAAGATTTTGAATATCCTATTTTCTTATGATTATAGCAAGCCTTAAGTATATGTATGAGGTTGTCGGCAATGAACATATTGGTGTTTGATATAATTTGAAATTGAGGTCCCGTTAACCATTTGTTAATAACATGTTTTCACAAATCTTTTATAAAAGAAAAACATTTTTCAAAAGATCTATTAACAATTAAACATTTATCTTGTTTATTCAAATCCCTTTTTCAAGACGGTTCATGTGAGCATATGTTGTGTTCTTCAAGGTTGCTGATGTGACCATTACCCTTTATTGAAGGAATTTTTGTAATTCGGATGAGATTGAACATTAAAATATTTAATAGAAATGAATATGATAAATACCAAAAAACAAATCACATAAATTCTAAATTTCACACACAAAAAAAAAGAGAGATAAAGTTATTAATCAGTTATTGCAGTAAAATATTGTCCAATTTTACATTACAACCATTGTGAGATAAGCGGCTGGTATTGTGAACGAATTGTTGGCATTGAATGATCATACAAAATGATGCATTTTTACTTGAAATGCACTTTTTGTGACCAAATTGGACACACCTATGAACAATGGTCCATTGAAATAATTTTGAAAGCCCAACGAAGTGAATGGTGAGAACTTACTTTGAAACTCAAAATCAAGAAATTATGAAATAAAAAATATATACTGGGTTGTGGTTTCGACTTTAAAGAGTAACAATATTTGGTAACAAATGTGAACCAATAACAAGTCATTGGAAGGGGCGTTTGATGATTGAAATTAGGCAAATAAACCTTTGATTTTCAGGAGAATTTTACATTCCTCATTTTCTACTGTTATGTGTGTCATTTCACACCTTTATATGTTCACTATGTGTAAAAGAGAAGTATGAGTTTACAATTATGCATAATCTTGCATTATTACATGATTTGTTAAAAGCTTTATTGTTTACTTTGTACAGTTGTACACACTTTTGGAGTCTTTTGTTCAATTGGTATGGTTGTATGTAATAAGTGTACCATTGGATCGTACAACTACGAACTCTGTTTATAATAAAAGCTTGGAATGTCTCATGTAAAGGTTTTATAGGTCTTATGTTTGATTATGATGGATTATATGTTAACAAGTGACATTCTAAGGTGTTAGCCGATCATGTAAGGAAGATCTATGAGGTGAGTTTATTACTTATGAAATATGTTACTTGTATATCTTACTTACCCGATGTTTCCTTTATTGTAATTGTAATATCCTTTTGCTTTGTGAATATTAAAGTATAAGTGTACATCGATGATGTGATATTTGTAATGAGTTTTAGAAGAAGAGTGAACTATTTACCTTGAGACCTTATTATAGTGGTCAAATGCACCACCTAAGACGAGTAATGAATTCGATTAAGTGTCCATTTATGTATAGTATTAAGTATCCATTTATGAATATGATTGAGTATCTATTTTATGATTTGGGTTGAGTATTAATTTATGTGTAAGATTCAATATTTAGTTAACTTATATTGAGTATCAAAATATGTCACTCATGACTTGGATAAATCACTCGTTTATGTCTATGTTGAGTATCTGCATATGATTTGGATTGAGTATCTAATTATGTCAAGGATCGAGTATCCTATGACTTGGATAAAACATCCATTTGTGTTTAGAGTTGAGTATCAACTAAAGCAACACATGTATATGCAAGAAATGTTTCAGGTCATATTATGCATGGCTCTTTATCTTTTTAATCAGCCAATTCTATTAAAGCCAAGTTTTAGACATATATACTTACATTGTTTAAATTATTTGAATAGTTCATGTCATGGTAATAATCCAAATATTCAAACTAAAATGTTCGGATTTTCCTAACCTTTAATGTTTTTATAAATTTACTTACTTGTAAGTTATTATTATGCTATTAATCACATAAACGAGTTAATCATTAAAATTGGTACATTATGATGTTTTGTTATTGTCGATATAGACGTGTGTTGTTTTGGTTTATTTAATTAATTATGTTATTGTGATGTAATTTGGTCCGACCATTTTTGAGTCATGTTTGTAATAGTTAGGGTTTTATTTCCATTATTTTTTTCTTTTGTAATTGTAAAATACAAAGAAATTGAAAAAGTGTGAGACGGAAACCCTAGTGGCTATCGAACCAAACAATGAATTGGGTTGAGCAAGTCGAGCCTCAAATCCTCAACCACCTCGCCCTAACAACCTTGATAGCTTATTGACCAAGTGTTGCTAGTAGGCCAAACAAGACCATGACCACACCAAACAACAACCCAACAAAAGCAAGACCCATCATACAAGGGAGTGTTAACCAAGCCCAAACAAGGCACCACCCCTCCATTTTCATGGCCCAAGATGCATATTGGTATTTGGTTATCCCAATACCGATGTCGAAATGGTCTAGTATTTTTAAGACTGATCTCAGAACAGTTTGTTTTGTTTTTGGATTGGTCTCAAACGATCTCAAGTTGGTCTTTTTTTGGCCTGATTTTATTCGAACAGATCATTTTCGGTTTAATCTTTTTTGGATTGGTCCCACACAGTTTGTTATGTTTTTTGATCAGTCTCAGAACGGTCTATTCTATTTTTTAGGTATTTTTTGTTTCGGTTTTGAGTTTTTTCGTTAACAAATGTGTGATTAACACCAAAACGATACATTAAAATTTAATAAAAATGATACATTAAAATTTAATAAAAGAAAGAAAGAAGTTGAGTAATGTGTGATCAAAAATATGTAATTAGCACTAAATTTATACGTATATAAACTTTCGATTCTGGTCTTTTTTTAGAATGGTCTCGGGTCGGTCCCAAACCGGTCTGTTATTCTTTCAGGACGGTATTATTTATGTATGGTCTCAGTCTTTTTTCAAAACTGACCCGAGACTGGTTTTTATGTTCATGTCTAGCATGCAATACCGCCGCCCCATCCTAACAGTGGCCACCGGGTGGGTGGTGCAGTGACGAATCTAGAACCAAAATCACATGGTTCCTTATGTAAATAAAACTGAAATAGATAGGTATTTTAGCAAATATAGATAGGTCTTTTAGCAAAAATGAGATAGATCCTTCATATTTTCTCTCTCTCTCTCTCTCTCTCTCTCTCTCTCTCTCTCTATATATATATATATATATATATATATATATATATATATATATTTGTTGTAATTAAAAAAAATGTAGGACCTACCTTCTACACACTTAGCTACGCCTCTGGGGTGGTGGTGGTGTGACGATCAACATGATTTTTTTCTGGTCACTTTTTCAGATTTTTTTCTGACAAATCTTTATTTGACATCCTCGTCAAGATGGATCGGATGCGAGTATAATTTGTACATACTAATAATTTCCAATCATTATTTTAGTTTATTGGAAGAGTATTGGGCTAGACTAGTGTTTTTGGTTCGTGGCATTACATATATATATGGCATACGATTAATGAGTTGTATTCATGCACCTCTTGAGGATGTGATGATATGGGTGGGGCATTGTGTTTAATTTCTTGCAGAAGATGTCAAAATATTAAGTAGTTTGAGCTTGTGGCCATTTTGTCTCACATGAGTCGCATCATTTATTAATATTACCTTTGAGCTATTTGTAGGCCTCCCATTTGTTTCAATCATACATTTATAAAACAGAAGCAACTTCATTGTCACTCTTGTCTACATTCAATTTGCAAATTTTACTATTTTTCACAATCATACATTTTGTCGGTCTAAGTCATCTCTCTCACACGCGCACACACATTTATAGGAGCTTTTTTTTTCCCCTTTACACTTAGAAGCATATTTATTATTTCCAAAAACAAGTATTATTTTTTTCAAAAAATCTAACATGTTTTTTTATACAATTACACGAGATAAACCATTCATGATTCATATCAAGCTTCATCACAATTTCACAAACAAAAATATCTTTTAGTGAAACGTGGCCAACATCCAACTGCGATGCAAATCATATATGTCATGTGATCCATTAAAGAACTATATACGTCAATATCTTTTGAAAAAGACTCTACAACCAACATTTCTTTATTCTTTTTCTTTTTCACCTATGCCCACCAAAAACAAACCTATCCACATTCAACCAATCATTACCAAGTTTACCCCCAACAAACCAAAAAAAAAAAACAAGTCTTTTGATATTTTGATATGATGAACTCACCACCCAAAACATATGCACAGAAGTAACAACTTGAAAACCACCTGGCTACCTTTAACTTTCTGGTATAGGAAGCAATGGTCCCTGAGAAATTGACACAAAACATGTAACACTTTAATTACTTTATACATAACTTAATTAGTAGTAGAGAATTAAATGGAAATCAAATTACCTTGGGAATCCGTAATGGTGGGGTTTTATCCGATTCCGACTCAGCAGCTAACATGTCGGAAGGCCGGAATCTGGGATTCCAACGTATGGTGGTTTGTTTATTATTAGATGACACGGAAGGCAATGTACGCCCAAGCCAGGAATCCGAGGGCGATTTTGGCACTGGTGGAGGTGTAGGAGTGTCATAAGCAGAATCTTCAGAATCTTTTGGACTTTGATCAACCACTTGTGTTTGTGTTTCTACATGAACTTGAGTATCTGTATCTGTATTCTCTTGTTTCACATTGGATGGAATTGAATTCTCAGTATCCACATAAAGAGTCTTCTCAATAATGGAATCTTGATTGTCTCTTACTCTTTCATTCTTCAAATTGTTTTTATCATTTAGTAATTCCTTAAAGCTCAACCTTTTCTTCTGTGAAGAACTACTACTTGACTCGTTTTCAGAAACAAAAGATTCACTAAAACCACATCCTTGAAGACGATTGTACAGTTTCGATCCTTCTAGCTTCGGATGATTGTGATTGTAATTGTAATTGTGATTGTGATTCTTCTGGTTGTTTGAAGTGCCAATGGAATCATGGTGTTTGACCAAATGGGATCTGGTCAACGATCTTTTCTCTATTTCTATGAAGGAACCAAGAGAATTAGAGCTTGCATGAGTTCTACTTATCCTCATGGGCTTCATCCCAATTCCAGGAACTGGCCCAACAAGATTAAGAGAACCCCTTGAGCAAAAACGTGGAAGCAATCCACAAAATTTGAATGATGTGTTTTCATGTTCATACTCATGTTCATAGTATTCATGGTAACTATCGTCTTCTTCTTCTTCCTCTTTGTTATCCTGCAAAAACATGGGTCCATATCTAAGCTGTAACTTTTTGTTCTCCATATTTGCTAACTTCTTTACTTCACGTGGGTGGTTGTCTCTAAAGATTTGTTTTCTGGAAGAATAGAGATGATGATGAGGTGTTTGTGTTTCTGAAGCCATTGCTTTTGCAGCTGGAATAAAACGACCCATCATGAAATCACGAAGTTTTGGATCTGATCGAAGAATCCCAGATGTGTTCATCACATCTGATTGGTCATGTGTTGAATTTACATTTACATTTACACCACTTGTGCTACAGTTATAGAAAGATGATTGATCACCTCGTGAAAGTGTATCAAGTGCATCCATGAATGTTTCATTGTTGTTGTCATCGCCTTCACTGGAATCAGACCTAATTTCTTTCTTCACTGATTTTGATCTTTCGAATCTGGATTTCTTTTCTTCTGTTTGGAAAACACTCTGTAAACTCGAACGATCTTTGGGAAGATTGGTATGAAGATGAAGATGAACATGATCTTGGGTTATGTTATCGGAATCTTTCTTTCTAGGTTTTGAAATCCTACCTGGAGGAAGTTTTGGAAGACCGAGAGGGTATTCCTTGGGTTGAATCTGATTATGTGATTCATCGTCTTTGGGTCTTCCTGGACTGTGTTCCCATACAAAAGGTATGCTTCCTGTGTTCTTCAATGGATCTAACTTGAATTCGGTTTTAAAAGGTTCAATGGGGGGCATAGTTGGAAGGTAACTTCCGAATTTTCTATTCTCATTCTTCTGTGAAGCTGCTTTTGGTGAGAGGCGTCTCACTGATAGAAGTGGCTGATTGATGTTCAATCGTTTGTCCTCCATTACAACAGAAAGCAGTTTGATGGAATTTATTGCACGTACAAACAGATTTGTAATGTCTGCCTAGCCATCATAAGAACAAACTTCACGTCAATTCCAACTAGAAAATCTTAAAATCGATACTAAAATCTATGAAATCATTAAAGAAAACATAATGCAGTAAACAACTTCTTTCAAAAAATTTGAGCGAATTGTATTTATGGCCAATTTTACTATGTTAGGGTTTGAGCGGTTAAACCCTACGTCTTTGTGGATTGTGATCGCCATATCTATGTGTTTGATCGTTTATTCAAGCAATTGCATTCATAACAAGAAGTCGTTAACCAAACACACAATACTTGTCAATTGTCATCTGTTCCAAAACACAAATTCTTTCCTATCAAGATGATATGGAGAATCACTTGGCGTCTTGGCCTTCAACTAACTTCAAAAATCAACACAGAACACTTTTTCACAAATGACAGAGCATCTTGAATCCATTTTAAATATTTGTTCCCCAATTTTCTCGAAATAAAACAGAAGTACGACTTAGTTCCCGAGACTAACCAATCAAAACCGCAGAAGTGCTGCTTGATATAAAAGAAAACAGATGTAATCGAGAACATACCTTAAATTCGCTAAGATCTTGAGCCAAGAATCGATGAATATGGTTGAGCAAACGGTTGATCATGGAGAAAAGAGCGTAAAACAGAGAACATGTCAGGTGTTGCTTCTTGTAATTGATTATTATGCTTAATAATCACAATCTGTCAGAAGAATCTGACCGAATTTGAAGCAACTTCTCAAGGCTGAAAATAAACAATGTTATTATGAGCATGGATACGCTTCGTAGTTTTTTCTTTTTTTACTGAAGTGTTGGTGTGATGTGTAGTTTGCTGTTTGACTTCTCCTTTTTTATGTTCGCTTGTTTCGGATCATGTGCTTGATTATGACATCCATGGCATCCATGGCTGTGAGAGAGAGAGAGAGAGAGAGAGAGAGAGAGAGAGAGAGAGAGAGATTAATACCACCCCTGCGGTTTCACCTGTGTTTGCTTTAATTGTAATAGATCTCGCCTCCCTCATTTACGCTACTCACCGTTTTAATCCTTTTTCGAAAAAATAAATCACCTCTTTCAAAATAAATGAATAAAATAAGAGCTTTAGTAAAATCATGTGATATTAATTATATTATGATGTCATTATTCATGTATTCAAAATGAAGCAAATGCACTAGTGTGAGTACCTTGAAATACTTCATCTAATAATTGTTGTTTTGGTTTCGTTTACAAATAATTAAGAAAGAGTAAAACGATTATTGTTTTTTCTAAATTTCAGATATTAGATTTCTCGAATGAAAACTCACACATGTTAGGGTTTTGGATTGAGAAATATGTTGGATTTGTTTGAAAGATTGCATGATCACCTTTTTAAATCTGATACTTCAACTATATTACTTAACTATATGTCTAGGTATCATGAAATCCAGATTATAAATAAAAATTCAACCCAAAATTATAGAAGTATAGAAGCTCTTTAAAAAAAAAAAAAAAAAACACTATAGAAGTATGGGAGATATGTGCTACAGGCTCTTAATACAAAAAGTAAAAATGGAAAAGAGAAAGAGCATTTAAAAGAAATATAAATATATTGTGAAGAAGAATAAATATGTGATTATCTTATTTTCATGGCATATGCTCGGAAGTCAAAATTGTACAATTTTGCTTAGAGCTCACTAAAAATTATCCTTTAATTATTCTTTAACCTCAAAATCACGTTTGATAAAAAAAAACCATACGTTTAAAAAGCATTACAAAGAGAATCTAATTTCCTTAAATTTCTTATTTACTAAGGGGTGTTTGGAATTATTTATTTAAAATAATTTGTGTTAATTTGAAGAAGTGTTTATAATTTTATTTGATATCAAAAGGTTGTTTAAAAAAAGATATGAATTAATTTATCCAGTACAAAAACATAATAAACTGATAAATTGTTTTCTAATATTTGACAAATTCTATTTATTCACCTACAATCTTAGATATATGTATATAAAAATCTAGGGTTATGATAAGGTTAGTATGGTAATTTGATTTAAATAAGTTATAAGTTGTTTTAGATAAGTTACAAAGTATTGACTTATGGAAACTCCTTATTTAAGTAAATGAAGATTTATATTTTTGCTCTACCCAAAGACTAAAAAGTACCTATTAAGGGTGTTTTTATGTCCATTTCCTATTCAAGTTTTTTATGTCATTTTATATTTGTCACCTAGTTTCTCCAATACTTTTTACAGAATGTTATTACTTTATGATTTAGCTTATCATACAGAAGTTAACCTTCTAGCTAGTCAGTCAAACACAACCTAAATAATGAGCATGCAAGATTTAAAGTGTCACCTGTATACAAACCTATGAAAAAACAACTTGAGGCATTAAGACCATTAATTGGACACTATATCAATCATGTGTATATTTAGGGAAAAACACAAAAAAACCCTATGTATTATACCCCAATGCTTAACAAAACCTTTATATTATTTGTTTGTACAAATTAACCATTATTATTTCTAAGTTTGATGGTTTTCATGTTTTGTGACCGGTTAGACTAATCAACCGGTAACATAGGTGACATGGCTTTAGCCCGCTCTGACGTTGAAGAAAGTTGAGAGAAGTAAGAATGGTCATCAAATCCTTGAAGAAAAAACCTTTATAAAACCCACATCACACGACATTTTAATTCATCTCTTCCACCTGGTGCCGCCATGAACCGCTAATCAATCCACCCTTTCTCCTTCCTAGAAATCTCGTCTACCATCCTACCTGACCCCTCCTTTTTCTTCTTGCCTCACCTCTTCTCATCCCCTCTCCCCATAAACTCATTTTTTCAAAACTTTGTCCTCAAAAATGGCGATCAACCTGAATACATCTATCCTTATCTTATCAAATCCTCTATCTCCTCACTTCCTCTCTCTTACCCATCTCTGTTTCTAACATTGCTTTCACATCTCAAATATTCAAAGCTGATCTTACCATATCGGTCTTCAATAACCCGAATCTGAATCAAACCCGTACCATATCTTTGTTCAATGATCTCAGCATCACTTTGGACATTCAACCCAATTTGAGATTCTTTCTCGTTAGAGGCAGTCTCTTCTTGACATTCCAAGTATTACAAAGTGTCGCATTATCCATTTCGACTATCCACACAATTCTTAATTGTGTTCCCAATTCTTCTAAAACCAAGTACAAGATCAATCTGAATAATGGTTAAACATGGGTTACGTATTCGTCAACGCCAATCTGTTTGACCCATGATGTATCCACCATTTCATCCGATAAGTTTTGTGGTATAATACACATCGCTATATTACCAAACCCAGATTATGAATTCGAATCAGTTCTTGTTATCCCATTTCTGGCCATGCCTCGTTTACAAAACCATTTTGTGTTGAATATAAATTTCAGAAGAAAGTTTGGGGGATTTGTTAATTTTAGCAAACCCTCTCCATCTTCGTCTTCTTGTTGATCTAAAATACGAAAGTATGGATGGTGAACTTGTGGGTGTTATTGGAGATTCATGGGTGTTAGAAATTGACCCTGTTTCTATAACCGGGCATCCAATCAAAGGAGTTAAATAAGAATCGTATCCTCAAATCATTGATGCTCTTGTGAAAGATGTCAAGGGTTTGGATTCAACTGCTATAGAAACCACATCATCATATTTTTTTGGTAAATTGGTGGCAAGGGCATCGAGGTCAGCATTGATAGCCGAAGAAGTTTGTTATCTTGGTGTAACCCCCAAATCTAGTAGTACTTGAAGGATACAATTGACCCACAGTTAAATGGATTTGCTGTTCTAGCAAAGAAGACCCAATTTAGGGAAGAAATATAGTGCTCAAGCTTACTCTTTAATGGCAGATTTCATGACATTGGGTAGAGGTGGAAATTCAAAGTATCTTCGTTTGAGATGCTTTGATTACACTCATAGGCATCTGGATTGACTGAATATGCAGACGGAAGGAATCAAGAAAGCACAAGTGAAGCTATAAACGCGTATTACTCTGCTACTTTAATGGGTCTGGCTTATGGAGAGACACATTTTGTTGCAGTTGGAACTTTGCTTACACCCATGGAGATTGATGCTTCTCAAACATGGTGACATGTAAGAGAAGATGACACAATTTATGCTGCGGATTTCATAAGGGAGAATAGAGTGGTGGGACTTCTTTGGGCTAAGTTTCAACTAAAAGAAATAAATAAAATATATAAAAATAAAGAAAATTGATAGAACAGGTAACCTAGAGTTACCTGATGAATTACAATTGTTAGACGGTTTGGGAATTAAAAATGGTTAATCTGTACAAAAATATAATATAAGGGTTTTTTTAATCATACGGGTATAATATATAGGGTTTTTGCGTGTTTTTCCCGCATATTTATGCAAAATATGCATAATAACTAATAAAATTACATTATTGTCCTTGAACATCTCATAAAAGTAACATACATAATTTTCACCTCGGATGCTATCAACTTACAAATGCTTCAATTCATTCCAATAAAACCATTTTATGTCTTAATAACACAACCTTTATACCGACCCCTTTGTATTACAAAATCATCAGGACGTTGACATTCTTCTAACCATGCAACTTCTAAACATATTTCTCCATTTACTTCTTCATCTGTACAAGAGTACAAAATCAAAATGAATCAAACTTTGACATTTTGACATTAGTCAAACTTGAAATCAACTCATGTCTGTGAACATATATTATGGTTGATCGTCAGAAATACATATAGTGTCGCATGTCATCGGAGGAGTAAGACAGTGATAGGATGTCAAAGATAGCACATGGTTTCATGACATGAAAATAATGGATGTTGCCATCACATGTTGGAAATAAAATCGGTGTCCCTATGGCACCCGTTATCATACCATCTTTGACAAGCTTTGCAGGTTGCCCTGATTAACAAACAAGTCTATTAGAATGACAAAATTATAAAACTAGTCCTCATTGTTACATAAACTAACAAAAAAGAACCTTGGGAGGATGTATCAGATTGTAAGAGTTCATCGAGTCAACCATATGCTTTTGCATGCATTGATACGTAAAGTAGCTTACTAAAAATGATTATTCTAGGATGATTATGTAGGGGAATGATGGAAGAAGGTGACATACAAAATATCCTTGACTAACTATGTAAGTAATATGATGAGAATTTATAAAAAAATGTCAACTTTTTATAATATTTTTGAGTTTTAAAACTTACACAAAATTTGTCACACTCGTGAATATGAATATATTGAATTGGTGGCAAAGATTGATTGGTTCCGATGTGTTCATTTACACGACATGTCTAACAACATATTAATTATGCTTCCTGTTCTGACCCTACATGCGAAGGATTTGTTTTGTTTGGAAAAAGTTAATAAAGTCAAAAGATATAACACATACACACATACAATACATACATACATACATACACAAGTACGTTCATGCGAAAACATAAATATTTTGCGAAAATTCGAAAACATATTTTATCTTATAAAAATCAATCACATATACTTTAGAAATTAAACTTATTAGCAATAAATTAAAGATAATAAGTTTATATTGGAGGGTGTTATGATAATATAGATTTAAAGGTGGTTTTAACAACCGTTTTTATGTCCTTAACCACTTTTAAATTCAAATTTTCATTATAAAAAAAAAAGCATGATTTGTTAATATGAAACTATTTCTTATGTATCTTCGATTATCATCATGTAGTTCGATGTTTGGATGAATTCTTGATCAAAATATAAGATTGAGGTGGCACAATCTCATATGTTTTTCTTGTTTTCGCGTTTCACAAATTATTTGCATTTTCACATGAACCCTCCCCTATACATACATACATACATATATACATACATACGTACATACATAAATACATACATACATAAATACGTACATACATACATACATACGTACATACATACATACATACATGCATGCATTCCTACATACACACATACATACATACATACATACATACATACATACATACATACATACATACATACACACATACATACATACACACATACACACATACATACACACATATTGTAACATCCATAAAATTTACGCTAAATTTAAACTTTTAATACTAACAAAAGAGTCAAATAGTAATTGTTTTTACAAAACATTTCCAATTCTTTTATCATCAGAGTGTCCCAAAATAGATCATGAGGATGAGGAGCGGTACGGTCACGCCTTTGACTTCCCCCGCTCTCTTGAAGTACCTGAAACAATAAACTGAAAAATGTAAGCCCGAGGGCTTAGTGAGCTACCCCCAAAATACCAATACCACACTGGCAGAAACCATAGCCATAACGATAAATCAAACAGCATACATACTGGGCCATCGGCCAGACTGGTCCGCCCTACTGGGCCTACAATCTATATGAATCTATCCCGAGCCTTCGGCATGACTGGTCCGCCGCATGGGCCTACAGTCTCCCCGGACCGCTCAGAGGGTGTGTTGGGCCTGTTGGCCTTCAACACAAAGCAGGATCGCCTTAACCCAACCAACAAGCAGCTAACCATGTACGCATACTATCATACAGTGGCACATATACATAGCAAACATATCTATCTCATTTACCATCAATCATAGAGTTTCACTCGGAACTAGAGCATCGACCTAACATGTCACTAACATACCAATCCTTACGGATCATAAAAACATAACATACTATCTATCCTGATTTCGATCTAACAGATCAGAATCATATGTAGCATACCATGACAACCGATCTAACCGATCTCTAGCATAACAACCATCCTAAACAGGATGAATTCTAACATAGCAATAACATAACACCCATCCTAAACCAGGATGAAATCTAACATGGCAATAACAAAGCAACCATCCTAAACCATGATGTAAATCATAAAGGGCCGGACTTGGTGTCGTAGACCCTATCGATATAGTGAGGATAACTCACCTTGCAGATGTCGATTCGAAATGTAAACTCCAACTATCAGATCACTTGACACCGGCTCCACAACTTATAACCATAGCACAATATACTCATAAGTTCTCACTCTTATGAGACACCCCATAACCTCTAAGTGATTCCTGATCAAGGTCAAAATCCTTAGTCAAGGTCAACAGTTCATGTTGACCTCAACTTGCCGAGTACACTCGGCCACTCGCCGAGTCCATGGAACAAATTCCAACTCGCCGAGTCATCGGAGTGACTCGTCGAGTTCCTTCGAATCCTGATCAATCCTTAAGGCCACCCGTCGAGTTTCCTCCTTGCCACTCGACGGGTACACACGCATGCATATCCTAGGGAAAAGCCATCCGACTCGCCGAGTTGTTCTTCCAACTCGCCGAGTCCACCCAATCCTCTTTCCATACAGAGTTGTTTTGAGCCATGCAGCGACTCCAAATCACGGATCCAAGCTTCTAGGGCATACTTACCACGTAAAGTTGCAAACTTTACGTGCATGCATGGTTATAAAGGCTCCAAATGTCTATTTTAAGTTCTTAATGGAGCTCTTAGTCCAAGAGGGACTTCAATCACAACCAATACAACATCTTTATGACTCTAGCATCCAAGAAGGGTCCAGATCTGAAGTTACAACTTCAGATCTAGCCCATAACTCAACATCCCAACTTGAAAATCCATAAAAAGCCCTAAAACTCAACAAAAGGGAAGAAAAGGAAGTAAGAATGGCACTTTGATACCTTCAAACGATGCTAGCCGAGGCAAAACCCACTTCTCACTCCTTTCTTGCTTCAATTTCCTTTGCATTCTTAGCTTCCTTCCTCCAAGATCCTCTTATCCAAACTTCAAACCCACACCAAGGCACACACACACGAATTAGGGTTTCAAGGGCTCTCAAAGACTGTAAGGAGGCCCAAAGGAGGCTGAGGCTCCTTTAAATAGGGGTGCAAACCCCGAGATTTAGGGTTTCATCTGCCAGCTCCTACTCGTCGAGTCCCAATAGTGGACTCGCCGAGTAGGTCACTAAACACGTGTTTTCACTCCGCTGCTACTCGACGAGTAGGTCGACCAACTCGTCGAGTAGAGCTTCATCCAGAAATTCTTAATTAATTAATACTTGAGGATCGAGGAGTTACAATTCTCCCCCACTTGAACTAGAGTTCGCTCTCGAAGTCCGCTGAAGAAAGCAATGTCGGGTAATGCTCGCGCATTTCCGCTTCCGGCTCCCGCGTCCACTCAGATCCCCTCCGATGTTCCCACTGCACCTTTACTAAAGGTATTTCCTTGTTCTGCAGAATCTTCTTTTTCCTTTCCAAAATAGCTACAGGCCTCTCCACATAGTTCAGGCGCTCATCGACCTGAATGTCATCCAACGATACCACCGCCTCCTAGTCCATGATGCACTTTCGCAATTGCGAAACATGAAATGTGCTATGGATCCGGCTAAGTTCCTCCGGAAGCTCTAGCCTATAAGCCACCCTGCCAACCCTGGCAACAATCCTGAACGACCCGATGTATCGGGGACCTAATTTTCCCCTCTTCCTAAAACGGATCACACCCTTCCAGGGTGAGACTTTCAGGAGAACCATGTCACCCACCTGAAATTCCAACTCAGATCGACGTCGATCAGCATAACTCTTCTGTCGATTCTGAGCGGTCCGCAGCCGCTGTCTAATCTGCTGTATCATCTCGGTAGCTTGTAGAACTACCTTTATCCGACCCATCACCTTGTGCCCAACCATGCCCTAAAAGACTGGGGTCCTACACTTCCGCCCATACAACAGCTCGAAAGGCGGGGCACCAATACTGGAATGCTAGCTGTTGTTGTAGGCGAACTCCGCAAGCGGTAGGTGGGAATCCCAACTCCCACCGAAATCAATGACGCATGCCCTCAACATATCTTCGAGGGTCTGAATGGTCCGCTTACTCTGCCCATCCGTCTGCAGATGGAACGTTGTACTGAAATGCAGCCTCGTACCTAGTTCCTCGTGGAACTTCTGCCAAAAAACAGGAAGTAAATCGGGCATCCCGATCGGAAACTATGGAAACTGGAACCCCATGCTGAGAGACAATCTCGCGGACGTATAGGTCGGCCAACTTCTCCGCCGACGAACTCTCCCGTATAGCTAGGAAATGGGCACTCTTGGTCAATCGATCCACGATGACCCATATAGCGTCGAATCCCTTTGTCATTCTTGGCAATTTCATGATGAAATCCATCACGATCCGTTCCCATTTCCATATGGGAATCTCCAGAGGCTGTAGCTTACCATGCGGCCTCTGGTGCTTGGCCTTGACCATCCTGCAGGTCAAGCACCTCTCAACGTACCCAACGATATCTCGCTTCATACCAGGCCACCAATAACTCAAACTCAAATCACGGTACATCTTGGTAGCCCCCAGGTGAATAGAAAAACGAGACTTATGAGCCTCCTCCATCACTGTCTGCCTAACTCCTCCGGTCATCGGAACCCAAACCTGACCATATCGGGTCAATAGCCTGCGGCTATCCTAAACAAACTGGGCGCTTTCGCCCTTAATCCTTTCCAATTTCCAGTCTCCAGTTTCATACCCTCGATCTGAGTATCCCTGACCAAACCCACCAGTGGGGAATCCACCGCTATCCTCATACATCTGGCTGGGGTAGGAGACCCAACTGACTTGTGGCTCAGAGCGTCCGCAACCACATTCGCTTTACCAGGATGTTAAAGGATCTCGCAATCATAGTCCTTGACTACATCCAGCCACCTGTGCTGCCTCATATTCAAGTTCGGCTGATCCATTATGTGCCTCAAACTCTTGTGATCCGTGTATATGGTACAATGGACCCCGTCCAGATAGTGCCTCCAAATCTTGAGAGCGAAGACCACCGCTCCTAGCTCAAGATCGTACGTGGGGTATCTCGTCTCATGCGGCTTCAACTGCCGGGCGATGCATAAGCTATCACTCGTCCCCTCTGCATGAGGACTGCCCCTAAGCCTGTGATGGACGCATCACAATATACCACGAAATCCTCCACTCCCTCAGGGAGTGTCAACACTGGCGCCACGCATAACCGATGCCGGAGGGTCTCAAACGCCCTCTGTTGCTCCGGGCCCCACCGGAAATCCACTCCCTTCCTTGTTAGACGAGTGAGGGGTACGACAACCTTGGAGAAATCACGAATGAATCTCCGATAATACCCTGCTAATCCCAGAAAACTCATGATGTCTGAGGGAGATCTCGGAGTCTCCCACTACATAACCGCCTCCACCTTGGCCGGATCGACCAAAATCCCATCCTGGTTAACGAGATGTCCAAGGAACTGAACCTCTCGCAACCAAAACTCACACTTCGAGAACTTGGCATAAAGCCGTTCTCGTCGCAGCACCTCCAACAGCTCCCTGAGGTGCTCATCATGCTGCTCTCGGGTCTTGGAATACACCAATATGTCATCTATAAACACAATGACCGAGCGATCGAGCATCGGTCTGCAGACTTGGTTCATCAGATCCATGAATACTGCTGGCGCGTTAGTGAGTCCAAACGGCATCACCACGAACTCGTAATGACCATAATGAGTCCGGAACGCAGTCTTCTCCACGTCTTCCTCCCTTACCCTGACCTGGTGGTATCCTAATCTCAAATCGATCTTGGAAAACCAAGATGCACCCTGCAACTAGTCGAAAAGATCATTTATCCTCGGGAGCGGATAACGGTTCTTCACTGTTAACTTATTCAGCTCCCTATAGTCAATGCACATCTTGTGCGAACCATCCTTCTTCCTGACGAAGAGGATCAGTGCTCCCCAGGGTGAGCTACTCGGACGAATGAACTGCTTACCCAACAGTTCCTACAGTTGAGATGATAGCTCCTGCATCTCTGGCGGTGCCAAACGGTATGACGCCTTGGCAATTGGGCCCGCACCTGGCACTAGATTAATCCTAAACTCAACCTGCTTCACCGGAGGCACTCCGGGTAACTCCTCCGGAAACACATAAGCAAACTCTCTAACCACAGGGACCTTTGAAACTGAGAGCTGCTCTCTAACCCGCGTATCTACCACATACGCCAAATAACTGGCACACCCGTGCTGAATATACTGTCGAGCCCTGGTCACCGAACAAAACCCTGATCCCGACTTGGTGCCCTCACCATATACTACCAGTTCTCCCCCACTTGGGGTTCGAACCACTACCCCGCTGTCCCTCACAGTCGATCATGGCGCCAAAACGGCTAAGCCAATCCATTCCTACAATCACGCATACATCCCCTATGGGAATAGGAATCAAATCTATCGAGAAAGACACCCCGGAAATCTCCAACTCGCATCCTCGGTAGACCGAAGAATCAGAAACCCCGTGCTCGTTGGCGATCGAAACTCGCAACGAACACTCAAGATCATCTATCGGCACATTGAACCCTCTAGAGAAGGTCTGAGATACGAACGACCGAATCTCCCCCGAGTCGAATAAAACCAAAGCAGGTAAAGAATTTACTAAAAACGTACCTGATCATAGGCACAACCAATAAGCATAGTACAAATACAATAACTAAGATAGAGAATAGAAACATACCAGCAACCACATCCGGTGTTGCCTTGGCCTCCTCGGTCGTGAGCTAGAAGGCGCGAACCTGAGCCTTCGGAGGCTCCATCTTGACTGGCCTCCCATCTCCAATCCTCACAATAGCTGACGCGGCACCCTGCGCTGGCTTGGCGGCGAGCTGCGGACAGTTGGTCTTCACATGACCAACCTGATGACAATGGAAGCAAATCCTCATATATGCTGGAGGGGCGGATTGACAACAGTCCCTGGCATAGTGCCCCTCCTTGCCACATTTGTGGCACCCACCTCCTGCTCGACAAACCCCTGAATGAGCCTTGCCACACTTTCCACAAGTGCGGCTCTGATGACCCCCAGACCGTGTATCAATGGTTTTAGACCGCTTAGGCGCCGAATGAGACTGTGCCAGTGCCTGACGCTGCTCCTTCAGCTGCAGCTCTATCTCCAACTCACGCCACCGCGCGGCTTCCTGAAGATCCAAAAGGGTATCGCAACGTTGTGTAGCCACAAACTGTCGTATATCCGTCTTAAGGATACTCAGATAACGGGTCATCTGAGATTGCTCTGACGCAAACTCCGGGAAAAACATAGCCCTCTCCGTGAACATCCGGGTAATCTCCATCACTGACTCCCCATCCTGTCTCAAGGTCAAAGACTCCTGAGCAAGCCGCCCCCGTTCCACGCGCGGAACATAGCGGGTGCGAAACATATCCCAGAACTGCTCCCAGGTAATAGCAGCCCTCTGATCATCAATATACAACCCAGTCGTCAGCCTCCACCAGTCCTTCGCCCCAAGCCTCAGCAGGTTCAAGGCACACCTGACCTTCTGGTCAGCAGGGCATGAACACGTGAAGAAACATCCCTCCACGTCAGATAACTACCTCATAGCCTGAATAGCATCCTGTGTACCATCAAATGTCGGGGGCTTCGTATTATCAAAGTCCCGGTACTGGAAAGCCCTGTCGGCTCCTCCTCCTCCAACCCCTACAGCAGTTACAATTGAAGTGGTTGCAGCGGCAGCAGTCTCTGCTAGAGCGGCATACCGCTCATCAAAATACTCGACCATCGTGGTCTTAATCGACCCAAACATCTCTGGCAGCTGCGCTCGGAATGCAGCAACAATCTCGTCGTGCATGATCTCCCGAATCCGGGTATCCAACTCCTTAGTCCTTATCTGAACCACGGGCTCAGGTGCTACCGGCACCTCCAATCCTCCATCTCCTAATGCTGATCCTGATCCGGATCCGGATCCCGAAGCAACACGTCTCGTCACCACCATACTGCAAACACACTCAATGTCTCAAACAAATCATATAATGATGGAATACCAATTAACCTCAATCCATAGGGGTTGTGACTTCCTTGATACGCGTATGGGTCCTGTGCTTTCAGTAGTATGGGCCCCTACTACCTTCCACACCTACCCATATTTGTCTCAAGTATCACCACAACGCCCTAAACTATATTTAACATAATATGCGCTCAACCCTCACTAACAGGGGACATCGCCTAACTAGCAAATGATCCTGTAGTTCCGCACCACTCACACATCCATGAAACTTCCATCATCCCCTGCAGCGCTAGGGTACACTGGCTGCACATAGCGCTGGACCCGATAGACTTTTGAATATCCGATCCTACACTAAGGTCGAATCGGACATTCTCAGGCTATAAGATCTTGACTACCCACAGTCGTGATGCATACACTAAACATCTACAGTTATGATGTCAATCCCATATACAAGAAACCCTAGGCTAATAAGTATCATACAATCATGCCAATCTATCATGCGATTCCTGAAAATACCTTGCCTAGCACTAGCATGTTGTTCTAACATATCAGAATATTAAATAACTGTATGGTATTTTGGGGCTTACTTACAGGCTCCGGCTGATCTTAACCTCTGCATCCTCCATCCTTTATTTTGAAAACCATTTTAAAACTTATTTTTCGAAAATCTCCTTGATTTAAGACTGGATTCACACGAGTGTTCCTCCAATTCACTCAAACCAAGGCTCTGATACCAACTTGTAACATCCATAAAATTTACGCTAAATTTAAACTTTTAATACCATCAAAAGAGACAAATAGTAATTGTTTTTACAAAACATTTCCAATTCTTTTATCATCAGAGTGTCCCAAAATAGATCATGAGGATGAGGAGCGGTACGGTCACGCCTTTGCATTCCCTCGCTCTCCTGAAGTACCTGAAATAATAAACTGAAAATTGTAAGCCCGAGGGCTTAGTGAGCTACCTCCAAAATACCAATACCACACTGGCAGAATCCATAGCCATAACGATCAATCAAACAACATACATACTGGGCCATCGTCCGGACTGGTCCGCCCTACTGGGCCTACAGTCTATCTGAATCTATCCCGAGCCTTCGGCATGACTGGTCCGCCGCGTGGGCCTACAGTCTTCCCGGACCGCTCAGAGGGTGTGTTGGCCTTCAGCACAAAGCAGGACCGCCTTAACCCAACCAACAAACAGCTAACCATGTACGCATACTATCATACATTGGCACATATACATAGCAAACATATTTATCTCATTTACCATCAATCATAGAGTTTCACTCGGAACTAGAGCATCGACCTAACAGGTCACTAACATACCAATCCTTACGGATCATAAAAGCATAACATACTATCTATCCTGATTTCGATTTAACATATTAGAATCATATGTAGCATACCATGACAACCGATCTAACCGATCTCTAGCATAACAACCATCCTAAACAAGATGAATTCTGACATAGAAATAACATAACACCCATCCTAAACCATGATGAAATCTAACATGGCAATAACAAAGCAACCATCATAAACCAGGATGTAAATCATAAAGGGCCGGCCTTGGTGTCGTAGACCCTATCGATATAGTGAGGATAACTCACCTTGCAGATGTCGATTCAAAATGCAAACTCCAACTATCAGATCACTTGACACCGGGTCCACCACCTATAACCATAGCACAATATACTCATAAGTTCTCACTCTTATGAGACACCCCATAACCTCTAAGTGATTCCTGATCAAGGTCAAAATCCTTAGTCAAGGTCAACAGTCCATGTTGACCTCAACTCGCCGAGTACACTCGGCCACTCGCCGAGTCATCGGAGTGACTCATCGAGTTCCTTCGAATCCTGATCAATCCTTAAGGCCACCCGTCGAGTTTCCTCCTTGCCATTTGACTGGTACACACACATGAATATCCTAGGGAAAAGCCATTCGACTCGCCGAGTTGTTCTTCAACTCGTCGAGTTTTATGGTGATCTTCATCGGACTCGCCGAGTTGTTCTTCCAACTCGCCGAGTTCAATGACCATCTTCATGTGACTCACCGAGTTCATTTTTGCGACTCGCCGAGTCCATCCAGTCCTCTTTCCATACAGACTTGTTTTGAGCCATGCAGCGGCTCCAAATCACAGATCCAAGCTTCTAGGGCATACCTACCACGTAAAGTTGCAAACTTTACGTGCATGCATGGTTATAAAGGCTCCAAATGTCTATTTTAAGTTCTTAATGGAGCTCCTAGTCCAAGAGGGACTTCAACCACAACCAATACAACAACTTTATGACTCTAGCATCCAAGGAGGGTCCAGATCTGAAGTTACAACTTCAGATCTAGCCCATAGCTCAACATCCTAACTTGAAAATCCATAAAAAGCCCTAAAACTCAACAAAAGGGAAGAAAAGGAAGTAAGAATGGCACTTTGATACCTTCAAATGATGCCAGACGAGGCAAAACCCGCTTCCCACTCCTTTCTTGCTTCAATTTCCTTTGCACTCTTGGCTTCCTTCCTCCAAGATCCTCTTATCCAAGCTTCAAACCCACACCAAGGCACACACACACGAATTAGGGTTTCAAGGGATCTCAAAGACTGTAAGGAGGCCCAAAGGAGGCTAAGGCTCCTTTAAATATGGGTGCAAACCCTGAGATTTAGGGTTTCATTTGCCATCTCCTACTCGCCGAGTCCCAATAGTGGACTCGCCAAGTAGGTCACTAAACACGTGTTCTCACCCCGCTGCTACTCGACGAGTAGGTCGACCAACTCGTCGAGTAGAGCTTCATCCAGAAACTCTTAATTAATTAATACCTGAGGATCGGGGCGTTACACATATACACATATATACATATATACACACATACATAAATACATACATACATACATACATACATACATACATACATACATACATACATACATACATACACACACAAATATATACACACACAAATACATACATACATACATGCATGCATGCATGCATACATACATACCGATGGGTTTTACACAAATAAACATCCTATGTGCTCATGCAAACCCTAATGCTTGGATCTAGGCTTCTCTATTGTACATGCAATGAATCCAAGACTTGAAAACCCTAGATCTAATAGCATGAATTCGAAATATAACATAACAAATCATATCTAGATGATTACTTTTGTTGATTGCTTGATTCCTTCTTGATTCTTCTTGTCTTGGAGCTTAGAGTCATAAGTGTAACTCATCTAATGGCTTACAAACACCAACTAGCAAGAAGGCAATTATGAGAGAGATGAGGGAATGCTAAAATTGGCTCTAAGGTTTCTCTTGAGATCAAGTGTAGCCGATTTTCATAGCCCAAGGGTCCTATTTATACTGTAGGTTGCTAGGGTTTCTGCCAAACCCTAATGGACAACTTAATCACCAAGCAGCCCATGGAACCTTCTGGAATAGGGCCTTGGACGAAAATATGATGATCCTTCATCATAATTTTGTTCCCCTTTAGTCCATTAGGTTTCCCAGCCCAAAACTTAACTATCACACATTTGACAGTTTATGTCCCTTTATTTAATTAATCTCTTTTAGTCACCAAATTAATTCCTAATTAATTTATGACCAATATTAATCAAATAATATGATTTCTCTTTTAATATATTATTCTTATAATATATTAATAAATCATAATATCTTCTCTCTCTCTCTCTCTCTCTCTCTCTCTCTCTCTCTCTTTCTCCATAAATTATCTTGTCAAGTTGCTAAGGCGAAGACAACCCAAAAGGACCATGCACAACCGGGTCAAATACTTACCAAATATAGTTACGGGCTTAGACACTAATCCAACAGTCTCCCACTTGGATAATAAAACCCTTTGTTTTTTTTGCAGCTGGGAATTTGCCTGCCCCCTTTTTTTTTTTTTTTTTTTTTGTTTTTTTTGTTTTTTTTGTTTTTTTTTTTGATGATAAAACCCTTTGACTCAAAATTTGGTTCCCAAAGGTGTGTAGGTGGAACCGAAAGGGTAATGATATAATCCGAATGGCCTAAGTGTGAAAATGACCATGTGTGGAGCATAAAGATGTAATGTAAGCTCCTTTTCAAACTTGTGGTTTTTCAAAGATAATGAAAATGTCCAAATGTGGACTAAAAGACTCTCTAAATTCTAAGAAAATCGCAAAAAGATATGGTGATGTAAAGAGACCGGATATGGATTCTACTCGGGGACAAGCACCAATGCTTCATCCTAACAGTTCAAACATGATCAAGTGTGATCCTCTCCGCGGTAGTGACCGCAAGGCTAAGAACACCCATTGCTATAATATATCCTACAGTTGTTAGTATTGTATTCATAATTCTTCATGAAAACTACCTGTCCATGATCACTTACCCCTTTAAGCTACCAGCATCTGATCCCAAGTATGAAATCCCAAACTGCAGCTAGTGGTCCCGGTTCGATGGGTGAGATAGCAACAAGATCCTGGACCAATAATGATACAATAACTATGAACCTGTTCCATGACATCCAAGGAGGTGAGAATAAACAGACAACAAAAATGCATGAATGTTAATGCCCTAAGCTAAATGTTATGCAAAAATATAAAAGGTGAAAAAGAAGAAAATAAAATCTTTTTGGAATTTTAAAAAAAATGAATGAAAATTAGCTTAAAACTAAAATATTATGCAACCTAATTAAAAATGCATGAAAAAATAAAAGGAAAATGAAATGCCCCACCCCAAGCTTAAGAACAAGCATTGTCCTCAATGCTTAAGGTAAGGAAAAAAATGACCTAAATCGGAGGATTGGATGACGGGAGATGTCTGTGGCGGTGGTTTCGTGAAATTACGACCAGTAGAACTCCGACAATCTTGAATTTTCCGGCAAGGTGGGTGCAGGAAGGTTATATGAGAGGAATGGAGTGGGAGGTCAAGATGATTAAATGAGGAAGAAGGGAAGCTGAACATTTTACTCTATGGGTCAACAAGGGTCAATTTCGGTCAATGTTGGTCAAGAAAAGTCAAAATGTCAACTCATTAAAACCTTTGCTCAACACCTGGTCAAATAATAGCCAAAAATAACCCAAATTGTCCAGCACAGTGCGCGGGTCGCGCAGAGTAGCACGCGGGCCGCGCAAACCTTGCAGTTAAGTCTTGGGCCAATGTCGCTTCATCACACCTGGCCGCGCAACCCACCCGCGCAACAGCACGCGGGTCGCGCAACCCTCTGATGCTGATCTTCATTTTCGCTTCATTTTTCTTCGTTTTTCACCCGTTCTTGCTTCGGACAGCCCCAAACACCTAGAAACTCTTGATTTCTTCAAAAAACAACTCTTTTGAATCCCAAAAACATCTTCAAAACTCATTTTGTTCAAATTAAAAACACGAAAACACAATGCTTTCCAAAAATGCCCTTCTTTAACGTCTTTGGCGAGACACCTCCAAACTTCACTTTAACACAATGGGGCGTCCAAATGGACGACATCTTGGACATTTGAATCAAAACCTTCATTTAATGGCTTCAATCGATGTCCATTAACCTTGCAAATTTGCCCCGTGTCTACATTTTTTAATTTCCACACCTCCATTGGGACTCTTTTCTTGTATTTGACTTTCTTTTTACGGGAGAACCATACCGGACTTAGACCTTTGATAATAGAAATCATCCAACCATATTCTCTCTCATATTTGTTCCGTAAGGTGACCAACTCTTCCCTCTTTGACATGGTGGTTGAGTAGGTGACCGGTTGGGGGTCTTTTTTTCTCGGGATAGGTAACCTTTGAAGAGTCCGACAAATTTATCGTTTGTGGCTCTTGTGGTTGGTCTACCACTGGAGTTAGTTTCTCAATGGTAGTGGGTGACTCAACCTCTCCTTCGTTAACCCCCATTACTTCCTTTACAGTTTCATTGACAACATTCTTAATTTCTTCTTCCTCTTTGACAACTTCTTCCACTTCTACTTCTTCTTCCTCTTCTTCATATAACACTCTTGGGGCATCAAAAGTTTTCTCATCTTTAAATGGAATGCAACATGCGTTATGACATGGGCTCTCTTCAGATGGTAATTTGTATTGAGATTCCACTATACTCAATGATTGAGAAATTTGTGTTATTTGTTGCTCTAAGCTTTTGAGGCTAGCTTGAGTTGTTTCCTGGAAAATTTGGGTAGAAGTGGCAATGCTTTTCACAATGTCCTCTAAGGACATGCTTGGCGTTTCAGTTTGTTGAGGAGGGTAAGGATAGGGTTCTTGGAACAGTGGAGTTGGTTGGTATTGGTTATTTCCCCATGTTTGGTATGGGTTTTGGTAATGGTTATTTCCCCAAACTTGGTTATTGTCCCACCATTGATCATGTTGAGGCTGATCATAACTCCATTGGTTTGACCGGTAGTAGCTTCCCTTATCTTGCACTTCTTCCCATTCTCCTTGTAAATATGAACACGTGTCGGAATGTTGTCCATTTTGGGCACAAAAATCACAAAGAAGAGGTGTGAACTGCACACTCTGGTCACTTTCAATCATCATAACTAACTGAGCTAGCTCAGAAAGTTGGTCTTCGGTGCAAAGAGTGTTCATTTCCAAATCATACTTTTTTTTAATTTAGGGGTTTTAAATTAGATTACCTGCACAACGAGATGTAGGCATAGAGAAACAAACTGATTAAATCAAAACCAATCCCCGGCAACGGCGCCAAAAATTTGGTGGTTGTCGAGGCCAACACAAATAATAACCCTAAATATTACACACTAAAATAGTGTATAGTGGTAAAGGGATCGAATCCACGGAGATTGGTTCAATTTATAACTCTATGAAAAATCTCTTTGTAAAAGTACTTGTAAAATGACAATAAAAATAAAATGGGGGGTTTTGGTGTTTTGAAATACTTGAAACAAACTAGAATCAACTATGATTTAAATAGACAAATGCAACAAAAATAAGAGTTTGATGTAAAATCAATAAGGGAGAGATGGTTGACTTAAAGTTTCCTCACTTTGACTTTTGATGAACATATCATTAGAATCCAATGGTGCAATACTTTGATTTAAATCCTTAATTTGGCTATAGTAATCCAAGGAGCTTGAGATTACCTAGAATTTTCTTAATTGTTGAAATGGCTAGAGAAGCTCATAACAATTTCCTTAGTCAAAGTCACTAATTCCAAATAGCATGTAATTAGTGAAAGTCAACTAGCATTAAGAACCAAAAAGTCACCAAATCCAAGAGGGGTCAAATGCTTTCACCACCATGTTGGAGGAAATGTTTTTATGATTGTGTGAAGCAAAAACAACACAAAAATCATTTGTTGCTTGCTAATTTGAAGATCCTTTACTTAATCAAGAAATTAGCCAACTAATCACCACAAACATATTTAAACTCATGAACTAAAACATACAAGTAGTGATAAGATGTTAAAACACAAAACATTCCCATAAAGATTTAAGAACATGTTCATGGATTCTTCAACATTCAACAAAAGTTTAAAGGATTAACCAAAAGTCAACCAAGATTAGTTTAGCCAAGCATGGCTAAACCCAAAGAAACAAAGTTAGAGAAAATTGTACCAAACATTAAGCAAGAATCAAGAGGTAAAAATATGATGTTCTTCAAGGGTTCTTGGCCTTCAAAAATCTCCAAAACTCCAGAGAGAATCTTCAAAAATCGGATGTCCAAGAGTCTCCAAAAGATGGGCACCAACCTTCCTCAAATAGCTCAAAAGAAGGATTCCCGAAATTGCCCCTGCAGGGCCTTGCGCGACCCGCGTGCTGCTGCGCGGGTGGGTTGCGCGGGTGGTACCTGACATGGGCTCCTTTGAGATTTTGGGCCTCTAAAGCATATCCCACTAGCCCAGATCGAATCCAATCACCTCCTAGCCCATTTTCTTCAAGTTTTTCTTCATTTAAAGCCCAATTTGACCTCTCTAAATCCTCCAAAGCTCGTGAACTCGCCCGATTAATAATTTTCATACGCTTGAATGTTCCCCGACATCTTTCAAATTTAAAGCTCAATTCTTCCAAGCCTTCAAGCAATTGACAAGTCCACCCCATGAATCACTTCATAGCCATCAAGCATGAAATCTCCAATTCCCTTCAAGCCCAATCGCCTCGCAAGAGTGCCGCCCCGCTAGTTTCCAAGAAAATCTGCAATAATGCTCAAGAAACTAGAAAGTACCCCGAAATGGTCATAAACATAACAAAAGGGAAAATATGCATGAAAGTTAACTAAAATGCGAATGAAATGTTCTAAAATAAACTATAAAAATAAGTAAATAAAATGAAGCTATCAGATAAGTCTAGTAACTATAATGTAAGCATATACCGATTAGCAATCGTAGCTCTCAATGACGCTGTCGAACTCTGATCTTATCAGCAACCTGTCCTTTAGATAAGGGATCGTATAGTCCTCTGTTCTAGATATCGTGCGGACAATCACATGGAACATAGTCATACTTATAGTCCAGCGGTACGTTTCTCGATCTCAGATTCATTTAACATAGAACTTAATTGAACACATCAATTCAGTCCTGACCGGGCCTGACACATAATTCAAATCAAATCATCGAGGGGCCCTGATATCGCTTTTACCCTCTTAGGATAAAAGGAACAGATAAACTTCGACTTATATGCATTTATTATTCACTAATCAAATCATACACAACAATGCGTTTTATGACATCAAGTTACTGATGCGTTTTTCGCATTATCAATGCACAACCAATTAGCAAACAATAAACCATATATCTAGTTTTTAAGACCATATGATGTTATCATCTTGTGATCACTCGTGATAAATTCCATGAAGTGATTCCAACAAGCTGAATCAAAGTAGGGGAGAATCATCCGAGGATTTAGAGATAGGAGTAGTTTTGAAACTGGGATAATTTTTGCATCTTTTTCAGAAAGGGAGACAGCCCAGGCAACTGTATGATTTGAAGATAGTGTTAGAGTGTTGTAAGTCTGCGGGTGTAGCCGTAGCATTCACTAGCAGTCAGATAGTGTTAGAGTGTTGTAAGTCTGCGGGTGTAGTTGTAGCATTCACTAGCAGTTAGATAGTGTTAAAGTGTTGTAAGTCTGTGAGTGTAGCCGTAACATTCACTAGCAGTCAGATAGTGTTAGAGTGTTGTAAGTCTGCGGGTGTAGCCATAGCATTCACTAGCAGTCAGATAGTATTAGAGTGTTGTAAGTCTACGAGTGTAGCCGTATCATTCACTAGGTTAGTAGACAGCGTGAGTCCGTGGTTAGGACGCGGGAAGGTCAGTAGAACCCACCATTTCGGGTGTAGCAGTGAGGAGATGGAAATCCACGGATTGGATTTCAGAATTTACCCTGTAGGGTTAGATCTGGTTAAGCCAGAGATGAGACTATAGAAGCGCCACTACAGCTATGAGAGCAAGGAAGCAGTGGACGGCTTAAGGTCATTTATGACATAAGGCTACAACTGGTCATATAGCAGTCACATTTAGCCGTGGGTTGGTAACATCAAGATTCGACCCACGGACCCGATCAGTTAGATCAGGAGGTTGTTAGAGTCTTAGTGATATGATAACTAGTGGCAACTAGTTCCAGAGAAGGATTTTATTCAGAATTTGTGTGAGGCGACTAAATAGGGAGTCCTTTGGCTCTGCAGCCAGGCTGGAACCCGATATTTCAGATGATTGACGAATGAATTAAGACCAGGAAGGTCTTGATTGATGTTGGAAAGCAGCCATGTAGCAGCATGGTGGTTCAGACAGTTCAATGTTCAGGCAGTTTAGTGTTCGGGCAGTTCAGTATTTCAGGCAGTCAGTGTTTCAGGCAGTTTTAGTCCTCCAGCGGTAATCGTATTTGAGGATCTCATGTATGGTAAGCGTAACAAATTGCTGAGTAATGCTAAGTCACCCCCCCCGGCGGGGTTCATCTATAATGATTTAGTATGAGTGGTCTGTCAGGGATTCAGACCATCTCGAGACAACAAATTTCAGACGGAGTAGATGTGATCTTGTTGCAAGGAATTCGTTAATCTGCAGAATTAAGGGCCTTGCAAAGTATGGCCAATTGAGTAAATTGATTTCTCAGGATTGTTGGGGGAAAATTAGAGTGAACTTAAGGATTGTTATCTGCGATGATTAGTTTTAGTCTGAATGACCGGGTGGAAGGTCAATGGAAGTGGCCAGCGGGAGTTAGATTCTTCTGGCAGCAGTGTTGAAAGCAGATTACAGAACAATTCGACGTAGCGGACTTTGAGGACGGAGTCTAGTTTAGGTGGGGGAGAGTTGTAACACCCAGAATCCGAAAAACCAAGAAAGGAAAGAAAATCCCTTAGTCAAAGAAGTCAACTCGTCGAGTTCAAGGAGGAACTCGGCGAGTCGGAGCGTGACCCGTGTCGCGGATTAAGTGACCGACTCGGCGAGTCTGGTCTGGGTTGAGAAACCCTAATTTCAGGACTTGGCACCCTATTTAATCATCTCATTCTCATTTCTAGGGTTTCATTTATAGCCTCCATTATCCAAAGATGAAACCCTAGCCACCCAACTTCGTTCTTGAGCTTGTGTGAGAAGATTAAGGTTCTTGGTGTGCATCTTTAAGATTGCGGAAGAAAGGGAGCAAGGAAAGGAGTATATATCCAGAGTTTGGGTGACATTCCAGATCATTTGAAGGTATAAAGCTTATACCTTGGCTGTTAATCATCTAGATCTCTTTTCTAGCTTATCTTTTATTACATTTGGACCATTTCCAAGTGGAATCCGGGTGATAAGCCTTGGAGGATGGATTGGACATTAGATCTGGACACTTTTGAGCTCTAGAAGCTCAGAGTTGTTGGCTTTATCTAGCTAAGGCTCCATGTCTTGACCTTGAACTTCTTATTTGCTTGGATTTGGTGTTCTAGCCTCATGACCCCTTGCATGCACGTAAAGTTAGCAACTTTACGTGCAATTCTAGCATAAAGGAGTCCAGATCTATGAGTTGGAAGTGTGGTATAGACTGAAATCGACAGATTAGAGTTGTCACTTGGAGGACTCGGCGAGTCGGGTCGCAAACCCAAACCCTTCTTTTATGAGTCAGATCAGTGAGTGGGGTTAGAGAAGGACTCAACCAGTCTGTGTCCGTGTTGGATATGAAGATCATGGTACTCGGCGAGCTCGAGGAGGAACTCGGCGAGTCCAAGGCAATCTCCTCAGCTGATGAAGATGGACTCGGCGAGTTGTAGAGCAACTCGGTGAGTCGGTTGAAGATAGTCCCGAAGTGTAAGATGAAGGAGAAATTGTCGAGTTCTCGCTAGACTCGACGAGGGGAGTCGGGGATTGTTTGGGATTGGAGGAGCATGGACTCGACGAGTTGGTAGAACAACTCGACAAGTCGAGTCAGCTGGAAGGTTGACTTTGACCAGGACCTTGACCAGAGTTGACTTAGTTGACCTCGGGAGGACAGTTTAGGCTAAGTGTTATTATTGGTATTGGTAGCTCAGGGAGCTAGAGGAGCAACATTTTGGAGAGTTGTCGGTTAGCAGGCAGAGGGTTATCGTCCGAGTCAGCAGTTCAGGTGAGTTTATCTCTAGTAGGAACGGGTTTACGGCCACAATGCCGACCCGTTTAAATAGCAATATTTTCAGATTTCGGTCCGATGCAGTAGTTCAGTATGCTTGATGTCTTTGTGATTCAGGCATGTTTGTGTGTTAGTTAGTTCGGACCTCAGTCCGATGCAATATGCAGTATATGTGCTTATGTTATATGTTATGATCATGTTATGCTATGTTCAGTTAGTACAGACTTCGGTCCGATGCAGGGGACAAGACCCTAGTTAGTCCAGATTTTGGTCTGATGCATGGGGCAAGGCCCTAGTTAGTCCGGGTTTCGGTCCGATGCAGTGAGCAAGGCCCAATATGTGCTTTATATGTTATTGTATGGTATGTGGTAGTTTGGGGAAGCTCACTAAGCTTCGTGCTTACAGTTTTCAATTTTGGTTTCAGGTACTCAGTTTTCAAAAGAGAAGCTCGGGAAGATTGCAGTGCACACACCATTTGTCCAGCTTGGGATGTTTATACTTTGAAATACTTGACAGTTGTTATAATATTTTGAGACACATTGCTTATGATTTTTATATGAGGTTTATCGACTAAGGTTTTTATTATTAAATTAAACGAAATTTCCAGATTGTGTTTTTGGGATGTTTCAAAAAGGGCCCCAAATCAACATCACTCGTGTGATGCCACTAAACTTCACAATTTTGGCAATAACATTGACTCTAGCGCTGCCCGACATTAGTCCGAAAATATAAGGTTCTAATGTTATGTAAAGTTTATTGTCATTGTAAATGTATAAAGTTTTAATCCGGAACATTTCATCCTACAATAGTTTTGGAGCCTAATATCATGTATACAAAATTTTCAAATATTAACAATTAATGATTATGATTTATGATAAATTCCAAATTTCATATCAAAATAATTAAAGAATAGGTTGGAAAAAGAAATCTAAACACCTAATGAGCCTAAATGAGGCATGGCTTATGCCTTATTGGCATTGGCAAGCCGAAGGAAGCCTTGGGCTCACCCTTGGGTTGAGTTTTGCCTCCTACTAAGCCCAACCTGCCCAGGCGAAAGGGAGATACAAATTTTCTGTTCACTCTTCATCGGTAATTGCAGATCAACTGAGTTCTAGAGAGAGAAACAGAATTCTAGAGAAAGATGGTGGAAGAAATAATGAAATCGGAGGAGCAGAAGTTGATCGATGTCAACAAGCACAGAGGTGTTCGATCAGACGGAGAAGAAGATGAACAACTGGAAGAGGGAGAGATTGTCGGTGGCGACGCCGATACCCTATCGTCTTCCTCTTCTTCCAGGCCTGGTACGGCCATAGCTCAGCATCCGCTCGAGCATTCTTGGACTTTCTGGTTTGATACTCCCTCTGCTAAGTCCAAGCAAGTCGCTTGGGGTAGTTCCATGCGCCCTATCTACACTTTCTCCTCCGTTGAAGAGTTCTGGAGGTATCATTCTATATCTCCTTGACGTTTCTTGACACGATTAATTACGTTATCTCTAATATATCACGAATAAAATTTAAAACGGAAACTGCAACCAATTTCTGAAAGAGTTTTTGAACTAGGGTTTTAACTTCATCTCTTCGACTCTTAGCGTGTTTCATTTCATGCGCTCTTTTCGATTGCAATGTTTATAATAACAATAATATAAATAATAATCCCTTTTTAATGTTTCAAGAAAGTTTGAAATATGAAAAGAATCAGTAAGACATGATTCTTGATTTAGGGTTTCACGAACAAACTTTGTGCTCATCTGTATAATTCCTATGGATGCTATGAACCATACGATTCAAATGGTCATTTGATTCTATACATTCTGTTTAATGATATCTTTGAATGTTGATCTAAATGCAGTCTTTACAACAACATACATCGACCAAGCAAGTTGGCTCAAGGAGCTGATTTCTATTGTTTCAAGAATAAAATTGAGCCTAAGTGGGAAGACCCTGTTTGTGCTAATGGTGGAAAGTGGACTATGACCTTTACCAAAGCAAAATCCGACACCTGTTGGCTGTATACGGTATTTCCCCATTGCTCTTTCTTCTTTCATCATCCATGAGTTTGACCAATTCATACTCTGTTTGACCTCTTTCTTGATGTGAAATAGTTGCTAGCAATGATTGGAGAACAGTTTGATCATGGAGATGATATATGTGGAGCAGTTGTAAATGTTAGAGCAAGGCAAGAAAAAATAGCTTTGTGGACCAAAAATGCTGCGAATGAGAGTGCTCAGGTATATTATTTTTAGACTATAATCTTGTCTCTGTGTTATTCTTGTGATGGGAGTATCTGAATGTAAGATATATTGGGGTTGTTTGCAGCTAAGCATTGGGAAACAATGGAAGGAGTTTATTGATTACAATGATACCATAGGCTTTATATTTCATGTAAGTGATATAGTTCTCATTTTCTGATCTTAATATTTGGGGATTTTTTTTTGAGTTATGTTTTGTGTTTATTTTGCAGGAAGACGCGAAGACTCTTGATAGAAGTGCTAAAAACAAATACACAGTATGAGGTGTGGTTATGTTTGCTTAGTGCCTAATATGGAATGAATATCTTTTGTATTGATGAATCTTGACTATTTTCATTCCCGATTTATGCTACAATTCTGCAAGGAGTTTATTCTATCCTACTGTTAGTTTTTTTTGGGTGTTATGATATTAAAAGAAAAGATTTGTAGTGATGAGGAGTTTGAACATTTGGGAATTGAAATGAGTAACAAAAACTTGTAGCAACTCTCTTTTTTAACACCCTGCATTTGGTTTTTGTTTAGATATTTGATAAGTTTGTGTAATTTTTAACTTTTTGTGATTAAAGGTGTGCTTTTTAGTGCTAGAGGTGATTAATCTTGAATCCATTGCACCGTTTTTAACACCAAAAATAATTTAATGTGTAATTTTTGTTTCTAACTTGTCAGATTTAAATGATAACCCTTTTATAGTTATTAGACTAAAAACAGTTTTTGTCTTAGTGGTTAGGTTGTTTTGGGAATTGTTTTGAGTTGTTATGATTTAGATTTGATTTTGATTGGTTATACGTTTGATTCTTAGTTTTGAAGTTTTTAAACATAAAGAAGAATGTCTTAGAAGATGAAGAGTATAGGGCAAATCGATCATTTTTATATGGTCTTTAACAGTCCCATTGTTAAGATTAACAGCCAAGATACCTAGAGGATGGCAAATAAACGTTTGAGGGACAACAGAAGTTAAATTTGAAAAAGCCAGACCTGACTAAAAAACTACCTAAGTAGTAAGCATAGGTCCCTAGAAGAGGTTCATAAAACCCGGATATAAATCAAACGATTTTAAAGAAACTGGTTCAGTTCGGATCGGTTTTTTGGTTGATCAGTTTTGGTAATATCCGAACTTTTTTTTTTTTAATGAGCGAGACGGATATTCGGTATAACTGGTTTAGGTTTTGGATAATCAGGTTTTTTAAAAGCCGGTTTTGATTTAACCTAGTTTTGTAAAACTCACCGATTTGTCTGATTACTCCTCCGATTACTCGCTACTCGGCCCTTTACTGAGGCGAGTTGCAGAATCCTGAGTACTACCAGATCGGCCCCTTACTGAATTGAGCAGTGTTGTAAAATCCGATCAAATCGGTGATTAATATGTATAATACACTTAATGATTTATTATTTAACACACATACTTGTGATTATTACTAAATATATATCTTAAATTTTCAACAATTATTCACGAAGTGAGACCATTATGTGTTTTTCTGTTTTAGTGTATTCACATGTATCTAATTTTGTTATATATTTCAATCAACTTTTGATTTTAACTTATGATTTTGACATATATAATTTCCATAAAAATATTTCTACATGAATTATCAAATCCGAGTACTCCCCGAGTACTCGCTACTCGGTAGTCGGCCGAACAGGTACCGACTAACGTGTTCTACAATCTTGATTTAACCTATTAAAACTGATTTTTTAATTCAAATTTGAGAAATTCGTCCAAGTTCATTTTTTTTTGCTTTAAAATTCGGTTTTAAATAATCGTACATCCAAATCCGACGATTCTATTGTAACTAATTCGATTACTCAAAAATCGGTCCAACTTTTTTGGTTTCTAAAATAATTGGTTCTTGGTGTCCATCTCTAGTCCACACTAGCAAATACGACTTTGCCATGTTAAATGAGCTTTGGCCTTGCAAAATGGGATTTTCATAAAGACATTTTTATTTTCAGAATAAATTATCGTCTTTTGTATAAATATCAAAAAACATGTTCTGTCTTTATTTTTAAAAATTAATTTGGCACCCTTCTTCATTTGTTTAAATTTGCATACTTAATCACTACCATATATAAAATGACTATACTACTCTATTATTTTATTTTTATTTTATCTATAATTCATTTTATATTAAAAAAGAAGAAAAATTGCAACCCATATATCATATTCCCCTTTTCATCTTAATTGAAAACATAACCATCCTCATCACCACCACCGATCTACCACCGCCGCTGACCACCACCGTTAGTGATCACCACTGACTCCTCTTAAGAAAATGTCTCTTCTTCACCTCCGACTACCTATTATGTTTCTCTTTTCTCTTAGAACACCGTTAGTGACCGCTACTAATCTGAGGTTCCTCGACAGCAGATGGTTTTGGGCTAGGGTTTCTCGCCGGATTGCAAATTTGTAACCTTTAGGGGTGACAATTGATGACCCGACACGAAAAAAATACACGACACAAAATGATGGGACGAAACTGAAATTCGAATTCGTGTCGTGTTCGTGTCAAGTGTAAAAAACACGAAATCGTGTCGTGTCGTGTTCGTGTTCAAAATTCGAAACGAAATTGACATGATTTAGCATTTGTCTATCGTGTTTTTCATGTTTTTCGTGTTATATATGATTAAGTATTAATTAAATAAAGTGATTTTTATTTTATTTTATCTTTATCGTGTCATGTCGTGTTTGTCGTTTTTTAATCGGTTCGATTTTGTGTTAGTTAAAAAAACACGACATCGTGTCGTGTCATGTTCGTGTTATTTAAAACCTTGTCGTGTCGTGTCGTGTCAGACAAAAACACGATACGATGACCCGATTTGCCACCCCTAGTAACCTTCTATTGCAGTTCCAACAACGATGGTCTCTCTGTCTATCTTGCATCAAACGAGATTGGAAAAGGAAACCGATTTAAGGTTCCTCGATAGTAGCGATATGTAGGGGTGACAAATTCTCAACCCAATCCGTAACCCAACACAAAAATAAATGGGTTCGGGTTAAGATTTTTTACTCGCCAACCTGCTATCTCGTCACCCTGTTTATTTCATGGGTTGAGTTGGGTTATCTTTTTGGATTCGCGGGTCAACCCTCCAATTCGACTATATATTATATTAAAAAAATTATTTATGAATTAATGAAATACACTATACATCATGCGGAAACATTCTAACCCCAAATCCAATTCTATTTCTTGATCCATTCCAATTATATTTCTCGATCATTCTAGTCAATGTAAAATGGTAATTGTTAATTAATTTAGAGACATGTATAGTTCGTATAAATTTAACATGTGAAAAATTACCTAAAAATGATCCGTCGACTCTTTGACCCGAAATCGACCCACTGACACGTAAACCCATATACTTAGGTTGGGTTGAAGTTTTCAAAACGCCAACCTATATATTATATGGGTTGGGTTAGGTCAATGTATTCTAACCCTCCAAACTATGACCCGTCAACCCGAAGCCAACTCAACTGTTAGACTTAGTGATATAGTGATATGAACACCAAACCAAACCAAAATGAAAAAGAAACTAAAATTGGTTCTAGAAATTGAAGGTGAAATCAAAATCATACATTAGCGGTGTTGTTCGTTCTAGATCCTCTTCGTCGGATATGAACTTAGGTTTAGAGAATGTTGAGCGGTATTTTTTTTTATTGCAGAAGTATTTACTGTCAGACCTAGTTCATATTATCAAATGTTTACTGTAGAAGTATTTTTTTTAGAAAATTAAATTAAATATAAAAAATAAAATAAATTGATGAAATTAATAGAATAAAGTAATATTACTAAATTTAAAAATTTCAAAGTTAATAAAAAGTTAAATTAGGATTAAATAAAAAAACTTAAGTGGAGGATTAAACTTGATAATTCCTAAAAACTTAAGTTTGCTTTGACTCAACTAAGTTGGGGTCAAAAGTTGTAAAGATTTAATTGAAATAGAGTTTAATCTAGAAACGTTAAAATAGACAAATAGTTGAGGTCTTTTGGTGCTGTTTGAAGAGAATTTAGACTTAAGGGCTAAAACGGTCAAATTGGCAGAACAATAGTTTCTAACGCCAAGACTTCTTTGTCTCGCGATTTTGAAGACGGAGTGAAGATGAGGGATTGATTTCAATTCCCTCAAATTTACATGTTTGATTCAACTTTAAAGGCGTGATATAATTCTTAACTGAAAGTTGTTTCCACCAAAGATATCGAAAGAATTAATTCCTTTGTAGGATGGAAAGTGAAAAATCATTATTTTGCCCTTATCAAACACTTTATCGGTTTAAACCCTACACATACATTCATTCGCCACCGTCACCGCCACCACCATTCACCACCGCTGCTACCACCAACAATAGGGACGAATAGTTAGTACCAAATTTCGATTCCGTATCGGTACCGTACCGCATTTAAAAATATGGGATGGTACTCGATACTCAAAAATCACGAAACTCAAGATTAGGTATTGTCGGTACCAACACTAGTACCGAAAAGATGTACCATTCTCTGTAGCACATGGTTCCTGGTACGTAAAATTTATCTAAGTATTTTACATTTTTAGCCTTGGACTCGGCGAGTTGTAGGCCCGACTCGCCGAGTGGAGACGGGTTTGGGAGCACGTTTAAGTTGGCGACTCGGCGAGTCCACATTCTGGACTCGGCGAGTCCTAACTGTCTGATGAAACCCTAATTTTCAAGGGTTTGCACCCTATTTAAACCCTCTTATCCGCCCCCAAGCTCGCCCCCTTCACCCTCAGAGCTCTCTACTTCGTCCAAGCCTTGTTCCTTGTGATATTGAAGCATTTTGGTGTGTTTTCTTGAAGATTTTGTGAGGGAAGGGGAGTAGATCAAGAAGAGAAGATGGAGGCCAGGCATCCTTGTGTTATCTCAGTGATTTCCTTGAGGTATAACTCAGTTTCCCTCTGTTTTCATGCTTATAGTCCCTTATAGCTCCATGAAAGTCCTTCTTGAGCCTTTCCCCAAGCTTGATTGTGTATTAGGGTTTGTAATAAGCTGTTTAGCCTCTAGATCTAGGCATGATTGAGCTCTAGGAGCTTGGATCTACTGCCTTTATGGAGCCATATTTCATGAAAGCCCTAGATCTACTCTTTTGGTGCATTTTGAGCCCTAAAACCTTCATTAGTGTTTATTTACACGTAAAGTTGGAAACTTTACGTGTTAATCAAGCCCTAGAAACCCAGATCTATGAATGACATGAGCTGGATTAGAGCAAAATTGAGTATATAGTATTTGCATGTGGCAGACTCGGCGAGTCGTTCATCGGACTCGTCGAGTCGAGTCGCGAGTCCCCGAGTTTCCCCCTTTTTCGTGTTTTCGGGTTGGAGTAGTGAGTCACGGGGTGTGACTCAGTGGGTCGGAAGCCAGACTCACTCATGAAGTAACTCGGCGAGTCGATGCCATGACTCGGCGAGTTCAAGGCAATCTTCTTGCCTCAAGAACAGACTCGGCGAGTTGTTCATACAACTCGGCGAGTCTCAGCATAGAGTGTTCTTCGGATGAAGATGAACTCGACGAGTTGTTCATACAACTCGGCGAGTAGGATGAAGGACTATTAGACTTTGGTTTAGAAGGAAAACTTGTCAAGTCAATGCCTAAATCGACGAGTAGAGACGGGTTTATGGTCAGACAAAGGGATAAAGACTCGGCGAGTTGGCAAGCCAACTCGACGAGTCGGGTCAACTGGCAGTTGACTTTGACTTTGACTCTTGGTTTGGTTAGGGGTAAATGGTCATTTTACCATGAAGTCGGTTAGCAGTATTTGACTAAGTGCTTTGTGGGAATTATAGCCGGAGGATTTCTGGAGCAGCAACAGCAGAAGACAGTCAGTTCCCACACCGATCAGCAGCTATTTTGAGGTGAGTTACCTTCCAGTAGCGGTGGGTCTACGGCCATAATGCCGACCCACCAGTAGGAGTTGTATGATGGATGATTGTCTCTGTGATATTCATCTAGGGTTTCCACTACTTGTGTTATGTTATTGTGCTAGTATGATACGATGCTATGTGCTAGTGACAGTAGGGGGGAGATAGTCCCCTAGATTACCGGTCGATAGGGTCGAAGGGGTAGTCATGCCCAACCATGCTAGATAGATTATATGATATATGTGCTATGTGGTAGTAGTAGGGGGCGAAATAGTCCCCAGTACCCGGTCGAGAGGACCGAAGGGGAGACCAACACCCAGATATGCTAGTCAGAATCCGGTCGAGAGGACTGAAGGGGAGGCAAGCTCCCAGGTATACTGGTCAGTATCTGATCGAGAGGACCGAAGGGGAGGCCAACTCCCAGATATACTAGACAGTATCCGGTCGAGAGGACCGAAGGGGTAGGTCGGGCACCCATATATGCCTGACATTATATGTATGTTATGTGATTGTATGGTATGTGGTATGTTGGGGGAACTCACTAAGCTTCGTGCTTATAGTTTTCAGTTTTGGTTTCAGGTACCTCTTCTTCGAAGGGGAAGGAGTTGGCGCGGTAGCGGTCCATCACACACACGCCTTGTATTCCGCACTATGAGATCCTCCTGGGAATTTGTACTCTGACTTTATTATGTATTTATGAAATGCTTTTGAATACATGCGATAACTTTTATGAAATGATATGATCAGTGAACGTTTTATTTCTAAGGTTCACTAAGAATATGTTTTAAAAAAAATGAAATTTTTGGCTCGTATTTTTGGGATGTTACATTCTCGGTACCGGTACCGGTAACATTAATTCTGTAAGATATTCGAAATTCACTTTCGATCAAATTCAGTATTCAAGAAATCGGGAACGATATCGGTCGATACCGGTTCCGTCTCACGCTCATCCCTACACAATAATCCGCCACCACCATTGCCACTGCTAACACTACCACCACGACTGCCACTACCATCACTTACCATTGTCGCCGCCCCTACCACCGCTACACCTGCCGCTGTCACCACCATCACCGTCACCACTAAAAACCACCGCCGCCACCGTCACCACCACCACTACCATCACCTACTACCACCGTCACCACCACTACCATCATTTGTCACCACCACCACCACCGTCTTTGCCACCACGTCGTCGCCACCATCCGTCACCGCCAAAATTTTATTATTTTTATAACTTATATAATGTATTTTTACATATAAGTTAGAAAACAAGATAAAATTAAGAAAAAAGAGACAAGGGTAATTTACATTTTACATGGATTATAATTCTATTTCCTGCAAACCAAACAAAATTTGAAATTAATTCCAATTATATTTCAGGCCAACCAAACAAGATAATAAATTGAATTCAAATTCCTGATAGATTCTTTTTCCAATTTTAATTGCATTTCTTTCAGAAACATTCTACGAACCAAACAACACCTTAACAAACTTGAATCCTCAAACATCAAAACCTAAGTAGGAAAACATATACATTCAAATAGGATTACATAAAATCTTTCAACCTCAATATCCATGTTTGAAAATTTTAAAAACACATGTCCATATTCAAAATAAGAAATCGAATTTACAAATAGCAAATTTACAATCAAACAAGCGACAACATCGATAACTGAATATTTTTCTATAATTAAATATTTTTTATAATCATTTACCACTTGAATATTTATTCGGAGTCTTTGAAGAAGTAAGAACACAAGAACACAGAAAAGCACTTGAAATTATCAATTGGCTGAATAAGTGAATAAGTCAAATTACCTATACATATATAATCTAGGTTTCACCATTCCAATAAAGAAAGTGTCAAAAATTAGTTATAGTAGATAATCATTCAATCAAAATCAAAATTGTTTACAAGAGTGAACATGGTGAAACCATGAGAGATTTAGAATATATGAGTTCAAATCTAAAATTTTGGTTGTGCGATTTTGAGTCTTATCTTCTTTGTGATTTTATGCATTGCTCTGGACTTTCATTTAAAGAGAGAAAGGAAAGGAAGCAGGAGGATTGGGAAAAATTTCATTGCTTCCAAGTAAGTTTATTTATTGGACGGAAGAGGAGAAAAAGAAAAGAAATATTTATGTTAATCTTTCTTAGAAATTCTCTTCCTAAATCTAGAGGAATTGGAGAGAAAGGAAAAGAAGATCATTCCTTTTTTTTTTCTTTCCTTTCCTTTAGTGAACTCGGGAGAGGAGCCTTAGAGATGAGAAACGAGAAAGACATTCATAAATCATAAGTTACAGTTTAAAGAGAATCGGAAATTAAATTTTGTTACAGCCACCCTCCTGGTTTTTTTGTTAGAAATAATCCCTCTACTTTAATTTTATACATATTAGGCCCAAAAGTATAAAAAATTGGCTATGCCCCCTCCCCCCCAAAATCAAATATTGAAGTTCCGCCCCTGAGCGGGGAGAGGCCCAATGGTGGCGTTGCAAAATAATTGGTCGTTTGGGTGTTTGGTAAGATTAAAAAAGAGTTTTTTTTCCACAATTTGATAAACATCCTTTTAAAATAACTTATAGTTGTCCTATACATCAAATAAGTCATTTTTGATAAATTACTTTCCCAATCTTATCAAAAACTTCTTATAACTTATAGCTATCCTACACCTTTTGGAAGCATTTTTTTTGTTTTTATTTTGCCAAAAACTAAAAAGTGCTTATCAACTTATAATAATCATACTAGGTATACTAGGTAATTAAATTTTGGGGCCTTATATATGTTGGAAGCCATGGGCCATCACCCAACTCGTCTTTTGTTAGGATTGTCCTAGGTATGGTGGTGCTGACTTAGTATAAAAATGGTTCCAGGAACACTCACCACCTGATACCAAGTGGTGAAGGTGACCACAGAAGAATACCACCCCGCCTCTCTCCTCTTTTTCCTATTACTTTTATATTCATTGCATTTATTTAACACACACACACACACACACACACACACACATATATATATATATATATATATATATATATATATATATAGAGAGAGAGAGAGAGAGAGAGAGAGCTAAGTTCAAATGTTTTTAGCAACTATTGTTCCTAAATGCACCAATCACAATTTAGCAAATAATTAAATAATGATTTAAATCAAAAAGGGTATTATAGTAATCTTTTTATAATTAATTATGATAGATAATTAATATTCTTGATATCATGCAAGGGACAAGGGACAATGATAAATAATAAATTAAATCTGATCCACCGCTTATGCTTCTTCTTCTACAACCGACGGATCCAAAAGGGAGGACAGACTCTCATCTCGCAATTGATGATGGACTCTGGAGTTTGATGAGGCTGAAGAAGGGGATGCGGAGGAGCAGTGGCGCTGCTGTGGGGTCCGTGAACGCGAGTGAGAAGCGAGGAGAAAACAGGGAGGGAATCCGGTGGTGTTTGTGATGGTTGGTGTTTGGCGATGTCTTTTGATGGGGAAGAGGTAGAGGAGAGCATCACTCCCGGAGATTGCAGGTACGTGGACGGAGGTATGCTCCGATAGCCTCCTATTCTTCTTCCTCTAGTCCGGTAATCCAACAACTAGGGGGAGAGAATGACAACAAAAGACTGAAATTGGGAAGTGTTTGTTTTTCTTTGTTTGTCAGGATAGGAAAAACACGAAAATGGGGTTGTTGGCCATTGACACAGAAGAGAGAAACGAAGTAGCAAAACAACAAGTTTGAAGGGGACAAGGGTCTCGATTCTTGACTAATTGAAGGAAGAGGAAGTTAATGAAAGCATCCATGGCCGACATGTGATATTCTTCTTCATCTTATTTTGATTTGAATCCATGGAAATTTGGATGTTTAGGTTTTCCTAAAAAAAATTATGATAATGGATGGGATATAACTCATGGTTGTTTGGGTTTCTGTATTTGACTAGGGAATCCATGCGTGTTTGTTTCTTGAATTCATGACTGGGAATGAATGCAAATATGTGTTGATGATTCAATCCCAGGTCTTGAATTCTGTAATGTATTCTGTTAGAATTTAGTTATATAAATGTATTATGTTAGAATGTCTGAGAATAATTGTTAACAACAAGTATATTTGTTTAACTGGTAATGAATTTGTGATACTTTATGGTTGACTTTATAGTCTCTACTACATTCTGTCAGAATTTATAGTTTTTATTTTCTACTATATTCTGTCAAACATTTTAGTCTTTAATACATTCTGTCAGAATTTATAGTTTTCATTCTCTTAGAATGCATTGAATTTTTTAATTTTTGAAACTTGATTATGTTTTCTTTGTGGATTTAGGTTTTGAAGAGGCTAACATTGATGTGGAGAAGGAAGAAAACATAGAGAATGAAAGTGTATTATACCAGAATGTGTTATGCTACAATGTATAAAGTGTTGCTTAAAATAATATTCTTTCAGAATAGATTAGTGTTTTTGTTAGATTTTGATGTTTTTTTTTCTTTTTTCTTTCAGAATGTTGTTATTATTCAATGAATCACAATCATACAATGTAATTATTTGGTATATTATTAGTTCAAGAATTGATTTTGTGTATTCTTTCAGAATGTATTTACTAGTTTATGGTTGACATTCTGTCATTCTAACAGAATAAAATCGAAAAATATATTTACTAGTTTATGGTTGGCATTCTATCATTCTGACAGAATAAAATCGGATTTTTAAATTCAAATTAATTTAAAATATTCAAAAATTTAAAAATAAAGGAATTAATTATCCCTGTAAATCTGAAAATTTCCTTTTTTAATATAGGTTAATTGACTAAAATGCCCTTATGCTAAACTTTGTGTGATTATATGGTACATGTTATCATATTCTAATATCACAGACCCTCAGATCATGACCTCTGATTATATTCCAACTGATGATCCAGATCTATGCATTCTGAGACACAATAGTTACTAGAAACAAAATAACCTAAACCTATATATATATATATATATATATATATATATATATATATATGTAAGTGTGTGTGTGTGTGTGAATTCTTTTCTACCCTATAATTCTAGGATGCATTGATAGTCTATACTGGCCATGGGCAATATGCCTTAATGCATTGTGTGGTCAATTCATGCGAGGTGATCGTTGAGAGCCGTCAATAATTCTTGAAGAAGTGGTATCATTTGATATATGAATTTGGTATGCATTCTTTGGTTCGCAAGTGCCAATAATGACATCAACGTTCTTAGCAATCAGTTTTATTCAACGTCATCTATCTTGAGAAGGCGCAAGACTTGTCGTTTGAAGTGAATAGAGTATCATGCAAGTGGGGGTACTAGATTACCGAAAAGATATATCTTGAGTATTCTATATTTGTGTCCTGATGACAAAAAACAGTTAAATTTTATGACAACTTAAAGAAAGAGCTGGGAAGAATGTTGAATGAGCGTCTTGTGTCCATAAGATCGCTGGCAGATAATACAAAACATGACATATTCATGAGACCACATAAAAATACAATGTTTATTGTATGCATGTATCATATTACATGATATTGTCTAAGAAAATGAATGAAAGGCGATATGCCACAATGATGAAAACAAAATTTTACCATCCCTATATACATCACAATCTTCATGATGATTTGGTGAAACATATTAGAACTCGGCTCCGGACAAGGATTCATGCAATAATTCGAACGAGATATCAACGAGGATTAGGATGAGGATCCAGAGGGATGTACTTTTTTTTTAATATTGTTATGTTTTAGTTTTGTTTTAATTTTTATTATTCTATTTTTGAATTAATGAAATTTTTTGTTTTTTATTAGTTTTGAATTTGTTTATGAATAAATTATATTTACTAATATATATTTTTTTAATCTAAAAACTAAATGGTAGTAAGATGTTAATATTTCGTAGGTTTGGGGAGAGTGTAGAGAAAATAACATAATCGTTAAGGAAAAAAAATGAAAGGTGCAGTGAAAGTGAACGTGAAACTACATCTAATAGTCTAATAATAGAAATTCTATCGTAAAAAATGCAAACAATTACTTAAACAGGTATGAAAAATCTTAGAAAAAACATCCATATCCGTTTTAAACGAAGCCTAATAAAGGATCAAAACTACATGTATTCGCGTGGCATGACCAGTATGGTCGAATTCCTTGACCGGAGTTTGTATGTTGGTTTCCCCGACCCTTCAACATCCTCCTCTGTCATTACACCCATATTTATGATCTAATCCTCGATACTTCTATAGGCACATCACACATGTTCGGTTTTTTATAAAAGATGCATCCGTTTTTTACAGGTGTAAGTTTAAAAAATGCCAAAATTCAAAATCATGTCTAAACTCTAAACTACTTGTATTTCTATATAGAATATAGTTAGATTAGATATTACAACACTATCTCCTCCAAAAAAATAAAATAAAATGAAGTTAAAGGGCTTTGGCTATGACCACTCTGAGGTTCTACCCTCAATTCCTTGTCTCATATGATATGATCAACTTCTGTTATAAAGAAATCAAGAAAGAAAGATAAGTGAAAATACAAATGTGTCAACCATGAATTAATATAAAAACTGAACGTAAATGATAAAAAAAAAATTAGCATAAAGAAAGAGACTCTTTTTGAGATTGCAAGGAAGATAACTAGATAACCGACCTTCTGCTATTTACTTACTGGAGCCTGAGCACAACTCAAATAATCCACAGCAACTCTTCCAAGAAGTTCTTTCAGGTGCTTGAGAAAAAGGATTTGGAGATAACAATGGCTGCATATGATTGTAGAAACATAAGAAAACAAAATCAAGATACAAGTGTTAAGAGGAAGGGCATACATATTTTTCAGGGCATTCAGGCGTATCGTGTTCTTTCAAACGATCAGCACCACCCCTTCCACAAAACGGGCAGTTTAACGTTGAAGCTGTTAAACAGTCCTTCGATTTTGGAGAAGCTTTCTCGTCTACTGAAACTAATTTCTCAACCAGTTCCGCAAGTCCCGTTTCTTTTGGATGAATAAGATTTGAAGAATTCTCATCCACACCTGTTTGTTTCAATGGCGATTTGGTGTTTTTCTGTTGACGCTTTGTTTTGTTATTTACTGGATTAAGAATCCCCTTTTCAGGCGAAGAGTTAGCAGGTTCGTTTGCCACCGCTTTCTTTTTATCGCGAGATTTGTTTGCTGAGCTACTTCTAGGAATCAAACTTTTCTCTTGTGACCTTTTATCGATCTCAATTTTGCTTTCTTTCTCGTCGGTTTTTTTGTCTTCGCTTGTTTCCAGCTTGACTGGTGGAAGGGGAGATGTATGTTGACTGTTTGACGTTGAAGAGCTAAATTCCCCATCATCACTCTCTCCTAACGAATCCAAATAACAAATCGCAAAATAGAAAGTAATTGAACTTCAAGATTTCAAATATGATATACCCAATGCCAAATTCTTCATCGAACACCAAATCGAATGTATAACTCTTTTAGGGAAAAGATCAAACTTAAGAGAAATTAAAAACCCATACATAGAAACGAAGAAAAGCATCGAATTAACAATTGGTAAGAATTGAGAGAGAAACGTGTGCGTTCATACCATCACTAGGGGAATGTTCGGGTGTGGAAGCGGAGCTTTTTGAAGGTTTAGCCTTCTTTTTCTTCTTCTTGGTAGATTTTCGCTTGTTGGGACCAGGTGACATGGTTGATGTATGATTATCAAATGGGTTGTTGTTGTTGTTGTTGTTATTGTCTCCTCTTGTTCCACTCTTTTGGAATCAAAATCTATGAATCTATTATGTATATAAGTATATATGGTGATTTTGTTGTTGTTCTAGAGAATGCATGAATTTGAAGGTGGTAGGCAGAGTGGGCATGCATGTTTGCAATCTGATACGGAAACGGGGAATCATGCATCAAGTTTGTGGCGTCATTTTGGTAGGCGTCCCTTGTTTTACGTTTGTTACAATTTTTGTGCATCAGTAAAATATATGTTTGATATTGTTTCTTATCATTTTCTTAAATTGTAGTATTAAAAGTACAAAGATTTATCAATTTACAAACAAACATCGAATGTAAAAATGAAAAATTCAAGTCGCTAGTAGGAAAGAATGTTTGACAACTACGAGATTTATCTTCAACCGAATTCTATTTAGAATCTTATAAATACAATCAATCATATATAATCACAAAAAATATGAAAGAAATTAATAAGAAAATGTGACTTTAAACATGAATACTCTGCAACACATGTATATGATTCAAACTCATGGATATAATTGCCTTGATCATCATCCGTAAAGAACAATTGTATATAGGAATTGAGTAACGGAGAGGATAATCGAGAATGCCTCCATTGTTCTCTGGAAAATGCACAACAAAAATTAAGCGAAAAAAATTAAACACAATTAAATGCATAATAATATGTCATGATCAACTTTATGATATGAACTATGGTTTTTTTTTTCAATGTAAACTTACCAGTGTCGCATTTCTGCCTTCAAGCTCGATTTCCTTCCATGCAAACCTGCCATGCATGTGCATGCGTTAATACAATAAATTTCTTAAGCTTTTTCGTGTACCATATTTCAATTTTTTGTAAAAGAAATGAAAATATTCAGGAATATATAACACAAAGATCATGTTAATTTTTGAATAAAATTAAATCGTTATAATGAGGTGTTGAATACCCCATGGAAAGCAGAGTAAGTCCCCATGCAATAACGGCAGCAGAAGTTGCTGCAGGTCGAGAATCAGGATTCCAAGAACGAATATAGTCAAAGCCAGCAATGGAGGATGCAACACCAACAACACCAGCAATTAATGAAAACGTCACAAAGAAACCAGTGGCTGCGTTTCCAATTGGGAAGTATATAGGCGAGAAATGAGCAGGCAAATCGAACCCTTGACCTGTTTACAACACATAATTAATTAACCCTACGTACACCCCATCAACGAAAGACACATAATTTAGAAAGATTTAGGGCTTAATTAGAGAGACATGCATATATATATACCAATGATGAAACCATGATCGATGGCTCGGTTCATGGCCCAACCACCAAGGCCTAGAAGCACGACGTACATGGAGATATTGAGGAACATAAGGAGAGTTGCAACTGATCTCATATCATTAGCAGCCATTGTACGTACGTGTTGGATACAAGAATTAATGTAACTAGCTAGCTTTGTGTTGTATTATGATTTATGGGGTGTTTTTAAAGATGTGGTTAAATTGGTTATTGGGTTCTTTTCTTGTTGAAGGTGGTTGCTTTAAGGTGTAAAGGTGAAAGGATTGGGGTGTCATCGAGTTCAAGGCAAGGCACTTTAAGATTCTTGTCTCTTTTGATATTCTTTGGTTAAGGCTTTTGCTCTGCTCTACCTCCTTTAACAACTCTAGAGTTTTATATTTTTTAAAGGACAATAAATAAAGAGGTATTGATCATGTCATGATCCATTGACCAGATGTTTATATATGTTCGAAAATCGAAACAATAATCACTTTTTTTTTTCGTTTTTTTTTCCTAAACGACCATATTTTTAGAAAATTTGGATTTTCTAACTATTTGTTTTATTTTCAAAATGCTTTTAATTTCTCTTGTTCTCTCTTATTTAATTATTTTCTTCCATATCATCTTCGTCCAAAATCTTAGCTTTTAATGAATATAGGGTTTATTTTTATTTTTATTTTATCACTAGCTTATAGCATGTAGGGAACCACGGTTACAAAAGTAATTAAAATTTTATAATAAAAACTCATAACTATTAATCAATTATTTTCAATAAATTATTAATTAAACATGATTTTATAGGATTTTCAACATAAAAGTACAATTAATTATCGACAATCATAACCGATACTTATTCAAAACGAATTTAAATTTCTCCTAAAATCAGGGATCAAATAAATAATTGTCTAACTTATTATCAAGATCAATACTTTAAAAAAAAAGATGATGACAAAATGGCAAGTGCCATTTTTGTAGAGAATTTGGAAAGAAAACATAAATTATGAACAAATGAGAGGTAATATTAATAATTATTTTTTTATTAGTATAGAAAGATTTCCATTATAATATGAATAATTAGTTTGAAACTAGTGAACAAATTAGAAAACATATTCTAAGGAAAAACCATGAAAAACAAGTTTGAAAATCTTGAACAAGTTCTTATTTTTCTAATTATATATGGATTTCCAACCTAATGAAAAAATTGAATTTGAAATTTCAAACTACTTTTTTCTGAATTTGCTTTTTGTAAAGAAAACAATGTTGAAAGTACAATTTTTATGGTTATATATTTTTCGAAATTCATGCTTTTTTTCTTTGTAAGGAAAACATTACGTGTCCATTGAATTCGATATAGCTCAAATACATATAAAAAATACTTGGTTATTATAGCTAAATTATCTAAAACTCATTAAGATTTAATATGTCTCCTAAAAACTTTTATTTTTACCTTCTAGTTTTATCACAAGTGTCAATTCACCTTAGCGGGTTACATAAGCAAATGTTGCGAAAATTAACTTGAACCTTTCCTCCGCTCATAGGTATGGCCGAATGTAATGGTTTTCTCTTTCCTGTTAATTTAGTGTTTTATGGTGGGTGATATTGGGCTTATTTTGAGCTTTGGTATTCGGGATGCTCTCTTCCCTTGTTGGTGATCTGTTTTTTGACCTCATAGACAGTTTTGCCCTTGTTTCTTGCATGCTTATGTTGAGAGTGGTTATTGTTAATCTTCACAGAGAATGTTTAATAGTTCATGGGATGGATTTGATGGTTTGTCTTGCTTTTTCTAGGTGCTTCTTATGCTTGGTATCCTTTTTATGGAATTTTTTGTAGTTCCTCTATTGTTTTGTTTACTTTGGTTTCTTGATGTCTTGTATAGGCTTTGGTTGTTTTCTCTTTTCCTTTGTAATCTCTTGTTTGTTTCTTCAGCTCCCCGTTGGCCCTTAAATTTAATCATATGTATCACTGATATATACAATAAATACACACATATATATTATATATTTTATGTCGATAAATCAATTATTTAAGTAGAAGAATTAATAAGACTAAATAATAAAAATGGTGTTTAATTATAGTTGTCCAAAAGTTGTATTTAATGACTTTTTTTTCCTAACGATTACGTTCTCCAATTTTATATTTTGTTGTTATGATACATTTGGTTGACTAAACTTTGAAAGATTAGTACTATATTATCTTAACTAATTTGGTACTATTTTTGTTTCTTAGTTATATGTTATAGTATATTATTGTGAAATTTAACGAAGACCAAACAAAAAAATCATGATACAGTTTTTACTTAAATAATTAAAAAGTAAACAAACCTTGCAATTGAGTATTTACTTTCGAGAGATTTGGTATTAAGTTTTTGATGAAATAAGTACATATATGCAAACCCGTCTTAGATGGTAGACGATAGGGGCGGCACTCTGCCGTCCATGACCCATATTTTAAAGGGGTCCAAAATTTTTACAGACTTTATTAATATAATGTTAAACATTATTGATTTTAAAAATATTATTAGTGATTTTGAATCTCAAAAAGTTAGAAGAATTATTTTTCTTTAACTATATGAGTTTTTATAATCGAAAATGTTATATTTAAAAACTAGTATAAAAATATTTTTTTAATTATTAATTTAATATAAAAACAATTGATGAAATTTATGTATTTTAAGAGTCTTTTTTCTTTTTGAGTCTTAGACCCAATTGATGAATGTGGTGAAATGTTAGTTAGTTTTTTTTTTTTTTGTTAATTCATCCATACTTTTTTGTAACGGAAATGGTTTGTGATTTCTATCTGACCAAATGATCGAAAAGGCGATTGGCAAAAATATAAATAAACAAATAAATAAACTTTAATCTGATCAAAAAGGCGATTGGCAAATAAATAAATAAATAAACTTTAATAAAAATACAGACTATGTTTTAACACATCTGTAATCATGACCTTCTTGACTCAGATTGTAATCTTGTCCACCTAAATTTGTGACATAAAGTTATAGTGTATACATCTTCATTTATATAGAGACGATAATGGTTGGTAATGACATTAAATTTGATATTCACAGGATGACGCATTAATCGTCAAGCATCATGAAGTCTCCATCCAGCTATTAACTTATATTTTCTTCCCCATGAACCATTAATTATATACCTTTTCTCAATTCTCTATGTTGATCGGAAAATCCAACAATCTTACATGAGTATCAACAATCTTACATGAGTATCAGAGTATGTTGATTGTAAGTTTGCAAGTGCTGGAATCTTGCTCTGATCACTGGAAAATCCGAGAAATGGGAGGAAGAAAGAAACGAAACAGAGGAATAAGAAGAGGGAATTGACAATTACTTGAAGCAACTAAATTACACAAATGGTCCTTGTGTTCTGGTGCTATTACTTATACTTTTAACTTGTGTTGTACTCAATTTATAATTTCAATACATGTTTGGTCCCTATATTTAGGGATGAGTATAGGTGGATATCCACCCTATCTGAAACCGGAACCGGATCTGGATCCAACGGATAACGGTTCTAATATCGGGTATCCGGTTCATTATATTTGTTGAATTTTTGAAACTTATAAAATATATCAGTCATAAACTTGCAATAAATTATTGATAACATCAATATGTAATTCGCCATGTATTAGTAATAAAGATTATAAAATACCAATAGCTTAAATAAAAAATAAAGAAACATCAAATTCGTGTGTATATATATATATATATATATATATATATATATATATATATATATATATATATATATATATATATATGTGATTTTAATGTTTATAAAGTCAAAAAAATAGATATCTTAGAGTATTTTTTATGTATTTCTAGAGTTTTTTTAGGTTTATGCGTTTTCCATTGAATATATATATATATATATATATATATATATATATATATATATATATATATATATATATATATATATATATATATATATATATAGGTTATAATGTGAATGGACAACTATTGTGTGGACGTGTGGATAATGCTATTTTATGAAAATTACTAAGAGATATGTTGTTTAGTAATGTGAATACGTTCAATCTCACTGAACTATTGTTATTTTAATGGATTCTCACAAATTCTAATTCATTTTTGTTCTAATTCATTGTTTTTTATTTATTTTAATTATTACAGAATACGACTCAATTTACATCTTGATAGCATTCTGACAGAATGAGAATAATTAAAAAAAAGAGTAAATTACACGAATGGTCCCTATGGTCTGGGGTAATTTGCGCGCTTGGTCCTAACTTGTTTTTTTAACTCGTAAAGTCCCTAATATTTGTTTTTGTTGTGCGCTTGGTCCCTACTTTTTGTTTTTGTTACACGATTAGTCCCTGTTTTACATAAAAAAAACTATTATTTAAATAGGAAAAAATGGTAGGATAAGTAAGGTAAGGTGATGGGGGTTGGGGTTGGGGTGTGTTTATTTAAATATTTTAAAAAATCAAGGGCAAAATATATTTTTTAGGTAAGACAGGGACCAAGCGTGTAACAAAAACAAACAGTAGGGACCTTCTGAGTTAAAAAAATAAGTTAGGGACCAAACGTGCAAATTACCTTAAACCATAGGGACCATTCGTGCAATTTACTCTAAAAAAATGTATAATAACCTTATAGACGATTTAATTAGTGAAAATGCTTAATAATTAAAATAATTATATAAGATTGAACGTATTCATATTATCAAACAACATATTTTCTTTGTAATTCTCACATAATAATATTATCCACACGTCCACACAATAGATGTCAATCCACATTTGAACCTAACTCTCTTTCTCTCTCTCTCTCTCTCTCTCTATATATATATATATATATATATATATATATATATATATATATATATATATATATATATATATATATATATATATATATATATCAGTTATGACGGATACCCAACGGGTAGCGGTTCCGTAAAAATAAGAACCAGAATTGACGATTCCGATTCTGGAAGTGGGTATTCAATTTTGGTGGTCATACCTACGTGTATTAACCCTCCGTCATCTTTTTATGCTAGACACATACCTTGCACCCTGAGAGTATTTTTATCATTTGTATTTTTGTCCACTATCTTTTTTTTCCGGTCATCTTCTCTGTTGAAACACAACCAACAATCACTACCACTTTTATATATATATATATATTTTTAAGGTTATCTATCTAGCTATTCATTATGTGTGAAAATTTGATCATTTTACTTCTCCAACCGTACTTTTTGTAATGTAAAAAAAAACAATTCTTCAACCTAACAATTAATCCATGGCTAATATCATACCCTTGTTGCCATCATGGCAACTGAAATTATTTGTAGTTCATAAAAGTAGAAACTTGAACACAAAAGTCTAAATAAAAAATAGAAGTTCAAAGACTTTAATTCCAACACTCACATCATCCTCTAATTTGTTTTCCTCTTAAATCCATCGACGAATTTCTAAGGACAATGTCTAAATAAAAACTAGAACTTGAGAGTCTACAAAAACATGCTCAATCAACCTCGTCGCAAGAATTTTACCCCTTAATACTTTCTTAACGTCATGAAGAACCCATTGAAATCGAAGGAGAGCAATCATTTTATCACAAACAATTTAGGGTCCAAAAAGTTAAGAAAATGAAGAAATCGAAGAAAGATTTTTTTTAAGACAAAATTGCAAAAGTGGTCCCTGTGTTATGCAAATTTTTGAGGTTTTAGTCCAAATCCCAAATTTTTTGGATTCATGGTCATTTTAAAGTGGTTTGTATGTAAAAATAGTCCCTCCAAAAATTAAAATGACTATAATACCCTTGGGGTATTTATTTTTTATTTTTCTTTCATCTTTTTAAATTTAATATTTATTTACTTATTTTAACAATTTAAAATAATAATAGAGGACCCACCCTCTCTCTCTCTCTCCCCCCCGAGCCAAACACCCCTTCGAATCTGTGCAATGACGAGAGGAAGAGTCGACTGTGAACACGTCGACTGCCACCACCATATTAACCCACCTCCACTGCCATCAACATTGCAGCCTTCCCCTTCCTTCTCGTCGTGAACCGCCAGATGCCAAAATAACCGGGCAGCAGAACTGCCATCTACTGTTGGCAAAACCCACTTCACCACCCACCACCGTTGTGACTGTTTGAACGCCCCTACTCCAACCATATACCATCTGACATCGTCTGTCGTTCTTCCCCCTCGTCATCCCCGCTGAGCAGAAGCAAGAACGAAGAAAGAAAGGCAATCGGAGCAACCTCCGGCCACCACTACAGCCGCCATCTGCTGCTGCCACCGTGATTCTAGCCACCACCACCACCTTTTACAATGCAAAATTACCTTTTTAGGAAGGATCGTGGGAGGACTAGTAGAGGAATAGGAAGCACAAGAATGTGAGGAGTGGGATCAGGTGAAGGGAATGATAATAGATAAGCAAAGCACCTACGATTCCTCATGCATGTATCTAAGTCTCTTACAATTTTCCCTTATTTTAATTGCAACTCCTTAATTTCGTACTCTTATCTCTATAAATGTTTATCTATTTGTTGAATTGGATGTCTCTGGACAAAAAATTGGAATTGTATGCTTCCAATGGTGATATCTCCTAATAAATAAATCAGAAAATGAAGGAGGAGAACAATGCACTCCAGGTGCTCAATGAAACACCTGAAAGAAATGTACCTTCACAAAACTGAAAGTGTCTAATTTCACACATAATGCATTCAAAGTTGAAAGAAAACATCAAACCCAGTAGCTCACGAGTTCGGTAACACCACCCATTTCAAGTTATTATTCAATAGAGAGGAGAAATCAAGATACCCACTTTATATAAACACAAACATATGCAACAGAGAGTAAAAATCGAGTGCCTTTGATATTCAAATATTTTACCTGCATGAAAAAGGCTCACAAAGGTGGGAGTGAAGATAGAGAGAGAGAGAGAGAGAGAGAGAGAGGCCCTCTATTATTTTTTTAATTGTTAAAATAAATAAATAAATGTTAAATTAAAAAAATGAAAGAAAAATGAAAAATGAATACCCAAAGGGTATTATAGTCATTTCAATTTTTGGAGGGACTATTTTTACATACAAACCACTCCAAAAGGACCATGAATCCAAAAAACTCAGGGACTAAAACCCCAAAAATTTGCATACCACAGGGACCATTTTTTTTAATTTTGTCTTTGTTTAATCGATCCATCCATTCATTGATGGTTTCTATTTCAATGTAGACATAGAATTTGATTTCCCCTTAATGCATTTTCTTTGGTTGGATTTTCGATGAGTGTAAGAGAGGCTCTTAAGATAGTGAGATCCGATAAGGAATTATACTTTGACGGAGAAGCAACATAGTAAGTTATAGATTTGAGCTTGAAATATCTTAAACAAGATGCATGTTCAATTATGCCGATGAAGAAGAAGGCCACAAACAAAACAAAATGCATGTTCAAAATGAAGGTGAATTCATAAGGGATTGCTCCGTTTTGGTTGTTGGCAGTGGAAAATGGTGTTTGTCACCGCCCTTAGAACAACCATCAAGACTCTTCTATCAGTATTTAACCTAAGGGGAAGGGGATAAAGACTTAAATGGATGGGAGTAGGCTGAATGGTGTAACATCCTAAAAATCATAAGGTAAAAATTTCATTTTTAAATCACCCATAAACACCGTTTATCATTTTCATTTATTCAAAAGTATATCAGAGTAAAAATAGTTATCAGAGTACAATCCTAAAATCATAAAGTTGCGGAAACATAAGTGGATGCGCTGCTATCAAGTCGGGTGTAACACCTGAAATCCAGAAGGTTAATTAAGGAAAATAAATCTTCAATTAAGAGGCCAACTCGTCAAGTTCAAGGGTGAGAACTCGACGTGTTGGAATAATTAGGTACGTGGAAATTAAAAAAAAAAAAACAACTCGACGAGTTGGGGAGGACCAACTCGACGAGTTGGACAGGGTTTGGGAAAACCCTAAAATCGAGACTTTGCACCCTATTTAAACAACTTAAGCCCTAGGGTTCGACCTCATTTCCTGCCTCCAAGTCTCTAACCCTAAATCTCGAAACCCTAAAGTTATTTTGTGAGTTTGTTAGATATTTTGAGTGCTTTTGGTGAGTGTTGGAGCTACTAGAAGAAGGAAGAACTTGGAGACACAAGAAGGAGCATCTAGATCCAGAATCCTTGCATCATCCACGACAATTTTCTGGTATAAAGCTTAAAACTTATCTTGTAGTCATCTAGATCTCCATTTTAAAATTGTTCTACAAAAATGATGACAGAAGAAACAATCGTAAAACGCTACTGTCTGGGCAAATTTAGTGATTGTTTGCATTAGCGTTGAATTATTTTGAATAATAGTGATGAACATTATTAATGCTATATTGTAGAATTTTTATTCATAAATGATGCCCTTTTACGATGGATTTAACTAATTGGCAACATATAGTTTGTTCCAAAAAAAAATCATCGATGCCAAGGCATCAATGAGACTTATTTTTTCTAATAGATAGACTCGATGGACAATTGGTCTGTAACGCCCGTGTTTCTAGGCTTGCCATTTTTTTTAGCAATGTAATAGTCTAGGTTAGCCTTTGTAACCCAATTTGAAATAATAAATATGTATTATTTGTGAATTATGTGAATTATGTGAATTATGTGTGTATTTTCTTAATTATTATAATTTAATGAATTAAGAATAAAATGAGCGTTAAAATTTAAGTGTAAAATAAACTCGATATCTTTGGATAACGTTGTAGTAGTTGAAACGAGGTTTCCAAATATATATAGAACGCCCAAATCTGACTTCGTATGAGGAAGTTATGATTTTCTGAAGTTTCGACTTGGCAGTATGCAGCCCGAATACTCGATTTGAGATCAATCGGTTTTTAGCCGAAACAATCTAAACGAGAATCGAAGATCTTGTTGTTAGTAGCGAAACGATGAAAAGTTAGGCGAGAACGGATGTCGGACGAAGAAGTTATGAATTTATAACGAAGTTTTTCTGTCCCGACCTTCTAAAAATAAATAATAAAAATAAAAGTCAAAATTAGCCGACGGAGTCTAAATGAAAGTTGTAGAGTATAGTCTGACCTACGCGTGGATATAAAGAACGTCGAAAACGGAGCTCGTATGCGAAAGTTACACAATTTAGAAGTTTGACGAGTCAAATTACGCCGAGCGTAATTTGAGTACGCCCAGCGTACTCAGAGGGGTGCAACTTGTCTGACCAATACTCGAGTGCCACCAAATGACGCATGCAGTGACGTTGAAGTACGCCTAGCGTAACCAAATTACGCCCATCGTACTTGGAGATTACGTGCAACGTACTGAGTACGCCCAGCGTAATTAGAAATCACGCCCAACGTAATCCCAGACCCAACAGCCTATAAATAGAAACCGAGATCAACCATTTTCTCTTGTTCAAACTCTTTCTTCTCTCTAGTGTTTGCCTCGATTTGCGTGCCAACCATATCCCGAAGACCCGGTATCATTCCCGAGCCCCGAGGATCCCGAGAAGTGAGATTTCCGAGCCGAAGCCATGCCCGCGAGGAGCCCGATTTTAGTGAAGATCTTCCAGATCTACGGAGAAACACTACTTCTGCAAGTTGTAGTGCTGCCCGATCATCTTCTGATCAAGTGAGTGTATAGTCCCTTTCAATACACGATATTATACAAGTAATCGTTGAATGTATTTAAGAATACGGGTTGTGTGAGGGTATTATTATTATTACATTCTAACACATAGACTTATATGACTCTCTTTGAAATTGCTTGTTATGTGTTTACGTATTACTTGCTATTTGGATGGAGTATTGAAAGAGCATGCTATACAGTTTTCTTTTAAATTATGTATAAAACATGTATATTTGTATCTACTAATATGTTGGGTAGAACATGGGTAGATAGTTGGTGTGCAATGAAATAAATTGATGAGAGGCCTCATTGTTGGTGCTATTCTAGTCATTCAGCAGAGTATGGGTGACGACCACGGACTATTCTAGACAGTCCTGTGGAACGCTAGCAGGCTCATAACCTATAGGTGTTGTGAACGATGTGTTCACCGGTGTACTCTATCCCCCACATGGTTGCCTTTAGGATATTTATTGCTAAGGAAGCCCCTTTGCAGTAATGTTCGTCCCGATGAAAATCCTAAATTAAGTTCCTTATAATAGATGTTGTTTTAGGGACGTAAAGTGAGGATAACGGGAATGGGTAATTGTGTTATTGTTGATTGTTGAAATTAAATATAATTATTTATTGTGGGTTGAAAACCCTATATGCTCACCAGGCTCCCAAGCCTGACCCACTCAGTTTATTTGTATTACAGGAAGTGGCGCAAGGGCATAAGATGGATGAATCATCAAGTTGTTTTGTTTACAAGTCTGTATATGTATATATTTGTTGAATGACTTGTAATGTTATTGTTTATGCTTTATGATCTGTATCGGAACATGACATCCCGATTTTTGATTATGAAATGAAATCATATTTCTTTATGAAATGTTTTGATAAAAATCTATTTTATCATGTTTTGTTTTTTGGAAAAATTCCGCATCTCTTTTAAAAATCAAAAGGATTTACTTTGAAAATGTTTAAAAAGCATAAATGAAACCGGTCTTTTCTGGCCGAGATTTTGGGGATGTCACAGTTGGTATCAGATCATTAGTTTAAGCGAACTAGGAATTTGTAGGATTTCTAGACTTAAACTTAGAATGCTAAGTGAAGGTTGTTAGATGTATGTCTGTTATATTTCAGACACGAGCACTAGTTTATTTTAGGAAAGTTGCCTAAAATGCTTTTATGTGCTAAATGTTATATGTTTCCATATATGATATTATTTGTTCGGATCTATGGTTTGTTGCCGACCGAATTTGGAAACCTTATGTGTGTAGGATTCTAACCATATGTCTACGTTATTAGATCTAGCATGTAAACGTTTCGGAGTGATAAGGATGATTTGAATCTATCGTGAATGAGGATCTAATTTCACCTTATTCGGTGTATAGATCAAAAATGGTGAGAACAAGAAGTGGAGTTGGAAACACGGATGAAAACAGGAATCAACCACCAGTGATTGAGCAAATACCTATCTTAGCAGCAGCACCTGAGCCGATAACAATGGCTGGCATACAAATGATGATTCAAACGATGTTGGATCATCAGATGGAAGAAACAAGACGTTTGCTTAGGCAGAATGGTGAAGAATCGTCAATTCAAGTGGAAGAGCCCAAGGAGAATGGAGGGCAGTCTGAAGGAGGAAACTTCAGTGGGATCGTTGGTCAAGACGACCAACCGGTGGTTAGACACAACAACCAGTATGGAGGAAATGATGGGCGTGGGTGCAAGTATAAGGATTTCATGGCATCCAAACCACCATGTCTATCCGGAAGCCCGACGCCGGTGCAAGTTATGGATTAGATCTCCGAAATGGAGACAATGTTTGAAAGTTGCAAATGCAACAACAGGCAGAAAACCGCTCTTGCGATCCCTTTGCTAAAATTTGGCGTGTTGAGTTGGTGGAAGCTGTTAGCTGACTCTATGCCCAAGGGAGAAGCAAGAAAAATGTCTTGGGAAGACTTTGTGGAACAACTAAAACTGCAATACTGCTCCGAGCAGGACCTTCTAGAAATCAGTAATGAGTTTCAGAATTTGAAGAAGGGGAAATTGAGCGTTACTGAATACGCTGCTAGTTTCACAGAAAAGATGAAGTTTATCCTATATTTAGTACCAACATAACTCTCTAAGGTCAACAAGTTTGCCCTCGGACTACCAGCGGACTATGGTCCAATGGTTAAGCAAGCAACCACATTGAAAGCCGCCATCTGGGCTGCTAGAAATGTTGAGACCCAGATCAGGGAAAAAGGTCTGGACAGGTTAGAGGTTGGTGAAAAGAGGAAGTTTGAGGGATCTTCAGGGTCCAGCAAAAAGGGTAAATTCTCGAAGTCTAGTTCGAGAGGAGGTGGAGGAGGCGAAGCGAAATGGTGCGACAAATGCAAGAAGAAGCATCATGGGAAGTGCGGCGGGGAAGCCACATGCTTCACAAGTGGAAAGCCAGGGCATTATGCCAACAACTGCACCCTCACCAAGAATGTTTCTTATAGTTTTGGTGAGGAAGGGCACAGCTCGAGAGATTGTCAAAGAAGAAGGAGGCAGCAAAACCCAACATTCCGCCAAAGTCGAAGGCGAGAGCATTCCATATGACACTGGATGCTGCTAAAGATGAAGCTGATGTCGCTTCAGGTACCTTTCTCGTTAACAAATTGTCTGCTCAAATTTTATTTGATTCTGGAGCCAACTACTCCTTTATATCGCATGAATTTGGTAGAAAACTAGCTTTGCATGTCGATAGACTAGATAATTCTTTATTAGTCGAAGTTGCTAGTGGCAAGTTTGTACCTGTTAGCCATCGTATGAAAAAACATCTTAATTGACTTGAATGGGAATAAGTTCCACGAGGAATTATTGCCTATAGAACTTAATGGTTTCGACGTCGTGTTGGGAATGGATTGGCTTAGCGTCAATGACACCGAGATATTGTGCAAAAAGAAGATAGTCAAGGTAAACCCGCCATGGAAAGAGACATTTATGGGGTATGGGGATAAACGCAAAGTAAGTTCTGGGATCATTTCTATAATGAAAGCCAGAAAGTGTTTAACCAAGGGGTGTACATCATATTTAACATTCGTGATTGATGCTAAGAAGGAAAAGAAGGTGATGCAGAATATTCCTGTCGTATGTGATTATCCGGAAGTATTTACCGAAGATCTTCCTGGATTACCGCTTGATCGGCAAGTAGAATTTCGTATCGACTTGTTACCAGGAACGACGCCTATAGCAAAATCACTTTATCGATTAGCACCGGCGGAGATGAAGGAGCTGATGATGCAGCTTCAGGAGTTATTGGAGAAAGGTTTCATTAGACCTAGTTCATCGCCTTGGGGAGCTCCGGTGTTATTCGTGAAGAAGAAATATGGAAGTATGAGAATGTGCATCGATTACAGAGAGGTGAACAAGACAACGATAAAGAATAGATATTCGTTGCCGTGGATTGATGACCTGTTCGATCAATTACAAGGTTCAAGTTATTTTTCAAAGATCGACCTGAGGTCAGGATATCATCAGCTAAAAGTAAGAGAGCAGGATATAGAGAAGACTACATTCAGAACACGATATGGACACTACGAGTTTTTGGTTATGTCGTTTGGACTAACCAATGCTCCAGCAGCATTCATGGATTTAATGAACAGGGTTTGTAATCCGTTCCTAGATAAGTCTGTGATAGTGTTCATAGATGACATTCTGATTTACTCAAAGAGCCAAGAGGAGCATGGCAGACACTTGCGAGAAGTGTTAAAAGTCTTGAAGAAGGAGAAGCTGTATGCTAAGTTCTCCAAATGTGATTTTTGGATTCGAGAAGTCCAATTCTTGGGTCACGTGGTCAACCAAGAAGGGATAATGGTTGATCCAGCAAAGATTGAAGCTGTAATGAAGTGGGAACAACCAAAAAGTCCCACGGAGAACCGAAGCTTTTTAGGATTAGCCGGGTATTACCGAAGGTTTATCAAAGTCTTTTCTTCGATCGCTAGTCTATTGACAGTTTTGACCCACAAAGGAGCTACTTATGCTTGGAGTGATAAGCATAAAGAAGCATTCGAGAAACCGAAGAAGAAGCTATGCGAGGCACCGATTCTTTCTCTACCCGATGGGGTTGAAGACTTCGCTGTTTATAGCGATGCGTTTGGTTTTGGATTGGGTTGCGTTTTGACCCAAAGAGAAAAGGTGATCGCGTATGCATCTCGACAGCTAAAAAAGCATGAAAAGAACTACCCGACTCATGATTTGGAGTTGGCAGCGGTAGTTTTCGCTCTGAAAATATGGAGGCATTACCTCTATGGCACGAAGTGCAAACTTTTCACTGATCATAAGAGTCTCCAATATCTCTTTAGTCAGAAGGAGTTGAATATGAGACAACGACGCTGGCTAGAGTTACTTACAGACTACGACTGTGAGATACATTACCACCCCGGTAAAGCAAATGTTGTTGCTGATGCTCTCAGTCAGAAAGTCAATCTTGAAAGAAAATGGCCAAGAGCGTTGAGAATTGAAGTTGTCTCGAACATCGTGGAAAGTATTAAGAAAGCTCAAGAGGAAGCTTCTGAGAAGAATGACCGAAAAGGGGAACGTTTGGGGAAAACGTTGGTGTTCGGTATAAACATTCATGGACTAAAGGTGTTCCAAGATCGGATTTGGGTACCTAAGTCAGGAGGAATAAGAGATCTTCTGATGGAAGAAGCTCACAAAACCATGTTCTCCATTCATCCCGGTAGCACAAAGATGTATAGGGACCTGAAACCCTATTACTGGTGGCCGACAATGAAGGTCGACATTGCGAAGTATGTGGCAGAGTGTGTGACTTGTGCGAGAGTCAAGACACAACATCAGAAACCATATGGGAGTTTAGAACCTTTACCTGTACCTATGGGTAAGTGGGAAGACATTGCTATGGATTTTGTCACTAAACTGCCTAGAACAAAAAGTGGTCACGACATGATTTGGGTGGTCGTTGATCGATTCACTAAGAGTGCGCATTTCATAGCAGCCAATGAGAAATGGTCTATGGAAAAGCTTGCGAATTCTTACGTGAAGGAAATTGTGAGGCTTCACGGTGCTCCGTTAACGATTGTGTCAGATCGTGACAGTCGTTTCACCTCACGATTTTGGAAAAGTCTACAAGAGGAATTGGGTACCAAGTTGTGTTTAAGTACAACTTACCATCTGCAGACTGATGGTCAGAGCGAACAGACGATACAAACACTTGAAAATATGCTAAGAGCATGTACCTTAGAATTCCAAGGTAACTGGGATGAACATTTACCATTGGTAGAATTTTCCTATAATAATAGTTTCCACTCGAGCATTAAGATGGCACCTTATCAAGCTTTGTACGGGCAGAAGTGTCGTACGTCGTCTTGTTGGCTTGAGGTTGGGGAAAAGCAGTTTATGGGGCCAGAGATAGTCAATCAGACTGCTGAAAAATTGAAAATAATTAGGGAGAGAATGTTAGCAGCTCAGGACCGTCAAAAGAGCTATGCTGACAAAAAGCAAAGATCGATGCCTTTTGAAGTTGTAGATTCGGTTTTGCTTAAAGTCTCGCCATGGAAGGGACTTATAAGATTTGGTAAAAGGGGAAAGTTAAGTCCATAACTATATTTGGTATGTACTTGACCCGACCCGGCATGGTCCATTTGGGTTGCACTTCACCGACACAATTTATATGGATAGTCTTTTGAGAATAGTATATTTATGATTAATATTAATATATTATAAGTTCTAATATATTAATATGGAATCATATTATTTAATTAGTATTTATCAAGAATTAATTTATAATTAATTAAGTGATCAAAATGAACTAATTAAATATGAACTCTTATATATATGGAATGGGCCAAGTTCATTTAGGTTGGGCTAAGCCTTCATGGATAGTCCATGGAGTGTTTAAACCATGGATCATATGAAATGAAAGGTCATGGGTTTAATCCTAGTCTGCATACTATATAAAGATGTCCTTGGTTGGTGAAATTGGCACTAATGTGGGTACAATAAGAAGGGCTAGCCGATTTCACTAGAGAGAACCAAGTATTCATATTCTCTAAAGTCTTCCAAGGTGTTTTGGTGATTTGTGATTCCATTTGAGGCTTCCACACTATTGGGGCTAAGCTCTTAAAGCTTGAAGACATCAAGCTACATCAAAAGGTATGTCATCTAACTAGTACTTTGTAGATTAAGAGCTTCATAATATGCTAGCTAGGATTAAAGCCTTGGAAAGTTCTTATTTGCATGTATAATAGAGAAAAACATAGATCCAAGGTTTATAGGATTGCATGCACACTTAGGAGTGTTAGAATGCTCAAAACCCATCAGTGGTATCAGAGCCTAGGCTTGTTTTCTTGTTATACTTGCAAAAGAAGCTGGAAAATCGAGTTGTGATGCTGTCTGCCCAACAGACTCGCCGAGTCCATGAATGGACTCGCCGAGTCCAAGGCAAAATGCATCCAACTCGCCGAGTTGGTTCGTGCACTCGACGAGTTGGACCCCCAGACAACATAAATTCGACCTTTTTGGCTGGAATTGGACTAGGAACATTACCCTAAGATGATTTTGGACTTATAAACTTGTTTTTGATGTGGTAATGTTCATGCTAATCCAATTTCAAAGATAATTGTCAATAGATTCATGTTTTGTATTAGTTTAAGGTTTAGACTAATTACATGAAAAAGTTTGATTTGAATTATCTTGTTCTTATGAGTTGCTTAGATTAATAGAAAAGTTAATTGATTATGTGTTTTCAATCCAAATTAATCTAAGAGTTGATTCTAAAATGTGTTTTTGTAACTTGTCCTCAATTTATATGAAAAGTCACACTTAAGTTTCATAAAACTCATAAAAGTTGGGAAAGGTTACAAAAATGAAGAGTCTTGTCTCATTGAATGGTTTTATGACTCCATAACTTGTCCTCAAGTTATGGATGTTCAAGAGTCACTTCATTAAGTAATAAAATATGTAACCTTAATTAATTCCATAAGTTATAAAATAAAGAAAAGTTAATTCTTTTATTAGTTTAAAGTCTTCCATAACTTGTCCTCAAGTTATGGAACTTGAAGAGTTTTTGGATTAAAACTACTTTAAACACATAAGTTATGGAATTAATTAGTTTTGAATAGTTTCAAAACTTGCCCTCAAGTTTTGGAATTTAAAAAAGTTTTCACTTAGGAATACTTTAATTCCAAGTTAGCCCTTAGAATTTTAAAAGTTAAAATTCAACCCTTATACTTTATAATATTATAAGTTAAATATATATATATATATATATATATATATATATATATATATATATATATATATATATATATATATATGTATAAGAGTAAAGTCAGTCTTACCGTTAGTAGGCCTCATTCACGAAGCCGGTCTATAAGGGGGGTATAAGGTTACTGCCTATAAAATGGCAGTTTAATGGGTGTCCACTCTCACCCACCGCTTCCTTGACTGGTGGAGGGTCGTTAGCCGAACGGGTCTGACAGGACTATAATTCTCCCTTCATTAAAAGTATTAATGATAAATACTAAGTAAGTAAACCTTTTATAAATACCCAATCTTATTTACTTAGGAAAATGTGAATAAGGTGCTAATCCATGAAATTACACTTTGCACTTTGTTTAAGTCGGTTAGTGGAGCGTGTGTGGTTAACCGGCACACTAACTCGTATTTAACAAGGTAGGCAAAGGGTAACTTAATGTTTATCATAGTATCGATGGAGCGTGTGTGGTTAACCGGCACATCGATTGCGGGGTAAACACTTAAGGGTACCAAGTAATTTGCTTGGTTACTTCACACCTTGTTTTGTGATCCTCGGCATCCCAGTCACAAAACTTGAAGGGCACACTCGAGATTGAAACATGCCATTGAACAGTTCAATGAATCTCAAAGATCTAGGAGTTTCAAATCCAATTAAAACCTAATAATACATTTCGTTTATCTTGGTGGAAATTGGTGAATCGTCATTCACCTACCTTCAAATATTTTATAGCTTGGATTATGTCACACCCCCGAACCAGACGGCGGAAACGTCCGAGGGCTATTGTGACTCAATTGAATACCATCACAATGAATATACATGAATCATAACATCATTAATCACCATGCATTGAAATATTACAACCAATATTGTTTACATTTAGTACATTGTTTCAAAATATTACATTTCCAAAACATAAGCCATTCGATATTAATTAAACAAACATCATTACATCACTGGATACATTTTTCTTCGATTTACCTGTTATTTGAGAATACAAGTATTTTGAAAAAACGTCAACATATGAAATGTTGGTGAGATCATAAGTAAGGTTTGAAAAGAAATGATTTGTATAATTTTGAAAACCACAGAAAATCCGATATTTTCTAAAAAAAGTGTTGTATATGAGAAAAAGTGTGAAGATCCGTAAGTATGCTTGTTGATTATTGTAAACGTGAATAATTGATAGACTTTGTATACATCACATAGTTAAGAGTGTTGAATTCCCCGGGGAAAACCCGATGTTTTCCCAATACATCAAATTACGTGGCTTAGTTTGTGTTATTCCGATACGACGTTGTCACACCCCAAAACCGATAACGGCGGAAAACGTTTCGGGATGGATGACGTAGCGAACAGTATCATCACAATTGCATAATAGTAGAAACAAGAAACATACAACCATAGCATTACATAGTGAGTTTAATTACAAGTGTGTTTTGTAATATTTAACAATCACCCAAAAGTAAATCAAAAATAAGAGATGGGTCTTGTGTGCTCCACCTTCTCCAAAAATGTTGCGTCTGTACCTGTCTATCTTTGACCTGAAGATACAAGTTATTTTGAAAACGATTATCAGCATAAAACTGGTGAGTTCATAAGAGTTTAGTGTGAGTCTTTGTATACAAAGCATTAGTGTTAAAAATGTATCACTACGTTCATAAGTAGTAGAAACTTAGAAAAATCCCACATTTTCCAGGAAAACATTGTAAGTGACAATCTGTGAAAAGTATGCATTCTTTATTCCTTTGAAAAACAATTTATTTTATAAATATATTGGCAATCTCCAAATAACAAGTGTGATGGAATAGGTTGAGCCTGTAAATCAGTGATAGAGGTGCAAGCTTCCTTTAGTGATAGATACTTACTTACTTACTTCGGGATAATGTTTAGCATTTAGTGTAGTATTTTAGAGTAGTTGTAGGGTATTCCTTGTATATTACCAATAGTGAGGATAATAGAGGATCCCATGACCTTCCTGGTCATGCATAGTATAGTGAAGTAGTGGCATCCCTGGGCCCGTCCGGCGCGGACTGAGATTAACAGTTGGGATGTAATAGCGTCTGCCCCGTATAGATCTATACATGTAGAGTCGTCTCCTGCTGGAACGCTCCGGGCGTAGTGAATAGCGAATAGAGTATCTCGTAGCGGGTTAGTGTATTATTGTTTGTTTAGTGTTTTCTCTATGGTTATAGTGTAGTAATCTTTTAGTATTGATCATAATGTATTCTCTTACTAGTGTATCGTCTAGTAATAGTGAGTATTATAGTGTAGATAGTAATAACTTCAGCGAGTAGTAGCGGTAGCGACCCTAACCATACCTATTATGGTTATCTTAGTGGGGATGTTTATTAGCACGTTAGTGACTTTAGCATTAAGTGAAAGCAGTGATATTCGTATCCCATACTGATATACAGATTCTATATAAGTAAGAAATCAACGACAGTCGGACGGATAACTACTACCCTAAGCCCACAATCAAACAAGAACAGGAAATAAGGCGAGATATCGGTCCTAAGTCCTCCAAGTCTTATTTATATAAATATATCATAGTGGTTACATATTATAAACAAATTTATTTAAATAACTGTATTTTTCCAAAAGAACATTTAAATTCCGATTCACCGCTTAAAAATAGTTTGTAAAAGGTGAATCCCATCTGAAGGGTATAAGGACAAATCACATGTGATTTGAACTAAAAGTAGTGAATCACATGTGATTAATCCTTGTAACTCGGAAATCGTTCTGTAAAACTTTACATAAACATTTATAAGCAACTTGTATCTCCCCCCTAAAACATGTAAAACACTTGAAAGGTTCATTAAAGGGGTATGAACTCACCAGCTTTATGCTGATAATCGTTTTCAAAATAACTTGTATCTTCAGGTCAAAGATAGACAGGTACAGACGCAACATTTTTGGAGAAGGTGGAGCACACAAGACCCATCTCTTATTTTTGATTTACTTTTGGGTGATTGTTAAATATTACAAAACACACTTGTAATTAAACTCACTATGTAATGCTATGGTTGTATGTTTCTTGTTTCTACTATTATGCAATTGTGATGATACTGTTCGCTACGTCATCCATCCCGAAACGTTTTCCGCCGTTATCGGTTTTGGGGTGTGACAGACGTTGTTTTCGATAATTCCAGGTGACATTGGATTAATTATGGGTTGTGAGTCGTTATAATCACGCATTAATGAAAATGACTAGTTTACAACTAAAAAATAAAAACGATCCCTTAGGCGTCGTCCGTACTACCCACTTAATCCAACCTCCCTGACTTCTCATAGCCCCACAACCGAGGAGAAAGGAGGGTGCGAAGCCCCCGTTATTTCCATAAGTTGTTCAAGGCTATCGTGAATGCGAAAGGCACTTGGTCCGACTCGTATTTGACTTCTCGACTTTGCTAGAGTACCAAAGGACCCTTGGGGCCCAACATCACAATAAAGCTATTGAAAGTCCTTTTACACGGAATTAGGTCATATAAGGCCCAATAACATGTAAGCGAGTTCCCTTAGGGCCTAAAGATCATGTTATTGGGCTAGCTAGGCCCAACAAGCACGATTTGAAACTTTCGAGCCCAAAGATTGTGTATTGACTTCTCGTAAATTTCCACGTGTTTATTGAAGTACCATTGTTTATTGATTTTTGATTCGTTATTGATTCGAGACCGAATCAATTCGTTTGGTAACGATATTGGTGTTGAGAGTGTGTTTATTATTACGTTCCGCCAGTAGACGTAGTACTCGTATTTTTATTTTAAGGGATTTATTGTTTTAAGAATTAGAGTTTATCTTTTTAAGCCCCTTCTTGAAATAAATTTACACTTTTAACCCTTTGTGTATAAAAGAATTTCCATTTTAGTCCTTAAACTATTTTTCTTGACACTTTAGTATCAAAACTTTTGGAAAGACATTTTTAGCACAAATTTACATGATAAACAGCTTAAGTCTCTCAAAAATGAAATGTTCTCGGTTGAAACCTCTATTTTCGCAACTTTTACAATTTTGGCCCAAAATGGAAAATTTTTGCATCTTTGGTCCCTTTTTAATTTGAAAATCATTTTTGACCCTTGAAATAGATTTAGTATACTAGTAATCCCCTGTTTTACAGAATTGTGCAGTTTCAGCCCCTATAATTCAAAAATCTCGCAATTTGGGGCTTTATTGGGCCGAAAAGCCCATTTTGGCCCTTTATGTTTAAAATTCACATTATTAACCCTTCAAAAGTGTTGATATTCAGAAAATACATATTAGAAACTGTTTAGACTCATCTCAACCTTCAGAATTTATATTTTGTCGTTTTGGGCCCCTAGTTTTGTATTTTTGGCATTTTGAGCCCAAAAATGGGTTTTAAGTCCAAAAATGTTCATATTAACCAACTAGATTATTTTTCTAGACTTGATTAGTGTGAAATGGTATAAGTTATACTTATTTCATTCTTCATATTGTAGATCTCGGTTTTTAGGTTCTTTTTGGCTAGTATAAACATCACAATCACATAAGATCATACATATAAGCATAAAAATCACACAAGGCATACATTTACTCATAGATCTACACATTTGCTTGTATTCTCCCCCACAAAACTTATAAAAACCGAAAAAGAAGGGGTATGAAGCTCACCTTTGGGTGTGATTTCGGTTTTTGGAAGAAAATGAGAAGAATTTCGGCCTTAGCAACCTTCCTTGGAAGATTTCGAACTTGGATGCTTCTTAGGTGCTAGATCATGAGTTTGAATGAATTAAGAGGTGATTTTTGGATGAAATGAAGTAGCTAGATTAAGGATCTAAGAGATTTCTTACCTTAGATGATGATTTTTATGCAAAAATCCCCTTGATTCCTTCTTAGATCTCGAAGTATGGATGAGTTATGAGAGTGTTTCCTTGAGAGAAAAGTGAGTGAAATGTGTGTGGTTGTGTGTGCTTGAACTCGGCCGAGAGCAAGAGAGAGGGAGAAAAAGAGTAGCTAAACTTGGAAGTATGTGAGTGCATGGATGTTTGAGTCTTCATGCATGGATGTCCCTTGAAAAATTGTGAGGTGTCACTCACAAAGTCAACTCTCCTCTTCTTTTGGGCTTGGGCCGAGAATGGGGAGGGTGAGAGGAGGTTTTTGGGCTTTTTACCCTTAAGCCCATATTATAGCTAGGTTGGATGATTTTTGGCCCTAAAAAGATATAAATATGAGTTTTATGACCCATTAGATTAGATTAGGTTAATTATGGTCCAAAATGGTTCATATAATTAATCTATCTCATTCTAGGCCCAATATGGCCCAAAATATGGAATTAAATGGAAGTGGGTCCAATTAGAGTCCATTTAAGAGTTTTAAGCCCAAGATAGCCAAATTGGAAGCTTATTGGTCCATTGGGCCCAATAAGGAAGTCCTAGTCCAAAATGGACTTAAACAAGAACTTATAGGGCTTCCAATTGCTTAATGACTATTTGAATTGCTTGCATGGGGTGTTTGATTGAAATTTTGCTGACATAGAGTATGCATCATACATGCTCTTATGTTTTTGATTCATAAATTGGTCTAAGTGGTGGTTACAAGGCACAAAAATTCCTAATTGTGACATCATCCCCCCGTTAGAGGGAATTTCGTCCCGAAATTCTTTTGAAAGCTAGATTTGAGAATGCTAGAATAGGTGAGGGTACTTTTGCTTCATTTGGTCTTCGCATTCCCACGTGAATTCTGGCCCACGCTTCGCGTTCCACCGTACTTTCACAATCGGGATGCGGCTTTGCTTAGTACGCTTCACCTCCCTGTCCATGATTTCAACCGGTTCTTCAACGAACAGGAGATTATCGTTGATTTCAATCTCGTCAAGGGGAATGACGAGTGTTTCATCTGATAGGCACTTCTTTAGATTGGAGACATGGAACACGGGGTGTACACTGTTTAGCTCCACGGGTAGCTGCAGTTTGTACGCCACTGGACCTATTCGGGCAACGATCTCGGAAGGTCCAATGTATCGTGGGTTCAGTTTTCCCCGTTTTCCGAAACGAATGACTCCTTTCCAAGGTGAGACTTTTAACAACACTCGATCCCCGACCTGAAACTCTAAGGGCTTTCGCCGTTTATCGGCATAGCTCTTCTGTCGGCCGCGCGATGCTTGTAATCGAGCTCTGATTTGAACTATCTTTTCCGTGGTTTCACGAATGATCTCCGGTCCTGTTAGCGCCTTGTTCGATGCTAGTGTCTTTGCTAGCTGGGTGTCACCCACCTCAGCCCAACACAACGGTGATCTACACTTACATCCATATAGTGCTTCGAAAGGAGCGACTTTGATGCTCGAATGGTAACTGTTGTTATAAGAGAATTCAACTAAGGGTAAGTGGATGTCCCAAGACTTCCCAAAGTCTATCACACATGCGCGAAGCATGTCTTCGAGCGCCTGAATGTTTCGTTCGCTTTGACCGTCCGTTTGTGGGTGATAAGCGGTGCTCATGTCGAGATGGGTTCCGAGTGCTTTCTGAAGTGATTGCCAAAAATGTGAAGTGAATCTACTGTCTCTATATGAGATGATAGACACTGGTATTCCATGAAGTCTCACGATTTCTCGAATGTATAAACGCGTCAGTCTCTCCATCTTGTAGGATTCCTTTATTGGCAGGAAATGGGCGGATTTCGTCAGTCGGTCAACTATTACCCATATAGTGTCTAATCCGTCCGACGTCTTGGGTAGCTTGGTCACAAAATCCATAGAAATCCCTTCCCACTTCCACTCGGGAATCACCAGTTGCTATAATAATCCCGAGGGCTTCTGGTACTCCACCTTTACCTTGGCACAAGTAAGGCACTTACCGACATAGGTGGCAATTTCTGCCTTCATGTTAGGTCACCAATAGTGTTGTTTAATATCCAAATACATCTTGTCCGAGCCGGGATGGATGGAGTATCACGTCTTGTGGGCTTCCTTCATGACTACCTCCCTAAATCCTCCGAGTTTAGGGACCCAAATACGGTTCATGAAATGGTATACTCCGTCCTCTCTCACCTTTAGGTTCTTTTCCATTCCGCGGAATGCTTAGCTTGCTCTGTTTTCCGTCTTCATGGCATCTGACTGGGCTACCCTGATCTGAGTGGTTAGGTGAGATTGGATGGTTATCGAGAGAGTTTTTGCACGACGATTAGAGTACTCTTTCCGGCTCAATGCATCAGCTACTACATTGGCCTTGCCTGGGTGATACTTGATTTCACACTCGTAATCATTTAATAACTCCACCCATCTTTGTTGCCTCATATTCAGCTCTTTCTGATTCAAGATGTGTTGGAGACTCTTGTGGTCTGTGAAGATGGAGCACTTTGTACCATAAAGGTAATGCCTCCAAATCTTCAGAGCAAAGACCACGACTCCCAATTCTAGGTCATGGGTTGTATAATTCACTTCGTGCGTTTTTAGTTGGCGGGATGCGTAAGCTATCACTCTTCCACGCTGCATGAGAACACAACCTAAACCCTGATTTGACGCGTCACAGTAGACCACGAAATCTTCCGTTCCCTCTGGTAGAGATAGTACCGGGGCGCTGCAAAGCATTTGCTTCAGGGTTCGGAATGCAACTTCTTGTTTGTCCGTCCATTTGAATGGTACGCCCTTTTGTGTAAGTGAGGGAAGTGGCTTGGCGATCTTAGAGAAGTTTTGAATGAACCTCCTATAGTAGCCCGCTAGGCCTAAGAATTAACGAATTTCTGTGGGTGTTATCGGAACGACCCATCCTTCAACGGCTTTGACCTTAGAGGTATCCACATGAATTCCATCTTGGCTAACAACATGACCTAGGAAGTTCATGCTACCGAGCCAAAACTCACACTTGGAGAGTTTTGCATATAGCTTTTCCGGTCGCAGAGTTTCTAGGATTTGTCGGAGATGTTGGCCATGCTCTTCCTCACTTCGGGAATAAACGAGAATGTCGTCATTCATCAATGAAGACGATGACAAAGTTTTCGAGGAATGGTCGACAGATTCGGTTCATCAGATCCATAAATGCGGTAGGGGCATTTGTTAGACCGAAGGGCATTACGACAAATTCATAATATCCGTAACGAGTTCGGAAAGCGGTTTTAGGAATATCCTCTTCCCGGACTTTGAGTTGATGGTATCTGGACCGTAGATCTATCTTAGAGAAGTAACTAACTCCTTGGATCTGGTCAAATAGATCTTCGATTCGTGGGAGTGGATAGCGATTTTTGACAGTGAGTTTATTTAACTCCCTGTAATCGATGCACATTCTAAAAGATCCATCCTTCTTTTTGACAAAGAGGACTAGAGCTCCCCATGGCGAGTAACTAGGTCGGATGAATCCCTTGCCCAGGAGTTCGCTGAGTTGGCTGGATAATTCATGCATTTCAGCAGGAGCTAGCCGGTAGGGCGATTTAGCGAGAGGAGTTGCTCCTGGAACGAGGTCAATTCGGAACTCAACTTGTCTCTCTGGTGGTATTCCAGGAAGATCTTCAGGAAATACGTCTGGGAATTCACGTGCTACGGGAATGTCTTGAATGTTAACCTCTTCCTTGGTTTTATCCACTATGTGAGCCAGAAACGTCAAATCGTTCTTTCGTAGATGCTTCTATGCCTGGATGCACGAGATGATGCGAAGGTTCGTGCCAGGTTTGTCTCCGTAAATAACTAGGGTTTCGTGATTAGGAAGGTGAAGGTGAACGGCCTTCTCGTGACACATAATTTCAACATGGTGGGGGCTTAACCAGTCCATGCCAATAATCACATCAAAACTCTTAATGGAAACATGCATTAAGTCTATTCGAAAGAAGTTTTGATTTAAGGTTAGGGTACATCCGGTGTAGATTTCCCCAGTGGATTCGGTTTTCCCATTGGCCATTTCCACCGTAAAGGTTTCATTGAGCTTCTGGGGTTGTTGTTTTAATAAATGTTTAAACTTATTGCTCACAAAACTTCGCTCGGCTCCGGTGTCAAATAGGATGCATGCATAAGTGTGGTTTAGGGGAAACGTACCGGTAACAACGGCGGGATCCTGAATCGCCTCCCCCTGACCCATGGTCAGCACCCTTCCTATTCCTCCATTTCCGGGATTGTTGCTGTTAGGGCAATCTCGGCAGAAATGCCCAGTCCTCCCACACCCATAGAAGGTGTGGTTAGGCCCTGCATTGTTGCCGCCGGTGTTGATGTTGTTGTTGTTGTTGTTGCGGTTGTTGTTGTTGTTGTTGTTGTTGTTGTTGTTGCTGTTTCCCTGTTGTTGATTCTGAGGAAGGTCAGTCCTGCAATACCTTGCAGTGTGCCCCTCCCGATTGCAACTGGTGCACTGCAGCTCCTTGCACTCTCCATTGTGATGGAAACCGCACTTGTTGCACTTGGGAAGATTACCGGAATAAGGTCTAGGAGCATTCGAAGCAGCTGAGGCTGGAGCATGTGGTGTGGCCGGAACTTGTGCGGTGGCAGCATTAACTGCCACTGTCTGCTGCTTCTTAGAAGTCTCGGGGCCTTGACGCCCCTTCCTCTTGTTGTTCTTCCCCTTCTTGCCATCACCTTCCTTCTTGCCTTCAGCCTCCGCTGGCTTCTCACCCTTCTTGTTGTTGTGGTCATACAACTTCTTCGCCAATCTCTTAGCACCGTCGAAAGTTTTAGGATTTGCAGCTATCACGTTTCCTTGGATCGGAGAGGTTAGTCCCCAGATGAATCGCTCGATCTTCTTTCCTTCCGAGGTGATCATACCCGGACATAACAGAGATAGTTCACTAAATCTTGATATGTAGGAATTGATATCAGCATTCCGTACAATGAGGTTCCACAGCTCTTGCTCCATTTTCTGAATCTCACAACGAGGACAGTATTCGGCCATCAGCATTTCCTTCATTTCTTTCCATGGCATGGAATTGGCTACGGGGAGTGTCATGGCTTCCACGTGCCTATTCCACCAAGTGAGCGCTTGGTTGACAAAAGTGCATGCAACAAACTTTACTTTCATCTCTTCAGGGCAATTGCATATCTCGAACACCGATTCCACCTTCTCGATCCATCGTTTCAGTGTGATCACTCCTCCGGTGCCGTTAAAGGTTCGTGGTTTGGCGTTTGTGAAGTCCTTGTAGGTACATGTTTTGGTGGGTCTTTGATTCATTCCATTGTTCGAACTCCCGGCCCCTTGCCCGTTGCCTCCTCCATTGGTCCCTTGGTGAATTTGTGCCATAGCTGCGGTGACCGCAGCAGATACTGCTGCCTGGAATGCAGTGGAGTCAACTTCGGGTGGGGTTGGTCCAGGGTTTCTGCGAGTAGGTCGGCGAGGCATCTTTCTGTCATGAAACGGAAAGATGTTGAGTGCATGTGGTTTCTGTGAGGTTGTGATCCTACTGACTAGGTGCATGGTACGAACTTAAGTACTTCTACGAATTAGCATACAATCATGGATTCGCAACACATAGCAATTTGTAATGTCATAATAAAATACGTAAAAGTTCACTAGTATTATCCGCATTTGATACATGAAAATTTTTGCTCGAAAGAGCATACATAAGTGATATTAGTTTGACAGCATAACGGCTCTATGAGTAGTGTAGTCACTTAAACATAGAGTCGGGGTACATAGCATAGATCCTAATGGCCTAGTCAGATAAACCTATCCCTAATCGCGATGAGCTGTGCCCGGGGGTGGTGCTGAGGAAGTGGATGCTCCCTGAAGACGAGCCACCTGTCGTTTTGCGTCCTGGAGTCGAGACTCCCACCTCACCTGCCTCATATGGAACTCTCGGAGGACGTCTCGTGTCTCCTGCTCTGCACGCTCGACCCTAGTCCACAGTTGGTGTACCTGGTCGGCGGTGCTCTGAGCAAGGTCGCCAGTGTTCCGTAACCGTCTCACCATGACCGGAAGGGCTCGATCGGCCGGTCCTTCGTCCCTCAGGTCAAAGAACTCGCGTGACATGCCGAACAGGGGTCGTTGTCCCTGCTGTCTGCTCCATCTCCAAAGATCAATACCCCAGGGGGGTGTAGGACCAGTGGGGCCCACCCGGTAAGCAGGCACCCTAATCGGGTAAGGGGGGTTGATGACTTCAGACTCCGCGTCCGAATCACCCCCTTCACTATCGTCGAGTTGCTCCTCAAAGTTTTCTTCATCTTCTTCTGGTTCGGCAGGCTCGCCCTCGGCTCCTGCCTCCGGTTCCCCGTCAGATTCCTCCTCGGGGTCTTCCTCAGGCTCTTCTTCAGGCTCTTCGTCGATCCATCCGTTATTTCCCTGGTTAGGGAAGTAAGGATCTCCGGGGTGATGGAAACCAGCCATGCTGTCTGCGAGAGTGTGTAAATATGCTAACATTATTCCTAAGATGCTACAACTATTGTACAGACTAAACAAACGTTCTCTTTTTGGTGATAAAAGGGTATGTTTTTAGGTTCCCTAACTATCACGATCTCCTCAGGACGTGTGGTAGTGATACCTTGGTAGGAATGTAGTTGATCAGGCTACATCCGCTCCTTGATACAACTAAGAACAATCCTGTATTAACCGAGATACTAGCATTATCTTGTTTGATTCAGTGTTAGGTTCTCGTTCCTAATACAAGCAAGGGTGTTTTATTGTTATGTTTTACTTTTTTTGTTCAGAGTTGTGTTAGTCCCTATTTTGGTTTATAGTTGCATATCAATGTGTGGCTAGATATGCTAGTTCACTATAAACAGAGCTCTGATACCAACCTGTCACACCCCCGAACCAGACGGTGGAAACGTCCGAGGGCTATTGTGACTCAATTGAATACCATCACAATGAATATACATGAATCATAACATCATTCATCACCATGCATTGAAATATTACAACCGGTATTGTTTACATTCAGTACATTGTTTCAAAACATTACATTTCCAAAACATAAGCCATTCGATATTAATTAAACAAACATCCTGACATCACTAGATACATTTTTCTTCGATTTACCTGTTACCTGAGAATACAAGTATTTTGGAAAAACGTCAACATATGAAATGTTGGTGATTTCATAAGTAAGGTTTGAAAAGAAATGATTTGTATAAATTTGAAAACCACAGAAAATCCGATATTTTCTAAAAAAAAGTGTTGTATATGAGAAAAAGTGTGAAGATCCGTAAGTATGCTTGTTGATTATTGTAAACGTGAATAATTGATAGACTTTGTATACATCACATAGTTAAGAGTGTTGAATTCCCCGGGGAAAACCTGATGTTTTCCCAATACATCAAATTACGTGGCTTAGTTTATGTTATTCCGATACGACGTTGTTTTCGATAATTCCAGGTGACATTGGATTAATTATGGGTTGTGAGTCGTTATAATCACGCATTAATGAAAATGACTAGTTTACAACTAACAAATACAAACGATCCCTTAGGCGTCGTCCGCATTACTCACTTAATCCAACCACCCTGACTTCTCATAGCCCCACAACCGAGGAGAAAGGAGGGTGCGAAGCCCCCGTTATTTCCATAAGTCGTTCAAGGCTATCGTGAATGCGAAAGGCACTTGGTCCGACTCGCATTTGACTTCTCGACTTTGCTAGCAGTACCAAAGGACCCTTGGGGCCCAACATCACAATAAAGCTATTGAAAGTCCTTTTACACGGAATTAGGTCATATAAGGCCCAATAACATGTAAGCGAGTTCCCTTCGGGCCTAAAGATCATGTTATTGGGCTAGCTAGGCCCAACAAGCACGATTTGAAACTTTCGAGCCCAAAGATTGTGTATTGACTTCTCGTAAATTTCCGCGTGTTTATTGAAGTACCATTGTTTATTGATTTTTGATTCGTTATTGATTCGAGACCGAATCAATTCGTTTGGTAACGATATTGGTGTTGAGAGTGTGTTTATTATTACGTTCCGCCAGTAGACGTAGTACTCGTATTTTTATTTTAAGGGATTTATTGTTTTAAGAATTAGAGTTTATCTTTTTAAGCCCCTTCTTGAAATAAATTTACACTTTTAACCCTTTGTGTATAAAAGAATTTCCATTTTAGTCCTTAAACTATTTTTCTTGACACTTTAGTATCAAAACTTTTGGAAAGACATTTTTAGCACAAATTTACATGATAAACAGCTTAAGTCTCTCAAAACTGAAATGTTCTCGGTTGAAACCTCTATTTTCGCAACTTTTACAATTTTGGCCCAAAATGGAAAATTTTTGCATCTTTGGTCCCTTTTTAATTTGAAAAGCATTTTTGACCCTTGAAATAGATTTAGTATACTAGTAATCCCCTGTTTTACAGAATTGTGCAGTTTCAGCCCCTATAATTCAAAAATCTCGCAATTTGGGGCTTTATTGGGCCGAAAAGCCCATTTTGGCCCTTTATGTTTAAAATTCACATTATTAACCCTTCAAAAGTGTTGATATTCAGAAAATACATATCAGAAACTGTTTAGACTCATCTCAACCTTCAGAATTTATATTTTGTCGTTTTGGGCCCCTAGTTTTGTATTTTTGGCATTTTGAGCCCAAAAATGGGTTTTAAGTCCAAAAATGTTCATATTAACCAACTAGATTATTTTTCTAGACTTGATTAGTGTGAAATGGTATAAGTTATACTTATTTCATTCTTCATATTGTAGATCTCGGTTTTTAGGTTCTTTTTGGCTAGTATAAACATCACAATCACATAAGATCATACATATAAGCATAAAAATCACACAAGGCATACATTTACTCATAGATCTACACATTTGCTTGTATTCTCCCCCACAAAACTTATAAAAACAGAAAAAGAGGGGGTATGAAGCTCACCTTTGGGTGTGATTTCGGTTTTTGGAAGAAAATGAGAAGAATTTCGGCCTTAGCAACCTTCCTTGGAAGATTTCGAACTTGGATGCTTCTTAGGTGCTAGATCATGAGTTTGAATGAATTAAGAGGTGATTTTTGGATGAAATGAAGTAGCTAGATTAAGGATCTAAGAGATTTCTTACCTTAGATGATGATTTTTGTGCAAAAATCCCCTTGATTCCTTCTTAGATCTCGAAGTATGGATGAGTTATGAGAGTGTTTCCTTGAGAGAAAAGTGAGTGAAATGTGTGTGGTTGTGTGTGCTTGAACTCGGCCGAGAGCAAGAGAGAGGGAGAAAAAGAGTAGCTAAACTTGGAAGTATGTGAGTGCATGGATGTTTGAGTCTTCATGCATGGATGTCCCTTGAAAAATTGTGAGGTGTCACTCACAAAGTCAACTCTCCTCTTCTTTTGGGCTTGGGCCGAGAATGGGGAGGGTGAGAGGAGGTTTTTGGGCTTTTTGCCCTTAAGCCCATATTATAGCTAGGTTGGATGATTTTTGGCCCTAAAAAATATAAATATGATTTTTATGACCCATTAGGTTAGATTAGGTTAATTATGGTCCAAAATGGTTCATATAATTAATCTATCTCATTCTAGGCCCAATATGGCCCAAAATATGGAATTAAATGGAAGTGGGTCCAATTAGAGCCCATTTAAGATCTCTAAGCCCAAGATAGCCAAATTGGAAGCTTATTGGTCCATTGGGCCCAATAAGGAAGTCCTAGTCCAAAATGGACTTAAACAAGAACTTCTAGGGCTTCCAATTGCTTAATGACTATTTGAATTGCTTGCATGGGGTGTTTGATTGAAATTTTGCTGACATAGAGTATGCATCATACATGCTCTTATGTTTTTGATTCATAAATTGGTCTAAATGGTGGTTACAAGGCACAAAAATTCCTAATTGTGACATCATCCCCCCGTTAGAGGGAATTTCGTCCCGAAATTCTTTTGAAAGCTAGATTTGAGAATGCTAGAATAGGTGAGGGTACTTTTGCTTCATTTGGTCTTCGCTAGAATAGGTGAGTATTGGATTCAACCCGCGCTCATTGGAATCACTTCATGGATTTTATCACGAGTGATCATGAGACGATAATATCTTATATTCTTCAAACCTAGAGATATGAGTTGGTTGTACATTGATTGCACGAAAACGCATTCGGTAACTCGGTGTTATAAAACGTGCCTTTGTGTATGATTCAACAAGTAGCAGAACAAGCCATATGAATCGAAGTTTATCCGTTCCTTTTACCTTCGAGATAAAAGCGATATATGTGGGCCCCTCGATGATTTAATGATGACACATGTGAGTGCTTGGCCAAGCCAGGACTGATTTGATTTGTTCAATCAGTCATTCGTCATGAATCGGAAATCGGGAAACAACAAATGGACAGAGAGAATGACTATAATCCATGTCTCAGTCCATATGATATCTAGAATGGAGGAATATATGATCCCTTATCTAATGGACAAGTTTGTTGACAAAGATCAGAGTTCGACAACGGCTTTAAGAGCTACGATTGCCAGTTAGGTTTTGAAGTCATACTCAATAATAATTTTAGACTTATCCAAGTGGGAGTCTGTTGGATTAATGTCTAAGTCCATAACTATATTTGGTATGTACTTGACCCGACCCGGCATGGTCCATGTGGGGCTAAGCTCTTAAAGCTTGAAGACATCAAGCTACATCAAAAGGTATGTCATCTAACTAGTATTTTGTAGATTAAGAGCTTCATAATATGCTAGTTAGGATTAAAGCCTTGGAAAGTTCTTATTTGCATGTATAATAGAGAAAAACATAGATCCAAGGTTTATAGGATTGCATGCACACTTAGGAGTGTTAGAATGCTCAAAATCCATCAGTGGTATCAGAGTCTAGGCTTGTTTTCTTGTTATACTTGCAAAAGAAGCTGGAAAATCGAGTTGTGATGTTGTCTGCCCAGCAGACTCGCCGAGTCCATGAATGGACTCGCCGAGTCCATGAATGGACTCGCCGAGTCCAAGGGAAAATGCATCCAACTCGCCGAGTTGGTTCGTGCACTTGACGAGTTGGACCCCCAGACAACATAAATTCGACCTTTTTGGCTGGAATTGGACTAGGAACATTACCCTAAGATGATTTTGGACTTATAAACTTGTTTTTGATGTGGTAATGTTCATGCTAATCCAATTTCAAAGATAATTGTCAATAGATTCATGTTTTGTATTAGTTTAAGGTTTAGACTAATTACATGAAAAAGTTTGATTTGAATTATCTTGTTCTTATGAGTTGCTTAGATTAATAGAAAAGTTAATTGATTATGTGTTTTCAATCCAAATTAATCTAAGAGTTGATTCTAAAATGTGTTTTTGTAACTTGTCCTCAATTTATATGAAAAGTCACACTTAAGTTTCATAAAACTCATAAAAGTTGGGAAAGGTTACAAAAATGAAGAGTCTTGTCTCATTGAATGGTTTTATGACTCCATAACTTGTCCTCAAGTTATGGATGTTCAAGAGTCACTTCATTAAGTAATAAAATATGTAACCTTAATTAATTCCATAAGTTATAAAATAAAGAAAAGTTAATTCTTTTATTAGTTTAAATTCTTCCATAACTTGTCCTCAAGTTATGGAACTTGAAGAGTTTTTGGATTAAAACTACTTTAAACACATAAGTTATGGAATTAATTAGTTTTGAATAGTTTCAAAACTTGCCCTCAAGTTTTGGAATTTAAAAAAGTTTTCACTTAGGAATACTTTAATTCCAAGTTAGCCCTTAGAATTTTAAAAGTTAAAATTCAACCCTTATACTTTATAATATTATAAGTTAAATATATATATATATATATATATATATATATATATATATATATATATATATATATATATATATGTATAAGAGTAAAGTCAGTCTTACCGTTAGTAGGCCTCATTCACGAAGCCGGTCTATAAGGGGGGTATAAGGTTACTGCCTATAAAATGGCAGTTTAATGGGTGTCCACTCTCACCCACCGCTTCCTTGACTGGTGGAGGGTCGTTAGCCGATCGGGTTTGACAGGACTATAATTCTCCCTTCATTAAAAGTATTAATGATAAATACTAAGTAACTAAACCTTTTATAAATACCCAATCTTATTTACTTAGGAAAATGTGAATAAGGTGCTAATCCATGAAATTACACTTTGCATTTTGTTTAAGTCGGTTAGTGGAGCGTGTGTGGTTAACCGACACACTAACTCGTATTTAACAAGGTAGGCAAAGGGTAACTTAATGTTTATCATAGGATCGATGGAGCGTGTGTGGTTAAACGGCACATCGATTGAGGGGTAAACACTTAAGGGTACCAAGTAATTTGCATGGTTACTTCACACCTTGTTTTGTGATCCTCGGCATCCCAGTCACAAAACTTGAAGGGCACACTCGAGATTGAAACATGCCATTGAACAGTTCAATGAATCTCAAAGATCTAGGAGTTTCAAATCCAATTAAAACCTAATAATACTTTTCGTTTATCTTGGTGGAAATTGGTGAATCGTCATTCACCTACCTTCAAATATTTTATAGCTTGGATTACGACATCCCTCTTCTAAGTTATAAAATTGTTTGTAGGGTCCTAGCCTTAATATTTCATATTGGGTGTCATATTAAGGACTTTAGATCAACTATCTTGAATATCTCCCAAAAGATGTCTGGTTTAGACATCTATGATCTTCCAAAATTTCTTGAAACAAGCTTTCCTAAATGAAGATGATGTCCCTTGGAAATCATACTTCTTTCACCTCCTCCAATTATTCTCCCTAACCCACAAGTTCTTGAAAAGTTTAAGGTCACTCAAGCCCTATTGGCAAGTAAAGGTCTATGTGTGGTCACATCTTGGAGATGTAGTCACATATTGACAAGCCGGGAGAGTTGGGTGTCAAAGTCTTGAGAAAGTTAGTGGTTCAATGACTTTCTAATTCACATAGTGAGTTCCTTTGGGACTCCTATGAAATAGACTATGACAAGACCCTTAATGATCTTATCTATTTGCTTGGTGCTGCTAAATCATAAATGATTTAGTGTACTAGTAAATCAAATTTGATTAGGAGATCAACTTCCCAAAACTTTATGGACAAAGACAATAGCGACACAGGAAATCCAAAAATGCATTCTCTTCCCAATGGAAAGGGATTGGCCATAGTCAACTTGGTTGACCAAATGGTAAAGAGAAAGGCTCAGTCTGAGATAGTCCCATGTACTATTACCTAAGGGTCCATATATTTCTATTGCCAAAGGAAGGGGCTTTGGTTATGAAGCTGCCAAACTTACCTAAGGATGGTAAAGTCAATAAGTTTGACTTTATTTCAGGTAAATTCCATTGTCTAACTCTATTAAGTTCCTACTTGGAGATTCTTATTACATGATGTGGTTGGGTCACATGTTGATGTTTTAAGAATCAAAGAAAAGTAAAGAAACTTAAAGGAAGTATATGCTGATTCTGATCGCGAAGATGGATCGCATGGTTCGGTGATCAGAATTTTGAGCATGTGCTTAAGAGTTATGATAGATTGCTTAGGAATAGATAACAACAAGTTTTCATATACATTTGCATTGTAAGGATTAGTTTTTCCGCAAAGTTTTAAAATAAAAGAAAAGTTTTATTTTTGTTTATTTTAAAATATCCTTACAATGGCATTTGTAGAAAAAGGAAAAGATGTTGCTTATATGATTCCATTGATAGCAATATTGGAAATATGAAATTGATTCTTTCATTTGTGGTAATGTCTAAATTGACCAAATAAGGAAAGATTCTCATCACACAAGTTTCAATTGGACCGGAACTTGGAGTCACGCAAATTGTATAGCATGATGAATGAGAACTTTCATGTATTGGAAAATTAAGACTAATTATTTGTTCACATGGATGTGTGAGTCAAGTAACGGACTAAGGGATCGAGTACACATTCTTGTGCACTGGTCAAGTCCACCACAAAAAGATCGATAAGATTATTCGTCATGATTTACTTAGGTTCAGTAAATATGGTTATACTTACAAGCCTAAGTGTAACTCTGAGACATTGGAAAAAGGTTCCAATGTAAGGCAGAACGAATAAGAAGAATCAACTTAGGCAGAAAGATAAAAGTTTCTCAAATCTGAAAAGATGGGAGAGTACTTTAGTATCATGTTTGTGATCATCTTAATGATTAAGAAACCATATCAAAATTAGTTCTCTAAGGAAATCTTATGACTAAGAAGAGGAACTTGAATTTTTGAAATGGTTAAATCAAGAAGATGAGTCATACTTTGTTCCAACACAAGTCTTAGAGTCATACTCCAAGATTGTAACTTGAGTGACATGTCTTAGAGAAGGTTTAAAACACATGTCAAATGTAAGAGTAAAAGTTTTCTACTCTTGTACATTTGAAATTGGTAAGTTGTGATGTTTTGGATAAAACAAAGACCAACTAAGGTCAATTGTGTGAAGTGTTTGTCTTGATTAGAATCCACACTATCTCTTGAATATCTGACAAGAAAGTCTTATATGTCAAGAGGACAGTGGGAGTCCTAAAGGTCTTGAAAGCCTCAAGAACTAATTAAGAATAAAACCTAAAGTTCTTCACTAGCACACGACTTGAGGTTTATAACCTATCGTGTTGACATATTCTGTGCCTATTCCAATTAAAGTTGGCTTTGCATATGAGTTCTTAGAGTTCTTAATTGGTTGCATAACAACTTGGAAGCAATGACAGGCCCTTGAGCTGCCAGATGGCAAGAAATTGAGATTGAGTTCAATCCATATGAGTTAGGATTGTGTCTAAACAATTTCAGAACTTTGGATTGGTCATTACCCTCGTCTTGTGACTATGGTTTTGACAATTCACATGGATAAGAACACATACACCAGTAAATATAAGGGTCATAAGGTTTCTCTCCGATTCATGAAAATGATGGCGAGGAAACACTTTCACTAAGTAGATTTTTAGCTAGATAGCAATTGTAATATTTGCATTCTCAAAGTCGTTAGTGGAGCGTGTGTGGTTTACCGGCACACTAACCTAGACTTGTGAGAAGTGGCAAAAAGGTCTAACCATTATGATTACGGCATCCCTCTTCATAATTGTTTAGACATACAAGTGTGCTATCTAAGGCAAGGTGTATGTTTTTGATAAAGTTTTATCAAAGCAATCTAGTATCAAAAATCTGAACTTTGGTAAGAAAGTCAGCTAATTTCTATGTACATGTCAAAGCTAGTGGGAGCATAAGTGTTATGCTAATAATCATCGTGTCAGTGGGAGCATGATAATTATGATAAAGGTTGCAAGTTAGCAATGTTAATTATAAAAAAACAAAAGGTCTCAATTGGGAAAAAGTTGTTTTGCTATAATTAAGGGAGAGGAAGTTATACTTCATCTCAAATCTAAAAGCTTAGATTGAGGTTTTAATCGTATTTAGTCAAGAATATATATGAATTTCATGTTGGAATGGCTCAACATAAGGAAATTCTATATATGGGTTCATTATTTGCGTTCTAAAATTCGATTATGATTACGGCATCCCTTTTCATAATCTAAATTATGAGAACTTGGCAAATAGAAATGGAAATATTATAGCAAAAGACTGGTTTAGTCTTTATTTGAGACATCATGGATCGTGTCCCATATGCTTTGGATATATGATCGATTACATGTGCTATATTTATCCTTTCCAAAATTTTCCAAATGTCTGGGGCATTAAGAAGGGAAAAGGTCTAGAATTGGATATGACTAAAATGATTAAGCAATTGTCGAGGACAATCTAAGGTTTACCAAAGATTGGCTGCTCAAGGACAGTTGGAAGTATAGTATTAATTCTGGAAGGACCATATTGACATAATCTGTAAGGAGGCAACTACTGTTCAGAAGTGATAGTCAAAATGGAATATGGAAATTGTTCAAAGATAGAAAGTTGTTCAATCAATCTGTGTAAGATTAAGAAACTTAATGTAAGAAGGATGTTTCCAAGGAGTTGATCTCCTTTGAATACTCTATAATGATTGTTGCCAAGTGAATTTGTGCATAATCATTACAAGAGGATCAATGCATATAAGTTTAGAATCTAACAGATTTCGGTAAATGGCATGAATTTGGAATTCTTGCATTTGCAGTAAGGGTTTGGGACTATGAAAAGATGATCATTGGAGTTATGTTCAATCGATCTAAGTCACAAAGTAAGGATCATAGACAAACATAGAGTGCATACTTGGTGTATGGCAAAGCTATTGTTTAAGAAAAACATAGTGTACATGATTGGAGCATGGGACAACTAGTGTTTTTAATTCAAGTATAAAGTTGATAAAACCGAAACAATGAATAATGAGTAATCAGTATGGTGATAAATAAAAGTGTTTATTTATATTCATAGGGTTTAATACCATATTTGATTCATTTATTCTTGTGTTTCACTTTGCATGATTTGACTTCCAGAATAAACTAGGTTATTCTTCCGGAATGACTAAGTTATTCAAACCATCCACAGTCGGTCATATGTTGGAAGTAGATATGAATTAAGACTGTCATGGGTTGGCTTGTGGAGGTCTAAGATGTTGGACAAAGGGATACAACACTCATGAGTGCTCATAAGTTCTGAGTATTGGATTCAACCCGCGCTCATTGGAATCACTTCATGGATTTTATCACGAGTGATCATGAGACGATAATATCTTATACTCTTCAAACCTAGAGATATGAGTTGGTTGTACATTGATTGCACGAAAACGCATTCGGTAACTCGGTGTTATAAAACGTGCCTTTGTGTATGATTCAACAAGTAGCAGAACAAGCCATATGAATCGAAGTTTATCCGTTCCTTTTACCTTCGAGATAAAAGCGATATATGTGGGCCCCTCGATGATTTAATGATGACACATGTGAGTGCTTGGCCAAGCCAGGACTGATTTGATTTGTTCAATCAGTCATTCGTCATGAATCGGAAATCGGGAAACAACAAATGGACAGAGAGAATGACTATAATCCATGTCTCAGTCCATATGATATCTAGAATGGAGGAATATATGATCCCTTATCTAATGGACAAGTTTGTTGACAAAGATCAGAGTTCGACAACGGCTTTAAGAGCTACGATTGCCAGTTAGGTTTTGAAGTCATACTCAATAATAGGTTTAGACTTATCCAAGTGGGAGACTGTTGGATTAATGTCTAAGTCCATAACTATATTTGGTATGTACTTGACCCGACCCGACATGGTCCATTTGGGTTGCACTTCACCGACACAATTTATATGGATAGTCTTTTAAGAATAGTATATTTATGATTAATATTAATATATTATAAGTTCTAATATATTAATATGGAATCATATTATTTAATTAGTATTGATCAAGAATTAATCTATAATTAATTAAGTGATCAAAATGAACTAATTAAATATGGACTCTTATATATATATATATATATATATATATATATATATATATATATATATATATATATATATATATATGGAATGGGCCAAGTTCATTTAGGTTGGGCTAAGCCTTCATGGATAGTCCATGGAGTGTTTAACCCATGGATCATATGAAATGAAAGGTCATGGGTTTAACCCTAGTCTCCATACTATATAAAGATGTCCTTGGTTGGTTAAATTGGCACTAGTATGGGTACACTAAGAAGGGCTAGCCGATTTCACTAGAGAGAACCAAGTATTCATATTCTCTAAAGTCTTCCAAGGTGTTTTGGTGATTTGTGATTCCATTTGAGGCTTCCACACTATTGGGGCTAAGCTCTTAAAGCTTGAAGACATCAAGCTACATCAAAAGGTATGTCATCTAACTAGTACTTTGTAGATTAAGAGCTTCATAATATGCTAGTTAGGATTAAATCCTTGGAAAGTTCTTATTTGCATGTATAATAGAGAAAAACATAGATCCAAGGTTTATAGGGTTGCATGCACACTTAGGAGTGTTAGAATGCTCAAAACTCATCAGTGGTATTAGAGTCTAGGCTTGTTTTCTTGTTATACTTGCAAAAGAAGCTGGAAAATGGAGTTGTGATGCTGTCTGCCCAGCAGACTTGCCGAGTCCATGAATGGACTCGCCGAGTCCAAGGCAAAATGTATCCAACTCGCCGAGTTGGTTCATGCACTCGACGAGTTGGACCCCCAGACAGCATAAATTCGACCTTTTTGGCTGGAATTGGACTAGGAACATTACCCTAAGATGATTTTGGACTTATAAACTTGTTTTTGATGTGGTAATGTTCATGCTAATCCAATTTCAAAGATAATTGTCAATAGATTCATGTTTTGTATTAGTTTAAGGTTTAGACTAATTACATGAAAAAGTTTGATTTGAATTATCTTGTTCTTATGAGTTGCTTAGATTAATAGAAAAGTTAATTGATTATGTGTTTTCAATCCAAATTAATCTAAGAGTTGATTCTAAAATGTGTTTTTGTAACTTTTCCTCAAGTTATATGAAAAGTCACATTTAAGTTTCATAAACTCATAAAAGTTGGGAAAGGTTACAAAAATGAAGAGTCTTGTCTCATTGAATGGTTTTATGACTCCATAACTTGTCCTCAAGTTATGGATGTTGATTCTAAAATGTTGTAGTAGTTGAAACGAGGTTTCCAAATATATATAGAGCGCCCAAATCTGACTTCGTATGAGGAAGTTATGATTTTCTGAAGTTTCGACTTGACAGTATGCAACCCGAATACTCGATTTGAGATCGAGCGGTTTTTAGCCGAAACAATCTAAACGAGAATCGAAGATCTTGTTGTTAGTAGCGAAACAGTGAAAAGTTAGGCGAGAACGGACGTCGGACGAAGAAGTTATGAATTTATAACGAAGTTTTTCTATCCCGACCTTCTAAAAATAAATAATAAAAATAAAAGTCAAAATTAGCTGACGAAGTCTAAATTAAAGTTGTAGAGTATGGTCTGATCTACGGGTGGATATAAAGAACGTCGAAAACGGAGCCCGTATGCGAAAGTTACGTAATTTAGAAGTTTGACGAGTCAAATTACGCCGAGCGTAACTTGAGTACGCCCAGCGTACTCAGAGGGGTGCAACTTGTCTGACCAATACTCGAGTGCAACCAAATGACGCATGCAGTGACATCGAAGTACGCCCAACGTAACCTAATTACGCCCAGCATACTGAGTACGCCCATCGTACTTGGAGATTACGTCCAGCGTAATTAGAAATTACACCCAACGTAATCCCAGACCCAGCAGCCTATAAATAGAAACCGAGATCAGTCATTTTCTCTTGTTCAAACTCTTTCTTTTCTCTAGTTTTTGCCTCGATTTGCGTGCCAACCATATCTCGAAGCCCCGGTATCATTCCCGAGCCCCGAAGCAAGATCTGAAGCCCCGAGGATCGCGAGAAGTGAGATTTCCGAGCCGAAGCCCTGCCCACGAGGAGCTCGGTTTTTGTGAAGATCTTCCAGATCTACGGAGAAACACTACTTCTGCAAGTTGTAGTGCTGCCCGATCATCTTCTGATCAAGTGAGTGTATAGTCCCTTTCAATACACGATATTATACAAGTAATCGTTGAATGTATTTAAGAATATGGGTTGTGTGAGGGTATTATTATTATTACCTTCTAACACATAGACTTATATGACTCTCTTTGAAATTTCTTGTTATGTGTTTACGTATTACTTGCTATTTGGATGGAGTATTGAAAGAGCATGCTATACAGTTTTCTTTTAAATTATGTATAAAACATGTATATTTGTATCTACTAATATGTTGGGTAGAACATGGGTAGATAGTTGGTGTGCAATGAAATAAATTGATGAGAGGCCTCATTGTTGGTGCTATTCTAGTCATTCAGCAGAGTATGGGTGACGACCACGGACTATTCTAGACAGTCCTGTGGAACGCTAGCAGGCTCATAACCTATAGGTGTTGTGAACGATGTGTTCACCGGTGTACTCTATCCCCCACATGGTTGCCTTTAGGATATTTATTGCTAAGGAAGCCCCTTTGCAGTAATGTTCGTCCCGATGAAAATCCTAAATTAAGTTCCTTATAATAGATGTTGTTTTAGGGACGTAAAGTGAGGATAACGGGAATGGGTAATTGTGTTATTGTTGATTGTTGAAATTAAATATAATTATTTATTGTGGGTTGAAAACCCTATATGCTCACCAGGCTCCCAAGCCTGACCCACTCAGTTTATTTGTATTACAGAAAGTGGCGCAAGGGCATAAGATGGATGAATCATCAAGTTGTTTTGTTTACAAGTTTGTATATGTATATATTTGTTGAATGACTTGTAATGTTATTGTTTATGCTTTATGATCTGTATCGGAACATGACATCTCGATTTTTGATTATGAAATGAAATCATATTTCTTTATGAAATGTTTTGATAAAAATCTATTTTATCATGTTTTGTTTTTGGGAACAAATTTCGCATCTCTTTTAAAAATCAAAAGGATTTACTTTGAAAATGTTTAAAAAGCATAAATGAAACCGGTCTTTTCTGGCCGAGATTTTGGGGATGTCACATGGTCGGTAATGTTTAAGGATAGATTTACAACAGTTGTATCTGTACATAATGCTTGATTTTCTAGTAATGTATTAGATCATATATTTATTTTTTAATATATATATATATATATATATATATATATATATATATATATATATATATATATCAAGGGAAAATCAACAAAATCCAACGAGGGCCACAAGGATGTGTTCGATATAGATAAAAGAGAATTGAATCAAATAATGAAAATACAAAGGAAAATAATTAAGCCCCGCTTGATAGTTGCTGACCGCAAAAATGCTGACTGAGAAAGGTCTGTCTGGGTAATAAATTTTGACTGAGTAAGAAATCATATTGTTTGATTATACATTTGACTGAATGTACTGACCGATAAAAAATTAACCATTTTACCCTGCTACTATATATAATCATTTTAAATATTTGTTTTTATTAATTTACCATTATACCCCTATTATAATTTTAAGTTTATATATATATATATATATATATATATATATATATATATATATATATATATATATATATATATATATCTTAAAAAGCATTTACTAGATTTTGCTGAATTTTAAGAGGTACAACCTTTTAAGCATCATATACAATAACTTTATGCATCGGAGAATAATAAATCTTATCCGATCAAAGACAGATTTTGAATAGGTCTTCTAAGCTTGTCTTCAAATTGAATGGGTCAAATATGACCCAATATTCCTCAGAGTTTGGTCAGTTGAATCGATCAATTGAATAGGTCTCCTATTGATGGAGATAAGATTGATATGCAGAAACCCTACGCCGACCACCGTTTCCTATAGCCTACCTTCATCCCAATAAATCCTAAACGCCTCCCTTAATTTCTCATGTGAATTCAAGATTTGAAATACAAACTCTCCATCTAGGTTCGTAGATTTCTTCAAATTTCTCACCTACCACTATCGCCTTCACTTTGAAGCATTACACAGTCGTGCACTTTCTCTCCAATAACACTAGATCGAATGTTGTTGCTTCCATCTTGATGTATGAAACCTAATCAAAGCCTTTACCACCACATTTAACGAATCCCTAGTAAGTATTGATTTATTTTGCTCAATCTTGTTGAATTATCTACTTATATTAGTGTAATTTGTTATGATTTATGAAATCTATGTGGTCAACGACTTAACTTTTTTTCGAATCCTCAACAAATGAAAAGGTCAAAAAAAGTTTCAAAGTTCCTTAATTACTGATCGATGGGAAGAATCATTCAATAGTTTACAAAAAAACTTGTTGCGTTCTTCTCTTATCCCCTATTCCCGCGCCTATATTTATGCATAGTAATCTCATAAACATCAACACCATCGCACAACACAAATTCACCTCCCTTGCACTCTCTACTGCCTCAAACAATTTCAAAGTCTTCCAACCATTACGTTCATCGTTGCCACCGCTTCACCACTGGTATATCAGGTTTGTTTCTTTTTTTGACATTTGTTCTTCTTCCTTACAATTGTCTTTGGAAAGTTCAGTCAGTATATGCTTATATTTCAGGGTGTTAGAGGAAAACCGCCATCAACCACAACACCATCCTTTTTTTGCTACTAGCATACCACCATTGCAGTATTGCACGTCTCCTTCCAGAAACCTTCAAAAACCTTAGATATATACTTATATGCCCCTTTCTCTTCCGCTGCACACACACCTGCAAACAATATCACATCAGAGGTATTTTATTTCTCTTCATGACCAAAAATACATTTATCTCTCATTCTCTCTATCGTTTCTTTGGTTATGTGTGTTTGTTTAATGATTTTTATGTATAGGATCTGTTTTTCAGGTTATAGAAAGAAGATGCTTGAAGCAAAAAACAAAGGTGTTGTCAATTTTAGCCACCCACTGTCTACTATCCTTCCCAAAATCAGTTCCCGGTGACCCCCCTCTTTCAATTTCTTTTTTTGGTAGAAATGCACCCATTTTCTCTTAATCTCTTTTTCTTCTTCTATTTGATAATTTCAGTATCTTTTCTTTAAATGAGGGAACCAACTAATTCTTAATCATAACCTTTTTTTTTTTCCTATTTGTAAGTTCTTTAACAAAATCTTAGTTTGTTTTTCTTCTTGAAAATACAGGTTTACAGTGTGAGGTAAGCTCATTATGTTGCTGATAAGAGGTTATTTTATGGTATGTTATTGTTTGTAGCATCAATTTTATATCCTCATTTTTCTTATGCTATTGTATTCTCTTTGGGAATTGCTTGTGGATCTTATCTTCTGTTTCTATAGATATGCTATTGAAGATGCAGGTTCATGCCATGGATTCTATATCTCAAGCTCTTGATCTCTGTGATGTTGTTAAATGCCACCAATATTATTGCTTACTAAATAAGGTATACTTTTGCTTACAAATCTTTATTTTTGTGAAATAATCTGTGGGATTTTGATAATGTTGTAGGTGTGAAGAACATGTTTTTCTGTGAGAATGAGTTGTGATAATGAAGATGGTGAACAATGATTCGGTTTAAATTTACAAAAGTATCAACATTTATAATTTATATGCATGATTTCCTATTGTATTTGGTTTAAAGTTACAAAAATACCCTTTAAATTGAAAGGAATTGGAACTAAACTCACAATAAATGTCACTAGCGTATTAAAGAGGTAATTGTCATTCTTTCTTGATATTATTATTTCAAGATTTGATTATGGCTAAGGGCCTAAGGCAACAAATAATGCTTTTTTTATGATATGATTGGCTACAGGTTCTTGAAAAAGACATGGTTTAAACAAGAATTTGCAATATACTTCTGGTCTTCTGGTTAAAAGGTAACTAAATTTTTTTTGGTAGTGGACTAACTAATGCATTATATATGGTGTTTTGTTAGGTCTAGCAGTTATTGAATTTATGAGTGATGTTTCTATTGTTTTCTAAACATCTAACCAAGAAACATGATAATACATGAGGCCAAGTGAGTTTAGAAAATGGTTATTCATTTTACTTTACTAATGAAACTATATTTCTTGGATCTGTTGATTTGAATAGCTTGCAATCTGAAAGACCCTGTACAATGGTTTGGTCTAGGCATAGTCGTAGATAGCAGTAGATATGTAATTGTTCGTGATTTGTGTTGTGTTTACGGTCAGAATGGGTTTACGGCCGTAAACTCTTTACGGCCGTAAACACCTTACAGTCTCTAGTCAGGTCTTTAAATAGCGAGTTGTGTCAGTCATTATGAGTTGTTGATGCTCTCGTATACTTCCAAGTTGTATAAGACGTTTTATAGTATTAAAGCGTATGCAAGCTTGGTCTTTTGCTCTATATTTGTTTATTAATTCGTGTTTGCATCTGTTATTATCTTTGATCATTGGTAGATCTATTTTTCGGGACTTTACAATTGGTATCAGAGCAATACCAGTGTCAAAGGCGTTCAACAGCTGCGTTTTCAACTAAATCGACATTCACAGCAGTATAGAGGGATTTATTTCAGTCGAAATCAAAGTTTCTAGAAGTTTACGGCCGTAAACTCATCTTCACGGCCACAACTGCATTCTTCGAAAACGATAGTTTTTCACATCATTCAAGCCTTCGTAATCACATATTGATTCTGGCATTTAATTGAGTTGTGTTTTAAAAATAAAATCGAACTTTTTATTTGAATTTCATTCACCGTAAACTAAAGCATTCACGAAAAATTGATTTTCTGTTAATCGAAATTTACATCATTATTTTTCGGAGTTTAAATCAACAAGTATACTTGGACCGTAAACTCGAGTTTACGGCCTAAGGTTTACGGCCTACGAGTTTACGGCTTAAGAGTTTACGGCTAAGTCAGTTAATTTTATAAATTGAAATTAATTCTTGAGTTGATTTTAAAAACAAAATAATTTTTAACCGTAAACTCCAGTTTACGGCCTAAAACAGTTTACGGCCGTGAGTTTACGGCCTAGTGTTTACGGCCTAAGCTTACACGACAAAAATAAATTTACAGTCTTAAAATTTTCTAGTAATAATTTTTTTAAAATATGGATACACAAAATTCAACTCAATACCAAGAGCTTGATGCTGTGATGGGTACAACCACGCGAATTCCAAGACTTATGTCTGCTGATGGTTTCCCTAAGTGGAAATATAGAATTGAGAAGTATATTAAGATGAAAGACTTTAAGATTTGGAAATGTGTTTTAAAGGATCCAGTCAGAATCACCACTACAGTTGGGGGGAAGGTGGTCGACAAGGCAATCGAAAACTACACTGATGAAGACTTTGAGAGTGTGGAAGAACAAGAAAAGGCATTGGCCATTTTGACTATGGCTTTATCTCCAGACATTGCTCAAGGATTCAGAGAGTATACTTCTGCCAAAGCTCTATGGGAAGCTCTCATTGAAGTATATGAGGGAAATGAAGACATGCGGGAAAGTCGCCAAGATATGCTGAGACAACGCTTCAATATGTTTAATTATGTTCCTGGAGAGACTCTCGAAGCTCAACTGCAGAGATTTACAACTCTCAACACTGAGATGACTGTGGCAGGGATTTTCTATACAAAGTCAGAAATTAATAAGAAGCTACTAAATGCACTCCCAAAATCTTGGGACATGAATGTAGCAGTAATCAAGAAGACTAAGGATCTTAATCGCCTTTCCCTAGCTGAAGTGATGGCTGTCATCAAAGCGTGTGATATTGATGACAAGCAGCGAGAGATCAATCATGTGAACTCCTACTCAGCTGCCAATCTTGGCATTTCAGCTAATAATGCTCTCTCTTCTTTCTCCTATACTTCTGCAGGTTCATCTTCCTCTGCTCCGGTCATTTCTTACCCACAAGGCCAGCCTATTACATCTACCCAAAATGTTTCATCCTCTAATGTGGCTTCTTCACCAAAGGGAAAGGAGGGTGATGAAAACCTTGTCTTTGCAGCAGGGCTTGTGAATTGCTACAATGCTCTTATAGCTGGGGAACTTCCTCCTCAATTGTCATTTGCAGATCTTGATCAAATCCATCCAGAGGACGTTGAGGAAATGGACATCACATGGCAAATTGTCATGGCTGTATTTAGGGCAAAACAGTTTGCCAAAAAGACAGGGAAGAATAATTGGGGAATGAGTGCTGACAAGAAGGTTGGATTCAACAAAGGAAAGCTTCGATGTTTCAATTGCCACGAGCCAGGGCATTTTGCTCGTGATTGCCCACACCCTGATAGGAGGGTTAATAATGACAGAACAATGGTTGCAGTTGGGAATAATCGAAGCAGTGGTCAAGCAAACAATGAAAAGGCTATGGTTGCACAATCATTTGACTGGGATGATCAAATACAAGCTCTAAATTTGTCTGGACCAGAAAATGCTTACCTAGCACAAGTGAGGGATGACACTCAAGCAAGGACTGCAGTAGCTGAAGACAACATGATGAAACTACAATTTGGCTTGATGGTATCCTCCTCCCATGAACCTAATTCATCCAAGGTAAGTCTTCCATCATGCTCTAAGGCTTGTATAGATTATGTGAAAACTTTACAGGATAAAATTGAGACATTAGGTGATGAAGTAGAAAATCTTAGGATTCTTCGTGAACTCAATGACAAATTAATAAGAGACGTAGAAGACCTTAGATATGAAGGGTACCGACTTCGAAAAGGACAAAAACCACTTAAAGCTCAACTAGAATAAAAAATTAAAGACTTTAGGAGACTCCAGGAAGACTACAGCAACAAATGTGAAAATTACAATTATGTAGTCAAACAAAATGCTGAGCTTGTAGCTGAAGTTGAATCCTTGAAAGGAAACTTTGAGACCGCCAAACTTGATGTCAGAAAATATGATTTCTCAAGTGAGGTGGTTGCAAATATGATAGACCAAAGTATGCAGTTTAAAAGAAATCAATCAAAAGGTCTAGGGTATAAACTTGTACCTCCTCCTTTCAATCATTCATACGTGTGCAAGCCCTTGTCCAAAGAAGAGATTGCCAATGAATCATTTATGATTTATGGCAAGCCCTCCGGTTTTGTTTCGGGAGGATTTATTAATGTTGAAAGTACTAACATTTCTACTTCTCCTGCAGATCAATCCTTGAATCAGTCAAAGCACAAAGTTGAAGGATGTGTTTCTGAAAATAAAATCGAGTCCAAATCTGAAGCTTTTATTTTAAATAAAGACAATTCTTTGTTAAATGTTTTAAGTGACAATTTTTCTTGTGGTGTTTTTAATTATTCTGATACAGTAGCTGCTACCTCTGATACAGTTTTGAATGTTTCTAATATGTCTGATAAATCTTTGAACAGTTTGGTTGACAATTTAAACGTCTGTGATAAAAAAGTTGAGATACCACTAGTCTCACAACCCTCAATAAATATAGCACCCTCACTTGCCTCAGAACTTGATAATATTGCATGTTTTTGTGAGACAAGCAAGGGTGTTTGTGGGGAAAACAAATCTGACAAATGCAGCACAAGTTCTATCAATAACAATCAGATTTGTTTTAATTGTGGCACTAAGGGTCATATTGCTAGAAATTGTCTTAATCGAATGTTTGTGAGTTATAATCTTCCAAGAGGAGAGAACGAATTCAGAGGAAGATCCTTAAATAGAAATTCCTCTAGAAGTCGCTCTCGAAATGATTATTGGGTAGATAAAAGAAATAGAAAAAGGGATATTTTTCACAGTCATAAAAGGTTTTTTAATCACCTTGTCCTGAACAGTCTGCCAAAAAGGAGCATAGCCATGCAAAGGTCAAGCTCATCCCAAAGCAATAATGGATCTTCAACCAATTCTGGTAGAAGTAACACATGCTTTAAGCAGATCGTCAGACATAAAATGACAAAGTTGACTGAATTTTTCAAAAAACCTAATTATATATGGAAACCCAAATCTACTCCCAATACATCATCTGTATCCTCAGAGAAGTTCATGTGCAATAAATTTGAAAAGGCATCGGGATCACCCAGGAAGATCATGACCTGGGTGCCCAAATCTAATTAAACCCGCCCATTTTGCAGGGGCATTTGCGGGGAAATGTCGTCAGACCATGGTTCGTCGATAGCGGCTATTCCCGGCACATGACAGGAGACATCACCCAATTGAACGACATTCAATCATTTAATGGGGGATACGTCTCTTTTGCGGGTGGAGATGGAGGAAAAATTACACAAAAGGGCACGGTATCAAACGGAGTTTTGAGTTTTGAAAATGTGAATTTCGCTCCAGAGCTAAAACACAGCCTGCTAAGTGTTTCGCAGATCTGTGACAAGGTCTATTCTACGCATTTCACTGACAAGGAATGCATGATCTTAAAGCCAGGCTTTGTCATCCCTGAAGAATGGATTCTCGTAAAGTCAAAAAGGGATGGAAATGCTTATATTATCGATATGAATAGCAATCTCCCAAAGCAAGTTACTTGTTTGTTCTCAAAGATCACTGAGCAAACTGCAATGTTATGGCACCGAAGATTAGGTCACGCCAACGCCAAAAATCTCAATCGTCTTGCAAAGAATGAGATGGTCCGTGGATTACCTGTCAAAGACTTTATCACGTTTGAGAAATGTGTGTCCTGTGCTCAAGGAAAGCATCATCGAAAGCCACATTTACCGAAGCAAGTTAACTCAATAAGTCAGGTTCTACAACTTCTTCACATGGACCTATTTGGTCCAGTGAATGTGCTAAGCATCAATAGGAGATCCTACTGTCTAGTTGTGATTGATGACTTTTCTCGTTTTACGTGGGTTTTCTTTCTATCCAACAAAGCTGGCGTCCCTGAATTGATCAAGAGGTTCATCATACTTGTTGAGAATCAGACCAATCATAGGGTGAAGGCTCTTTGCACTGATAATGGAACGGAATTCAAGAATTCTGTTCTCAATCACTTCTGTTCTGAGAAGGGGATCCTACATCAATTTAGTTCCGCTCACACACCTCAACAAAATAGTGTTGCTGAGAGGCGAAACAGAACACTTAAGGATGCTGCAAGGACGATGTTGTGTGACTCCAAGCTTCCTGTTTTCTTTTGGGCAGAGGCAATAAACACTGCCTGTTATGTTCAGAATCGAGTACTCATCAACAAAGCTCAAATGAAAACTCCATATGAAATTTACTATGGTCACAAACCGTCAGTTAGTCATTTTCGAGTATTTGGCTGTCCTTGCACCCTTCTTCACCTAGATGCCAATCCGAAGTTTAATGCCAAAGCTGATGACTGCTATTTTGTTGGGTATGCTGGACGTACCGCTTATAGAGTCTACAACAAGAAAACCAAACAGATTGTGGAATCCTATGACGTGCGTTGGTTGGAAGAGAATGAGACAGACGCAAGAGTGGGTCCGGACTGGTTATTTGATTACACGTCACTTTTCAAATCCTTAAACGTGTATTCAAATGATGTCTCAAAAACTGATTCGCATTTGAAGAGTATCTATGAAGATGAAGTCGAAGAAGTTGTATACAAACCTGTATCTAAACCTTCCAATTCACTGACAGGAAAGTCTAAAGCTTCAACCGAATGGAGGTCCTCCGACTCCCTCAAGGGAGAATCTTCTGCTCAATTTGAGGGGGAGTCTTCTGCTTCATCTGAGGGGGAGTCGTCTGCTGAAATTGAAGGGGGGTCTTCTGCAACATCTTTCGATAAGTCTTCTACTTCTTCTCAAGGGAGGCCGTTATTGGAACATGACAGTCCTCAATCAGACCACATTGATTCTTCGGATGCTGAATCAAGACCTCCCACATCATTAGAGAAAGAGTTCATTCCAAATGATGCTTCCGCTGTCCCTTCAACCCTGATGGAATTACTCTTTCCTGACCTTATTTCAGATGAGTATGTTGCAGAACCATCTAGTTCTACTCAACAAGCAAATGAAGGAGGTCTTAACATTCACACTCTACCTGTCTCCATCAATGACATCAGCCAAGAAATACCCTCTAGGATTCAACGAGATCATCCGCTCGAGAACGTCATCGGCCAGCTAGATAGTGGTGTTAAAACTAGAAGTCAAAGTGGAGACGTGAATACATGTCTGTATTCTTGTTTTATCTCTCAAATTGAGCCCAAGAATGTAGAAATGGCTCTAAATGAACCTAGCTGGGTGGATGCGATGCATGAAGAATTGCATCAATTTGAAAAACTAGGTGTTTGGAAGTTAGTTGAGTTACCAAAGGGCAAAAAGTCTCTTGACACACGGTGGGTTTATCGTAACAAGCAGGACGATTCAGGGGTCATTGTGCGAAACAAGGCCAGACTGGTAGTTCGCGGGTTTCGACAAGTCGAGGGTCTTGACTACACTGAGGTTTATGCTCCTGTAGCTCGCTTGGAGGCCATTCGTATCTTCTTGGCGTATGCTTCGTATATGAACTTCACTGTTTTTCAAATGGATGTCAAGACCGCCTTCTTGTATGGCAAGGTGAAGGAAGAAATCTACGTTGATCAACCTCCAGGGTTTGTCGACCCGAAGTTTCCTAATCATGTCTACAAGTTGGATAAAGCGTTGTATGGGCTGCATCAAGCTCCTAGAGCATGGTATGCAACTCTAACAAAGCATTTGCTCGAACATGGCTATACACGTGGTACTATCGATCAAACATTGTTTATAAAGCATGTCGACAAAGACCAGATACTTGTTCAAATCTACGTCGACGACATAATCTTTGGATCAACTAGCCAACAACTTTGCAAGGAGTTCGAAAGTGTAATGAAGAAAATATTTGAAATGAGTTCTTTGGGAGAAATGACCATGTTTTTGGGGCTTCAGGTTAAACAAAATTCATCCGGCATCCTTCTTCATCAGGCCAAGTACGTGGATGATATTCTTGAGAAGTTCGCACTTCATGATGCTAAATCTGCCTCAACACCGATGGCTGAACGACCCCTCTTGACTCCAGATCCAGAAGGCGAACCCGTAGATCAAACTCTTTATCGATCAATGATCGGATCCCTAATGTATCTTACTGCAAGTCGACCAGACATTATGTTCGCAGTTTGTCAATGCGCACACTATCAGGCTAATCCTAAACTCTCTCATCTTATTGCTGTTAAAAGAATTTTTCGATATATCAAAGGAAGCCCTAAATTGGGTCTTTGGTATCCGAAAAATTCTGAATTTAATCTTTATGCCTTTACTGACAGTAATTATGGAGGTTGTGAGCTTGACAGGAAATCAACTTCAGGAGGATGTCAATACCTAGGTGATAGACTAGTTTCATGGCAATGCAAGAAGCAGCACACTGTCTCGACTTCGACAGCAGAGGCGGAATATGTGGCAGCATCAGCTTGTTGTTCTCAAGTTATTTGGATCCAACATCAGCTGTTGGACTACGGTTTGAATTACTCAGAAACCCTTATCTATTGTGATAATGAGGCCGCCATACAAATTGCTAAGAACCCAGTCCAACACTCTAAAACCAAGCACATCGATATTAAAATTCACTTTATCAGAGACTGTTATGAACGATCTTTAATTCGAATCGAACAAGTCCACACTGATAACAATGTGGCTGACTTGTTCACAAAACCTTTTAACAAAGCTCGTTTTGATGTGCTTGTGGGATTTCTGAAAATGATACGTTTTGAGGATTAATTTTTTCCTTTCTTTTCCTTTTTCTTTGTTTGTTTTTATTTTTTATTTTTTAATTTTATTTTTTATTTTTTTCTTGGTCTTCTTAGTCTATTTTCAAATTTTATTAAGTTTGTCTTCAATTTTTGTTAGGTATGTTTAAATTTGCGCACTTTTCTTTCATTTCAAATTCTCAACCATGCACAAATTTAGGGGGAGAAAGAAAATCCAAAAACAACAAAAATTACAAAAATCCAAAAATAGTGTCATTTCAGTAAAGAATCCAAAATAGGGTTATTTCAAATCAGACATTTAAAAATTTCTTTTGTTAGCAGCCTTCGTTGTAAGTACTGTGATGGGAAATGATATTAATAAGTGATAAAGGACGACCTGAATCGGCGTAACGTACCTAAGTTGAATCGTCTACGCTCTGTGCTCGATGTGCTGGTAGGCGCGAAAGATTTTAAAAAGGGGACTTGACTAGGAAAGTTGAACCTAATGAATTTAAGGACTCGACAAATTTTGACCTAGTTAGATCCGTTTAATCTGACATCACGACGCTCGGATAGGTTGAGCAGGGAGATAAACACGAGAATCTACTCGTCACATTAATTGAACCCGTACTTGGAACCGTGGCTTAACTTTTCCTCGATGTGCGGATTCTGTCCTTAATTCCGGTTGGATGGGGCGACTGGTAAATTCCGATAAATTAGGTCTGTAGAAAATCGTTTTCTTTCTTTCTTTCTGTTAGTCATATGTTGTCTCCTTTATCCGACCTGGTACACAACATATGCAACTCCATTTCTCTGTAGGAAATATATATGTGCTTGAAATATATGTGTGAAATGTATGTGTGAAAAACTTCTCATCTGTTAGCCACATGCTGTCTCCTTTGCGTGACTTCTAATCCGACCTGGTACACAACATATGCAACCTTCTTCTTCTCAACCCCTCTGAAGTAGGTAGAAATAGAATTCTGTATCTCTTCTCTCTCTGAATGGTTGTCTGCTCACCCGGTGTAAGGAGTACTCTGGAAGTTCTTGATGGCTGGGGCATATCAGGAAGCGGGAAACACGTTCCAGTACACCTAAAAAATTGAACTCATACAGATTGTCTGTAGATCTCGCTGCTCAATTTAGGTGGACAACAATATCCCTGGTTGTAGTCAATTAAATGGTCATAAGGTAATTTCACGTAAGATTTAGGAGTTATAATAATTACCAGAAATTTACAATTAGGTATATGCCCGAATCATGTCATTGGTAAAAGGTCCAAAATGTCACAAATCCTTCGCGTTTAAATGGACCACAATACTGGCAATCGGTCAGACGAAGATGTGAAAATAAGGGTACCGACAAGTAGAATAAGGCCGTCCAATAACTTTGATCCAAGCATCACAAAAGAAGTGGTAGTTAAAGTGTTTCTTAATTTATTTGACGTTGATTTTTTATTTTTTAATTTTACTTTTATTTTTATTTAATTTTTTCAACTTAAAATTTTATATTAATTTTATTCTACTTTTATTTTTCTAGCATTTAAAAATTATGGTGTGTTAGTTTTTATTTTAAAAGTTTTTTTTTAAAATTAAATTAATCCTCAAAATGTTTTATTTTTATTAATTGGCGAAAAATTAGAAAGACTGGGTAGCTATCAGGCAGGAGGGTAAAAAAGGTGGAAAGGTAAAAAGATAAAAAGGGGGAGTTCACGGCCGGAATCTCCCCACTCAACAGTTTCCGGCCGCAAACCACTCCCAAAAGCTCTCAAGGTGTCAAAAAAAATTTCTTCGATTTTCAGAAAAACGAGTATATCATCGTGAAGGTAACATCGTGTAGATCTCGAATATATATTTTGTTTCACGGAATCACATCGCATTGTGTTTAAAATTAAATAAACTCAAGTCGAGGAGTTTACGGCCGTAAGCTTAGGCTGTAAACTCTGAAACTTGATGATTTGGATTCGAAACTATTTTATTATGATGCTATTTCTCGTTATGTTCACGACTATGTGCTTTTCGTTCGTCATTTCAAAGAGAAAGACCAATTTTTAGCCTTTTTTTTTCGGTGTAGACATTCATAGGCCGTAAACTCCCAGTTTACGGCCCGTGAATTCGAGTGTAATTATTCTGGATTGTTTGAAATATCTCTATGATAATTGTGCATCGTGTTTTCGAAGTAATTTCTAGGCCGTAAACTAGAGTTTACGGCCCAAGAACACTTGTCGATTCAAGCTATTATTTTGACTGGGTAAAGATTGCATGTTTTCCTCGCTTAAACCGTGAACCAAAATTTTTTTAAGGGTTCCTTAGGCCGTAAACTAGAGTTTACGGCCCAAGAACCAAAATTGTCAAAAGGTTTAATTTTTTTTCAGTAAACATACATCATTAATAAATAATTTTTATTTTGATCAAAATTTTATTGTCGTATTTTTTTTTGTCAAAATAAGTTTCATTATTGGTGTCGGTTTCTTACAACTGTGTTTGAGTGCAGAAAAATGGCAAATCTCAAGTTTGCAGACATGCACAATCTGGCGATAGTTCTTGCTGATCCACCTGTCGTTCATTCCGATATGCTTTCAATGATTCACAGGTTGCGTGAATGCTGTGTTGCATCAGCATTGACAGTCAATCCGGTGATCTATTAGAACATCGTCCGTGAGTTTTGGGAGACGGCAAGGACGCATATAGATGATGATGGAAATTTCACAGTCGCGGCGAAGGTGCAAGGACGAGATATTGTAATCGATGAAAGTTTTGTTCGAAACGCATTGCTGATTGATGATCAACCTAACTATCCGACGGTAATTGGCATAGAAGATGTTCAGAGAATACTACAACGGATGAGTTATGAAGGAACCTACCCGCCAACGTTGAAAAAGCTGCTTCATCCGTATTGGAGATTTCTGGCTCATGTGTTCGTAAGTTGCATATCCGGTAGAAGGAGTGGGGCTGATGAAATTTCTCAACGCACAACTGGTGCATTGGTATCTTTGGCCTCTGGAATTCATTTCAATTTCTCAAAGTTCATCCTAGAGGAATTTGTCATAAACATCCGGGCTTCTACAAGGGATACCTTTCTCCAATATCCCCGCTTCATTCAATTGTTTGTCGAGATGCAGTTTCCTGAGGTTAGAAAGGCGGGAGACACCTTGGATATGAAATCTTTGGGTCCACACACTGTGGGACTCATTAAGCAAAACCGAAGAGGAAAAGTTGTCTTTCGAGGGCGTTATCGATTGAAAAAATTCGGAAAGTTTACAGAATTGGATGAGACGCCAGTGTCATACGAATCATCAGAACCGACTTCTTCTGAGAAAACGTCTACTGAGGGTTCGACTCCAACAAACTTTGTGATAGACGTGACTGAAGATGATGAAGATTCACCAACTCAGAGAGATCAAAGTACTTCTAGTCATGAACATGAGTCGAATGAAAGACAGGATGAAAGGGAAATAGGTACCGGTGATGATGGACATGACTCATTTGAAGATCTTGATCTTACGGGGTTTGATAATGATGATATTGCGGCTTCTTTAGCACATTTCTGACCTTCAAGAACATTTCTGACCTTCAAGAACATTTCAATCTGCTGACTTCAAGCTACTTCGAATTGAAAAAGAAACTGGAGGATGATTTTGGTGAGAAGTATAAAACAAGTGTAGAAGAACAAAGAATAAATTTACATGTGCAAGCGTATCCAGTAGATGTGCCAGCTGGTCAATCTTCTGGTTCTGCTGAATGTATTGGAGCTGTTCCTCCTATGGCTTCTCATATTCAGGAGATCATTCGGAAAAATCAAGAAGATGATACCGAAAGGGGGCAGTTATTATTCAAGCGAAATGTTACTCAGAGCAATTATAAAGGGGAATCCTTGATCACTGTCACTGATCTTGAAATTGTTCGGTTCAGAGATACTTTTGGAGATCGATCGGGTGTAGCTGCTTGGGGATTTCATGATCCTCTTCGACTTTGGATTATTATTCGCAAGAGCGGTAATTCAGAGTTGTATAAGGATATTCGTGCTTTTAGTTCATTGACAAGGGTTGATCTTGCGGAGTTATCACAAGCTCCTTTTATCAATCTATTAAACAATCCTCAGGTTTCGCAGTTCAAATTCTTTCTAGATGAGCAAGTAAAGAAGGGATTTCCTATAATGCCAACTGCTGAGTCAGTCATTCTGGAACATCCAGATGTGTTTGAAGCTTCTTCTGATAAACCTCTACAGTTGGTTATGTGGCCACCCACGACTCAAGTTAAACAATTTCCCATTGTTCAAGGTTATAAAGATGGATCGCTCGGTTCTATGGAGTGCTGGGTTTATGATGAAAGTACTTGTGGTGCAGTCATTAAGCTCAAGAATGGGTGCATACGGTTGTATGATCGAAGAGACCTTCTGCAGTTCAGGAAATGGGATATTCATTATCTGAGCAATTTTCAAATCAAAGTGGTTGAAGATATCTATGAGCAAGGAGCCAAGGCGTATACCAGGATGGTTGCTGAGATTTTGAGCAAGAAGATGTGGAATGGCGCTATGGGCCAAATGGATGTCATGCTGGTAAAGAAAGGAATGGGGCCGAGCTAGTCCAAACCAAGGGGGAGATTGAAAGACCATGTACAATGGTTTGGTCTAGGCATAGTCGTAGATAGCAGTAGATATGTAATTGTTCGTGATTTGTGTTGTGTTTACGGTCAGAATGGGTTTACGGCCGTAAACTCTTTACGGCCGTAAACACCTTACGGTCTCTAGTCAGGTCTTTAAATAGCGAGTTGTGTCAGTCATTATGAGTTGTTGATGCTCTCGTATACTTCCAAGTTGTATCAGACGTTTTATAGTATTAAAGCGTATGCAAGCTTGGTCTTTTGCTCTATATTTGTTTATTAATTCGTGTTTGCATCTGTTATTATCTTTGATCATTGGTAGATCTATTTTTCGGGACTTTACACAATCTAAAGCAATAAGTTCACATTAGCAGTGGAGATTGTTTAATTGTTTGCAGGATGAAAGTATTGATGCTAATTTGAAGACTAAATATTGATTTAATGCTTAAGGAGATTGTTTATGAGCAACTTTGGGTGTAACTTTGAGGCCGGAAAAACTAAAAAAGGCTATATGAATGAGTAGTTAGAAAGTAATTGGATTTTGTATGCATCAAAGGGCTATTGTCACATATACACTTTAATTAATTTAAATTCTAATAATATATATTTGTAAATTGTAAATCCAACATATATCATATGTATCTTGTTATAAATGTAGCACCCCGTGGAATATGGCTATAATAAAGTCATGTTATGTATCATTGCTTTTGGTTTTTTCTATGTATGAGATAATTACAAAATAAAGAAATGATCATAATAAACCTATCTTGGAGGCCCATGCTTTCACCGTATGTTTCATGCTTAAGTTGAACTCAATCTTTTTCTTTATATATAAATGTATAATAACGATATCAATTGACACAATGAAAAATATTTAGAAATTTCTAAAAAATAATAATAACTAATAATAATAAATATAACGAGCATTAAAGAATAAAAATAGATTTGTAAATATCTTATATATTTTGCATGCTTTTAAAGAATTAAACTTATTATTTTTTAATCTTTTAACTAAACTTTTCAACTTTAGAGTTAATTACTTAAATGGTCACTTGATATTCTCCTATTACAAAACGACTGCAGAAATATGTTTTCTAGGAAACTTATTATTTAGATAAATAAAATAATTTTTCGTAAGATATTTTAAAAGTGAACGTTCATAAAGTAATTTTGTAATTTTCCAACAAAAAATCAATATTCTTCAATAAATATTCAAAATGTGGTTCTTCACAAAAAGATTATCTTTGTATATTTTATAGCAAAATAGCACAAACTATATTTCAGGAAGAAATTGATCACTGACAGTGATCAATAAATTAAAAAAACACGTCAAATGGCGTGTGACCCACTGATATCAAGACTAGAGGTTGATGGTTTAAATTTCGCTCGAAACAAAATATGTAGATTTATATGTAGGGTAATAATGTGTGAGTTAGTAGATCTAAAGAGTAATTCAGGTTCGATATGGTTTCAACCGCATGGGGATACTAGCCACCCAAAAAGATCCTTTAAATGGTCATAGTGCATTGTCACTCTCACTTTCTCCTATCACATCACATTCGACGAACGAAAACTCTAGCCCTCACCACCACATCCCACTCTCATTTGCGGAAAAAAATCAATCGTTTCTAGAAACTAATTTCTAAATGAAATTATTCGTCCGTCGTTTAGTGCGGGTAAACGGCTAGTATGTATATATATATATATATATATATATATATATATATATATATATATATATATATATATATATATATATAATGTTTGTAAAATCGTTAATAGGATTTAAATATTTAATTATTTCCGGTTTTTAGCTTATTTTAGGTAAATATCATATTTTGAAAGTTTACAAAGGATATATATATATATATATATATATATATATATATATATATATATATATATATATATATATCCTTCGTAAACTTTCAAAATATGATATTTACCTAAAATATATATATATATATATATATATATATATATATATATATATATATATATATATATCCTTCGTAAACTTTCAAAATATGATATTTACCTAAAATTTTGTTTTAATAAGCTAAAAATTGGAAATAATTAAATATTTAAATCCTATTAATGATTTTACAAACATTTAAAAGCATGGGTTATACAAAAAAACTTTTCTATGGATGAAAAGCTTTTAAATTAAAATGAAAATAACTTCAACAAGACAATAAAAGATGAGAAATTTCATTGAGGCATTTTGACTAACATTTACAGTGCAATAATTTATATCAACCTTAAAGATTGGTTTCTAAAAGTGGAATACACCTGGTTCATTTTTTTTTTTGTTTCTTCAAGTGACCGACAATCAAAGAACCAATCAAAGGCAGGGAGAAACTTTTTCTTAACAACCAGGAAAAAAAAGATGTAAGAAGAAAATATTAAGTTTTTTTTGCTTGATGGAGAAGACAAAGTCGAAGGAGAAGCTGCGAATTTGATGGGAGTGTGATTAATTTTGAGAAAGAAAAAGGGTGTGACTTTGTGTAGAAGGCGTACCTGATGAGAAGGAAGAGGCGCTTAAAGATGAGTGGTAGGGCAAGGGCACAATTGAAAGAAGTTTATCCCTTTCTTAGTCAGCTAATTCACGATTTCTTATCGAGTCAGATGTTGCTTTTCGAGTCAGAAACTCAAAATTGGTTTACCAAACACCTTTAGCTGACTGAGTCAACCAAAAATATCTAGCCCAACTCGGTCAGACGCATATCAAACACAACCTAAGTTTGAAAAAGCGACTTGATTCTATGTTAAATTGTGAAACGTAATAAACATATAGAAGTCTAGGGACTATCAACAACATTTAACAAGGGTCGTAAGGAAGTGTTGTATAGATAAATGGAATTGAAACATATAATGGAAAAATAAAGGAAAAGAAATAAGTTTGAGAAAGAGACTTGATTCTACTGTTTGGTATAACAAAAAAATTCAACTGATAAATTTACATGAGAATCAATTTTCTTGATTATAGTAAACAATTAAGTGATGATGATTTTTTTCACCATACTTATCTTTTTTAAACAACATTGTTTTTTTACAAAGATATCATTATGATTTACATGCTAATTTTATATTATGTAATTTTAAGTTTCTATATTTTTTTATTTTAACAATCATTTTTATAACTATAAAAATTCATTATCTTACATTATATAAAAAAACATATTGCATTTTGAATTTCTAAATTTTATTTTTTATAGTTTACTTTCATAAAGCATCATCATCATGTGTCATTACTGGAATGTATTCAAACTAATTTTGCAGTTAAAAGGTGTTAGGGTTCGATATTAGAACTCAAATGAAGTGGTTTTTATTGGAACACTCCAATGGTTCATATTACAAAGTTGATTTTTAGGAAAAAATTACACATAAAAACACATAAACATTCATCTAGATGATTGATTTTATTAAAGAAAGGGAAAAGTGAAGAAGGATACCGGTGACCAATTAAATGTAAATGAACATGTACTATTTGAATTGGAAATGACACCTCATCATCATGAAGACAAATAAACATCTTTCAGATCGAATAATGAAATAGAGAGAGATTGATTTACCCAATTACTTTGGTGTTACCGCTTATCTACTTTAAAACTAATGTCATGGAGTTCTTACTATTGGGGCTCAAAGAAGAAATCTCTTTAACCCCTCTCAATAAAATGAGAATCCAGTACCTTAATCGAAGAAGAATGAAGCCAAAATTAGTGGAAGAAGGAAGCTAGTTAATCAATCAAAGAAAGAGATGCAAATAGCCTAAGAGGCGTGCATATGAAACCAAAAGAGTGAAATGTTTTTCCATTTCTCCATTGTTGTTATTGTTTTTTTTTTTAAATTCTCCGCCTAAGACAACTTTTCATTTCCCGCCATTTCTCTATAATTAATAGAGAATTAAAAATATGGAAAATAATCTGTTTTGTTTCCTAACTCTTCATTCCATGCATTAATCAAATAAGAGACATTTTATTTCCCTATTCCAAACATGTCATAAGGGTTTGAGCCTATGAGGCTAGATGCAACTTTTATTTGTAGTTCACTTAGTTAGAAGACTTCTTCTATGAGTAAGTTCATAATAACATGATTTAGGAGATTTATTGATGTCAAGACCTAGTTGAGGATGATATATGCTACTAGATGGATGATGTTAAATATTTCGTCAACCATATTTTCCCACCTTAAGACGCTCCCGCCTTAAGACGGAGATGCCAATCCATATTTTCCCACCCACTTAAGCTATCCATCGACAAAGCATTGATCATCAATGTTATGGAAGGGATTATGGGTAACAAGGAGAGGCTGAAATTACGTACTTCGAGTGAAGCCAAACCATTGAAGCTAGGAAAAAACTTGGTCAACATGTTATTAAAGCCTATAAATACCTTAGGTTATTATCACAAATAGATCTAAGGTTTTTTAGGCCGAGCAACGAGTTTTAGAGTAAGGAAACATTGAAGAACACAACTTGGAGTACCAATATGATATTTTAGCCTTTTAATTTGTAAAAACATTTGTCAGTTACATCTTTGGATTCATGTTTTTAGCTATGAACGTCTAAAAAGCCTTATTTTTCGGTTTCTAGCTCGACTTTTGACTATGTGTGATTGGTTTTCGTTGGATTGACGCGTTACATTTATTCTTAATATAGCGATTTTTTAGTTTTAATAACGTACTTAGATTTACATTTTTTTCCATGAATGACCGCATGAATTAGATTGATTTATAGTAAAGTTAGTTGATTTATAAACCCGTAATTGTTTTACGAATTAAAACAAGTAACAAAAATTGAGTTTGTTCTTCGTTACGATTTAATGTCATTGTAAACATAAAATTAGTATGATTTCTTATGAGAATTATTGAATATTATTGGAAATATTTGTATTGAATCTAATGCAACTTTTCAATCTTATTCTAAGAACTTATTGTGATTAATGTTAGTAAAGTTTGGTTAAAGAGTTTATTTTGACTAAATACTTTGAAAATAGAACTGATATTAGAGCTTATTTACATTACTAGTACCAACATAGGTTTAAAAAATATATAAATATCAATTCAAAATCAATTTCATATAGTTGAAATGAACACAAAACCATAATTGTTTCAAAATTTGATATTCTTCAAAATCTAATCTTCATTTATTTTATTGCATCATAATTTTAGTTTCTTTTTAGTTAGTTAGAAATCTTTGTTATATATTAATTGTTATGTATTTTTGTGTGAAGATTAAACCTTATATTTTGTATTGTTCAAAGAGGTTTATAACAATAGTTATATGCTCATAAGGTTCATTCATTGCTTAGCAATAGTATACCTTTGTATAACTAGCAATATATTTGTACTCCTCAGCTATTTGTTGTTTTGAGGACCTAACATACCGCATTATCAATCATGTATCTCCTCTGATACTTTATGTTTTTTTTCATAAAATCCGAGCTTCCGGTAGAAACCCTATATTTCATCGACATTACACTCTCTCACCACCAACTCAAACCCTTCACTCTTTCCCGCCAAATGGAATCATCATCGTCATCGGTTCTTGAAGATAGTGGTAGAAGGAAGGCATTAGGAGACTAAAAGGGGAAGGTGCCACTCGAAGTTAGTTAAAACTATATTTATTTAATATAATGTTTAGTTATACTTAGATTCATAGGATGAAACAACTTTCACAATAACTGCACATACTAAGAAACATATAAATTTGAGTCGAAATGTACCTTAAAATATAAATACTGTTGCATTCAATTTTTGCACCAAAGCAATAAAAGCCTTGCAGTATCCAAAAGCTTTCTATTTTGTATTTATTATATTGACTAAATGGTCGAACTCGTTGATTTAAACATTGTATTTTCTGTTCTAAAATAATAATAATAATAATAATAATAATAATAATAATAATAAAACACGATCTTGTGTTTAAAGAAAAAAACACAATTGTATTATTTTGAAACAAATAAACATAAACATCAGTTTAATAAAAAAAATTAGAGAACTAATCTTGTGTTTAAAGATTAATCATTTAATAATATATTGTAATGATTAAGATGTCACTCATAATAAAATCCTATCGATTAAAAAGTTTGACATCCCTGCTCCCCAAAATGCTACGCTTTCCCTTTTTAAATTGGATAGAAATATCTCAACATTTTTTTAATCAAAGTTAGTTTTAACTATATATCTTTGTAACCTATGGATTTAATTTGTTAGCTAGATAATAAAATGATTAAATTTTTTAACTTTCTTTGACCGTTAAAAATGATGAAATTTAAAAGAAGAGATGGATAATCAATAAAAAAAAACCCTGGTTTAAAAAGATAACTACTACAAAATTACCAAACTAGTCATTATTTATTTTTGGGGTCCCCTATTTTTGGTAAACGATAAGTACATACACATTCGATTGGAAGGACAAAAGAGTAATTTAACAGTTTTAAGTGTTCTTCGTTTACTCGCAGACTGTGCTTACGGACATGAAATCAGATTTAAATGCAGTTCAACACTCAACAGTCCACACCTCTTCTCGCTCAAATCATTCTGAAAATTTTTCACTTTCTTCTCCAATCACAATTTTCTCTCTCTGCAATATAGATACATATATCTATAGATTGTGTACGTGTGTTTCTGTTTACACTTTTTAGTTTTTAGAGAGAGAAAACATCACACACACGCACAAAGCGCAGACGTCTCCAGTCTCAACTCTATTTCTCTTTCTAAACTAAAAAAAAACATTCTCTCCGATCATGGCAGAGATGTTTTCGTTGATGCTTTTGCAGATTAACATGGGTTTTTGATTTTTTTTTCTTTTCTTCTTCAGTGGAAACATCTTTTGAAGTTTGACTTCTTCAGGGTATCGTTCTCTCTCTCTCTCTCTCTCTCTCTCTCACACACACACACACACAGACACAGAACCAAGGGTATGTGTGTAAAGCTGTAAGCCCATTTTACTTTTCTAAATTTATTTCTGGTTTGAAACATTTATTGTGGATGTGATTATTCTAAAATGGGTTTCATGAACTTGTTACTTTTTGGAGTTTATAGAGCAGAGGTTGGGGGTTCAGTTAGAATATAGTATTTTATCGTCAAATGTTACTTTATTTTGTCGGTGTGATTGATTGATTGTTTTGCATGTTGTGATCGATGTTCAAATTTGCTAATTTGGGGCTTGTTGGCTTGGATTACAAAATCAGTAACGATTGTAATGATTATCAGCAATTATTTCTTTTCATTCGGAACCCATAAGAACAGTTCCTCTTTACCTTTTGTAATTTCCTCCATGGAATCCCCCTTTCCATAGCAAAAGCTGCTAAATGCAATGATTATGCACGTATCTGAGGGTTTATATGTTTTTGATGATTATACACTTTTCTTGTAGGTCTGTAAATGATAAAATCAATGGATTTCTCAAAAGCGGTAGGAAGCAGAGCAACTGGAATGTTATCTGGATCGGATACTTATCACGCTTCCAATGATGCTACTTTTTTCTCAAGTTCATTACCAGTTCTACCTCATGACAAGTGTGTGAAAGGAAATGGTTTGCTTGAAGATATGGAAGATCATGGAATTGGAAGCTTGTTACCTGATGAAGATGAGCTTTTATCTGGCATGATGGATGGTCTTGATCTAAATCTAAATCCATTTCCTAACCATGAGTCGGATGAGATTGATCTTTTCGGAAGCGGAGGAGGAATGGAATTGGAAATGGATCCGGAATCGGAATCAGATAATCTGAATTTCAACATGTCAAAGGTAAGTCATGGTGATGGGATTATTAGTAGCAATGGCATGAGTCAATACATGAATGGAGTTGGAAGTGGAACAGTTGCTGGAGAACATCCATATGGAGAGCATCCTTCAAGAACTTTATTTGTGCGTAATATCAACAGTAACGTTGAGGATTTAGAGCTACAAATGCTGTTTGAGGTATAGTTAATATTTACCAAAAACAAATAAATTTACCTAGCAAGTTAAAAGTCTAACATGTTATTTATATGTAATTTGTAGCAATATGGTGATATTAGAACACTGTACACTGCATGTAAACACAGGGGGTTTGTGATGATATCTTATTATGATATTCGTGCTGCAAGGACTGCTATGCGTGCGTTACAGAATAAGCCTCTAAGAAGAAGGAAACTGGACATTCATTACTCGATTCCAAAGGTTTGATTTAGAATTATATTTATACCCCTTGTTTTTGTTAATTTAATTTGATTAATAAATATGGATGATGATCTGATTAGGATAACCCATCGGATAAAGATGTAAACCAAGGAACATTGGTTGTTTTTAATTTGGACCCGTCTGTTTCATGTGAAGATCTTCTTCAAATCTTTGGGGCATATGGTGAGGTGAAAGAGGTAATGGTTTTCCTTTTTTAAGACTTTTAAGTGTAGTGTTTGATATGATGCAAAGAGGTAATGTAATCTCACCCATTCCGTTACCTTATTTATTCCATTACCTCTTCATTTATGATTCCATTCCATTCCAGATACGGGAGACACCGCATAAAAGGCACCATAAATTCATAGAATATTATGATGTTAGAGCAGCAGAAGCTGCACTCAGATCTCTAAACAGGAGTGACATAGCCGGGAAACGCATAAAGCTTGAACCTAGTCGCCCAGGTGGCGCCCGCCGAAAGTAATTAATTTCCCTTCCATTTCCAATTTTACCCTTGTTTCTAAAAAATTAAAAACATTTAATGATTCTTCTTCTTTCTTATATTAATGAACACAATCAGCTTGATGTTGCAACTAAATCAAGAACTTGAGCAAGATGACACGCGGAGTTTCAGGCTCCAGGTAGGCACCTCGATTGCCAGCTCACCGCCAGGTGTGTGGCCACAATTTGGCAGTCCAATAGAACGACACGGTCACAGTCCTGTACAAAATCTTAGCCACAGTTTACCTGGATTGGCTTCAATCTTGCATCCACAAGTACAACCAACAAGAATAGCATTACCACCAATTGGTAAAGACCATTATGGAAGAAGTAATTATACTCAGTTTGATCAAATGTTTTCGAATGGGAATTCATCATCAAACAATGGATCTGTTTTTCAACAGTCTCGTTCGCTGCAAGGGACAGGGACAGGGACGATATCGTCATTTGGTGCTTCGAGCTCGACCACTTCAGGAATCGAAACTTTATCTGGTGCACAGTTTCTGTGGGGAAGTCCTACCCCAACCACCAGTCAACCACCACCCATGGTTCAAACTCAACCTTTTGCTAAAGGGTTGACCACTCATGGGTTTAGCCTCCCAGGGCAAAATGGTCATTTCCACCATGTCGGATCGGCTCCATCCAGGATGATTCCATTTGGTGGTGGTCGACATCATCATGATTTCATGAGTCATTCAGCTTTTGGTGGCCAAATGGATCGCGGTTTCTTGAATTCTCATGGATCTGTGAACAACATTATGGAAAACAGTTCATCGCCTAGTTTCAGCAACATGTCAATGTCATCTCCCAGGGTATTCCTTGGAAATGGGCTGAATTACTCTGGAATAGGATCTATGAATAATGATAATAATGTAGAAAGCATGGCCATGGCCATGAACATGAACATGAACGGAGGAGGGCGGAATCGAAATGGAAACCAGCTGCAGATGCAGATGGACAACAAGAAACAGTTTCAGCTTGATCTTGATAAGATCAAGAGTGGAGAAGATACTCGAACGACTTTAATGATAAAAAATATCCCTAATAAGTATACTTCAAAGATGTTGCTAGCTTCCATTGATGAAATTCATAGTGGTACTTACGATTTTCTCTACCTGCCAATCGATTTCAAGGTATAAATTTTCTACCATTTTTTTAAAAAAAAATTAAATTTAAATTTAATGTTGCTGGCTGTTTTTGTTTGATGCGCAGAACAAATGTAATGTTGGGTATGCGTTTATCAACATGCTTTCACCGATGCATATAATCCCGTTCTACCAGGTCTTTTCTTTTTCTTTTCTTTTCTGAAGACCATTTAGTTGAGTTGCGTAAATATTAAAGATTAATTGTTGGTTGTGTTAAGGCGTTCGATGGGAAAAAGTGGGAGAAGTTCAATAGTGAAAAAGTAGCATCATTGGCATATGCTCGAATCCAAGGGAAGGCAGCACTTGTCACCCATTTTCAGAATTCCAGTTTGATGAATGAAGATAAGCGATGCAGGCCTATTCTTTTCCATTCTGAGGACGTTGATGTTGATCAGGTAACAGTAACACATAACAATGAATACCTTTTTCCTTAAATGTTTTTGAGTATAATATGATTATTAGGGTTTTTGTGTGTGTTATATGCCAATTACAGGATCCACTGGACCCGACACCATTTTGAAGCAAGTAGTGCAAAAACGTATGTTGAATCGTACATATATGTTTATTATAATATACAACAAGTACACCAAAAGCAAAACCAAAAAACTAGGTGTGGATTGTGTGTGTTGCTATTTTGTGAAGAAAAGAATGAAAGAAAATGAATGTTTTGGTAGTAGATATTATAAAGAGGTGAATGGCCTAGAAAATGTATAGGTGGAGATAATCTCCTGTTTTTCACCTCTACACTTCATTTTGGGTTTCTTTTGTTAACAAATTTGAAGTCATATTTTGGGGGGGCAATTGTATAGTGGAAAAGGAAAACTTTATAACTTTCTATCTCTTGTGTTTGATATTAATGACAGAAAATCAGTGTGTTGTGTTGTTTGTGATGATTGATACTCCCTCCAGCTTCGTATCTCTTGCTTTTTTAATTCCTTACCATCATCTATCAAACAACATTTACAATCATACACAACTTGTTTATGATTACATTACATTAGTATAATCAAAATAAGAACAAACAAGATGGAACCACATTGTCATTTGGATAATACATATCGCTAAATGCTTGGCAACAACTACGTAGTACATGCATCTATATCTACAAACAAAGAAAAATCTTATTCTGAGTTTCTAAACTATTTAATTAACTGTACAGTGCAAAAAACAATCTATATTAAAACACTAACTACACTACACTAGTGATGTATTATTGTAAGATAATTTGGAGGTGTAATTGAGAAATTAATAAGGCACATTGTTACCAAATCTGTTAGCAATAATTGGACGCACATCTTCAACGTGAAGCAGAGACTCAAGGAATGGTAGTAACGAAATTAGGGCACAATCTGATGGATCATCAAACCAACTCTTGATTGGAATCCCATTATTCACTTGCAATCTAAAAACCTGAAACTCAAACAAACAAACAAACCTTTTATTAGACAAAATTTTCATCCCTTATCAATCTGATTATAATAAGCATTCTATTTGTACCTGTGGAGAATTGTCAATTATGACAATTTTGGCAAGATCAACACCTAAAACCGTTAAATCCTTTGTATAACTTCCATCTGTAAAGATACATGAATCTCTATAAGCTCTACGAGAGATCATCTTCCCATCTGGATCCAGTATATCAACAAGCTGTTTTGCATAAATGCTTTGACTGGCTGTGAATATCACAATATCAAACATTTCCGACACTTTTTCCAAAAATGCCCTTAGGTAAGGTCTCTCTTTCACATACACAGTATGCTCCTTCAAACTAGAAACTACTTGAAAACTGAAGTCTGCATCCTTACACTGTTCCAGTGAAGAGTGGACAAGTGTTTCTGTTTGTACATCAATTAATTCAAACAAATTAAAACATTTCACATGAAAATTATCAATAAAAAAAAATCATTTTTCTTACCATCTAAATCAAGAACTAGGGTGACAGATTTCGTTTCCCTTGATGATTCCTGGGGAATTTCTGTAAAATCAAGAAAATTCCTGATGAACATTTGTGGATTCAAGCACTCTAATGGATCCCATTCTGGAAAAGAATTCATATCATATTCATATTCCTTTAATTGATGGATTGCCACAAATATGCTTGATTCTTCTGAAGCAATGACAGGTTTTGGATGTGTGTTACTACTATCGTCTTCATGTTGACTGTTTGACTCGATGCTATCTTCAAGAAAAGGAAGAAGCATATACTCATCAAAACAAAATCTGCTCAAGTCATCACGTTCATAGTCAAGTAAGCATGTAGCCTCAGAAATGGTGGTATATGCAGAATTTCTTTCATTGCGTGAGCTAGACACAATCATATCAGAAATGAGAAAATCTGACACGTTGATATTTGGTTCAATGTCAATGTCAATGGACTCCAGTATAGGTGAAAAGATTGTTTCTATGGTTGATGTGTGATCCTGCAATTGAAAATACCATAAATGTAAGCAATCCTGATTCTAGGGTTATGAACAGAAAATGGTTAAAAAGACTTGAAAAAATATCATGGTTTGAATGTTTTACCATGCTATAAACTACGCCAGCATTACTTGAAGGTGATATATGCTTCTGAAATTGAAGAATTTCTTCATCTACTATTTCACAACAGTTGGTTTCATCACTTCTTATTTCCTGATTGTTAGATGTAAAAGTATCAAGTTCTGCTTCTTCATTCTGAAAATTCCGGGCATGAGAGAAAGAGTTCTTGGATATCTTGCTTGATTTTTGACAGACATGAAGACCACGATTTTCTTTTAGAGAGTCTCCTGATGATTTCGTCTTCATCTTTAGTGATGGCATTTGATTTGTATCTTTGATGTATATCACGATCTTGACTCAAAAAAATCAATCACTAAATGTCTGCAAAAGAACGTTTTTAGATAGGAATAAAGCAGGAATAAGAATAGTTGAATCTCAAATCAACAATCAATCATACTATCAGCTCAAAGCAACTCAACCAGCTAAGAAACAAAAGAAAATGGCGGAAAATCTGAATTAAGAGAAAAGACATATATTTCGATATGTAGATCTAATTTTTTTTTTCAGATATCTGTATCATGTATGTGAGTCGTTCCTTACTTCGTAATCATGATCCAGTGCCTTAAAACATAACATTCAATCACAATTAACAAAATCCGAATTCTAATTTCAACAAAACATCATTCCAAATCAAAGTCAACACACGGAATTCACTAGATACACACAACTGATTAGAAAGAAGATGATCATAGATAAAATATGATTTTTGAAGAAAATAGCAATTCACAAAAGTAAGCAAAACCTAGAAGAATTCTACACTTTAATCGAGACCACGCTGGTTTATGAGGCTGAATCAACAGCAATGAACTCCAAATTCATATATGCATATACATATATGCCTTGATTTAGATACATAACAAGAATTACTTACAGAATTTTAATACTGCTCGAGTGATTTGAACTAATGAAGATGAAGATCATACACGTTATCAATTTCAACAGTAAAATCAATCCTCGGTTATCTTACCTGTGTAGCAAAATCAAATCCATGTCCTCTCTCTCCCCCACTGTTTGACGCGCTTCTCTCTCTCTCTCTCTCTCTCTCTCTCTCTCTCTCTCTCTCTCCATATATAAGAAGCGGGTTTAAAAATTCATTTAAGCCCCACTAGTTTTGGAAGAATGCAATATAGTCCTTACGAAATCAGTATTGTTATAAAACAAGAGAAATACAAAACCAAAGTGCATTTCCAATGCCACGTGTAATAAAAAATAATTCATCTTTATGTAATGAATGAAGTAGTATTTTTCTTAACTATCAGTTTGGAAACTATGTATATTTTATAGGTTGTACAAAATAATAATGTAGCATTAACCTAGCTAATGTGAAAATTATAAATAGTTGTGATAGATAATTAGATTATTTGGCCAATACCTTATATAACTGTTCAACCAAACTTGTTTTAAGTAGGCAAGTGTAACTTATGAAGACTATTTCGACCTAACTGCTCATTGTTCATTTTGGATTCAGTGTTTTTTATTTTATTTTTATTATGTTTAATATCTTTGATTTGAGAAAGTAAAACAAAGTTGGTGTTAAAGCATCAATATATTTATCAATGTTGTAACTTTATAAAACAAAACAAATCAAACAATATTAGCAATATTACAAAATTGTGAGTGTAGGTGATTTTTTTATAGTTGAGCGAGAGTAGAGGGGATGGTTTGGAAAAATATAAGCAAAGCGAAGGTCCAGCACAAGGCAGGCTGATTGGGAATGTTTATCGTAGATATGGTGATCGACAATAGATTATGATTTAAGTAACGGTTGAGATTGGAATTCTCTTTTTCTTGTTTCAACCAATATAATGTTTACACGTGGCCATGAGAAAATCAGCACCTTCACCATCGTTTCCTCTCTCTCACACACACCACACAAAGTGAAAAACAAACTAACAGCAACAAAATAGAAAACATATTTTACTTTTATTATTATCTACTGTAATAATGAATGAAGGGTTTTTTTTTTTTTTTTTTTTTTTTTTTTTTTTTTTTAATTCTTATTTAATTTGTTAAATGTTATTTTTTTGTTATTTTGAATTAATTTTTATTCTATATGTTATTTTATGGTTTTTTATTTTATTAATTCCATATAATATTTAAATACAATAATAAATGCATATTAATTTTCTTAATGAAATTTTCTTTTAACTTCAAAATTAATAAATTAAAGCTTCATTAATTTTATTTATTTATTTATCTATTGTTTAAATTTAGAAAAAAAACACTTTAATTTTTATAATTCAATATATTTTTCATTTTTCTTATAAATTCAAACTTTTAAATATATATATATATATATATATATATATATATATATATATATATATATATATATATATACCTATAATAAAATAATCATTCTTCTTTGCATTCTTTTCCACATTCGTTTTCAGCCAAAAGTGATTTTACTAATCTACCCTCCATTCATTTAATGTGTATAGATCATTCCTTAATCAAATACTTTTTAAACAACAGTTTTTAAAAATAATGGAAAGTATATATGGTCGGATGTAATTAACAAGAGCATTCTTTCCATATATACAATCTTTTAACTAGTTACCCTTATCATCTCTTTAAAAAAAACTAGTTACCCTTATCATACTTAAATTGTTCTATCAATCAATGAGAATTCGTACAAAAAATTATACAATTCGTATAAACATATTTAATATCATACCATTCATATTCATATTAAATTCAAACAGCAAAACTTTCAGGCGGCATAACATCTCCAATATCACAATTGATATCATATGCAAATACCTTTTCAGCCTATTCCCGTCTATTCCTTCTTAAATTCGTTCATTAACATTAGGAGTTTAAATTTAGATTAGAAACAATGGTAATATCCAACAAATCAACAAAAAATTATTGTAATTATTTGAATTTGAGCAATATTAGGCAATAAATCAGCATATGCAATCTTATCATAAAGTTTGAAACGACAACCCAATTCCTTCCTTTGTTATATACCTCACTTATTCCCTAATTTTAACATTCTTCTCCATTCACTTTCTTGCATCTGTAAGGTGTAAGGTAGCAGCCGTTCACTTTCTGCCATCGGCTTGAAGATTCATTTTTTTTTTGTAACATTTGAAGATTTATGTCGTCAGGTAATTTCTAAACACCCATCTAAGAACGAAATCAGTAAAAAGAAAGGCTTAGTTCATTCCATTCCATTGGGATAATGAAACAAGTTCATTTTCTTTCCATTGTGCTAGTGAACCTTCCCATTCCTTTCCGAATTTCATCATACAAAACACTTTCTAGAGGAAAATGCATAAAATATCACTTCACTATGGGGGATGTTTTGTTGTACTTATTAAGTACAAAAAAATTTCAGAAATATGTACAATGCTATTTTGGTGTGTTCCATCTTGGGACAATTGGAGGAAAAAACCCCTCAAAGAATGAAATCAATAAAGGGAACGGATTGGTTCATTCCATTCCATTATCCTAAAGAAGCAAGTCGTTTTTCATTCCTATGACATGAACCATTCCATTACAAACTATCCAAAAAAACAAATGAAAAAATAGCATTGTAGTTTTTATGATGTTTATATTTAATAACAATGTATATTATAACAATGTACTTTTTTCTACTTTTAAAATACACTTCTATAATCTTATGTGTGTGCTTCCACAGTAACAGTCCTTGTATGATTGAGATTATAAAACTCGCCCATGTGATACAAGAAATAACAATGTACATTTACTGATTTGTGTATAATAACATCCTACTTCTATACTTCGCACGTTACAATACTGTAAAACAAAACAGGTAATAATCTATATCTTTGTCTTTTCTTCTTTGACTATAAAATTAGATTGGTCATAAGATCTAGAAGAGGAAGAAAAAGGAAGAGGATGAGGCGTTGCTGATTATTGTTAGTTTGTCACCGACCGACTAATTGAGACAGAAGGATGCATGTTCTATTACCGTCGTATCATTCCATCCAAATGGTGCCACTAGAAGGTTTTTGGAGGGATGTATGATGTTTGACCTAAATTACGGACAGGGAGACGGATAAGGGGATTGATGTTGTTGGCGGTGATTGATGGGTGTCGCGTATTACTTCCTTTCTTTGGTCTTCGTCGATTATCATCAGAGAAAAAAATAGGAGGAGATATTCTAGAGTTATTCAAACAATTATAAAAAAACCTAATTCAATTGTGTATTATAAAGGGGGAAACCTTATAAAAACCTAACATATTTCCATCAAAGTCTTAAAAAACTATTATATTATTTTTTGTACGTTAAAACCCTTATATTTTTTTAAAATGTATCATCTAAGGCATTAAACTCGGTAAATCTTAGATAGCCAAAAATGTTAGGTAATCAATTCTCAACGTTTTGATTATTACAACTTATTAGATTAAAAAATTTCAAAAAATATGAAGGTTTAAATGAACTAAAAAATAATATAATGATTTTTTTTAATCCTTTGATGAAAATAGATTTGGTTTTTCCAAGATCAGAAAACCTTAAAAGAGGACTTCAGAAAATATAAGGATATTTATTTCACTAAAAAAATAATATAGTGGTTTTTTAAACATTTGATGAAAATATGTTGGGTTTTTATCAGGTTTTCCTTACAGATGCATGCTTAATCTTTTGAGTAATAAAACTTATATCTGTATTAGATTCTATTATTATTATTATAACTTTAATAAATAATAATTGAAGTGTAAAAAAATTTGAGAAACAGACTTTTATTTTTCTTTTTTTGGTAATAAACCTTCACACTTTTATTAAATTCTATTATTATAACTTTATTAAATAATAATTGAAATATAAAATAATTTGACAATTACTGGTAGAAAAATTAAAACTAATTGCAAGTTTGTATAAGTGAAAGTTAAAATTTAGATGTATGTTTCCATAACAACTTATTGGCAAAATGTATATCTTTATAAATTAATAATTTTTTCGTAAATATTTGATTTATTTTAAGAGTCTTTCTGGAAAAAAAATCCTCTTCAAATTCAAAGAAGACAATTTATATAGTCTGTATGTTTTGCAATGACAATTAAAAAGAGTCAATGACAGTCGTTATCGAAAGTTGGTATGTATTTTAAAGATCATGTTTTCACATGGTCAATTGTATATTGCCTTATATAGAGTTCAAAGTAGAGAATAATTAAAATTGTTAATTTTAGATAACGATGATAACTTACAAACAAAACTTCCAATGTTGTGTGTAAGGAAGTTTTTAGAAATTTATAAACAATTTATAGTTTTCAATTTGTAATTTTTTATGTTGTGTTTATTTATTTTTATTACATTTTAACTATATTTATTTTTCGTATATCATTGTCATTTCTATTATTGACTGTGCTTTTGTTTACACTTTATTCAAATTGATATTATGATTTATAAATCATAATTATATTAGACGTCTTCACGTAAATATCGTATATCGGATATTCAAGTGTATACATATATATATATATATATATATATATATATATATATATATATATATATATTAATTTTAAACAATCAATACAAAAGTCTTAAAAATATTTAACCTTATTAATAAAATAAAATAAAACTTTAAAAATATTTTACTCATCGTTCTGGCGGGTTATAACCTAGTGTGTGTGTGTCTATATATATATATATATATATATATATATATATATATATATATATATATATATATATAACGGAAGAAATGACTCACTAAGTTAGGATCACTAACTAAGACTAATATAATATATAATAGAAAATAACTGTCTTTTCTTTATACTTTTCCCAGTTCCACTGCTACCGCAGGCTTTGTACAATCGATCGTATTATATAGACATCCCTTCAACACAAACATAGGTCATCGAAAGGATCTCGGAGACTCACCAAAGCACAGAAGCCAGGATCTTTTAGAAAATGGATTCATATTCGAAGAGTGCATAACCGCATGGATAAGCTCACACTAACCCGTCAATTTAGGATCCAATTCGAGATTTTCCTTGAGAGATATCGGGAACGAATTGGAATGGAATAATATCGATTCAGACAGAAGAAAAGGTTCTCGATTGATTCAAACACTATACCTATGGGATAGAGGAAGAGGAAAACCCGAATATATATACATACGTACATACATACATACATACATACATACATACATATATATATATATATATATATATATATATATATATATATATATATATAAAGTAGTTAGGAACACTACCTGTGTAACATCCCGATGTTCAGGTACTTATAGATTTATCCCTTTATGTTTATTATATGACATTTTGGTCCTTAAAGTCCAAGAAAATGTGCCTTGAAGCCCTAGTGGCATTCTTGTAATTTTGGGCAGGAGAAGTACACTAAGCGTACATGTGTGTATGTTGAACGTAATATGGTGTGCCCTAGTACACTGGGCGTACACTTATGTACGCGTGGCATACTAAAGAAAGATGGAAACCTTAATTTTTAGGGTTCGGGTGGTATTTAAGCATCTCTTTAGCCTTATTTCTCTTCACCTAACCAACCTCAACCCTCTTTTCATGATTTGAAACCCTAGAAGCACCTTGTGAAGACATTTTAAGCATTAAAGAGTGTGTTTGTGTGATTTGAAGAGGAAGGAAGAAGATTAAACTCAACTTGGAGAAATAAGCACCTTAGATCTGAGATTTTTTTTTTCATTTGCAAGCATTTCAAGGTATAAGCTTGAACATTTGTCTCTTAATCTTGTAGATCTAGTTATGGGGGTTTTATGCCATATTTTTGGTCCCAAAAGTATAATCTTGAGCATGGCTTGTTCTGGACGTTTTGAGTTGTCCTTTCAGACACTAGGAAGGGTCCTTAGACATAAAAATGAAGTCCATTTGGTTAGTTTTGCTCAATGCATCTTGTAGGAGGTCTTAATGGATTAAGACCTTGTGTTAAGCTCTTATTAGGAATGTAAAGTCATAAAGTTGGAAAGTTTATGAATCTAGGGTGTGTTTTAGTCGTGGATCTGAAATATGGGCTTGAGTGCTTACGCAATTAAGCACTTAATGAAGATTTGGGGTTACGAGGTTAGGCTCCACATAAGTGGGAGTACGCCCCGCGTAGTCGGTCAACCACCCCGATTGTGGTCAATGCGAGGCTTCGTGTACGCTAAGCGTACCTCCGGGGTATGCCCCGCGTACTCGCATAGGTCAGCTTTGTGAGTGGCTCGAGTGAGTTGACTCGGTCGGGTTGAGTCATTTGGCTTAGTGGGTTTGACCAGCGGACTTTGATTTTGACTTTGACCAAGTTTGACCTTGAGGGTATTTTGATTGAATTGGTCATTTGATGGAATTAGGTATCGGTTAGAGAGCTGAGACTCGGAGTCGTTCCTTATCGGTTTTGTTCAGCTTGCGAGATGAGTTTTCCTCACTGTACTTATGGGTCGAAGGCACCAAGGGTGACCCATTGGATTGTTATCCTAGTTTTTTTGGATTAGTGTCTAAGACTGTAACTATATTTGGTAAGTACTTGACCCGATTGTGCATGGTCCTTTTGGGTTGCCTTCACCATAGCAACTTGATAGGGTGATTTAAAGAGAAGAGATATTATTATTAATGTATTATAAGAATAATATGTTAAAAGAATAATAATATTATTTGATTAATATAAGTCATAAATTAATTAGGAATTAATTTGGTGACTTAAAGAGATTAATTGAATAAAGGGGTATAAACTGTCAAATGTGTGAAAGTTGTGTTTTGAGCTGATAACCCTTATGGATATGGGTTGGACGATTTTAGGGATGTGGATCACCTAGAAATCGTCCAAGGCCTTATCTAGAAGAGGATTTGGATTGCTTTGAGGCTAAGTTATCCAGTTAGGGTTTTAGGGTGAAACCCTAGGAGCTCACAGTATAAATAGACCCTAGGGTTGAGGAAATCGCCAGCCTTGTGATTCGAGTAACCCTAGAGCCGATTTCCCTCTTCCTCATCTCTCTCAAATCATCTTCTTGCTAGTTGGTGTTTGTAAGCCATTAGAGGAGTGACATTTATGACTCTAAGCTCCAAGAAGAAGAAGGTTTTCAAGCAAGTAACTCAAGGTATTATTCTAGATCTGTTTTCATATGTTTTGATTGTTAGTGTACATTAGATGTACCCATGAAAGTCTTGGATATGTTGCAAGTTCAATTAGTGAAACCTAGATCCAAGCTATAGGGTTGTATGTGCACATAGAGAAAGTTCTTATGTCCAAAACCCATCAGTGGTATCAGAGCCATGATTGGTTTCAATTGAATATGATGCTTAACTGTTGGCTTGCTGAAAATCGATTTTTTCTTGCCCTCTGTCGACCCAACTCGACGAGTCAGTGTTTGGACTCGGCGAGTCCAAAGCTTGACTCGGCGAGTCCGAGCGTCAGACCGAGGATAATTCGGGACTTGGTTGCTGTTTTGTCTTGGATTGATACCTAAATCGTTTTATTATGTAAAAATCCGAATTTTAACTTAATTTAATGATTATCCTTGACATAAATATAGATAATTTCAAATCTTTTAAATATTGATTATTTATATGATAAATATTGGACTATTTAAGATTATTTGGTAATTATCTAATGACTAAAATTTAATTAGGTCAAATATAGACAATTATGAAATTAATTGTTTAATTTGAATTATTTGTTATTTGATCCCTATTGTTTTAAAAAGTTCAATTTCTATCCCGAAGTTTTGAAATTTGAATTTTGTGATTAATAGTTTAATTTAGAAGAATTTAAATTTCAACCCCTAGAGTTTTACAAGTTTAAAATTCAACCCTATACTATTATATTATTAAAAGCTTAATATATATATATATATATATATATATATATATATATATATATATATATATATAAGTAAAATTAAAATGCTAGTCTTACCGTTAGTAGGCCTCATTCACGAAGCTAGTCTATAAGGTGGGTATAAGGTTGCTGCCTATAAAATGGCGCTTAATGGGTGTACACTCACACCCACCTCTTGCTTGACCGGTGGAGGGTCGTTAGCCGAACGGGTAGGATAGGGCAACTCTCACTCCTCATTAATAAGTATAATGAACATATAAAGTAACTAAACTATTTTATAAAATTCCCAATCTTAGTTACTTTAGGAAAAGTGAATTGATGCAATCCCATGAAATTGAACTTTGCACCCTTGCTAAGAAGGTAGTGGAGCGTGTGTGGTTTACCGGCACACTAATTGGTTCTAAGCAAAGGTGGCAAAGGGTGATTCATTGTTTATCATAGTTCGATGGAGCGTGTGTGGTTTACCGGCACATCGAATAGATGATTGTAACAATGAAGGCACCATGTAGATTTGCATGGTAATTCACACCCGCTTTGTGATCCTCGGTATCCCAGTCACAAACTAGAGGGGCATATCGAGATTTAAACATGCCATTGAAGAGTTCAATGAATCTCTAAAATCTAGGAATTCTCAATAAAACTTAAGGTTATGTTTTCGTCGTGAAGAATTAGTGAATCGTCATTCACTTACCTCCAAATTATTTGCATGATTGGATTACGGCATCCCTTTTCTAATATGTAAATAATGTTGTTGGGTCCTAGCCCTAATTTTTCATTTTGGGTGTTTAATTATGGATCCAATTCTAATCAAACTTTGTCCTTTCTATTTGTAGATGTCGAACGCAAACAACGCTGCTGCTAACTCATTCATGTTAATGAGTCTTTTCCAAAAGGTGACCTTCGATGGTACGAACTTTAGCGAATGGATAAGATACATCCGCACCATTGCACGCTACGAGGACAAAGAGTATGTCCTTGACGAAAAGCTCGAGAAGGTAAACCCAGAAATCGCTACTCCCGAAGAGATGGCTGTCTTTGAGACACACGAACGTGATGCAACGAAGGTCCATTGCATCATGATAGCCACTATGAACCAAGAATTCCAAAAGTCCTATGAGGACATGTATCCGTATGAAATGCATCAAGACTTGATGGAGAGGTACCACTACACGAGCGCTACGAGATCATCACCAATATGATCACCGCTAAGATGGGAAATGGAGAATCGTTGACTGTGCACTTGCAAAAGATGCAATGATATGTTGATCGTCTTCGCAAGTTAAATGTTAACTTTGGGGAGGATTTGACCATCGATATTGTTCTTCATTCCTTGCCTTCATGCTACAACCAATTATGGATGACCTACCACATGAACAAGGAAGAGGTCACCCTAACCAAAGTCCAAGGACTCCTTAGGACTGCTGAGAGCAACCTGAAGGACAAGTCTGTTGCACCATCTCCCGCACCAACCGCTGCTCCTGTTTTGGCTATAGAACAGGGAAGGGGCAAGAAGAGGAAGGCTCCGTCAAAGAGCCACCGCAAGGGAAAGTCCCAAGATGGTTCCTCCTTTAGTGGGACCAAAGTTGATCCTGCTAAGCCCAACCCTAACCTGAAGGAGGCAGAGTGCCATCATTGCCACAAGATAGGGCATTGGAAGAGAAGCTGCCCGGAATATCTGCAAGCCATCAAGGATGGAAAGATCAAGCCATCTTTTGCAGGTATATACACAATTAAATCTAATAATTCACCTCATACTATTTCTTGGGTTCTTGATATAGGATGTGGTTACCACATTTGTTCTGATTTGCAGGGACTAAGAAGAGATAGAGATGTGGAGCAAGGAAGAATAAATCTAATCATGGGAAACAGAAGATCGTCGCCTGTCACCAAGATTAGAGTGTATTCTTTAGTGCTTAGTAATGGATTAGGTCTAGATTTAAATAATTGTTGTTACTCGCCTGATATGGCAAGAAACATCATTTCATTTCATGGTTTTTTAGACAAGGATTTAGATATTCGTTTAATAATATGAATGGTTCTATTTATGCTTATCTAAATGGTGTTTTATACTTTGAAGTAATGCCTTGTAATGGAATTTATGAGACTGTTATGGTTGTAGATAACCTAGGAAATGATGTGTTGTGTATAGATTCTTCCAATAGTATGGATAAAGCATTTTTGTGGCATTGTCGTCTTGGACATGTCAACAAGAAACACATAGCCCAACTCCAAAAGGATGGAGTGTTGGAGTCATTCGACCTTAGGGAAGATGACACGTGCGAATCTTGTTTACTTGGAAAGATGACCAAGTCACCCTTCACTGGCACTTGTAAGAGTGGTGAGGGTTTATTGGATCTCATACAAACCGATGTATGTGGGCCCTTTAGATCCACCACAAAGGATGGAAACCGCTTCTACGTGACTTTCACCGATGATTATAGTAGATATGGGTATATTTACTTAATCAAGCACAAGTCTGAAACGTTTGAAAAGTTCAAAGAGTTCAAGAATGAAGTGGAGAGTCAATTGGGCAGGAAAATCAAGATGTTTCGATCCGATCGAGGAGGAGAGTACCTAAGTCTTGAATTCCACGACTATCTCAAGGAATGTGGAATAGTTTCACAATTGACGCCACATAGGACACCGCAGTTAAATGGTGTGGCAAAAAGGCGCAATCGAACCTTGTTAGACATGGTTCGTTCTATGATGAGTCGTGCTTCACTACCTATCTCATTTTGGGGGTATGCCTTAGAGACTTCCGCCCATATACTTAATCGAGTCCCTACAAAGAAGGTTGCCAAAACACCTCACGAGATGTGGACAGGGAAAGCTCCCTTGTTGGCACATATCAAGGTTTGGGACTGTGAAGTTTTCGTAAGACGAGAAACTCATGAAAAGATCGAACCTCGTAGTGAGCGATGTATTTTCATCGACTACCTGCATAAATCCTTTGGATATCTCTTCTATAGACCAAGTGACAATGTTGTCTTCATTGCGAGGAGAGGGGTTTTCCGAGAGATAGAGAACTCATAAGCCAAGGAGACAGTGGGAGGCAGATCGATCTTGAAGAGATTCAAGAGTCGAGTGATGAAGGAACCTCTACCGCCGGCGCTCAACCCATGTAGGAAACTCCGGTTGAACCAATTGACGAGTCATTACCTCTTAGACGTTCCGAAAGAGTTAGAGTTCAACCCTAGTTGTATGGTTTTCATATTACTACTGAAGGGGACACGTATATTAGTGATAGTACACTAATAAATTTAGATGAACCTAGTTGCTATAAGGAAGCCATGGCAGGCCCGGAGTCTGCAAAGTGGAAAGAGGCGATGGACAGCGAGATTCAGTCCATGTATGACAACCAAGTTTGGAATTTGGTTGACAATGTGCCCGGACGTAAAGATCGTTGGGTGCAAATGGATCTTCAAGAAGAAGACCGACGTAGATGGGAATGTGCACACATATAAAGCACGATTGGTGGCGAAGGGCTTTACTCAAACTCCTGGAGTTGAGTATGATGAGACCTTCTCACCAGTTACGAAGATAAAATCTATTAGGGTGATGCTAGCCATTACCGCATTTCATGATTATGAGATATGGCAGATGGATGTCAAGACCGCTTTCCTTAATGGGAAGTTGGCTGAGGATGTTTACATGGATCAGCCAGAGGGTTTTATCGATCCGAAGCATTCAAATAGAGTGCGCAAGCTTGAGCAGTCCATTTATGGACTTAAGCAAGCGTCTCGCAGATGGAATATTTGCTTTGATGAGATCGTCAAAGAGTTTGGATTTGTACGAAGCGAAGATGAATCATGTGTATATGTCAAAGCCAGTGGGAGCATAGTTAGCTTTCTCGTTTTGTATGTTGATGACATACTGCTCATAGGAAACGACGTTCCGACTCTGCAGGAGGTAAATTCCTGGCTCGGGAAGTGTTTCGCTATGAAGGACCTCGGAGAGGCTTCCTATATTTTGGGAATAAGGATAGTGAGAAAAAGAAGTAGGAGACTAATAGGACTTAGTCAGACTACTTACTTAGATAAGGTACTAAAACGTTTTAGTATGGAAAACTCAAAAAAGGGAGATCTACCGATACAGAGTAATACCAAGTTGAGTAAGACTCAAAGTCCGAGTACCGAAGCCGAGATAGCTGAGATGAGCCGAGTACCTTACGCTTCCGCAGTTGGCTCGATCATGTATGCTATGACTTGTACTCGTCCTGATGTGGCCTTTGCTTTGAGCATGGTCAGTAGATATCAAGGGAATCCTGGTAGAACGCATTGGATTGCGGTCAAGAACATCCTTAAGTACCTTCGGAGGACCAAGGAATGGTTTCTAGTCCTCAGAGGGAGTGATTAATTGAAGGTGTGAGGGTATAGTGACGCCAGTTTCCAGACCGATAGGGAAAACTACCGTTCACAGTCGGGATGGGTATTTACCCTTAATAGATGAGCGGTAACTTGGAAAAGTTCCAAACAGGAAACTGTAGCTGATTCAACGTGCGAATCAGAGTACATTGCAGCAAGCGAAGCGTCAAAGGAGGCAATATGGTTGAAGAAATTCATTGGTGATCTTGGAGTTGTGCCTGCTATAAAGGAGCCCATGGAAATTTTATGTGATAATGAAGGAGTGGTTGCCTTGACCAAGGAACCGAGGGATCATGGTAGATCTCGGCATATCGACAGAAAATATCACTTTATTAGACATTGAGTAGAAGAAGGACACCTCATGGTTAAGAGGATATCATCAAAAGATAACCTAGCAGATCCGCTTACGAAGGGAGTGAGCAGGGTTAAGCACTTGCAGCATGCTAGGAGTATTGGGCTGAAGGATGATATTAGTTTAGATTAGATAGTATTAGAAACGTGTAATAGATAAATGTAATTGAAATTTGATGATTAAATAGAAGAGTATTATTTATAAGTAAAGTTGTTGTCTTATATTAATTGTTTAGCTATTGTTTCACTTTGCATGTTTTGACTTCCAGAATAATTGAATTTATTAAGAATAATCGAATTATTCAAACAGTCCACAATCGTTCATATGTTGGAAGTAGGTATGAATGAAGATTGTTGTGAATTGGTGTGTAGATTTTCTAAATGGTATTAGACATAGCAGAGGTTTGCTACAACGTTCATGAGTGCTTATGAACAAGTTTTGAGCATTGGAATAAACCTGCGCTTGTTGGAATCACTTTGGAGTGATCGCAAGACGATAATATCATATGGTCTTAAAACCTAGATATATGGTTTATTATTTACTAATTGGTTGTACATTGATAATGCGAAACCGCATCAGTAAATTGATGTCATAAAACGCATTGTTGTGTATAGTTGGTTAGTTGATATGTAAATGCATATAAGTCGAAGTTTATCTGTTACTTTTATTCTAAGAGGGTAAAAGCGATATCACGGCCGCTCGATGATTTGATTTGACTTATGTGCCGGGCCCGGTCAGGACTGAATTGATGTGTTCAATTAAGTTCTATGTCAAATAAATCTGAGATCGAGAAAATAGTTGCTGGACAATGAGTATCACAATGTTTCATGAAATCGTCTGCACGATATCAAAACAGAGGGCTGTACGATCCCTTATCTAAAGGACATGTTACTGATAATATTAGAGTTGACAGCATCTTTGAGAGCTACGATTGCTAATCGGATTTTGTTTGCGTTTATAGTTACTAGAATTATCCAAGTGCGAGACTGTTGGATTAGTGTCTAAGGCTGTAACTATATTTGGTAAGTACTTGACCCGATTGTGCATGGTCCTTTTGGGTTGCCTTCACCATAGCAACTTGATAGGGTGATTTGGAGAGAAGACATATTATTATTAATGTATTATAAGAATAATATGTTAAAAGAATAATATTATTATTTGATTAATATAAGTCATAAATTAATTAGGAATTAATTTGGTGACTTAAAGAGATTAATTGAATAAAGGGGTATAAACTGTCAAATGTGTGAAAGTTGTTTTTTGAGCTGATAACCCTTATGGATATGGGTTGGACGATTTTAGGGATGTGGATCACCTAGAAATCGTCCAAGGCCTTATCTAGAAGAGGATTTGGATTGCTTTGAGGCTAACTTATCCAATTAGGATTTTAGGGTGAAACCCTAGGAGCTCACAGTATAAATAGACCCTAGGGTTGAGGAAATCGGCCAGCCTTGTGATTGGAGTAACCCTATAGCCGATTTCCCTCTTCCTCATCTCTTTTAAATCATCTTCTTGCTAGTTGGTGTTTGTAAGCCATTAGAGGAGTGACATTTGTGACTCTAAGCTCCAAGAAGAAGAAGGTTTTCAAGCAAGTAACTCAAGGTATTATTCTAGATCTGTTTTCATATGTTTTGATTGTTAGTGTACATTAGATCTAGCCATGAAAGTCTTGGATATGTTGCATGTTCAATTAGTGAAACCTAGATCCAAGCTATAGGGTTGTATGTGCACATAGGGAAAGTTCTTATGTCCAAAACCCATCAGGTTTATCGTATTATCGTGTACTGTAGTGATCTGGTAGGTCTGTACCCTGGTAGAGAGGGTGTTAGCATACGGTTGTGATTTGTGAATTTGCTTGTTTGTTTGATGTCTGGTTAAATGTTTATTAGTTATGTGGATGTTGACATGTCATGGTTGGTTGGGTTGAGGCGGTCTTGCTTTGTGCTGAAGGCCAAGACACCCGATGTGGACCGGATAGACTGTGGGCTGTGACATCCCCAATTTCTCGGCCAGAAAAGACCGATTTGTTTATGCTTGGTTTTTAAAATCAGAGTAATCTTTTAAAGAAAACAGTTGCGGAATTTGTTCCCAAAATATGATAAAGATTTATCAAAGCATTTCTGTAACGAAATGTATTTTTTTTATTATATAACAAAATCTCGGGATGTCATGTTCCGATACAGAGACATAAGCATAAACAAAACTTACATTATTTATACTAAAGATTTTACATCTCCTTTAATCTCTCCGTGAAATATATCTTCGTATCGATACCTATGATACAAAGAAAACTGAGTGGGTCAGGCTTGGGAGCCTGGTGAGCATATAGGGTTTTCAACCCACAATAATATAGTTATTATATTCAACCATCAAACAATCAACTCAATTACCCATCCCTATTATCTTTCTTAGGATTTTACCCTAGGAATTCAACTACCTGTCATTCATTCATTCCTAAGAATTGACCTAAGGAATTAGCACAAAATCTGTTGCTACATAAGGCGCATCTACCAATATCATCCTTTAAGCGCCTCTGCCAGGATTACGTCATACACTATGAGGCGCGACTGCCAGGTTTATGACATTCTCTTTTAGGCGCATCTGCCGACATTATCTTATAAGCACATCTGCCAAGATTATCCTATAAGCACATCTGCCAAGATTATCCTATAAGCGCATCTGCCAAGATTATCCTATAAGCGCAGCTGCTATTGTTATGACAATCTCTATTTGGCGTATCTGCCAAGATCACGACATTCACTACTTGGTGCATCTACCGATATTATTCTCAAGCGCATCTGCTAGTTTATGACATTCTTTAATTGGTGCATCTACCAATATCATTCTTAATCATCTTTCATACCTCATCATTTTATCACATACCAACTATCTCATCTACCCATGTTCTACCCAACATATTTGTAGATATAAAATACATATACAGTTTAACTCATTTAAAAACTATATAAAACATTCATTCCAAACTCATCTCAAATAAACAACAATATATAAACACATCGCACGTATTTTATAACAAATACTTCATAATTATGTATTAGAAGAAAGTAACCACACACTCTCCCAAACATATACTTAATACATTCAAACAATACTTGTATTATACCCGTGTTTATGAAAGGGACTATACACCCACACATATAAACAACTTTATATTATACACATAGCACGTATTTTATAGAAAATATTTAATACTTATGTGTTAGAAGAAAGTAACTACACACTCACTTGATCAGAAGATGATCGGACAGCACTACGGCTTGTAGAAGTAGTATTCTTCGGTAGATCTAGAAGATCTTCACAAAAAACCGGACTTCTCGCGGACAGAGCTTCGGCTCGGGAATCTTACTTCTCGGGATCTTTGGGACCTCGGGACTTGCTTCGGGGCTCGGGAATGATACCGGGGCTTCGGGGTACTTCTGGCACGCAAAACGATGCAAAACGGGAGAGAGAAGAGAGAAAAAGAGCAAATGAGTCGGCTGCCCTCGCATCCTATTTATAGGAGGCTGGAGCCTCGGAGTACGTTGGGCGTACTGTCTCGGTCGTCATGGCTTACGTATCCAAAGTCACTTGAGTGCGAGGCGGTGCATGCATCGGGGGTACGCTGGGCGTACGCGAGTACGCGGGGCGTACCTCGGATCAGATCGGTGACTTCTCTTCGGATAATGCCGGCTTTTATAATTAAATTTAAATATTAATTATTTAATAAACTTCGGAAATTCATATATTCTTCATACGTACTCTGTTTTCGACGTTCTTTATATCCACGCTTAGGTGAGACTACGCTCTACAACTTTCGTTTAGACTTCGTCGGCTAATTTTGACTTTATTTTTATTATTTATTTTTAGTAGGCCAGGACAGGAAAACTTCGTTATAAATTCATAACTTCTTCGTTTGACGTCCGTTCTCGCCTAACTTTTCATCGCTTCGATACCAACAACGAGATCTTCGATTCTCATTTAGATTGTTTCGGCTAAAAACCGCTCGATCTCAAATCGAGTATTTCAGGCTGCATACCGCTAAGTCGAAACTTCAGAAAATCATAACTTCCTCATACGAAGTCAGATTTTGGCGTTCTATATATGTACGGAATCCTTGTAACATATACTAAAACTTAGTTAAGATTATTCATTCTAAATAATCTTTCATCAAAAATTCATTTTTGACGCATATCGTCTCTAAATTGACTAGCCCTGATCTACGGGCGTTACAATTATCTCCCCCTGAGGATGATTACGTCCCGGAATCATCAACGAAAATAGAACTTGTACAATGATTCCATACGCTATCTCTTCATCCTAGGTAATAACCGTAAATTCTATGTTTTCTCGAAAGAGTATTTAACTCTATGGCTTTCTTGACCGCAGACGATGCCCAATCTTGCATCTGCTTATCGTACTATGTTGTACTTCGAATCGTAACCCTCGAGTTACCAAATAAGTCGTTATTATGGACTCCTTCTTCTTCTCAGGATAAATACTTTCCTTTATCTATTGTAACAAACCGACGGGTCGTGCTCTACTGACCTCTCATCGAATGATGCAATGCTTAGACTCAGGTCTCTTAGAGTTAAATTCCAAAATGGAATATACCTTCCTTCATATTCTAATGTGATATAATCACATTTCAGCATGTAGCATTTCTACCTACAAACTTCTTTTAACACCGAGCGCGACACTATCAATCGCATTAACTTCAACCTTCTGACTTAAGTCAGATGTTACATCTAACTTGGTCCTCTAGACCACGTAACATACTCCTCGTAGTCGAACTCAAATTTAAATATGACCACTAGGGTCGAAATAAGAACCATCTTACTAGTCATTACCGAAACAATGGTAATGACATACCAGAATAAAATGGAATCAATCACTAGCTTCTTGGTAACCTTGTGACTTTCCCTGATCCAAGTGCGAGTCCTATGCTTCCGGTAGTATATGCATCTACTACCTTTCACACCTACTCATACTCGTCCCAAGTATTGTCCCGCAGTCGACCAAGTCACCATACAAGAAAATTAGACAATCATTCAACACATCAGTTAGCAAAACTAGGGTTTATATTAATTCCTTGAAACGATTACACAAAAGTCCAAGTTCACCCTATACTATGCCTCTAATAGGCTACATACATGATACTTTTCATATCGCTACTTTATAACTTGATCTTAGATATAAGATCCTTATTCCTGATTCCTTGCATTGCCATCTGCTTCATCAAGGATCATTTGAAATGCTCTTGCCTTTAGCTTTGGTGGCGCCTCTAGCCTTGCTGCTTGATTTATCCTTGGGCAGTCTTGCTTGAAGTTCCCCTCTTCGTTTTTGTTGAAAATACATTCATCGGCGTAATGCCCATGCTTTCCACACTTGAAACATGTCACCTCCACGCCACATTTTCCCGAGTGCTTCTTCTTGCACTTATCGCACCACCTTGCCTCATCCCTTCCTCCTCCTCCAGACTTCGAGAATTTTCTTTTCTCATTAGAACCTGAAGTTCCTTCTAACTTTCTCTTCTCGCCAACTTCAACCTTACTGTCAGTCCTCCCCTTGATCATATTCTCAACAGACTTGGTAGCCCAAATAGCTGCCTCTAGAGTAGGTGCCTGACACACTGGCACCGCATACTCCCAAGGGAGTCCCTTTGCGTATCGGTCGACTTTTGTCAGTTCGTCTGGGACGATGCGCAAATCAAACTCCATCTTGTCTGTGAAGGCATTAGTGTATTCATCCACTGACATGCTGCCTTTCTTCAATATCTGAAATTTGTTCTCCAACTCTAGCAGGTTTTGGGCCGAGCAGAACTTGCGCTTGAATTGCACCAAGAACTCTGCCTAGGTCAGTTACAGTGGATCATTAGGGCTTAGGATCTTCCCTAGAGTGTTCCACCATCGAACGGCTCCACCTCGGAACTGACGCACTGCATAGATAGTCTGCAACTTGCCTCTACAGCCACAAGTCATGAAGGCTAACTCCATTTCTGAGATCCAATCCATAACTCCAATTGGATCCTCCTTTCCATTGAAGGTCGATGGTTTGCAAGTTAGAAAGTCCTTGTACTTGCATCCCATTCCATCATTCCTTCCATCATGGTTGTGTTGCCTAACTATTGGTGGGTTGGCTTGACCAACTGACCCACTGAAGTTTCCACCTTCCGAGTGCCCTTCATTTAATTCAGGCTCTTCCACATGAATTGACAGTTCTTCACGATTCTGTTGAATCAACCGCCTAGTCTCCTCCATTTGACGATCCAACATCGTTTGAATCATCAATTGTACACCAGCCATTGTTATCGGCTCAGGTGCTGCTGCTACGACAGGTATTTGCTCAATCACGGGTGGCTGATTCCTATTTTCATCAGCATTTCCAACTCTACTTCTTGTTCTCACCATTTTTGATCTACACACAGAATAAGGTGAAATTAGATCCTCATTCACGATAGATATTCAAATTGTCCTTATCACTCCGAAACATTTATATGCTAGTTCTAATATCGTAGCCATACGCTTAGAATCCTAAACACATAAGGTTTCCAGATCCGGTCGGCAACAGACCATAGATCCGAACAAATAATAGCATCAATATAGCTATCACACAAAACATTTTGCACATAAAAGCATTTTAGGCATCATTCCTAATATAAACTAGTGCTTGTGTCAGTTTAGGTGTACTACGTAACATATTTTAGACACACTCCTCACAATCATTACTTAGCATTCTAAGTTTAAGTCTAGAAATTTCCTACAAATTCCTAGTTCGCTTAAAATAATGCTCTGATACCAATTGTGGCATCCCCAATTTCTCGGCCAGAAAAGACCGATTTGTTTATGCTTGGTTTTTAAAATCAGAGTAATCTTTTAAAGAAAACAGTTGCGGAGTTTGTTCCCAAAATATGATAAAGATTTATCAAAGCATTTCTGTAAAGAAATGTATTTTTTTTATTATATAACAAAATCTCGGGATGTCATGTTCCGATACAGACACATAAACATAAACAGAACTTACATTATTTATACTAAAGATTTTACATCTCCTTTAATGTCTCCGTGAAATATATATTCGTATCGATACCTGTGATACAAAGAAAACTGAATGGGTCAGGCTTGGGAGCCTGGTGAGCATATAGGGTTTTCAACCCACAATAATATAGTTATTATATTCAACCATCAAACAATCAACTCAATTACCCATCCCTATTATCTTTCTTAGGATTTTACCCTAGGAATTCAACTACCCGTCATTCATTCATTCCTAAGAATTGACCTAAGGAATTAGCACAAAATCTATTGCTACATAAGGCGCATCTACCAATATCATCCTTTAAGCGCCTCTGCCAGGATTACGTCATACACTATGAGGCACGACTGCCAGGTTTATGACATTCTCTTTTAGGCGCATCTGCCGACATTATCTTATAAGCGCATCTGCCAAGATTATCCTATAAGCGCATCTGCCAAGATTATCCTATAAGCGCAGCTGCTATTGTTATGACAATCTCTATTTGGCGCATCTGCCAAGATCACGACATTCACTACTTGGTGCATCTACCGATATTATTCTCAAGCGCATCTGCTAGTTTATGACATTCTTTAATTGGTGCATCTACCAATATCATTCTTAATCATCTTTCATACCTCATCATTTTATCACATACCAACTATCTCATCTACCCATGTTCTACCCAACATATTTGTAGATATAAAATACATATACAGTTTAACTCATTTAAAAACTATATAAAACATTCATTCCAAACTCATCTCAAATAAACAACAATATATAAACACATCGCACGTATTTTATAACAAATACTTCATAATTATGTATTAGAAGAAAGTAACCACACACTCTCCCAAACATATACTTAATACATTCAAACAATACTTGTATTATACCCGTGTTTATGAAAGGGACTATACACCCACACATATAAACAACTTTATATTATACACATAGCACGTATTTTATAGAAAATACTTAATACTTATGTGTTAGAAGAAAGTAACTACACACTCACTTGATCAGAAGATGATCGGACAGCACTACGGCTTGTAGAAGTAGTATTCTTCGATAGATCTGGAAGATCTTCACAAAAAACCGGACTTCTCGCAGACAGAGCTTCGGCTCGGGAATCTTACTTCTCGGGATCTTCGGGACCTCGGGACTTGCTTCGGGGCTCGGGAATGATACCAGGGCTTCGGGGTACTTCTAGCACGCAAAACGATGCAAAACGGGAGAGAGAAGAGAGAAAAAGAGCAAATGAGTCGGCTGCCCTCGCATCCTATTTATAGGAGGCTGGAGCCTCGGAGTACGCTGGGCGTACTTAGCTACGCGGGGCGTACTGCCTCGGTCGTCATGGCTTACGTATCCGAAGTCACTTGAGTGCGAGGCGGTGCATGCATCGGGGTACGCTGGGCGAACGTGAGTACGCGGGGCGTACCTCGGATCAGATCGGTGACTCCTCTTCGGATAATGTCGGCTTTTATAATTAAATTAAAATATTAATTATTTAATAAATTTCGGAAATTCATATCTTCTTCATACGAACTACGTTTTCGACGTTCTTTATATCCACGCGTAGGTGAGACTACGCTCTACAACTTTCGTTTAGACTTCATCGGCTAATTTTGACTTTATTTTTATTATTTATTTTTAGTAGGCCCGGACAGGAAAACTTCGTTATAAATTCATAACTTCTTCGTTTGACGTCCGTTCTCGCCTAACTTTTCATCGCTTCGATACCAACAACGAGATCTCGATTCTCATTTAGATTGTTTCGGCTAAAAACCGCTCGATCTCAAATCGAGTATTTCAGGCTGCATACCGCTACGTCGGAACTTCAGAAAATCATAACTTCCTCATACGATGTTAGATTTTGGCGTTCTATATATGTACGGAATCCTTGTAACATATACTACAACTTAGTTAAGATTATTCATTCTAAATAATCTTTCATCAAAAATTCATTTTTGACGCCTATCATCTCTAAATTGACTAGCCATAATCTACGGCCGTTACATGGGCCTTGCGAGGCGGTCCAGTCGGGTCGAAGCCCCGGAGAGCGTGTTGGTGATTTGTTATCATCAATGTTATTTAAGTGTAATGGGATTACTTTGTTGACAAAAAGTGATCTTGATAAATATTAGACAAGTAAGGAAGGTGTGGATTACACACTTGTTTAAGTTTGATCAAGTTTCAAAGTACATTGTCATTTAGGGGCAAAGCCCTTGAATGAACGGGGGTCCGGGGGCAGCGCCCCTGAGAGTGGGGTCCAAGGGGAGGCAGCCCCTGGCGGGGTCCAAGGGGCAGAGCCCCTGACTGGGGTCGAGCTGACAGGTCAAAGCGATTTTTTTTTTTATATAGGGCATGTTACTATATTAAAAATGCATCAGAAAATTGATTTTTCAGATAATTGACCATTGGTTTGACCCTCATCCATATATTCATTTTTATGACAGTTTAAAATTGCCATATGACAGTTTTCAGACAAAAGATCTTAAAGTTGGTTTTGGTCTCATTTCTGGTACATATGGAAATATCATCAAACATTCTTTGCTATTGTCTCTCTAAGTCTTATCCAATTGATGATTTGGGAGTACCACCCAAATACTTCGATTTGAAAGTGATAATCACAATTCTCAGAATTTTCAAGCCTTTGTATACCCAAATTTCTAACAGAGCGGTCTAGATAGGTTGAAGGCCTGTAAGGCAGTACAATCATGTTGTATGCTCAGTATGCATGCTGCTTATTACTGTTATATGTTGTGTATGTGTTGGTACTTTGGGTGAAAGCCCACTAAGCATTGACTTACAGTTTTGGGTTATGTTTCTAGTACCTCAGATGATTGTGGGAAGGCGAAGGTGTGATCGTGCACCTCATTGTGTTTTGATTTATGATTTTGGGAAAACTCTGATATTAAACATGTTTTAAAAACTAAATTGTAAACAATGATGATTTATGGGTTGGTTTACAAAGTTTAAATTTTTATGAATTTAATGGATGTTACAAGTTGGTATCAGAGCCTTGGTTTGAGGGAATTTGAGGAAAACTTGTGTAAATCCAGTCTCAAACTAAGAAAAAATATTTTAAAACAATTTTCAAATGATTTTCAAAATAATTGAAGAGGATGCAAGGTGTACGATTAGTCGGGGCCAATAAGCAGACCCCAAATTACCACACAGTTAATTTAGATTATGTTATGATATGCTAGAATAACATGCTAGTAATATGATATGGATCTTCAGGAACTACATGATAGAATTGCCTGATATATGATGTCTTATCTCTTGTAGAGTACTTGATTGATTGTTGTATGACTCTTTCTTGTGTGAACTAACTATTGAGTGAATCTGGCATGTCACATGCTACATGGTTTAAATGATTTTAGGATAAGGGATTTGGTCCTGCTGCGCAACTCTTGTCTGAGTCAAACCGTTGTAGCATTGAATCTTTTAGTCTAAGATTATTTAAACTGTGCAACGTGTGATTGTATTCATGCGATAGTTATTTGGCACCAATGGAGGGTCGTATGGTAGTTAGTAGTAGAATGAGTTGGGTGGGGTCAGCCGTCCAGTCTCGAGATGTGTAGTCTTCCTCTAGAATGTGAGGATTTCGTATGTGTGTATGCTAGTATGTATTGTTAGGGTCGTTGTGATGATCCTTGAGACAAATACGGGTAGGTGTGGAAGGTATTATGGGCCCGTACTACTGAAACCACATGAATCGTACGTGTAACAAGGAAGTTACAACCCATAGGGATTATTGGGAGTTAGTTCCCCTATTGTTATGTGTATGTTATTTTATATCCTCATGGTATATTTTCAGTATGGTGATGACGAGACGATTTGAGGTTGGATCCGGGTCTGGATCGGGAGCTGGCAGTTAGGGTGGGCCAACTGTGTCAAAGGACAGGAATAGGGAAATTCTCCATGAGAAGGTTGTGGCCATTGTCAGGGGACAGATACCGGAGTTGTTTGGGTCTATCAAGACCGCGATGATGGAGTTCTTTTGTCACGACTAGCATTTTAGGGCTAGGTTTCCTATCCATGTGCAAGATAATTCCTTCGTGTAACTATGTAATGCTATGTGTGATATAAATTAATTTCAATATTATACAATTTTATACATCCATAATTGTATTCCAAGTCGAAACTTTTTCTTGCAAGCCCAAAATCCAACCCAATAAGCCATGATCGCTTAACTTTGGGCCTTAACCCAAGCCTTATCGGTCCAAACCTTCTAATGGACCTAAACCTTATTATTGGGCCCTTCTTGGGCCAAAAGCCCTAGTTAACCTTATTATGGACCGAGAACCCATATTTGGGCCATAGTTGGGTTGAAAATTCTTAATTACGATAGTTTTGGGCCGTAAGACCCATATTGGGCCTTATTGGGCCGTAAAGAATTATTTCAAAGCTTAATGGCCCGAATACCTCTATTAGGAAACATTTTATGCCAAAAATTCTTTCATTCAATTCTATTGGACCGAAAGCCGTGTATGGGCCTCAATGGGTTGAAAATTGTTATTGGGCCCAATGTGTTCTCGGTTACCCTTCTAGCCCAAAAACCTCTTCTTTCTCTTTTCTCCATTTGGTCGATCGGTTATATATATAAAAAAAAGAGAGACAAGAATGGTGGTTCCTGTAGATGACACCTCATTAATATTTAGCATGTAATCAAGATAATTGCACCTCATACTTCCATGCATGGAAGTATTAAACATCATGAAAAAATTTCTTTCTCTCTCCTCTCTTCCTCTATTTGTGGCCGAACACACCATCACCATCCTCACTTCATTTCATTTTTCAACTCCCACTCTATCTTATTTCCTTTCAACCCTCAAAAGTTCTTCATTCCACTCCTCTAAAAATCGTGTGAAGTGTGTGTGCTTCAAAGGTTTTCTCTTCCAAAGATCATAAACTTGGTAAGTTATAATCACATACAAGTTGTTTCATTCCATTTTTCCTCAAAACCACTCTCTTTTCATGTATGTGGTCTCCAGAGCCCCAAAACTTTGAAGCTCCCCTCAAAGAAGCACCTTAGGCCGAAAACTTACTCCATTCTCTTCTTCAAAACCGAAAAACCCCAAAGTTAAGCTTCATACCCTATTTTCAAGCTTTTCTTTCTTTTGGGGGAGGATACAAGTCAAAGTATTGTGTAAATTTTTATATATTTGCTTGTATATGCATGTGTTGTATGATACGTGTGCTAAGTGTTATGAAATCCATACTAAGGGACTAAGAACTCAAGATTTTGGTAAGATCTCTAGTTGTTGTACTTAGTTAACTTATCATGCTGTTAAAAATGAAAAACTAGTTTCTACAAGAAATATATTTCCTTTGATGCATGATACACATCTCTAGGATTAGTTCAAAAAATTATGTTTAAACAAATTTTGACAAGAAAACATGGAAAATGATAAAAATGGAAGTTTTCATTAACAAGGGACCATTTTTGACCATTTTGGTAAAATGGGCCGAAAATAGGCCTTTTTAGTAAATATGGATCATTTTTCAACATTATGATAAACTCAGGCCTTTATTGAACAATTTAGTATAAAAGGGCCGAAAATGAACTTTTTAATAAACTTGGGCCATTTTTGAGTATTTTTGTAAAAATGGGCCTTAAATGAATATTTTTGTAAAACTGGGTTATTTTTGACAACTTTAGTAAAAATAGGCCATATTTCGACATTCTTGATAATAATGGGCCATTATTCACACCTTGGATAATATTGGGCCATTTGTGAACATATTAATAACAAATGGGCCTCTTATAACAAATTGAACAAGATTGGGCCTTATGTGATAATTTTATTTTTATTGGGATTTTAATGACAATAATAGTAACAATGTGATATCACCTATGGTTTGTAGTAAAAAATATACACCAGTAACATTATTTATAACGTTAAATAATGAAACTCAAAGTTTACGTAAATTCCGTTAAGGCTCTTGTGAGACACCCCTTCACCGTACCTATTTTTGTGTACACCCTAAGCGCTTTAGTTATAACGAGAGTGTCCTGGTGGGAGAACGAGAGTTTGTGTATAGATCTATACGGGGTTGACACCCCACACCTGAGCTGCTCGCTACAGCTAGACAGACCAATCTAGGGTGACAAATATCTTCTCAGAAACCGATGCCTGAAGAGCGTCAAGATAGGCACTAGTCTGTCATATTAGTATGGTTATAATGACTCACATAGAGAATAACAATATTATATTAAAATTTATGAAATATCTACACTCTACTCATGTTACGAAGTACGAACCTATGCATCAATTATTTTACATCTAATTTCACCACTCGGGTCTTAGGGTTTAAGACCACACTTTTTCATATAAAAGAAAATACAGTATTTTCTGGAAGCACTCCCTATACATTTTCAAACAAGTTTAACAAGGAATACACATGCAATTATACATGATTGGAAACAAGACTTTCAAACTATTTTTACAAAAAAAAATATTGGATTTCTGGAGATTTACAAACTACTACATAGTTTTCCTACTAACATGCTTATGAACTCACCAACATTTTATATGTTGACGCTTTTCAAACGACTTGTATTCTCAGGAACACAGTGAGCCAGATTCTTTACAACTATGGATTTGACTGAATGTTGTATTTTGGTTTCATCATACATTTGTTAATTTGGGATGTAATTTTTATGATCAAACACAATGCAGTAAACCATGTATGTTGTTATCTGGAATGTATGATGATGATGATGATGACTATGTTTCATTTACATACATTGTTATGACATTACAAGATGAATTCACTCGCCCCCGGACGTTTCCACCGTCCCGGTTCAGGGGTATGACGTCTTTTATGACATATATGCTGCTTTGTCTGAGGCTGCTGCTGTTGCAGCCACTGCATCCGTCGCGACTACAAGAATTGGTATTGGGCAGGTTTTTCAGTATTGGAACTTCGACAATACGAATCCTCCAACTTTTGATGGATTTCAGGACCCGATCATAGCCATGTAGTGGTTATCTGATGTTGAGGGATGCTTTTTCACATGCTCTTGTCTAACTGACCATAAGGTCAGGTGCGCTCTGAACCTTCTTGTAACATCCCGTTTATTAAATTAATAAATGGATAAAATTAATAAACAAATAGTAGCCCTAAATCTGTAATAAGTTACCAGTGTTATTCATAAGGAGCTAAATGACATAATTTCTGGAAATTGGGATCTTTATTGTAATATTTGGACTTGAATTGTAATAAATTGCAGGAAGCATGGTCTAAAAAGTAAAATGGGGATGTAGATGGTAATGATTAGAGAAGGAAGGGTTGAATATGTCATAATTGATATTTTAGGGGTTAAATGGTAATTTCCGGATTGGTTTTGCAAAGAATTTTGTAAGTTGAGGGTTGTTTGGTAAATTATGGATCTAAGTTGAAAGGAATTGAGGGGGAGGGGCTGGAACTATAATTATGGCTAAAGGTTTGAATGTATACGGGGTTTATAACCCGTCATTTCCATAACCATAACTCTACTTCAACATCATCCGCCACCATCCTTATACCTCCCTTCACCTCCGGCCGCCACCCTTATTTCTACGATTTTCGGCGCCGCCACCACCGCTGTTGAGGTCTCAAACCACCATGACCATCCTACTGCCAGGAACATAGAAAGCATTCAAAAGACCCACTGGAGACTAAAGGCGAAACAAGGAGTGTCAGTGTGTGGGTCGTGAACGACCAGGGATGTTGCCGCTGCTGCACCGCAACCATTGAAGACGAAGTCGCCGCTAATACTAGTGGTTAGCGCTACTGTTGCCTGCTGTTCCACTGTTGTCATCCTCCGATCGATGCGCGCCGGCAGGTGGGTGCTTGCGTTCGTTTTTGGCATGTGTATTTAAGTGCTAATGTCGCTAATCGTGTATATATGTGTTCTTCTGTTGCCGGAAAGCATGGAAAACCACCATGACTGCCAACCATGGTGCCTGCCACCACCTTTTTGTTTTCTGCCGCCACCAACCACCGTGAGGGGTAGCTGTGTGTGTGTGTGTTTTTATCTATATGAGAGTGTATCTTATGGGTCTTTATGGGTATGATGTTATATGTGTGATTTTTGGCCGGAAAACTCACCATCACCACCACCGTGAGTTGGTGGCCGCCACCATCGGCCATGTTGGGTGGCGGTGTGCATTTGTATGTGATTAGATTGCTTCTTGGGATGCTTAGACATGAATTGGACTAGAACCATAACCACCACCACTTGGTGGTGGCTACCGCCGTGAGCCATTGTCGAGCACCACCGCCCGAGGTAGCAGTGGGTGCATGGTGCCTGGCCTAATGAAACCCTAATTGATCTAAAATCCTAAACATTTGACTAATTGGCATGTGATTGTGTTGGAAACCCTAATTAGGGTTTAGAAAACCCTAATTTTGGATATGTTAGTTTTGGAGTGTCGGGACCCGCATTTTCGACCATTGGAATTGAATTACGAATTATGCCCGACCACACCGCATGATTGATCTAGTAGAATGATGGACTTAATGGATTAAGTCCTTAATGGGTTAAGTGTTTTAATTAACCCTAATCGTCATTTTATGTGAAAACGCTAATTATGTTTAGGCTTCATGTTGGGCCTTCTGCTAGGCTTTGGTGATTGGGCTATTGATGGGCCATCCAAGAACAAGTATACGGACTAGAATATTTGGATGGGCTTTAAAGTAAGGCCCATGTGAGGGGTTTGGGCCCAATTTGAAAAATTAGGCCATAATTGGGCCTTGGTTGGTTATTTGGCTTTTAGGCTTTCAGAGTGTGAATTTGGGCCTTGGTCTTGGACCAAGCTAGGATAGGGGTAAAATGGTCCTTTTACCCCAAGTGTGGATTTATGGTTATGCATTGAAACCCATATAGTTATTTGAGTTTTGTTTTGATGTTGACAGTTCGGGGGTCTTTCAGTCAACAGCCAGAGATTTATTAGCGGGACTTCAGCAGTGCGAGGTGAGTTTTCCTCTTGTATGAACGGGTCGAAGGCACCAATGTCGGCCCATATAGTTTTGTTAGTATGTTCCAGAATAAGGTACGATGTCGGGCGATGCCCAATGTAGGTTGATATGTTTCCAGATTTCAATATGATGTCGGGCGGTGCCCGAGGAATGTTTGTATGCTTGATGTCTTTGTGATTCTTGCATGTATATGTGTTATATGTTTCCGGATTATGGTCCGATGTCGGATAATGCCCGATGAATGTTTGTATGCTTCCGGATTTCGATTTGATGTCGGGCGGGGCCCGAGTATTATATGCTTATGTTATGTGATTATTCTATGTGTATATGTTAATATGTTTATATGTATACTGAGCTTTGCTCGATATTGGGCGGGGCCCGATGTTGGACTCTGTCCGATACCAGGTGGGGCGAGACCCAGAATGATATGATTTCTAGAGCCTGAGAACGGTATAGTGATTTGGATCACAATGGGAAGAGGGCACTAGATCAGGTGCAAATATTGGAGGGTCTCGGGAAGAGACCCAAGATTTCAGATTGGTTTTTAAGAGGCCAGCAGCGCCGGATTCAATGCAACACTTGCGGGAAACTGCACGATGGAGTTTTTCGTTCCAAGGGTTTGGGTAAGGGTATCTTTAGGTTTGCTTCCCTGCTTGTGTTGGGTTATATCTTTAAGCGATGTCATATGTTATTCGCATGTCGTGAGTTATTAGTTGTTAGCAAAAGTTCATTTCCCTATTTGTGGGTTGGGAGTGTTCAGTATTATCTTGGTGTATGGTCGAGATCGGTTCAGGAGTATTATGTGGAAGGTTGCAGTATGGTTATTCGACATCGTCAGGATTCGGTGGTATTAGTAACTGTTATTGATTGGCTGATGGAAGCACCAATGGAAGTGGTTTGTTGCTGAGGTATTGGTGGGAGCATCTGTCATTTGGTCTTCAAGATTCAAGTGTGGTATCATTTCAAGCATCTGGAGTTATCAGTATTGTTGGGAATCAGAAATTGTTCATCTAGTTTTTAGAGGTTGTATGGTCTTTTAAGTTCGGCTATTAATGGATCACCATCATTAGTAAGCGCCGGTTGTCAGCAGATCGATCATTAGATGGTAGGAAGGATCGGAAATCCATCCATTTCTTGTGTGCCTTGGATACTCAGTCGGATCGAAGTGGTGGAGAACCAATCAGGTACCCATTATAGAAGAAAGCATGAAATTAGGATGAGCTCGTATCCCCATCAGGAAAGAAAAAGGTGGCCTGAGTGGCTGCCTGTATGGAGAAGGATGTGAATTAGAAGTTCAGGAAACTTCCTGACTTTGGGACCACATCTGATTGATGTGTATCAGACTATGGGAAACCAAGTTGAGGATCCCAGTCAGGACATGAGTTCAATGTGGGATGTTAGACCGTGTGTGTGCTCGACTTTGGGTGTGTTCGGATTGGTAATCAACAGTAAGACCATGGTCAGCGATTGAGTTAGCGTGGGAAGTGATTTAAGACTGTGGGATAGCCATAGCGTTCACCAGCTGCCAGATAGCATGGAAGGTGTTGTAAGACTGGGATTGTCGTAGCATTCACCAACGGCCAGATAGCATTCACCATCCGAATGAATGTTTGTATGCTTCCGAATTTCGGTCTGATGCCGAGCGCAGCCCTAGGAATTTTTATATCCTTATGTTATGTGATTATTCTATGTGTATATGTTAATATGTTTATATGTATACCGAGCTTTGCTTGATGCTGGGCGGGGCCCGATGCCGGACTCTGTCTGATGCCGGGCGGGGCCCGATGAAGGGACGGGGCCCACGATATGTTTATATGTGGTTATGTGTTTATGTGTATGGTATGTGGTAGTTTGGGGAGACTCACTAAGATTTGTTCTTACAGTTTTCAGTTTTGGTTTCAAGTACTTCCGGTAGTAAAGGGAAGAGCTTGGGATGACTGCATTGCACACACCATGATGTTTAGCCTGGGATTTTACTATGATATTTTTGACAGATGTTTTGATATGGGATGTTACTACTTATGTTTTGATGAGATGATTTTGATAACTATGGTTTTACTTAATAATTAAAAATGAAATTTTTGGTTGTGATTTTTGGGATGTTACACTTCTGAGGTCCGGAGCGAAGGATTGGTGGAGACTTGTAACGGGATCGTATTCTGCTGAGCAGAGAGATGTTGTGCCTTGGGAGCAGTTCTCAGAGATGTTCCGTGCAATATATGTGTCACGGGTGGAGCGCGAGAGATTAGCCCAGGAGTTTTTGGATATGAGGCAGGGAACAGAGTCGGTGACGAAGATCACTAGGATGTTCACAGAAAAGGCCATGGTTTGCCCTGAGTTTGCTTTGGTGTACCATCTACACGGACCATAAGAGCCTGAGATATCTTATGGATCATCCTAACCTGAAAGATTACGACTATGAGATTCTATATCATCCGGTCAAGGCCAATGTGGTGGCTGACGCCTTGAGCCAGAGGGCTGTTGGTGCCCCGGTTCGGGATGTGTGTATGAGGATAGTTGTGATGACCCCAAGTTTGGAGATTATCAAAGATGCATAGTCGAAGGCTATAAAAGAATATGATCGGAAAAGTGAGCAGTTGATTGGTCAGATTTCAACATTTGATATCGACAACAGGGGTATTTTGACTCTTCATGGGTGGGTTTAGGTATCTTATATAGGTGGGGCTTGATGGATATTGATGGAGGAGGCCCAGAAGTTAAGATTTTCCATTCATACAGGGTTGATGAAGATGTATCTCGACCTGAAGCATAGTTATTGGTGACCATGTATGAAGAGAGACGTGGCCTGGTTTGTAGAGTGATGTTTGACCCGGCGGAAGGTCAAAGATGAGCACCGACGCCCTCATGGAAAGTTGCAGCCCTTAGAGGTTCCACTGGGAGCAGATCACCATGGATTTTATTACAAAATTGCCGAAGACTGCGAGGTGTTTTGATGTTATATGGGTGATAACGGACCGTTTGACGAAGAGTGCTCACTTCCTAGCCGTTAGCAAGGGCTCTTCTATATATAAGTTGGCTGAGATTTATGTCGGAGAGGTTGTGGCTTAGCATGGGGTGTCGACTTTGATTGTGTCGAACCGGGATGATCGTTTCCCTTCCAGGTTTTGGAAGAGGTTTCACGAGGAGTTGGGTACCCGGTTACATTTCAATACTACTTATCATCTGCAGACGGAAGGGCAGAGCGAGCAGACTATTTAGGCCCTCGAGGATATGTTATGCGCCTATATCATTGACTTTGGTGGGGACTCCTATCTCCCGTTGGCTTTGTTTTCGTTTAACAACAGCTATCATGTCAGTATTTACATGCCTCCCTTTGAGATTCTGTATGAGAGGAAGTGTCAGACTCCAATTTTTTGGGGACGAGGTCGGACAGAGAGTTTGGGGAGCATGGAGATAGTGCTCAAGATGTCCGAGCTTATCCAGCAAGTTAGATATAGATTGATGATGGTCCAGATCCGCTAGAAGAGTAATGCGGATTAACAACGCTCTAAGCTAGAGTTCTAGGTGAGGGATTTAGTGCTTCTGAAAGTATCACCATGGAAGGGTGTTATTCACTTCAAGAATCGGGGCAAGTTGGGCCCCATGTTTATTGGCTCTTTCAGAATATTGGCTTGTGTGGGCAAAGTGGCTTACCGATTGGAGCTGGCAGAGGAGTTGAGGCAGATTCATGATATCTTCCATGTTTCCCAGTTGAGGAAGTGTATAGCTGATGAGACAACGGTGGTCCCTTTGGAGGATATTCAGGTCGATGATCGCCTGAATTACATCGAGAAGCCTGTGGGAATTCTGGATCAGAGAATGAAGATCTTGAGGAACAAGGTAGTGAACTTGGTCAAAGTTTAGTGGCAACACCAGAAAGGCTCGGAGTGGACATGGGACTTCGAGTCTGAGATGCGCGAGCACTATCCTGATCTATTTCCCAAGGATGACTTCGAGGGCAAAGTCTGATTCTAGTGGGGGAGAATTATAACATCCAATTATCAGGTATTTTCATTTTTTATCCCTTGACCTAATCAAAGTTTTCATATTTAGTACCTTATGGTTTAAGTTCCACCTTTTCAGCTTGTATTTTGGGCGTACATGAGGGTACGTGTAACATACTCATGTGAAGTCCGGGATCGAGAAAACCATGCTAGTACGCTGGGCGTACATGTGATACGTCGGGCGTACTAGCACAATATCTAAACCTTAAATTTTAGGGTTTCACCCCTATTTAAAGACATTAACTCACCCTTAGACCTTCTATAATCATCCTCCACTCCTTCCAAACCCTAATCTCGAGTGTATTCCTTGTGAGTGAAGATCTTGAATCTTGGTGCTGATTTTGGTGGCCTTTTGTTGAAGAAGAAGACTAGTGAAGAAGGCGGTGTTGCTTACAAGCTTGTGGATCCAGAAACTACTTCACCTTGTGCATCTTTTTAAGGTATAAAGTTTATACCTTGATCTTTTTCCTTTTAGATCTCCATAGATGAGTTTTTATGATCTTTTTGTCCCAAAGCTTGGACCTTTGTGAGTATGGAGCACTCCAGAGCATATTAGTTGTCCTTTGATGCATATTTGGTCTTTTAGATTCATAAAAATGGTTGCTTGATGGTCCCTTTCTAGTCATGCAAGAGTTTGGTAGTATTGAGTATGGATTAAGTTAGAGTTTTAAGGTTTAAGCTCTTTTCAACCATGCAAAGGCTTAACGTTTTGTACTTTATGAATTAAGACATTCTGAGAAGGTAAGATCTATGTTTAGGTGCATCTCTTGAAGATTAAGATCATTTTGGAGTGATATTTGGGGTCAGATGACGTACTCCCCGCGTATTAATAGCTACACCCAACGTAGACAGGTGTGACCCGACCCCACCTGATTTTCGAGTACGCCCCATGTAGGAGGAGGGTACGACCAGCATACGCGTTGGGTAGTTGACTTTTGCTGACTTTTGACCTTTGGTTAAGATTTAGGGTTTTGGACCATGGGAGGGGCAAAATGCTCTTTTTGCCCTTAAGGGGCTTAGTTGTGGGATTTGGACTCACGAGTTGAAGTGTGGACCTTGATTATTAATTAGGGTTAATTATTGTGTTATTAGGCGAAGTCTAGTTCCAAAAGTTCGGATGTGAGATTTATCTGTCATCCGTATCAAGTGAGTCTCCTCACTTATTCTTACATGTGTGGTAGAATAGTTGTATTTGTGATGACCAGTTGGGTCTAACGGTTATTTTGTATTATGTTGTGTATGTGTGACTGAGACTACGGATAGTCTCCAGGGTTGCTGATAACCCATAGGGCATGTTGTTGCCCACTGGGACTGCTAATAGTCCCCAGGGTTGCTGATAACCCATAGTTGTTTATTTACATCGTGTTGTATGTGATATCTTGGTGAACTCACTAAGCTTCATGCTTACAGTTGTTGATATATGTGTTTCAGGTACTTGTGTGGATCACGAAAAGTTGAAGATCTAATTGTACACACTCGCTGGGAGATTTGTTACTGGGGCATTCTGTGATACTCTGATATTCTATGATGATGATTTGTATTTGACACTTATGTTTTTGATGACTTGGTTTATGAGCAATATTTTGGTAAATTAAAATTGAAAATTTTTGGTTTATCATTTTAGGTGTTACACAAACAGTTAGCCTGATTACCCATCCCCATTTTATTTTATTTTTATTCTTAAGGATCTAACCTAAGGATCATCATAATCATTGTTGCCGACAATACTGTTTCAAGGATTCCTCCGCAATACCTATCAGTAAGTTTTCTTTTTTATTAATTTCCTAAGGTCTATCCTAAGGATCATCAAAATTCATCGATGCTGACTATACTATTACAGGGATTTCTCCACAATACATGTCAGTAGGAACAGAGTACATCAAATGAACATGTAGTTCATCGCTTACAAGTTATAGGCATGTCTGTGTTCTACAGGACTATCATCAATAACCAGGTGTTCGCCATTTATACTATGTTAGATGACTACATCGCTTAGCACAGTAGTACTTAGTAAGTCAAGGCATATTATTATTATTATTATTATTTTCATCTCTCATCATCCATATCCCTTATTATTCTATTCATCCCTCATTATCCATCACTACCCAATATATTATAGATATGAAAATACATATATGGTATAAATCATATTAAATTTATCTTTATAATAGTTCATCTAACACAAAACATCTTTGCATATAAGCACATATATCATTTAATTAGCTAAATACTTCATATTTATGTGTAAGATGAAAGTAACTATACACTCACTTGTTGAAAGTGGATGAGTGGTGATTTCGGCAGAGCTTCGCCTAACACCTTAATTCTTCCTTTGATGTGACCTAGGTACGAATGTCACCGAGTCTTAGACTTATATTATGAAAGTAACTATGTACCCACCAAGGATCTTCTTGAAAAGTTTTGAAAGAAAAACACCAACCAAAGAGGAAGGAAAAAGATGAAAACCTTTGTAGCCTTTGAATCCTCAAAGGGGTGCTTGAATTTTGATGAAGAATGTGAGTAGAACTTTTTCCTTTGTAGACACCAACAATGCTTCAACTTGATGTAGATGATATTCATAAACTCCTAAGCTCTTAAGCTTTATATTCATAACCAAAGTATGAACTTAAAGAGAGCAAAATGTAAGTATTCTTCATGTGTTTAACAAAACTAGAGAGAAAAGCACATACACATACATGCTACGATTTTACATGAATGGGAGAAGGAAAGATGAAAATCTTTCATAAAGCACATCTTTTACACATAATTCCTTAACTAGTTAAGTACTCCATGCACCTAAAGGCTAAGTGTTCCTCATGCTTGCAAGTTATGCCCTTACTTTTGATTAAACTAATCAAAAGACCATGTTTTCGACTTTAAGAGGAAAAACAAGACACAAAGTTTATAGAAACTTCCAAACTAGGTTATAAGTTATAAACTGTAACGCCTAGAGCAATGATTAGTGGGAACTCGGCGAGTTGAAGGGTAAACTCGACGAGTTTAGTCAACTCGGAGCGTTGATTTTGACTTTAACCTGACCAGAGTTGACCCTTAAGGTTTATGAGTATGAAATGGTATCTAAGGGGTTGTTTTGGTTTAGGGAGTAAGTAGAGCTAATTCCGGCCAGAGACATTTCAGTTGTCATCCGACAGTGAGGTGAGTTTCCTCCTGGTTTGAACGGGTCGAAGGCACCAATGTCGACCCGTATATGTTATGTGTGCTGATTAGTAGCTAAGTGTGGGATGGGCCCGTATCTTAGCATTATTTGAGTATATATATATATATATATATATATATATATATATATATATATATATATATATATATATATGGATTGATAGATTTGGTTATACTTTTTGTCTTTGTGATGCTTGTATGTGTACTTAGTAGTTGAGTGTGGGCGAGGCCCATATCTCATAAATAGTTGAGTGTGCACGAGGCCCGTATCTCATAGATAGCAGAGTGTGGGCGAGGCCCATATCTCATAGATAGTTGAGTGTAGGCGAGGCCTGTATATCATAGATAGCTGAGTGTGGGCGAGGCTCGTATCTCATAGTTAGCGGAGTGTGGGCGAGGCACGTGTCTCCTAGTCAGCCAACTGTGGGCGGGGCCCGTATCTCCTAGTAGCATGATTATATGTATGGTATGTGGTAGTTTGGGGGAAATTCACTAAGCTTCATGCTTACAGTTTTTAGCTTTGGTTTCAGGTACTTCCGGTAGCAAAGGGAAGAGTTCGGGATGACTGCATTGCACACACCACGATGTTTAGCCTGGGATGTTCACTATGATGTTTTGACATGATACTCTTATTTGATACTATGACTTATGTTTTTGGATGAAATGATTTGATAACTATGGTTTATTTAATAATAAAAATGAAATTTTTGGTTGTGATTTTTGGGATGTTACATAAACTTTGTCTTTTGGCTAAAACACAAAAGTCTTTCTAGTCCAAAATGATATACATGACTTAATAAATCATACCATATGATATATTATGTTACTTGTTGAGAAAACTATTATTTCTAAGAAGTAAATAATTTCCAATTAATTATAAAAGTTTATCGAATATTTATTAAAATCAATTTCTAATAGATAATCAATTGTATCATTTTGTTGTTAGTATGACACTTTAAGATTATATATTATCTAGCAATATCATTTTATAATGACTTTTGAGTATACAGATCTTTCAACGTCCATCCTTTTCCCCTTGCTTTTAAAGAATAGTTTGGATCTAACAACAAACTCTATCGCAAATATTTCAACCAACATGCATGAATTCCATGTGCCAAAATCAAGGGTACGGATGCAATGTTGCATGAACATGTCTCTTTGATTATAGATTTTGATGTTGAAATACTTTATAGGATGATGATATCTATTTTTTAGATAATTGAAACTTAATTAGAATAACTTAAAAACCATAAGTTCAAATCCTATGATATGAATTGCTAACAGCTAAAAGAAACATACACACACACAAACAATAAAGAAACATATTAGAAACATTTTTTTCTTATAAGTAAATAAAACCCACAATCGTATCTTCATTTCTTGATCAAATCAAAACACGACCGAGCCATGGAGGCTGGTTCAGTGACCTATCAAATGTCGCTCAATGCTCTTGAATTATCTACTATAACATTGCTTTTATGACTGGTATCTGTTGAAGACGATGAAAAACTTGCAATAGAATCCGAATTGAATTGCACCGGCTTGTTCATCCTACGTGGATAACTTGTGGGCCCAATGTGAGCTCCATTTCGCTCTCGTCTTCAGTCTCATACTCATTACTTGTTGGATATACCAAATATTGGTTTTGCAGCTTGTTGAACTTATAGTCGTTTTGATAATGGAAGCTTACGGTTCGGTTTTTCAAACTTCAAGTTTTTTGATCCGACATGCTTCTTTGTATGTTCTTCATCAACATTCTCTAGATTTGATATATCCTATGAGGCTCATATACCTTATAAAAGAAAATAAAAAGTTAACGATGTTAATACAATTGTTAGAAGATAATTGACATATCCTAAATGTCTGTTGGATTAACTAAAACCAAGTATATTCAATAATTAAAAAGGCTGGAATTTTAGGGAGTAAACAAAAATTTTATTTCTGTGGGTTTTCTGTCGACAAGAAGCAATAGATTGAGAAAGAGATAAAAAACCAAAAGTAACTTCAATGATCTCAACTGAGAAAAGTATACTGCCTAATACAAGATTATGAAAAGCTACCATCTATTTAAACCAAAAAGTACTTGCACACCTAAAGTCAAGGATGAATACATTTTTTTCCATAATTAAAAAACCAATTTCCTAATTTATCCAATCCTTTATTTTTTAGAATTATCCGATTAAATATCCACATCACCCCCTTAAACGGATCCAGGTCAAGCTTAATTACTCCAAGTTACCCGTGCATGTATAAGATCGAATTAGAAGCCGGTTCGACATCAATTCGGGGGTCCAGGGGCAGCGTCCCTGGGTCCGGAGTTTCCAAAGGGGCGGCGCCCCTTTGGCGGGGCCTAGGGGCAGCACCCCTAGCGGGGTCCAAGGGGCAGAGCCCCTGGCTGGGGTGATTATGATAACATAGTGGAAAATTCAGATTCTTAAGGGTGATTATGGTAAAACTAACGAAATTCGTTAGTTTTGGTAACCCTAAATCCTAATTAATCCGGACTACGCTGTCTTGCTTTCAAAGCAACTAATGACGGCCCAAACCTAATGAAAACATAATTTCATTTATTATATAAACGACTCTTCCTATTGTGAAGTGATATACGAAATTTAGCTCTCGTTTTCTTCAAACTTTCACAAAATCTTTCTAGCAATTTGACTTACGATTTCTGTGTCTAGTATCGTAAATGTTCACTTGGATTATCCTAGGTTGAATTTCTTGCAACTCAGATATAGGATAGAAATATCAGTTCGGAAAGTATTCTCATGATCCAAGTTGGTATCCAAATCTCCACCACAAACCCAAAAATTTCTTACAATTTTGAACCCAATACTCTTCAAGCTTTTATCTAATCAAATATTCCATGCTCTCGATGCTTGACGTAACCTATAAAGAGCTTTAGAAAGTTTATAAATTTGTGTTCCATTCATTTGCTGACAACAAAGCCTCCAGGTTACGATATATACATTTCTTTGTTAAACTCACAATTAAGAAACACGGACTTTACATTTAAACCGTGTATCTCCAAATTCTTCATATTATTTTAAACTATTGTTAATAGTTAATTAATTATAAATAACTTATTTGGATATTTATCAATTTCGATCACGATTATTATTTCAAATATCTATAATTGATTTTAAAGCAATGTAATGGAGTTTATAATTTTATGTTTATTATATTTGTTATTACCATTTATTAATAAAATTACCACCTCTTTGTAAATTTTCATGCTTATAAAAACTTAACTTATAATTAATTAAATGTTTAGGAATATAGTATTTTTAACATTTTGATTTACCATTTACATCTAACAATATATTATTTATATTAAATGTTTAGGAATATAGTATTTTGACATTTTGATTTAAGTTTTTCATTTAGTATCATATTTAGATTAAAAAAAACAAGTATTCATTACTACAAAATGAGCATAATGCAACACTTTGAAAACAACATTTGTAAAAAGTGTTGCTTTTTATTCTAAAGCATCACTTATAAAATGAAGGGTGAATTTCATATATACCCTTATTAAATGTCAAAATAACATATTTACCCGACTTAACATTTAAATATCATATTTGTTCTTCTTAATATTTTAAAATATCATATTTACCCAAATATATTTTTTAATGGTTTTTAATAATTTATAATCATTTTTATAACCTTAAATCACTAAATGGACAATGATACCCTTACTTCTAAATGACTAGATATATCAAAATTTCAAATGTTTGGATTTTAGCTTTCCCTCTTCCTTACTATCGTAGGTTAACATTGATATTGTTATAAGTCTTCTTGAAAGGCTGATTATTTAGCCCTTCAATACAACTCATTGCAGCTACCCGTATTTACAGGTGATGACTAAACCATGGAACGAGAACTAAAGGAAAGTCGATGTGTTTTGACAACACCATCAACACCTGTAATCACAAATTCACAATCAAAATCACAATTATAGAGCTCTTGTAAGAATTAAAATGGAAAAATGGTCATAAGCTGAATTGAAAGGGAGAAATAAATCTCACATCATGAATATAGCAGCACCATAAATTTTAAATCTAACCAAAGGAAGATAGGGGCAAATAGGAATAGGACCGAAGTGATTGCAAAAAAAATCAAGAACGAAGATGGAGAGGGGAAATAGGAATAGGGACAAAGTGAATGCTACAAAATCAAGTAAATTAATGTCTGTAACAACTCCAAATCATGGCGTTATCCAAATCCCGCCCTATTTTCAATTAGCGATTGAAATAAATCACTCAAAAGTATGAACGAAGATGGAAAGAGCAAATAGGAATAGGACAGAAGTACAATTATCTAATGTGTGTGATTGCAAAAAGGAACCTAATGCATGTACTTGCAAGGAGGAATGTACGGCAGGGAAGAATAAGGAAGATTTCACTGTGCAATTGTGAGGAAGGGAAGGTAAATCCAAACGTGTGAATTTTTTTATATATCCTACAATTTAGAAGTAAGAGCATTATTGTCCATTTAGTATTTTTATTCAATTATAATGATGATTTAAGGTTATAAAAAATGATTATAAGTTTTTAAAAATCATTTAAAAAAATAGATTTGCATATATATATATATATATATATATATATATATATATATATATATATATATATATATATATATATATATATATATATATATATATATATATAACATTAAGAAGAGCAAATATGATATTTAGATATTAGGTCGGGTAAATATTATATTTTGACCTTTAGTAAAGGCATATATGAAATTCTACCTAAAATAAAATGTGGTAGTAACATACATAGTGAACACCATTTTCTTAAACGTTGCATTCTTTTATTGATAACTAGGCGAATCCCCACACGTTGCGCAGAAACGCCTATATAGTTAAAATCTTTATAAATATATGTTTTCTTAAAATAACAATAACGTTGTTAAATTTAATATAATAATTCGTATACGAAATTGATATAATATATGATTATTTTGAAGTATATTATAATATACACATCTATTAAAACTACATAATCTTAATCGTTTAAAAGACCACTACCCGCGGGTTACTCATAAATGAAAATAAAAATAATATATGGTTTAACGTTATTTGTTATTGTTAATTAATTTTTTAAAATGTATTTGTTTAATGTTTTATTTTCTATCATTGTAATTATTTAAAACATTAAAAATTGTTTTTTGTTTTTAAAGGTAACAATATAATTGTTTATATACAGTTAGTTTTAACTATTGTTATTGTAAGTTATTTTAAGCTACTTATTTGAAAATTTAAATGATTATAAAAATATATTTAGGAAATATTTTAGTTAAATTGAGATTACAATTTAGTTTTTGCATTTAGCACTACAATTTATCACTTAATTATTCACAAAATATTATTTGGGTTTTTTTAAGTGAAACTGAAATTTATATTTAAGTTAACCATGTAATGTTATATTTAAATTAACAATTTAAGTATTTTATCCAAACTGTTCAAAAGTTGTAGCTTTAAAATAATAATGATTTACATATAACAACATAATAAATCTAATAAATAAAGTATAATATGTTAAAAATTAAGGATATAACTTTATAAGTAGAAGTAAAAATATTATTTTAATATTAAAATTTATGTTATTTATGATTACGCTTTAGGTTTGTTATTTATTTAACTTTATTAACCAACTTATAATAATTATTAGAAAGACACTACAACTTGTCACTTTTCACTATTTATAAAATATTCTTTGCGTTGTTTAAGTTGAACTAGTTGCTTAAGTTGAACTAAAACTTATAAGTAATTTGACCATGTGATGTTATATTTAACAATTTAAGTATTTTATACAAACTGTTCAAAAGTTATAGCATTAAAATGATAATCTTTTACATACAACAACATTTTAAAATTAATAAATAAAGTATAATATGTTAAAAATTAAAGACATAACTTTATAAATAAAATTAAAGATATTACTTTAATATTGAAATTTAGTTTATGTTAGATATTTATTAAACATTATTAACCAGCTTATAATCATTATTAGAAAGAAATTGAAAAGTCATGGAAGTTTCAAATGATGTGGTGTCTTGGGAGTTTCAAATGCATGGGGTTCAACGAAAAATGTTAGCTTTATAAGATACTAGGCGAATCCTCGTGCGTTGCGCGATAATAAAATTATATAGTTAAAATAATATTTTTTACCAAATTATTATTTAATATTTCTACTTTGAAACAAAATGTTAGTAGTAAAGCAAACATATAGTTAACATATTAGTTTTATTAAACATTATAGTTTAATTTTTAAGTCATTGTGATATATACAATTATTTGATAATTTTATAAACCGTTTAATATTGTGTAAATTATATATCAAATGAATGATAATATAATGGGTAACAAAACGTATGAACAAAAATATGAACCGCAATTTTTAGTAACATAAAAATAGAAAAACATCTATTATAGCATTTGTATTAAAAAAGATATATATACAGCGAATAATAAAAAATATGAAAAATGAATACTATAAATTTTAATAACATAAAAACACTAAGACATCTATTATAACATTTATATTAACTCTTCATATTTAAATCACAAATCTCTTCAAATACATTAATGTTTTTAATGAGCAAAACTTTACAACCTTATAAAAAAAAGGAAAATAAAAAGTTATTAGTGATTACTAATCAATAATCATAAGTTAAAAACTCTTGAGTTGTAACTAATAAATATACATAAATTAGAAAACTCTTGAGTTGTAGTGTGAGTTTCAAATGAATGCGGTACTTGGAAATGTATATTTATTATTATTATTATTATTATTATTATGTAACAACCCAAAAATACGACCCGAAAATTTCATTTTTTAAATATAAAAAAGATCACAAAACTGGGTATCGCATAATAAAATCATACGTAGTGTATCTCAAACCGTAATAAAACACTGTGAGAAAAACTGTATCACAACTGTATCAAACATATCGAAGAAACTGAATCAACTCCCAGGACAAAAACTGAAGCTATGGTGTGTGCGATGCCATAAACCTGAGCTCTTCCCTTTGCTTGCGGAAGTACCTGAAACCAAAACTGAAACTGTAAGCACGAAGCTTAGTGAGCTCCCCCAAACTACCACATACCATACAATACACATAAAGCACATACTAGGCCTTGCCCACTGCATCGGACCGAGGTCCGGACTAACTGGGGCCTTGCCCCCTGCATTGGACCGAAGTCCGGAAAACTGACTGGGACCGTCCCCTGCATCGGACCGAAGTCCAGACTAACTGGGGCCTTGCCCCCTGCATCGGACTGAAGTCCGGAAACTGACTGGGACCCCATCCCCTGCATCGGACCGAAGTCCGGACTAACTGGGGCCTTGCCCCCTGCATCAGACCGATGTCCGGAAACTGACTGAACATAGCATAGCATAACATATCAACTAGCATAAACACATATACTGCATACTGCATCGGGCCGTTGCCCGGAACACATAACACATAACACATAAATCCTGTCTGAGCCACGAAGGCATCAAACATACTAACTACTGCATCGGACCGATGTCCGGAAACTACTGCTAACTGAACGGACCGGCATTGTGGCCTTAGACCCGTTCCTACTGAAAGGAAACTCACCTCGTGATTTGGCTGCTGAGTGTATGGCTCTGGAAACTATCTGGTGCTGCTCCGGTATCTCCCCGGCTACAATTCCACAAATACACTCAATCAAATACTAATAACTGCATTGGGGTAAAATGACTATTTTACCCCTGGCTAAAGTCAACTCTCCCGGTCAAAGTCAACCTACAGTTGACCTGACTCGCCGAGTTGGGTCGCCAACTCGCCGAGTCTCTATTCTCACTTCTCAACCCTACTCGTGGCTACTCGTCGAGTATGTCATCGACTCGACGAGTCCCCTCTCGATTCAAAAACTCAGGCAATCTGCATCCGACTCGCCGAGTCATATGAACAACTCGACGAGTTGTTCTTGAGCTAAGAAGATTGTCTTGGACTCGCCGAGTTGTATGAACAACTCGTCGAGTCCCTCCATCACTGAGTCTGCCCTCCAACTCACTGAGTCCACTCTACTACTCACAGGTCCCCACTCGACATCACTTAAAAGGGGGAAAAATCAGGGACTCGCGACTTGACTCGCCGAGTCGTTCTTCCGACTCGCCGAGTCGCATTCATGCAGCTACTCTAAACTCGATTCTGCTTGAATCCAGCGTCTAAAACTTATAGATCTGGGCTTCCTTAGCTCGATTAACACGTAAAGATTCTATCTTTACGTGTCCATAAGCATCCATGAAGATTATAAGGCTCAAAAAGCCTAATAAAGGCTAGATCTAGGGTTCTCATGCAAAGCAACTTCAAAAAGGCAATAGATCCGGACTCTACAACTCCTAAATGAACATATCTAGGGATATCTCGACCTATTAAGGCCTCCATATAACTATAAGGTTGGAAAAATACATCAAACTAGCCCTAGAAATGTTTTAATGGAGGTTTTAAGCATAACACAGAAGGATTCCGGGTAATACCTCAATGAACTCTGATTTTGACCTTGGATCTTTGCTCTACACCTCTTCTCTTTGGTCCTTTCTTCTTCTTCTTCTTCAAGCCTTCAAGAATCCACACAAAACACTTTAATCAATCAAGGGATGGGTTTAGGGTTTCTCACAGCTCTCTGAGGGTGAAGGAGGCGAGTTTGGGGCACATAACACTGCTTAAATAGGGAGCAAACCCGAGGATTTAGGGTTTCTTCCTGGCAGGCAGACTCGCCGAGTCCCGAATATGGACTCGCCGAGTCGCCAACTAACACATGCTCGAAATCCCATCTCTACTCGACAAGTCGGGCTATAGACTCGCCGAGTCCCTCTTGAAAACTTCTAAATAAATTTCATGGAAGCAACATACCAGAGACGGGTCGTTACATATTATTATTATATTTGTGTAAATAATTGGTTTTGATGCATCATTTTAATCCCTTCAATTATTAAACATAAAGATATTCAATTATAAATTTATAACATACATAGGTGCATATACATGTTAAACAAATCACATATAATATATATATATATATATATATATATATATATATATATATTTTTGTAAATGTCATATGTAATTCTTGTCGTAGTAATATAGATAAATTACTTTCATATGAAGAACATATCATGATAAGTCCATCATAATTACATATCAAATGTTCAAAATTATGTTATCTTTTAAATATTGTCTTTTAAATATGTTGTGTAGGATAACCTAAAGAAAATATAATAAAAAATTAACATAATCAAAATAGAAAAACTACAATCAAATAAATAAGGCATTGGGTAGTTGAATATATAAATAAAGATGTTACATAAACATACATTTAAATAAAAAAAAAAACTAACATTCGTCAACTTTGCTCGAACAAAAAAACCTATATCCATTCTATGAATCTTCTTTCTTCATTTAACAACATTCAACTATAGAAACTTGATGACAATTCTTCACTAACCTGCAATCAAAATATTTTTCTTGAAAAAGAAGAATCATAAAGATATTCCAAGCAAAACATTGATTTTTGGAGAGTCACGTTCAAGATTGAGTAATACACACAAATCACATATAAAGATTAAATGAGAAACTGAATATAAAGAAAGAATAGAAAAGTTTCATTTGTTTTGGTTGAAAGAAAAAATCATATTACAATTACCATCGATGCGACATAACCCATTTCTTCAAATCATCATATTTGGATCGACATAGCCCATTTCTTCAAATCATCATATTTGGATCGTGAATGCTTCAACTACATGAAAACTTTTGAATCACAATATCTTCAAATCCTTCTTACATGTAAGATTTTATATAACATAAAAGTCACAAAAGATTGGCCTTTTTATACTAAACTTTTCACTAAATGCTAATTAAACATAATATAAGTTATAAAACTTTTGAGTGTTAAATCATAATTAAGAAAACTTTTGAGTTGCATTAGTTAAAAAAGTGGGTTTCAAATGAATGTGGTTTGAGGAAGTTAAAAAAAGGAGTTTCAAATGCATGAGATTCAAGAAAAAATGCTAGATTTATAAGTATGTATGAGGTTCACTTTCTTGATTGTATGTGATTATGCATGATCATGTATGTGTGAGATTGTATGTGCCTATGTGTGTGTGATTGTATGTGTGTTTTAGTAAGTGTATGTATGTGATTGCGTGTGTCTGACAATTTAACTTTATAACATTAGTAGTTCTTTGAAGAAATCTCAACCAAAGTAAGGAAAAATATCAAGAAACTTTGCATAAATTGTATTCAACAATTTAATTTTGTATAATAGTGTTGATTTCAATCTTATAATGAACTTGTTGTGTTAGTAAATGTTGTGGTATGTATTGATAAGATTTTTGTATATTTCATTAAATCTTTGTGTAACGCCTGGGTTTCAGGGCTAAGCATTTTTGTCAATGTAATAGTCTAGGTCAACTCTTGTAACTCTTTTTGAAGTAATAAAGATGAAATATTTGAGTATTATGTGAATTATATGTGTTTATTATTTAATTATAAATGTATAATTAATAAAAAATAAAAATGAGCGTCAAAATTAAAGTGTGAGATAATCCCGATATCTCTACATAAAGTTGTAGAATATGTCTCAAGGTTTCCGTGCATATAAGGAACGCCGAAATCCGAGTTATAACGAAGAAGTTATGACCCGTCGAAGTTTCACGACAGAACCGGCACGATACCGGGAAGCGTGAATAGTGAATTTACGATAGAGCGAGATTTAGCCTTAGTGATCTAAACGAAAGTCGTAGAATATGTTAAACTAAGAACATCGATAAAAAGAACGCCCAAATCTGACTTCGTATGAAGAAGTTATGAGATTTTAAACAGACCAATCCTGTCCCGGCTTGTTAAAAATATAACTTTAAAAATAAAATCAAAATTAGCCGACGGAGTCTAAACGAAAGTTGTAGAGTACGTCTTCACCTACGCGTGGATATAAAGAACGTCAAAAACGGAGTTTGTATGAACGAGTTACAAATTATAATAGCATATTTACGTATTAAAATAAAGTATAAATCATGTATACGTACACATATATATACATATGTATATATCATTAGAAAGGTATCGACGATGCGGTCATTATAAGACTAATGTTGAGTTCTTTCGACATTAGTTTAGTACAAATATCATTAAATCCATTTATAATAGTATTATAGAGGGGTGTTTAGTTGTTTATATAACTAAAAGGTCATTAAGTAATTATGGAGGGTAGTTTTTGAAAATTCAATTAGTATAAATAAGAGCCTTGGGCTCTCATATTTCTTGCACCATTCTCTTGATTCAAGAGTCTTTCTCTCCTTATCCCCCGAGCATTTCGGTCCCTCGTGATTCGACTTCTCTTTCTGTAGCTTAGTATAGTAAGGTGAGCGCTGAAGCGCTGCACGAATCTTTCTTAGAAAGATTCAGCGACGAAGTTCTGCCCCTGCAGAGCCCGACTCCTAGCTAAAACCCCCTTGTAAGTAAGTTATGCTTACCTTATTTTAATATAGCTTATATTTAAAATTAGTATTGTTATTATGAACTTATAATAAATATTTGAGCTATTATTATAACTTATATAAGTGTCGTTATAATATTTTTTTAACTACTCGCGGTACGGGGAATCTGGTTTAAAGGGCCGCATAGGGTTGTTGGATTTCAGAAGTGCTATATGCCAAAATGGTCCTGCCCTCCGGTGTTTTATGTCTGGCCCCTGTCTGTACATAGTGGTTGGAAAATATTGTTTAACGCTTATATAATAATAATAATACTAAGACTAATAGTTGGTCACGGTAAATATTAGACTAAAATTTAGCGATAATAATGCTAGGTTTCGTCGAAGGAAAATAGAATCGTTAGAAGCAAGCGCTGCCCGATTTTGGAATCATCACCTTAACAAGTGAGTGCATAGTTACTTTCAACTTACACATAGATATGGAGTATTTTATATAAATTACGTGCTATGTGTGCATATTATCTGAATACTTGCTATCTATGCTAGATGAACGTTGTTATACATGTTTTCAATGATTTAAACTGTATATGTATTTTATATCTACGAAAATGTTGGGGTAAAACATGGGTAGATGCAATAGGTGATGTGTGATAAAATGATGAGAGGCATCGATGTTGATGTTGTTGATTCTGTCATCTAGCGGAGTATGGATGACGACCACAGACTCTTCTAGACAGTCCAGTGGAACACTAGCAGGCTCGCAACCTGTAGGTGTTTGTGAATGATATGTTCACCGGTGTACTCCATCCTCCACATGGTTGCCTTTAGGACATTTATTGCTGAGGAATCCCCTTAGCAGTAGTGTCCGTCCCGATGATGATCCTTAGGCTAGGTCCCTTATGATAGGTGTTTAGGGACGTAAAGTGAGGATAACGGGAACGGGTAATCAGGTTATTGTTGATCGATGAAATTAATAAACTTATTTATTGTGGGTTGAAAACCCTATGTGCTCACCAGGCTCCCAAGCCTGACCCACTCAGTTTTATGTATTACAGGTAGTGGCGCATGAGCATAGGTGTGATGTTTTGGACGAGGGATTACGGATATAGGCCTGTAGATATGAAATAATGTAGTAAGGCTTATATTGTACTGTTTATGCTTTTGATCTGTACGAACATGACATCCCGAGTCTTTTAATGAAATACATTTCTATGGAAATGCTTTTGATAAATCTTTATCATATTTTTGTTTTGGGACAAATTCCGCAACACTTTCATTTAAAATGTAACTCTGATTTTTAAACAAAGCATAAACAAACCGGTCTTTTCTGGCCGTGATTTTGGGGATGTCACACTTTGTAATGCTCTTCATTAAAAAAATTAACTTATTGAGTTAAGTTTTCTCTTTATAAGGTCTTCTCCATGTATGTGTCCTATAAATGAATTATGAAAATGATAGCATGATCTAGTTATCATGTTTCCCTTATTCTAATACTAGATTGGTTCTTTTGTCTTATAGTATAAATAACGTGCACATCTAGATCACATATGTTAGGGTTAATGACCTAAAAAGGTAACGAACTTTTGTCTTTGTCCACATCTAGGTAATCATGTTTTTTTCATTCATATTTGACCATTGAACTTGTTTGACATGTTCAAAATAGGGTAATATGACCGGTAATTAGCGGTAACATTACCCTATTATGAACAGGTCAAACAAGTTTACTGGTCAAATGTGTACAAAAAAACATGGTTACCTAAATTTAGACAAAAACCAAAGTTCCTTACCTATTTTGGTAATATTGGGTTCTTTATGTTAAGTGCAAGTAGTCATAAGATCCATTGATGTGAAATGAAATTGGGTTGTCCGGTCTTGTGTATGAGGAGATGGTTAAGTCTTGGGCCAACCCAGTTTAGGCCCAGCTAGTTAGGGGTTAGGTTGTATACGCTTAAGGGGCTAGGTTGTATGTGTTTTAAAGACCGAGCAACACAGCTTAGCCCATAACTAGCCGGGACTAAACTAGGTTAGACCAAGCCTAACCTAATTGTCCATTAACTGTCGGAGCTTGATCCCAGGGCACACAGTTGTAACACCTAAAATTTTCAAACAATTTTTCAAATTTCAAAAACATACTTTCATTCATAAATGTTATAAAAATGTCATTGTATCACATATCAATCCATAGTAACACATCCCAAGATCATAATATATAAAAACTCCTCATGTGTGTACTAGTCATGTCGGCGCCTTCCCACGATCCTCACTAGTACCTGAAGCACATAACACAACACCATAAGCATAAATGCTTAGTGAGTTCCCCAAAATACCACATATAACACATAATATCCACTCGAGGCTATAACTCTGTGACCCTCCGGTCCTAACTCTGTGACCCTTATGGTTCTAACTCTGTAAATCCTGGAACATACACGTCATGAATCACATAGAAATAATGCAATGCATCACAATCGCATAAATAACATACAAGATACTCTGTCATATACTCTAATTACCACTCTAGGTAAAGTATAGTGAGAAGACTCGCCTCGGGTAACTCGGTAATCTTGAACTCGGTAAAATCTAGTCTAGCCTCCGCCTAATCACATGGAATAAGCACTCTAATCAATACAACTCTCAAGGCTAGACTATTCCCTCTCTTAGCACTCTCAGAAGGGTAAAAGACCATTTTACCCCTCTCTTGGCTCAAAGACCCTAACGTTGACCAAACCTTAAAAGTCAACAAAAGTCAACTCTCCGGGTTACGCTGCACGAACCAAACCTGTATGCTGGGCGTACCCGGCGACCTCACAGAAACGGGGAACGCGACCCCCTACGCCGCGCATACTAGGATTACGCCTCGCATAACTCTTAGTTTCAGACTCCTTAGCTTTTGGGGTCTTAAACAGTTAAGGCAAACGTCCAGCTTTCAGATGACCATCCCTAAGCCTCTTAATCCATAAAATTGGTGACTTTAAGCCTTTGCATGGCTGCAATAGTCACCAACACCCATAACATTCGATTTCCAACCCTAGAAAGGCTCATAACTCAAGCATGACCCCATAACAACGACCAAATTGGGATTTTTATGGATCTACAACACATATCACTGAAATGGGATAGATCTAGGTCCATGGAGTCCCTTATGCTAATAAAGTCTCCACCTTTAGGACTTTAACCCTAGAAATGGTCCATGCAACACCAAACCAACATAAAGAGGAAAGTTTTGAGCTTTTTACCTCTAGATGAAGCTTCTCCCTCTAAAGAACTCAGATCCAAACTTGAACCTCAAACTCTAGCCTCTTCAAGCTCCTCTCCTTCTTCTTTACTAACACACAAATGCACTTTTAGATCAAAACACTCACACACAAGCTTTGGGACGAAGGAAATGCTCTCTTAGGGTTTCACTCTCTGATATGGTGGCTGGGGATAAAGCCTTAGCATTCCTTATATAGTGCACAAGCCAAATATTAGGGTTTGCATCTGGGCCCGCTACGCCCAGCGTAACCCTGGGTACGCCCAGCGTACCAAGGCAAGTCCGCGTCCAAATTAAGCGCATGAGTACGCGCAGCGTACTCTCCAGTACGCCCAGCGTACTCATTTGCTACAATTTCCACTCAAGGGCTAGTCCTGACAACTTGACAAAAGAGAAGGGTTAAATAGCTTTACCTGGATTTCGGGATGTTACAACAGTCCCTAAGACGGTTCTTGTCCAGTATTACCAAAACGGGTAAGAAACTTTGGTTTTTGTCCGTATTTAGGTAACTATGTTTTTTTCGTATACATTTGACCAATAAACTTGTTTGACATGTTCATAATAGGGTAATATTATCGTAATTACCGGTCATATTACCATATTTTGAACATGTCAAACAAGTTCAATGGTCAAATGTGAACGAAAAAAACATGATTTCCTAAATGTGGACAAAGACAAAAGTTTGTTACCTTTTTAGGTCATTATCCCCATATGTTATTACCAAACATAAAAATAAAATCAATAGATTAAAAATAAAAAATAATAAATAATAAAAATAAAATAAAAATAAAAAAAACTCATATTTTCCACACGATCCAAGCTTTGCATTGTTTCAGAAGCATTAGATTTTGGCGTTTTTTTTTTTACCAAAAGATTGTAATTTGAGAAAGTATTTACCAACTAATGGCATTTTAAATTTTATTTACCAAATAATTATAGTTTTGTTAAAATGTAAAAAGAACACCGAATCTGATTCACCTCACACGCTCTTCTTCCTCAGGTGAATTCAATGTTCAACTCTTGAATGTAAGTTAGTCATCTTTGTTCTCTAAATTTAGTCTGAATGATATTTTTTACCAAGTTTTAAATATTCAATAGAGCTTTGTGATCTAGTAAACATAATAATTAAATATTTGGTCCCTATATTGCATAATTGCATATATGGTCCATGTATTACATAATTACAGAAATACTCCCTTGTGATGTTTTATTTATATTTATGAGAAAAGTACTAACCCTCTTTTTTATTGTTTCAAATGTATTAGGCTATCTTTTTTAGGCACATAAAGATGTGAACGGATTTTTGCAACCATATTATGTGAAAGAACGTAGAAATGGAGGAGGCTATGTACTTTCTGTTATTGTACTTGATAGTTTTTATGTTGAGAATACATTTAATGTTTTTTATTTTTAACATGGGATGTATAAAACTACAATACGCTATTAGTTTTGTTTTAGTTCTAGGAAACTAATGTTACAAATATTTGTATAAACGTTAATGTTACTTTGCAACATTTTATTGTAGTTAAACATTAGTTTCTACTTGCGATAAAATGCCGTATTAAGCATTGGCAAGTGTTGTGTTCATACATGGAGGTGTTGCACATTCTTTGAAAAAGTGTTGTCGTAGGCTATTAGAAACAAAAGAAATATTGCACTTTGTTAAAAATAAATGTTGCTCTTGATTTAAAAGGTGTTGCACTTATAAAAAAATGCAACACTTTAAAAAAGATGTTGCATATACTAAAAAAAAGTGTTGCATTAGGCCTAAGGCGACATTACCTAAGGCAGCACATGATAAAGTAGTGTGTTAGGCATAATGCAACATTTTTAAGGCCTATTGCAGCACTTTATGGGTGATGCATTAGGCTCGTTTGTTGTAGTGATTGTAACATTAAAAAGGTAATATTTTGCATTCAAAAATCAACTAAGTATACTATGTTGAAAGTTGAAATGTTTGAATCATAATTAGAATAATAAACGATTAAAATGTACTAGAAAAGCCAGAAATGAAAATATGAAAAAATGACATTTTTTAGAAGATATAAAATCTGTAATTCAAAATTGGTGGGTTGATTAATGCAAGATGAAGAATGATAATTTCTAATAAGTGTTTCAAAAATATGTAATGTTTTTTTTTTCTTACTACACTTTAAAATACAATGCTTTATTTTATGATGGTCTATTTTATTGTTGTAAACTCTTTAAATTTATGGGCTACAAACTTTTATTTCCTATGTTTTGTTTTCTAATTTTATGTATTACTTTTCAATCATTTATATAAGTCGATCAAATTCATTGATTATTTCCTATAATTTAATGGGTTGATATTCTGATAAACAAAATGAGCAAATATGTGCATTAATATTAATTTACTTCTAAAACGATGTTAATGATCTTATGTTTATAATTCAAAGATTGTCTCTTAATCAGATGCATAGTAGTTGTTATGTCTCGTGAGTATGAGTCTCACTCATTATATAATTCTTACAATTATCAAAGTATTACGAAAGTGTTTTTAATATATTTTTTAATATTTTCGTTTTATTGTTTATAGATATAATATTACGTTTTTAAACACGTAGGCAACTTCCTGTATCGGTTTCTGGATCTTTCCCTTGCCATGAGTATCTTGGAGGTCGATGATCCCTACAACAACTCCACATGAGCAATCAGGTGATCTTGTAGGATTCACAATTTATCCCAAACTTTCTTCAATTTAGTAACATATGATGAAAAAACTTATGATCCTTGTGATAGAGAATATAATTGTTGTTAAACTTGATAAATCGGGGCATCGATTATACATTTGATTTAATCATCCCATATCTTATTTGCAGTTCATAGCAAAAGAGCACTATCTGTTGATAACCATGAAATCGACTCTGATTCCAATGGAGACATGATTTCTGGTTAGGATATTTTGTTGATTTTGCAGGGGCAGAACAAGTCCTTTTTTTACCAAACAGGGAACAGGGCATAGGAAAGCCAATTGAAACAGGGGACAAAAACTGCTATATGATAACAAGGGTAAAACTGGAAATCGGCTTTTCTAGTCCTGTAAAGTGAGCACAGAGTACAAAGAAGAAAAGATAATACTTGAGGCAATGTGATACTTCTTTATTCACTGAACAGAGAAAACAAAAGTCTGGGATACAGCTCAACGTTCACATGCCTTCCAATTTAAACTAAGAACTTAGCAGAAAAATAGGAACTACCTGGCTACATGCTAAAGACTAGGGAATCATCTTCACACGTGGTCTTTGATTTATTCAATGGGAAAAAACTACTTAATACTAATAAAAAATTGTGCAGAAAAAAACAAACTCTGAATTATTTCAACATTTTCCCTCCTAATTCAGAGTTCTCAACTTTCTTCATACCAATCAACTTGCACATTTCCTCATGCTTCACTCTAGCCAGGGCTTTTGTAGGTAGTTCTGCCTTCTATTCCTTTCCATCTACGTGTGCAACTGTGATTTCACCATTCTCCACACACTCCCTGATAAAGTGAAATCTTACGTCTATGTGCTTGCTTCTTCCATGAAAAAACTGGATTTTTCATGAGTTCAAGTGCTGACTTGTTATCCACATACATTGTCACTGATGGGATGTTTTGACCTGTTATTGATGACAAGAGCCTTCGCAGCCAAATGCCTTGACATGCAGTCATAGTGGCTGCCATAAATTCAGCCTCACAGGAGGATAGAGCTACACATCTTTGTTTTTGTGAAGACCAAGAAACCAGATTTCCATTGACATAAAACACCATCCCTCCTGTACTTCTTCTATTATCTAAATCCTTTGCATGATCACTATCCGAATACCCTGCAATATTTATCTTCTTTTCTCCTCTTGTGTAGACCAAACCATGGTCTAAAGTGCCCTTTATGTACCTGAGGATCCCTTTCACAGCTTGAAGATGAGCCATAGTAGGTCTCTCCATGAAGCGGCTTACTACTCCCACTGCAAATGCCAAGTCTGGACGGGTATGAGTCAGGTACCTAAGTCCACCCACTATACTCCTGTACTCAGTGGGGTTGACCAGCTCTCCACCTCCTTCTTTAGTCAATTGGGTCTTGTGCTCCATGGGACTTTTGGTGGGATTACACTCCATCATATGGGTCTTTGCTAGGAGGTTTCTAGCATATGCTTCTTGCTTCAATGAAATAGAGTTATTTTGTTGATTTACCTCAATTCCCAGGTAGTAAGTAAGGAGACCTAGATCACTCATCTCGAATTTTGCATTCATCTCCATCTTGAATTCTTTCACGTCAGCAGTAGAGCTTCCAGTCACCAACAGGTCATCAACATAGACTCCAATAATTAAAATGTTTCCATTCTTCAACCTGGTATATACAGAGTATTCTTGGGGGCACCTTTTGAATCCAAGACTTTTCACGTAAACATCCAAACACGAGTTCCATGCCCTAGGCGCCTGCTTTAGGCCATAGAGTGCTTTTGACAGCTTATAAACCTTATTTCCTTCACCTTTTTTCTCAAATCCTTCTGGCTGTGTAACATATACTTCTTCTTCTAACCTTCCGTTTAGGAAAGCTGACTTCACGTCAAGGTGATGAACACCCCAGCCATTTGAGCCAGCAAGAGCAAGAATAACACGAACAGCTTCAATTCTAGCAACAGGGGCAAATACCTCATCATAGTCGATTCCATATTTCTGCATATATCCTTCCAGTCGGGTCACGCTTTATTTTGCCACGACCCTAGCTTTGTGCTTCAGTATCCTTCCAGTTGGGTCACGCTTTATTTTGAAGACCCACTTCAAACCAATTGGCTTCCGATTTCTTGGGAGATCGACTAAAGACCACGTTTTATTTCTTTCAATCGAGGCTATTTCAGCCTCCATCGTCTGTACCCACTCCTTCTTGCGGCTGGCCTCGGTGTAGGTTGAAGGTTCGTCATCGCAGCTCACCATCATGAGTTCTTCCGGTGGTAATTTAATTTCTTCCGTGTTTTCGTATAGGTCAGTGAGCAATCGGTAACGTTTGGGGGCTCCACCACCTGTGGAGCTTGACGCGCTGCTTAGAGTCGTTACCGGAGCTTGAAGATTTGGAGTAATTGATGGACTGGGTGAACCCGGTGGTGTATTAGCGGATGCATTAAGTGGACTTGAATAGACTGGTGAGGTACTGGGTTGAGGGGTCTCGGCCCAAGTATTATTAATATGCGATGATCCAGTTTCTTGCTCGGGTATATTTGACCCACTTCCATAACCAGGGGTATCCGACACCCATTCAAGATCTTTGCTATTTGCCTCGTCACTGAAGTCAAAGCCTTCAACAGTGAACACCATCCCTGGTGACGACTTGATCTTGGACGTGCTCTCCCATACCCATCTCCGATTTTCTTCAAAGACTACATCCCTACTTACATACATAGAGCCTGAATTAGGGTCTAGAAGTCTGTGAGCCTTCATTCCTTTTTCTGTTCCAAGATACACCAGTTTCTTTCTTCGATCGTCTAATTTCCTAAGATGCCCCTTTGCTACTTTCATGTGAGCAACACAACCAAAGTTTCTTAGGTGTCTAACATGAGGCTTTCTTCCTGTCCATAATTCATACGGTGTGGTTTCCTTGAGGGCTTTCGTGCTTAATCGATTCAATACATAGACTGCGTGAGTCACAGCCTCCCCCCATAAGACATCGGGAACCCCCATCGACTTCAGACAGCTCCTTGTCATCTCCAGCACCGTCCGATTCCTCCTCTCCACGACCCTATTTTGCTGTGGAGAGTAGGGTGCGGTGTAGTGACGCTCCAATCCGGTTTCTTCATAGTACTCATCAAATTGCTTTGACAAGAACTCCCCTCCACGATCTGTTTTGAGTACTTTTAGCTTCTCACCGGTTTCATTCTCAACCTTGCTCCTGAAGTTCTTGAAGGTATGATAGGCTTCATCTTTAGTTTTCATTGGATATACCCACATGACCCTGGTATAATCGTCAACTAAGAGCATGAAATATATGTTACCTGCAGGTGTTGGAGGTGAGACTGGTCCACACAGATCGCCATGGACCAGTTCCAATTTCTTTGTGGCCCTGAAACTTGTGCTTGCTGGGAATGGAGTTCGAGCTTGCTTCCTTTTCAAACAACCTTCACATGGTTCTAAGGGTACCACCACCTTGGAAATTCCTTCAATCAGGCCCTTATCAGCCATAGTCTTTAAAGAGGTGAAATTCACATGGTCTAGCCTTGTATGCCACAGCCATGTTGGATCACTTAGATTGGTCATTAAACATCTTGGTGCAATCTCTTCTAGATGAATTTTATAGAGGTGGTTTGGAGATTTCTTCACTTTCATTAGTAGTCTTCATGTATCATCATGCACCCACTAGAAAGGCTCCTTAATTCTGATCTCATCACCTGCTTCAGAGAGCTGTCCAAGGCTAATTATATTGCTGCAGAGATCAGGTATGTAGTACACGTCCTTCAATCTTCTTTCTTCCCCATTCTTGCACTGGAGTAGAATCGAACCTTTCCCTTCGATTTTTACTTTGGTTTCATTCCCAAATTTCACAACCCCATGGATTTTTCTGTCCAAGTTTTGAAACTTGTTTTTGTCCCCAGTCATGTGGTTGCTGGCCCCAGTGTCAAGGTACCACACCTTGGACTGATTCAAGGCTCCTCCATTTGGCTTCACCTCATGTTTCACTTTTTCTTCATTTAGAAGTACTTCCCCTATCTCTTCAAAGGCTAATAACAGCAAAGCTAGTTCATTATCATCATGGACCAGATTTGCCTCTAGATTTCTTTCTTTCTTTGGGTTCTTACACTCTGTTGCATAATGCCCAAACTCCTGGCAATTATAGCACTGCACACTACTTTTATCTTGGCTGCTGGAAGTACCTTGGCCTCCCTGATTATGGTGACCACCTCTGCCACAGCCACTGCGACCTCTTCCTCTGCCTCTTCCTCTGCCACGTGAACCATTAAAGCCACCCCGGTTTGTCTTTGCCTTTGAGTCACTATCACTTTTCTTCTTGTTCTTCTCTGACCATTGTTGATAAGTCATGAGGAGCTTTCTATCTTCTGGCTCAGCATGACATTTCATCCATTCTTCATAGGCTTTAAGCCTTCCTATTACTTCAACGAACATGGAGTTTATATCTCCAAATTGCTCAATTGTTGAAGCAATTTGGAGAAACTTGGACGGTATTGCCCTTAACAGTTTCTTCACAATGTAGGCCTCCTCTATAGTGTCCCCAAGGGTGCGCATGGTGCTCACAATGTTGCATACTTTTGCAGCAAAGTCATCTATGCCTTCTGTCTCCTTCATTGTCATGGTCTCAAACTCTGTCTTCAATGTCTGTATTATGGCTGTCTTCACCCTATCTGCTCCCATAAACATGGTTTTCAAGGCATCCCATGTCTCTTTGGTTGTCTTCTTCTCTGCCAAAGAGAGTAACAAATCTTCAGGAATACCTTGATAGATGGCTGCCAGAGCTATCTTATCTTTCTTAACTTCCACCACTCTATTCTGAGTCCTGGGCTCCACTACTTCCCAAACTCCTTGAGCTTGCATGAAGACTTTCATTTTTATAGCCCATGCACCATAATTACTTCTGGAAAGCATTGGGTAATGAAGAGTGATCTGACCTTCCTTTTCACCATTTCCATTATTTCCAGACATCTCTTCTCGTGACTGGTATTTGGGCATACACCTGGAAGCTCTGATACCGAATGTTGATTTTGCAGGGGCAGAACAAGTCCTTTTTTTTTACCAAACAAGGAATAGGGCACAGGAAAGCCAATTGAAACAGGGGACAAAAACTGCTATATGATAACAAGGGTAAAACTGGAAATCAGCTTTTCTAGTCTTGTAAAGTGAGCACAGAGTACAAAGAAGAAAAGATAATACTTGAGGCAATGTGATACTTCTTTATTCATTGAACAGAGAAAACAAAAGTCTGGGATACAGCTCAACGTTCACATGCCTTCCAATTTAAACTAAGAACTTAGCAGAAAAATAGGAACTACTTGTCTACATGCTAAAGACCACGGAATCATCTTCACACGTGGTCTTTGATTTATTCAATGGGAAAAAACTACTTAATACTAATAAAAATTGTGCAGAAAAAAACAAACTCTGAATTATTTCAACATATTTCACCATCAACAAATATGAACTTGTTTTTTTGGAAGACATTGCAAATATCATTAATCGTCTCCAAGCTGCAAATTCAGCTCCATCGCATACATGGATACAAGTATAGGACTAGGATTATCAAATAAACTGAGAAAAAAGTAACTTAAAATGTTGATAAAATTGGATTCATCTGAACATATCCTTTAAATCTTTGAGTTTTACATAATTTGATTAAAGTAATGAAAGAAGATGAAAAACATATAAAAAAAAATGGAAGATCGGTTTGAATGCTAAATCATAGATCCATTTTATTGATACTATGGGTGGCAATAGGTTGGGTCATTTTGGACCTGCTTAACTAAATGTTTTGAAAAGCTCAACCCAACCCAACATGTTTAAGTAAACGATTTGGAATTGGCGTAGGCTTTCTATGGGACAACATAAGAGATTTTCAAACAAGGATTTGAATGCTCTAGATTCAGACAAATGCAAGAAATAACAACACACTCTGAAATCTTGAACAACATTTAAAAAGAGAACACAACAATTTCAAACAAACTAGTATCGGAAAACCACAAGGAGTTGAAAGAATTCTATACTTCACAAAGATAGAACAAGAATAACATGAACTTGCCATTTTAAAATTTCACTTCACTCCTATTTTTTCTTCTCCAGATTTCCGCAGTTTCGATCACCCTTTTTACCCTTTCTGGATCAAGCTGAAAACCAAAAAAAAAAAAAAAAAAAAATACATAGTTTTAATTTCTCCAATTATTTCCATGTCAAGATTAAAAAAAATACAAATTACAAATTCATGGTGTTATTTAAGAATAATTATGATCCAAATCATTTCACCATAATTAAAAAAAGAAAAAAAAAAATTAAATGCAATTTGTCAAGATATATACCATAGGGTTGTCTCCATTTTGGACAAAAGCCTCGGCTACATGGCAAATAATGAAATTTCTCATGGTGTACTCAAGAGTGTATTCGCTCAACCTGTCAAAAAACAAAATAGCATAACAAGTAATTAGTAATCACATAATCTATAAATGACACATCAAAATCCATGCAAACCAAGTAGTATGACTCACTTGCATAATGTACTTATTTTTGGAAAGGGTAACACAGCCACATCTTGATCAACATTCAAGGGGTGCGGATTTAAATTTGTTTGTGTACCCTGAGATTCATTATGTAGAAAACATGAGAAGCATGAAGCACCAACAAAAAACATAATATATATATATATATATATATATATATATATATATATATATATATATATATATATATATATATATATATATACACACACACACACACATCACCTGAGAAGTCTCTAGTTTGAGTCCCTCCATCTCCAGCTTTAAAGGGTCTACTTTGAGTCTCTCAAGCATTAGCTTTTCATGAAAGTAAAAGGTCCAATAATCCATACGATTACTACATTTCATATACACATCATGATACTTCAGCTCTGTCCCATAATCAAGCTCTCTATTAAAAAAAGGAAATCATCATAAAATCAGCCATTTTGATTTTTGAGAAACAAAAACCAAAAATGAGTATTTATCTATTTCAATAAAATAACCAAAAAAACAGATTGTATATCAACTTTGTATAATATTGAATATAAGCTAGACCTAAACCCAAACTTATCCAATCCTTCAAACGGATTGGTATCAACCCTCACTTATCTTCTCCTGAAAGTAGGCCAAAAAAGTTGACAACTATAGAAGACTTATATGCAAATACACAACCATTGAATTTTGATTTTCATGGCAAGAGTAAGCAGCACATCAGGATTAAATATAATTTTATTCTGAGAATTGGTCACTAAATTAAAAGGGAAGTTGAAGTTGGACAGTACTTTCTTGGAAAATCAAGAACCCAAATCACATAGAAACAAGACAAGACAAACCCTATACCTTTTACTTCCTCAATTTTTGCTTGACTGACAAAAGTATCAGCCATTATTTTAGATCCAGATCCATGTTTCCTCCAGTAAGCAACAAGGTAGCTTGTCACCCTGGAAAAAACAAAACAAAATCATATATAATATAACAAGTAATTGATATGCTTATACTGACTAAAATTTAAATCACTCACAACACAATCTCCTCTCTGGTAAGTTCATTGGTGTCCATTACATCCCAGAAATCGCTGGCGTCCATCATATCCATGAAACTGCACCAAAAAGAAGAACAATAACAATCTACTCGCTACGTAACAATTTCACATATAGAAACACATTATTAAGCTCGATTTTTGGTCGATTGCAGGGTAGGGGAGTCTGTTCTATTTATTTCAATAACCCAAACGCTAGTTCATCCCATAATCACACCCGGAAAACCATCCATTAAACGAAACGCAGCAAGGTTAATCGACTCTTACCGGAAACGAAGATTGCACGATCTTCGGTCACCCGAATTGCCGGTTATGTGCTCCTTTAATCGACTCTTACCTGCTTGCCGAATACACGATAAGGAAAAGCTACCATGTATTTAAACCAAAAGTTTAATGACGAATATTTACCATAATTAAAAAACAAATTTCCTAATTTATCCGATCCTGTATTTTTTAGAATTATCCAATTAAATATCCTGTATTTTTTAGAATTATCCAATTAAATATCCACATCCCCCCCCCCCCCCCCCCCCTTCAAAACCGGATCCGGGTCTAGGTTCAATTTTCCCGTTTACTTTGTTTTATTTCGACAAAATCACACAAATCTATGTGTTTTACTTTATTTTGTTGTGAAATCTGCAAAAAAAGTCCTTATACGGTGATACTCGTGTTTGTAAGTAATAGATAGGTTTGATGGTGTTTGTTTAACTCGGCATACGTATTGTCTTGAATTCGGTAAAGTTAAAACTCCACTTGATATGAATTGTGTTATCAATGAAGTTGGAGTTGGAATAGATGAAAATGATGATTTGTTAGATAATATTAGTGAATATCATAAACTTGAATTGTGTTATCAATGAAGTTGGAATAGATGAAAATGATGATTTGTTAGATAATATTAGTGAATATCATAAACTTATAGGTAAACTGATTTATTTAATATTAGTGAATATCATAAATAGATGAAAATGATGATTTGTTAGATAATATTAGTGAATATCATAAACTTATTGGTAAACTGATTTATTTAACTATAACTAGACCTGATATCTCGTTTACTATCCAAGCTCTTATTCAATTTATGGATTCACCAAGAAAGTGTCATTTGAATGTTGCATTTCGTGTTCTTAGATATTTGAAACAAAGACCTAGGAAAAGGTATCAATATTGTTAAAAGTGAGAATTTATCTTTGAAACAAAACTATACGGGTTGCGACTCGTTTTCTTTATTATTGGTTGACACACGGATCTTACGATGGGTTACAGGTTTGGTTCGGGTTTACACCAGACTTGAAATGGAAATAAACTTGATCTATATACCGTGGATTGAAGGCTTATTTGTTCATATCTTACTTTTCCTTCTGAAGATGTTTCTCTCATTCTCTCTCGTCTCCTTCATTTGCTTTGGGATTTCACCTGTAATCTATATTCAGTTGTTTCTAGAGTTTGTATGGGAGTTTTAATCTTGTGTTTTCGTTTCCTGTATGAGCATGAGTGTTTGTGTAGGTGAGGTTTGATCTTATTTTTCATAAATAAAATATGTGTTGATGTTGTGATAGTTTTGTTTATATATATATATATATATATATATATATATATATATATATATATATATATATATATATATATATATATATATATATATATATGAGGATAGAAAATATACATTACAGTCCCACCTAAGCTTAGGTACTAAACCTCCTAAAATATGTAGTCTTAACTTATTAAATATATCTGATTTGGTTTTCACTTGTTAAATATACCATCCTCGATAACATTTCTTTCCTCCATTATCGTTTTACCATCCGTGTTTTCTTTCTTTCATTATCGTTTATTACTTCACCCTAGTGAACATTACTTTTTTTCAATGTCACGAAGGTTGAAGATAATCAATATTCTTGCTTCCTTATCAAAACTATTACGTCGATCTTGAATATTCATCTTCAAGTGTTAATCGTGAGTCCCCTAACCGTAATCTTTATATAGTAAAACGACGTATTTTCATGAGGTTTAGTATCTAAGCTTAGACGAGGGTGTGTTCTTCTTCGGATTGTTCCTTTTCACTGCCTACTCCTTTCTTTTGTCACCGGTTCCATCAGGAGGCCTCAAACATTCATCGACCCTTTGCAACACAACTACGACTTCCTAAAACCTCCAACGATTTATAAATGTTCTCGGTTTGGGTTTGAAGCTGCACCAACTTCGTCCTCACCGCCATTGACTGTCTTTTCCACCAACCAAAAGGTGTATATTTTTCTCTCTTAAGCATTATACTTTAAATGAGTTTCCAATGCTTCAAAGGTGACACTAATAGACTCTTAAGTACTTAACTTCTAAAATAACTCTTAACATGAGTTATTCTAATATAGCAATGTATAACTCAAAGTATGCAATGCAACTAATTAAGTGCCCAAAACCCCAAGTCATCTCATGCCCTATCGGGTTGAACTGATCCATTTAAACGAGCACCCATAATAATAACCCATTATGCTTTATCAACTTATATAATATATAAGGTACAAGTTGATCTATAAAATGCAAGATAATCAAGCATATCATGGCCATTAGAATGTCTCACTAGTCCAACATGTAAATAATTAGGATCAAATTTAAGAAACAACTTGGCTTACCTGGAAGTGTGAGAATCAAAGTAGATGATGATGTTATGTTACTGATTCCTTCCTCTTCCCATAATGGTGCCTTATGATTATAATCTGATGGATGGATTGAGATGCACGATCATGGTGTTTTAAAGGAGTTGGAGCATAACTGAAAGGCTCTTCAATTTCTCTCCTGACCGTTCATATACTAAGTTCATCAATTACACCTTATGGAAAAGAGATTGGAACCACACAATTATAGTCCCTTAAGTTATGGACAATTGTCATATCCATCGTACTACAAATATTTATGTCTAGGGACCTGATATGCCATTATGGCAAACGGTAACACCCTGTTCTGAAAATGTAGGGGCATTTCGGTCTTTTATGGGTCTTGAAGTTTTTATTTTAGAGGTTTGGGGCCTAGGTTTGTTGCTAGAAGAGTAGGGCTTCTCGCCACCTTTCCGTGGATATAAAGTTCGTCGGAAATGGACTTAGAACGAAGGAGTTACAGCACTGTATATAAGTGATTTGTAGAGTGGACTCGCGGATCGATATTCTTTTCTACTATCTTTTCGGATTTGCAAGGTGAGTTTTCCTCACTGTACTTTTGGGTTAAAGGCACGAAGTTCATCCCCTTTTGGATTGTTATCCTAGTTTATCGCATGCTTGTATGTCGTAATGATTTCTTATATATGTATCTGGTATATAGGATGATGCTATGCTTAGTGATCTGTTAGATCCGTACGACTGCTTGTATATGCTAGCTAGGGTTTGATATAATATATGTTAATATATGATGGTATGTTGGGTTGAAGCGGTCCTGCTATGTGCTCAAGGCCAAAAGACCCAGGGCGTCCTTAATAGACTGCAGGCCAGTTGGGCGTACCAGTCAAGCCGAAGGCCTGGAGAATATTCCAGATAGGCTAAAGGCCCGGTGAGGCGTACCAGTCATGTTGAAGGTTATGTAATCATACCAGATAGACTATAGGCTGGTGGGGCACTCCAGTCAAACCAAAGGCTCTGTATGCATGTTGTTTACTATTATTATTATTATGATTATGTGTTGTGTTGGTACTTTGGGGAAAACTCACTAACCGTTGGCTTACAGTTTTGGGTTATGTTTCAGGTACTTCAAAGGATCACGAGAAGACGAATGCGTGACCGTACACATCCTCATGTCTTGGACTTATGATTTTGAGAGACTCTAATATTGATAACGTTTTAAAAACTATATTATAAACAATTTATGATTTTGGGATGGTTTTTTAAAAGTATAAAATTTTCATGATTTTTATGGATGTTACACTTAATTTGTTTAAAATATGTTTTGTAGCAGCGAAGACATGCTCGATATCAAAAGGAAGCTATTGCGGAATTGGAAGCGGGAAAATGGATAAAAATCAAAGAAGTCTTAAAACTAGAAGACCTCATTGTAGTTTCCTCAACACGACGTGGTGATGAGGGAAATCCCGATGGAATAGTGACTTGTCAATTACGTATTTTTAATTGTTGGGTCAAAAATATGGTTTATACTTTACTTTTCTAGAAAAATGTATTTTTGTGTCTTGGACCGTAAACAACTTGGTGTTTACGGTCGTAAACAGGTTTACGACTGTAAACCCATTTACGCCCCATGTTCACCAAGCCCATATTCCCTAGTATATATATAGGTGTTAGGGTGAGGAGTAGAGATTGATGAACGAGAGAAGAGCGAAACTAGAGAGCATTTTGTGTGTGTGAATCTTTTGTATCTGAAACTTTAATTCTAATCAATTCATACAGAGATTCATATTATTCTTCTTCACCTTCTCTTCTATTTGATCTGACATCATCCGTTTGATTGGGATTCTGCACCATCAAACGGATTTGATTGATACACAGGCAGATTAGGGACTTACAATTGGTATCAGAGCTTGGTTGTATCAGTCAATTTTGTCAGATTTGGAGCATTATTTGATCTTATTTTCAAAATATTTTTGCATTTTTGGATAGATCTCTGAAAAATAAGGGGGGTTTGTTCTTCGTGTTTTTCATAAAAAAAGTGTTTTTGATCGAGTTTTGGAGCTTCAAAGTCGAAAAATAGGTGTTTTTGGTCGAAATCTGCGAGGGTGTAGCGGAGTTTGCGGCCGGTGGCTAGGGTTTCGGAGTTCACTGCCCGAGGTTCACGGTCCGGACTTTACTGCCCGAGGTTCAAGGTCCGAAGTTTGCTGCCCGAAGTTTACGGTCCGAGCTTGCGGCCTCGGAGTTTACGGTCAGCTTCCGTTTGCGGTCCTTGGTGGTTTACAGCCTCGTCCTCGCATAGCTTCTCGCCTCGCATCAAAAATAAGATGTGATTTGTGTTGAATTAGTGTCTAAGGCTATAACTATATTTGGTAAGTACTTGACCCGGTTGTGCATGGTCCTTTTGGGTTGCCTTCACCATAGCAACTTGATAGGATGATTTGTTAAGAGGGAAGAGATATTATTGTTAATATATTATGAGAATAATATATTAAAGGAATAATATTGTTATTTGATTAATATAAGTCATATATTAATTAACAATTAATTTGGTGACTTAAAGAGGTTAATTGAATAAAGGGGCATAAACTGTCAAATGTGTGATAGTTGTGTTTAGGGCTATGTATCCTTATGGATATGAGGGTGGATGAAATTTAGGGTTTGGGAACCTTAAAATCGTCCAAGCCTAGTATCTAGGAGGATCTTGGGTTGCTTAGGGCCTAAGTTATTCAATTAGGGTTTAAGGTGAAACCCTAGTAGCTCATAGTATAAATAGATCCCTAGGGTGAGGGAAATCGGCACTCATGTAAGGCAAGGAACCCTAGGGATGATTTCTCACCCTCCTCTCTCTCTCTCTCTCTCAAGATCATCTTCTTGCTAGTTGGTGTTTGTAAGCCATTAGAGGAGTGACAATTGTGACTCTAAGCTCCAAGAAGAAGAAGTATCAAGCAAGTAATCCAAGGTATTGTTCTAGATCCAAATTCATATGATTAGATTCAATTGTTTACATTAGATCTAGTATTGTAAGTCTTGGATTCAATGCATGTTCATTTAGAGAAACCTAGATCCAAGCAATTAGGGTTTGCATGTGCACATAGGAAAGTTCTTATGGCTCAAACTCAACAGTGGTATCAGAGCTTTGATTGATTTCTATTGAATTGATGCATTGATTGGTTGCTTGTTCCTTGAAAAAATCGATTTTGTGCTTCTGCCTGATGAACTCGGCGAGTTCCACAGTGGACTCGACGAGTAGCTCCAACTCGGCGAGTCCATAGTGGGAACTCGGCGAGTTCGAGCGTCAGAAAGAGGTAATTTCGGGATTTCTTGCTGTTTTACTTGAGGAAACTTGCCTTAACTGTTTTGGGTCATTAAAATCCGATTTTAACCATATATATGAGTATATTTTAGACCAAACAAAAGATAATTACCAATTAGTTGAATAATAATTTCCTTATATGATAATAATTGATTATTTGAATTGAATTGGTGAATTGTCTTGCAAGTAATATTGAATAAGATCAAATTGAGATAATTTAATTGTTGATTTACATTATTTGCTATTTGATCCTTATGTTTTGAAAAGTTTAAAACTTGTCCTCAAGTTTTGAAATTTAAGTTTTGTGATTAAAAGTTTAATTTGAATAATTTAAATTTCAAACCCTAGAATTTTACAAGTTTAAAATTCAATACTATAATAATATATTATTACAAGCTTAATATATATATATATATATATATATATATATATATATATATATATATGTATGAGTTAAAATATGCTAGTCTTACCATTAGTAGGCCTCATTCACGAAGCCAGTCTATAAGGTGGGTATAAGGTTGATGCCTACAAAATGGCGCTTAATGGGTGTACACTCACACCCACCACTTGCTTGACTGGTGGAGGGTCGTTAGCCGAACGGGTAGGATAGGGCAAACCTCTTCTCATTAATAAGTATAATGAAACTATAAAGTAATTAAACGTGTTTTATAAAATTCCCAATCTTAGTTACTTTAGGAAAAGTGAATTGATGCAATCCCATGAAATTACACTTTGCACCCTTGCTAAGAAGTTAGTGGAGCGTGTGTGGTTAACCGGCACACTAATTGGTTCTAAGTAAATGTGGAAAAGGGTGATTCATTGTTTGTCATAGTTCGATGGAGCATGTGTGGTTTACCGACACATCGAATAGGTGATTGTAACGATGAAGGCGCCATGTAGATTTGCATGGTTATTCACACCCGCTTTGTGATCCTCGGTATCCCAGTCACAAACTAGAGGGACATATCGAGATTTAAACATGTCATTGAAAGGTTTCAATGAATCTCAAAGAAATCTAGGAATTCTCAATACATTTAAAACTTAAAGCTTATGTTTTTCATGGTGAAGAATTAGTGAATCGTCATTCACTTACCTCCAAATTATTTGCATGTTGGATTATGGTATCCCTTTTCCAATATGTAGATAATGTTGTTGGGTCCTAGCCCTAAATTTTCATTTGGGTGTTAATTAGGGACTTAATTCTAATCAACTTTGTTCCTTTCTATTTGTAGATGTCTAACGCAAACAACGTTGCTGCTATCTCATTCACGCTAATGAGCCTTTGTCAAAAAGTGACTTTCGATGGATCGAACTTTAGCGAATGGATAAGACACATTCTCACAATCGCGCGTTACGAGGATAAAGAGTATGTTCTCGATGAGAAGCTCGAGAAGATCAATCCAGAAACTGCTACTCCCGAAGAAATGGCTGTCTTTGAGACCCATGAACATGATGCAACGAAAGTCCATTGCATCATGATAGCCACAATGAACTCCGAATTCCAAAAGTCCTATGAGGACATGTATCCTTATGAGATGCATCTAGACTTGATGGAGCGATACCACCAAAGCGCGAGGCACGAGCGCTATGAGATCATAACGAATATGATCACTGCTAAAATAGGAAGTGGAGAGTCTCTAACCGTGCACTTGCAAAAGATGCAAAGGTATGTCGATCGTCTTCGCAAGTTGAATGTCAACTTTGGGGAAGATTTGGCTATCGACATTGTTCTCCACTCCTTGCCCTCATGCTACAACCAATTTAGGATGACCTACCACATGAACAAGGAAGAGGTCACCCTAAGCAAACTCCAAGGGCTCTTAAGGACTGCTAAGAGCAACCTTAAGGACAAGTCTGTTGCGTCATCTCCCAACCCGACCGCTGCTCCTGTTTTGGCTATTGGGCAGGGAAGGGGCAAGAAGAGGAAGGCTTCATCGAAGAACCACCGCAAGGGAAAGTCCTAAGATGGTTCCTCTTCTAGTGGGACCAAGGTTGATCCTGTTAAGCCCAACCCTAACCCAAAGGAGGCAGAGTGTCATCATTGCCACAAAATAGGGCATTGGAAGAGAAGCTGTCCGGAATATCTGCAAGCCATCAAGGATGGAAAGATCAAGCCATCTTTCGCAGGTATTTACACAATTAAATCTAATGATTCATCTTATGCTATTTCTTGGGTTCTTGATACAGGGTGTGGTTACCATATTTGTTCTGATTTGCAGGGACTATGAAGAAATAGAGATTTGGAGCTTGGAAGAATAAATCTAATCATGGGAAACAGAAGATCGTCGCATGTGACCAAGATTGGAGTGTATTCTTTAGTGCTTAGTAATGGATTGAATTTAGATTTAAATAATTGTTGCTACTCGCCAGATATGCCAAGAAACATCATTTCTTTTCATGATTTATTTATACAAGGATTTAGATATTCGTTTAATAATGAGAACGGTTCGATTTATGCTTATCTAAATGGTGTTTTATATTTTGAAGCAATGCCTTGTAATGGAATTTATGAAACTATTAAGGTTGTAGATAACCTAGGAAATGATGTGTTATGTATGGATTCTTCCAATAGTATGGATATAGCATCTTTGTGGCATTGTCGTCTTGGACATGTCAACAAGAAGCGCATAGCCCAACTCCAAAAGGATGGAGTGTTGGAGTCATTCGACCTTAGGGAAGATGACACGTGTGAATCTTGTTTACTTGAAAAGATGACCAAGTCACCCTTCACTGGCACTTGTGAGAGGGGTGAGGGTTTATTGGATCTTATACATACCGATGTATATGGGCCCTTTAGATCCACCACAAAGGATGGGAACCGCTTATACGTGACTTTCACCGATGATTATAGTAGATATGGGTATATTTACTTAATCAAGCACAAGTCAGAAACATTTGAAAAGTTCAAAGACTTAAAAAATGAATAGGAGAATCAATTGGGCAGGAAAATCAAGATGCTTCGATCCGATCGAGGAGGAGAGTACCTAAGTCTTGAATTCCACGACTATCTCAAGGAATGCAGAATAGTTTCACAATTGACGCCACCTAGGACACCGCAGCTGAATGGTGTGGCAAAAAGGCGTAATCGAACCCTGTTGGACATGGTTCGTTCTATGATGAGTCGTGCTTCACTACCTATCTCATTCTGGGGGTATGCCTTAGAGACTGCCACCCATATCCTTAACCGAGTCCCTACCAAGAAGGTTGCCAAAACACCTCACAGGATGTGGACAGGGAAAGCTCCCTCGTTGGCACATATCAAGGTTTGGGGCTGTGAAGTTTTCGTAACACGGGAGACTCACGACAAGCTCGAACCTCGTAGTGAGTGGTGTATTTTCATCGGCTACCCGCAGAGATCCTTTGGATATCTCTTCTATAGACCGAGTGACAATGTTGTCTTCGTTGCGAGGAGAGGGGTTTTCCGAGAGCGAGAACTCATAAGCCAAGGAGACAGTGGGAGGCAAATCGATCTTGAAGAAATTCAAGAATCAAGCGATGAAAGAACCTCTACCGCTGGCACTCAACCCGAGGAGGAAACTCCGGTTGAACCGATTGACGAGTCCTTACCTCTTAGACGTTCTGAAAGAGTTAGAGTTCAACCCCAGTTTTATGGTTTTCATATTACTACCGAAGGGGACACGTATATTAGTGATGGTACACTAATAAATCTTGATGAACCTAATAGCTATAAGGAAGCCATGGCAGGCCCAGAGTCTGCAAAATGGAAAGAGGCGATGGACAGCGAGATTCAGTCCATGTATGACAACCAAGTTTGGAATTTGGTTGACAATGTGCCCGGACGTAAGACAATTTGGTGCAAATGGATCTTCAAGAAGAAGACCAACGTGGATGGGAATGTGCACACGTATAAAGCACGATTGGTGGCGAAGGGCTTTACTCAAACTCCCGGAGTTGACTATGATGAGACCTTCTCACCAGTTGCTAAGATAAAGTCTATTAGGGTGATGCTAGCCATTGTCGCATTTCATGATGATGAGATATGGCAGATGGATGTCAAGACCGCTTTCCTTAATGGGAAGTTGGCTGAGGATGTCTACATGGCTCAGCCAGAGGGTTTTGTCGATCCGAAGCATCCCAATAGAGTGTGCAAGCTTGAGAAGTCCATTTATGGACTTAAGCAAGCGCCTCGCAGATGGAATCTTTGCTTCGATGAGAAAGTCAAAGAGTTTAGATTTGTACGAAGTGAAGATGAATCATGTGTATATGTCAAGGCCAGTGGGAGTATAGTTAGCTTTCTCGTTCTGTATGTCGATGACATACTGCTCATAGGAAACGACATCCCGACTTTGCAGGAAGTTAAGTCTTGGCTCGGGAAGTGCTTCGCTATGAAGGACCTCGGAGAGGCTTCCTATATTTTGGGAATAAGGATAGTGAGAGAAAGAAGTAAGAGACTAATAGGACTTAGTCAGAATACTTACTTGGATAAGGTACTAAAACGTTTTAGTATGGAGAACTCGAAGAAGGGAGAACTACCGATACAGAGTAATGCCAAATTGAGTAAGACTCAAAGTCCGAGTACCGAAGCTGAGATAACTGAGATGAGTCGAGTACCCTACACTTCCGCAATTGGCTCAATCATGTACGCTATGACTTGTACTCGCCCTAATGTGGCCTTTGCTTTGAGCATGGTCAGTGGATATCAAGGGAACCCTGGAAGAGCTCATTGGATTGCGGTCAAGAATATACTTAAGTACCTTCAGAGGACCAAAGAATGGTTCTTAGTTCTCGGAGGGAGCGATGACTTAAAGGTGCGAGGGTATAGTGACGCCAGCTTCCAGACCGACAGGGACAACTACCGATCACAGTCGGGCTGGGTCTTTACCCTTAATGGAGGAGCGGTGACTTGGAAAAGTTCCAAACAAGAAACCATAGTTGATTCAACGTACGAATCAGAGTACATTGCAGCGAGCGAAGCGTCAAAGGAGGCGATGTGGTTGAAGAACTTCATTGGTGATCTTGGAGTTGTGCCTACCATAAAGGAGCCGATGGAGATTTTCTATGATAATGAGGGAGCGGTTGCCTTGACCAAGGAACTAAGGGATCATGGTAGATCTCGGCATATCGACAGAAAATATCACTTTATTAGACATCGAGTAGAAGAAGGACACCTCGTAGTGAAGAGGGTATCGTCAGAGGATAACCCAGCAGATCCCCTTACGAAGGGACTGAGTAGGGTTAAGCATTTGCAGCACGCTAAGAGCATTGGGCTGAAAGACGATATTAGCTTAGATTAGATAGTTTTGAAACATGTAATAGATAAATGTAATTGACATTTGATGATTAAATAAAAGAGTATTATTTATGAGTAAAGATATTGTCTTATGTTAATTGCTTAACTATTGTTTCACTTTGCATGTTTTGACTTCCTGAATGATTAAGTTATTAAGAATAATCGAATTATTCGAATGGTCCATAATCGTTCATATGTTGGAAGTAGGTATGAATGAAGATTGTCATGAATTGGTGTGTAGATTGTCTAAAAGGGTATTAGACATAGCAAAGGTTTTCTACAACGTTCATGAGTGCTTAAGAACAAGTTTTGAGCATTGGAATAAACCCGCACTTGCTGGAATCACTTTATAGAATGTGACACGAGTGATCGCAAGAAGATAATATCATATGGTCTTAAAACCAAGATATATGGTTTATTGTTTATTAATTGGTTGTGCATTGATAATGCGAAACCGCATCAGTAAATTGATGTTATAAAACGCATTGTTGTGTATAATTGATTAGTAAATAGTAAATGCATATAAGTCGAAGTTTATCTGTTACTTTTATCCTAAGAGAATAAAAGCGATATCACGGCCGCTCGATGATTTGATTTGACTTATGTGTCGGGCCCGGTCAAGACTGAATTGATGTGTTCAATAAAGTTCTATGTCAAATGAATCTGAGATCGAGAAACCAATTGCTGGACAATAAGTTCCATGAGATTGTCTGCATAATATCTAAATAGAGGACTGTACAATCCCTTATCTAAAGGACAGGAGATTGATAAGTTCAGAGTTGACAGCGTCTTTGAGAGCTACGATTGCTAATCGGTTTGTGTTTGCATATATAGTTACTAGACTTATCCAAGTGGGAGACTATTGGATTAGTGTCTAAGGCTATAACTATATTTGGTAAGTACTTGACCCGGTTGTGCATGGTCCTTTTGGGTTGCCTTCACCATAGCAACTTGACAGGATGATTTGTTAAGAGAGAAGAGATATTATTGTTAATATATTATGAGAATAATATATTAAAGGAATAATATTGTTATTTGATTAATATAAGTCATATATTAATTAACAATTAATTTGGTGACTTAAAGAGGTTAATTGAATAAAGGGGCATAAACTGTCAAATGTGTGATAGTTGTGTTTAGGGCTATGTATCCTTATGGATATGAGGGTGGATGAAATTTAGGGTTTGGGAACCTTAAAATCGTCCAAGCCTAGTATCTAGGAGGATCTTGGGTTGCTTAGGGCCTAAGTTATTCAATTAGGGTTTAAGGTGAAACCCTAGTAGCTCATAGTATAAATAGATCCCTAGGGTGAGGGAAATCGGCACTCATGTAAGGCAAGGAACCCTAGGGATGATTTCTCACCCTCCTCTCTCTCTCTCTCTCTCTCTCAAGATCATCTTCTTGCTAGTTGGTGTTTGTAAGCCATTAGAGGAGTGACAATTGTGACTCTAAGCTCCAAGAAGAAGAAGTATCAAGAAAGTAATCCAAGGTATTGTTCTAGATCCAAATTCATACGATTAGATTCAATTGTTTACATTAGATCTAGTATTGTAAGTCTTGGATTCAATGCATGTTCAATTAGAGAAACCTAGATCCAAGCAATTAGGGTTTGCATGTGCACATAGGAAAGTTCTAATGGCTCAAACTCAACACTTTGGAGGTGCTGGGGATCGAACCCGCGACCTCCAGCTCACAAACACAGCGTCTTACCATCTCAGCTAGCAAGCTCCTTGTGTCATTCCTCCGAAGTTTAAAACATAACCCGTCTTTTTCGCTTCAAGTTTCGCATTTTTGACACTTTTAACCCCAAAATTCAATTCCTTTTAATTTTAAATTCCTTTTTCATCCAAAATAAAAAAAAAAATCCAAAAAACATTAGAAAATCAGAAAATCAAAAATATGGTGTTAATGGAATGTGCTTGTAGGAGATGTTTTGGGAAGTGATATAATCATGTGATAACATGCAATCTGAATATGTGTAAGGGTCTGAATCTGAATTGTCTAGGCTCTGTGTTCGATGCGCTGGTAGGCACGAAAGATTTTAAATGGACTTGACTAGGAAGAGTTAAAACTTAAGTAATTCAAGAACTTGACTAACATTGACCTAGGTTAGATCCGTTTAGCCTGACAATACGACGCTCGGATAGGTTGAGCAAGGAGATATACATGGGAATCTACCGGTCACATTAAATAACCCATATCTAGAACTGTGGATTCACTTCTCCTCGATGTGCGGATTTTGTCCTTAATTCCGGTTGGATGGGTTGACTGGGGAATTCCGATAAGCTAGGTCTGTAGAAGGTTATTTTCTTTCTTTCTATCTGTTAGACATATGTTGATTCCTTTGCGTGATTGAAATACATCCGACATGGACTGTAACATATGCAACTCTATTTCTCTGCATCTTCTATCTATGCAATTCTTTCCATCTGTTAGCCATATACTGTCTCCTTTGCGTGGCTCAAAATCCGACCTGGTACATAGTATATGCACCGTTCTCTTCTCAATCCCTCTAAAACTTCAGTTAGTCATATGTTTCATCCTTTGCGTGATTGGAAGAGATCCGACCTGGATGTACAGCATATGCATTCTAAATCTATCTTCTCTCTTAATAATTGTCTGCTCACCCGGTATAAGGAGTATTATGGAAGTCCTTGATGGTTGGAGCATATCAGGAAGCGGGAAACACGTTCTAGTATAATTAAAATTGAACAATTACCAGGTTGTCTGTAGATCTCGCTGCTCAATTTAAGTGGACAACAATATCTTTGGTCGTCGTCAGCTGAATGGTCCTTAAGGAATATTATCTAGGAACTCAGGATCACATTGTCTTGTCACTTATAGTATGTCCTAATTTTGTCACAATCTCTCGTGTTTAAGTGGACCACAATACCGGCGATTGACCAGATATATTAATAAAGAGAGAGGTACTGATAAACGGATAAAGGTTGTCTAAAAACTTTGATCTCAAATCACTCTTAAAGTTAGCTATTATTTTTGTTTTTTTGTTAAGTTTGTTCATAGTGTTCTTCTAATTTAAATATAAGGGGGAGAATTAAAAAAACAAAATAAAAAAAAATTAAAAAAAAATCAAAAATAAAACAAAAATTAGAAAATTCAAAATCCAAAAATATTTTTATTTCTGTTTTATTTCTTATTCAGAAAAATCAAAAATCCAAAAATATTTTTGCTTCTATTTTAATTTGTGTGCTAAGTTTTATTTTAGTTTTGTTTTGTTTTGAAAAGTGATTTCAGGTATAGATAAGACTCATGGAGTTTGTGTTGAAGATTTCTGAGCTAAGGCTTCGTCCGTGAGCATCGAAGAATTCTCATTCGAAAGAGCAAGAAATGAAGATTATTCTTTCAATATTCATTCCTTCAACCCCAGTAGCAAGGTGAAGCAGAAATTGAAGATTATGTGACGGATTGCATTGAAGCCTCCTCAATCAGTCTGCTATTATCGTTGTACCCGCTGAAGTGATCCAGAAGATTTGTTCCCTCTGATGTTCTCTCTGAAGATTCTTAAGCTGAAAGCGCCATCTTTCAAGAATCAGTACAAGAAGTCTCCTCACCCAATGTGCGTTCAATGTCAAATTCTGAAGAAAAGTCCAACTGCTCAAGATGAAGTCATTCATTGAAGATTCATCAAGTACATCTTGAAGTTGTGAAGAATTTGAAGATAAATGTTGAAGCCAATCTTCCAATGAAGATTAACAAGAGAAGTCAACTACTTTTTAGGGGGAGCTTGTTGGGTCAATTAAGAAAAGAAAGTTATAAACCAAGGGAGAGATTGTTGGGTCAAAAATATGGTTTATACTTTACTTTTCTAGAAAAATGTATTTTTGTGTCTTGGACCGTAAACAACTTGGTGTTTACGGCCGTAAACAGGTTTACGACTGTAAACCCATTTACGGCCCATGTTCACCAAGCCCATATTCCCTAGTATATATATAGGTGTTAGGGTGAGGAGTAGAGATTGATGAACGAGAGAAGAGAGAAACTAGAGAGCATTTTGTGTGTGTGAATCTTTTGTATCTGGAACTTTAATTCAATCAATTCATACAGAGATTCATATTATTCTTCTTCTCCTTCTCTTCTATTTGATCTGACATCATCCGTTTGATTGGGATTCCGCACCATCAAACGGATATGATTGATACACAGGCAGATTAGGGACTTACATTAATGAAGACCACGTCGTGGTAGCGGTCAACCACGACGTGGTGGGCCAGATTCGGAAAATTATAAATATTGCGATTATTCTCTCAAACCTAACGAATGTTTGGAGTTTTAGTCGACTTTTGGAGATCATAGAAGTATTGGAACACATAGGAAGCTCAGATTTCGATTCAGGTTTAGATTTTGAAGAAATTTTAGGCAAATTTACTTCTTAAAACTTTTTTACTTTGGTATTCACTATGATTTACATTGTGAACTTCGTTTTTAAGAGTTTGTTTCCATAAATAATGAGCTAAAAACCTAACTTATGTTTAGAATAAATGATCATTATGACTATGTGTTGATTTATTGGATTTTGGATTGTTGCTAGTTTCTTATTTGTTATAATAGTTTGTTAAAGATCATTTTGTGTTAATGATAACTATCTCTTCAATTTATTGCTGAGTTTTTCTGAATTGGATGACTATTCTTATTTAGTAAACATGAATCTTATAAATTTGTGACCATCAAAGTTGTAAGACTAGTATTTTGACCATAAACATAAGGTTAAATAGAAGAATAGGTAAGTTAATGTGGAAGCTAATATGTGATGACCATTCATGTATTGAATTGATGTTATTACCCATTAATGTCAGTCATAGTTCAAGTCTAGCATAACTCAAATTAAATATTAGTAATCTTATTTGTTTGTTCACCTGATCAATGTATGAATGAATTAGCTTTACTAAAGGATTATTCTTTTAACCATAAAGTTTAGTCAACTTAAGAATCGGTATGCAACAATCAACATAATCCATTGCACTTATCCAAGAAATCAACCATAGGAGTATTGTGAATCGAATCTAAACAGAAGTTTATTTAATATCTTGTCATAATTCTTAATTTGAATTGCTTGTTAGTTTAATTGCTCTTAGTAATAATAGTTTTAAGTTTGTAGATTTGCAAAACTAGAAAAAAAAAAAAAAAAAAAAAAAAAAAAAAAAAAACCTTTTTAATTAATTGTTTGAATTAGTTAACATTTAGTAGTATTTAGTTGATATGTTCGTTCCATGTGTTTGATACCTTACTTACTTGTCATGCTATTCGATTAGGTACATTGTCTATCGCGTATTAGTTAGTCTAGATTAGTTGGTTTATTACTTAGTACATAAAATATATATCACTTCCAAACATGATTGTTACCTGACAATAAAAAAAATGTTGAATCATGAACTTGCAAAAGCTTTCTCGAATCATGTCGTCGTTGTAAAGAAAGATTGCTTCGACATGAGTAGCATTCGGTTGATCCAGATCTGCTTGACCATTTAAAACCAAACAAGTTTTATTTGCATGAGTTCGCAAAGTACTATTATTGTCTTTGCACATAATTAAGTCACGCATTTTGCATTGTTCTTTGTTGTTGGACATTTAACACAAATCAAAATGCTCTCACGCTTCCTTATTTTGATTGGTTGATAAGACTTTCATAACAATTAAGTCCGATTTTCTACTGCCAACGGTAGAATTTATTGAACTCGTCCTTGAAGAGTTTTAGGGTGTGCTCGGCAAAACTAGTTGGTAGCAGCAGGTAACGTGTAGCCAGTAGCTGGTAACCGGTAACTGATAACGAGTAGCGTTTTGTTAAACACTACATGAGATAGCTTTTAGATTTTAAGTGTTTTGTTTAAACTAGACACTAAAAGTTTGTTGTTCAAAACAGAGTGTTTTGTCAAACGCTATGTGTCAAACACGCCCATAACAAACCAGATAGAAGTGTTTTTGTGTGTGTTGAAAACTAACATGCAATATCTATTTGTGTTAAAAGGGTCATTAAAGTCACAAAAGAAAGAAAAAAAGTCCAACAAGCTGTTTTTTGCATTATTCCAACAATTGGAGAAAAAAATCAAAAAATATAGTTTTTTAACGGGTAGAAAACAGAACTTGTTTAGGATTTGGAGGTAAATATGTTTTTGCATCCGAAATGTTGAATCTGTTTGAATTTTGTCTGGTGGATTATCCGATACATTTTTGTCTAAAACCAGCCATGGCGGAGCTATATGGAGCGGTGGGGGTACTATTGCATCCCCAATATATATATATATATATATATATATATATATATATATATATATATATATATATATATATATATATATATATATATATATATATATATAAACATTTTTAACATTATTGTATCCCAAACTTAAGGGATTATACCATGTTTTTAATGTTCGGAATAGGATAACTACATAAAATATATCTTTACAATATTTGTACGGCGTATCAAAATTTATGGTTGCGCCAGTGAGAACCGGTTACAAACGAATTTGGGTTGGATCGGAACCATACCAGGATCCAATTTTCGTGTGCATCTCCAACCATGTTTCATTCTATAAACTATATGTCATACCTCCTAACATATCCACAATGTGAAGATTTTGGACACAAACGAGATATAGTACTAGTAAGTCCTAAACCCAAGCCGGACTTGAAAAGTGAAAACTAGCATTTCAACCTTCAGATAAAGTTGGGGTTGGAGAGTCTAACCTAATCCTAAAAAATTAAGGTAAACTCATTTTTTATCAATTTTAATTTTATTACATACCAATATATTCATCCAATGACACGTGAAGCAAATCATAGATATCATTATGAAGCAACAAGTATCAAATAACGAAAAGCAAAGGGAGAGAAAGAGAGCATCAAAGACTTTGTTAGTAATAATTAACATGCCGGTAACCAAAATATTTCACATATCCTACAATACAACCCAAACCAACACACAAACAAGCAAACAAACAAAAAAAAATCCAATTACAAAGCAAGTTTAGTGTCTACAAAATTATACCACACCAGTAAAATGACATGATAAAATCTATGTAGTAAAAGTGGCAAATCACACCCTATTTCCTCCTAACTTCTTCTCTACACTCGCTATACCTAAAAAAACCAACTTACCTTACCGATTCAGAATGCATTTTTCATAAAGAGACACCAGGTCTTTCTTATTAGGATTCTTCAACTGTAGCAGCTCAGCACCAAAGTTATGTTTGGTAAGCTCTTGTTTCAGTTTCGAAATCGTAAACTTTGTATGATCTTCATCGCCTTTAAAGACAGACCCACCATCTTCTGTAGAAGCAAATTTCAGTGGGCTAGTCGTACTCCTAGACCTCTTATTTACTCTTTTACCCCCAATCCCAACACCATCACCATTACCATCATCAACATCCATTTCTTGAACAGAATCCAATGTGTCTTCAACCCTCACACGTTTCCCATGTGAAGCGGTTTTTAACCTACCATCTAACGCAGATTCATTAAGGCGGACAGTAGTCATTTGTTGTTGGAGCAGATCGAGTTTCCCTTGAGTTGCTTGAAGCTGAACCGAAAGCGCTTCCGCCCGGTTATTCGCTTCTGCCCGAGCTGCCCGTTCTGTTTCCAGAAGCGCTTCCAGAACTTGTACGGTACTAGCTCGTTGTTCGTTGTTTGATTCCAGAAGCTTCTCGATCTCTTTCTCCCTTTCCCCGACTCTCGCTTCCAACATTGCCACTTTGGACACCGCGTCCAGCTCAGCAGACCGGAAGCTTTCCAGCTCATCCGCTAAATCTTTCGTTTGTCTCTCGAGATTTTCAATACGCCTTTCGGATCTTGCAATTTCGGTCAGTCGTTCGCCTGCTAGTTTTTGGATTTCGTTTTTTTCTTTTTGGGCAGTTACGGCTTCTGCCCGGGCAGTGTCGGCTAGCTGAGTTGCCCGTTTTGTTTCCTTTTCAGCGTTTTTACATCTTTCTTGGACTTCTTCAAACCGCTCAAACTCTGACCGGTATTTTTGTTCTAGATGAATCTTTTCTTGCTCTAGAATCTGCGCTTCTCGTTCGTATGATTGAGCTCTTGCGTTTGCACCTTCCAACCTCTCTCCTAACTCCTTCATTTGGCTTTTGAACGAAGATATTTCCAAGTCATAATTCTTTATCTTCGACTCTGCCGTCTACAGAAACAGCAATATACTTTATAAAAAGCAAGCCAACACATTAAGTCAGAAAGTATATAAAATATTTATCTTACCTTCAGTTGCAAGCTTAAAGTAGTGACACACTGCTCAGCATGTTCAAGCTTTGATGCCCTATCTTTCAATTCAGCTTCCTATAGAAATAAATATTCAAAGCAAAGTTGATTGGTATTATTATAAGATAAAGAAAGGTATTATATTGAATAAAGAATTGTGAAGATGTTTTTTTACCTTATCGGCCATAGTACCGGAGAATTCTGCTCTGAGAACATCTTCGCGTTGTTGAGTTTGTTTGTTTGACCGGTCTTGAATAGCAGCAGCCTTTTCAAGAGCGGTTTTAGCTTCCCTGACAGCAATGTCATATTTACGTTTCCACTCCTCGGCCTCTTCTTGGGCAGACATGGTTTGTTCTCGGGCAGCAGCTAATCGTACTTCAGCTGCATTGCTTCTTGATTTCAGATTTGCAACTTCTGAGGCGGCTTGATTTTCTGTGGATTTTTGTTTTGATAATGAAGCTTCGTATTTTCGTTTCCATTCCATGGATTCGTGTTTTGTGGATTCGATTGTTTTTGTAAGAGTGGAACATCTTTCGTCTAATGAGCTTGAGTTTTTTTGGAGATTTGTTATTCGGCTCATGTAATCTTGTGTCAGTTTGTTTTTGTCGTTTATGGCGTCCTCATAGCGCTTTAAGTAATCGGATTTGTACTTTTCGCTTGCTTCTAATTGTTTGGTGAGGAGTTCCATTTTGTCTTCGATTGAGCGACATTTTAGATTGAGAGAGCTTTTTTCAGAGGTGATTTGATCGATTTGTTTCTTTACTAAATCAAGAATTGGGCCTTCCAAACTACAAAAATAAAATGTTACTACTTAGAATATACTATATATAAAAATAGATAACAAACTGGATTTGACAAACCTTTGGCGTAAGAATGAAGTTAGTTTCTGCCATTTTTCTGGACCATGACAGGTTGATTCATATTTTGATAAAAGCCGATCAAGAACCTATATGACAAACAACAGCCATTTCAATTTTCAACAACATTAATCACTATTTAGAAATTAATTGATATTATAATAACACTTCAATACCTTCAAAACATCGTCTAATTTTGTGGAAGGAGACTGACAGGTTTTTCTTAGTTCTTTTTCCATGTTCTGTATGGCAGTTGTGCATTGCAAGTAAGCCTCTCTAAAGGCATTCCTTTTATGATCCTGCAAGAGTTTAATATAACCAATAAAAACAAAAACAGGAGGGGTTAAACAAGAAACTTAACTGTTAAATCTTAAAAAGGAGGCAAAGCACAAGAAAATTACCTCAAAAGCCTTTTTCAAAAAAGTATGAAAACGTTTTTCGTATTTTTGTCTAGCAGAACCAGATCCCACTGCAATGGCATTAAAATTGGCCATTGCCTTTTGAACAGCCTCTTCATGTGCTTCTCTCATTGCAGCCTACAGTGATTTGAGGGAAGATTTTATAAACACTTGTCCAATGGTTTATATAAAAAATAAAAGAAAATAATAAATCATACTTCCTCAGGTGGCTTTGTACGATCAAAGATTGACACATAAAGATCAGTAGCTGACTCATATGCCCTTTCACACTCTGCTTCTTCAACACTCTGTAAATTGAAAATAGTTTAGGAAAACACAATAAAGAGTAAAAAAATTATTTTTTATAGAAAACTAACCTGCCATGAAGAGGTTATTGTAGGCACTGCACCATTATTAAGAGCATCTAGAAAAGACTGAGTGATACGTGCAAAAATAGGTCCAGTCATAACTGTGGACCCCATTTGCTTGGGCCTAGTCCTCTCAAAAACAAACCTTGTTAAAGCATCAAGTCCTGCTTTGAACTCTGGCCTCATGTCACCCAACTACACATCACAAAACAAAATAGAATTAACAGATAAAACAGATGACTAACTATTAACACATTTTATTGTATTAATAATATTTAAGTTCGTTAAAATAATCACTTACCGGAATCTGGTCAAGTCGTTGGAGCTCGTTCTCATTGTTCACAGGTCTAACAAGAGTGAAGCATTCTCTATCAGGGAAAAGAGCTCGAATGGATTCACGAATCTAGCAATTATGAATTGTTAATTAGTAAAATGTTATGCACAAAATGGGTTATAGTGAGTTTGAGTTTTAATGTGTAACTAAATAACTAACCTCATTCTTGGCAGCAATATCTCTAACAGCACCATTAACAGGCCTCAAAGCAAGCTCTAGGTAATCACGAGGAGTTATTTTCCTATTATCCTCAGCTAAGTCCAAATAAAAGTCCTGTAATTTGAAAACTTTGTAGTAAGAAAAAAGGATAACAAGACCATTTGATGTAATTGTAAACAAGCAAGAATATGTTGTTACCCTTAAAAGCCAGACAAAGATTGGGGAGAATTGTCCAAGCTCAGAAGCTGTAGTCTTTCCACCAGAGGCTCTTACACGAATATGTTTAGTCATTTCTGTTACAAGAGAGAGGCGATCAAGTGCAGCCTCATCAATACCTCCCATTTGGTTGTATATGAACATGCTTGATAAGAGGACAGCTAGAGAGAAGATCTGTGTGCTGTATGTCCCCTGTATAATGGACCATGAAGGAAAAGAAATTTACATAAGATTATGGGGAAATTAGTAAAAACAGAAGTGTGTTTGTTATACTTAAATGAATTTCAAAAGATGAACTGATTTTCAAAGAAGTAAAGCCAACCGTTTGATCGTAGGCATCAATTCCTTCGCTATCTAAGAGTAACAGGCTGTATTCAGTTCCATCAAGAGCAGTTCTCTTTATAGGAGTACTCCATAGCCAAAGGCCTTTTGTACATGGGCGATGAGTTGATGCCACTTGAAATCCACTACTCCTACCAAGAAGCTACAACAAAATATAAACAAACTGTTAGAACAAAGACAATCAATCATCGAGTCCACTCACCAACAAAAGATGAAATAGTCTCTTTCAAAAAAAAAAAACACAAGATTAAATAGTAAAAAACACCAAACTGCAGAAAAACTAGAAATCAAAGCAATTATACATCACTGATTTGCAACTAATTATAACTAAAAAATGTCATAAGATATTGCAGGTTTTTATCAGAATAGATATAATGAATTCTACAGCATGTGTGACATCCTAAACTGGGAGCAGTCCAGCCAATATATGTAACCGATAGTCATTCCACGATGTTGATTCTACCTAAAGGCTAAAACCCTAGAGATTCAGAATTACTAATTCAATTGTGCACAAAGCCGCAGGTAAATCATACTACATTTTAAGAACTTCCCCTAACATCCTAAATTTGAGCAATCTATAAGCATTGTACTTGAGTTAAACAATTTCTCCACCTAAAAATAGAAACAAATTTTACAAACCCTAAGTCTTTCCTGCCAAAACCCCAAAACTACCTGATTCAAGATAAAACTCTTTCCCTGTCGAGCACGACCGCAGACCGAAACAACGCCAACGGGTTCTTTGACGAGTTGAAGAACAGAGACAGCTTCCGGATCCATCTGGAACTTCCCTTTCTCGTCACAGTAGACAAGGCGGATAGCTCTCGCTTGGCCGGAGGGTACGGCGCTGGATGAAGGAAAATTAGGAGTTGAAGGAGATGCCGTCGCCGGCGATTTCGGCGACGAGTCATCGGAAGAGCCTCTGCCGAAAAATCTCATCGCCGGTGGGTAGATCGTAGGGTGTAAAGTAAGTCCTGTGAGTTGTGCTTACGAGATTGCTTTTTGGGAACGATAAGTGTGGGGGAATTTTGAAACGGATGGCGGTCGGAGGGAAAAGAAGGGTTTATGGGCCGCACGCTACCTTCGTCGTCTATATTTTTGGGTCAAATCTTACTTATCATTGGTCAAATATTCTATCATTTAGCTAACTCGTGTAATACAGCAGATAATATTGTATCCATCCTTGTTAAATAATAAAATATTATAAATTTGAGAAATTTAACTAAATTAAATTTTAGTTTATAGGTAATAAAAATAATCATTTTTTTAAAACTAACCACTATGTGGCCATTCCGGACCTCATGAAAACGGGTCAAACCCAATGTTATATATATGGACTCGACATATAAAAATCCAGAAATAAAGGTTCTTAATTATAAATTTTAAAATTTCAAAATTGTTCTACCCGTATTTCAAACAAAGTTTTGATCATAATTCATTAAACCAGACGAGTTCTACTCTTTAAAATTACTTTTATTTTTATAGTAATGTATTAAAATGTTGTTGAAATTTTGTGTTTGCAAATAAAAAACGAAGATGTTGAGTTAAAAAATAATAATAATAAATCATCAAAAACACCTATAAAATTAACAAAAAAATCAGAAAGGTTATTAAAACTTAAATTGAAAACAGATAGAACTCTGAAAGATGAAAGCGGAGCAAGTTTAGACAGACTTGTTATAATAGACTAGATGCAAATTAATAGTTTTTGTTACGGATACGTTTTAGCAAGTTGGTTTTAATTTTGGATACGTTTATACAAGTTGGTTTTTAATGCGTATTTTAATGTATTTTAATTTCAGTTCCAACCATCCAACGACTCGATCGATGAGGATGTGTTTTCAATAGAATATGAAGTACTACGTCTTAAAGATGAGCAATGACGTCTTGTTGATACGACAACATTAGGAATGATTTGTGATTATCAACGTGTGAAACAACGAATCGTAATACTGGAAATCTCATTACCGCCTTTTGCGGTCGAGGAGCAAAGAAATTTAGCATTATATAATATGCAACCTCATTACGATGGCTGAAGATATACGACAGTTTATGAACTCAATGCACATCATCGAAGAAGCATGTAGGACAAATGCAACAACAGGAGGTCGAGTCCACATTATTGATAATTGATTCGGCCTAATCGAGACCTACATGGATTTGTTTGAAAATCATGTAGACACCGCTAGTTTGTATCATATGCAAGTTCTCGGTTATCCTGGAAATGTGCTCTAATTTTTAAATGTTGTAATGTCCTTTGAATCTTAATTATGTAAAAAGAATGGTAGGGTTATCTAAAATAGCAATCTTTTTTCTTAACATTAGTACAACAATCTTTACAAATCTTAATACATACTTATATTGGTTTCTATAAATTAGAAAATTGTAAGAGATACATATTTTGTCCGTGGTCGATAAAATATCATATAATTCTAACATCTGTTAGACGATCTCGTTCTGCACGAAGCTTATCAATTTCCGTATTTGCATCTTGAATTCATTTCTCAATTTTTTTTTTTGACTTTTTCCATAGCTTCAACAACCCACTTTTCTTTTTCATTTATTTGTTCCCCTAGATCGATTGGACGTTGATTGGGTTTCCGAGTAATTTCAGAGTCTCATTTGTTTGCTTCTTCAAGGAATCAACGACCTTCATAGATTGGAAGATGTCATCAAACATTTTATCCTAGAGTGGGAAATCTAGGGCTTCCGGAAACGGGTTAATATCTAAACAAGCATACCAATCTTCTTCTTCACAATGTCAAACACTAAACTCAGATGAACTTATTCTCAAGTTTGTCTACGCTTACGATGTACGATAGTTGCATAGTAAGAAGGTGAATGGGTGTCCGAAATTCTTATCTGGAATATGTATCCAAAATATGTTTTCATGAGTTCGTGAGTTGGGAATCTATGACATGTATGATTGATCTGACTAAACATGAACAATTGATATGACGTCTGGAATGTCAGTCCGAAATGGAATTCCATAATGACTAGTAATTCGAAATGCAGCACTATAGTGAGGATAACTCACCTCGCAACTGCCGACTGAACAGATAAACCTAAGCTGCTCCGACCACTGATACGATCTCCAACACTGGCCAACACCAAAACTCTGAACTCAAAACAACAGCCAACAATTACCAAAGTGCCCCTGGAAATCAACTGGTCGACCCTTGGTCAAAGTCAAAGTCAAAGTCAAAGTCAACCCCTAACTGACTCTACTCACCGAGTCAACCCGATGACTCGCCGAGTCCCCATGCACAGAACTTTCCCAATCCGCGACTCAACTCGCCGAGTCCAACAACTTTGAATCCTTTCACACTCGACTCACCGAGTCATCCTTTGACTCACCGATTCACAGCTCAACCAGAAGAAAGGTTAGGACCTCACGACCAGACTCGCCGAGTCCAAGAACAGACTCACCGATTCCAAGGCTATCTTCAACCAACTCGCCGAGTTGTTCTTCCAACTCGCTGAGTTCCTGACCATATTCGTCCAACTCGTCGAGTTGTTCTTCCAACTCGCCGAGTTCCAGCCTATCTTCAAGCAACTCGCCGAGTACACCTGTGTGACTCGCCGAGTACCTCTAGATCTGAATCCATACAGAGGCTTTCCAAGCCATGCAGTTGATCCAAAACGTAGATCTACCCTTCTACAACCCATCCATCACGTAAAGTGGCAAACTTTACGTGAATCCAAAGAGATCTAGGCATTAACACTTTAGGGCTAGGGTTTGGGACAAGATGGTTTCACCAAACACTAAAGAACAGGGACTTTAATGCACTTTAGACCTTCTCCATTCCAGATCTGAGGTAGCAACCTCAGATCTAACCTTCAAACTCGAAATACCACAAACCAATCTTTCCACACACTTCAAAATGACGATTCTAGATGAATAACAGCCCAAGAAACGAAGTAATACCTCAAAAGGAAGCCCCAACAGAAGAGAAATTTGAATCTTAGCAAAGCCCCTTGCTCCAAGCCTCCTAACTCTCCAAGATCTCCTCCAAAATCTCTTTTCCAAGGTTCAAATGCACTTAATCCACTCACAAACGCATCTTAGGGTTTTTTGGACTTCAAGGGAGGTTAAATAGGCTGGGGAGAGGGTATAATGTCCTTTAAATAGGGCTCATCCTCCGAAATTAGGGTTTTCTCCACTTAGCACCAACTCTTCGAGTCCAGCTGACGACTCGCCGAGTTGGCTACTTGACACGCGACCAGAGTCGCGACCCTACTCGTCGAGTCCACTCATGGACTCGCCGAGTTGCCCTTTCCCATTTACACTTTTAGCCCTTCAACTCTACTCTTGATATTCCGGTATGTTACAATTCTCCCCCACTTAAATTAGGCTTCGTCCTCGAACCCTGCGGCAACACGACTCCATAACTACTCTCGCAATGCACCACCTGGCATTAACTAGACCAGGTTCCTCAACGCACAATCACCGAAACCCAAACCCAATTTTCCTTCCCGCGGTGTTCTGACCACCGCTTCAAGCTGGCCACCGGCCTCACCCTCTGACAACCACACTTACCAACTTATCAATTGAGTATCATTCCATGATACTTCACCCGCTCTAAATCACAATAATCAATCGACTCAACGAGCTAGAAATAACCATGAACCACCGGAATTCCCAGTTTGAGCCCAACTTTATCCATTCCATGCTAACAGGATGACACATCCTTCAGCCTCAGAGCAACTCCCATGAGTTTCTCCACTGCAATCTCATACCCATGCTGAAGTGGCTCTAGCATCTTCGGGTGGGGAAAACCCGATACACTGACAACACCTCCAAACATCCCCTAGGATGAATTTCCATCATATACATAAATCCTTGATCGAAATCAAACTGGAAATCCAAGATACCATTTCTGCATTCCTTCCGAGCCTCAACAAACATTCAACCCATATGTGATTCCATACCACAGCCGCAGACACACTGCTCATCAACCATGATTGGAACACCCCAATCAAAACTTTGCACTACTATTTTCCCCTATGTGAACTTACACTCCATCTCGGAGCTATATTCTTTTCCTTTCCTTACCAAGGAAATCCACTTGGCCGCCTTGTCACTATGACAAGTGTCACGGTGTTCACTCAATACTACACCATTCTCTAATAGCATAACCGCTATCCCATGCACCACACATGCTTTGGATCCACTCACAAGGACTCTCAAGTCCATGCTCTACCTTCCACTCACCACGATCAATACCCGAGGCCAGACCTTCTGACACTAACACGTCACGACATACTCAATCCATTTCCTATTACCGATCTCTCAACACAAGCAGAGTCTTCAGCATGACTGGACCGCCTTTCCAAGCCTTTAGCCCATCTGGACCACTCTCGGAACCTTCAGCAGGTCTGGACCGCCCTCCATGGCCTTCAGCCTGTCTGGACCATTCCCCGAGCCTTCGGCCTGACTGGTACGCCTACCGGCCTTCAGTCTATCCGGACCGCTCAACTAGCATTCTCCATTCCGATTTATCCCTCCGGGAAACTCTCCCATGTATACCGTTCTAGCCCTCTAGGGGTTCCGAACTCTATCTCCACCCTACGTACTCAATCCCGGCCCGATCCCAGACCTTCCACAATCAATCACCCTTGGTCTGTATCCCGCCCCGCATACCTATCACTTACTCATACCAGCCTATACTCTTGGCTGACAGAACCACTGTTGAATCCCAAACAGCTAAGCAACCTCTCATGCCCATCGACCTTCCAGAGAATTTTCTAATTCTCCCCCACTTAGAGCACTGACTATCAACCACCGGTCGCCATCACCGACCTCCCTCAACAACCCTACACAACACAAAACACTTACACGCGAACTGATTCCCACTAGAACGAGCAACCTTCACAAAATCACATATCAACACAAATCATCTCGGCTCGAAAGAAACCCGACCTTCAGCAACCACTCCTCAGACTGCAGATGATACCCAACATTCGGACTAAAAGCCAAATTCCCACTAATAACTCTCATGAACGATAACCAATGAAATTCCCAACACCAAACCCTTAACTATACCATAACCCTCACGGAGCAACGAATACAATACCAGAAACCACACAACGAGACTAGCATATATACAATACTCCATAATAATCATAAGATAACAAGACATCAAGAAAGAAACATACCCGCAGCTGCATCCGGCACTGTCCTGACCTCCTTTGTTGTAAGCTGAAAAGCACGACCCTGAGCCCTTGGGGGCTCCGCTCCACCCTGACCTCCACCCGTAATCCTCAAAGTGGCTGGTGCTGGAGCCTGCACCGGTCCTGCAGCAACCTGTGGACAGTTGACCCTCAAGTGTCCAACCTGATGACAATGATAACAAATCCTCAAATCCCGACCCGGGGCTGCCTGCCGACAATCCCTCGCATAGTGCCCCTCCTTTCTGCACTTGCGGCATGCACCACCAGACCTACAAACCCCGGTGTGACCCTTCCCACACTTCCCACAAGTGTGCCTACTCTGATCTCCCAATCTAGAATCAACGGTCCTGGACCGTTTCGGCGCCGGTTGCGAGTGCACCGGAGTCTGCCTATGCTCTCGCAACTGTAACTCAATCTATAACTCACGCCGCCTGGCGACCTCCTGCAACTCTAACAACGTCTTGCACCTCTGCGTAGACACAAACTGCCTGATATCCCTCTTGAGCATACTCAGGTATCGAGTCATCTGAGCCTGCTCCGAAGCAAACTCGGGGAAAAACATCGCCCTCTCAGTGAACATCCTGGTGATCTCCATCACCGACTCCGAATCCTGCTTCGGCTCCAGGAACTCCTGAGCCAACCTCTCTCTCTCTCTCAACCCACGGCACATAACGAGTACTGAACATCTCTCGGAACTGATCCCATGAAACCGCAGCTCTCTGCGCATCCGAATACGACCCCGTGGTTAATCTTCACCAATCCTTCGCCCCGAGCCTTAACAGGTTCAGAGCACACCTCACCTTCTGATTAGCAGGGCATGAACACGCGAAGAAACACCCCTCCACGTCCGACAACCACCTCATAGCAACAATCAGGTCCTGAACCCCGTCGAAGGTAGGAGGCTTCGTATTATCGAAGTCCCGATACTGAAAACCCCGACCAACTCCTCCCCTTGCCGCTGCTACAGCCATTGTAGCCGCCGCGGCAGCCGTCTCTGTGAGGGCCGCATAACGCTCATCAAAATACTCAACCATGGCGGTCTTGATCGACCCAAACAGCTCCGGCAACTCAGTCCGGAACAACGCAGCAACCTCCTCATTCAGGATCTCACGAATCCTCGCATCCAACTCGCACGTGCTCATCTGACCAATAACCTTGGGCGGTACTGACCCGCCCTGAACTCCCTCTCCTGCTCCCGATCTTGACCCGGATCCACTCCCAGCATGCCTCAGAACCTCCATACTGAAATAAACACCACGGGATCTCATATACTTCCCACTATCCCAGGAACCAACTCCCAACCCAACCCTAGAGGTCATGGTTTCCCTGATACGCGTATGGGTCCTGTGCTTTCAGTAGTACGGGCCCATAATACCTTCCACACCTACCCATATTTGTATTAAGTACTACCACAACATCCTAGTGAAAACATACAAAACCAACGCTCAACCCTCGCTCTTAGAAGAACACTGGAAATCTCCCACAAAGGAAACCCTAGGCTAACAGGCATCATAAATCAGGCAACATTATCATGAAATCCTGAAGATCCCTAGCCTAGTACTAGCATGTTGTTCTATCAAAGCTCAAAACAATTATCATGTATGGTATTTTGGGGTTACTTACTGGCTCTGGCTGATCGTACCTCCGCGTCCTCCTTTACTCATTTTGAAAACCATTTTAAATTCTCTTTTTTAAAAAAAACTCTCCCTGATTTGAGACTGGATTCACACGAATGTTCCTCCAATTCACTCAAACCAAGGCTCTGATACCAACTTGTAACGACCATAAAATTCCAACCAATTTAAACTTTTCAAAAACAACCCGATTTCATAAAATTATTGCAAAAAGGTTTTCAATACAATTATTTCAGAATATTCTCATAATCACATCACAAAACACAATCATGAGGAGCGGTACGATCACGCCTTTGCCTTGCCACGGTCTCCTGAAGAACCTGAAAAACATTAAAACACAACTGTAAGCCCGAAAGCTTAGTGAGATATACCCAAAATACCAACCACATATACCATACACGCATAACATTCCATATCATAATAGAACACAGAACAACCATGCACTTCGGGTCTACTGTGTGACTGGTCCGCCGCACCGGCCAACAGTCCACCTGGTCCACCCTCCGAGTCTAGCCATATACATTGAGTCTACAGTGTGATTGGTCCGCCCGTACCGGGCCTTCAATCCACCTGGTCCACTCTCTGAGTCTACAGTATGACTGGTCCGCCCGCACCGGGCCTTCAGTCGGTCTGGTCCACTCTCCGAGCCTCAGCACGTTTGGTCCGCCCTCTTGGGGCCTACAGCCTATCCGGACCGCTCGTTGGGCCTTCGGGATAACCGGTCCGCCCTGGGTATGTTGGACTACAGCACAAAGCAGGTCCCGCCTCAACCCAACCCCAGTCCAACAACCATGTGCACATAAACATTCAATCATATAACATATCATATCCCATCAAAACGATCTAACAGATCACATAGCATAACATTGTCCTAACCAGGATACTGACCTAACCGGTCACTAGCATAGCATCATCCTATATATCAGGATGCAACATATCAAAGCAATAACATAACAACGATACCCGGATCTCAATCCGATAAAGGGCCGGCCTTGGTGCCTTAGACCCTGTTGATATAGTGAGGATAACTCACCTCGCAACTGCCGACTGAACAGATAAACCCAAGCTGCTCCGACCACTGATACGATCTCCATCACTGGCCAACACCAAAACTCTGAACTCAAAACAACAGCTAACAATTACCAAAGTGCCCCTGGAAATCAACTGGTCGACCCTTGGTCAAAGTCAAAGTCAAAGTCAAAGTCAACCCCTGACTGACTCTACTCGCCGAGTCAACCCGATGACTCGCCGAGTCCCCATGCACAGAACTTTCCCAATCCGCGACTCAACTCGCCGAGTCCAACAACTTTGAATCCTTTCACACTCGACTCACCGAGTCATCCTTTGACTCACCGATTCACAGCTCAACCAGAAGAAAGGTTAGGACCTCACGACTAGACTCGCCGAGTCCAAGAACAGACTCACCGATTCCAAGGCTATCTTCAACCAACTCGCCGAGTTCTTCTTCCAACTCGCTGAGTTCCTGACCATATTCGTCCAACTCGCCGAGTTGTTCTTCCAACTCGCCGAGTTCCAGCCTATCTTCAAGCAACTCGCCGAGTACACCTGTGTGACTCGCCGAGTACCTCTAGATCTGAATCCATACAGAGGCTTTCCAAGCCATGCAGTTGATCCAAAACGTAGATCTACCCTTCTACAACCCATCCATCACGTAAAGTGGCAAACTTTACGTGAATCCAAAAAGATCTAGGCATTAACACTCTAGGGCTAGGGTTTGGGACAAGATGGCTTCACCAAACACTAAAGAACAGGGACTTTAATGCACTTTAGACCTTCTCCATTCCAGATCTGAGGTAGCAACCTCAGATCTAACCTTCAAACTCGAAATACCACAAACCAATCTTTCCACACACTTCAAAATGACGATTCTATATGAATAACAGCCCAAGAAACGATGTAATACCTCAAAAGGAAGCCCCAACAGAAGAGAAATCTGAATCTTAGTAAAACCCCTTGCTCCAAGCCTCCTAACTCTCCAAGATCTCCTCCAAAATCTCTTTTCCAAGGTTCAAATGCATTTAATCCACTCACAAACGCGTCTTAGGGTTTTCTGTACTTCAAAGGAGGTTAAAGAGGCTGGGGAGAGGGTATAATGTCCTTTAAATAGGGCTCATCCTCCGAAATTAGGGTTTTCTCCACTCAGCACCAACTCGCCGAGTCCAGCCGACGACTCGCTGAGTTGGCCACTTGACACGCGACCAGAGTCGCGACCCTACTCGTCGAGTCCACTCATGGACTCGCCGAGTTGCCCTTTCCCATTTACACTTTTAGCCCTTCAACTCTACTCTTGATATTCCAGGATGTTACACCAGTTGTGGACTAAACAATAATAGATTGCATCCGTTGAGGCTTAGATAACCATTGTGGATGATATGGTTGTCATCGGTTTGCCACATGTCATGTACGGATCACATTGGGTCCGATTGAAAGATATGTTTCACTATGAGTTATATGTTGCAACGTATCGAACTGAAGAAGAGTTGAATATGAAGTTTTTAAACATATGTTGAAAGGTGAAGACGTTTATCAAAATTTACCACAAGATCGACAACGGATTACTTGGTGAAGATGAACAAGTAATTTTGCAGTTGGCAATGGTGGAATACAGGAAAAAAAACGGGGTTGATTTTCCATATGAACATGCTTTGGATCTTTTAAAACATGTTTCATATTTTTAAATTATCTATTTTGTTATTTGTAGGTTTAATAAGGTTATGGTATTTTTAAATTATGTTTTGTAATCTTTGTAATATGTAACAAATATTATGGTAATAATAATTTTCATTAGTCACTTTAAATCGATTACAAACATAATTAATTACGACTACATAGACATTAAAACGACCATCAATGGGCTTTGTATTTCCCATTCAGATGGAGGGGGAAGAAGGTGCACATTTTGTGTATGGTAGGTAGTTCGAAACACATCAGTCCAGCAATATATATGAACCGTATCGGCTAATTATGTGATGTTTGAATAACGTGATGGCGCAATAATATGACCACACGTTATACACAAATTGCACCATTTCCTACATGAACATGTATGATAGTTCAGATCTACAATACAAGTTGTTTTAAAATTAAAAACCCGATAAATATCAGACGGTAACGAAAACAGGATTTCGGGCGGGATCTTTGTTACATGCCACCGAACAAACTTTTGCATCCTCTTCTGAAGCACTATCTTTACATACGGGGTGAGTACGCTAGTCAACCTCGTTGAAAAGTAAATATTATCATTTACGGTTATTGTACAAGTAAAAAATAATTTGATATTTTACAGTATTTTACCTATCATGAAATTACGTTAAACAAAAAATTCGTTGAATGTAGTCACAAATTGCCTCAATAAGCATTAATATCGGTACATTGCGTTGATTAACCAATAACACCAACATAAATTATGGAATATCTATGTTCATTACATTCCAACGAATGTTATAGAAATAAAGTCTTGCCCATTTTCGCATGACCGATGTTGGCAAGCACCTCATGTGTGTCATGGGTTAGTTGACAGAATGTTTGTTGAAAATCATACATAGTATATGATCTACATGCAGCGAAGAAAAAATGTTCCAATTGTTTGTTTCCACCGATTATTGTTCGCGGATACATGAACACGCTCTTACAACAATACCCATGATAAGAATCATGGAATACCTGACGTATGCAAGAACTAATGACATTGTCCATATTGGTTATGAACGATACTTCCCTACCCTCTCTGAGAACTTCCTTCAACCTCATTAAGAACCAAGTACAAGAGTCGACGTTATTTGTCACGCCCATACCAAATGTTGTATGGAGGGTCTGGTTGTTCCCATCCATAGCAACCACTACAAACATTGTCTTTAGTTAGTCCCCTTTTAGACGGACACTACCAATAAAAATGATACAAAACAAGCAACCTATGAATGCATTGTAACAACCCGTTATTTCAAATCAATGTAAATCAAACATGTTCAAATAAAAAGTTTAAATTGCAACCACGTGTAAGTAAATTCACATCATAACGGTTATACAATAAGAACTTTGAATGCCATAAGGGCATGTTTATATAAGTTATTGTATGGACATACTTTGAAAACCACACCTATATAAATTATACATACTTACATTTTGAAAACTATACTTATATGGGTTATATATATATATATATATATATATATATATATATATATATATATATATATATATATATATATACACACTAGCCGTTTACCCGCGCTAAGCGACGGGTACAAATAATTTATTTCAAAAATTAATTTATTTGAAATGATTAATTTCTTAGTTTCACTTCAATAATTAGTTTGTTTTAAGAAATGTATCATATTAAAAATAAAACACATTGTATTGTTTGGGCATTTAAGGTTCACCCTTATTTTTCTTTTCTTATCTCTTTTAATTTGATCCGTTTTGAATAAGATTAGTGAATTCTTTTAAAAGTGGAGAAAAATAAAACACATTGTATTGGTTGGGCATTTAAGGTTCACCCTTATTTTTTTATCTCTTTTAATTTGATTGGTTTTGAATAAGATTAGCGAATTCTTTTAAAAGTGGAGCCAACTTCACTACAAGTGTTAAAGGTTATATTGATCGTCATTAAAATTTTGTAAATGAGGTCATTTCTGTTTTTAAATAAAAAAACAGTTATATAAAATAATTATAAAAACGTGTCATATTGAATTGTTTATAACCAATTATAGCGGTTTATTTAAAAACCGTTATGTGAACGTGTTTCACAACAATATTTTTTGTATAATGGTTACTTCACGTAAAATTCAAATTCTTTCACCATTACATTATTATAATTTAAATATTAAATATTTTTTCAATCCATCTACATAAAACTATTTTAGATCTTTATATATTAAAAAAACATGCCTACTTCAAAGATGATGATTGATATGTGGGTCCAGAATTTCATAAATTTTAATTTATCTTTTTTTCTATTTTATATAAGTTCATTTATTTGAACTTAAATTAAACGAACAAAATAGTATACAACTCTATGGTTTTACTATAGAGCATAATTTCTACATTAATAACATACATAATACCACAAATACATGATAAATTGTTTTTATAAGTTACTTCATGGAAAAGAAATAAACAAACTTAGTAAGATACATTCACAAAAACAAATATTAAAAGTATCCTACTGAGGAGCATGAAAATTAACAGGAGACAACAAACCATCAAGGATCATTATATCCTCCATATCGTTAGAACAACACCAGGATATAGCAAACACAATGCGCCTGAACCGAAACAACTATTATATACCATTACATTGGCCAATCTTGAATAGCAGCCGAAGAAGGGAAAACAACATTTCGTCTGGGCATACATTCTTCTACAATAAATGATGTAAAAACACTAATTTCAATAAATATTGAAAAAAGAAAAAAACGCAGGCCACAGTAGATGCCTACAGATTTAGACAAAATGTCATTGCCCATGCCCCCTACAACAACCCCCTGTAAAATTAATCTCTTACGCCATGCGCTTGACATTATTATTTTTAATGATTCAAAAAACATAACCAATAAGATGAAATATCACAGAAGAAGTTAGCAAGAAAAAGATATGTTGAGTAACCTGTAGAAGTTTGAGAGGCTACATCAGACCTTGTACTAACTTCTTCATTATTTCTTTCATATCCATCTGCAATAACCAAGAGACTAAATAAAAAAGTGAAAACAATTAAGGTCAAAATATTTTATAGTCAAAATCCTACAAGAAGGATAAATGAATTAATGGAGAAATATGGCTAAAACAAATATAAATATAACTTCTCGTCATTTTGATTAACCTTATGAGGAAACAACTTAATAGCATAAGATGTTTCTTTTTGGCTTAATGCAGAAATGACTCAAACACCTCATTAGGTATATTAATTGACAGATTAACAGACAATGATACTTTCTTATATATATGTTGGCATATTAGCCAGGCTGAAGCAATTGGATAAATTATTAGGAATCTTTCCATTTAGATTGCTGTCAACTTGTCGGTTAAAAATTGCAAAAATAATAAAATATGTTAAATATAGAATTAAGTAAGAATTAATAACAGAAGAAGAAAATTAGGTTACATAGTTAATGTTTTATAACTGTCCCATTTCAATTTTATAGCTTTAAAATTACCAAATTACCCTTTTTTTAGCTTACTGAGTTTGTTGAGAACATTAGACTTGTGAGAACATTAGATGCATGATATTTCTCAACAAATTAGTTGTAAAATTATCTTTACAAAATTGACAGGTTATGGGATTGTGAAGCTCTTCTACACTGATGGAAATATACCTCTAATAACACCCCCAAAAGCACCATATTCAAAAGGATATATATGTTTGTTGACCATTGATATGGACCTGCAAATCACATAGTTTTGCCATGGCTGCTTGCAGGTGGTGGTTCACTTCCGATGGTGACGAAGAAGAATAACATTTTTCTCTGTTTCTTTCATACACGTCCATATACTTAAAAAAACATATAAAAATGTGCAACATAAACACATATAGTCTTTTAGAAAATCCTTACAGTGGAATGCCTAACTAAAAATTCGATTAAATGGTGTGAAAGCAGGCGATCAAAATCTTATGGAGTCCTAACATAAACCCCTAAACTCAAATTTATCAAGAACCAACAATCAAAAATAGACCGTTGAAATCATTGTTTTACAAGAAATTCTTTTAAGTAAAATTCAGTTAGGTCAATTCTAGTACTGGTTCAATTAAATTATGTAAAAAAAGCATGCCCTAAGTTCTAATGTATAAAAAATTAGAAAGGAATAGAATAATACATTATGCTAATTTCAGAAATTGATGGACAAATTTAAAAAGAAGAAGATGACCATATACAATAAAAATCTACAAGAAAATCATACCTTTATCCATACTATTGTTGCCTTAGCAGGCTTCTTTTCCCATCTCCTAAGCAAAAACTACAAAGCAACCATAGGGGAAAACAGAGATGGCATGCAATGGTGAAGGAGGCGACGATTTAGAAGAGATAATAGGGTTTAAATATTAAGTGGTGAAATCATCTGATAGTGGTGGTGATTGTTGAAGAGGGTTTCCATTTCTTCTGATGGCGATCGAGAGAGAGAAAGAGAGGCGACAGAGAGAGGGAAAAGTAAACCCATAGGCGCTGAGACATCTGTGTCATCTCTTTCAGGTCTCAGAAGAGAAATCTTTAAGGTTTCCGATCTTCTTTGGTTTGATGATGGAACGTCTTCAGTGGGGGAGGTCGGCAGCCATGGCCCTTCGGTCGGAGACGTTGGTGGAGATGGATGAAGAAGTAAGGACGTTGGTTTCAAATCATTGATCTCGATTCCAGTTTTTCTAATTTGGGATTTTCTCTTTTCTTTCTTGATGATCTTCTTAACTTCCCCGAGAATCTTGGTTGATCTAAGTTTTCTAGGGTTAGGGCTACTCGTGTGTGACGGAAAAGGTGGATTGCATCTTTGGTGGAGACGGATGAGAATTGGTTTGATGCGGCTATTGTGTTATTAGGAGATTAGGGTAAAGGTCTGTGTAGTATATGATTGGTTATATGCTTAATATTATTGTACATATGAGGTATTACATGTTGTACCTCTTAATTTTCAAGAAAGAGGCAATATGTTTAATAATATAGTAAATATATATATATATAATTTTATGTGTGAAAACCATGTTAGATTTAATTTATATAAGTCAATGCAAGTCAAAGAATTAAATCAAAAGCATGGAATGTACCCCCACCACCTAGGACCGGAATCTAATACTTTTGTGGTGCTAGATCCGAAAACACCCCCTTCTAGAAGACCTAAGCCGGAAACTCTTGCTTTTGGGATGTCATGGCCGAAATCACTTTACTATTTGAACCTTATGGTCGAAAACCCTTTTCTCTTGGGATATATTGGCCGAAAGCCCTTTACTCTTGGGACATTATGGCCGGAAACTCTCTTTTGAGAGTACTTATGTGAGATTTCGGTCATACTTGACAGTAAACACTTCCTTTTGACCGCAAACCTCTTCAATTTGGCAGTAAACTCCTTAAATATCTTTATATCTTATCCTTATTCATTTTCCCAATGTGGTAATCCCATTTACCAACGTAGACATCACATCACCTCCTCATAAATTACTTCATATATAAGCCACACTTGAGATAATTCTTCATTTTCGCTTCCAGTAAACGAAATCACTCTCATTTCTCTCTCAAATATCAAACCCATTTCCTTCATAATTAATAGCAAGCAACCTCCAGGACATCTTCACTTCAAATTAGTTATAAACTTTGGTAAGTTTTACTCAAAAAACTAGTGTTATACAACACTTATATTAATAATATCATTTTAACCACACATTATTATGTGTTTAAAACTATTAGGATCACGACTTCTTTCCCGTATTCTAGCTCGAAGTCATCGTTTCTATCCCGTTATCTAAACCGCTATCACGGATGATCTGAAGTAAGCATCGAACTACGTGGGATATCATTTATATATAAGGGATGATTTTTTGGTAATTTGTAACGAGTGTTTGTGACTTCGTATTGTCACATCAAAGTACGAAGCTGACAACCATACTTAGATTTTTGTTTCAGGCTTCTGGAATGTACGGAGCGGGTAACGTCCCGAAAATTACAAAGAGATTTTTCATTTAGGAAATAGGTTAACCGATAAAAAACATTTAACTTAGAAGCAATAAGTGGCATTCATTTGTTTGAAACCATAATGTTATCAAATTTGAATTACAAGACAACGGAAATCATTATCTTCGATGCATGTGTACAGTCCCACCGAGCTCTTCTCACGAACAACCTGCAAAACATTTTATCCACAACTATAAAAATAAAGCTTAGCGAGTTCCCTAATATACCACATATTCCATCATACATATATATATATATATATATATATATATATATATATAATGCATCCACATAATTTCCTCGGCTCTAACGACAACTTATTTGCTCTTCTCTTCACAAGTATACAACATACGTAACCAGCCTAACCCAAACATACATAACAGACCCAACCCAAAGAGTATAACATGCCCAACCATAACTCATATAACGGGCCTCGCCCAACATGCATAACAGGCATAACCCTAACTCATATAACGGGCACAACCCAATATACATAACAAGTAAATGCCATGGGCCAGATCTCGATATTTCATACAATTTTCAGGGGCCAGATCCTAGTCTTCATATAATACATAAAGTCATATGTAGTCAGAGATCATATAGACAGTCGAATAGATGGTCCACCCCAAAGTAATAAATCAAACAAGAATCATGCAATGAGGCTTTAGACCAAGAGTTCTCAAGTTATCCAACATAACCATATACAATCATTACTAGCATCACCATAACCAATAATGACACCTAACAATATCATACGGTCCACATGCAAAACCTTACCAGTCTAGCATACCATGACACCAAGTGTCCTACACTGCACAAACAATATAAGGAGTTATCACAGTCAACAAGCATGCTCGTACTCTAACAATACCTATATCATATCATGCAAAGGATATACAATGTCATACATGGCATAGTGAGAAAGACTCATATGAATCGTGAAACCAGAGAATCTCCTCAACACTCTTACCCCTTGCAGTGATCAATCTCGCGAAACGACTAACACCAATTAAAGATAAAATCCTTAATCCTCAACCCAAAACCTCCGAGTTTGACCCATGATCAAACTGGTCAAAAGTCAATGGTCAACGACCAACAAAAGTCAACATTCAACCAAGTCAACGGTTACCACAACGTGGTGACCTCTTGGGCATGTCCAGACAAAATAGTTGAGTTGCATGATATCACGACGTCGTGGGCCCTTATTAGCCACGTCATGGTTTCTGCTAGGGTGCCATTTTTCATTAAGAACTTAATCCTTACAAATCAACGCCCATAACTTCATATATGATTATTCCCATTAACTCAATGGATACAATTTCTAACTTTATCCATTAAGACCTCACCATGAAGCAAGATCTTAAACCCTAAGTCCAAATAAGCTCTTCCAGGGCTAAATCTTTTGCATGAGATCAAGAACACCCAAACTAGGACCTTTTTCACATTTAACAGAAGTCCGTGACAAAAAGAGTGTCATAATAAGCTCTAGAGTTCCTCAAACTCCCAGAGCATCCATGAATGGGACCAAAACCAACTAAAAAGGAGCATAAACATGGATCTCAAAAGAACAAGGTCAAGGTGTAAGCTTTATACCTCAAATGACTCAAGTTGGAGTTTCTTCTTTCACAAGCTTCACAAGATCAAGGAGATAAGCTCTAAACCAAGCCACCAGGCTCACATCCATGGAAGGGAGGCTAGGGTTTCGAAAAAGGAGAATAGAGGCTGAAGAGGGTGCCCTAAATCTGGATTTAATGCCTTTAAATACGAGAGAAACCCTAAGATATTGGACTTGGGTTGCAACAACCACCATGTCGTGGCCTCCCTCTTGTCACGCCATGGTGTCCATCCGGACACAATTTTCAATTAAATGTCATGTCACATTGTGGTCATCAACACACCACGTCATGGCATAAGGTTTTCCCCAAAAACCTTATCTTTGACATCATTAAGTTTTCAGCTGATTCATCATTCATTATGGAAAACGGGTGTTACATAAAGGTGATTATTGTTTCGGACCAAAAACTCCGGAATGAATACCTGGAATGCACTATTTTAGAGATAGTGGTCATTTTACAAAAAAAAAAGTTGGTTATTATGATTAAAATAGTCATTTATATGAGTTAGATTGCTCAATTTCCCTAAAATATTTTATTTGCCCGACTTAAAATTAAAATATGATATTTCCTATTTTTAACTTTTAAAATATTATATTTATCCAAATTCATTTTTAAACATTTTTAATATATTATAATCAATTATTTTATTATATAACTACTATAATTTTAAAATGGTAGTAAATTGACTATATCACCCCTAGATATTCAAACCCTTTTACAAAAATTGAATTGACAACATTGCCCCTAACCTTTTTGGAGCAAAATCATATCACTTTTTTTTTGTACATTCTCACAGTGTACACACATGTTGGATCATCAAGCATTCAAATACCCTAATCACATATACACTCTTCAAAACACAAGGCTCAAACATCGTTATCCAATTGTCAACATCAAATCAACACATGTGTATATATCGAGTCTCTCCTCTTGGTTTCTTAATTTGTAATTGTGGAAATCAAATTCTTTCTCTCCAAAAGTGAAAGTGAAACCGAACCTGAAATTGAATTAAACAAGTATGGGTTGAGAAAATGGTGGAATGAGACATGTTCGTGAGTGAAAGTACGACATTAAATGCTTCATTGGCTGAACGAAAGGTAAATACGATACTTTATTTTTAAGTTTGGCAAATACGATATTTTGTTGTTTGACAATGGTATATACGAAATTATCCATTAAGTTACTTAATGATTGAACTTTAACATCTTGTAAGCCAGTATCATTGACTAACAATATGGTTGGCTTAATTATAGAAAATATCAAAGAAATATCAAAGGACTTGATTCAAGGTATTAAATTTGACATGAAGATCAACGAGCCAAGTGATAAGATCCCTTCATGGATTTTAAATATGAATTAACTAAGTCAATTTGAGAAGTTCAAAGCTTTGACCAAGATAAGAAGTGATCCTATTAATGTACAATTTTTTGAGGGGAATTGAAGAAAGTGATAGAGAGGCTCTGGTCTAACATTTTGGAAGGGTAATATTATCAAGTGGGATGTTTATTGGATGTTGATTGATATTTTGGATTTGTAATTTTTTTGGTATCTTGGATTGGGATGTATCGAAAGATTTTAAGTTACATTTTTTTGTAACATTGTTGGGATATGTGTTGAGGAGTGTGATAGATTGTTACGTTTTTTGGTAACGTTATTGGGTTGTGTATTGAAATGATCTTAAGTTATGATGTTTTTTGCATTATTTTCGCGTTATATTGACGTGAATAATTAATCAATAAAGTGAAAATTTTACTATTTTATAATTTATATAATGTACAATGTATCTTTTCAAATAAGTAAGAAAACAAAGTAAAATTAAGATTGTTATACATTGACATGAGCTAAAAGTATTTTTCGCGCTATATCAACATGAATATGTAGTGAAGAAGGCGATAGATTGTTACTTTTTTGGTAACGTTACCGATGGCGCTTTGGTTGTTTTCCTGACATTCATCCGTGGAGATGGTTATCCAATCGCGGGGTAATGCAACATCTTCGTATTGGGTCTAATTTTAGGACCTTTTGGTGTTGTGATCGTTTTTCATTCCTTTTCCGATTTGGTTGTTTGGATTGTTGGGTTTTCGATATGGTTTCTTCTGGGATGATTGAATGGGTGGTTTTGGGGATAAATTTGGTTGAAAGGTTTGTTGATAGAATGGTTGTTATTGATAAGGTGGTTGTTGAAATGGGTATTGTTGAACGGGTGGTTGTGGAATTGGGTTTTATTGTAAGGGATTTTATTGAAAACTTGAAATGGTGGTTGCTTTTGCTTAGAACCTTGCATTAAACTTGTGAAAGCATAATTTTGGGAATTAATAAAATGTTGATTGTATTTCCAGCTCCCTATAGGCGTTGTGTTTCGACGAAAAGGGATTTTATGTGTAGGTGTGTTTGTGTTTTGGTTGGATGTTATGTGTGTGTGGGATATGAGGAAGAAAGTTGGGATATGAAAAAAAATAATATATTTAAATTGCCAATGGTCACCCTCACAAACGTCCCCATTTCTATCTTTAAGCTTTATTTTCCTTTTCTTTCGAAATGCCTTCTTCTTGTTTAAAGTGTTATGAGTTTTATGATGCTCACTTCTCCACCTAAAAAAGCAAACTAGTCTTACATTTAGAAACTCTATATTTTTGTATGCTTGGGGGGAGATACTTATTAAAACTAGTTTATTTAGCTTATTCCTAACACAATAAGCTGATTTTTAAGGATTTTATCCAAACACTTAAACTTAGCTTATTGTGGTGGGAATACGCAATAAGCAATAAGCACCCTTTTTTTTCCTATCCAAACACCCCCTTACTATCATGAGAAACAGACCCCATATCTAACTAGTATCACTATAGCAACTATTACCTTTCTCGCTCTGAAGCTAGAGCAAGCTCCGTTTCAATCCAAGGAAGGTTCGGAAGGTAATACCAGGAAACTAAGAGCAACCCAATCGAGACGAAAAAAAGAAAGAATAGCAACTACATCAACAACCTTGATTCCTGACGTGAACGGCCGCTTTCTTGGAACTAATTCATATGGTGAAGAAATACGTTTTGTTCTTCGAGATTGTTCATATCCTAAAAATGTTCATCAGTGGATAGAGAAGGATAAACGATTATCTGTTAGTATGTATGTGTTTAGAGTTTAGGTTATGCTATTTATATATCCCTATTTATATGAGGTTTAACACTCATTATTAATTAAACAATCAGTTATCTTATATTATCTTATATGGTATCACAACTCTAGGTTAAAACCCTATCGATGACCACAACCCGCAACCACCGCCCTCCATCTTCGACGACCTTCTCTAGTAATCGTCTGAAGTGTCCTCCCTATCCATTTTTTCTCATCTCAATTCTAGATCTTCTCATCTTAGAGAAAACCTCTCTCATATAAACAACCGTCATAGTCTCTGTTGTTGCCTTCTCTAACCTCTGTCGGTGTCGACTTTGTTGGAGCATCAACTCTTCCCCGCCATCGATGAATCTAGTTCTAACCACTAAAGTCGTCGCCACTGTCGTTGCCTCAAGAATCAAGATCTAGTCGCCACCGTTGTCGTCGTCATCGTTATCGCCGATGCGTCCAATTCTTGATCTTCGTCGACCTCCCTCTTTTGTCGTTTATCTTCATCTATATTCTATACTTTATATTTTATGTTTATTTGTTTTCCGAATTCAATCGTCTTCTCTTGATCAAACTGTGTGTATGTGGTTGGGGGGGGTGTTAGAGTTTAGGTCATGCTATTTCTATATCTCTATTTATATGAGGTTTAACCCTCACTATTAATCAAATAATACATTATCTTACACTATCAACTTTGGATACTCGTTTTAGATCCATAATAACAAAAACAAAGTACATTAATAGTACAAATATTATTCTTAGTTGAGTAAATTACAAATGAAACAAACAATTCCACATGGACGTCAAGCAGTCATATAGACGACCAAATGACTGTTTATTCTTCGAAATTATATAGATAAGCATTTCAGATTTAGTTTGATTTGGCGAGGTGATGGTTCTCAATATCTTTGGTGATACGAAGGCATAAATCCATCAAACTATTAGGGTCATCAACACTCTCATTAAGCTTCTCATAGTGGAAAGTCCACGTCACAACGTTCTCTTCTCCCTTGGTGTCCACATGAATTGTAACGAAGAAGCTTTTGTAAGCCTCCAATATCTCACCCCCTATCACCTTATAACGCACTAACTTTTTCTCTTTGTCAATTTCTTCGATTACCTGTTTAGCCACTTTTTCCTTCCCGTCTGCCAAATACATTATAGTTTATAAATACTTACAGTTTAGAATATGAAAAATATGAGGTTTATATATATATTTTTCCAAACTGGTGTAAAGAATTAAGCTTACCATGTGTAAAATTCCACACAGAAATGGATCCAACAATACCCCATTCACCATCATGCAGATCAACACCTTTTATGAAATCGGGTGTCATTTCAGATATATGGTATGGTCTGTTTCCAAATAAGTCATGGAAAACATCTCCATCCGATTTTATTATAACTTGCTTAACTAGCACACCACTCAGAGCCATGTTTCTTTCCAAATATAGAAAATAAGAGAATGATAAAAAAGGTTCGAGCACCTTCTAACTTTATATAGAGCATAAAAGTTTGGGTACTTTCATCCAAATTCTTTCAAACTACCATAAATTGCATAATTTCCACATTCTCATCCTATAAAAGGTGTTTCTCGAGGATACGGTGTAATTAACTTTTTCACAAATAAATATACACACATACGAATATATATACACATATATATATTTCTAAATTTATATGTGGCATTTGGCCAAATGGTATATTTGATGTGGATCCTCGCAACTACTTTTAGGTCATGAAATAGTTCAAGTGTCTTTAGATTGTTGCTTTTGGCACTTGGATAAACGTTCAACCACTTCATTCCATGCTGCAAAAACAAAACAGCTTAAATGAAAGAAAGTCGCAGGAGTAAATGTTAAAAAGGTCTGGCTAATAAGATAGATAGATACCTGGTAACTTTTTATAATCAGGATCAATTCCATTTCCATTTATGTCCAAATGATTTGGTGTGACATATTTCCCAACAGTCACCACTACCCCTGATCCATCATGTAGTTCAAATACAGACTGAATCAAACCCTACAATAATAATCAAGAATCTTATCCACATTAACTAAGGAATAAAAAAAACATTTCATTTTTATTTAATTGATAAGAATGTATACAGACCTTTCCATAGGTCTTTTCACCAACAAGAATGGCTCTACAGTTGTCATGAAGTGCAGTAGCAACCTATTCAAACTATCACTCATTAGACTCTTATCATAACTTTAATGAAAGAAATTTGAACATATAATATGGTAATATTAGTGCTCACTATTTCACTTGCACTAGCAGTATTTTTGTTCACCAAAACCTGCAATAAAAGAACATAAATCAAGAATTCCAAATTTATAAATAATGTTTATTAAAGTAGGTAAAACTTACAATGACAGGAGTTGTAATAAGAGGCTCTGTTTCAGCTACTATACTTTTTACATTTAGAGTTTCTCTTCCAGCAGTATATATTACTGTCTCCCCTTCATTTAGAAACAATTTAGCAATTTCAATCCCCTCCTGAAAGAAGAAATTCCCTTAACAATACAATCAGATTCAGATCATTTACAAACAAAAATTGATCAGATTTATGCAAGTTTACCTGTACTAATCCACCAAGATTATCTCTAAGATCAAGAATGAAGAATGAGGCACCCATCCCTTGAAGTCTCTTCATTGCTGTCAATATTTCTCCTTCAAGTTAGTTACTCAACAATAACAAAAAAAAAAAAAAGGTGAAAACTGAATCTATCTGATCATTGTTCATTGTTGATTTACCTGTAACCAAATCCTTTCTAGCAAGTGCATTAAACTCTTTCAGACGCATGTATCCAACTGAAGTCTTGCCATTATCCATTTGTTCCAATCGATAAAAAACAGGGGTTTTAGCAACAAGTTGCCTCTGGACATCTACAGATTGTATTGGACCACAATTGCCATGTTTGACCTAAAAATCATAAACATTTATCACAAACACTATATGATATAGTAGAATAATGCATGAGTTTACTTACTTACCATGATGTTTACAGATGTGTCACTTGGACCTTGCAAGATTGATAAAGCTTCAAATGCTGATTTGCCCTTTAAGTTTACTCCATTGACAGATAATAGTTCATCTCCTTGTCTGACGCCAGCGGCATGGGCAGGGCCATCTAAAATGAGCCCTAAAACCTTGAGTTTTACTTCACCGTTTTCATCTGGAATTTCCCTGAGGTTGACTCCGATTCCAGACATGTCATACCTTGCCATCTTTGAGAACTTTGAAGATTGAGGAAAGGAACAAATGCCATGGAATAAGACACTGGAAACGTTTGTAAGTGAAAACAACAATTATACAAGCCATCGGTGGATTGTTTATGCAAAATGAGTAATCTAATAGAAAGCGAAGAAGAAGGTTCGTGAGAATGAAATATCAAATACCTCTGAAGGAGATAGAAAACGTGTATAAGGGTCGCCTAAGGTAGATAACATCCTACGGATTACATCGTGAGCTTTAGATCTTGTTTGGAGCGATGTCCCAATAATGTCTTCCTTCTTTTGCTATAAGAGAAACATAACATTAAAGAGATTTTTCAAATAAACACGAAGACACGTTGAGTAAGTGAAAGAGAGGGATAAGATACATACAAGCCAAGCTTCAGGTGACCATCGATTTCGATCAGTGTCAAGAAAGCTATCATTAACAATCTGCCAAGCCTCCTTCACAATCTCTTCATTTGTGACCAATTCAGGAGCCCTTTCGAGCCTTCTTTCCTCTTCAATTCGCTGATCTTCTTCGCGACATTCCAATTGAGAACCGGAAGAAGTAAAATCCGAAGCGATTGAAGGTGGAGGAAGTGGAGAGAGAGGCGAGAAGAAGAGGAGGTTGAAAGAGAGCGCAGCTCCAGTTAATGAACGGATGAAAGACGGGTTTTGAGGAGTGGCGAGAAGGGGTTTTTGAGGGCGGCGAGCAGTGGGCGTTGGGGGTGGTGGAAAGAGGGAAGAAGACGATGAATTACAGAGGAAGACCCTCATCTTCTTCACTCTTTGCTGTGCGAGAGGGAACGAGAAGGATACGGATTCTGCTTTTGTTCGTTAATCCGTGATATTTAGCTTTTTCTTTTTCTTTTTTTTCTTTTTGGTTAAAAAAATGCAGGGAAAACTCAAGAAAAAAATCATAACATTTTATCCTAATTTATGAAAAAAATTTCAAATTAAAATTTATTTACGAAAAAACATGAATTACCAGTAAAAAATAACGATTTGACTCATTTTTTCCAGTTTACCGGTTTTATTACTTACCCGGTTTCATTAAAATATCATTATTTTACCATAATTTACGAATAAGCCTCAGACTAAAATTTAGTGATGATTTGATCATTTTCTCATTGTAACATACATATAATTGGTTTCATTGTTGACCTAAACCCTTAGTCATTAAATAAGTTGAGGAAATGGAAATATTGGGTTATATAATGTTATGTTTACCATAAACCATGACATCCTGATGTATTGTATATTTTTTGGTATAAAATGCATCCATCGAACATAAACTAGCAACAACTTCGCTAATTTTTTAATTTATAAGAATTTTCAAATCAATATGTGTTTGTTCCTTCTGCATTCGATATATTTGGTTTTCTCGCACCAGAGACGGTGGAGCTCCTCAATAGAGTCCAACGGGTCATGCATTCTAATGTCATTTCTCCTAGATCCACAAACGTAGTTTTCAAAAGAATTGGTTTTGCTATCCAGAAAGGGCTAGCGGCGCAGCTTGTTGCCCGTTTGCCTTCAATCGATATGTATTGAACTATTATGTAACCCAATATATCCATCTCATTCGACTCATTTCCCACTATTATTCCCAGAAACATATATTTATAGCTCTTGCACGGGTGTCCTGTGCTAAGTAGATGCCCGTGGGCGCGAGGCTTTCCCGGGGCGGCCGCGGTTAGGAAGGTCTCAGTCGTGCGACCCGCCTGGTGATATATTTGGCATGGCTAGTCATGTCTCTTGGCTTGCGCCAAAGGGCACATTATCACGTTTTGATTTATTAAAGTTTAGATCTTCGAAACTTAGGACATTATTATGGATAAAGTTGGAAGTTTTTCCATCCAAACATCATGTTGATCTAGATCTGGAGGTTGGAGACTTTGACATAATGGCTTAGGGTAAGAAAGACGCATCTTTGGTCCCTTTGAGACTTAAAGTCTAGATCTTGCTAGTTTAGACATTCCTAATGGATAAACTTATAAATTTTATCCATTAAGATCTTGGAAAATGATCATATATGAGCTTTGGAGCTCTTGAAATCATAAGAAAATGGATTAAGCTCGTTTAAGTTGTTTAGACCAGTCCCCACGACGTGGTCTTAGGTTGCCATGGTGTGGGTTGTGGCGAATGGGGAATCAACGACTGTATTGACATTTTGTGCCCACGGCGTGGCCAATGAAAGCCACAACATGGATGGTTGTTGTTGGCAATTTTGACCTTGACTTTGACTGTTGACATTTTGACTTGTTTGGCTTTTTGTCAAACTTGGGTAAAATTGAGTATTTTACTAGGGGCTGGACTTGGTTTGGTTTTAGGAAGCGTGGGTTTGTTGTTCTGGTGCTGAGGTAGATGTTGGGTTTCTGTTGAGCAGTGCATGTGAGTCTCTTCACTATACTCGTGGGTCGAAGGCACCATTGTCGGCCCATTAGATTATGTATGTAGGAAGCTATCAGTATTTGTGACTCTGGCTGATACGATTGTATTCTTATGTATGTGGGTGAAATAGACTCAATGGTGAAATAAAGTTGTTTATTATGTATTTGTTGTCTTTGTGACTCTTGCTAATATGCATGTATGTCATATGTATGTGAGGTGAAATAGACCTGGGGGTGAAATACACCCGTTCGGTTGAAAAACACATATTAAGTTGAAACAAATTGGGGGTGAAATAGACCCAATGGTGAAATAGACCCGTATGGTTGGAAAATATCTATTGAGTTGAAATAAACTCGGGGGTAAAATAGACCCGTACAGCTACGAGCTGATATATATGTATGATATGAAGTATTTTTGAAAACTCACAAAGCTTTGTGCTTATGATTTATGTTTAAAATGTTTCAGGTACTTCTGACTTCAAAAGTAAGGGTCCGACTTTATCGCATTACATCCCTTGAAGATTTTATTCTGCACTAAATGTTTACGAATTACTTTGATGTTTTGAGAATACTTTGACACTGATCGTCTTTTGGAACAATGAATGAATGATTTTGACTTATTTAAAGTGAATTTTTTACTTGGTATTTTTGGGACGTTACATATCAAATTTAAAAAAAAGTTATACTAACAACTTAAAAACATGATTTTTTGTTAAATTTTGATAGCACAAAATCATTGTTATTATATATATATATATATATATATATATATATATATATATATATATATATATATATATACACACAACAGGGCCCCCATGAGGGTTTGGGACGAGACTGCCTACCCCCTTCCTCGCCCCGGAAGTTAAAACGGGGGTCAAACTTGCCATTTCCCCCGCCCTGTCCCCAGTTTTTGTAACAAATATCCCCTATATGAGATCAGATCCCACGAGACTTTTTGATATCTATTCCACTAAAATTTAATTCTATTTCTAAAAGCAATTACATTAAGATTGATACATTATGTCAGGTTCTATTCCATTAAAAAGACAATACATCAAACTCAATTCAAAATGCATTCCACTCCATTACATAAGAATACAATAAATACACCACAATACTTAATTAATAATCTTAAAAACTGTGACATCCTCAATTTCACGGCCAGAAAATACCGATTTATTTATGGTTTGTTTTAAAATAAAACACGTTGTAGTAATCATCAACTTGACACTTGAACAAAAATAGACAATTGAATAGAAATTGGTGTAAAGAAAGCTAATAAAGATGGAGTATTATCTATATATACTCTTAACTTTTTCGCTCTCGATGCAAAACAAAAAAAAGGAGGTGAAGAAAAAATACCGTGGAAATGACATCTCAAAGAAAATATGTGGTTCTCAACTTTTCAAGGATTTTAAAATTAGACTAAACATGGTTGGTATGCGCTTGAAAGAAAGGAGGCATGATGATAGTAGCCAAGAAATAGGTACCTATACAATGCTTTACTTGATTATTAAATCTAAAATAGGACAAAACATCAAGGTAATTTTAAGTGTTGCACATTTGACAAAAAAAACATTATGTCTTCATAGTTTGTAGTTATAATTATTCCATGTTTATTGCTTTTATGTAAAATTGGAACAATAATCAATGAGTTTTGCAAAATGAGAGAAAATGTTGTAAAATGAAAGTTGGTGATGTTGTATGTATCATGACCATTTATAATTTAAATGGTGAATCATAATGAAATCATCATAAAAAATGTTGTTTAAGGGTAATATAGTTATTTTGTACAGTCAGTCAAATGTAAAATCAAACAATAAATTTCAGTCATAAGTTAACTTAGTCAGAACTTCTAACTCAGTCAGTTTTTAGCACATTCAACTTTGATTCAGTTAACAACTATCAAAGGATTCATAACTTGGTGAATTTAAATTTCCTGCTAAACAACGGTTAAAAAAAGTTATTTTATATGGAAAAATAGTAAATTATTTTTAAAAAACAAGACCATGTTTTTTTAACTATTTTTTAAAAATAATAAAAAATTGTTTTCAAAAACACTTTTCTTTTTTCAAAATATTATTTTAAACACGTATTACATAATTTTGTTACCCAAATATGCCAATTCCCAGAAACAAATACCGAGAGACCCTACTTTTTTGAAAGGAAAAAAAACCTCTGATACCGAAGTTTCAACCCTAATCGGAAAATCCACTTTCTTTGCTGAACTTTCAAGGAGACGCGAACAAAGGAAGACGAACTTTCAAGGAGACACGAACAAAGGAAGACGATCTCTTTCCAGAGTTTATCGCCATCATTCCATTGTTTTATTCTCATTTCATATCCAGCTTTGGCTTATAGTATAATGGCTTCCTGCCAAGAAAAAGACGAATTCCGCTTCAGGTAACCCAGTCATTTAATGTTCGATTTTAGTTATTTGTGCGTTTTTACGTAAGGTTTTGTAATAAATCTAGGGTTTGTTCGTCGAGTGCTCCTCACAGTTCTATGTTTGTAATTTAGGGTTTTAGAAGGGTGCTAGTACGTGCCATATCTACATACGCGGAACCGGTGAGAGTTGAGTGCGTCTAACAACGGTGCATTCTTCTTCTCCTACTGATTAATCAATTTGGTACTGCATTTAATCTTGATCTCCTATCGATTTCTGACGTCACTTCTCTCACATTTTGTCAACCATTTTCTGGTCGACGTTGCTGAGAAAATTCTTTAACCATTTCTAGTGCATTATCCTCCATTGTTTTGAGGCTATGGCTTCTTAGATATTGTCTACACTAACTGATTTATTGCGCCCATGCAAACTGACCCAAAGGTACTGAATATATTTTTTTGCTTTCAGTTTCACCGATTATTGAGAAGATCCTATACTGGAGGTAGGAGGCAGAGCGAGAAAGAAACCTGAAAAATGGTAAGTTATGAGTTATGGTTAGTTGGTGGTCTACTGTATATCAGAATGTACTTATTTTTCAATTTCGGTGTGTCTTCTTCTCTTTTGTCTGGTCATTATTCGGAGAATATAACTCTTTTCTGGCTTGAACTTTGTGTTCCTACAGCAGCCAGATATTAGAAAATGGTTCATGAAGCAACATGACAAAGCAGATGATAATGGCAAAGCACCAAAACCTGCAAAACCCACACTTGCGATACCTGGGAAGGTGTCAACTGCTAAAGATGCCTCACCTTCATCACCTGTGAAATCCGTAAGTATAAAAAAGAGTTGATTATAGTTATAGACATCACAAGGGTTTTGAAAATTTATAAAATGATGAGTTTGATGTTTGTGACTTGTAGGCACAAGGTGGTCAAGAAAGTTCCGGGAGGCGGAAAACCAGTAAATACTTTGCCAGTGACAAACAAAACAAAGAAGATCCTACAGAAATATCTGAAGTCACAGCAAAAAGAAAGGCAAAGAGTGATGATGTGAAGCCGTCACCTGTAAAGAAGTCACGGAAAGTGGATGATGATGATGATGATGATGACGACTTTGTAATGCCCAAAACTGAAAAAAGCTCAGTTGAAGCAACTCCTAGTAAGAAGCTTAAGAGTGGTTCAGGTAAGGGAATTCCCATTGCAAGTGTGAAAGAAGATGATGTTGTGATAAGTCCTAAATCTGCTGGAAGAGGTCGTGGTAGGGGTAGGACAGCTGGTGGAAGGGGGACAAAGTTGGAAAGTGATGAGGGCAATGCTGATGATGATGAGGATGCTAAGGAGGTTAAGTCTGCTGGCCGTGGTCGTGGTGGAAGGGGTGGTTCAGCGGCGGCAGGTGGTGGAAGAGGTGGTGGGCGTGGTGGATTCATGGCTTTCGGTGAAAGAAAAGATCCTCCCCACAAAGGAGAAAAGGTTTGTGGATCATTAGTTGAATTTCTAATTGCCAAATCCAAATGCTTACATATTATTTTAACTGACAGGAAGTTCCGGAAGGTTCTGCTGAGTGTTTATCTGGTTTGACATTTGTCATCAGTGGAACACTCGACAGTTTGGAAAGAGAAGAAGCTGAAGATTTGATTAAACGATATGGTGGTCGTGTTACTGGATCTGTTAGCAAGAAAACGGTTGACTTCTTGATGCTTTCCTGTGATTTTGATTTTGATTTTGACTATGCTTGTGTGATTTTGACATTCTTTCTTTTCTTTTTTTGTTTCTTTATGAAAGAATTATCTTTTATGCGATGAAGATATTGGCGGAAGGAAATCAGCAAAAGCAAAAGAGCTAGGGTTTGTAATCTTGATTCTTGCATTGATATCCACTTTCCTTTGATTTATTTTTCAATCTAATTTTGTGACTTTTTTTTTTTTTTAAATCTTTATGAAGTACTGGTTTTCTCACTGAGGATGGATTGTTTGACATGATTCGTGCATCAAATCGTTCAAAATCCACCAAAAAAGAAGATCCCAAGAAACAAGTGGACAAAATAGCAACACCTTCAAAAGCAAGCCCTATTAAAGGAGGAAATAAAAGTATGAAACTTTATATAAAACTTTAACAATAACCATCTATCTTTATGTGTTGACCATTTTATTTGCAACATTTTAGAGGAAGAAGTTTGTGAATCTCCACAAAAGGGTAAAGCTACCACGCATGCTAGTCCAGGTGTCGCTTCTTCCATGCGGAAAAAACCAACAGTGGGCCAGTCTTCACTACCATGGACAGAAAAGTACAAACCAAAGGTTCCAAATGATATCATTGGGAATCAGTCTCTAGTTAAGCAGCTTCATGATTGGTTGATACATTGGAATGATAATTTCCTAAATGGTGCCAGCAAGGCGAAGGGAAAGAAACAGAGCGACTCAGGGGCAAAGAAGGCAATATTGCTAAGTGGTACACCTGGCATAGGGAAGACCACGTCAGCAAAGTTGGTTAGTCAGATGCTTGGGTTCCAGACAATTGAGGTTAATGCCAGTGATAGTCGTGGAAAAGCTGATGCCAAAATTGAAAAGGGAATTGGTAGTAGCACTGCTAATTCTGTAAAAGAGCTTGTTAGTAATCAATCTTTAAGTGTTGACTTTGACCGGTCAAAGCATCCAAAGGCGGTGTTGATTATGGATGAGGTTGATGGTATGTCTGCTGGAGATAGAGGTGGTGTGGCTGATCTTATTGCCAGCATTAAAATATCTAAAATCCCTATAATTTGTATATGCAATGATCGATATAGTCAAAAACTAAAAAGCTTGGTCAACTACTGCTTACTTCTTTCCTTCCGGAAACCAACAAAACAACAAATGGCGAAAAGATTGTTACAAGTTGCAAATGCAGAAAAGATTCAAGTAAATGAGGTGGCACTTGAGGAACTAGCTGAAAGAGTTAATGGAGATATGCGTATGGCTCTGAATCAATTACAATACATGAGTCTCTCAATGTCTGTCATTAAGTTTGATGATGTGAGACAACGCCTTCTTACTAGCTCTAAAGACGAAGACATTTCTCCATTTACAGCAGTTGATAAGTATGAACCAATAACAAGTCTATGTTTTTGTTATATTTATAAAAAACAATCCATGGCTAATTATTTGGGTTTTTCTTGTTGAAGGTTGTTTGGTTACAATGGTGGAAAGCTACGGATGGATGAACGGTTTGATCTGAGCATGAGTGATATGGATTTAGTACCTCTTTTGATTCAGGAAAACTATATAAACTACAGGCCAAGTACAGCTGGCAAAGATGAGAATGGTCTCAAGAGGTTGAACTTGATCGCACGTGCTGCTGATTCAATTGCAAGTGGAGATATAATCAATGTACAAATAAGAAGATATCAAAAGTGGCAACTCTCTCAAAGTAGCTCGCTCGTGTCAGCTATAATCCCGTAAGTTAGTTTTAATATTTTCAGTTATGTGGATAATTGTTGATGATGATAATTTTTTTTTGTTTTGTTTGAAAAAGGGCTGCTTTGCTACGTGGACAAAGGGAAACACTTGAACAGGTAAAAGTTCTTTAATTGGGTGTAAATAAATCGATGTATGTCTTATTTTTTATATGTATATAGGGTGAACGAAACTTTAACAGATTTGGGGGGTGGCTTGGAAAGAACTCTACCATGGGAAAGAATTATAGGCTTCTTGAAGATGCTCATGTTCATCTTTTAGCTTCTCTACAATTCAATTTGGGCAGGTAATGTATATTTTCTTAATAAGTTAATTGAGTTTTAGTTTTCACTTTTCGCTGGAGTGTAAACAGTTTTTGATGAATGATGATTTTGGTCAACTGGTGTAGGTCGACCCTGTGTCTCGATTATCTGTCTCTTCTACTTAAGCACATGACTGATCCATTAAAGACACTGCCAAAGGTACAAGTGATTTTAAAAAAAAAAAAGTGCTATGATTTCTTTTAACTGAATGTTGTTTTGGATAAATGGCAGGATGAAGGTGTTGAAAAGGTCGTGGAGTTTATGGATGCATACTCTATTAGTCAGGAGGATTTTGAGTCACTGATGCTGATGTCCAAGTTTCAGGTAAATAAAATAACAGTTTGTGGTTTTTTTTATTCACTTGGATTATAAATTTATAATTATTATTATTATTATATGTGTAGGGGAGGCCGAATTTACTTGAGGGTGTGCAACCTGCTGTGAAAGCTGCACTGACGAAGGCGTACAATAAAGGAAGCAAGACACGGGTGATACGTACAGCAGATTTGATCACACTTCCAGGCATTAAAAAAGCTCCAAAGAAACGGGTTCAAGCAATGCTAGAGCCAGTAGATGTTGGTGATGCAACAGTGGAGAATGAGGAAAACAACTCGGATGATGTTGAGGATTTGGGTATTCTTATTGTTTTTCACATTGTTTTTGTTTATCATCTTTTAAAATGGTTTCCATTCATGAGTACGATTTTTGTGTGATTTATTAAAAAAAAAAAAAATCAGAAGGTGATGCTGAGGAGGAAAAGCCTAAAGTGGACATTGCAAGCCTCTCTTCAAAAGGTAAGATTCTCCTCCTTACAATTTCTAGAAGCAGATAAATCTGTTATTGAGTTGACTTATTTTGTATGTGTGTATGTATGTATGTAGGAATTCAAGTACAAGTGGATGCAAAAAAGGCTTCAGGCTCAAAGAAGGCCCCTGCTGCAGGAGGAGGAGGAGGCAGGGGAAGAGGGGGTGGTGCTGCTCCCAAAAGGAAAAGATGAAGGACAGGTTTGGTTTTGGTTTTGGTTTTGTGAAGTTATCTGTTTTGGGTGTTTGTGGGTGATGTGCTGTAAACAATGAAAAAAATGTCTCGAGAGTTTTCAAGATATGCGATCTTTGGTATGAGTTTGTTGTTTTGGATGATCTTGGTCTCTTTTTGCAAAGCTGAGGTTATAAGTCAATTAAAGCTCAAGTAGATGAATAATTTAAGTATATATATAATTAAAATAAAGTTATAGAAGTAAGAAAAATGATTCACCTGAGATAAACAATTCAATATGGTATTGTATGAGGACTTCTAGACATCCATTGCAATATGATGATTCATTTAATGATTATATATGCTGTTTGTAAGCAACTTTTTAATATAATGATTCATTTCATCAAAAAAACAGTTAGTTACATATTTCATCATGTATCAAATATTAGTCAAGGGAATTCATGTTTAAATAACTTATAGGATTACTCGTACGAGTGCTAGTCTCATCAGGCTAGCCCACACAATCAAAAATTTCCTCTTTATAACACAGTTTATAGGGAACTAGAGTATAGGCACCTCAAAATATACCCCAAATGTGTCTGATAGTTGGCTAACCTATGCCCACAAGGTCTAATCAACTTACATTTTTCTTCCATTCTCACCGGTTTAAATATATGAATCTACTACAAGACATCTAGTTCACTTAAACCATAACTATGATACTAACTTGACAAATTAATACAAAATACACCAATTTCTTTTTAAATCACAAACTACATGGTGTACATTCATATTAAAATCGTAGAATACAAGTACTTACAAAAAAGGATTGTATACCACAAAATTATACAAAGTTTCGAGTCAGGCTATGTCTTTATCTTTATGGGTTTCACTTGGAACTGAAAGGCAAAACAAGTAACGATTAAGGTATGCAAGCTTAGTGAGTACTCAAATAACCATATACCTATAATATCAACCACAATCAACGATAACGTTTCAATCAACATAAACATGTATAAATCACATATCCTTTCAAGGTAATTTAACAATGGTTCTTGCCACAAAACTCACTAAGTTCTGTCCCTCCAAATCGCATAAATTACCCCTTTGGTCCTCCTACTTAGCCTTTACATTTACATTCCCTTTATAAATAAAACCTCATTATTTTAGGGTTTTAAACCTCCAATTTTCACACATTTTATTACATTACATAGGTTATACCCAAAAAACCACAAATATCATTTTGACATTTTAATTCACATATGACGACTAAAAAGAGAACGGGTTTACATATCATTTCTTTCATTTCCTACAATTTTTGCATTTCTCATATGATCGGGTTACATTACATATATCATTATATTGTAACATGAGTTTAAGCTAAACCTGATAAAGACACATTATTTCTAAGATCTCATCAGTAACCAGTTTCTTAATACAAATAATTTATGGGTACAACTCCTCCCAAGTCCCAATGTAAGAAATAATCATATGATGATATTCAAATGTGTGGAAAAAATTATATATATATAAATTACCCTAAACCTCAACCCCTAATTTTCATAATAAACCTAATCATGAAACCAGGTCAAAATCTTCAAATCTTTAACCACATATGATCATTGGTCCATATCAAAATATAGTCTTTATGGACCCATATCCATTATGATGTGACTTCTGCCATTTCCATGCAACCTCCAAACTTTTTTCTAAATCAGTGTGCCGAGCTGACCAGTTGAGTTCCCGAAGTATCTTTGATGGGTCACTGTACACCTCAGCATAGTCACCAGGCCTACGTGGCAGGTAGTCCACTTTAATCGATGCCCCTGTTGCCTTCTTACATGCTTCCACAAACTCTTTAACTGATCTACCTGTCATACCATTCACAAAACAACATTGTAATTAAAAAAAAAAGATTGTACCATTTAATTATGTTATATTATAAAAAAAAAAGATTGTACCTTTTCCTGTTCCAACATTGTAAATCCCAACATGGCCAGGTTTTGCATTCTCAAGTGCTTTTACATGAGCATCAACTAAATCAGTAACATCAATGTAGTCACGTATGCAAGTTCCATCTGGGGTTTTATAGTCTGTTCCTCGAACCTTCATCACATTCACATACAAAGTTAATCTGTTTGGTTGGAATGGAATGGAATCAGATGTGGGAATGGAATGGAATGAAAGATTACCTTGAGCCCATTGGTAATTCCACGAGCTGCATCAAAACATGCACCTGATATTCTTCCATGTTCACGTAACTCTGGTCTTGGTGCTTCTCCTAATCTTCCATCTGGATCTGAACCAATCACATTGAAGTATCTGGAATTCAATAAGTTGTCAGAAACATTTTTACTAAACTATGTGTCAAATGAAAAATTGTTAATCAACCTTAAAATCATAACTGCCATGTCTGAGTTTTGATGAAAATCTTGAATGATATCTTCAGACATCTTTTTGGCTTTCCCATATGGATTAATAGGATTTTGAGGGGTTTCTTCTGTAATTGGCATCTTTTCAGGTTCCCCATATGTAGCACATGTGCTAGAATATATAAGTGTATTAACATTATGTACTGACATAGCCTCCAATACCACAAGGGTATTTGATGTAATGTTGTGATAATACCTGCATCATTACAACAAAAAAAAACAACATTTTCAAGATAATTGAAGTGGAAGAAAAGAAGAAAAGAACAGATATAATTGATAATACCTACTTTAATGGATCAAGGGTACTCTCACCCACATATGCAACTGCTGCAAAATGTATTACTGCATCAAATGCATTTTCAGAAAAGATTTTGTTTACAGCTTTTGCATCTCCCAAATCAGCATAAATAAATTGGAGTCTCCCAGGTTGTGGGAACAGGTCTTGAAGAACTTTCACAGCTCCTATGTTTCCACGAGAGAGATTGTCCTATAAAAAATTTACATTATTTATAGTCGGATTATATGTTATAAATTTATTTAAAAAAAAAAAAGAAGAGATAATTATAATATATACCACTATGGTTACACGATAAGAGTCTTTTAGGAGGCGTAATGTAGCATGGGAGCCAATATAGCCAGCACCTCCAGTTACTAAGACATGAGTAATTCCTGTTTCATGCCTAGAGAACTTGAAAACAAAATGAAAAATAAGCAGAAATGGACAAAAAACAAATAAATAAACAAATGAATGAAAAGGGTCTATTTACTTACTGGGCTAGGGCTCCTGAAAGATGGGGATTGTTTGAGCATGAAGATACATAATGCTATAAGGAATGAAGCAAAAATAATCTTTCTTACAAATCCTTTCTTCTTGTTTGGCTCTGTATGATCCATACCTGAAACCATAAAAACCAAAAACAACTTCAAATTCTGTAAGCTTTGATGTAAAAGTTTTATCAACCATCAAGTTGTGAGATTACCTCCTAAAGCGTAAGACCTGTTAGGCCTTGGCTGGGTTCTTGGCTTGTTAAAGTTTTGCATTTGTAGAAGAAGAATCCCTCTGTGAAATTAACTATTGTTGATTAAACTGTAAGACACACCTTGCTTTGATCAGTAGTAGAATTATATTGTTAAAGTTCCATGGAAGTAAGAGACAGAACAAGGAAACAGAAACAAGAGCCTTGGTAATGATTTTATCATCAGTAAGAGTTCAATTCAACTGAAAAAAAATATTACTCGAGCTTAAGAATTTGAAATACATAGCAAAAGCAGTGTATAAATCGATATCCGGGAACGAGGATCAAATTCATTAAGCTCGATCTTCAATCAAATTCAACAAAAGGTCAGCATGACCAACATGAGATCACCATACTGTACAAAAATACAATCGAATGCCAAGATCTAAGGATTAACCCCGGAGAAAATCAAAATACAAACATGCAAAATCTATAATTAACCTCAAGGGAAGAAACGAAGGAGAAAGAAATCGAGTGAAACAAAAATATTTCGTCAACGATTAGACAAAGGGTTACCTGACAAAAGCAGCATTCCAAAAACCTGCGAATGCAAAAGAAGGATCAGAGAAGATCTATGACGAGAGAGCAAAAGGGTACAATGGTGGAAAGCACTTCTTTTACATTTGTAAGGAAATTGTGATTTTACATAATCATCTGATTGTTTCCAAACTCTGAAAAGGGTAATGGTAAATAAAGTAAACAGTCCGAGATGCTTCCTGGAGAGAAGAACAAAACGTAACAAGGAAAAAGTGTAGAGAGAGATAGACGTACGATGAAAAAATGAAGAAAGAGTAGGACAGACGAATTGTGTTCTTGGACCAAGCTTCTGAATCGTCGTCTTCTCTTTCTGCCTAGGTTTTGGAATGAGGAGAGAGGAAATGGAGGAATCTCCGGTGATGGTGCCATCTGCCATGTTCTAAGTCAAAATGGAAGGAGGGAGATTGGGAGAATGTCTTCCCCAACACAAAATATCTCTTTATTTTATTTTATTATTTCTATACTATATTTTCATAAATTTCAATATAAAAACAAATGTTAATATGTTTTTTGGTATGCCATTTAATAGATTATGTATCTAAATTTTGAGAAACGTTTTAAAACTTTTGAAAAATTAATTTAGAATGTCGAACTAAATAATATTAAATTTATTTAAATAAATTATTATAACAAATAACAAAAAGCAGATGTTATTAAAATCATATTATTCAAAATTTTCAAAATAATAGTTTATTATCTTTATGATTAATATGTATGAAAACTACCTAAGACATCATGTCATGTGTTTATAGAACCAAGGTTCTTAAATTAGCTGATAGAAATATTGTAATAAAAATCTTTAAATTTGTACGAAATTATGAGTTTTGTCAAAATATTGCATAAGATTGACGTGACATTCCACCGATGGCGGAACCTGATATCTCAGGGATAACACACATGATTTTAGGGATGACATGCCGAAAAATTTACATTACGCCAGAAAATTAGGGTTGCTTCGGCCACCTCGGGAATCCTTTATGTCTGCCCCTGCATCCCATGTCAATGTGTTTTCCTTTAATTAAAAATTAAAGGTTTTAAAAGGAAGAAAATGAGGTAATCGGGTTTCGAACCGTAGCCTCCCACACAACAACCAAGCATCTTCTCGCTAAGCTAGAACGATTTTGGTGAATACGTTTTTGAACTTTTATAAATAACCCATTCCCCATTACTATTTTAATCACATTCCTTCTTTATTATACGGTAATCAAATCCTTATGCTAAAACCAATTACCGTTTACATTCTATAACACTCCTAAAAATCACAATAAATTTAAAATTTTCAAAATCAACCATTAAACAACATTGTTTACAAGAGAGTCATTGTTTCAAAAACATTATTTCAAATAAGATTTTTCCCAAGACCCAGTGGCATAAAACAGGAAGCTGTGTACGATCACGCCTTTGTCTTCCCACGATCCTCTGAAGTACCAGAAACCATAAACTAAAATTGTAAACCAAAGTTTAGTGAGTTTTCCCAAAGTACCAACACACATATACATATAACAACATATATTGGGTCCACAACTAAAAAGACTGGATTACCCCCGAGCCCACAGTATGAGTCTATCATGCCATACGGACCCTTACCTCATATATGGATTGCTCCTCAACCCACAGTATGAGTTTGGCATGCCAATCAGGGCCTCAACTCATATTTGGATTGCTCCCAGCTTTTTTAGCTATCGCACAAAGCAGTACAACCTCAACCCAACACAATATGTCGACATATGTAACAGATAAACATAACACATGATCAACAATTTCAAATAATCATACAGATTTACTAATCAACTACAAACTAGCATAATAATATCCTAACCAGGATAAATAATCTAGTAGACCGACATTGGTGCCTTCGACCCACGGGTACAGTGAGGAGACTCACCTCACAGTCTGAAAGTAATCTGAATAAATCCCTGCTCCGACAACCGACTCAACCCGACTCCCAAATATCAAAACATTTTTTATTTAAATTAATAACATTTTCCCAAAATACCCTTGGTCAAAACTGGTCAAAATCAACAAGTCAACCGAGACGAGTCAACCCAGCCGAGTCAACTCAAGGCTCGTACGTGGGGCGTACTCCGGATGTATGTGGGACATACTCGTGGTCCAAGACGTCGGGACTCAAACTGCGTACGTGCAACGTACCATTTGGTACGCCCAACGTACACACATATTTCATTCTTAATCATTTAAGAGCTTAATACCACGACTTATTATGTCCATGTAACATCCATAAATTTTCATAAAATTTAAACTTTTCAAAACAACCATTTTTCTATAGAAGTGTTTACAAAAACTGTTATTCCCAAAACATTATTTAAAAATCAGAATCTCTTTCAACATAGTTTGCAAAACATTCATATTATCAGAGTTTCCGAAAAATCATAAGTCCAAAACGTGAGGATGTGTACGGTCACACCTTCACCTTGCCACGATCCACTGAAGTACTTGAAACCATAAACCAAAACTGTAAGCACGAAGCTTAATGAGTTCTCCCAAAATACCAACACCTAAACAGATAACCTATATACATAACAACATGTAATGGGTCCACAACTAAAAGACTGGATTACCCCTTGAGCCTACAGTATGAGTCTAGATTGCTTATCAGGCCCACAACTCATATCTGGCTTGCTCTCGAGCCCATAACATAAGTATGGCTTGCACTTGGTCCCACAACTTATGTATGACTTGCTCCTTTAGTCCTTGGACTGGAATACCAATGAGTATCTCTCAGTAAGAGTCTGGCATACCACCTGATCCTCAGGTCGTATCTGGAATGCTAATGAGCCCTCAGTATGAGTCTGACATGCCCTCCTTGGCCCTCAGCTCATATCTGGAATGCTAATGAGTCCACAATATGAGTTTGGCATACCCTCCCTGGACCTCAGCTCATATCTGGAATGCTAATGAGTCCATAGTATGAGTCTGGCATGCCCTCCCTGGCCCTCAGCTCATATCTGGCATACTTCAGGGTTTGTTGGCTACAACACAAAGCAATACAACCTCAACCCAACTCACATAATATGTCGACATATAATTATTGGGTTTTGAGCATTCTAACACTCCTAAGTGTACATGCAACCCTAAATACCTTGGATCTATGTTTTCTCTATTATACATGCAAATATGAATATTCCAAGGTATTACCCTATTTAGCATACAATCTTTGATACTTGGGTAATAAAATAGATAGAATACATACCTTTATGATGTAACTTGTCTTCATGAAGCTTGAGTGCCTAGTGCCCCAAGTGTGACACCTCAAATGGTTCACACAACACCATGAACACTTGGAATAACCTTGAGAATAAGGATACTTTGGTTCTCATTAGTGAAATCGGCCTTGGCCTTTTGTATTCATACACTAGTGCCCATTTCACCAACCAAGGACATCTTTATATAGTGTGGAGATTAGGGTTAAACCCATGACCCTTCATTTCATGTTATCAATGGGTTAAACACTTCATGGAGTATCCATGAAAGCTTAGCCCAACCTAAATGAACTTGGCCCATCACACACACACACACACACACATATATATATATATATATACATATATATATATATATATATATCTAAGAGTCCATATTTAATTAGTTCCTTTTGATCACTTAAATAATTATAAATTAAATTTTGATCAATACTAATTAAATAATATGATTATATATTAATATATTATAACTTATAATATATTAATATAAATCACCGGTATCCTTTTTCCTCACCTTGTCTATCCAATTGTCCTGATGCCATGCAAACCAAATGGACCATGCCGAGTCGGGTCAAGTCTTACCAATTATAATTATGGACTTAGACATTAATCCAACAATAAAAAATAATATCATATACAGATAAACAAACAGTATCACAAGTAGTCCTACAGATCTACCAGACTAACATATCAAGACCAGCATAACCAAACTAACATGCGCATCTATTCCATATTCGACATATCAACAATATCAGGCTATCAACCAAAGGGCCGACCTTGGTACCTTTGACCCGAAAGTATAGTGAGGAAAACTCACCTCGAATGCAGAAGCTCCCCGAAGATAAATCCTTAGCTACTGTCCTACTGGCTTCCCAAGCTATCAATACCAACAACACACCCAATTAGCAATTGGGTTCCATGCTAAAATCCATAATCCATACTTAGCTACTGCCCTGCCACCTTCTTCTTCTTATTCTTCAAGAACACCACCAAAACACACAAATAAGCTCAAAATGCAATCTTCTCATTTAGGGTTAGATAGAGGGACGATTTTCAGGTGGAGGCTGATTAGGGTGAAGGTCTTGGGGCCATAAAGTTGTTTAAATAGGTTTCAAACCCTAAAACTTAGGGTTTGAAATCCCCACATGTATGCCTTGCGTAAGCAAAGTATGTGATGGGTTTGAGCCAAAAGAATATCCTATGTGCTCATGCAAACCCTAATGCTTGGATCTAGGTTTCTCTAGTTATACATGCATTCATCCAAGACTTTCAGACCCTAGATCTAATGAGTATAATTCGAAATTAATGAGACAAATTAGATCTAGATGATTACCTCTTGTTGTTTGCTTGAATCTTCTAGTCTTTGAAGCTTAGAGTTACAAATGTCACTCCTCTAATGGCTTACAAACACCAATAACAAAATAATGATCTTGGAGAGAGGTTGGAGGCTCTTGAATTCGGCTCTTGCACTCTTAGGAGTAGGGTAGCCAATTTCTGGAGTCTGTATAGTACTAATATTTTTTTTTGGTAAATAGGATTGGCGATTGGCATATGCTATCATTTTCTATTGGTATTTTGAAGGGCCACATGTGTTCCTTGTAATATAATTAACATGACATAAAATTAAAATCCCACAAAATAGGGGTAATATCACCCAAGTATGAACTATTTTCCATATTTTTCGATACTTATGTTACAAAATAACAATATGGAATATTTTACATATTTACTTTCAATACTTATGTTGTATAAGACCATTTACAACCATTTAATATTGTCTTTTACACTAAATTAACTAAATTGATATGAGTAATATTAATTTTAAATTATTTTTAATCCATTATATATATAATAAACCAAGAGGACGCTTATGTACAATGAAGTTTTGGCTTTTCGAATTCTGCCACACAACTTTGTCTTTTGTTTACTTTTTATTTCTTCCGTTTTTGTCACTTTAGAATTTAGCCACATCATTTTTGGAAGTTGGCAAGTTGGTCATTGATGTGAATCACCGCCTTTCTCCTCCAATTCCAATATCCATCACCTCATCCGAACATTCTCCATGTTCATTTTTTTGGCATGAGGTCGTCGACGAATATGAACGGTGATTAGAGGTACCGTTTGTTATCGACATCATGACATCACCTGCTCTTCGAGACTGTCCCTGTTAAGTCGAAGCAAGTCGCTTGGGGTAGTTCCATGCACCGTATGTGCGTTTTCTCCTCTCTTGACGACTTCTGGAGGCTTCGTTTGTATTCCGGTTGCCTTGGAGAGGGATACATCGATTTCTAGGGTTTCTGCAGATCTGAATCCTGTTCTCCGGTGAACTAACAGAATTGTTCCACCATCTTCTACACCGGTACGTCTTTTCTATATATACTTTATTTTCTCAATTTTGTGGCTGTGGTTTTCCGATTTTCCGGTCGTCGTCCCTTTTCGCAACAATCTGAATTCTTAAATCAACTTGGAATTGAAACACGGCAGTGGAAGTCGTTATAGGGTTTTTATTTGATCACTGTTGTAGAGGTTCTACTGTTGGATATGTATAATATAAGAAAATTGGTTGTATAATGGATTCCTCTCAGTCCTTAGAAACAACAATTTCAATGAATTTTCTGTATTTGCAGTTTTTGTTATGAATATTTATGTAGTTTGAAGCATTTTATATAATCTTCCAGTACCCTAAGGAAGCAGGATGGGCTGATGGTTGCCAGATTGTTGCTTGCACTCAATCAAGATAGTTGGCGGTGCATGTACTTATTATCAATGTCCTTTTTGGTTAATGCTCACTGTTATCATATAATGCCTTTTTAATGCATTTACTTTACCTTCGTTTTCACTAAATTTGCACTAAAACTGCGTCTAATGGCAAGTTTGAATGATTACCAGAAAGAATGGGAGTCAAACTTGGAGAGGAAGTTGGTATACTATTCAATTTGAAGATGTCACAAATTCAGTGAAAGTTTATCTAAAGCTCAATAAATGATACAATTTGTGCAATTATCCTTGGTCTAAACAAAAGAAATTACAGGTTCGCCTTGCGCAAACGTTACTTTGCTATGCTATTATTATATTTATCATTATTAAATGAAGTGAATTGTGATATCTTATTGATGCATATGGATTGTTGCAGACTGAGAAACACGACCTTCTTTAGATGAGGCGTGTAGCAGCATATATTTACAAGAAGGCTGGTAGATAGAACCATTCAATTACATTGTCTAAGAAAGACAAGCTTTACAAGGATGCCATGGAGATAGCCTCATAATCCAGTAACCGTCAGTTAGCAGAAGAATTGCTCCTTTATTTCATCGCTCAGGTACAAACCTATTAGTTGCGGTTTATGTTGAATATGATGGTATTTGTGAGGGCCAATTGGTGAACTCAGTGTGTTATAATAATATAATTGAGGTTATGCATCATTACAGGGAAAAAATTAATGTTTTTCTTCGTGTCTGTTTATTTGTTATGATCTAATCCATCCAAATTTTGCTCTTGAGTTGGCCTGGTTGAACAATATGATCGACATTACTCTCCCATATCTGCTTCAGGTAAATTTGTTATGGTGGGTAAATACCATTTACTCTCTAAGAATGATGATTGAACTCTTTATATATAAATTGTTAAATGACACTTCTGAAGTTATTACAGCTCATTATAGCTTTCTTTTAAATGACACTTCTACAACTCATTATAGCTTCCTTTTAATTTTTAGGAAATGAAGTTATTATAGGTTTCTTCCTTATATTTCTTAATTTACAATAATTACATTTTTGGTCTCTCTAGTTGTTAATTTAAAAATGAATGAATTACACTATTGATACCTCTCTTTTTTGTATTAATTAAAGTTTTGTCCCTGTAAATTTTAGTGACACATTGAATGCGCTTCTGTAGTTGAATTTTTCAGGTTGGATTGCCCCTGGACTCAAAGAAACTGTCCGATTCCCCAGATTGCGAATAAAAAAGCTTTTTATATTCTTAGATATATCCACAATGTTGTCATTTATTATCATTACATTTGTCTTTTTTTTAGCCTCTTTTTGTGCCATATGATCACAAAAATATGACGTTAGCCGGATTACATTCACAGAAAATGAGATTCATGCTTCAAACATTGAACGACCTTCATTGTGTAGGGAAAAGACTTTAGCATCAAACCATTTCAACCAAAAAAAAAGACAGTCATTTCCATTCCATATTTTTACTATTTTCTCCTCATAATGTGGCACCGGTTGCTGTATGCACAAAGTACGTTTTTTTTACTGAATAGATTGTCTTAATGAGAGTAAACGACTGCTTACCCACTTCTTTAAAACTTATGTTGGATAACAATTGATTGTTAGTTCAATAATTGTTATGCTTTAAAACAGTATGACAGCTACCAATTAAAACTGTATAGCTGTTTTTTTCGGATGAATACATTGTACAAATATAAGTAGATGACCATTTCATCATTTTGTTTAAAAAGTGTTGCTATTGTTTTGTAGATGTTTAAAAGTGATCGAATCACAAACGAGTTATGAATTTCTATTCCGAAACACGAATCGGCTCCACGCTAACAATATCCAAATACACTCCAACCCATGCGTAGCATGTGATACATTTCCAGTTATATTATATTTTTGACACCAAAAAAGAAAATTATATATATATATATATATATATATATATATAAAATCTTACTTTTATAATTTTACTATTGAAACCTTTGTATATCCTTTTTATCATACTTTTATAACGTTATTAAGACTAACTTCAACCATAAATCCACTAAAACACACAAAAATAATGAACTTTTAACACTAAAGTAGAGTAAAAAATTACACTATAGACATATTATAATATAAATTAGAATAGTTATATAATAAATAAATAATAAAGTGTATTATAATATTGATAAATAAAAATGAAAACTAAATTAAATGATAATTAAATCATTGAGCAGATTTGGTGTGGTGAACAGTGACCCTACATTTATAGCAAAAAATTGTTTCACATAAAAATATCAACTTCTTTAGAGGCCAATTGCAGTAACATTTTGCATGATATCACTAAATTGACGGTCGATTGGAGATGCCGTAAAGAAACCTTTGTTTGTATTTATTAATTTTTTTACAAACTAATATGTTTTTATTTTAACAGTTTTATAAATCAAATCAAATACAAAACCAAAAGTAGTTATGTCATTATTACAATATTTTATTATAATTTGTATTGGTTTTAAGTTAATAAATATAATAAAACTTTTTTTAGAACAAAGAGAATTTCATTAACCAAAACTAGCAAAAATCTAGATGAACAAAACAAGGAAACAAATTACACAATACACATCATAGGATTTTGAAGCCATCCAACCCAACTAAACTACCCCTTATATCTATATTGACACAAAGAGAACACTTTTGTGACAATACAATAAATATAACAGATTTCTTAGGGACACTTTTACCAAAGATAGCATTGTTTCTGAACAACCAAATATGCCACCACATGAGAAGGAACACAACTTCAAGAAACTCCTTCTGAAGTTTGGAAATCCGAATACTAGCAAACCACAATAACCAATCTCTATAACACAAAATAATCGGCATAGTAATGCCTCACCAACGTAAGATTTTGTGTTGCACTTCCAAAGCAAACGAACACAAAAAGAAAAGGTGATTAACCGAGTCAACCCCTTTATGCTAACTTCCGACTTAAGTGTGTATTTTCAAAAACCATATATTTATATTTAAAAGGAGTATTCCCCTTTAGAAAAGACTTTCCCGAAGGTGGTGCAACATTTAGTGAAGATACAAAGCGTTTTGTCTTGTTTTGCAAACGATGCTACATTACTCTCTTATGGTCACTCATGATTGAAGCCTTCAAGATTTAGGCAATTTTTGATGGACTAGCTTATAAAAAATGATGTTTGCTGAAACTAGATGATAAATTAATTGAAATGTATAAAATAACATAAAAAAGCATATTGAAAATTGAGTTTTTAGTTTATTATTATTATTATTTTTTTATAATGGATAAAATGTATATTTGTGACTGTTTTATAAAAATTCATGTTGAAATGCTACTGTGAATAGCTTTAATTTATAAGTTACTTTTTCAAATATAAAAACCTTTAAAAAGTAGACAAATAAATTGATTTTGACTCGCAAAATATAACCTTACATTTGAGTCTTCTACGAAGACCATAATAACTTATTTCCTTATTTCTTATTTAATGTATGTTTTCCGTGGTTCTAAATGAACCCAAAGCCCAAAAATATTAATTTGGACCATTTGTTATCGGAACAATCATATTAGGATGACACGTGTCGGTAAGAGTCGTATTTAGCATTTACAATTAAAGAACTTTAGAAGGAAAACGTGATAAATGAAGATTCAAGATTGGCAAATTTAGGTGTGTTTCGAAAGTGAAAGAGAAATGTAGAGGAAAAGAAGTTTGATAATACTTTTTAAAAGTCATCAAAAGACAACTTAGAATTTAGGTTTGGTTTTCATATGCTCTACAAAATAGAATATATAATGATTATTTATATTAACTAGATAAAGGGCATTGAGCCTCTTTATGTGCTTCTTTAAATCGGAGACAAAACTACTCCATTAAGATTATATTTCATTTTTTCAATCTATTTTATTCAGATCAGTTCTTGCATTTTCTTTTTGGGTTATAAATAACAATGCAAGTTGTCATGAAGCAAAAAAATATGTATGTGTATTATGTTCAATCCATCAATCCATCAATAACAAAGAATTGAATCCAAAACGAATTCATATGTTGTAATGCAAAATTGTACGATATAAATTACAACATCATCCATGAATAACTCAAAAAACTTGTTTAAGGACATTATTTACTGATAAACATTGGTAAGAACAATTTTAAAGAGCACAAACCTTCGCCATTTCTTGTCTTCGACATCAGCTCAAAAATGAGAAATTTTTGTCAGTCTGCAATCTTGACACAATACAAGGAACATGGGTATCATTCTAAATGAAATCGTTTTTTTTATATGTTACAGACAATTAATTAATCAATTTTAAAAACCAAAAGTTAGCATTCATGGAAAATTAAAGCTCAAAAGCTTTCAAAGGTTAAGTGATCATACATAAGTTTTTTCATTGATATCAAAATTTAGACAAATTTCCGATAACCATCACTATTCACTAGCAACATCTTTTATCACATATCTAAAATCAATAAACACTCATGCTCTGATTCACTCAACTACATAAAACATAAAAATCATTAACTCAATAAGAGAGAACTGAATCACATATTTTATCGCATATCTAAAATAATATTTTAGTGAATATGAAAAAAAACACTGATAGAATGTAAGCAAACCTCAGCATTTCTCATGAAACAACTCAAGAGTATTAGACCATATATATATATATATATATATATATATATATATATATATATATATATATATATATATATATATATATATATATATATATATATATATATATATATATATATATATATATATATATATATATGGGAAAAGTGAATATACCCTTAAGGGTATATAAGCTTAGGTACCCAAATACACTATACTACGTCGTTTTTTTATCATATAATACGTTGTAATTGTCCGATGTTCTTATAATTTAACTTTTAACTTGATTTACGTTCATAATTTTTATAAATTACACATTTATCTTCATCTTACATAATTTTCATTTTCAACTACAATATTTATAGCCTAGTAGGTGTTCTACAAAAAATTGTGATGTAAGAGAAAGATAATCGTGAAATTTCAAAAATCTTGAAAGTAACTCAAGTTATAGGTTGAAGTTAAAGAACAATAAAACGAATATATCAAACAAAACAACGTATTATGGTGTTTTTGGGTACCTAAGCTTATATATCCTTAAGGGTATATTCACTTTTCCCATATATATATATATATATATATATATATATATATATATATATATATATATATATATATATATATAAGGAAGAATTTGACTGATTTATTTGGATTGATATTATAATGCCTGATTTATTGGGAGTGATATGCTAATAGATATAGATACAGTGTAAAAGATATTTTCTTCTAAATTTATTGCAGATTTATATGGTATAATTGCAAATTGAAAGTTCAAATTCCCTGATTTCGTGATATATATTTTTACTAAATTACATTATTTTTTTGGAATTTACAGTATTTTCGAATAGAAGGCTGGGAAATTCACTTACATCTATTGAGCGGGAAAATTGAAGGGGAAGGCGTTAAGTAATGCCACGTGGCATTTGTTGTACTGTTTTATTAGAAGAATATATATATATATATATATATATATATATATATATATATATATATATATATATATATATATTTGTGGTGCAGTTCGGTTTTTTGCTGTTTTCACAAAACTAAAAACCGCACCGCACCGAAATTTTCGGTTTTTGGAAAAATAAAAACCGCACCTTTGGTTTTTCTTTCGGTTTCAGTTTCGGTTTATGCGATTTTTTTCGATTTTTTATTTGCGGTTCGGTTTTTACTCACCCCTAATTTAAACATATTACAAATAAATCACTATGATTGTATTATATATATATATATATATATATATATATATATATATATATATATATCAAATAAAGTGTTGTGTAGTTAAATAATTTTCCATCCAAATTTATGTTTTTCAATATCACATTAATTCTAGTATTTCAATAATTCCGATTTTTTTTTTATGATCCATAATTGTGAGTTTAATGGGATGCCAAGTCTAGTTATCATTCAATGGATGAAACTTTACCTTTTTGAGATGCCACTTTGACATTTAATAGATTTGGAGTTCAATGACCATTGAACCCTTCAATGAGAAAAATAAAATTTTATGACTATTAAATATATACTATAAATTAGATTTTGTAATGTCCTATTGAACTTTCTAAAGTTCAGTGCATTGTAAGAAAATTTTGATAAAGTATGAAACTGTGACATCCTGATTTTCACGGCCAGAAAAGACCGATTTTGTTTATGCTTTATAAAAATCAGAGTACTTCTTGTTAGGGCTTAAATGTTGTAATAGTCGAAGTGTCAGTTAGATTGTTATGAAGTTTATTTTGTCTTCGTAAGAAGGAGTCTTCGGATGTAATGTTATTTGTACTAAGGCATTATAAAGAGTAGTCTTAATGTCTAGTCCTTAGTATTGTTATGCTTTTGTTCTCCTATAAATAGGGGTCTGTACTAAGTGAGTAGTGATCGCTTTTCACTCAGTCTTTACAGTTTATTCATTGTAATCTGTAAACTCAAAAGCATAATACGAGCTGAACAAATATTCTACTTACTCTCGTATTCATCGTTATTACTCTTCCTGAATTCATACTTGAATTTGTTTTAAACTCGATTACAAATCTCATCAATTGGTATTAGAGCAGGAATCCTTTCTGTGATCTGATTTTCATACGTTCAAAAAGATTTTTGAATCTACTGTTTGATTCAAAAAGTTTCCGTTCTTTTTGAGTGTGAAAAATTCTTCTTGATCTAAATCTAGGATTTGATTCTGCGAACATATTTGTGAATCGAGTGTTCGTTGTGTGATTCTGATTTGAAATATACAATTTGATTTCAAAATTATCAAAGTTTTCGTATCATCTTGAAGTTTTTGTCCGTACAACAATGGCGTCATTCAATATGAATTCCATGACATCATTTTCTCATTTGCTTGGTTCATCCACAAAAATTCCGATGCTTATTCCAGAATATTACGATCAGTGGGCAGATCGTATGCAAGATTACTTGAACGGATTGGATGAAGAATTATGGAAGTGCATTTCAGGAGAAATCAATCAACCTGCAACTGTTCAGCCAATCGGTGTGTCTTCAAGCAGTTCGGAAGTTGACAATCAATCCAATCGTTTAAAACAACTGGAGAAGAAATGCATGAGGGAATTAAGAGGTGCCTTGCCTCCTGTTGTGTACAATTATGTCAGAACATGCACAACAGCTAAAGAAATCTGGAACAATCTCAAAGATAAATTTCAAGGAAGTGAAAAGACGAAGATCACATCTGTGAAACAATGTATGGTGGAACTCAAAGATTTCAAACAGAAAGAATCTGAATCCATTGAAGTATACTATGATTGGTTCAACGAGTTAATCTATCGTTGTAATCGTTATGGTATTACAAGGTCATCAATGGAGTACAACTTGATATTTGTAATGGGACTTCGAAAGGAGTGGAGGAGTGTGAGTATGATGGTAAAAAACCAACAAAGTTTTGATACTTCGACTTTGAATGACTTGTACAATCAGTTGAAATCTCATGAAAATGAGGTTAATGAAATAGCTGAGGAAGCGATAGCAAGTCTTGGTGGACCATTGGTACTCATTTCGAAGGTTTCAGAAAGAGAGAATGAAAAATCGAAGTCTGATGAAGAAGAAGGCTTTCTGATGAATTCTGATGATGAGGCTGTTGCATTTTACTCAAACAATCGAGTAAAGAAATTTTTTAAGAAACCTTTTAATCCAAAGAACAAGTCATCAGATTCGAAGGGTAATTTTGAGAACAAAAATAGAGTGGATGAAAAGAAGAAAGAAGTGAAGACGGATTCGAAGAGTGAAATGGAGCAAATGAAGAAGATGTTGAAAGGTGATACAGGGATTAATTGCCATTATTGCTATGGTGCAAATCACTTGGCAGTAGATTGCTTGTTGAGAAAGAAGGACGAAAAGAAAAATAAAACAAAGGATGAAGCGTATTACACTGAGAAACTGGAGGAAGTAAAGTCAAAGGTAAAGAATTTGTCGTTAGTGGCTCATGGAGAAACTGAATCGGATGGCACATATCAAATATGGTCCTCAGGTTCAGACGATGAAGAAATGAAGAATCCAACACACGGGGCCATGTATGCAAAAGTTGAAGAAGATTCAGATGAAGAAGAGAATTACGAAGTACGTGGGCAGTGCTTCGTATCGAAGTCTACCGACAGGTCGCCCATGACTACCAAGGTACGTAAACTTCTTGAATCCTTTAATATTCCAGTTTCTGCATATAATTCTGAGTTAGTATCTTTTGATGAAACTGTTACTTACTTTGATTCAATTGTTGTGTCTGCTAGCAATGAAACTAAAAAGTTAAATGATCAATTACTAGAGACAAGAAAGAAGTTAGAATCAAAAGTCACTAGGGTTGATTATTTAGAATTGCAAGTGTCAAATATTATGGAAGATAGGGAGAGTTTAGCAAAGGAAATAAACTTGTTGTTAGCACAGAGAAATATTTTCTGTAATTCTGCTAAAAGATTGTATGGAAAATTAACTGAATTACATCATTCGAGTGAGATAAGTAAGGAACAACACAGAAAATTGCTACCATTTTTAGCATATGATAAAGCTAAGGTAGATAGTGTTTCATATGATTGTGAAAAAGAAATTTCTGATTTTAATAAAGTTCTAGATGATAGGTATAGATATGGAATTGCTAAAGTTGAAGATTATATTGATGCTAATGATTTAGTAAAAAATGTAAATGAAACCTTAACTAAATCAGAACAACTTCGAATTTTGAAAAAGACTGAGAATTCTACATCTAATTGTCAAACTAATTTTGCTGATATTGAAGACAATTATGATAATATTAGTGAAATTAGTGATTTAGAGGATGTAGATTGTTCTCAATTGTCTGTCATAAATGTAGCAAATTCTTTTAAAGGGAAAGAAAAATGTGAAGATTTATTCATAAAAATTGACACTGATAAGCCCCCAACTTCGAAAATTTGTGATATGGAGTTTGTGGAAATACATGATAGTCAAACCGATGATAGTGATAGTGAGGAAGAAAACACAAATTCGAAGTCAATTCAAAGTTCGAAAGAAATTAAAATTCCCCGAGTGGTTGTTGATCAAGTTTATATGGATACACAAGAATTTGAGAAAATTCTTAGTGAAAAAGGTGCTCATTATCTTGAATCGAATACTGTCGTTTATCCAATCTTCAAATGCACTGATGATATTGTGTTCCCAAATCAAGTCTTCGTAACAACAGGTAATGTTGAAAATATAAAGCCTGAATTCAAAAAGTTGGTTGAGGAAGACAATAAGCAAACTTCAAATGAAGGTTTCTTTTCGAATCAAAGCACAGTTGAAAATAATCTCACAAAGAATTCATATATATTTCAACATCAAAAACCAAAAAGAATATGGGTTGAAAAGTTAAAAGTTGAAAAGAAGATAGTTAACACAACTGAAAATGTGTTCACGAAGCACGAAGGTGTTAAAACAGATGTTAAAACAGTTAACAAAACAATAAAATTAAATTCAAAAGAATTTAAAGCTCAAGTTGAAAAATTTTCAAAGGAAAATAATATTTCAAAACGTCAAGCAAGAAAAACAATTTTTTGGCAAATTATTGAGTCATTAAATATGACATCAATAAATTTTTCAAAAGAAGGAAAAGTTTTTAGAAGAAGATCCAAGACTCAAATTTTTGAAAAGAAAAATGCTTCATTTTCAAATATTAAAACAAACGTTTCAAATGGAACAAAAACAACACGTCCAAGAAAAAGTTTTCAGAAAAAAGTTGAAAAACAAATTTCAAAATCACAACTGAATACATCTTATCATGAGTCTTATCTATCGAAACCAAAAGTGGATTATGTTACAAGTTCAGCAAAATGTTATAATCTTCCGAAGAAGCAAGCTGACAAAATTTCAAATGCGAAAGGTATAACTACTAAAAGAAATATTGATCATTGGTTGGAAGGAAAAGGAAAAATGAATCAATCAAGTAAGTTTTCGAAAGAACAGATACATGAGGCATATGAAATGTATGTAAATCCTTCAACAAGTGGTAGTTCGTCATCCAAAGAATCAAACATTTCAGTTAAAGTTTGGCAGCCGGTCACGAAAGCGAAAAGTGAAACATCACAAACTCAAAATGCGAAGGGTATAATCAGTGAAAATTTAAAAACAATAAAAACTCATATATATGATCCTTTGAATGAAAATGTTAAATTTATTGACAGTTTCAAAACAAAAGTTTGTGATTGGGTTAATGGTTGTACTTTGCAATTGAAAAACAAACCTAATATGAATGGACCCAACAAGGCTTGGGTACCTAAATTTTTTCAATAATCGCAGGTACTTTGTGACGAGCAATATGATAATAAGTGGTATATCGATAGTGGTTGCTCACGTCACATGACTGGGAAGAAGGAAAACTTGCATGATTTTCGAAGCTTAGAAAATAGAGGAGTGGTTAAGTTTGGCAATAATCACAAATGCAAAGTCAAGGGTTATGGAAAGATAATGAATGGCACTTTCACTGTCAATCAAGTTGCATTTGTTGAAGGTTTACAACACAATTTGATAAGTGTTTCACAACTTGTTGTGGGAACTGGCAATCAAGTTATTTTTAATGAAGAAGGAAGTGTCATTTCGAATGTTGAGACAAAAGAAGTTTTACTCAAGTCGAAACGAAAAGGTGATATGTTTACATTGGATATAGTTCCAATTGTTGGCAAACCTGTTGTGTGTTTACTTTCGAAGGCTGCTGCCGATACAAGCTGGTTATGGCACAGGAGGTTTTCACATTTTAATTTTCGAAACATCAACAAACTTGTTGTACAAGATCTGGTAAGAGGTTTACCCATTCTTAAATATGATAATGACAGTTTGTGTGCAGCATGCGAAGTAGGAAAACAACACAAACAAGGTCATCCAATTACAATAGATTCAAAGGTTGTTGAACCCCTCGAACTCTTGCATATTGATTTATGTGGTCCTTCGACAGTTGCTACTCTTAACAAGAAAAGGTACATTCTAGTTATTGTGGATGTTTTTTCAAGATTTATGTGGGTTTATTTTCTCAGGTTAAAATCCGAAGTTCCACAAATGATGATTGATTTTATCAAGAAAACGGAGATTTCGTTGAAGAAGTCAGTTCGAAAAATTAAAATTGATCATGGAACTGAATTCAAAAATCGTGTTTTTGATTCATTTCTGGTGGAGTTGAGAGAAGAAATCGATCATTATGCGAAGCTGCAAGAAAAATGTTGTCATATTCGAATTTACCTCAATATCTTTGGGCCGAAGCTGTTTCGACTGCTTGTTTTACTCAGAATCGATCATTCATTCATAGACGGTTTAATGTAACTCCTTATGAAATCATCAATAATCGAAAACCTAATGTCAAATTTTTCCATGTTTTTGGACGCAGATGTTTCATCATGAATCTTAAGGATAATCTTTCGAAGTTTCAAACAAAAGCTGATGAAGGAATTTTCTTGGGATATTCACACAATTCTGTTGCTTATAGAGTGTTAAATAAGCGAACTCGCAAAGTGAAAGAAACTTTTAATTTGACATTTGATGATCATTACATTAAAAAGTCTAATCATCAATTTGCAAATTATCCTATTTTGCAAAATTCTTTGAATGAAAACAATTCAATTGAAATGGATGATGCTAATTATGAATCGATTTTTGGTATTTCAGATCAAGCAATTGATGCAGAAAGAAATGCACCCGATAATCAAACATCAAAAAAATCGAAGCATGATAATGATTCAATTTTGTTTTCAAATCGAAACACAAATGAACAATCTGATGGTCCAGTGGAGGGGGAGCACTTGGATTCGAACAGTTTTGTTGAAGGGGAGCATTCTTGCGAAGGTGATAACATGTCAAATAATGTTAATGTTGAGGGGGAGCTAATTATTGAAGAAGAGCCAATCATCGAAGCAGAGCAAAACATCGAAACGGAGTCAATCATCGAGGGGGAGCCCATACTTGAGAAGGATCCAATTCTTGAAGAAGAACATTTTGATGATGCTGAGGATGCAAGTTCCATAAATGGATCAGAAACAGATGTTATGTTCGAAGATGCACCTTTGGATTTTGACCCTAATTATCCACCATTGGATAAATGGACAAGAAATCATCCAAAAGAACAAATTCTTGGTGATCCACAAGCAGGAGTAATGATAAGGGTACAACTTCATGCACGAAATGAGGTATTGAATACTCATCAAGAGTTATGCATGTTTAATGTTTTTATTTCCAAAATCGAACCAAAGACAGTTAAGGTTGCAATGGAACACTCTGATTGGGTTGTTGCTATGCAAGCTGAATTGTCTGAATTCGAAAGAAACAAGGTTTGGAGATTAATTCCGAAACCTGTTGATGTGTCAATTGTTGGACTCAAATGGATTTATAAAAACAAAACTGACAAAGATGGAAACATTATTCGAAATAAGGCTAGACTTGTTGTTAAAGGATATTCTCAACAAGAAGGAATTGATTACGAAGAAACATTTGCCCCTGTCGCAAGACTCGAGGCTGTTCGTATTTTTCTAGCTTATGCAGCTCATAAAGATTTTGACGTTTATCAAATGGATGTAAAATGTGCATTCCTAAACGGCGAACTCGAAGAAACGGTATATGTTGAACAACCACCAGGTTTTATAAATACCGAACATCCTGATCATGTTTATATTTTGGATAAAGTTGTGTATGGGTTAAAACAAGCACCAAGAGCATGGTATGCAACTTTAACATCATTTTTGAAACAATCTAAATTTAAACAAGGATCAGTTGATCCCACTTTATTTCAAAAGAAAATTGGGTATCACCTGATGCTTGTTGAAATTTATGTTGATGATATAATTTTTGGCTCTACTGATCCTGCTTTATCCAAAGAATTCAAAGACTTGATGAAAAGAAAATTCGAAATGAGTATGATGGGCAAAACTAATAACTTTTTGGGTTTGAATATTCGTCAAAATAGGGAAGGCATCTTCATTAATCAGGAAAAATATACGAAGAATTTGTTAGAAAAGTTTGGCATGACGAATAGCACAAAGTTATGAGTACCAATGGCAACGGGCATAAAGCCAACTCCTTCGTTAGATAAATCTGCTGTTGATCTCACTCTGTATCGAAGCATGATTGGGTCTTTATTGTATTTAACTGCAAGTCGACCTGATATTATGTTTTCTGTTTGTAATTGTGCAAGGTATCAATCGAATCCACGTGAACCACATCTAACAGAAGTGAAGAATATTTTTCGATATTTGAAAGGCACTACTTCGTTAGGTTTGTGGTATCCTTCGAAAACAGGGTTCTTTGTACAAGCTTATTCGGATGAGGATCTTGGAGGATGCAGTCTTGATCGTAAAAGCACAACTGGTGGGTGTCAATTACTAGATGGAAAGTTGGTCAGTTGGCAATCGAAAAAGCAAACATGTGTTTCGATATCTACAGCTAAAGTTGAATATGTTGCTGCAGCTGCGTGTACATCACAAATAATTTGGATTCAAAGTCAATTACGAGATTATGCTATTAATATGAAAAAGATTCCTTTATATTGTGATTCACAAAGTGCAATAAGAATTTGTCATAATCCTGTGCAGCATTCGAAGACTAAGCACATTGCTCTTAGATATCATTTCATCAAAGATCATGTCGAAGAAGGGAATATTGAAGTTCATTTTGTGAAAACAACGGAACAATTGGCAGATATTTTTACAAAGGCATTGGATGAAAAATCATTTCTTCGTATCTTAGAAGGATTGGGTATGATTGATGGAAATTCACTTACATGTGATAAAAGCGAAGAGTGATGAGTCTGAATGATTTGGTGAACTGACGGACAGGGTGATTAAGTGTTCAGAGGTTACTGTTTATTGTCAACGCTTCGAATGGTTCGCATTCGTATGATTTATTCAATGTTACTGTTCATATTCAGAGACTACTGTTCCAAGTCAACGGTTCGGATGCTTCGTGTTCGTATGTTTAGAAGATAATACATATCTCAACTAAGGTTAGAATTCTCATTTTTTTTTGCTTTCGAAAAAACCTGAAAAATCAAAAATATTTTTATTAATTTTTTTTTTTTGAAAAATTAAAAATCTAAAAAGATTTTATTTTGTTATGTTTTTCATTTTGAAAAATTCAAAAATCACAAAAATATTTTTGTTTTCTTTCTTTTTTAACCTTTGTGTGATGAGAATTTAGTACAGGACTAAAATGCGAAGAGCTCATATTTGTGTCTTTTATGGGAAGGTATGATTTCAATAAATCGTGTACTAGTTAGGATGTCCCTAGAAGCATGCTGTTGCATGTTGTCTCAAGCCTCATATGATTCTATGTGTGGGAAATGAAAGCCTTGATGAAATTATCTCATGAAAATTTCTTCCCAACAAGGCTTGTATTCGCATAAGTCAACAAGAGCTACCTTACTCTTCTCACATGAGTTAAGAGTTTTCTGTTTTGTCCATTATAACAGAGGTACACTTCGATTCTTATCCAATCTTTTTATACCAAACAATTCTTACACTCCAAATTTTTGAAGAGATTTGTCCTTGAGGTCTTTGATCAAACCAACCAAAACCTAGACAAATCACAAGTCTGTGTTTGTGATCTAACATCATGAGTCCGTGATGGAAGTGAAACCAAAAAATCATAAACCTTAAGGAATTGACGGGGAACTATGTTCCAGAACTTACGAAACATTTGTTTCAGTACCTTCTATACTCAAAATCATATTCATTACTTTTGAGTGATCTTAATCAAACATTCGAAACCTACAATGTTTGTTCCCAACAAGATCCAACATAAATTTTTTTGTATGAATATGATTTCTGTGTGAGTGTATTTCGAAAATCCTAGTTACTTTGAATATCTTTCGAAACCAAGTTGTCACTGACTACACTGGTCATACAACTAATTTTGCTTACAATTTATCACCTTATGTTAAGGTTGAAATGTAACAAAATTTTCGAAGCAACCTATTTGCCTTTTAAAAGAAAACCCTTTGAAACTTCTCTACAAGTTATCGATTATAATTCACGGGAAACCAAGCAAGTTGTTAATTATCTCTCTTGATAATTTTCGAAGAAATCTTTGCCCGGGATTAAACTGTTTTTGTGTCAAAATAAATTTTTGACATCACAAGTTTCCAAAAAAAATTTTATTCGTTTCTCATCTAAATGTTTTTTGGAACACAGCACACACGAAATCCTTGAGGTTTGAGTAAAACCAACTTAAACTGATGATTTCGAAACTCTGGCGTATGACTTCGCTTTTTAAACCCCAAAAGTGAAAGAGCCTGACCTCTATTCCGAAGAAATCCGACGGTTACAATTCTCTTGGGGAATATCAAACAGTCTTGTCTCTTGGTGACGTATGGTATACGATAAACGTTTAAGGCGTGCTGACAGTTACGTTTGTTACTTTTTGATGACTAAAGTCTGTATTTCAAGGTGCCATGTCAGCAAGCATTTAATGCATCCCGCTTCAAATTCAAAATTCTAGGGTTACATATAAAAGGGGAAATCAGGAGTCAATAACACTTTATGCGATCAAACATTCTGTTATACAAAATTCTCTTTGCAACTCATCTCTTCAAAAAGTCATCTTCTTCATACCTTTTTTGTTCTTATCTTCAACAATGGCGACTACATCATCACCAACCACAGACGAAGTTGTTAGCGTTCCGATTATGAAAATCCAGGGTTCAAACTACCAAGTGGAATCTAATTTGTCAAAATATCCGGTTGCACTCCAAATGCTGATGGTTGCTTTACAGAATTCAGTTTTGTCTAAAGCAATGTTCGATTCTTTTGTTGTTCCAATGTCTTGGTTATCAAAGGCGAGTTCCTCTGCATCATACAACAAGGAGACAAGTTGTGTGGAATTCACTATGGTGAATGATACGCGTATTAGGGTATCCAAGAGATTGTTTTGCAAAATTTTGGGGATTCCAAATTCTGGTCCATATGATGAAGTGTCTTCTTCTCACGTGGTATTTATGTTTAACGAGATGGGCCATCAACCTCCTTTGACGCATATTAGTGACTTCAAGAAATCCGGATTACCTACGGTATGGAATTTTTTATTTGGAATTTTCCTTCGATGTCTTACTGGAAGAACCATGGGTCTTGATAAAGGAAGGATGGAGGTATATGCAATGGTTGCTGGGTTATACTATGATTTGCATGTTGATTACTCTGAACAGTTGTGGACAGAGTTTGTAACTAGCATTTCAAAGACGAGTGCCAAGCAGGGAATTTCTTGTGCTCGTTATTGGAGTCTAATAATACAATATGTTTATCACAAGGAGAAAATCGAAGTTCCGGAATTCGAAGAAAAGGCGGTGTTTCACATGTATAGTAGTCCGAAGGAAGTCAATGATGATCCGACTATCTTTACATCAATAGCTCGCATTCCGGATGCGATGCTCAAGAAGGTGGATCCGACGAATGCAGTTTTGGTGTCATATTTGCAATCCATTGACACAACTGTCTTTACCGGGGTCTTACATAAAGAAGAGAAGAAAAAGCCTAAGAAATCAAAGAAGGCAGATGGTGAGTCTTCGGAAAAAGTGGTGAAGGAAGAGAAGCAGAAGAAAATTCCAGTGGCTACAGTAGTTGATACACCAGTTATTGAAGCGTCTCCTTTGAAAGAAACGATTCCTTCGAAGACGGGTGTTTTTCGAAAAATCAAAATCAAGCGAAAGTCTCAGCTTGTGAAGAAAACGCAACTTTCTCATCAGGGGGTCACAGTTCGGGAAATTCCAGCTCTGGTGTCTCCATCATCTAAGAAACGAAGGGCTGAAGATCTTGCAAAGTTTTTGAAGAAAAATCAAAGAATCGAAGAAGTAGAGCAAGTTCCTGAGACACCAGAGATTGAAATTCCAAAAGAAGTAGATACCAGTCTGCCTGTTGGTATTTCGAAGCCTGACGATGCGAAGCCTCTTGAACCAACTTCTTTACCCCAGGTTACATCAACAACTGATTCTCCAACATTTCAATCGATTATGGATCAACCATTCACCACCATATTCTCAACTCAATCAACTGATCCACCCCATCCATCCTCACCTATTGATGAAACCATGGCTGCTGATGATGAAACCGATAACGAAGGCTTTGGAGGAACGTTCGAAGCTCTTCATTTTGATCAAGCCAAAGAAGATTTCCCTGACCACATGCTGATGACCATGCAGCAGTTCAAGATTTTGAATTCGAAATTGAATTCTATCTTGCAATCCCAAGCAGATGTGGGCAGTGGTGGAGTTACAAGCATGGAAGTTGATTTATTAATGAAGGAGATGGAAGCAAGGGTGATTTCAAAGGAATCAGGGTTAATTAGTGATTCGGAAAGTCGAGTTCTTGAGAAGATTGACCAGAATGATATTTCTACAGAGAATCGAATCAATTCTCTAAGGTCTGATTTTGTGACAGAAGTGAAGGATCTGAAGATTGTTACGAAGGAGCGTCATGTGCTCTTTGTACAGGAAGTCAAGAAAGTACGAGAAGATGTCAATTTACAGATCAGAGAACTTCGCGAAGACATGCAGAAGGAAGTTCAGACTGCTCAGCAAGATTACGCTTTAGCAAATCAGAAAATTGACATTATTTGTGATGCTGTTGTCAAATGTGTCAAAATGTTTGAGCAGATAAATCCACAACTCACTACTATTTCTGCCAAAGAAGAACAAAGTTTTGGATAACTGGTCAGGTTATTGAAAGAATTACAAGACTTGTCTTCGAAGAATGTTTCTTCGATTATTTCTCAAGAATTTCTGTCTCAAAAATTTTCTCAATTCGAAGCCATCTTACACAAGAATTTGGCTCCACTACTTCGTATTTCGAGCCTTTTACCAAATGTATCGGATGCCCCACCTGCTTTCACAGGGGTGCAAGGGGGAGAAAAGATTATTCATACAAAGGCTGGGGAACAAATGAAGACAACTGAAGATACGAAGGTAGTCGGAAAAGTATATCCTTCGAAAGTAGTAGTAAAGCCATCTGTTGTTTCAGCTGATCCAGTTATTTCGACTGTGATTACAACAGTTCCAATTTCAAAACCTATATCAAAAAGTATTGTAATTGAGAAACAAATTGATGTCTCTTCTTCAAAGAACATGGCTTCGTCAAACATTAAAGACAAGGGAAAAGGAGTTATGATTGAGAAGTCAAATAAAGAGAAGAAAGCTAAGGTGGCAGCTGAGGTTGATAGAATGAGACATGTTCAAAGTATAATGAGACAAAGAGCTTTGGATGGTTCGAATGTTGATAAGGGTGATCCTTCGAAAGTTTTCAACTACGAAACAATAGAATCCAGGGTGATGTTTGATCACATGTATTCTTTTGAAAAGGTTCCGAAAAAGAGCTATGTGGTTACGAACACAGACTTTGGTCAACTCGACTTTCCAGTCAATGAAATGATGTTCGTTATGCCACAGTTCAAGGCTGAAACAAAATCAATGGAAACCGAAGAGGGAAAGAAGATGAAGATAAGGTTTCATGCAGTATTAGCGAAGGCTCAAGAGGAAGTATGGTTTTCGGAGAAGATTAAGAAGGTGATATCTATAAAAAGGGATGTCATATTCGAAGGGAAGTTTGAAAATTTGAAGTACACTATGGCAAGAGCAAGTGGAAAGTTACAAGAATTCACAGTGGCAGACTTTCCTTTGATGAACACATATGATCTAATCAACATTGCCTTGATGCTTAAAGACAAATCATTTTCTTTTCTCCAAGACACAGAACCAGATGTTTTTAGTCTTGGGTGCAAGCACATTAAAATATTTTTGGAGAATTATTTTGAGTGCTTAGCTCAAATAGATGTCGAACTTGCTACTGTCAAAGGCTTCGACATAACTGCACCAATGGCACCAACGAAGAAACAGAATGAGCTGAACAAGTATGAAGATGGTGAAATTTGTTTAAAGCCATTGGGGATTGTTTTTGCAGGAAAAGACAAAGCTGAAAGAGCTAAAAGGTTCTTATTTCAAACTTGCGAAGTGGAGAGATACACCAACTCACAATATACGAACTTAATTGTTCGTATGAACCATTGCAAGAAGAACTCGGAAGGAGATAAGAAAGAGATAAAGAAAGTTATCTCTTGGTACTTGGAAATCCGAAGAGTGCTGATGTATGTCGTTCAATCACTGACATCTTGAAGACTTCGACCTTGATTCCAAAGGGGGAGATTGTTAGGGCTTAAATGTTGTAATAGTCGAAGTGTCAGTTAGATTGTTACGAAGTTTATTTTGTCTTCGTAAGAAGGAGTCTTCGGATGTAATGTTATTTGTACTAAGGCATTATAAAGAGTAGTCTTAATGTCTAGTCCTTAGTATATTGTTATGCTTTTGTTCTCCTATAAATAGGGGTCTGTACTAAGTGAGTAGTGATCGCTTTTCACTCAGTCTTTACAGTTTATTCATTGTAATCTGTAAACTCAAAAGCATAATACGATCTGAACAAATATTCTATTTACTCTCGTATTCATCGTTATTACTCTTCCTGAATTCATACTTGAATTTGTTTTAAACTCGATTACAAATCTCATCACTTCTTTTCATAAAAATGTTGCGGAATTTGTTCCCAAAAAAACATGATAAATACGTTATCAAAACATTTTCAAAGAAACGTATTTTATTTATTTTAAAACGTTTGGGATGTCATCGTCAATACAGAAACATAAGCATAAACAGAACTTACTAGTGATCTACATCTCTTTAATCTCTCAGTGTAATGTGACTTCATGACAACACCTGTGACATAAATAAACTGAGTGGGTCAGGTTGGGAAACCTGGTGAGTACATAGGGTTTTCAACCCACAATAAGTTATTTATTATGTTCAAACAATCAAACAATCAACCCAATTACCCATCCCCATTATCTTCTTTACTCTTAAGGATTTACCTTAAGAATCAACCATTCCTCTTTCATACATTCCTAAGGATCACCCTAAGGAATCGGCATGAAGTCCATCGTCGCCGGGGTTTAGGCACTAAGTCTTCATAGTCGCCAGAATTTATACAACAGACACTAAGTCTGCATAGTCGCCAGGGTTTTGGCACCAAGTCTGCATGATCACCAAAGTTTAGGCATCAAGTCTGCATGATCGCCAGGGTTTAGACTACACCGAGTGAACACATTGTTCACAACACTTACAGGTTGCGAGCCTGCTAGTGTTCCACTAGACTGTCTAGAATAGTCCGTGGTTGTCATCCATACTCTGCTGAATGACGGGGCCATCGTTTGGGAAAAGGCTTCTCACATCGTTCACCTCTCACCCTCACCTCGTGGTCTATAACACCTCTCAACTCATCATCCAACTTATATTCCATCTATTACATCTACCCATGTTTTACCCCAACATTTTTATAGATATAAAATACATATACAGTTTAAATCCTTTAAAACGTGTATAAAATCGTTCAACTAGCATAGACAACAAGTACTTAGATAATACGCACACATAACACATAATTTAAATAGAATACTTCATATCTATGTGTAAGATGAAAGAGACCATGCACTCACTTGAAAAGGTGGTGATTCCGAACTCAGACAGCGCTTCGCTTCTTAAAAAAAAATAATTTCCTTCGACAAAACCTAGTATTATTACAAGTCGAGTTTAGTCTATTATTCGCCGAGACTAATTAATAGTCTAGCTATTATTACTATTATATAAGCGTTAAATAACACTCCATATAACTCATAATAATAGCCCAAATAATTATTTTAAGGCCCTAACAATGTTACTATAATTAAATAAAAGCTATATTAAATATAGTATAGACGTAGCTCACTTACAGCGGGTTTTTATTAAAAACCGGGTTTCGCTGGAACAGCGTTTCCGAGCCGAAAGTTTTTCTTCTCGGAGCCGTCGGACGCTCCGGGGCTTTCTTCTCGTGCTAGGGAGGTTCCCTAGACTTGGGAGGGGTTTAGGGAGGTTAGAGAGAAGTTAAAGAGAGAAAGAAATGCGTATGGTGTGAAGAAATAATGAAGGGTTCAACCTTTATTTATAGAGATTTTATAGTAAAGTAGCCGCTAAGTTTCGTCCGTATCTTCCGCGTACGAGCTCCATTTTCTACGTTCTTTATATCCAAGCATTGGTATTTACGAGGAATACAACTTTCATTTAGACATCGTCGGCTAATTCTCCTTCTATCTCAGATTTACAATAATTGTATCGTATTTATCGCGCTCGAAGAGTAGCGACTAAGCTTCGTCCATATGTTTCGCATACGAGCTCCGTTTCTGACTTTATTTATATCCACGTGTTGGTATTTACGAGTACTACAAATTTCATTTAGACCCCGTTGGCTAATTCTCATTCTATCTCGGATTTATAAAACTGTATCGAATTTATCGTGCTCGAAGAGTAGCGACTAAGCTTCGTCCATAACTTTCGCATACGAGCTCCGTTTTTTACTGTCTTTTTATCTTTTAACTCCTATTAACGATATCTTCATTTCTCGTTTAGATTATTTTGGCTGAAAATCGACCGATCTAAAATTCGAATTTTCGGGTCGTGCACTACTATGCTAAATCTTAGAAAAATCATAACTTCCTCATACGAAGTCATATTTGGGTGTTCTTTTTATGGACGCTCTCAGTTTAACATATTCTACAACTTTTGTTTAGATTGATAAGTCTAAATCTTGCTCTATCGGAAATTCACTATTTATGCTTCCCGGTATCGTGCCGGTTCCGTCGCGAAACTTCGACGGATCATAACTTCTTCGTTATAACTCGGATTTCGGCGTTCTTTATATGTACGGAAACTTTGTAACATATACTACAACTTGGTTAAGATTATTCATTCTAAATAATCTATTGTCGACAAGTCGTTTTCGACCCCTATTATCTCTAAATTAACTAGCCCGGATCTACGGGCGTTACAGAAACGTAGGAAGATGATGTAGGGATCCATTAAACACTATAGAATTCAATGCATTGTTGATGCCCTGAGTTTCTATTCAAACACATCAAATAACCATGCATAAGAAGCATAATCTTTATTATAAAGAGGCTTTAGTAACTTTTATACAAAAAACCTCACAATAGAAAACCCAACCTAAATATTGACAATGATTAGGGATGTCAACAGGGGAAAACGGGACGGGGAGTGCCTCCCCCGCCCTCGCCCCCAGAAATTTTCTGTTCCCCCGTCCCCGCCCCAAATCCCCTTTATTACCCCCGCCGCCGCCCCCGATTGATTTCAGACGACATTTTTTTGGGCTAAAAGAAGTTATTATTTAGGCTAAAAGGAGCTATTTTTATGTAACAAATAATTATTTATAGCAGAATCTTACATGTTAAAAATAAAAAAAGTTATGGCATCTTAAAAACATTATACTAACAACTTAAAAATATGTTTTTTGATGAATTTTGGAAACTCAAAATCATGTTATTGTTTACTGTATTTATATAATTCATAAATGTAAATATATGTGTAATTTATTAACGGGGACCCCATGGGGGTTTCGGGGCGAGATTGCCTACCCCCGTCCCCGTCCCCACCCCCAAAATTAAAACGGGGGTTAACCTTTCCCCCGCCCCCGTCCCCGCCCCCGATTTTTTTAAAAAAATTCCCCCAAATGGGACGGGGACCCCACGGGACTTTTTGACATCCCTAACAATGATCAACTCTTAATGATTGTTTAGAGAACAACAAAATACTCAGAGCATACACGAAACTTTTCTGGTTTAATACAAATCAATAGAAGAAACTTTAAGAGAAAATCAAGCTTACACAATGTTGAAAAAGAGAAACTACTCCCTTATAACCTGCACTTCCACTTTAATTACCCTCCATCTTTGTTCAACTAAAAACCAACAACTTATTCAACATTTCTTTCATATGACCTACTCTAAACTTTCCAAACTAACCCTTACTTTAAAACTAGGCGAATCCCTACGTGTTGTGTAATAAAACAATTTTGTTGTTAAAATATGTTAATAATTATAATCTATCAATGTTTTTTTGGCATTTTCTATATCGTTATCAATAACTTTTATGATCATGTAGTTGTCAATAAAAGTGAGAAAAGAACAGTGATATGATATTTTGTGTAATGTGTTCGATTGATATATTAATATTATACTGAATATTTGGTATCTTTTATAGAGAACATGTGTAAAAACGTTACTTTGTAATAAAGTAAATAAAATAATATTGTAAGACCAAAAGTTGTTGAATACATTGTTTGTTTATGCCATACTGCAATAAAATGTTACATTTGAAGGCTGATAAAAATTAAACGGTCTCAACGATATTCCGATGTACCAAATTTTATGTATTGAAAGCTATGATATAAAATGATTTAAATTCAAATATCTTAGTATATGTCGTTTCAAATTTGAAATCGACAAAACTATTAGTAAATTGCGGATGAATTGAGCAAGACGGATTGTTAGAGAGCATTGAACTGTACTGGGTTGAGGCTTTTGATGGGATACATGGAAGGTTTATGTGCATGGGATGGAGGAGGTTGTTTGAGATCCAAGAGTTTTTTTAAAAGGAATTGGCGGTCAAGTTCTTAGTGACAGTTTCATTTCGTAGGAAGATTGGTACGATGGAGAAGGGGAATATTACATTTTGTCTTGGAGGAGAACGACGAGAACTTACCCTTGCTGAGTTAGCGATGAGAACATATATATATATATATATATATATATATATATATATATATATATATCTCCTAACCGAAGTGCATATAGACTCTTATTTGGAGTTTATTACAGGGAGCATCAAAGTCACGGAAGGGTTCAAGGCCGAAACATATTGGCAAGACATTGCAAATGGAACCTACCATAAAGGGACTACCCAAGAAAGTGATATCCGGTCACCTATACATCGCCTCTTACATAGGTTCATCACAAATACAATTAATCAAAAGCTAGAGGGGGACAAGGTCCCAACATTGGACGTGTTTTTTCCTTTGGGCCCTTATCACACCGAACATCCATGTAGACCTTCCGTACTTGTTGGTTGAGTTTCTATCCGTTCAGGCGGGTAAAGATAGGTGCGGTTCTCATTTGTATGGTGGGATGTTGATCACACGTATTGCATGATCTTTTGGTATTTTGGACAAACGTGAAGCAATGTTCTTGACCATTAAGCCACAAAAAGCTTTTTCTCCTATTTTATATAAGCGGGGAAAATATTATGGTTGATAATGGACTTGGAAAATTTTCAATTCCCAATGATATGCCCCGCAACCGACTCGTTCGAAGGGTTCGACAAAGGAGTGGTGAAGCCGAAGAAGATGAACCTCCAGTAATCCCGATCGAGGAGGAGCTCCCGATGGATCCCTACAATGTAGCAATGAGGAGATTTCAAGATAATTTGGCACGAAGTTCCAGTTCTACTAATATGATTTTGGATTACATGATGCAACAAATGCACTCGCTCAACCCGATCATTTTCCACCTTCATATCCTTATGCGGCAAATTGGGAGGAGCTTTGGAGAGAGCAACAGGGAGGAGTCGGTGGCAGTGGTGGAGCTGGTGATGATTATGATGAGGAATGAGAGAGTTTTATCCTTTTCTTGAAGTGGATTTAAGACATGTTTCTTTTATTTTGTTTGTTTATTTTCGTTTGTTTGGTGTGGTTTGGTTGGATATTTATCTTTTATGTGGTTGTTTGAATTTGTTTCCTAGTTTTATCACTTGTCTTTGTTTTAGATCCCCATGAAGTTTTAGTCCAAGTCAGGGGTAAGGGTGATACATTATAGAAAAGGATTAGAAAACGGCGAGAGAAGCGAGAGTGGAGCATTTCGAGTGTTATTTTGAGCAAACGAGTGAAGACTCACGTCCAAGAAGTGCTTATTTTTGTTAGCGCTAAAGAATATTCCAGAATTCTGCTATTTTCAACACTTATTTGTGCCAATTTTCAATCAACACATTGTGGTATCCTACACCACGGCGTAGTTTCGCAATTAGAAAACAAAAAAAAAAAATTCATGCACCAAGCCCACCACGACGAGTTCCTTTTCACCACGAGGTGGTGCCTTCTCGGGTCCGATTTTTCGAGTCTTATCTTATACATTATGAAGCACATGTGTCCAAGTCTTTAAGTTACGTTTCGCACTGGTCAGTCACTTCCGTTTCCACACTTTTGAGCACGCTATCTCAAACGTCAGTTGTGACATCCCCAATTTCATGGCCAGAAAAGACCGATTTGTTTATGCTTTGTTTTTAAAATCAGAGTAATCTTTTAAAAAAACGGTTGCGGAATTTGTTCCCAAAACAAGATATGATAATAAATTATCAAAACATTTCTCAAAGAGAATGTATTTTCATTTAATAATAAAACCTTGGGATGTCATGTTCCGATACAGACATATAAGCATAAACAAAACTTACATTCAATTACACTAATGATTTATATCTCCTTTAAATCTCTCTGTGAAATATGTCTTCGTATCGATACCTGTGATACAAAGAAAACTGAGTGGGTCAGGCTTGGGAGCCTGGTGAGCATATAGGGTTTTCATCCCACAATGTTATATCATATATTTATATAAATAGAACATTCAAACATGTACGATTTCACCCTATAAAGGAAACTCTTATCCCACCCCGTAGATCCTCACAACGACACAATCTAAACTCTCGTATCTAAAATTTTACTCTTTATCTGATCCTTACTCACGGATCTAAAACTAACCTTTTCACCTGATCCATGCTCACGGATCTAAAACTAATCTCTTCACCTGATACATAATCACGAATCCAAAACTAACCTCCTTATCTGATCCATACTCCCGGATCTAAAAGTGTGCCTAATCCATACTCCCGGATTAGGGACAATTAACTATACCTTAATTCTGATCTGATCCATACTCCCAGATCTATAAATGTGCCCAATCCATACTCCCGGACTAGGGACAATTAACTTAGTCTTAATTCATATCTGATCCATACTCCCGGATCTATAACTGTGCCCAATCCATACTCCCGGACTAGGGACAATTAACTTAGTCTTAATCCATACTCCCAGACTAATAGCAAGTTTATCTCTTTACCTGATCCATACTCCCGGATCTAAAACTAACCTCTTGATCTGATCCCTACTCACAGATCTAAAACTAACCTCTTGATCTCATTATCCGGCTCATCCTTTTATCACACACCAACTATCTTGTCTACCCATGTTCTACCCAACATATTTGTAGATATAAAATACATATATATATTTTAACTCATTTAAAAACTATATAAAACATCCATTCCACACTCATCTCAAATAAACAACGATATATAAACACATAGCACGTATTTCAAAACAAATACTTCATATTTATGTGTTAGAAGAAAGTAACCACACACTCACTTGATCAGAAGATGATCGGACAACACTACGGCTTGTAGAAGTAGTATTCTTTGGTAGATCTGGAAGATCTTCACAAAAACCGGGCTCCTCGCGGGTAGAGCTTCGGCTCGGGAATAACGCTTCTCGGGATCTTCGGGACTTTGGAACTTGCTTCGGGACTCGGGAATGATATCGGGGCTTCGGGATATAATTGGCACGCAAACCAAGGCGAAAACTAGAGAGAAAGAAAGAAAATTGGCAAGGAAAATGGCTGATCTCGGTTTCTATTTATAGGGTGCTGGGTCTGGGATTACGCTGGGTGTAACTCCAAGTACGCTGGGCGTACTCAGTACGTTGGGCGTACCAAGCCTTACGCTGGGGGTACGCAACGTCATTGTATGCGTATGTACTCGAGTGACGTCATTGCATGCGTAGCTGAGGCGGTCCCGAGTACGTTGGGCGTACTCGATTAAGCAGACTTCAAACTTGCGTAACTTTTGCATACGAGCTCCGTTTTTGACGTTATTTATATTCACAAGTAGGCGAGACTAAGCTCTACAATTTTCATTTAGACTCCGTCGGCTAATTTTGAATTTATTTTTATTATTATATTTTTAACAAGCCGGGACAGGAAATGTTCGTTAAAAATTCATAACTTCTTCCTCCGACGTCCGTTTTCGTCTGTCTTTTCATCATTTCACTACTAATAACGAGATATTCGATTCTCGTTTAGATTGCTAAGGCTAAATATCGCTCTAACGTAAATTCACTTTTTACGTCATTCAGCGTCGTGCCGGTTCTGTCGCGAAACTTCGACGGGTCATAACTTCTTCGTTATAACTCGGATTTCAACGTTCTTTATATGTACGGAATCCTTGTAACATATACAACAATTTAGTTAAGATTATTCATTCTAAATAATCTTTTATCAAAAAGTCATCTTTAACACTTATCGTCTTTAAATTGACTAGCCCTAGTCTACGGGCGTTACAATTATCCCCCTTAGGATGATTACGTTCCAGAATCATCAATGAAATAGGACTTGCATAATGATTCCACACGTTATTTATTCATCCTAGTTAATAACAGTAACTTCTATGTTTCCTCGAAAGAGTATTTAACTCTATGGCTTTCTTGGCTGCAGACGATGCCCAATCTTGCATCTGCTTTTCGTACTATGTCATACTTTCAATTATAACTTCCGAGTTACCAAATAAGTCCTTATTTTGGACTTCTTCTTCTTCTTCTTAGGATAAATAGTTTCCTTTATCTATTGTAACAGACCGATGGGTCGTGCTCTACTTGTTGCATTAGTGTCTAAGTCCATAACTATTTTGGTATGTACTTGACCCGATTGTGCATGGTCCTTTTGGGTTGCCTTCACACTGGTGACTAGACAGGATGATTGTTGAGGAGAGAGGCTGGTTTATTGTTAAGAATAATAAATTAGGTTATAAATATGATTTGTTAATATATTATATGAATAATATATTAATTTGGAATCATATTGTTAATTAGTATTTAATCAGGAGTTAACTTAGAATTAATTTTGGGATTAAAGGAACTGACTCAAAGTGCAGGGGCTATTTGTAATTATTAATTAGTTGAGGAATTGGGCCATTGGATCACCTTTATTAAGGCTTGAACGAAAATCCTAGAAGGATCTAGGAGTTTTCGTCCAAGGGCTTAAGGAAAGGAGTCCATGGACTTGCTTAGGCCCTAAGCTAAGGGATTAGGGTTTACACCTTGAAACCCTAGGTAGCCTTAAGTATAAATAGCACCTTAAGGAACTAAGATTTCTTCCAAGCCTTGGGAAACCCTAAAAGGGACGAAATATAGGGCAAGATACCCTTCTTTCCTCTCTCCTATATTCATCCTTTCACCTAGTGTGTTTGTGAGCCATTAGAGGTACTACACTTGTGGTACTTGCTTTCAAGACCTAAGGAAATTCAAGGAACTAGTTGTGATTGCTATATAACAACAAAAGGTATGTATTCTATTTTATATATGAATTTCGAAAATAATACTAGCATGCCAGGTTTCTTTTTGTGTTCATAATGTTGTATAACTAATAGTGAAAACATAGATCCAACTCTAGGGTTGCACACACACATAGGATTGTTTGTATACCAATCAGTGGTATCAGAGCCATTGGTTTTTGTTTTCAATTAGCTTTATTCAAATGTATGAACTTGACATATTAGGGTTTATGGCTAATAAATCCTGGAGGCTTGATTTTCGAAATTAGGTTTTCTAAACCCTAGATTTCGAAATTTTTGGTAAGATTTCCTAAACCTTTTTCTTTGGCTCCAAGATTTCGATTTTAGGGTTGTCTAACCCTATAATTTCGAAATTGCCTCTTTCCCCATGATTAGATCCAAAATTTTAGGGATTTGGATATTGCCATATCTTGTAATTATCCTTTAAATGTTTAAATTTGGTAATTAAAGATTTTGAATATCCCATCCCATAATTTCGAATTCTAGGGGATTTAAGGGATTAGGTTAAATTAATTGTTTAATTTAAAAGATATCCTTACCAAAGTAAAAGATAATTGTCAAATTAATTAGATAATCATTTCATAAACTTGATTTATTTGAATTATTTGATAGATTATCTTGCAAGAAATTGAATTAGGTCATATTTAGATAATTACTAATTAATTGGTTAATTATTATTATTTGTAATTTGATCTAGAATGTTCTTGCTTATGTTTTGAAAAGTTTCAAAACTTGCCCTCAAGTTTTGGAATTTAAATTGTTTGATTAGAAAGGTTTAATTTTTGAAAAAGTCTAAATTCTAAAACCCTAATTTTGAAAAGTTCAAATTACACCCTTATGATTTTATTAAATTAATTAAGTGTATAATTAAAAGAGAGTTAATAAATCCATAATGGTATGGTTTATATTTAATTAAATTAAAAGTGTAATTTATAAAATTAAACCACCTAGTATTTTAAAAGTATAAAATACACCCTTATACTATGTATAACATTAAAAGTATAATATTATATATGTATAACTTAAATGCTAGTCTTACCGTTAGTAGGCCTCATTCATGAAGCCGATCTATAAGGGGGGCATAAGGTTATGGCCTATAAAATAGTCGTTTAATGGGTGTCCACTCTCACCCACCGCTTCCTTGATTGGTGGAGGGTCGTTAGCCGAACGGGTAGGATAGGGCAAACCCTTTCCATTAAAAGTATAATGAAGTATAAAGTAACTAATTTTTTTTTACAAAATTCCCAATCTTAGTTACTTTAGGCAAAAGTGAATTGATGCAATTCCATGAAATTACACTTTGTGCTCTTGCGAAGACGTTAGTGGAGTGCGTGTGGTTAACCGGCACACTAAATGGTTCTAAGCAAAGGTAGCAAAGGGTGACTCAATGTTTGTCATAGTTCAGTGGAACGTGCGTGGTTAACCGACCCATCGAATAGGTGACTGTAACATTGGGGGCACCATGTAAGTTTGCATGGTTATTCACACCCTGTTTTGTGATCCTCGGCATCCCAGTCGCAAATCGAGGGGCATGTCGAGATTTAAACATGTCATTGAAAAGTTCAATGAATCTCAAAAGATCTAGGAATTTGCAATAGATTTAAAACTTAAATTTCTTTTTCACTTTTCATGATGGAAATTAGTGAATCATCATTCACTTACCTTCAAATGTTCTGCAATTTGGGTTACGACATCCCTCTCCCAAGTTGTCGAGTATTGTGTTGGGTCCTAGCCTTAATATCTCATTTGGGTGATTTATTAAGGACTCAATTAATCAACTAACTTGAATTTTTCTCCCGTTTTGTAGATGTCAAAGTATGACAACTATGGTCTTCCCAAATCCCGTGGAACAAGCTTTTCACATGAAGATGATATTCCACGATTCGATCGAGGAACACGAGATCATGCTTCACTTCCTCCACCTCCTCCTATTGTTCTCCCTAACCCACAAGTTCAAAAGATTGAAAAGTTCAAACTCACTCAAGCCCTTTTGGCAAGTAAGCATAAAGAAGGAAAGTCAGTGTGTGCACACGTCCTAGAGATGAAGTCACACATTGATAGGTTAAGAATATTAGGATCTGTTGTCTGTAAGGAGCTGGCTATTGACTGGGTTCTTCAGTCGCTTCCTGACTCATATAGTGAGTTCGTTAGAGAGTACTATATGATGGATCATGACGTGACCCTCATTGATTTGACCTATTTGCTTATATCTATTGAATCAGCAATGATTTGGCGAGCTGGTCGAGCAAATTTGTCTGGTGAATCAAACTCCCAAACTTCAATGGACATTGAAAAATGGTGACATTGGAGATCCAGAAAAGGTAAATTCTAAGATATTTCCTTGTGCCATTCCAAAAGAGCCCATTTGCTTTTATTGCCAAGAGAAGGGGATTTGGAGACGAAGCTGCCCTATTTACCTAAGAGATCTAAGAGATGGGAGAGTCAAGACGTATGGCTCTACTTCAGGTAAAATCCATTAACTAACTCTTTTAAGTTCCTATTCGAGATTCTTAATACATGATGTGATAAGATTACATTTTGATGCTTTGTAGGATCGAATAAAAGAGAGGAAGTTTAAGGGAAGAAGTGAACTGAATCTAATCATGAAGAAATGGATTTCGATCGCATTGATTGAAGATTGGATTCTTAAGCTACTACTTGGAGTTAGAATAGATTGCTAAGAAATATGTATTAACATAGTTTTTCAATTGAATTGCATTGTAAGGACAAATTTTTCCGCAATAAAATAAATTTTGATTTTATATTATTTATTTATCCTTGCAATGTCGTGTATGAAAAATTGATGTTTGAAGGTTTCTATTATTAGCAATAATGGATTTGATTCTTAATTATGTTATTTGTGGAAAGGTCAAGAATTTACCAAATAGGGAAAGTTTCTCATCGCCCAAGTTTCAGTTTGACAAAAACTTGGAATCATACAACTTGGTTGCGTGATGAATGAGAAATTTCATATTTGGAAATTAGACTAATTCGTTAACAAAGTGTCAAGTGAAGGACTAGGAGATCGAGTACACAAGGTTGTGTGTTGATCAAGTCCACCACAAGAGTGACAAAGATATTCGTCATGATTTACTAAAGGTTTAGTAAATATGATTATACTTATAAGATTAAGTGTAATTCCGAGTTGATTGAAAAAGTTTAAATCATAACAGAACGAATAAGAAGAATTAAGTAGGCAGAAAGATAAAAGTTTATCTATTCTAAGAAGAAGGGAGAGTTATTATGTTTTATGATAAGTCTTAATGATTAAGAACCATGTCTCAGTTGATCCTTTAAGTGAGTCTTAGTGCAATTGTATGTCTGAGAAGAGGAATCAAGTCTTGAAGAAATGGTTAAATCAAGAAGTCAATCATACTTCATTCCAAATACAAGTCTTAGAGTTAAGATTGTGACATTGAGTGACAAGTCTTAAGAAGGTTTATAACATTCATCAAATATGGAAAGTTGTGATGTCTTGGATAAGACAAAGACCAACTAGGACCAATTTTGTGAAGTGTTTTGTCTTGATAAAAGCTACACTAACTCTTGAATATTTGTTTGTCGAGAAATGTTTATTGACAAGAGAATCTTATATGTCAAGGAGTCAGTGGGAGTCTTAATGGTCTTGAAAAGTTCAAGAACTAATCAAGAATAAACCTTATCAATCATCACTAGCACACGACTTGAGGTTTATGACCTATCATGTTGACATTATTTTTCTGTGCCATTCCAATTGAGTTAATTATGCATGTGAGTTCTATGAGTTCTTATTTGAACGCATAAAAGGCAAGCACCTTGATCAATGAAAAGTACATTGATATGAAAGGGGTGAGCTGCTTAACTACTTGGAAGACATGGTGGGCACTCGTGTTACCATAAGGTAAGAAATCAAGATTGAGAAAGTTCGGTCCATGTGAGTTTTGATTTGTCGCAAACTTTGGTTTTGGCAAATTCGCATGGACAGGGACTCATACACCATAAAATCTAAATATCATAAGATTACCTCCTTCATGAAAATGACTGTGAGGAAATGCTTTCACTAAGAGAGATTTTAAGAAGATAGTGATTGTGAAATTGTATTCTTGAATTCGATTATGGTTACGGTATCCCTTTCCATAATTCGAATTGTGAGATTTGGCAATTAGTCTGAATTGTTTATACACACATATGAGCTATCTAAGGCAAAGGTGTATAAGTTTAAGAAGCTTAGATAAAGGATTATCAAAGCATTAGGTATTAGAAATATGAACTTCAGAAATTCAATAAGTATTGTTTTCTGTAAGTTCAGTTGTTTTCTAAAACATGTCAAAAAGCTAGTGGGAGCATAAGTGTTATGCTTATATGATAATAATCATCATGATAGTGGGAGAATAAATGTTATGCTTGTATGATTATTAAGGCAAGTATTGCAAGTTAGCAATATTAATTATAGAAAACAAGAGTTATACTTTGCAAAGTCGTAAGGGTTGAAAAGTTGTTTTGGTATAATTAAGGGAGAGAATACTGTACTTTGTTTCAAAATCTAAAGCTTAGATTGAGAAATTTTAATAAATCTAGTCAAAGGATACATAGTGTGTTCTTAAATTTCGATTATGATTACGGTATCCCTCTTCATAGTTCGAATTGTAAGAACGAGACACATAAAATATTATGGCAAAAGATTTATAAAGTATCATATCTTTATGTAAGACATTATGCATCGTGTCCTATACGCTTCGGGTATAGGATTTATTGCCAGTGCTATTATATTTGACCATTCTAAAATTTTCCAAATGTCTAGCGCATTTAGAGGGAAAAAAGACTAGAATCAGTTTTGACTAAAATAATTAAACAACTATCAAAGGACAATCCATAGCTCGCTGAGGATTGGTCGCTTGCGAGTAGTTGGAAGTATGGTATCGGATGCCATTATTATGAATAGATAAGATTCTATGAATTATTATATGACAAATATGGAAATGTTTCCATATTGGGAGTTGGATATTGAGAATCTATGTCTAGATTAGAAACTTTTATGCAAGAAGGATGTTCAAAGGAATGTACTTTGAGTGAGAGACATCATATCTATAGAATTGTTTCTGATAGAGATTGGCCAAGTCTTGATGATTTTGAGCTATGACTTTACGAAAGGATCATTGCATAAAATGTTAGAATCTAGCATATTCTATAAGTGACAAGAATTTGATATTCTTATACTTATGATAAGAATTGGGAGTTGTGAAATGAGTATGATTGGAAATGTGTTCATTTGATCTATTTCACAAAGTAAGGACCATAGGTAAACATTGTGTGCATGCTGAGAGCATGGGACAAGTGTAGTAATAATTCAAGTAATAAGTTAATTAATAGAAACAACAAATAATGAGTAATCGATATGGTGATGAATAAAAGGTGTTTTATTTATACCCAGAGTTTGGGGCCATATGGGATTAGTATTATTCTTGTGTTTCACTTTGCATGTTTTGACTTCCTGAATAATTAAATTGGTTCAGAACAATCAAATTATTCGAACGGACCACAGTCGTTCATATGTTGGAAGTAGGTATGAATGAAGACTGTCGTGAATTGGTGTGTGGATTGTCTAAAGTGTATTAGACATAAGCAAATGTTTGCTGCAACGTTCATGAGTGCTTATGAATATGATTTGAGCATTGGATTAAACCCACGCTCACAAGAATCACTTCATGGATTTTATCACGAGTGATTGGTGAGACGATAATATCTTATATTCTTGAAACCGAGATGTGTGAGTTGTATCTTGCAAGTCGGTTACACATTGATAATATGTATACGCACCAGTAACTTGGTGTCATAAAACATATTGTTGTGTGTGATTCGGTGAGTGAGTGCAAGCAAGCATTGAATCAAAGTTTATCTGTTACTTTTATCCAAAGTGGAATGAAAGCGATATCTGTGGGCCCCTCGATGATTTAGTGATGACACCCTAAGCGCTTGGCCAAGCCGGGACTAATTTGATGTGTTCAATTGTAGTCTGTTGTCAGTCGTCATAAATCGGAAATCGGGAAACAACACATATACTAAGAGAGTGATTTCGATCCATGTCTGAAGTCTATATGATATCAAGAATGGAGGAATATATGATCCCTTATCTAAAGGACACGTTTCTCATAAGATCAGAATTGACAGCGGCTTTTGAAAGCTATGATTGCTAATCAGGATCTGAGGTTATATGTAGAATAGCTATTAGACTTATCCAAGTGGGAGACTGTTGGATTAGTGTCTAAGTCCATAACTATTTTGGTATGTACTTGACCCGATTGTGCATGGTCCTTTTGGGTTGCCTTCACACTGGTGACTAGACAGGATGATTGTTGAGGAGAGAGGCTGGTTTATTGTTAAGAATAATAAATTAGGGTATAAATATGATTTTTTTAATACATTATATGAATAATATATTAATTTGGAATCATATTATTAATTAGTATTTAATCAGGAATTAATTTAGAATTAATTTTGGGATTAAAGGAACTGACTGAAAGTGCTGGGGCTATTTTGTAATTATTCAATAATTGAGGCTTTGGGCCATTGGATCACCTTTATTAAGGCTTGAACGAAAATCCTTGAAGGATCTAGGAGTTTTCATCCAAGGGCTTAAGGAAAGGAGTCCATGGACTTGCTTAGGCCCTAAGCTAAGGGATTAGGGTTTACACCTTGAAACCCTAGTTAGCCTTAAGTATATAAATAGCACCCTAAGGCACTAAGATTTCGTCCAAGCCTTGGGAAACCCTAAAAGGGACGAAATCTAGGGCAAGATACCCTTCTCTCCTCTCTCCTATATTCATCCTTTCACCTAGTGTGTTTGTGAGCCATTAGAGGTACTACACTTGTGGTACTTGCTTTCAAGAGCTAAGGAAATTCAAGGAACTAGTTGTTATTGCTATATGTAACGACCGAAAAATTCCAACCAATTTAAACTTTTCGAAAACAACCCGATTTCATTAAATCATTACAAAAAGGTTTTCAATACAATTAAATTAAAGTATTCCCATAATCACAACATAAACATGAGGAGCGGTACGATCACGCCTTCGCCTTGCCACGGTCTCCTGAAGAACCTGAAAAACATTAAACCACAACTGTAAGCCCGAAAGCTTAGTGAGATATCCCCAAAATACCAACCACATATACCATACACGCATAACATGCCGTAACATATCTGATCACAGAACAACCATGCACTTCGGGTCTACTGTGTGACTGGTCCGCCGCACCGGCCAACAGTCCACCTGGTCCACCCTCCGAGTCTAGCCATATACATCGAGTCTGCAGTGTGATTGGTCCGCCCGCGCCGGGCCTTCAATCCACCTGGTCCACTCTCTGAGTCTACAGTATGACTGGTCCGCCCGCACCGGGCCTTCAGTCGGCCTGGTCCACTCTCCGAGCCTCGGCACGTCTGGTCCGCTCTCTTGGGGCCTACAGCCTATCCGGACCGCTCGATGGGCCTTCGGGACAACCGGTCCGCCCTGGGTATCTTGGCCTACAGCACAAAGCAGGACCCGCCTCAACCCAACTCCAGTCCAAACAACCATGTGCACATAAACATACAGTCATATAACAATTCACAGTCAACAAACCGATCAAACAGATCACATAACATATCATCATCCTAACCAGGATACCGACCTAACCGGTCACTAGCATAGCATCACCCTACATCTCAGGTTACCGACCTCAACCAGGTCTCTAACATATACCATCCTAGCTACCAGGATGCAACATAACAAAGCAATATCATAACAACAAATACTTGGATCTCAATCCGATAAAGGGCCGGCCTTGGTGCCTTAGACCCTATTGATATAGTGAGGATAACTCACCTCGAAATTGTCGACTGAACAGATAAACCCAAGCTACTCCAACCACTGATACGATCTCCAACACTGGCCAACACCAAGACACTGAACTCAAAACAATATTCAACAATTACCAAAATGCTCCTGGAAAATAACTGGTCAACCCTTAGCCAAAGCCAACCCCTGACTGACTCTACTCGCCGAGTCATCCCAATGACTCGCCGAGTCCACACACACAAAATCTCCCCCATCCGCGACTTAACTCACCGAGTCACCCCAAGACTCGCCGAGTCCAGCAACTCTGAGTCCTTTCTCACTCGACTCACCGAGTCATCCCTTGACTCACCGAGTCACAGCTCAACCTAAAGAAACTTGGACCTCACGACCAGACTCGCCGAGTCTAAGGCTATCTTCAACCTACTCGCCGAGTTGTTCTTCCAACTCGCCGAGTTCCAGACCATCTTCAAGCAACTCACCGAGTACACCTTTGTGACTCGCCGAGTGCCTCTAGATCTCATCCCAAACAGAACCTTCCAGGCTATGCAATTGATCCAAAACGTAGATCTAGCCTCCTACAACCCATCCATCACGTAAAGTGGCAAACTTTACGTGAATCCAAAGAGATATAGGCATTTTACACTTTAGGGCTAGGGTTTGGGACATGATGGCTTCACTAATCACTCAAGAACAGGGACTTTAATGCACTTAAGACCTCCTCCACTCCAGATCTGAGGTAGCAACCTCAGATATACTCTTCATACTCAAGATACCACAAGCTAAACCTCCCATACATTCCAAGAATCACGAATCTAGAAGAATAACAACCCAAGAACGAGATTATACCTCAAAAGGAAGCCCCAACAGCAATGAAATCCGAATCTAAGCAAAGCCCCTTGCTCCAAGCCTCCTAACTCTCCAAGATCTTCCTCCAAATCTCTTTTCCAAGGTTCAATTGCACTCCAATCCTTCACAATCGTGTTTCTAGGGTTTTCTGGACTTAAGGGAAGGTAAGGAGGCTGGGGGAGAGGGTATAATGTCCTTTATATAGGGCTCATCCTCCAAAATTAGGGTTTTCTCCACTCAGCGCCTACTCGCCGAGTCCAGCCGCCGACTCGCCGAGTTGGCCACTTAACACACGACCAAAATCGCGACCCTACTCGCCGAGTCCACTCGTGGACTCGCCGAGTTGCCCTTTCCAATTTACTCTTTTAGCCCTTCAACTTTACTCTTGATATTCTGGGATGTTACACTATATAACAACAAAAGGTATGTATTCTATTTTATATATGAATTTCGAAAATAATACTAGCATGCCAGGCTTCTTTTTGTGTTCATAATGTTGTATAACTAATAGTGAAAACATAGATCCAACTCTAGGGTTGCATGCACACATAGGATTGTTTGTATAAAACCCATCACTACTGACCACTCATCGCACGATGCGACGCTTAGACTCGGTCTTTTTAAAGTTAAATTCCAGAATGGAATATACCTTCCTTCATATTCTAATGTGATATAATCACATTTCAGCATGTAGCACTTCTACCTACAAACTTCTTTTAACAACGAGCGCGATACTATCGATCGTATTAATTTCAACCTTCTGACTTAAGTCAGATGTTACATCTAACTTGGTCCTCTAGACCACGTAACATACTCCTCGCAGTCGAACTCAAACTTATATGACCACTAGGGTCGGAATAACAAGCATCTCACTAGTCACTACCGAAACAAGGGTAATGACACACTTGAACAAAACGGAATCAATTACTAGCTTCTTGGTAACCTTGTGACTTTCCCTGATCCAAGTGCGATTCATGTGCTTCCGATAGTATATGCATCTACTACCTTTCACACCTACTCGTACTCGTCCCAAGTATTGTCCCGCAGTCGACCAAGTCACCATACAAGAAAATCATACAATCATTCAACACACCAGATAACAAAACTAGGGTTTATATTAATTCCTTGAAACTATTACACAAAATTTCAAGTTTACCCTATACTATGCCTCTAATAGGCTACACCATAAGTTATTATTCACACAGCTACTTCATAAATTGATCTTTGGATATAAGATCCTCATCCTTGATTCCTCGCGTTGTCATCTGCTTCATCAAGGATCATTTGAAATGCTCTTGCCTTTGGCTTTGGCATCACATTTGGTTGTGTAACCTCTTCCCTTCTTGGGCAGTTTTGTTTGAAGTGTCCTTCTTCACCACACTTAAAGCGGGCTTCTCTTTTGTTTGTGCATTCGCTGGCATAATGACTAGTCTTCCCGCATTTAAAGCAAGTCATTTCTTTAGTGCATCTCCCAATGTGCTTACTCTTGCACTTATCATACCATTGTGCTTCTTCTTCGGACTTCTTCGAACCAGACTTTGAAAATTTTCTCTTCTCATAGGACCTTGAGGATTCTTCAAACTTTCTTTTCTTGCCAATTTCAATCTTTCTGGCGGTTCTTCCCTTAATCATATCTTCAACAGACTTGGCAGCCCAGATAGCTGCCTCCAGAGTAAGTGCCTGATGCACTGGCACCACATACTCCCATGGGAGTCCCTTTGCATAGCGGTCAACTTTAGTCAGCTCGTCTGGGATGATGCACAAAGAAAACTCCATCTTGTCTGTGAAGGCATTAGTGTATTCATCAACTGACATGCTGCCTTCGGTCAATGTCAGAAACTTGTTCTCCAACTCTAGCAGATTCTGGGCCAAGCAGAACTTGCGCTTGAATTGCACCAAGAATTCTACCCAAGTCAGTTGCAGTGGCTCGTTAGGGCTTAGGGTCTTCCCCAGAGTGCTCCACCAGTGAACAACGCCACCTCTGAACTGACACACTGGAAATATGGTTTGTAACTTGCCCTTGCAACCACATGTCATAAAGGCTAATTCCATTTCCAAAATCCAATCCATGACTCCAATCGGATCCTCCTTCCCAGTGAAAGTTGATGGTTTGCAAGTCAAAAAGTCTTTGTCCTTGCATCCAAGTCCATCAATTCCTCCCTCCTGATGGTTTTGTCTAACTAACGGTGGGTTGACTTGACCAATAGTCCAACTAAAGTTACCTCCCTCTGAATGCCCTCCATTCACTTTGGGCTCTTTCATTTGAATTGACAGTTCTTCACGATTCTGCCTAAGCAGACATCTCGTTTCTTCCATCTGACGATCCAACATTGTTTGAATCATCATTTGTACACCGGCCATTGTTATTGGCTTAGGTGCTGCTGCTACAACAGCCACTCGCTTAATCACAGGTGGTTGATTCCCGTTTTCATTTGTGTTTCCAGCTCCACTTCTGGTTCTTTCCATTTTTGATCTATACACCGAATAAGGTGAATTTAGATCCTCATTCACGGTAGATATTTAAATCATCCTTATCACTCCGAAACATTTGCATGCTAGTTCTAATATCGTAATCATACGCTTAGAATCCTACACACATAAGGTTTCCAGATCCGATAGGCAACAGACCATAGATCCAAACATATAATATCATATATGGCACACATATAACATTTAGCACATAAAAGCATTTTAGGCATCATTCCAAAAATATACTAGTGCTCGTGTCAAGTTAGTTGTACTACCTAACATATTTTAGACACACTCCTCACAATCATTACTTAGCAATCTAAGTTTAAGTCTAGAAATCCTACAAATTCCTAGTTCACTTAAACTAATGCTCCGATAACAACTATGACATCCCCAATTTCACGGCCAGAAAAGAACGATTTGTTTATGCTTTGTTTTTAAAATCAGAGTAATCTTTTAAAGAAAACGGTTGCGGAATTTGTTCCCAAAACAAGATATGATAATAACTTATCAAAACATTTCTCAAAGAGAATGTATTTTCATTTAATAATAAAACCTCGGGATGTCATGTTCCGATACATACATATAAGCATAAACAGAACTTACATTCAATTACACTAATGATTTATATCTCCTTTAAATCTCTTTGTGAAATATGTCTTCGTATCGATACCTGTGATACAAAAAAAACTGAGTGGGTCAGGCTTAGGAGCCTGGTGAGCATATAGGGTTTTCATCCCATAATGTTATATCATATATTTATATAAATAGAACATTCAAACTTGTATGATTTCACCATATAAAGGCAACTCTTATCCCAACCCCTCGATCCTCACAACGACACGATCTAAACTCTCGTATCTAAAATTTTCCTCTTTACCTGATCCCTACTCACGGATCTAAAACTAACCTTTTCACCTGATCCATGCTCACGGATCTAAAACTAATCTCTTCACCTAATACATAATCACGAATCCAAAACTAACCTCCTGATCTGATCCATACTCCCGGATCTAAAATTATGCCCAATCCATACTCCCGGATTAAGGACAATTAACTATACCTTAATCCTGATCTGATCCACACTCCCGGATCTATAACTGTGCCCAATCCATACTCCCGGACTATGGACAATTAATTGAGTCTTAATCCATATCTGATCCATACTCCCGGATCTATAACTGTGCTCAATCCATACTCCCGGACTAGGGACAATTAACTTAGTCTTAATCCATACTCCCGGACTAATAACAAGTTTATCTCTTTACCTGATACATACTCCCGGATCTAAAACTAACCTCTTGATCTGATCCATACTCACGGATTTAAAACTAACCTCTTGATCTCATTATCCAACTCATCCTTTTATCACACGTCAACTATCTTGTCTACCCATGTTCTACCCAACATATTTGTAGATATAAAATACATATACACTTTAACTCATTTAAAAACTATATAAAACATCCATTCCACACTCATCTCAAATAAACAACGATATATAAACACATAGCACGTATTTCATAACAAATACTTCATATTTATGTGTTAGAAGAAAGTAACCACACACTCACTTGATCAGAAGATGATCGGACAACACTACGGCTTGTAGAAGTAGTATTCTTCGGTAGATCTGGAAGATCTTCACAAAAATCGGGCTCCTCGCGGGTAGAGCTTCGGCTCGGGAATAACGCTTCTTGGGATCTTCGGGACTTTGGAACTTGCTTCGGGACTCGGGAATGATACCGGGGCTTCGGGATATAATTGGCATGCAAACCAAGGCGAAAACTAGAGAGAAAGAAAGAAAAATGGCTAATCTCGGTTTCTATTTATAGGGTGCTGGATCTGGGATTACACTGGGCGTAACTCTAAGTACGTTGGGCGTAACTCCAAGTACGTTGGGCGTACCAAGCCTTACGCTGGGCGTACGCGACGTCATTGCATGCGTAGCTGAGGCGGTTCCGAGTACGTTGGGCGTACTCCAAAATTACGTTGGGCGTACTTGATTAAGCAGACTTCAAACTTGTGTAACATTCGCATACGAGCTCCGTTTTTGACGTTCTTTATATCCACGCGTAGGTGAGACTAAGCTCTACAACTTTCATTTAGACTCCGTCGGCTAATTTTGACTTTATATACTCCCTCCGTCCCAAAATTATAGTCCATCTTTCCTTTTTGGTTTGTCCTAAAATAATAGTCCACTTCTAAAAATAAATAACATTTTTACCAAAATACTCCTTCATTATTAGTTAACCAACTAAACATTTAATGGAACATTAAATGCAAAGTAATGACAAAACTGTCATTTTATTATATAAAGTTAGTGGTAATTAATGGTTTTCTTAATCTGGGTGTTTTTTTTGTCTGTGGACAATAATATTGGGACGGAGAGAGTATATTATTATATTTTTAACAGGCCGGAACAGGAAATGTCCGTTAAGAATTCATAACTTCTTCCTCCGACGTTCGTTTTCGTCTGTCTTTTGACCATTGCACTACTAATAACGAGATCTTCGATTCTCGTTTAGATTGCTAAGGCTAAATATCGCTCTAACGTAATTCACTTTTTACGTCATTTAACGTCGTGTCGGTTCTGTCGCGAAACTTCGACAGGTCATAACTTCTTCGTTATAACTAGGATTTCAACGTTCCTTATATGTACGGAATCCTTGTAACATATACAACAATTTAGTTAAGATTATTTATTCTAAATAATATTTTATCAAAAAGTCATTTTTGACGTTTATCGTCTCTAAATTGACTAGCCCTAATCTACAGGCGTTACATCAGCCACACGATCCAAGATGCATCTTCTTCCCCATGGGAGTCTGTTCATTTTTTTCCCTTTTTAATTTTATGTTTCGCATAGCATGCAATGAGGACATTGTATAAATTAAGTGTGGGGTTGGGGTATATTGCATTAGAAAAAAAACATTTGATTTTTCAAAATTTGCATTGCTAGTTTTCAAATTTGCATATATATAAACTTGAAGCAATAGTTAAAGTTAAGAAAACCTAGGTAATTAAAATCTTTGCTAGTATTGGATGGGATAATCCGAAAAGAACCTAAATGTTCACTCGAGCCAACACATGTTATAGTGTATTTGTGGCTTCTCGTTTCCTAGTGAAAAGTCATGAAGTATGAAAGGTAATCTGGTAGCTTAATTATATGATGTAACAAGTTCTGCAGCTTGTAACTGAAATCTATCCAGGAGAGCTTAAGTAGTCATTGAACCTAGACTAATACCTCTAACCAATAATGGTTTAAGTTAAGCTTTTTGCTTAAGCATGTAGGACTTTGAGTGAAAAAAAGTGAGACGTGTAAAAAAAAGAGAAACTACCAAAAAGTTGAAAATTTTGGAGCTGTCAAAGTATAATTCAAAGATGAAAAATTTAGAAGAAATATAAAAAAGTGGAAGATACCAAAAATCAAACAAAAGGTGGTGAATTCAAAGAAATCAAGGATCAATTATTCAAAGAGAGATGAATTCCAACGAACTCCATTGTGGTATCAAGAGTTGTAATTGTTCTAGATTATGTACGCTTCGAAGGCTAACCATTGAGCCGGGTTTTGATCAAGGTTTAAACATTAAACATTTTTAAAGTATAATTTCATATTAAATACAACTTAAATGCTGAATACGTAAGTATTTCAATCTATATATACTAATAAAGATAACTATTGAAAGAAATGAATGTAAGATATTACAAGGAACAATTCAATAAACGTACGTACAAACTCACTTATTTAGAAATATGAATTGTCAAAACGGTAAATAGTAAAATTTTAATGCACATATATGACATATATGAAAAAGCAAAAAAGGAAATTACGTGTCTTGGTTATGATATTAATTAATTGCTTTGAACTTATATTCATTTAAAATTGCCCAAATCATTCCTCCAAATCAATTCCACAAAATTAATCCCCGTAAATTAGGAATCAATATTTTTAACTCTGAAAAAATTTCCTTATTTAAAAAATCCAGGGTGTAATTTTTCTAGACTATGTAAAAAGAAAACCTAAATTATAAGAAAATGACATGTGGACAAATGTCTAAGAAGATGACAAGTGGCAAAAAGTTCTTTATTTATTAAGGAGGATTTGAGCAAATATCTAGATTACATATTAGCATACATATTCCTATGAGCTCGCCACCGAATGAAATGGGCACACCAAATTAAACTGGGGCCAAGTGTATGGCCCTTGAAATAAACTATCGGAAATTATTCTGTATGCTGCTTCTGTATAGTGTATTCCATCCCACACAGCATACGTATTCGGATCATCACACACAGGCACATACGGCAATCCACATTGAGATGATTTGTTGTAGTTATACAGACCTCCAACTCCACAACATGCCTTCAGAGCACCATTTGTAAATCCTACAATGTCATTAATGGACAATATAGACATGAAATCACATTAATATTTGAGATGCAGAAAATGATTCAAGTTAGTTTCGGAACACATATATATTATGCACCAAATTTATCTGGAGAACGGATAAATTGCATGGCAGCATTGTAGTAGTCAGCGTAGATGATGATGGCATTGGGATGAAGCTCTCGAAGCTGATTTAGTTTCGTTTGCAGCAGTTCATTATGGTATTCGACAAATTTATTGAACTTGATGAGGCAGCCTGTTGTGCTATCATACTCTTCACTTTCGGAACCACGTATTGTTAAATATTGAGAAGAACATCCAAGTGGAAATTCTCCTGGAACGACCAGTGTTTGTGCCCCCATCTGAATCAATTCCTGTATTTGAAAGACATTTTAACTTGGGCGTGATGTTGATGTTGATGATTTAAAATGTGTTTTGTATGAGTTGAGTGGCTTCTAATTACATCGACAGCTGAGACGATGGTATCAGTTACTAGAGGAACGAATGGTTCGACCTCATCAATGGGTTTTCCATCTGTTATCGGATAGTTGTAATCGTTTCCGCCAATCTCTCCAACTAAGATCAAAGAACGTCCAATTAAGTTTCTACAATCTGCCAACAATTAAAAACACTGAACAATGTTAATTTAATATCAAGTGATATAATTCCACCCATATGGCTGCAAATATGGTATATTGTAGAACCTTGTTGTATAGAGTATAGACTACAACTGCTTAATTGGTTACCTGAAACGTTGCTGCAAATAGAAGCTAATGATTGTTTAAACCATGCCAACTGAACTCCTAAAGAGGCATTTGTCAAATCATTAACAATTCCTCTTGCTTCAAGAAACGATGAATTCAATGCTGTCGCGCCCACCACAGCATAGTTAACTCCTTGTCCCGGCTCAATGACATTGTCACAGTCATGCAGAAATGGTCGTACCAATGGCAACCCGAGACTCTCAGCTTCATAATTAAACCAAAAAACAATGTAGTCATTCACCAAGTGCATGCATTATTTTCTTCCTAGAAACGTTTAGTAGATAGTATTATTTACACACACATAGAGGAAGAGGAGTTACCTAGAAAATCAATGATGAGTCGGCCATCTGAGCAACGACCAGTGGGTTTATGAAAGAAGGTTTCACCATAAGGCGGCTGAAGAAAAGGAAAGAACCCGTCGGTTATGGAGGCCACTTGTTTTAAGTTACCGGTGTCTGTTAGGGAGTCACCGAAGCTGAAGATGGAGGTATAGCATCCATTAGCATGCCAGCTACCACTCCATAACATGATTAACATCTGCAAAATTATGAAAAATATTGTAAAGGACCAAGAAATGGAAGAAAACGCCATTATAGAATAAGCTCCGGAGTTGTTCAAAAAGAAAGAAGAAGCTCTGAATTTTTTTTTCAAAGTTTTGGCATGTCTTATATATCCATTTCGAGTTCCCTTTGTACGCGCGTTATATAGCCGACATATAAAAGGAAAATAACATGTTATTCATTTTATTTGTAAAAAATGTAAAATCTCTTGGCCATTTTAACATGTGTTTCTCAATATAATGCTAATGCCTCTAGAAATATTTGTTTAAACAAACAATTCCACCCATAACATTTTAAAAACTTATAAATATATGTATTTGCTTCAAATCACAGATTTTGCTGCATATTTAATTTAGGTTTTATCCTTCTTTACTTAAATAATATATGTATTTACTTCGATTTCTGCCTAGTATTGACAATTATTAAATAACAGACTAGGTATGAGACCCATGTATTACATGAGTTTATTTAAAAAAAATTAATATAAAATTTAAAATATTTGAGAAGTTTGAATTTATAAGAAAAGTGAGAAAAATATTGAATTATAAAAATTAAAGTGTTTTTTTTTCTTTTTTAAATTTAAACAAATAATTTAAATAAATAAATAAATGAAATTAATGAAACTTTAATTTAGTAATTTTGAAATTAGAAGGAAAGTCCATTAATGAAATTGATATACATTTATTATTAGATTTAAATAATATTTGACATTTAATAAAATAGAAAAACCATAAAATGACAAGTAGAATAAAAGTTAATGTAAAATTACCATAAAATTACATGTGACAAATTGAATGAGAGTATGACAAGTGGCAAAAAAACCTTCATTTATTAGGGTAGATTTTCTTCATGAACAACTAGTATTGACAATTATTAAATAACAAATTTTCTTCATGAACAAATGTATTGTTTTAGGTAATTTGTGTACTTTTTGTTTGTAGTAATATGAATTTTTGTTGAACTACAAAATACTTTTGTTTATTTTATTTTTATATATGTTTGGTCTGTTTTACCATAAAAATATATGGACATTATTTTATAATCAATGGATCGGTACTGATCGAATTTATTCGAACTATTAAAATTTCTTCTTATCACATTAAATTAAATGTAAGTTAAAATTGAATTAGTAGCATACGATATAATGAGTATTAAGACTTAAATATCGGATTGTCGATAATTTTGTTATTTTAAACTTATAAAAATTTATAATCAAGAATAATCATTTCTTTATTCAAAAAACATGAATTCCTTAATGTCAATACTAGTAAATGTTATAAACACTCACAATAAGTGTACAATCAATTCAATATGAAAGCCCCCTTATTTTACCACTTTTGCCTTCTAGCTTGTTTTAAAAAAAATGAAATTATTCGTACACAACAGTTTTTTACCATACACAACAATTCATGCATCATATAGTTGTACAATACAACATTTTAAAACACCAATTGTTGTGTACGGAGAAAAATTGTTGTGTACGGATCATTATGGTAATTTATGGTTGAAAATGTAAATGATACCATCGAATTATATTTCAGGTATCCTACTTTCGGTCGGGATGGTTATTTAAACATATACATACATGAGAAAGATATGTTGTTATCATGTTGCCAAATAGGGACGTCTTGTTGATTTTAAGGGTCTAACATGAAAAATAAAAATGGCCCCTTAAATACAATTTTTTATATATAAGCAAAATCCATTAATAGTAGGATAAGTTGATAAATGTTATAAAAGTAATCAAATCAAAAAAGAACGATAATACGATATGGAGCCGGGAATCCCAATATAGCTAGAAACCGAGGAGGGGTCGGGGCCGGGTATTGTATTCCCCAACCCACTCCATCCCCGCTTTGTTTTTGTTGTATGTTATGTATTACATATATTATACACTCGTCAGATAATATGTTCGTATTTATTTAATAAGAAGATATTCGTGCATCGGACACTATAATATGTAGTTCCATTTTTTAGGATTAAATTGTAGTTTTTGCATCCATGATCTATTATAATTTGTATTATAATTTGGTATGGTATGTAAACTATGAAAAGTTAGTTAAAACTAATGTTTCCTAAGCTCAACTTTGAGTGATTTTCATTGGTCGTATGCTTGGGAAGACGATCGTTTTCTAGTTTTTGCTATTAAACGACGTAATCAAGATATTTATTCTCTATTTATTCTAATTTTTGGTTATTAAACAACGTAAATTAATGGTATACTTACATTTTATTTAGTTAATATTAATATATTATACAACTAGATGTGAGACTCATATATTATATGGATTAATTCAAAAAAATAATATTAATATAAATATCAAAATATTTGAGAGTTTTGAATTTATAAGAATATAAACAAAATAATAATTTATTATAATGGAAATGTTTTTTTATCTTTTAAGTTTAAATAAATAATTTAAATAATGAAAAGAAACTAAAGAGTTTTAATTTTGGGAATTTTGAAATTGAAATTAATATTCATTTATTACTACATTTATTGCAATTATTACATTAAAATATTATGTGGAATTTAATAAAATAGAAAAACCCATAAAATGACATAGAAAGACAATAAGAGTCCCATTAAGATCTAAGATAATATCCATAGAAAGACAATAACAGTCCCATTATGACCAAAGTTTGGTCACTTTACTGGATTCTTGAATGTTACATTTAAAAATGTTCTTCTAAAATAGTACGTTGATATAAAATTGCAAGAAGAATTGTCATTTTCCTTAATTTTTTACATGCTTCCGTTTTTTTATTGATATCCACAATCTAGTTAATTCTAAGTAAAAGAACCTGATCAACAGAAAAAACACAACAAATATGATGAAATATTAGGGGCAAAATGGTCCAATTCCGGACTAAGCAAGGAAAATTTGTATAAGAGTAAGAGAACCATGATCTAGGCAAATGGGGCATCAAAGAATCATAAATTATAGTCGTATCATGAATCCCAACACCTTCCATTCTGATCATCAATTGCTGGAACAAAACATCTGGGCAACTGAAACGTTATTCCCAATAGTATAAAACCTGCCATTCTGGCAACTCAAAGCTCTTGTCCACAGTAGAGCAAGTATTAGATTTCTGCAATTATTGGTTAAAATCAATCACAATATACGCCAACTTCTCTTTCAACTGATTTGCAATCAAAACAAACTCAAAAATATATGACCAAAAGGGTATAAATGTGGAAGTAAAAATTGCAAAATTCAACTTTCATAAAACAAATAAATCAACTGAATTGAACCAAGGACATCATATTTTTTTTTCAATCTTTCAGATTACTTGAGGGATTACTGTTATTCTTTATGAATTTCATCAACTATAATTCATATTAGCAACCACATATTTTTAAGGGCATGGGAAGAGTTGCCACGTATGTATGGTAAGCACATAAGAAGTTAACTTAGTGACATAATTACCACACCAGTTAAACTTTTCTATCAACAGGGACGAAGCAGTAAATTAGAACCAAATCAAATAATTAAAATGTCAATGACCATATTTCTTTGAGGCATGCTATCGAACACCATATATGCATTACGACGTACAAAAGGATTCAAATAGTAGACTTACATCAACAGGGACAAATGCAAAGGTAAGATAAGAAAAATACATAAACTTTGCATTTATTCAATAATAAACTGTTTTGCAAAAGAAGGCCATCATTAAATCCGAATGATTTTCTAACCTTGTGTAGATGGTGGTGGAGTCGATTTTGATTATTCAGAGTAAAGGTTTGAACAACAACACAATAGCATGATTGATATCACAGTTTTAGTTCCTTTCATTCAAAAGTGTATAATTTTGGAATTTTTATCAAAGCTTAGTTGTGGATTTGAGGAATAGATAAATGATATGATGGATTTAAAAAGGAAGGAATTGTATGTTAGTATAGCAATTATTCGGAGATTTTAATACAATCAATACATAACATATATAACATACGTTACCTATATTGAGATTTAGACAACTTTGGTTTTCAATATTAAGAAAAGGAAAAAAAGAAGAAATTGCCAATTGGAAAATCTCCCTACCTAATAAAAGAGTAGCACATTTGTCACATGTCAATCAATTAGAGCTTCACATTAACTATTTGCCACTTGTCATTCTAAGGTTTTTCCTCATTAATTAAATTTCCACTAATTCACTCCTCCATTTTACACATATCAAACACATCAATAAAAAAATTATTTATAATATCTATTGCCTAATTTATTAAATTTTTTTTTATCATAGCTCAATAATTACCTTATAATTTAATTAAAATTATTTTTACATTTCTAATCCGTGGTGCCCACGGGTTATAAACTAGTCTTAGGATATTTATCTCATACTCAAATAAATCGTCATGGGTATAAAACACTATTACACTCACAATTAAATTATAACTCGTGTTAAACGTAGGGAACCATAAAAAAACATACAAATGTCTATAGATATTGCATAATGATTAAAAAAATTATGGCTATTGGTATTATTGAAATATATAGAAGATACACTGAAATTGATAAATATCTATAATCGTTGAAAGACCTCTTTGTAGACAATATTTTTTGTTTTATTAGTTGAACAACCTTCCGTGTCACATATGAATACCTTCAAACCTTTTTTATTTGTGACACCGGGAAATAGCTACATATAACTGATCATGAGTGAAATAGCTACATATCTCTATTCTAATAAAACAATCCTTCTTTGTCCACGTGGCATCTTCTCAGCTCAAAATTTTGCAAAATGGAATACCAATTTTACCCTTTAATGAGAAATCAATTAGCGGATCACATCTTTAATTCCTTAAAATCAGCATCAAATGGTTTAAATGATATAACAGCTGTGCCCAAGAATTCAGGAATGTAAATTAAAATGCAATTCGCCGATATATAAGATGGAAATCTTCTTTGATATGCCCAACTTAAATTCGTGGATTCAAGTTTTGTAATCACCCATAATATGGATTTAAGATGTAGATATTTGAATCGCCCTTGATATTGCTGATTGATTCACTCATATTCTATGAATGGTGTTGTTGCAGCTTCTAAGAAGGATGATTGGTGTGATAGTCAGAATCAGAAAGGATGCTATTTGAAGGTGCCATTCAATTTGAATAAACATTAAACCAATTCCAAAAATAAGTGTAATTCATTATACTTTGTCTCTTTATTTTGTAGTCGAATCTTATATTTTGCTTGATATCTACTATTTAGTAAATTATAGGTTTTTTGTTTTTAAATTCAGTCTCATGGCTTTGCTTTCTCGTGGAGTGTATTACCCTTCCTTTTTCTTTTTGGCAAAGAACATAATCACATTTAACTATCTGAAAGACTATCATTGCCACCGTTCACCGCAACCACTGACTTTTGAAGATGCAGAGCTCAACCTAAGTTAAGCTCATTTTAGCTAAGGACTTCGATTCAGGATAGATCGAGCAAGGTTATGTTGTTGATTTCATTCCATGTTTTCTACTTCAGTTGATACTAATGTTAAAACATTGGTTTGATCTTTCTTTTTCTGCTGCAGCTCGACGGAAACATCGGTTTGTATGCAATTTGTCTCCAAAATATGTGTTTTATGTCTGGTTGTGTTGTTTCTTGTGGTCTTATTGACCACATATATAACATGTATCAGTAGTTCTGTTCCCTCGATTCCATTTAGGGCTCTCTCTCCCTAAGAAGACTAATGCAATACTTTTTTGGCAGACTACGAGACTATTCCAATTTCTGGGCTTGATCGGATATAAGAGTTAAATACACTTGGTATGGATTCATTTTAGACGACTGACCAAGAATCTAAATTTTCTATATTCAATTTTGTTATATTCAACATTTTTTTTGTCTGTTTTGGTTAACAGAGCTTTCAAAGACAATGAAGAAAAAACAATATCAACCGTGTATTACATTTTTGTTTTAATATATAACTAATTTAATGATTTTAAAGAATTCAATGTTGTTTTACTATGACTACAACTTCTAAGAGGTCAAAAACATGTCATTAAAATTATGGATTGTCAAAGTTGAAGCCGGTCATTTTATGTATTTAAAGGGTTATTGTTGTCATTTTCTGCATTTGTAGGGTTATTTCTGTTATTTGTATTTAAAGGGTAGTTTTTGTAATTTGTCTCATTTAAAGTAACTTCTGTTTTCTTTTCTCCATTAAAAGGGTAACTTCTGTAAGTTTATACATTTAAAGGGTAATTGTTTGTAATTTTCTGCATTTTAATCGGTAATTTCTATCATTTTCTGCATTAAAAGGATAATTTCTGTAATTTTCTGCATTTAATGTGTATATATATTTTTTTTCATTTTATGCATTTGTAGGGTTATTTCGGGTATTTCTGTATTTGAAAGGTTATTTATTTTATTTTGCATTTAAAGGCTAATTTTTGTAAGTTTCCATCTTTAAAGGAATTTTTCTATAATTTCTGTATTAAAATGGTAACTTCTATAAGTTTCCCTTCTAATCAATCATTGAGAAATTCTCTTGAACAGTAGGTCGAATTACTCAAGTTAGTATTTATACTTTTTATTGTTGGTTTTTATGATAGTCAATTTCCAATGCCTAATGTCTAACATATTTGGCGATGAATCGAATAGAGACAAGCAAAGACACAATTCCAATGGAACAACTAACAATTAGATGTGGAAGTTTTTATAGATAACAAGCTTGATCTATACATGCTTCTAGATATTCACGTATGTATCCTTTTTAATGTTGTTTTCTTTTTCAAAATTAATGACTCGATAATGGATGCAAATAATTGGTTTTTTTCTCAATTTATTATGCAATTTTTGGAAATGAAACTAATCCCATCGCACAAGTTTCCCATTATTTTATGAACTATGAATATTTTTGTTATTTTGAAAAATAAATTTTTAATATTTAAAATACCTACTTATTCTTAATATTTAAAGTTTCCCAAGTTTTTTTCCCGCCTAAATTTACAAAGTGAAGTACGTATGATTTTGCCCTTCTCATGCTTTAAACTCTTGGTGCATGAAATCCGGTAAGAATCACCCTTTTGTAGCTTGATTTTTGGTCTTTCATAGAATCAACAATTAAATCGCAATAAATCTCCAAATCTGAATTGTTCATATGTAACTTTGAACACATCTTATATAGCCGCTTCCTCCTAAGTTCAAATTTTTTATGCTTATTTAAATATTATAGAGAGATAAATATGGAAATAATCGTTAATGTATATGAAGATTATTTAATAAGAAGACTGAAGAAGCTTAATCCATATTTCACTCTTCTTTATTTCATATTTTTTTGTCATTCATGTGGACCTAAAAGGTCAAAACCTTTTGGTTCAGATTTGTTTACTTATTTTTTGTTTGACATGTATTCTTATGTTTGTGTAGGTAATCATTAAAGATGTTCTTGAAGAAGAACAAGTTCTCTCTATAAGCTAAGGAATGTGCCTCCTTTGCTTTTTTTCGGAGAAAAAGGAAAGAAGCGTAATAGCAAGGAAGATAATATCAAGCAAAAATTATAATAAGATGGTTGTTTTAATGTTTATGCTTACGATAGATGCATATTTAGGTGTATACAACTCAATAATACATCATTTTAAAGGAAACATGGTAAATAAAAAAATGAATTTTCATATTTTTTTGAAAGTTGGGAATGCTAGAACATACATGTGTGTGTATATATATATATAGGAATGAGTTCTATGGAAAACAAATAACTAGGGCAACATCTACCGGAACCAATAATCAAATGACACGTGTCCATTTTATTTTTCTTTTTTACCCGTGGTTTCCACGGGTTGTAACCTAGTACCTAATAAAAGAGTAGCACATTTGTCACATGTCAATCAATTAGAGCTTCACATTAACTATTTGCCACTTGTCATTCTAAGGTTTTTCCTCATTAATTAAATTTCCACTAATTCACTCCTCCATTTTACACATATCAAACACATCAATAAAAAAATTATTTATAATATCTATTGCCTAATTTATTAACTTTTTTTTTATCATAGCTCAATAATCTCCCTACCTAATAAAAGAGTAGCACATTTGTCACATGTCAATCAATTAGAGATTCACATTAACTATTTGCCACTTATCATTCTAAGGTTTTTCCTCATTAATTAAATTTTCACTAATTCACTCCTCCATTTTACACATATCAAACACATCAATAAAAAAATTATTTATAATATCTATCGCCTAATTTATTAAATTTTTTTTTTTATCATAGCTCAATAATTACCTTATAATTTAACTAAAATTATTTTTACCTTTCTAATCCGTGGTGCCCACGAGTTATAAACTAGTTATAAAATAAAAATAACCATAAAATGCCATGTGGCATAATGCATTAAAAGAGGACATGTGGCAAAATCATTTTCATTTATTAGGGTAGATTTAAGAAGTTAATGTAAGAAATTAGTATTGTTATTCTAATTCTTAGTTATTAAACTATATACAAACTAATCAATTCTTGTTTTTTCATCGATACACTAGTTGCGTTAATAAAGAATTTACTACATTGTTTGTGATTTAATGTATGAAAAAATAGCTTTTGTAATATGAAAAATGTCAACATATATGATTGGGGATGGGTCGGGGATGGACCAAGGATATGCCCAATTTTAAAAGGGGATGGGATTCGATTCCCACACCCGCTAGGGATGGGGATGGGGGTGGGGATGAGATAGGAGACTCAGGGACGAGGGATGGGGATGTGAAACACTGCCCAATCCCCGACCCGTTTCCATCCCTAGTACTACCTATTTTTCGATGTAACATCTGGTTTTGGGATGTTTCCTTATTTGAACAATCGGACTTTAATTTAATCAAGATAAGGTCTCGGTTCTTAAGGGACGAAGTATAGACCTTAAAGGAATAAGGATTTGGAGCTAAGAGTATATGACTTTGGTTAAGAGGTTAAGTTTTGGGTTGTAAGGTCGTTTAGGCTTAAATTGGTTTTGGGCCTTGCTGGAATAGGCCATTCGCAGCACGACCTGAAGAGGCCTCACGACGCGACTTCTATTCAGCCCGAGCCTATGTTTTTAGAGTTTATTATGTATTTAAAGGCATTATCTCTGAGAACTAGGTCATTTGTCAACCTCCATCTTCTCCAATCACCCCTTACCCTAACCCTATGTCACACCCCCAAACCAAGGATGGCAGAAACGTCCGGAGGTGGAGGACTAAATGTATAGTATCACAACAACGAGTATAATAGTGCTCAAAGTAAATACGACCATCATAAATATAATTGAAAAAGTTACACCAAAGTATATGTTTACATGATTCAAATCAATTATATTATGATAACAAAATGAACTTTTTGACGATTTATCGTCCCATCCTCAAAACGTGGTTTTCCTGTTTCACTGAATTCCTGAGAATACATGTTGTTTTGAAAAAGTGTCAACACAAAGGTTGGTGAGTTCATAAGCTTTTGATATTAAGAGTTTGAAAATCGATCTTTGTAATGAGTTGTATGTTACCAAGAAAAATCCAATATTTTCCTTATAAAAGTTATGTGGTCCTAAATACCAGGACCGGGAATGAAAAAGTATTTGTCATACTTAAAGATATAAAAGTGGTTTTAAATTGGCGTAAAACCCTTTTTATTTTGAGAAGAATCCCGTAATGAATGATGTGCAGTCTTAAATACCAAGACCGAAAGTATACAATAAAATCTGTAATTATTGGTGTAAAAAGTGATTTTAAATCGACATAAAACCCTTTTTGATATGAAGGCGTACAAGTATTTTTCCATACTTAAGGTAATTTCTATGAGCTAAATCGACATAACTCGCTAATTTAAAAGTAGAACCCGTAAATCTTATGATTTGTTAATACCACATGTGAGCTATCATAACCATACTTGACATAGATGGCCCCGTAATACGACGTTCTTCAGGTGTCGCCGTTAAATGACACTTGTCACCACAGACCTGCCGGTCTAGCTGTTGCAAGCAGCTCTGGTGTGGGTTTGTCAAACCCAATATAGATTTATACACAACTATCATGTTCTCCCTACAAGAGACTTTGGTTACAATTTACAGGACTTTTTGACTTGGTTACTTTGGAAGTAACCCGAAGCGAATGACTCACAAATTTATTCATTAACAGATTTACGTGAACTAAACTGAAAACCTTTGATAAATAAGTTTGAAGTAAATGATACATAAACTATACCTATTATAGTTTACCCAAAACGTTTGTAATGTATAAGAACTCTTTTATGAAAATACATTAGTGCTATGAATCCATAAACTATGCTTATTGTAGCTTAATATATGTGTTCTAAATGAATGAAGAATCTTATCATGAATGTCTAAATTTTAGTTTATGATGATAAACTAACAAGAAAACACATTCAATATTTAGAACTTATTGTTATACACTTTGCTCAACATAATACAAAGTGTTATGAAAGTTATAAGCTGGTAACTAGTTTTTAACCTTTTCTGCGTTGCTTTAGAAAAATCATACAAAGTCGAAAACTGAATCCGTAAATTCTGAGAGTTTATAAAATGTGTCTAGTTCATTCAAAATTTTTATCATGATTTTTGGGAGTCTTTAACTTGTGTTAAAATGTCCATATTCACAGACTGGTCCGGATTTGTTCTTAAAGTGATAGGCTGTTTTGTAAAAATCAGCATAAATCGTAGAAAATTTGTATGGGGATGTGCAAGTATTCATTTTAAAGCTAAGAACTGGAACTACTTGCACCTAAAACAGTTTTGAAAACTAAAATGTTTAAGTTGCCCAAAACAGTTTGTGAATGGAGTTGAACTTTTCTGATGATGGCTGTTAAATAAGTTTAGTTGTGTTCTTGGTGTTTTAACTTGTATTCCCCCCTTAAAACTTAAGAAAACATGAACATATAGGGTATGAACTCACCTTGAGTGATTTCAGTGGGTGAATGTTGAAGATGAGAAGTGTTCAACTCAAGAACACTTGAAGGATCACTTGAAGATTCGAAGATCTAACATGAATGTGGTGGAATTTGTGTAAGCATTCTATGATATGAGTAAAGGGGAGTGTAATAATCATAAAGAGGATGAATTATACTTACCAAGAGTGTAAGAAAGCTTAATGATCAGCCTTGAATCTAGAACTTGAGGGAGAATGTTTGAGAGAAGAGTAGTGTTTGATTTGGGTGGAAATGAGAGAAATGAGTAAAGTGAAGAGAGAGAGAGAGAGAGAGAGGATTTCCCAGCTCTTTGGGTAAGAGTTTGCTGGAAAAATGAGTGGAAAAGGACCATGAAGTGACTAGGAGTGGTGGGGAGGACCATAGTTGGTCAAAGGAATGGGAATGGGGTGGTTGTTTGTGTCAAATATTATGGCAAGATCCACACTCCACCTCATGATCTCACCTAATAGATTTTATTCTTAAATAAATATTTTCATCAAAATATGTTTATATTATGAATATTTAGGGTCTTATATGTTAAAATATGATTTCTGGAGAAAATCTCGCGTTAAAAGGATGAAAAACGGGCTTAAAATGTTAAAAATATTGAAAACCGGGTAGAATATGCTGAAATCCGAAGTTCAGGACCGGAGGTGCTAAGGCTCGGTCATCAGCAGCCCAAATCCGAAGTGGCTTGGTCTTGGTCGCGGAGGCGAGGTGCTGCGGCTCGCTGACTGCGGTCGGCTTGCTGCGGCTCGCTGACTGCGGTCGGCCTCCTTGGCTGCGGCTCCGGATGGCTTCTCCTGGGGCTTCGGTTCTACTCTAGACCTCGGTTCAAGAGGGACTTGGCCCCTAAGGGGAGGCTTCGGTCCCAAGGGGTCTTTTTCCTAGATTTTACCCCTCCTTGAGCGGTTTCTTATCATGCCAAGTACCGGGATGCCCTCAAATGATCAAAATAAACCGAAAGGGGTTTTGAGAGAGATTTTGGGAGAGATTTTACAATCTTGGAGAGATTTCTCATATGGAGAGAGATTTGGGAGAGATTTCACATTCTTGGAGAGATTTTTCATACGAAGAGAGATTTGGGAGAGATTTCACATTCTTGGAGAGATTTGGGAGAGATTTCCCATTCTTGGAGAGATTTCTCATACAAAGAGAGATCTAAATGAATATAATCCTGTTAAATATATAATTTTAAAAATAAAGTCAAAATTAGCTGACGAGTCTAAATGAAAGTTGTAGATCTAGTCGATAGCTACACATGTATATAAAACCAATCGAAAACAGATCTCATATGAATTAGTTATGAATTTTATAAGACTTTAGATTTTTTCACGTGCACCCACACACACACAGACAGTTTGCATAGCTCGCACTGTCACTCCCCTCATAATATGACACATGACACCACGCAAAAAACGACACGTCAGCACTTTTGACTAGATGTCCGGCCAACAGGGGACATGGTGCGCAACACACACCATTTTCAAGCCTATATAAACCCTCGAGTTTCAACTCATTTCTCATCCCAACTCCACCCGAATCCTCTGGAGCTCTTTCCACCTATTAGTCCAGGTACTCTCGAGTTCCCGACCCCATAGCAAAGCCCAGTGGTATCAGATAGCCGACAATTAGGAGTTCTTGAGTCAGAGTTCTACCCGCTTAATACCCAATTTTCACCGGTCTACTCTATAAGTTAAGCTACACTTATTTTATCCAAGTGTAACTTTTAATTATAGTCATTGTCGTTATTA